>NW_027362769.1:3582500-5982500 GCF_046119375.1 Phyllobates terribilis
CCACCATCAGTCAGCGCCTCCTGCCATAGGAAACAGGGCACAGGCATCGCTGGATGGGAGCAGTAGTCTCCCATCCGCTGGCGCCTGTGCTGAATGTAAAAAAAAAAAAAAAAAAGTTAAAATTAATAAAAAAATAATAAAATGAAACACACTCACCTACACCTTGTCCCCGATGTTCGCCGCCCCTGCAAAAAATAAAAAAAACACCATATACTCACCTTACACCTACACACTTGATCAAAATTGTTGGTACCCCTCGTTTAATGAAAGAAAAACCCACAATGGTCACAGAAATACCTTGAATCTGACAAAAGTAATAAATTAAAAATATATGAAAATGAACAAATTAAAGTCAGACATTGCTTTTCAACCCTGCTTCCACAGAATTTAAAAAAAAAAAAAAAAAAAAATATTAACTCATGAAGTGGGCCTGGACAGAAATGATGGTACTCTTCACTTAATATTTTGTAGAACAACCTTTTGAGGCAATCACTGCAATCAAATGATTCCTGTAACTGTCAATGAGACTTCTGCACCTCTCGACAGGTATTTTGGCCCACTCCTAATGAGCAAACTGCTCCATTTGTCTCGTGTTTGAAGGTTGCCTTTTCCAGACAGCATGTTTCAGCTCTTTCCAAAGATGCTCAATAGGATTTAGGTCAGGGCTCATAGAAGGCCACTTCAGAATAGTCCAATGTTTTCCTCTTAGCCAGTGTTTTTAGCTGTGTGTTTCGAGTCATTATCCTGTTGCAAGACCCATGACCTGCGACTGAGACCAAGCTTTCTGACATTGGGTAGCACATTTCTCTCTAGAATCCATTGATAGTCTTGAGATTTCATTGTACCCTGTACAGATTCAAGACACCCTGTGCCAGAAGCAGCAAAGTAGCCCCAGAACATAACAGAGCCTCCTCCATGTTTCACAATAGGGACAGTGTTCTTTTCTTGATATGCTTCATTTTTCCAGCTGTGAACATAGAGCTGATGTGCCTTGCCAAAAACTTCCATTTTTTGACTCACCTGTCCATGAGGACATTCTCCCAGAAGCGTTGTGGCTTGTCAACACGTAGTTTGGCAAATTCCAGTCTGGCTTTTTTATGATTTTTTTCAACAATGGGGTTTTCCTTGTTAGTCTCCCATGAAGTCCACTTTGGATTAAACAACGACGGATGGTGCGATCTGACACTGATGTTCCTTGAGCTTGAAGTTCACCTATAATCTCTTTAGAAGTTATCTTGGGCTCTTTTGTTACCATTCGTATTATTAGTCTCTTTGATTTGTCATCAATTTTCCTCCTGCAGCCACGTCCAGGGAGGTTGGCTACAGTCCCATGGATCTTAAATTTCTGAATTATACGTGCAACTGTAGTTAAAGGAACATCAAGCTGCTTGGAGATGGTCTTATAACCTTTACCTTTAACATGGTTGTCTATAATTTTATTTCTAATTTCCTGAAACAACTCTTTCCTTTGCTACCTCTGGTCCATGTCGAGTGTTGTACACACCATGTCACCAAACAGCACAGTGAGTATCTGTAGCCCTATATACAGGCCCACTGACTGATTACAATATTGTGGACACCTGTGATGCTAATTAGTGGACACAACTTGATTTAACATGTCCCTTTTGTCACATTAATTTCAGGGGTACCATCATTTCTGTCTATGCCTTCATGAGTTTAATTTTTTTAAAAATTCTTTGGAAGCAGGGTTGAAAAGCAATGTCTGACTTTCATTTCTTCATTTTCATAGATTTTTAATTTATTATTACTTTTGTCAGATTCAAGTTATTTTACAGAGTCATTGTATTGCCGGCAAATGAACACAGCAGTCACAAACTATGCGGCTCTCTGTTCATGGAATATTCGTGGGACCGTCGTTATTTGGACTGCGTCGGAAAGGTAAAGATTAGGTTGGTTTATTATTTTATTTTTATTACAGGGGACGTAATGGGCGTGACGGTAAGTATGGTTCAATTTAGAATATTAAAGAAATCCTGTCTATTTCAAATAAAATATTTTATTCTGGGTGTGGGTGTTTTTATTTTACATTTTACTTACACTATGGGGTTAGTAATGGGGGCGTCTCATGCGCCATTTCTGGGGCGGCTGAGAGCTCCTGTTTCTAGCCTCGGAGGGGGCCAATATTCATGGCCCCTCCCTAGGCTATTAATATCAGCCTCCAGCTGTCTGCATAGCCTTTGCTAGCTGTTAAAATAGGGGACCCCATGTCAGTTTTCTTTTGGGGTTCCCCATTTTAATAGCCAGTATAGGCTATGTATACAGCTGGGGTTTGATATTAGCAGCCTGGGAAGCTCCCCGAGTATTCCCCCCTTCCCAGGCTAAAAACATCTGCCCTTGCTGTCAGCTTTCCCTCTGCTGGTTAATAAAATTCCGGGGGACCCCACGCCATTTTTTTTTTTCCAGAAATGTACTCATTTATTAATAAAATTACATGAACAGTAAGGTACACAGGCACAGGGGTTTGAGACCCCTGCTCTAAGTCTTCTAAACATACATACATTCAGTAATAGGCGGTGGAAAGACAAAAGCCAACATAATTGTGATAGTGTTAGTCGGATGCTGCACATAGGTGCCAATTTGATAGTATAATGTTCTCTCTGTGCAGAGCAGGAATTAATGGCGGCTTAAAATAAATAGTCATCATAGCATTCAAAAGCAGAAAAAAATGGTTTATGAAAATGTAACACTTTAGGGTAAGAGTAGACTGAAAGACTAGTACCTCAGTTTCAAGCTTTGATTTTAACTTTGCATTAAGGAAATTTTAAATATAGAATTTAAAATATGAAACATTAGGTTGTAGAAAAAGAACAATGGAGAGATGTTACCTGCAAGCAATACTGCACCATTCTACATGGTCCAATAGCAACTCTAAGACCTTCAAGTGCTCCCATGACCGCTTGGATTACATGAGGAGAGGTTTCAAACACATTGGGCCATACGTAATTTAACAGATGGTTCAAAGAATCCTCACAACCAAATCCATAAACACCTAGCGACATGTGCTGAACAACTGCACTTGCTGTTTGCCTATGGACAAGATCTCTGAAAGCAACAATAAAACGGAATAGTTATGGATTATCAATCATCATGTTGATTTAATATTTATTTTCTCACAGATACCAAATGAAATGTTTATATTGTTTCACAGCGTGTGAAATAAATATTGAACACGTCACCAATTTTCTAAGTAAATATACTTCTAAAGGTGGTACTGACAGGAAATCTACCAGATGTCGGTAACAACTCAGACAATCCACACAGGCAAAGAAATCAAACCATAGCGGTATATAAATTAAGTTATGTGTAATAATGAGAAATGACAGGCAAAAAGTACTGAACACGCTTAAATAAATTTCAGTATTTGTTGGTGATGACCATTTCAAGACGCCTCCTGCATGCAGAAACTAGTCGCATGCATTGGTCAGGTGTGATTTTGGACTATTAGGCTAAGTGCCCACGATGCAGAAATGCTCCGGATTTTTCCCCGAGCGTTTCTGCATCTCCCTGGAAGAAAAAAAACGCATGCGGATTGTACATTTGTTTTTCTTGCCAGGGACAAGCGTAAGTGAAGCGTTTTGATCATGCAATTTCGCATGCGGGTTGTCAAGCGCTTTCCAAGCGATTTTAGCATCATTTGGAAAGTGCATGACAACTTGGTCACACAATATAAATCCATGCAACTGGCATGGTTTGGTTTGGTGTTTTTAGGGTGATATGCAGTGCCTTTTAGCCTCCAAACATGGTGTGTATTGTGGCATCCAAAGAGTTCAATTTTGGTCTCCCTGACCAGACTATATTCTCCCAGTATTTCACTGGCTTGACTAAATGTTGCTGAGCAAACTAAATGCGCTTTAACATGCTTTTTGTTCAGCAATAGCAGCCTTATACTGAAGCTACAGAAGCAAGGACTTGGGGGTAACTATATGTAGATGGGTAAAGAATTGGCTAAATGATAGAAAATAAAGGGTCGTCATAAGTGGTACATGCTCTAAATGGGACATAATCAGCAGTGGGGTGCCACAGGGATCTGTGCTAGTACCAATTATTTGTAACCTCTTCATTAATGACCTTGGGGATGGGATTGTGAGTAAAGTGTCAATTTTTGCTGACGATACCAAAACTATGTAGGATATTAAAATCTGATCTTGACATCACGATATTGCAGAACGATCTGGATAAGATGACTGAATGGGCAAACACTTGGCAGATGAGTAATGCACCTGGGACGGAGTAATCCTATTGCTACATATACATTAAATGGGAGTATACTCAGGACTATAGAACAGGAAAATGATTTGGGTATTCTGGTTGCAAGTAAGCTGAGAAGCAGTACTCAATGTCAAGCAGCAGCTGCAAAAGCAAACAAGATTTTAGGGTGTATAAAAAGAGAAAGAAAATCCCGCGATCCCAATGAATTGTTACCCCATTATAAATCACTGGTGAGGCCACATCTTGAATATCGGATCCAGTTTTGGGCTCCACATTTTAAAAAGGATATTCAGAAGTTAGAGTCAGTTCAAAGATGGGCAACTAGATTATTACAAGGGATGGAAGGCCTCTCCTATGATGAGAGGTTGAAAAAGTTTCACTTGTTTAGCTTAGAAAAATGAAGCCTCAGAGGGGATCTCATTTACATGTATAAAAATATGTGTGGTCAGCACAAAGGTCTAGCACATGACTTATTCCTTCCAAAGACTATACTAAGGACCAGGGGGCACCCATTACGAGTGGAAGAAAGGCAATTCCGGCACCTAATCAAGAAAGGGTACTTTACAGTCAGAGCAGTCGGGCTGTGGAATGCCCTACCATAAGAGGTAGTAATGGCAGACACTAACAGCTTTGAAAAAAGGGCTGGATGATTTCAGTGGGCTACAGTTAAATTAGACAAAATGTTACACCTATAGTAGTACCTCTGAACCAGGGTTCTAGGGCTGAATGTGTTCTGGGGTTTTTTGCCTTCTTCTGGATCAACAGATTTAGGTACAGGGATTTTAGTAATACAAAAAATAAAGCTAATAAAAAAATTATAAACTGGTTCATTTGAAATTGTAATAGTGCAGTAATGATAAAAACGAAAATACAGTGTTAGTGTAGGGAGTACAATTGGGGGAGAAAGGTTGAACTTTATGGACCTACAGTGCATTGTGAAAGTATTTGGCCCCCTTGAACTTTTCTACCGTTTGCCACATTTCTGGCTTCAAACATGAAGATATAAAATTCTAATTTTTGGGGGAAGAATTAACAAGTGGGACACAATCTTGAAGAGGAACAAAATTTATTGGATATTTTAAACTTTTTTAACAAATTAAAAACTGAAAAGTGGGGCGTGCAATATTATTCGGCCCCTTTACTTTCAGTGCAGCAAACACACTCCAGAAGTTCAGTGAGGATCTCTGAATGATCCAAAGTTGTCCTAAATGACTGGTAATGATAAATAGAATCCACCTGTGTGTAATCAAGTCTCCGTATAAATGCACCTGCTCTGTGATAGTCTCAGGGTTCTGTTTCAAGTGCAGAGAGCATCATGAAGACCAAGGAACATTCCAGGCAGGTCCGAGATACTGCTGTGGTGAAGTTTAAAGCCAGATTTGGATACAAAAAGATTTCCCAAGTTTTAAACATCTCAAGGAGCACTGTGCAAGCGATCATATATTGAAATGGAAGGAGTATCAGACCACTGCAAATCTACCAAGACCCGGCCGTCCCTCTAAACTTTCATCTCGAACAAGGAGAAGACTGATCAGAGATGCAGTCAAAAGGCCCTTGATCACTCTGGATGAACTACAGAGATCTACAGCTGAGGTGGGAGAGTCTGTCCATAAGACAACAATCAGTCGTACACTGCACAAACCCAGCCTTCATGGAAGAGTGGCAAGAAGAAAGCCATTTCTCAAAGATATCCATAAAAAGTCTCGTTTGAAGTTTGCCACAAGCCACCTGGGAGACACACCAAACATGTGGAATAAGGTGCTCTGGTCAGATGAATCCAAAAATCGAACTTTTTGGCCACAATGCAAAACGATGTTTGGCGTAAAAGCAACACAGCTCATCACCCTCAAAACACCATCCCCACTGTCAAACGTGGTGGCAGCATCATGGTTTGGGCCTGCTTTTCTTCAGCAGGGACAGGGAAAATGGTTAAAATAGATGGGAAGATGGACGGAGCCAAATACAGGACCATTCTGGAAGAAAACCTGTTGGAGTCTGCAAAAGACCTGAGACTGGGATGGAGATTTATCTTCCAACAAGACAATGATCCCAAACAAAGCAAAATCTACAATGGAATGGTTCAAAAATAAACGTATCCAGGTGTTAGAATGGCCAAGTCAAAGTCCAGACCTGAATCCAATCAAGAATCTGTGGAAAGAGCTGAAAACTGCTGTTCACAAACGTCCCTCCATCCAACGTCAATGAGCTTGAGCTGTTTTGCAAGGAAGAACGGGCAAGAATTTTAGCCTCTCAATGTGCAAAACTGATAGACACATACCCCAAGCGACTTGCAGCTGTAATCGCAGCAAAAGGTGGCGCAACAAAGTATTAAGTCAAGGGGGCCGAATAATATTGCACGCCCCACTTTTCAGTTTTTAATTTGTTAAAAAAGTTTAAAATATCCAATAAATTTCGTTCCACATGCACGATTGTGTCCCACTTTTTGATTCTTCCGCCAAAAATTAGAATTTTATATCTTTATGTTTGAAGCCAGAAATGTGGCAAAAAATGTGGTAGAAAAGTTCAACGGGACCAAATACTTTCACAATGCACTGTAGGTCTTTCTTCAACCTACGTTATATGTTAATGGAGTCTTGCGTGGTGAGCGTGCATACAGGAAATGGAGGTTGTGTGTATTACTTTTTCTTTGAAACAATTGTACCTGCTAATTCCAGGTCTTTCTGTAGCTATTCAGTCCTTGGCTTTTGGACTACTCTTCTGATGATTCTTTTCACTCCTCTGTTTGAAATCTTGCGGGGAGCACCTGGTTGTGGCCAGCTTATATTGAAATGATGTTATGAACCCAACAGTGCTCACTGGAACATTCAGTAGTTTAGAAAATCTACTGCAATGCCATCAATATATTTTGCAACAATAAGGTTTTAAAGGTCTCGAGACAGCTTACTTGTTTTATCCATCATGAGATGTTTGTGTGGCACCTTGGTAATGAGACACCTTTTTGTAGGCCATCAGTTGAACCAGCCAAAATTATTTTTCACTAAGTGGCAGGATTGCTTTAGAATTAATGATGGATGTAAAAAGCCAGCGAAAGTCATGACACCGGCTGAAATTTCTCTTTTTAATGTGTTCAATACTTTTTCCCTGTCACTTCATTATTACACATAATTTAATTTATGGACATCTATGGTCTGATGCCTAATGAATTGTTACAGTCATCTGGTGAGAATTTCATGTCAATAGCACCTTTAGAAATATATTTCATTTGAAAATTTGTGACGTGTTCAATATTTACTTTACCCGCTGTATATGCATACCCACACAAAATATGTACATACGAGATATCTATCTATAACAAAAAAAAGATAAATGGTGTACTTTGTAAATCTTTTCTAGAATGAGAGTGCTTTCTGAACCTATCAAGTTGCATAACACCACTTATCTGCAGATATAGGGTTAACCCACAGGTAAAATAGCTATAGAAAGGTGTGCGGCTCCCGGGAAAAAATTAACTTTACTCCTCCTGTGAGCAGTCGTATTTTAGCCAGAAGCGTGCCGGAGCGGCTTTATTCACTGCATACAGCCCTGTGCACAGCGGCTGTAAGCACGCCTCAGAACATTGACAGCCGACTCTGCAATGATGCATCTGAAGAGTGAGCAATCAATTGCCTGTGCGAGCTTATATGTCTATAACCAAGTACTGAGCGGTGACTGAACCTCGTCAGCAGGGGCGGACATACAATCTGTGCAGATGCACCAGAGCCAGGAGGTGGAGGGAGATCCTTGTTGAGTGGCAATAATGAAGGCAATCTGACCTGTTCCACAGAGCCAAAGGATCCAGTGGGCCCGTGGCCAGCTTGCCCTCATCATATGCGGCGTGTAGGGCAAGGAACGTTCCTACAGCTCCTCTGCCTATTGTAAAAAATTGCAACAGAGCTGCAGGAATCAGTTTCCTGCCTGGCGCTTTCTGTGTGATAGAAGTGTGCAGCTTGATGACGTCAGCATGCAGAGTGAGTCTGTGTCATTTAGAAAAAGTTCCCGGCAAAGAAGAAAGAAGTGATGCTGCAGGGTAAAGTAGTGAGAGGCAAGTGTTATTTTTTATTTTATTATATATATTTTTTAATACACCAGGGAGAGGACAATGAGGTAGATCAGGGGTGAGGGATTGGGATGGGAGTAAGGAATGGAAGAGGGACTTCAGGGACTTATAATGAATAGGGGTGGGGGGTGGGGGGGGGGGACACTACTCATGGATTTAAAATAGGGTGGTGGGGGAGAATGCCAAGTCCCCGATAGCATCCTGCTCCACCCCACAATTAATTATAAGGCCTTGATAGCGTCCTCCCCCACCACACAATTCATTACAGGGACCTGATAGAGTCGTAATGAATCACGGGGTGGGAGAAGACCCCATCAGGAACTTTAAATTTATTGGGGAGTGGGAGAGGAAAGGGAAAAGGGATAGACACTTGTAATGAATTGAAAGGTGGGGGGGGACGCTATCCCATTTCATTATAAGACCCTGATGGCGTCATAATGACTTTGGGGGTGGGAGAATATATATGGGGATCTTATAATGAATTGTGCAGGGAGGACAAAGGACAGGAACTAGGCCTGTGCGCACACATTCAGGATTGCAGCAGAAAATTCTGCTGCAAATCCTGATGTGCTGCAGGAAGAATGCTGCATAAAATATGCATTTTTGTTGCATTTTCTCCCCCACTCATTAGGATGGGTGAAATACGCAGCAAAAAAGCTGCAAGAATTGACATTCTGCAATTTTTTTATCTGTGAAAATCTGCCAAGAAAAAATAAGCCAACGTGTGCAGGAGACTTCATGGGTCTCACTCACTTTGTTGGTACTTTAAAATACTGCATATTGTGCAGTGTGTGGCTAATACCATATTAATAGTGGGATACATGTATGTACTCAGGGGCACAGTGCAGGTGAATTTTTATTCAGGAGACATGTATGTATACAATATTATTTTCAGGGCTGCGGTGATCAGTGTGACAAGATGAGTCGAGCCTGGGAGATGGCGACATGATGGTCTGACCAGATGGAGAAGAAACGACAGAAGAGGACTCTTAATCAGACAAGATGTCAGCGGCCACTGTAAGTAATTACTCCAAGTCATTCAGTACAGATACAGAATAACACTTATTTGTTAAATCCCTAGGGAAACATTCTCATATTCATGTTATATGTCCATGTGCTGCTAGTTTTTTTTTTTATACATCAGACGGCACATGGAGGGCTGTGGAGTCAGAGCCCATTTTGGTGAAGTCGGTATAAAATGGACCGACTCCGACAACTGGGTACAGTAATTAAATGCAGTTTGTGGGGAATATTTTTTCATGAGAATTTGGGAAAGTTATATGAAATGTCCTATAAATGTCTGTCCTATTCCTGATGTAAGAGTCTAGACTTTCAGCTGAGATGAATCTGTGCTACAGTAAATTTATCACTTAAACATGAGCCATGTATGAGGGAGTCCGAGTCGGAGTCATGGAAATTGAGGAGTCAGAGGTTTGGCTTACCGACGCAACAGCCCTGGGCACATGGACTCTGTTTTGTAGATCTGTGATAAAACAGCTTCTTATCTTAATCAGCCAGATGTCTAGATTTGTTAAGCCAAGAGAAATGCACTATTGTGTTGAATTTAGAACTTGTAGGTGTTTCTTTGGTGGGTCAGGAAGGACAGACCAGTATTTGTATAGCCCCGAATATTGTCTTCTCTTGGTTCTGAAACAATGATGTTTATTCACAAGAGCCCCCTGCTACACCAACTATGTAAACTGATTAAATGCTCAAACAATGAGACCTGAGCCCTGTGGAATAATGCTGTCTCTTGTCCTGTGGATGTGTACTTGAAAGAACAAATGTTAACTATTTAAAGGAACATATGCCTCTGTAGCAGGCAAAATTGAAAGAGTTTACAAGGAGAATCAAAGATCAGACTTCAGACCATCAGCTTGGTAGCATGGTTTTATCCAAAGAGACACAGATTTGGATTCTACATGATTCCAGCCTAAGGGTATATGGCCCTGACTGTAAAGATACGGATCTGCTCCATTGATCATCAGAGAGTCCATGGATACATTTGGGGAGACCAGTTTGGGATGAAGTTGCCTGGAACCCATGGAGACATTCAGTGAAGCCAGATTGGGACCAGCTGGTCATCTGGCCCCACAGAAACTCTCGGAGAGGCCAGGGTGGGACCCTCGGGTCTCCTGGCCTTATACCTCGATGGACTGTCAGCTTCCTAAGCTTGCCGCTACCTTCTCTTTGTGGGGGCCTGCCAAAAGCGGGTGGCCACTAATTGAGGTAGTTAGCCCTGGAAGCCCCAAGTAAAGGCTGTTGTATCCCAAGGGGGCCAGCAGAAGGGTGAGACTGTGTAATGTTGTACCATCATCTTAGGTATTTGCTGGCATTGTTCTGGGTGTTTATAGTCCATTTGGTGGTTCAATAAAGTATTGCCACACTGTTTTACCTGCACCCCGTGTAGTCTGAGTAGTATTATGCCCACGGAAGACCTCGTGTCTTCACAAGATCCATTCACACATCAGTGAAAATCACGGATCAGAGAATTAGATCTGAGAGACTCATGTCCTGTTCTGATCAGATTTTGAAGATCAGAATAGGACATGCTCAGTGGGTCTGCTTGCGGTCCGAGAAAAAAATGTATAGCGCCGTCCCTTAGTATATAGTATGCTCACTTATGTATGTGCAGTCTTTAAAGGAAATCTGTCACCACATTTAACCTATATATGCTATTTATATGGGCATACAGGTTACAGTATGCAGAAAAAGTCCTACCTGCATGCCTCATACCAGATGCCTTGTTGTTGATAAATAATCTTTTATCACTTTATGTAAATGAGCTGTTCCTGGCTATGGAGAGGAAGCAGCCTGGAAGATAGCTGTTATTGATAATGAGCTCTTGAGGCAGTTAAGAGTTACCAGTGTGAGACATGTGACTAATAGTGATGCGTAACCGTGCTCACCACGGCTTGATACTCGATCAAGCATCAGGATACTCAGGTAAGTTCGTTACTCGGTTGAGTATATCCCAGGTGCTCGAGCGTCATAATAGAGTCCCTGCCCCGCATGTTATGCGGCTATTAGAAAGCTAATAAACATGAGGTGATTGACTGCTATACAGGGTAATGCCGTAGCAATGTTGGCTACAGGTATTACGGTGTCTGGCCGGCCACGTTATCGGGTCTTAAACCGCCGGTGACGCGATGATCGACACACTCCTGTGGAAGCAGCTCGGTGAGAGTTAATCTAGGTGGGAGAGCTTAAATTAGAGAAGGCATAAGTAGTGTTTAATTGCTATTGCAGTACTTTTATACCACTACTGCAGCATTAAAATAAAAGTCCTTTTAACTGCTTTCTGACGTGTGTCGTAATAGTACAACACACATTGGGTCCCCGACTTGAGTGCGGGCACCAGCGCTGAGCCTGCACCTTTACGGGCACATTACAGCTGATCTGTACAGCTGTCATGTGCCCCCAACAGCTGGGGGTGGAATTGTGATCCACCTGCGGCTGTTAACTAGTTAAATGCCGCTGTCAATCTTTGACAGCGGCATTTAACTCGCCCTTAAAGCGCGTCACTGGCTCTGCCCACCGGCGACCCCGTCACATGATTGAGGGTCGCCAATGGGTTGGCATGACAACCCAGGGTCTGCAGGAGACCCCTGCGGTTGTCATTGGCACATAGCTATGAGCCCTGCCCAGAAGCAAGCGTTCATAGCAAGTAAGCATCTCTGCTACACATAGGCGATCTGATCATCGCCTGTGTGCAGTACAGCAAATCGGACAAGTGCAGCTTCTAGTCTCCCATGGAGAATATTTAAGCATGCAAAAAGTAACAAAAAGTTTTTAAAAATATTAAATAAAAAAAAAATTTAAAAAGTTTATATCCTCCCCTTTTGCCCCATTCCAAAAAAAAAAACAAAACAAAAAAAACCTCACATACACAAATTTGGTATAGCCGCGTTCAGAATCACCCAATCAATAGAAAAAAGAATTAATCCAAATCGGTAAACGGCGTAACGAAAGAAAAATTCAAAACTGTAGAATTACGCTCTTGATTGCCTCTACTTTTTTATTTTTTTTTAAACAAACTTTGGATTTTTTTTTCACCACTTCAATAAAAGAACCTATACATGTTTTGAATCTACGAACTCGTAATGACCTGGAGAATCATAACGGCGGGTCAGTTTTAGCATTTAGTGAACATGGTAAAAAAAAAAAAAAAAGCAAAACACAACTGTGGAATTGCACTTTTTTGCAATTTCACCGCACTTGGAATTTTTTCCTGTTTTCTAGTACACAATATGGTAAAACCAATGGTGTTGTTCAGAAGTACAACTTGTCCCACAAAAAATATGCCCTCACATGGCCATATTTACTGAAAAATTAAAACGTAAAAAGGCCCGGTCATGAAAGGGTTAAGGGCCACATACAAATCCTCTCTCTAGTAAAACTGCTTTTACCTGCATTCAGCATAGGGATAGCTAGTGGTGGAGGAGGGACAGTTTTGGATTAGGGGCATATAGGCAGGGCTTATTGCCTTAGGGTACGTACCCACCCTCAGTGTTTGATCAGGCTTTCACACAGCTGAATTTCTGCATGAATCCCGCATCTTGGCTCACTTGCGTTTTTGTATGTGTTTTTGTCTTTCTTTGGTATGTTAGATTAGATGTGCAAAGATATACACACGTGGTCAAAATTGTTGGTACCCCTCGTTTAATGAAATAAAAACCCGCAATGGTCACAGAAATTACTTGAATCTGACAAAAGTAGTAAAATTATAAATCTAGAAAAATGAACAAATGAAAGTCAGACATTGCTTTTCAACCCTGCTTCCACAGATTTTTTTTTTTTTTTTTTTAAATAAACTCATGAAATAGGCCTGGACAGAAATGATGGTACCCTTAACTTAATATTTTGTTGAACAGCCTTTTGAGGCAATCACACGATTCCTGTAACTGTCAATGAGACTTCTGCATCTCTCGACAGGTATTTTGGCCGACTCCTCATGAAAAAACTGCTCCAGTTGTCCCGTGTGCGATTTCATTGTACCCTGCAGATTCAAGACACCCTTTGCCAGATGCAGCAAAGCAGCCCCAGAACATAAAGCCACCAATATGTTTGTTTCACAGCTTCACAGTAGGGACAGTGTTCTTTTCTTGATATGCTTCATTTTTCCATCTGTGAACATAGAGCTGATGTGCCTTGCCAAAAACTTACATTTTTGTCTCATCTGTCCAAAGGACACTCTCCCAGAAGCTTTGTGGCTTGTCAACACGTACAGTAGTTTGGTAAATTCCAGACTGGCTTTTTTATGATTTTTTCAACAATGGAGTTCTCCTTGTTCGACTCCCATGAAGTCCACTTTGGATCAAACAAAGACGGATGGTGCGATCTGACACTGATGTTCCTTGAGCTTGAAGTTCACCTTTATTCTCTTTATTAGTTATCTTGGGCTCTTTTGTTACCATTCGTATTATCAGTCTCTTTGATTTGTCATCAATTTTCCTCCTGCGGCCACGTCCAGGGAGGTTGGCTACAGTCCCATGGATCTTAAATTTCTGAATTATACGTGCAACTGTAGTTAAAGGAACATCAAGCTGCTTGGAGATGGTCTTATAACCTTTACCTTTAACATGGTTGTCTATAATTTTCTTTCTAATCTCCTGACAAAACTCTTTCCTTTGCTTCCTCTGGTCCATGTTGAGTGTGGTACACACCATGTCACCAAACAGCACAGTGAGCACCTTTTGTCACATTTTCAGGGGTACCATCATTTCTGTCCAGGTCTATTTCAGGAGTTTAATTGTTTAAAATATTCCGTGGAAGCAAGGTTGAAAAGCAATATCTGACTTTCATTTGTTTATTTTCATAGATTTTTAATTTATTATTACTTTTGTCAGATTCAAGTTATTTCTGTGACCATTGTTGGTTTTTCTTTCATTAAACATTAAACGAGGGGTACCAACAAATTTGACCACGTGTGTTAGCCCAGCTGAAAACGGTTTGGCTGATTTGAGAAGCTATAAAATTGACCTTCCTTTGAGCTATTTGAGAATCTGGAGCATTACATTTGTTTGTTCTATGAAACTCTCAAAATGGCCAGAAAGAGAACGTTCATGTGAAACTCGACAGTTTATTCTTGTTCTTAGAAATGAAGGCTATTCCATGCGAGAAGTTGCCAAGAAACTGAAGATTTCAACGGTGTGTACTACTCCCTTCAGAGGAGAGCACAAACAGAGTATAAAGAAGTGGGAGGCCCCGCTGCACAACTGAGCAGCAAGACAAGTACATTAGAGTCTCTAGTTTGAGAAATTGACGCCTCACAGCTCCTCAACTGGCAGCTTCATTAAACAGTACACGCAAAAAGCCAGTGTCAACGTCTACAGTGAAGAGGCGACTCCAGGATGCTGGCCTTCAGGGCAAAGTGGCAAAGAAAAAGCCATATTTGAGACTGGCTAATAAAAGGAAAAGATTAATATGGGCAAAAGAACACAGACATTGGACAGAGGAAGATTGGAAAAAAGTTTTATGGACAGACGAATCAAAGTTGGAGGTGTTTGGATCACACAGAAGAACATTTGTGAGATGCAGAACAACTGAAAAGATGCTGGAAGAGTGCCTGACGCTATCTGTCAAGCATGGTGGAGCTAATGTGATTGTCTGGGGTTGCTTTGGTGCTGGTAAAGTGTGAGATTTGTACAAGGTAAATGATTTTGAATAAGGAAGGCTATCACTCCCTTTTGCAATGCCATACCATACCCTGTGGACAGAGCTTGATTGGAGCCAATTTCATCCTACAACAGGACAATGACCCAAAGCACACCTCCAAATTATGCATGAACTATTTAGGGAAGAAGCAGACAGCTAGCATTCTATCTGTAATGGATTGGCCAGCGCAGTCAGCAGATCTGAACCCCATTGAGCTGTTGTGGGAGCAGCTTGACCGTATGGTACGAATAAAGTGCCCATCAAGCCAATCCAACTTGTGGGAGGGGCTTCATGAAGCATGGGGTGAAATTTCTCAAGATTACCTCGGCAAATTAACAGGTAGAATGCCAAAGGTCTGCAATGCTGAAATTGCTGCAAAGGGAGCATTCTTTCACGAAAGAAAAGTTTGAAGGAGAAAATTATTCTTTCAAATAAAAATCATTATTTCTAACCTTGTCAATGTCTGGACTATATTTTCTATTCATTTTGCAACTCTTGATAAATAAAAGTGAGTTTTCATGGAAAACACAAAATTGTCTGGATGACCCCAAACTTTTGAATGGTAGTGTGCATCTCTCTCTCTCTCTCTCTATATATACACATCTACACTGCTCAAAAAAATAAAGGGAACACAAACAAAAGAATAACTCCAAGTAAATCAAACTTCTGTGAAATCAAACTGTCCACTTAGGAAGCAACACTGATTGATAATCAATTTCACATGCTGTTGTGCAAATGGAATAGACAATAGATGGAAATTATTGGAAATTATCAAGACACACAATAAAGGAGTGTTTCTGCAGGTGGGGACCACAGACCACATCTCCGTACCAATGCTTTCTGGCTGATGGTTTGGTCACTTTTGAATGTTGGTTGTGCTTTCACACTCGTGGTAGCATGAGACGGACTCTACAACCCACAGAAGTTGCTCAGGTAGTGCAGCTCATCCAGGATGGCACATCAATGCGAGCTGTGGCAAGTAGGTTGGCTGTGTCTGTCAGCGTAGTGTCCAGGGGCTGGAGGCGTTACCAGGAGATAGGCCAGTACACCAGGAGACGTGAAGGGGGCCGTAGGAGGGCAACAACCCAGCAGCAGGACCGCTACCTCCGCCTTTTTGCAAGGAGGAACAGGAGGAGCACTGCCAGAGCCCTGCAAAATGACCTCCAGCAGGCCACAAATGTGCATGTGTCTGCACAAATGGTTAGAAACCGACTCCATGAGGGTGGTATGAGGGCCCGACGTCCACAGATGGGGGTTGTGCTCACAGCCCAACAATGTGCAGGACGCTTGGCATTTGCCACAGAACACCAGGATTGTCAAAGTCGCCACTGGCGCCCTGTGCTCTTCACAGATGAAAGCAGGTTCACACTGAGCACAGACGTGACAGTCTGGAGACGCCTTGGAGAGCGATCTGCTGCCTGCAACATCTTTCAGCATGACCGGTTTGGCAGTGGGTCAGTAATGGTGTGGGGTGGCATTTCTTTGGAGGGCCGCACAGCCCTCCATGTGCTCGCCAGAGGTAGCCTGACTGCGATGAGATCCTCAGACCCCTTACGAGACCATATGCTGGTGCAGTTGGCCCTGGCTTCTTCCTAATGCAGGACTATGCCAGACCTCATGTGGCTGGAGTGTGTCAGCAGTTTCTGCAAGATGAAGGTATTGAAGCTATGGACTGGCCCGCCCATTCCCCGGACCTGAATCCGATTGAGCACATCTGGGACATCATGTCTCGCTCCATCCACCAACGTCACGTTGCACCACAGACTGTCCAGGAGTTGGCGGATGTTTTAGTTCAGGTCTGGGAGGAGATCCCACAGGAGACCATCCGCAACCTCATCAGCAGCATGCCCAGGCGTTGTAGGGAGGTCATGCAGGCAAATGGAGGCCACACACAATACTGAGCCTCATTTTGACTTGTTTTAAGGACATTACATCAAAGTTGGATCAGCCTGTAGTGTGTTTTTCCACTTTAATTTTGGGGGTGACTCCAAATCCGGGCCTCCATTGGTTAACCCCTTAAGCCCCGGAGCATTTTTCATTTTTGTTTTTGCTCCCCTTGTTCCCAGAGCCATAGCGTTTTTATTTTTTGGTCAATATGGCCATGTGAGGGCTTATTTTTTGCGGGACGAGTTGTACTTTTCAACGCCATTACTAGTTTTATCATATCCTGTACGGGAAAACGGGAAAAAAATTCCAAGTGCGGTAAAATTGCAAAAAAGTGCAATACCACAGTTATTTTTTATTTATTTTTTTTACCACGTTCACTGAATGCCAAAACTGACCTGCCCTTCTTATTCTACAGGTCATTACGAGTTCATAGACACCAAACATGTATAGGTTCTTTTATATTTAAGTGGTGAAAAAAAAATCCAAAATTTGGTAAAAAAATAAATAAAAAAATAGCGCCATTTTCTAAGACCGCAGCGTCTCCATTTTTCGTGATCTGGGGCTGGTTGATGGCTTATTTTTGCGTGCCGGGCTGACGTTTTTATTGATAACATTTGGGGTAGATCCGATGTTTTGATCGCCCGTTATTGCATTTTATTGCAATTTTGCGGCGACCAAAAAACGTAATTCTGGCGTTTAGAGTTTTTTTCTCGTTACGCCGTTTACCGATCGGATTAATTCTTTTTTTATATTGATAGATCGGGCGATTCTGAACGCGGCGATACCAAATATGTGTATGTGGTTTTTTTTTTTATATATATTTTATTTTGAATGGGGGGAAAGGGGGGTGATTTAAACTTTTATATTTTTTTATATTTTTAAAAACTTTTTTTTTTACTTTTTGCATGCTTCTATAGTCTCCATAGGAGACTAGAAGCAGCAACTATCCGATCGCCTCTGCTACATACAGGGGACGAGCAGGTCCCCTGCATGCAGCAGAAATGGTCCTGTGCTATGAGCGCCGACCACTAGGTGGCGCTCATAGCGACAAGATCATGACAACCACAGGCGTCTGCTGCAGACCCTGGGTTGTCATGCACGCCCATCGGCGACCCGCGATCACGTGACGGGGTCGCCGGTGGGCGGGGCTTATGACGCGCTACCCGGAAGCACGCGTTAAATGCTGCTGTCGGAGATTGACAGCGGCATTTAACATGTTAACAGCCGCGGGTGGATCGCGATTCCACCCGCGGCTGTTGCGGGCACATGTCAGCTGTAAGAATCAGCTGACATGTGCTCCGTTCAGTGAGGGCTCAGCGCAGCAGCCCTCACTGAACGGGCAGTACGCAAATATGCGTACTAATAAGTCCCCGGTAAGTAAGGGGTTAATAAATTTGATTTCCATTGATGATTTTTGTGTGATTTTGTTGTCAGCACATTCAACTTTGTAAATAAAGTATTCAATGAGAATATAATTTATTCAGGTCTAGGATGTGTTATTTGAGTGTTCCCTTTATTTTTTTGAGCAGTGTATGTATATACAGTACAGACCAAAAGTTTGGACACACCTTTTCATTGAAAGATTTGTCTGTATTTTCATGACTATGAAAATTGTACATTCACACTGAAGGCATCAAAACTATGAATTAACACATGTGGAATTATATACTTAACAAAAAAGTGTGAAACAACTGAAAATATGTCATATTCTAGGTTCTTCAAAGTAGCACCTTTTGCTTTGATGACTGCTTTGCACACTCTTGACGAGCTTCAAGAGGTGGTCACCGGAAATAGTCTTCCAACAATCTTGAAGGAGTTCCGAGAGATGCTTAGCACTTGTTGGCCCTTTTTCCTGCACTCTGCGGTCCAGCTCACCCTAAACCATCTCGATTGGGTTCAGGTCTGGTGACTGTGGAGGCCAGGTCATCTGCCGTAGCACCCCATCACTCTCCTTCTTGGTCAAATAGCCCTTACACATCCAGGAGGTGTGTTTGGGGTCATTGTCCTGTTGAAAAATTAATGATGGTCCAACTAAAAGCAAACCGGATGGAATAGCATGTCGCTGCAAGATGGTGTGGTAGCCATGCTGGTTCAGTATGCCTTCAATTTTGAATAAATCCCCAACAGTGTCACCAGGAAAGCACCCCAACACCATCACACCTCCTCCTTCATGCTTCACGGTGGGAACCAGGCATGTAGAGTCCATCCGTTCACCTTTTCTGCGTCGCACAAAGACAAAGTGGTTGGAACCAAAGATTTCAAATTTGGACTCCTCAGACCAAAGCACAGATTTCCACTGGTCTAATGTCCATTTTTTGTGTTCTTTAGCCCAAACAAATCTCTTCTGCTTGTTGCCTGTCCTTAGCAGTGGTTTACTAGCAGCTATTTTACCATGAAGGCCTGCTGCACAAAGTCTCCTCTTAACAGTTGTTGAAGAGATGTGTCTGCTGCTAGAACTCTGTATGGCATTGACTTGGTCTCTAATCTGAGCTGCTGTCAACCTGCGATTTCTGAGGCTGGTAACTCAGATAAACTTATCCTCAGAAGCAGAGGCGACTCTTGGTCTTCCTTTCCTGGGGCAGTCCTCATGTGAGCCAGTTTCTTTGTAGCGCTTGATGGTTTTTGCAACTGCACTTTGGGACACTTTCAAAGTTTGCCCAATTTTTCGCACTGACTGACCTTCATTTCTTAAAGTAATGATGACCACTCATTTTTCTTTACTTAGAATTTGTATTATGGCAAGAAAAGAGCAGCTAACAGTCTATTCAGTAGACTAAAACAGTCATCAAAGCAAAAGGTGGCTACTTTGAAGAACCTATAATAAAAATACATATTTTCAGTTGTTTCACACTTTTTTGTTAAGTATATAATTCCACATGTGTTAATTCATAGTTTTGATGCCTCAGTGTGAATGTACAATTTTCATAGTCATGAAAATACAGAAAAATCTTTAAATGAGGTGTGTCCAAACTTTTGGTCTGTACTGTGTGTGTATATACACCTTTTGCTTTGATGACTGCTTTGCACACTCTTGGCATTCTCTTGATGAGCTTCAAGAGGTAGTCACCGGAAATGGTTTTCACTTCACAGGTGTGCCCTGTCAGGTTTAATAAGTGGGATTTCTTGCCTTATAAATGGGGTTGGGACCATCAGTTGTGTTGTGCAGAAGTCTGGTGGATATACAGCTGATAGTCTTACTGAATAGACTGTTAGAATTTGTATTATGGCAAGAAAAAAGCAGCTAACAGTCTATTCAGTAGGACTATCAGCTGTGTATCCACCAGACTTCTGCACAATTTCTGCATCGTGGCCACATAGCCTTAGACAGGTATGAAAAAAAAGCTTCAACGTGTAAAAAAATGCTTAAACAAAACAAAAGAAAGAAACTGTTAATACTTAATGCTAGGACAATGGAGTCGTAGCCCATTTTGGTGGAGTCGGTAAAAAATGGATCGACTCTGAAAATATATAATAAATTGGGTACAGTGGTTCAATGCAGTTTGTAGGGAATATTTTTCATAAGAATTTGGTAAAGTTATGAAATGTCCTATGAATGTATGTCCTATTCCTGATCTAAGGGTCTAGACTTTTAGCGGAGATTAATCTGTGCTACAGTAAATTGATCACTTAAACATGAGCCATTTATGAGGGAGTCGGAGGCATGGAAATTGAGGAGTCGGTGGTTTGGCTTACTGACTCCACAGCCCTGCCCAGAAGGGAGAGTTCTTTTTCTCCTGCGCTTTCAGGACAGCGGCCGAGCTCCTTTCTTATACCCTTTACCTGCAGGTAAATCGACAGAGTAAGCCAACGTGACAAGTTCCATTTAAGTGACTTTAGGCTGTAAAATATCTCCTCCCACCTAGTTTGATTTGACAATCTCTTTTCATTGTCCTCCTCCATGATCCTGCAATGCGGCACATGGTCAACCTAAGGCTATGTTCACACACGTTGAGTTTTGCTGCGTATTTTGCAGCAGTTTTTTATGCAAAGTTTCAGCTGCGTCTAGCCGTACCAGCAAAGTCTATGAGAAACCAGAATTCTCTGTTCACACGTTGCTTGTTTGCTGCGTATTTTCTGCCTTGCTTGTGTATTTGGAAAATAGAGCATGTCACTTTCAGCGTTTCCGCAGCAGAAAACGCACCTGCTTTTTTGCTGCGTATTTTTCACCCATAGGAAGTAATGGGTGGTCAATAATACGCAGCAAAATATGCAGCAGTTTTCCTGCCAGAGAAAAGTTAGCAGCAGAAAAAAACACGTGTGTGAACATAGCCTAAGCTTCAGTCTTCAGTAAATTAAAGCCTCCCAGCAGCACTTTGTGGGTAATAATATAATGTGCTTCAAGTGACATGTTTGTCAAGGGTAAAAGTCTGCTGGTACCCCCTTAACGTAATTGACAAATTTCCCAAGACGACGTGAATAAAAGATTTTTAAAAGACAAACTGGACATTATGGTGACCAGAGATGAGAATGGTTGCACTAGTAACAGAACCGCTTTAAAATTAAAGGGTTATTTTCATGTTATGAAATTGGTATAGTTAGCATGAAAATAAGCAAGTTTGTACTTGACGTGCCTGGCTGAATGTGTGCAGTATTTATATTCCAGGCCGACTCATGAGATCCCAGCCATTTCTATACAGCAGTTAGGTTGACAGTGAAGGGGAGGTGAGCAGCAGTCTCTGACATGGATGTCATCAGTGCTGCAAAAATCACCATCAGACAACCCCACCTTCTCTACTCCCACCCCCTGGGCTCCCAGAATTTTACTCACCCTTGGCAGTTTCCACAGCAGTGCTCATATTAGCAGGGCATTTGATTAATGGCTTTGTGATAAGTGTATGAAAATCGAGTGATAGTCTATGGACAGCACTGGCAGATTAGAAGTGGTCCGAAACAAACATTTGTTTTAATCCTAAATGACTGTCTAGTTAATGTCATAATTTAATCTTTTTAATATACCGTACTTCAATTAAAAGGTCCCCATCTTTCCCTCATTATGCTAACTGCATTGCGCATTGTAATGTGTACACCTGGCGAGCAGAGACCAGCCCAGTCCCCACAAGTGATGTCAGTTGCAGGGGCAAGGCTGGTCATCTCCTTACAGTGCGCACTAATAGTGCGCTCTCTTACCAGCTCATCACTTCTTATCAGAGTCAGTGAGGGAGTAAACGGGCACTGTGCATTAAAAAGAATATTGCACAGTGACAAGATTCTACTGAGCATATGTCGGAATTGACAACGACGAATGCTCAGAGCAGTCACTAGCCTAGCTCCTGAAATTGACGTCACTGATGACGCTTTGGTTCAGGGTGGGGGCAGATGCTGTGGCAGTGAACGCAGCCTCTGGCCCCTGATGACATCTTGTTTGAGTAACCTAGCCTGCACAGGGGGTTCTCAAGCAAAGCATCATCAAATAGGAAGCAGGTAAAAAAAATAAAATAAAATAAAATAAAGCTGTTAGATCATGTATTAATAGTAATAGGGACTTTTTAATCAAGATGTATTCAATTATTACATTAAATAGATACTAAGATTAAAATTTAAAATAAATGTTAGTTACAGACCACCCTTGTAATGTGTTACAGGAGCAAGCAAAAGCTCAGCAGTAGGGCAAAGCAACAGAATCAGAACTGTCACTCCATGAGGAGTTCCTGCCCGCTCAGCAACAAGTGAAGAGACTGGAAAGCTGTGTGTTGCTGAACACAAGTTGAGAATAACCCTTTACCTGTCATACATAAATAGGATGCTATTTCTTTATATTTGCATGTTTTAGTTAATTGAAAATATAACCTTTAGCAGGAAATCAGTTTACCTGTCCATCAATGCATCTTCAAGCAGTGGTGTAACGGCATAGATATAATCCTTTCCCATTTCTCCAATGTATTCAAAAAGGAAGGACAGAGATTTTAACACACCGTTTTGGACATTCAATTCTGGCACTCTATATTCATTCATCAGCGCAGGGAGAACAGTAAAAGGTGAACATGTTTCAGCCACAATGGCAATAGCCACTGTTGTACATACTCTGTTTTGTCTTTCTTGTACTTTCAAGTTATTTAGAAGTGTTGCAAGAACATCATGCGGCCTACGCAGAGAGAAAAAAACAAACAAAACATTAACAGTTTTGTTGAAGACACCTAGCATATTGTGAAATAGCCACTCAAGTACTTTATACATGCAGCCACCTTCATACAATTTGGCAAAGTGATTTTTTTTTTCATGAAAAAGTGCAAACAAAATTGAGATTGGCTAAAAGTGTAATCCATCCAAATAAATCAGATATATCACACCTCCAAAGAAAAATATATTTTGTATGTGCAGGGTCTATGCACATTACACAAGACCAAGTCTGCAATTCATAAAGTCTCATGCAAAAGTTTTAGACAGGTATGAAAAAAATGCTGCAAAGTGTAAAAAAATGGTTAAGCAAAACAATAAAGAAACTGTTAATACTTAATGCCAGGACTGTGGAGTCTGAGTCGTAGCCCATTTTGGTGGAGTCGGTATAAAATGGACTGATACAGATTCCTAAAATATATAATAAATTGGGCACAGTAGTTCAATGCAGTTTGTGGGGAATATTTTTTCATAAGAATTTGGGAAAGTTATGAAATGTCCTATAAATGTCTGTCCTATTCCTGATCTAAGGGTCCAGACTTTTAGCTGAGATGAGTCTGAGCTAAAGTAAATTTATCACAAACATGAGCCATGTATGAGGGAGTTGGAGTCGGAAGTATGGAAATTGAGGAGTCTGAGTCAGAGGTTTGGCTTACAGACTCCACAGCCCTGCTTAATGCTACCACATTTGTGGAAAACATTATGTACAGATAACCCGATTCTGGCAATTTATCACTTTCTAGGCTGCTTGCTGCAGTTTTAATAATATCACAGTTTTATCTGTTGCAGATATACAGAGCTAGGCATTCAAGGAACTGATGTATCTCCACCCACACCACTGATTGGCAGTTTTCTGTGTACACTCTTTGTACGTAGAAAAATGCCAATAAATTGGGAGTGGGATTATACTGAGCTCATGAATATGGTGGACTACATAGTAGTAGGTTTACTAGTCCTCTAGTGATAATCTCCTGCTGATAAATCAGTGATTTTAATCAAACTTACAGCAAGTAGCCCACAAAGTAATACATTGATGGATCCAGGGTCTTTGTCTCTACATTATGTTACTCTTAGATTAGGTGGTAAAAACCCTTTAACAGATTCCCTTTAAGGATGGACGATATTTTGCTTTTCCCTCACCTTCTCCCCATATTTTATTTTTCCACTGAAAAAAAGGAAGCTTGTTTTTTTGTGGGGGCAAGTCTATTTTGAATGGCACTATCAATTTCTCCATGGGTAAAAAAATAATTCGAAAAGCAGCGAAACAAAAAACCTAAAAACTTTATTTCCCCAGTTTTTTGAGGGTTTTGTTTTTATGGTGTTCATTATTTGGTAAAAATACCCTGGAAAGGACTGTATAGATCAGTATAATTACAGCGTTTCCAAACTTTCTTTTTTTCAAATTTGGAAATGTTTACAAATTTTATTTTTTGATTCCATCACCATTTTCTGAGTCCCCTTTTTTCCAGTTAAACTGGGAGAGGGGTTGTTTTTTGTGGGCCTTGAGCTTACCTTATCAATACTATTTTGGGGTATATACGATGGTTTGATCGCTTCTTATTGTATTTTTTGGAGAGTTTCACTGACCAAAAAAATAGCAAAAATAAGTTTCTTATGCTTTTTTTCCCTTTATCTTTTTTGGTCCCCTTAGGGAATTTAAGCTTGCAATTATCTGACAAAATATACTATATACTGCAATACAACTCTATGAAAGCTAGCCACAGGTTTGTCTCTATAGGTCATCAATAATTGCAGACACCACCTTTTGCCTTCAGAAGAATTGTTGCCATTTTATGTACACTAGCACACAGTTTTTCAAGGAACTTGGCAGGGAGGTTGTTCCAAACATCTTGGAAAGCTAACCACAGATTTTCTGTGTATGTAGGCTTCTGAAAATCATTCTGTCTCTTCGTGTAATCCCACACAGACTCAAAGATGAGATCAGAAATGGAAAATCTAATCAAAATAGGTGGACCACCGACTTGGACTCTAGTGCTGCAGGAGACCTGAAGAAAACATGTCAAAAAGGAGGTTATCAACCTCACTGATGACCCCCTCAATAAAAATCATCTGTCTTTGTTTGCAAAAGGTTTAAATTTCTGTTTAACAGATGAATTTGACCTTATGGACTTTAAAATAGATCTTTATAAGGCAACCAGAAAGTTACATCTGCACAAAGCATTTAGACAAAAAAAAATGAAAAAATCCAATATCTAGCTGGTGAAATACCATCCACTTCAAACCCATTGTGATTCAGTTTTTATAACGCTCCTAATTTAGTGCTTCAGCAGAATGTAAATGTGGTATTGAGTCTGAATGAAGCAGATAACTCCTGCGTTAATACATCTACATCCCCTACAACAGTGCCATTCGGGGTGAGAGTGAAGTCCACATTTATGTCTCCAGCAAATCCTGGGAATTGTATTGATTTGTGTCAAGATAAAGCCATAAAAGATGTCGAGGCTTTATTATATAAATCTCCTACAAAAAATCGTAATAAATTGGGAAATTGAAGCTCTAAAAGGTCATAAAAACTTGGAATGATATAATAAGGTGGACAAAGGAGGAAATATAGTGCTTTTAGAAAGAGAGGATATCTCAGAGGATGACAGGCAATTAATAGAGAACTCAACGTATGTTCCTTTGCCGGGTGATCATACCAAGAAATATAAAAAACAACTATGTTTTTGATGAAAAAAATTGAGCAAGGAATAATTAAAAAAAAAAAAAAAAAAAACTGCAGAAAAATTGCTGCCGGAATTTCCATGTAAACCGTATTGGTGCATCAGTGCATAAGTAACCGTAAGTGAATAAGTGCTTATTCTCACTTTCTAGATGTCCAATAATTTTGGGGATTGGTTCTGTAACGAAACCACTGTCAAAATATCTTCATTAGTTGCTGAGACCATTGTTAAAAAATGTTCCATAATATTTAAAAGACTCTGGTGAATTCCTGAAGGCTTTATAGGACATTGAATGGCAGGAGGATTTTATTTTAACATCGATAGATGTAGAAAGCCTTTATACAAAAATTCCCCCAAAAATGGGAATTGAGGCAACTGAATGCATATAAACGTGAAAGCAAGGACTATATTGACTTTGTAAGTGAAGCTTTGGATTTCGTTTTATCCCATAACGCGTTTAAAATTTGAGAACAAGTGGTTCCTTCAGCAGGTTGGAATCGCAATGGGTACCCCTGTGGCATGCGTTTTTGCCAACTTATTCTTGGCTTTGTTTGACGGTAAATGTTACCACTGCTTCAAACCCATACATTAGACACATCTATGTTAATCTTCGGTATGTAGATTATGTGTTTATTGTATGGGCAGGCACCAAATTTGTTTCTTGTGTGTCTTATTCTAAATTAAATTAATGTTGAAAATATGAGATTTACTGCTAATTGTGGGGGAAACTCAGACTTTTTAGATGTCAAAACAAACAAAAAAACGAAGGGAAAGTCGGATTTTGGTAAGAACTTACCTGTAAAATACTTTTCAGCGAAGGAAGGAAGGGAGACACAGATCCATTACTAGTGGGTAGGCGGAGCCCCATAGGATAGTTCACCTCAGATTAGAAAAAGTGACGACCGGCCTCTCCAGTATAAAGGCTCCTCCTACTCCCATGTTCTCCAGTCCGTACACAAGCTAAGGAGGAGCAGACCACACCAGCAGAACAACACATCCCCTTCTGAAAGTTCAGAAATGAGGGAAAACAGGTTATGTAATAGAAACACACAGTCCTAGGCATACCTCACTGGACCTGACAACTGTGTAGAGCTGGCGAAACTGGAAGGAGAGCCGTAGAGCGCTAAACCCAGTCCAGATGATAGTCATCAGGAAGGAGACGCGCTGCATCTAGAAACACAAAAAAAAACACTTCTGCCATGGGACGGTACTGTGTCTCCCTTTCTTCCTTCGCTGAAAAGGATTTTACAGGTAAGTTCTTACCAAAATCCGACTTTCAGCAGCAGAAGGGAAGGAAGGGAGACACAGATCCATTACTAGTGGGACGTCCCAAAGCAGTACCTCACTTAAGGGTGGGAAATAGTGGCAGAATCTCCAACACCCCAACAACTTAGGCAAGAGCGCAAACCGCGCTGAAGAAAAAATAAACAATAAAGAGATAACTTAAACTACCGCCGCCTGCAGGATCCTGCGTCCCAAGGACGCATCGGCGGAAGCACTCACGTCCACCTTATAAAACTTAGTAAAGGTGTGAACGGAGCGCCAGGTGGCCGCCCGGCAGAGCTGCGCTGCCGAGGCCCCCTGACGAAAAGCCCACGATGAGCCAATGGCTCTCGTGGAATGAGCTTGAACTTTAACCAAACAAGGCTCGCCCTTGAGCCGGTACGCTTCCAGGATAGCCGAACGGATCCACCGAGCTATCATGTCCTTGGAAGCACGTTGGCCACGCCGACGACCTGCCGGAATCACAAAAAGAGTCCGACTTCCGTAAACCTTGTTTGATCGTAAGATAGAACTTCAATGCCCGCACTAAGTCAAACGAGTGCAAGGCCCGCTCCCTTGGATTCTTAGGTTTTGGACAAAGAGAAGGCAACACAATGTCCTGATTAATGTGGAATTGTGACACTACGTTAGGTAAAAAATCTTCACGGGTAAGAAGCACCACGCGATCCGGAAAGAATTCCAGAAAAGGAGGTGAGCAAGATAGTGCCGCCAACTCCGACACCCTTCTCAAAGAGGTGACTGCCACCAAGAAGGCCACCTTCCAAGAAAGTAACGAAAGTTTAGCAGAATCCATAGGCTCAAAAGGCCTATGCTGAAGGGCTTCCAGGACTAGATTAAGCTGCCACGGAGCCACAACTGCCCTCCGCGGCGGAAACGTACGTGCGACTCCGCGAAAAAAAAAAGAACGCACATCCCTGCGAGAGGCAATAGCCTTTCTAAAAAGTGCGGAAAGTGCAGATACCTGACCCCGCACAGTACTAACTGCCAAACCCCTGGCCAAACTTTATTGCAGAAAAGCCAAGAAGTTGGGGGATGGAAAAAACCCTCGGGTTTCTTGAAGATCCAGAACACCATGAATAGAAAGACTCCCAAGTTCTGTGATAAATCCTAGACATAGCTGGACCCCTGGCCGCCCGCAAGGTAGCAATGACCTCGGGCAAAAAAACGCGACAGGTCAAGATCTCAGTCTCAAGAGCCACGCCGTCAAACGAAGAGACCTCAGGTTCGGATGACGAATGGGCCCCTGGGTTAGCAAGTCCGGGCGAAGGGGCAGCGGAAATGGAGGCGCCGCCTGAAGAGACACCAGCGTCGAATACCATGTCCTCCGCGGCCAATCTGGTGCTATCAGAATTATTGATACCTTTTCGAGTTTGATCCGTCGGATCACCAGAGGCAGTAAGGATATCGGCGGAAACGCATAGATCAGCTTGAACTGACCCCACGGGGCCACTAGAGCATCTACCGCCACAGCCTCCGGGTCCCTGTACCTGGACATGAACGTCGGAACCCTGGCGTTCAGCCTGGATGCCATCAAGTCCACCTGAGGAGTCCCCCAACGGGAACACAGCAGTGAAAACACTTCTGGATGGAGACTCCATTCCCCAGGGTCCACCTGCTCGCAACTGAGGAAGTCCGTCGAGATATTCAACACCCCTGGGATGTGAATTGCAGAGATTGCTGGAACTCTGGACTCGGCCCAGACCAGGATCCGAGAGACCTCAGTCATGAGACCGGAACTCCTCGTCCCGCCTTGATGGTTGATGTACGCGACAGCCGTTGCATTGTCCGACTGGATCCGGACCGGCAGACCGCTCAACAAGACCGTCCAATGTTGGAGGCAGAGAAATATTGCTCTCAACTCCAAAATGTTGATCGGGAGAGACGACTCCTTTGGCGACCAGACCCCCTGAACCCAGAGGTCGTTCCAAACTCCCCACCCCCAGCCCGTCAGGCTGGCATCGGTGGTAACCACCGACCACCTCGGGAGAAGGAAGGATTTCCCCAGGGATAGAGTCTCTGGACGTAACCACCATCCAAGAGACTCTCGCACCCTGCGGGAGATAACGACCGAGCGATCCAGAGAAGTCAGCGATTGATCCCAATGGGTCAGAATAAGATTTTGGAGATCCCGGGAATGAAATTGTGCAAACGGTACTGCTTCCATAGCTGCCACCATTTGACCCAGAAGGCGCATGCATTCCCGAAGGGACACTGACAAGGCCGACCTCATAGCCTGGACCAGAAGACGAAGGTTCGTCTGTTTGACAGGAGGCAGGGACACAACTGCCCGAACTGTATCGAACTGCATCCCCAAGAAAAGAATGGACTGTGCTGGTTCCAATGACTATTTCTTCCAATTGATCAGCCACCCGAAGTCCATCAGGTACTGAAGGGAGAGATCGCGATGCCGTTGTCGCCTCCTCCGCTGTGGGCGACACTATGAACAGGTCGTCCAGGTAGGGGAGGATCGTAACCCCGTCTTCGAAGAAGCGCCATGAGAGGAGCCAGAATCTTTGTAAAAACCCTGGGTGCTGAGGCCAACCCGAATGGTAGGGCCACAAACTGGTAATGGGCTTGACCTATAGCGAAACCCAAAAAACGCTTGTGAGCCCTGCCGATAGGGATATGCAAATAGGCGTCGCGGATGTCGATCGACACCAAGAAATCGTACTGTGACAGGGTCGCTACTACCGAACGGAGAGACTCCATGCGGAACTTCCGTGTCCGGACGTAAATATTCAAATCTCTGAGATCCAGCACCGGGCGAAACTTGTCCTCCTTTTTGGGGACCACAAAAAGGTTGGAGTAAAAACCCCTTCCCTGGTCTTCCGGAGGAACCTGAACCACCACACCCTGCTGTAGGAGAGAGTCGACCTCCTGTAACAGTGCGGCAGCCAGCCTTGGCACGGATGGAATGCACGTCTGACGAAACCTGTCTGGAGGTAGAGAATGAAACTATGAAATAGCCTGCCGACATAGCAGACGCCTGGGTGACACGGGTTATGTGGGATGCCCAAATCGACCCGAATTGTAGCAGACTACCTGCCACCCGAGAGCCCTCGGGGGGATCCCTGGCGTCAGTCAGCCTTAGCGGACTTTTTATCAACCTCCCATCTATCCTGACGGGACTGTTACTTCCAAGGAGTACGAAATTTCTGGGAGGATCTGCCGGAGGACGAGGGACGACCCGATATCCAAGAAGGCTGACCGAATCGTCCCCTGGTCCGAAAGGACCGAAGACCTCTACCGGGCCCTGTCCTGCTAGATGTGGATGCCACTGCCTTTTTCAGAGGCAGGGTAACATCCTTAGCTTTGGCAATCAGTTCCGAAAGGTCCGAACCAAAAAGCTGACCGCCCTTATATGCCAGACTAAGCAACCCCTGTTTGGATACTGCATCTCCGGTCCACTGTTTAAGCCACAGTGCTCTTCTAATTGTGACGGCCGAAGCTTGAGCCCTGGACAGAATTGAAGTAGTGTCCAGTACTGCATCTCTGCCATAACACATAGCTTCTTCCATCAGCTGAAAAAGCCTTTCTACTTCTGAACGCGAAGTCCCGTCCTGCCATGCCGCCCGCAGCTGATCCAACCACTGCAGAGAAGCCTAACTGGCCCACATGGCCCCCAAGGCCGCTCGGAAACCATGACCCGTGGCTTCATAGATGGATTTCGCCGCTGACTCCGATCTCCTGTCCAGAGGATCCTGAAGATTGGCTCTCCCTTTAACAGGAAGCAGGGAAGACTTGGTCAGCTGAGACAGAGATATATCAACCTCAGGAGAGGGAACCCAATTAGTGACCATCTCCTTGGCGCAGGGATACAGAGCATCAAAAAACCGCATCCCCTGGAAGCGTTTATCCGGACACCGGCGCTCCTTCTCCATTGCTTCGTTAAGTTCCTCTGGCGCAGGTAATGTAGAACGAGCACGGCGCGTTTCCTGATACAGCCGGGCCGACCTAGACGGTTTTGTCGGCTCTTCAGACAGCTGTAACACTTCCCGCATGTCCTTAATAAGCCCATCTACGCGGCCTGAAAGTGAAACAGAGCGACCCTGTCGATCCTCTTCCTCGGAATCAGAGATTTCATCAACCGAACTCGTTGGGGAATCCGAAGCCTCTGATGCGCTATGCGGGGGAGACAATGCCACCACAGTCCTGCGGCGCTTTTTACCTCGCGGCATCGGGTGCGATCTAGCTGACACCCCGTCCCAGGAGACTAGAAAGGCTATCAAAGGAGCGAGTGAGCGCCTCCACCTTAACATCACTGAGGGTCGAACTTGACGTCGTTGAAGGCCTGGGTGTATCAGAAGCGTGTGACCTAACCTGGAACGGATCAGGAGAGCGTTCCGCACTCCCAGGCCCCTGATCCGACATGCCACCCACACCAGATGCCAGGATGTTACAATAAGGATGGCAAATAAAAAGTGTGAAAGTTGCACAGCCTGTTTTCAAAACTTTTTTTTTTTGTATGCCTCAAGCTCTGAAGGGTTAAAGCTCACCCTTAGAGAGAGCTGCAGAGCAAATAATTTCACTTAATCAACTGGGAGAAGCGCCCTCAAACACAAGGCGTTTCCTCAGGAAAAGAAAAAAACAACCCTAAAGAACCATCCTGTTCAGAAGGGGTTAATATCACTGCAACTAAAATACTACACTGCCTACTAAGGTCAGCGAAGTAAACCGTTTCAAAAGAGAAGCGGCAGCGCTCACTATGTCTCCCTAGCAGGTTAGCCAAAGTGAAAAACGCTGTCAGGGAACCTCTGCCAAAGGCAGAGGGAATTCACCGATACCGCGGCGACCGCTCCTCCTGAGTGTGTGGCGGTGGACGGGGAGCAGAGAGCAGGAGGTGCCCGATGGAACACGGAAGCCGGAGGAGAAGCAGGGACTGACACAGTGCGCGCCCAAACCAAGAGCTTCCTGCCTGAGATATGACAGCAGGAAGCCAGGAGACGCTAAGCCACGCCCCCCCATGCCACGCCCTCGCTATTCAAGCAAAAGCGTGCTGGACAGAGAGTTTCCTACCTCTATGAAGGCAGGAAGCAAGAAAAGAAAAAACGTGCGCTAATACAGAGAGCTTCCTGCCTCTATGAAGGCAGGAAGCAAGACTTAAAGAAAAAAATGTGCACTTATACAAAAAGCTTCCTGCCTTATACACGGCAGGAAGCTAAGCAATGCGGGGCCACATATAAACATTACTGGCCTCCGTCTCTGCTCCCCCCAGTAAAGCCAGCGTCTGCAATAGACAAAAACACACAGGCAGTCACACTTATAGAAACGGCGGCTGCTGCCGCAGCCGTTAAAGCACTCTTATACAGAAGAGCACTTACCCGGCTGAACGAAACAGAGATCCCCAGGGATGTGTGGCGCTGTGGCGGAGCGCGCAGGGACCCCCAGATGTGGTGTGCGTCTCCGCCAGGGAGCGCCCTGTAACCCCCGGGGCCGGCAGGCTTCAGTGGGGACCTCCTTAAGGGGTACACAGAGCTGCCAGCGGAGGGTCAGGGGTCTCAGCAGTGCCGAGACCCCCTGAGACCTCTAGACCACGGGGGGTCCAGGTCTCGCTGGATATAAAATAACAAACTCTTCTGAGGAGCTGCCGAGGCAGCGACTATCCTCTGAGACCTCAGATAAAAGACTGGAGAACATGGGAGTAGGAGGAGCCTAAGCTGGAGGGGCCGGTCATCACTTTTTCTAATCTGAGGTGAACTATCCTGTGGGGCTCCGCCTACCCACTAGTAATGATCTGTGTCTCCCTTCCTTCCCTTCTGCTGCTGAAAATAGCTACAGAAACAAATACAAAACCCAGTGCGACAAATTCGCTGTTACATTATAACAGTGCACATCGACAGCACACAAATAGAGTGCTCCCTTACAGCCAATTTTTGAGATTAAGAAAGATCAATAACAATGATGACACATTTTCCAGACAAGCAAATGAACTCAAAAATAAATTTTCTTAGTTGAGGATATCCATTACCCCTACAAAATGAAACAACGTAAAAAAAACACATCAAAGTTTTATTAAAACAGAGAGATAAGAAAACAGTACTGTAGGAAGGTTCACTTTTACTTTCAAAACACACAGCAATGGATAACTGGCATTTGATATAAAGTGATAAAGAGTTAAATGAGAAAGCAATTAATAAACCCCTATTTTCATATAGGAGAAGTAGTAATATGAGAGATTTAATAGTCAGAAACAGAACTGAACACAATACAGACAACTGGCTAGAGAAAAATGCACCTAAGGGTAACCTTCAGATGTGTGGAAGCTGTTTATTCTGCCATCTGCATATCACAGATAAAAGGTTCCGTTTAGGACCATTGACCGGTCATGTTAAGATCTTTGTTTCGTGTAGAACTAAGCATGTGGTATATGTAATCTTCTCCCCATGTCAATTTTATTATATAGGTAAAACTACAAGACCTCTGTTAAGCCAATTTAGAGAGCATTATTGCTCTATGAAAGGGAGCCCCTCATTGGATAAACCACATGCATGATTATCATCATGCTGATCCTAATCTTTTGCGGATATAAGGCTGTGTGCCCACGATGAGTTTTTTTAAGCAATTCCGCAGCGGCAAAAACGCTTAGAAAACGCATGGTAGAAGGTCTGCCATGTTCCCCAATGATAATAAGCTTGTGCTGTGCACATGCTGCGGAAATTTCCGCTGTGGATTATTATTGCAGAAAAAAAAGCAGCACTACCAATTATTTTGCAGAAGTGCTGCGTTTTCGCCGCCATTCACTTGCATTAGATCGCATGGATTACGCATCACTGTATATGTAGATGCGCATTCCATGCGTTCTAATGTGCGGATGGTACCCAGGTCTAGAGAAGAGACTCTCCTCACGACCTGGAAACCTATATATAAATATATATATATATATATATATATATATATATATATATATATATATATATATATATATATATATATATATATATATATATATATATATATATATATATATATATATATATATATATACCTTCTGGCGGCCGCCGATGCACTCCTCCTCGCATGCCGGCAGTTCGCAATGGACTGAAGGACCTGCGCTGACGTCATAGTGATGTGACAGGTCAAGCGACGCTGACGTCGGCAGGTCCTTCAGTGTACCGCTGCCGGCAAGGGAGAATGGAGGGAAGCAAGACAGCACGGGCCATCAGAGGGTAAGTATATATATATTTTTTTATTTTTTGACATTCTCTCGGGTCACACTATATAAATCCATGCTGTTTGCATGGATTCATATAGTGTGACCAAGTTGACAAGCACTTTCCAAGTGATGCCAAAATCGCTTGGAAAGCGCTTGACAACCCGCATGCGGAAATGCATGTGAAGAACGCTTCACATCCGCATGTCCCTGGCAGGAAAACGCATGTACAATCCGCATGTACAATCCACATGCGTTTTTTTCTGCCAGGGAGATGCAGAAATGCTCAGGAAAAAATCCTGAGCATTTCTGCATCGTGGGCACATAGCCTAAAAAAGGTCAAGTTCCCCCCACAAGGTGGAAATTATAATCTGTTATTAAAAAAAGAGCAAAGTTGATTCTTAATTCTGCTGCCTAGGTTCCTTTGGGACTCGATGACAGATTGGATATGTCAGTGTTTTTATAATTACTGGTACCTTTTAACATTTTTTAAACTGGACAATGTTTTGCATGCACTGATGATAGTGACAATTATTCTGCACCTGTCTTATTACAAAAGGAAGCAGTAGCTACGTCATTGTTAGTTGAACCAGTTGAAGCACAGCTGTGTGAAAAGGCGGTCGTTCTTTCCTTTCTCTGCATACTCCCTGCCCTCTGCTGAGTTAGATCCTGGTTTAATGAACTGGAAATAAAGGACTGTATGAATCGCATACCTGCTGCTTCTCTTCAAATTTTCTTGGGTGTTTTACTTGGAACTCTAATGTGAGCACTACCTTTATATGTGATATACGGCGTATTGCTTTGAAAGTGAGGGTTCTTAAAGCTATATACACCACTTAAAAGTTGGGACTGGTGCCTGAATAAGCTTCCCTGGACGGTTTCCAAGCAGAGACTGGAGTATCTGTCCATACAACCCAATAAGTCATACACTCCATGGAGGTGGCCTTTATGGAAGAGTGCACGGAAAAAAGCCTTTACTTACACAAAAATTGTAAGCCTCATTTTCAGCTTGCCAAAAGACATGTGGTAGACTCCCCAAATGTATGGAGGCAGCTGCTGTGGTCAGATGAGACCAAAATTGAACTTTTGCCAAATCAACACAGCTCATCACCCCAAGAACACCTTCCCCACAGTGAAACATGGTGGTGGCAGCATCATGCTGTGGGGATGTTTTTCAGCAGCAGGGACAGGGAAAATTGTCTGAGTCAAGGAGAAGATGGATAGTGCGAAATACAGGGATATTCTTGAATACTTATTTCAGTCTGTCATTGATTTGAAACTAGTTCACTTTCAACAAGACAATGACCCAAAGCATTCTGCTAAAAAATCACTCGAGTGGTTTAAGGTGAAACGTGTAAATGTTTTGGCGTGGGCAACTCAAAGCCCAGACCTTAATCCAATTGAGAATCTGTGGTCAGACTTGAAGATTGCTGTTCAACACAGGAAGCCATCTAATTTGAAGGAGTTTGAGCACTTTTGCCTTGAGGAATGGTCAAAAATCCCAGTGGCAAGATGTGGAAAGCTCAGAGGCTTAACCATAGCAACTTGCAGTTGTAATTGGCGCAAAAGGAGGCTTCACAAAATACTGACTTTAAAGGGGTGAATAGTTATGCACACTAAAGTTTTCAATTATCTTGTCCTATTTGTTATGTGCTTCACAAAAACAAAACCAAATGTTCACAATTGTAGGCATGTTGTCCACATGAACTGATGCAAACAGTCATGAAAAAAAAAAAAAAGTGGGATGTATACTGTTGCAAGCCACTGTATATTTTTTACATACCTATACAAATTGATTCATAATATTGACATATATGCATGCTGTGGTAAAGTGACTTATTTGGCTGTAAGCAGAGGTAAACAAGTGACACTGTCTCTTTAAATTTTCAGCTGGTTTATTTAGCACCATAAACAAACGCAAAGTTCATAAGACATAAAAGTAGCCCATCTGGCATAATGGCATAACAAACTTAAGAAAGAGTCCAGCAAAGTCCTTGCACCCGGCCGGGGTCCGGCTACTCAGGATCAGCAACAGAGACCCACACAGTTCAGTTTAGCACAAACAGACAAGCTCCTCTCTGGAGCTGGCCTCCAGGTACTGAACACACCTTAATGTCTAGGCTGGCTATTTAAAGCAGGTTTCATCTGGTGCGGTTATATTGCTGGGCAGTCACTCCTCCAGTGTGATCGGTTGAGAGTGATTGCTCACGGCATTCCGCACCTGTGTCATCTCCTTCCTACAGGGTGGGGACTGGCCGCGTCCTGGTGTGCATTTCTCTTGAACTTTTGGCTGGTAAGTTACATTGCCTTTTTGCCATTTTCTAATTTGATTTTTGAATTTTTCTAAAAATTATATTTATTATTCTGGCTATGCTGGTGGCTTTTAATGATAGAGTAGGGACTCGCAAAATCATGAGGACCCTTGACGTTTGGGTTGCGAGCTTACGTATTTTGGCCAAAATATCAACTAATACCTCATATGATATATTTTTTTGCACTTTATCTGCCAGGGCACGGCCAGGCCCACTTATGGTGACCCTGTGAATGGGGGCATTGCACCTCTGCGATGCACGGAGAGGGTGCCGGGCATCCCGCCTAATCGAATAGGAAGGGCATTTAATAGGATGCCGGCCAGGCACGGTTGCCGCGAGTGTGAATGGCACCCTATTTGCAGGTTTCATCTGGTGTGGTTATATTGCTGGGCAGTCACTCCTCCAGTGTGAGTGGTTGAGAGTGATTGCTCACGGCATTCTGCACCTGTGCCATCTCCTTCCTACAGGGGGGGGGGCCGGCCACATCCTGGTGTGCATTTCTCTTGAACCTTTGGCTGGTAAGTTCCATTGCCTTTTTGCTATTTTCTGGCTATTTAAAGCCCGGACACTCCCTTGATTTGAGAGGAATGGTGAATGACCTCCCACTCTTCACAATGATCATTCCCCAAAAAAAACAACACTCCCTTTTGGTGATTTAACCCCTAACATATAACATGCTGGAGAATAGTTGTAGGATCAGTTCACTAAGGCTAGAAGCAGTAGCGAAACATACCTCCCCTCACATATAACACCAGTGATTCCTCCACAATGCTCTATTTCATTATAGTCTCTGAATAATGATGTGTTTTGTTTGGGACCACTACTTATTGTACATCTATAATATAACAGGGGATGTGTCCTGTCCGAAGCCTGCCTAGTGTGATGCCAGAGTCAGTATGTGCGCATACCACAAGTCGTCGCCATTTTATTGAAGCAAATTCGCATATACAGAGTCTTCAATAAAATGGCGCAAGTTATCACGGGATGTGTACGCATTGACTCAGGCTTATTTAAGAATTCAAATACCTTGCATTTCCAAACGTACCTGTGAGCAGTGCTATTGCTGTCCACTCATACCCATCACATGACCCCAGACTGCAGCTGCCTCTGATGTATGGTGATGTCACGCTGCAAGCCCGTGCAATGCTGGGCTGTGACGTGCGGTGAAACTCCGCCCACAGCCCAGTCACTCATGGAGACTGGGTCCGCGCCTCAGTGACGCCAGGTGAGCTTCCAATTCCGAAAGTTGACGTGACATCACCATACATCAGAGGCAGCTGCAGCCAGGGGTAACGTGATGGGAATAAGCAATAGCGCCGATCTCACCATTTGGAAATGCAAGGTATTTGAAGAAAGCCTTATTTCCAAGGTTTAAAATCAATCTGCCCATTATACATTGTAGTGGATAACCTCTATCAGCTGAAAATAGTGCTTATGTTGAAGACACTGTGAATTTGCATATACAGTGTTTTCAATAAAATGAGCTGTATATCGCAGTATGCGCACATGCAGACTTCGTCCCCATTTTATTGAAGTAATGTACTACGACGTCAACAAAGCAGTGCACATGCGCCGGCCATAGGGATAATGGCGATGGCCGATGCGTGCACACTGCTATGTTGACATTGTAGTACATTACTTCAATAAAATTGCACCGGAGTCTATGCATGCGCATCCCTTGATATCCAGCGCCATTTTCTTGAAGACACTGTCTGTGAATTCGCAAACACCGTGTCTTCACACGGTTTGCGCACGCACCGACTCCACTGCCCATCCCGGTTTCGGACAAAAGGACTCATCCACTGTTACAGGTGAAACCAGAAGTTTACATACAGTATACAAAAAGACACATATGCATGTTTTTCTCAATATGTGACATTAAAATCAGAATAAACCTTTCCCGTTTTAGGTAAATTAAGATTACCATAATTTAAATATTTGCCAATGAGAGAGAATGTTTTAAGTCATTTTTATTACTGCCAAGCCAATAGTTTATATACACTAAGATTAATATGCCTTTAAACAATTCTGGACTGCTCATATGATGATGCCATGAGTTTGGAAGCTTCTTTTTTGGCAACATCTGAGTTAGGCTATGTGCTCATGATGCAGAAATACTCCGGAATTATCCTGAGCGTTTCTGCATCTCCCTCGCAGAAAAAATGCATGCGGATTTTACATGCGTTTTTCCTGCCAGGTACAAGCGTAAGTGAAGCGTTTTTCACATGCGATTTCGCATTGGGGTTGTCAGCTATTTTAGCATCACTTGGAAAATGTTTGATAATGCTTGACAACTTGGTCACACTATATAATTCCATGCAACCGACATGAATTTATATAGTGTGACCAAGTTATGGTAAAAAATAAATATTATATTAACCTTCCGATGGCCCCCGGTCTCCTCCGATGCGTCCGGTGTGTTGGGTTGTTCGCTGTGGCTTAAAAGGACCTTCCATGACGTCATTTAGTCATGTGACAGGTCACGTGACCGCCGAAGTCAGCGGTCGCTTGACCTGTCACATGACTAAATTACGTCATGGAAGGTCCTTTTAGGCCATTGCGAGCAGCCGGGGAGCATCGCTATGGAAACCGGGGGCCATCAGAAGGTAAGTATAATGTATTTTTTTATTTTAAAGTCTTTTTTTTTTAACATGTACTATGGTACCCGGGTCACGAGGAGAGTCTCCTCTTCTCCAGACCAGAGTACCAACCGCACATTGAATCGCTTAATATCCGTATGTGCACGTGTAGTCATGCGGATACTAAGCGATTCAAAGCAAGTCAATAGCGGCAAAAACGCAGCGATAACGCAAAATAATTTATTAGTGCTGCGGATTTTTCCGCAATGATAATCCGCAGCGGAAATTTGCGCAGCATGTGCACAGCACATGCGGATTATCATTGGGGAACATAACAGACCTTCTACCAAGCGTTTTTCAAGCGTTTGTGGCGGAAATGCTTAAAGAACGCATAGTGGGCACACAGCCTTAGAGACACGCCTGTGGATGTATTTTAATGCACACCTGAAACACTGCTTCTTTGTGTAGCATCATGGGAAAGTCTAAAGAAATCAGCCAAGATATCAGGAAGAGAATTGTGGACTTGCACAAGTCTGGTTCTTCCTTGGGTACAATTTCAAGATACCTGAAGGTGTCCCGTTCATCTGTACAAACAATTATACGTAAGTACAAACAAGATTGGAATGTCCAGCCATCATACTGCTCGGGAAGGAGACAGGTTCTGGGTCTCAGATGAACGTGTTGTGGTCCGGCTAGTGCATATCAATCCGAGGACAAAAGATTGCGTCAATATCCACAAGGAAAAAAAGTACTGTATCAACATGGGCTGAAAGGCCACTCTGCCAGGAAGAAGCTATTACTCCAAGAGCAACATAAAAAAATCCAGTTTAAGGTTTGCAAATGCACACAGGAACAAAGACCTTAATTTTTGGAGACATGTCCTGTGGTCTGATGAAACCAAAATAGAAGTTTTTGGGAATAATGACCATCATTACGTTTGGAGGAAAAAGGGAGAAGCTTGGAAACCTAAGAACACCATCCAAACTGTGAAACACGAGGTGGCAGGATCATGTTGTGGGGGTGTTTTGCTGCAGGAGGGACTGGTGCACTTGTCAGGAAGAATGGGCCTAAATTCCGACCAACTATTGTGAGAAGCTTGTGGAAGGATATCCCAAACGTTTGACCCAAGTCATTCAGTTTAAAAGGAATGGTACCAAATGCTAATGAAAAGTATGCAAACTTTTGACTTTGTAGTAAGTAATAAAAATGTACACAGGAGAAACACGAGTACAATGGCATAAAGAGACTATTAATTTATAAAATAGCAGTGCATCATTACAAAAGATATTACAAAAGGTGCAAACATGCGGATGTATCAGCCCTAGTAAGTAACTGAGCCTAAGAGTAAAGGGAAAGAAAAAAAGAGAAGAGGGGGGAAATTGAATGAATCCGTCCCCAAAAGAGCCCCAAAGAGCAGTAAACAGAAAAGACATAAATAGGAGTGAGGTGAACTGATGTCTCAATTATACATATGGTAGACTAGCATAGCCAATTCCATAGGGAGACCATGAATAACTCACCCAATAGGCAAAAAAAGCCGAGCTCAGAGAGGGGACTAGCAGGAGGGCAAAGAACAATGACAAATAAGAGCCACGACGTGCGTTTCGCCGGTAGGTATCGCTTTTTCAAGAGGCCTCTTCAAAAAGCGATACCTACCGGCGAAAAGCGCGTCGGGACTTGTGTTGGCCATTGTTCTTTGCCCTCCTGCTGGTCCCCTCTCTGAGCTCGGCTTTTTTTGCCTCTTGGGTGAGTTATTCATTGTCTCCCTATGGAATTGGCTATGCTAGTCTACCATATGTATAATTGAGACATAGGTTCACCTCACTCCTATTTATGTCTTTTTTCTTGTTTACTGCTCTTTGGGGGAAGAATTCATTCCATTTCCCCCCCTCTTCTTTTTTTTTTCTTTCCCTTTACTCTTAGGCTCAGTTACTTACTAGGGCTGATACATCCGCATGTTTGCACCTTTTGTAATATCTTTTGCGATGATGCACTGCTATTTTATAAATTAATAAAGTTTCTTTATGCCATTGTACTCGTTTCTCCTGTGTACATATATGTTTCTGAGTAGGCATTATTAGCTGGCGATGGGGTATGAGCTGTCACTTTCCAGACCCCTTACCCGTTAGTGTTATGATGTGGGCCAAAGTTTTTTCATTAAGTAATAAAAATACCTTAAAACATTCTGTCTCTCATTTGGTCATTTGGCAATTATTAAAAATTATGGTAATCCTAATTTACCTAAAACGGGAAATATTTATTCCGATTTCATGTGAGATATTGAAAAAAATATACACTATATAAAAAGACACATATGCATTTAAACTTCTGGTTTCAACTGTATATATAAGACTAGCTATTGAACCTGTTCTACGCCTGGGTGGTGAGCATTTTTATATGTACATTTTTAATTTTATTAAAAGAGGCTGTCCACTACAAGGTGTAGTGGGCAGACTGAAGAAAGCCTCATTAACGAGGCATAAATCAAATACCTTGGGTTTCCATATGTGCCTGTGAGCGGCGCTATCGCAGTCAGCTCTTGACCCCCAACTGCAGCTGCCTCTTATGTCCAGGGAGGTCATGTAAACTTCTGGAACTGGAAGCTGACCCAGCATCACCAAGGAGGGACTTAGTCTCACTGGATGACTGGGCTGTGGCCGAAGATTTAACGCACGTCACCAACCAGCATTGCGCGGGCTTGCTGCGCTCAGTTAATGAAATCAAGTACAGGAAGTTGTGCACGATGCTGGGGTTTGACGTGTGGTAACTCTCTGCCCACAGCCCAGTTATTCAGGGAGACTGGGTCCCCCACCTAAGTGATGCCGGGTCAGCTTCCAATTCCGGAAGTTGAAGCGACATCCCCAAACAGAAGCAACTGCAGTTGGGGGTCACGTGATGGGGATGAGTGGACAGCGATAGCACTGCTCACAGGCACATTGGAAACGCAAGGTATTTGAAGAAAAAAAACCTTGGAAATGAGGCTATTTTATCAGATCATTTTTATTAGGAAACTTAAACAATAACGTTTTTACAAAGACAGATCAGTAGAACAAAGATATTCAATGTTACATGGTATCATTATATATTATTGTTATACATAAAATACAATAAAATTATCTTGTTCCAAGGATTTATTTTTTCTATTCAAAGAAACCAATACAACCCTCCACCTCTCCCCCCACCCCCTGATAACACTCCAGAGAAATCTATATTCATACTATTTTTTTATGATGTATATAAGTTAGAATATTTGCCATTCAGTTATAATGATTAGTTTCCATGTGTACTGAAAGCACTTATAACATTTAACCTGGAATAATCAAACAAGTGTTCATGAAACAAGCAAATGCCATATGCCATCTAAGAGAAGTACTCCAGATGGGAGACCTGGAATAATCAGCCAGGGTCCCCAGATGTGGTCAAATTCCTTGATTGCTTTTTGCTTTCTATATACCCTCTTTTCCAAACAAATAATCTTGTTTTGCTTATTTATTAACTGTGGGTGAGCGTCTTACCAACGTTGTGCAATACATTTGCATGCTTGATGCAATGTTCACAAAAGACCTATAGCCATCAGGGATTGAAAAATTGACCGAATCCCCCAAATATCCCAATATTCACATTTTGGGGTCAGCTTGGATTTGCACACCAAATACCCTTTTTATTAAAGATAGTGTTTTTTTCCAGTAGAAGCCCAATCTACTGCACTCCCAGAACATGTGTAACAAATGTGCATCTCCTGTTCCATATCTTGGAACAATCTTTATTTGGACATACCCCAATCCTAAAAAGAAAACTCTGTGCTCTATATACTCTATGAATAAGGTAAATCTGTGAGGGCACCCGAGATTCACACGGTGACAGTCTAGGAGTTGAGTTCCAACACCTGTTTCCACTGTTCTTCCGTAATCAGCTCCACACTTGTTTTCCATTTTAATTTAGTTGTCAGGAGATGGTCTCCCATGGAAGACTGTAAGAGTTGCTGATAGGTTTTTGAAATTAAGCTGATTGTGTAATTTGTCGCTTTTGAGCCTAGTAAATATTTTTTCCGTATATCTGGTGCCGCAGCGTTAAACTGAGTCAGATATGTATGCTTAATTTGTAGGTATTGAAAGACGAGGCCGTGAGGCAATCCAAACTCTTGCAGTTTGTTATAGCTTTTAAGCGTTCCATTTTCTGTTATCTGATCTAAAGTCTGAATTACCCTTGATTTCCAACCTCCGAAACCAGTCAATGTGTCAAACTCCACCAATCACTGATTTTGCCATAATGGCGTAAATTAGAGTATTCCCTTATCCCCAACAGTCTCATCCCACTGTCCCACACTTTGTACATCACTGCTAAGGTCAGTTTCTCTTTGTGTGCTTATTGCCCACCTCCAGTAGGTATATGGGCGACACCCATTTTTTGTCTTGAAGGACAAGAATAACATTCCTGCCCACTTTTTTTCCCCACTCATGAAAACGTTGCATCTGTGAAGCTATAAAATATATCCATGGATCTGGAATCGACAATCCTCCCTCAGTTTTGTCCCTTTGAAGGGCCGCCAGTTTTATCCTTGCATTTCACTTGCACTATATCCGTTCTCTGAACGATGACTGCACCTTTCGGAATATGGGAGGAGGGATCCAACATGGGGAATTGTGAAGCAAATACAACAATTGAGGCATCAAAATAATTTTAATGAGATTCCACCTGCCAATTATAGACAGATTTAGATCCAAAGTAAATGCGTGATGTAAATTGCCTCTATCTCGTACGGGGTTTATGTTGAACGCTATGAAATCTTTAATATTTTAACAGGCTACCACACCGAGATATTTAAACTGTTCTAGCACTTGAATCTGAGGTAGTGCAATTGTTTCCATATGTGGGAGAGGGGCCAGTGGTAATAGAAAGGACTTATCCCAATTGATTTTTAGGCCTGATATCTGAACAAACTTTTTTATATCTGTCATTATTGTGCCAAAAGAGGACTCTATACTGCCCACATACAGTTGCAAGTCATCAGCACACATACTCACCTTTTCTATTATATTACACTTAAAACCAATGAAGCCCTTCAAATCTCTCAGTTTGCATGCCAGCAGCTCAATTGCTAATGCAAATAGGAGAGGTAAGAGCGGGCACCCCTGTCGTGTACCCCTGCCCAACTCAAATGACCTTGACAATCGACCATTTACTCTCAATCTAGCACACAGTGACCCATAGAGAATTCTGACCCAATTTGAAAACATTTGACTAAATGCCATTTTGCTCAATACATTCCATAAATAATTTCACTCAATGCTGTCAAAAGATGTTGCAGCTTAGAGGGATATTATTGCTCTATTTCCAGCCTCCTTATTACTCCTTTGTATATTTAGATTTAACCGTCTAATGTTGATAGTTGTAGTTTAGTTAGGCATAAATCCTGTTTGGTCGTCATGGATCACTTCCGTTATTTTATTTAACCTATTGGCAAATACTTTGGCTAATATTTTAATATCTATAGAGGAGTAGGGATATTGGATAATATGAGTGAGTATTCAGGGTTTTTTCCCGGCTGCAAGATTAGAACAATTGATTCGTCCGCCTCAAAAAACTCCCAATAATTTTGGTAACAATATCTCACCATATTCTTTATAAAATTCTCTTTGGTTTTCCAAGGTTTAAATCAATCTGCCTACTACACACTGTAGTGGACAAGCTCTTTAATAAAATTTAAAAAGGTACCATTAAAAATGAATCGCCACTCGGGCATAGAACGGGTTCATTAGCTAGTTTTATATAGCATCTCAGAAAACAGTGACCAGGAAATATTATGACTATAACTGGACAATATTGGGACCTATTTTACCCATCATATATTAGTGCTGTGAACTTCGGTGCTTATATTTGGTTATTGTAAACCTGAGGGTTTTTGGGGGATTAAATTACTATGATGTTTTAAATATTGTTAGGTGTTTGTCCATCTTGCTTAATAAACTTTACATATTTTATGAATACCAAGGTGTGATCATCACTATGTAGTCCTTCCTCTTTCGTCTCCTTAATTCGGTTGTGTCTCTACATGGCGTAGCACCCTTTCATGGATATTTGTGCAATTAGTGGTGCACTATTGCCATCTATATATACTCATCCATCATGTAAAATCATCAGGGAGGCATATGATTGGCTTTATGATTGGGGTCGTAGTCCTGCTGCAGAATAAATTTGGAGCAAATGTCAGTAAGAGACAACCTTTAGTATAAAAGGAGGAGTCCTGGAAGTGATGATTTGGCCCTGAAAGAGCCCTGATCTCATCATGTTCGAAACAACCTCCTTGCAGTGTTCCTTCAAAAACGGTGTTTAAGTGTACAGAATGCAAACTATTAACACTTACTTCTACTTTTGAAGGCATTCTTACTTTGCAAATGTTTTAGTCAAGTGGAGAAAAGTGCTGCACATTACTGAATATAGTGTGGTTAAAGAAATTAGTGGATTTTTCCACACGGCTGGGAGACTAATGGAAAGGATGCAGTATACACAAGAGCTGTAGTAATGCGGTTATATCATCAACGCGTTTCAAAGTAGACCTGAAAAAGCCTCCAAGCATAATTTGGAACGGAACCAAATGTGACTTGTGTAAAACTTGGCACCTTTATTTGAATACCACTCCTTTAAAGCTATTTGTCTGTCAAGGTGTCTGCATTGTAGTTATATCTGAAGAAGTGGTGCTTCTACTTCGAAATGCATTAACATACAGCTCTTCTGTATCCTGGATCATTTCCATTAGTTCACCAGCAACGTGGAAAAATCAACTAATTTCATTAATCACAACATTTCTAATCTGGCGACCTGTGGATCTGCCGCAGCTGGCTACCTTAAAATACTTGAAATGGTTGTGTATCACACAACCGCATTAGGTGAGCAAATACTACCTATTTGTCCTTTTATTGCTGTCGGATAAGACCCTATTGCGCTCATTTGCTCCCCAGCTCCTATATATTCAGTACTGAATATGCACACAGATGAGGTAATTATAAAAAGAGACAGGTATGTTTGGTAGCTACTATATTCCATCAGGCTACTTTAGCACATTTTCTTTATTTCTTTTGTGGGTATAATATAAATGCTCAGACGTCAGATTTTCTCATCTACGAGAAAAACAGACTGATTATTTTGATCCGAGTGTGGTTAGTTTTTCTTATATGTGGAGAAAAAAAAAAGTTTCTCCATCTTTTCATTTCTGACAGCCCATGAAAATCAAATTACTCTTGATGTTATCCGAGTGCTCTCCGATTTTTTCCACGGAACCATTGATTTGCATTGTAGATTTTCATTTGACCCTCGGTCCTCAAAAAATCATGGACATGTGAATGGCCCTATAGACTGACAGGTACGAGTGCTATCTGTGAAAAACATGGATAGCACTAGTACATTAAAAATCATACACCTTAACAAGCCCTTAGAACTTCTTGGCACTTTTGACATTCACCTTCAGACCATCTATTACCCTTTACTTTAGCACCTGGTATGAACTTTGAGTAGGTTTTTTTTTTTTTGCCTTTTTATTAGGTGTTCCATATTCTCATATTGTGCAGGATTCTTTGTTTGCTCATCTGTCAACCTTTATTTGTAGTTAAATGTCTTTTAATCAATGCTTAATAAACATTACATTTTATTTTTTGACTATTTTAGTCCTGCATCTTTTCATGTGTTGGTTGACTACTTGTTTTTGTGCATTTGGGATCCATTATTTTGCCACGGGTCCCTGTTTTCTGTTGTATGTTGTACAAGTGACATTAATTTTACTAAGTGGATCAGTACTATTAATGAGATACCAAATGTGTCTTATTTTAACTCCTGCTATATTAGGCTCGATCACAACTACAGCCCACCTGAAAAGATACACAAGAGACTTTTTTCTGAAAATATTTAAACTTGATGAAAAAAACGAAATAAAGTAAAAATGTTTAAGCTATGAATGCTAATACTTTGAATGGTCTTTAATGTACTATTGAATTATCGAGCAAGTCAGGGTGTCTGTAGGGGACTCAAGCTGGACCAACACCAAACAGGGCAAATGTCGGCTATATTAAATAGCTGACATCTGCCTTTAACAGCAGCGATAAATGCTAACAATGGTATTTTAGTGTTGTGATGTGATACAGGCAATTTGTTGCCCATCAGAATGGAAAAAAATAAATAATTTTATAATAGGAGAAAATGGACACCATAATTTGAACGCATTGTCTCCTGAAAGTGGCAATTCCTCATATGTGGTCAGAACTACTGTTTGGACACAGAGCAGAACTTGGAAAGGAAAATGTGCCATTTGATGTTTTTGGCGCAAATTTGCCCAGAGTCGATAGTGGACACAATGTTGCAAATGCAGAGCCCCAGGTAGTGCCCTCCTCCCAGCTCCCCCTCCCTAAAAAAACCAACAACCCACAAGTGACTCCCTCCATTATGGAAACTAAATTCCTCAAGGAATACATATAGGGGTATGGTGAGCATTTTTTAACCCACAGGTATTTGACAGAATTTTACAATATTTGGTTGTGAAAATAGAAATTTTATTTTTTTTGTTCGGATAAAGCTTTAGCTCCAAAAATGATGTACTAAATCTGATGAACCTGCTTAATTAAAAAATTTTTGATATATATTGGGACAATAAAACTTTTGGTATGTGAAACATTATATATATTCAGCAGCAAAAAAATTCAAAGCTAGTCAAAACCAGAATCAAGAAAAAAAATAAATATTACCCTATAGCTTTAGCAATGTAGCCGAAGGTGTTTACAGTGGCTCTTCTGATTGCCTTCTTATGAGCCTTTAGCAATTCCAATAGTTCAAAACAAATTCTCATCCATTCTCTAGCAGATACATATTCTGCTCCCCTAAAAAAAAAAAAAAACAACAAAAGAATACATTTAAATTACCAATATAGAAATGAAAATACATTTTTGCAATCCAAACATCTAGATGTGCAGTTATTATAAACATACATATAGAATTTGGAAGGTCTTTAGAAATTTGTTATCAAGCTTGGGATCTATAAAGAAATGGACAACATCCCTGAAGGAGAGCAGGATCCCCTGCATAGGATCATTCATGGACTATGCTTCACCCAGTAGAGTATTGAGCCGTCACATACCACAAACGTATAACTTTAGTATGGAGAGCTGGACAAAGATGGTGGAAGAGATGCTACTGGTCAGAGTGCTTGCCATATCTAAGAGAGGAACTTCCAGACAATAAACAAGGCATACAGCATCTATTCAGAGCTACATAAGCAGCTTACATTTGAAGCCATAGCCACTGACTGTTCGCCCAAAGTGGGAAAAATCACTACCAAGGTCAGTTAGCTTTTAGAATACTAATTACATACTGCCTGCAATACTTGTCATTAAGATATTGCTAGAGGGTATTCAAGATCCATGTACACCTAGTGAAGGGACAGTGCATTTCTTTTTTAGACAGAAAATGGACGTGCTATCTGAATTAAGTAACTGTTGCATAAGGACAAACAGATCTGTTGATTTCTTTTGCAAATTTAACCATACAGCAAGAAAACCATTAGTTATCTGATACAGGTGCTTCTCACAAAATTACAATATCAAAGAGTTAATTTATTTCAGTTCTTCAATACAAAAAGTGAAACTCATATTATATAGAGTCATTACAAAGTGATCTACTTCAAGTGTTTATTTCTGTTAAAAGAGAGGGAGGGATTATGAGCTCACCACGCTGTGTCTTCTAATGCTGAAGTTGAAAACTGCTTGTCGGGTGCCAGTCCTGCTGGTGAAGTTCAGCCAAAGCTTTGAGGAAAGGAAAATAAACGGCACATCCGTCCAACAATAAAAATTTATTTCATGCTTTATTGAAGATTCATTAAAAACATGGAACCCAAAAAATGTATAAAAACCTGACGTGTTTCTGGCATCCAAACGCCCTTAGTCATAGGATATAATGAAGCATACTGAGTAAACCATTTAAAGCAGCTTTAGCCAATCACAAAGAAGATAAAACACCATTAAGAAGATGAAACACAGGTGTTAACCACAAGTCACATGGGTCCATTCTACAAATGAAATTGATTTACCAAAGATATACGTTTATTTCTGTTAATGTTGATTATGGCTTACAGCCAATGAAAACACAAAAGTCATTATCTCAGTAAATTAGAATAATTAACAAAAAACACCTGCAAAGGCTTCCTACGCGTTTAAAAGGGTCCCTTAGTCTGTTTCAGTAGGCTCCACAATCATGGGGAAGACTGCTGACTTCACAGATGTCCAGAAGGCAGTCATTGACACGCTCCACAAGGAGAGTAAGCCACAAATGTCATTGCTAAAGAAGTTGGCTGTTCACAGAGTGCTGTATCCAAGCATATTAATGGAAAGTTGAATGGAAGGATAAAAAGTGTGGTAGAAAAAGGTGCACAATCAGGATAACCACAGCCTTGAAAGGATTGTTAAGAAAAGGCCATTCCAAAATTTGGGGGAGATTCACAAGGAGTGGACTGCTGCTGGAGTCATTGCTTCAAGAGCCTCCACACACAGATGTATCCAGGACATGGGCTTCAAATGTCGTATTCCGTGTGTCAAGCCACTCATGACCAATAGACAACGCCAGAGGCATCTTACCTTGGCCAAGAAGAAAAAGACCTGGACTGTTGCTCAGTGGTCCAAGGTGTTGTTTTCAGATGAAAGTAAATTTTGCATTTCATTTGGAAACCAAGGTCCCAGAGTCTGGAGGAAGAGTGGAGAGGCCACAATCCAAGCTCCTTGAGGTCTAGTGTGAAGTTTCCATAATCAGTAATGGTTTCGGGAGCCAAGTCATCTGCTCGTGTAGGTCCACTGTGTTTTATCAAGACCAAAGTCAGCGCAGCCATCTACCAGAAAATTTTATGCTTCCCTCTGCCAACAAGCTTTTTGGAGATGGAAATTTCATTCTCTAGCAGGACTTTGCACCTGTCTACACTGCCAAAAGTGCCAATACCTGGTTTAAAAACAGTATCACTGTGCTTGATTGGCCAGCAAACTCGCCCGACCTTAACCCCATAGAGAATTGTCAAGAGGAAGATGAGAGACACGAGACCCAACAATGAAGACGAGATGAAGGCTGCTATGAAAGCAATCTGAGCTTCCAAAACGTCTCAGCAGTGCCACAGGCTGATCGCCTCCATGCCATGCCGCATTGATGAAGTAATTGATGCAAAAGGAGCCCCGACCAAGTATTGAGTGCATTTACTGAACATACATTTCAGTAGGCCAACATTTTGGATTTTAAAATCATTTTTCAAGCTGTTAGAATACTTTATAATTTACGGAGATAATGACTTGTGTTTTCATTGGCTGTAAGCCATAATCATCAACATTAACAGAAAAACACTTGAAATAGATCACGATGTTTGTAATGACTCTATATAATATATGAGTTTCACTTGTTGTATTGAAGAACTGAAAAATTAACTTTTTGATGACATTCTAATTTTGTGAGAAGCACCTGTAAGTCCTCCACTGCTCTGGTGCTCGTCACTGGTCTCTTATTTCCGTCATGTTACAACTGTAGACAACAGCTAGCCTCAAGAGTGGACACAATTTTACTGCTGAAGTCAGTGACAGGGAGGGTAATAGATGGACAGGGAGTGCTGCCTATGAAACAAAATTGACAGAACAGACAGTACACCACAGCTAGAGTAGTCTCAGTAGCCTTATACGGAAGTTACTATTTGGACTGATAAAAGTGAGAGCATCAGGACTAGCTCTTGGACACCACTCAGTGGCTTGAAAAGGCATTGGTTGATGCACATACACTCCTGTGAAAAATCAATATTTCCAAATTCATTTTGAAATGGAAACAACGGTCGGATTGAAGCAAAATTTTGCATGGCTGTAGACCAGACCTTGAATTTCATGATATGGAAATTGTTTTGCAGTTTTCAAATCAATTCTAGGGGCTGAACCCTCTAAACATCCCAAATTCTAAAGTGGCTAGAACAATTTCAAAGAAGTCGAATTTTCTCTGAAACTGTCAAATGGATTGTTTTGAAAATCTCATCAGTGATGGTTGATTGCCTATCATTTGTGATCCTGTCAATTTCAACCGCCTACGATAAAAACTACCTCTCTGATTCACCCCTAAACTCAAACCCTCCTCAAAAGGGTTGAAAATGGGAGAGATAATGATATCCTTGGTTTAATCAGTAGGCTTTCAAAGGCGCCCAAAAATGTCTGGAAGCTTGTCATGAAATCGGAATGTTTATCCCTATTTTCAGGGGTTTTGCATGTATACCCCTTAGAATTTACCACCTAAAACGTCATGTTATGCAAAGAGGCAAACATTATGTTCATCTCCTCACATCTACTGATCATTCTAACCAATTTGCATAATCAGCTTACCTGTCAAAAGCCACCAAAGAGTAAAAACAATCTTAACATCCCCCTTGTAAAAATGAGGAGGATGGGGCATTTTGGACACAGTCAGCATGGATTGTGGTGTGTAATGCTGTAGTAAGGCATGCCCCACATTTATCTGTCGACCATGACAGCACCACGAGAGAGGGGATCCGTCCACCAAGGACAGGAAACCTACAAGCTTAAAAGGGGCGGCCCTCTCTTCTCGACTCAGTTGTTTGGTTTCCTGTCCTTGATGGAGGAAACCTCTGACAGGCTTACCTGTGAAGATGTCCGGAAGAAGCGTGCTGTCGAGCTGCGCCCGTCTGGGATCAGCAGCTCCAGTACCGTCCTCTGCCCTGGGCAGTGGGAGCTGCGCCCCTGTCTGGGGTGGCAGCTCCAGCCAGATGGCTTGTGATAACGGAAGCTGCGCCCCTATCTGGGGAAGGCAGCCCCAACTTTGAGGTGGGCACAGCATTGGGGGGCTGCACCCCTGTCTGGGGTTAGCAGCCCCAGACAGGTGCACAGGACGCTGGGGGAGCGGCACCCTGGCCAGGGTAGGGTCGCCCCTAGCAGCAGGTGAACGCTAGCTGGAGTAGGCAGCTGGAGGGAGAAAGCGCCGATTACAGGAGCGGCGCCTCTATGACCAGCGCCTCATGCTTCCGGTCTTTTACTATGCCGGGGGCGGGGCCTGATGCCGGGCGGTCATGTGACCAGATAGGAAGTCCAGTCCACATGCATGCAGTGCTGCATTCTCCCCTACAACCAGCAGAAGGTGATGTAATAAAAAAGGGAAATTAAAGGAAAGTAGACACTCCTATTTAAGTGTCCAGATATCGCTGCTCTAGGCTTCCCAGATACTTCAGAACTCTATTGTTAATGGATTCTGAAAACGAGCAGCAGCAAATCCAGCGGCCGCCGCTTTCTCCATCTCAGCGGTCGCCTGGGGAGCCCCAGGAGACACGACCCTCTCGAGTCACCAGCAATTCTCAGACTGCAGTTAGACGAACCCGGTCCAGCCATTGTGACTAACAAGACGGACGAATCTGCAGCCCCTAGGGACGATCCCCCAGCTGAGAAAGGTCCTCCAGCTAAACCGGTACCGGCTATTTGAGCTCTGGGTAAGTGATCTTCGAGAAAGTTCACTTAGGTAATAAGGTGTCCCTTCTTATCCGTTTAGGGGAAGAAGTGTACCTCCAAAACCAAACACAAGCAATGTGCGTTATGCGTGGCCATATTGGCGGACTCATATTCCAAAAGACTGTGCCAGTCCTGCATAAACCAAACTTTGGCGGATGAGACGCCTAGTTTCGCCTCAGGCTTGAAAACCCTAGTTAAATCAGAGGTGAGCAAACTCCTCTCTAAAAAGTGTAAGAGGAAGGAGGCTAACCATGAGGTCTCCCCAACTCCTGATTATTCCCTATCATCAGCCGAGGAGGGTCATCTCTGACAATTCATCTTCTTCATCTTCCTCATCCTCGGATAGTGGTTCAGGCTAGCACTGCTTTCCATTAAGTGAAGTTGACGGGTTGATTAAAGCGGTCCACTCAACCATGGGCATTACGGACCTCAGACCGAAGAAGTCAGTCCAAGACGTCATGTTCAAAGGACTGGGGCAGAGGAAGAGAAAATGTTTCCCGTTCTTCAGGGTTTAATCCATAGAGTGGCAAAAACCAGAAAGAAAGTGTTCTCTACCCCCATTCTTTAAAAGAAAGTACCCCTTTGAGGACTCGGCCTCCTCCTCCTGGAAGAAGGCTCCCAAACTAGACGCAGCCATAATTAAAGCGTCTAAAAAGTCATCTCTCCCCTTTGACGATATAGGGGCCCTTAAAGATCCTCTGGACAGAAAAGCGGATGTGTTTCTCAAAGGCACCTGGGAGACAACCGCTGGGGCTTTAAAACCGGCAATTGCTGCGACTTGCACAGCTAGGTCTTTGATGATATGGCTAGATCAGCTGGAGTCGCATTTAGAAAACACCACATCCAGGAAAGAGATCTTGTCTAGTATCCCACTCATGCAGGGGGCAGCAGCCTTCCTAGCGGATGCTTCCACGGACTCTGTTATGTTAGCTGCTAGATCGGCCGTCATGTCTAATGCAGCCCACAAAAGACCTGAATAAATTCCAGATAATCCCCACCATCAAAATGGAATCGATAAGGTCAACAATAAAATTGCTGCTTCCAGATTGTTACATGGTAGTTTTAGATTTGAAAGACGCCTATTACCATGTACCTATCCATTCAGATTACCAGAAATATCTTAGCGTGGCTGTGGTTATAGATGGGGTCATCAAGCACTTTCAATATAGGGCCCTGCCGTTCGGTTTAGCCATAGTCCCCCGGGTATTTATCAAAATCGTGGCAGAGGTAATGGCTTCTGTTGAAGAGCATGACATATTAATTATCCCTTACCTGGATGATTTCCAGATTCTCAGACATGTTACTTCCCTGAAGCCAAAAAGCTAAGGATCAGGGATCAAGTAAGAAGGGCAGTGTCAAACCCAGTCATGTCCCTGAGAGCTGTGATGTCCCTGTTAGGTACCCTGACATCTTGCCTTCTCGGGGTTTTACAATGGGATGTACTGCATAATGAAGTTATGTTGAAGGGGAGGTTTTCCTTGACTCGACGGTCAGTTGAATCCTTACAGTGGTGGGATAATGAAGTGAACTTATCCAGAGGGGTCCCCTGGGATTTTAGAACAACCAGAACAATTACTACCGATGACAGTTCCAGTGGGTGGGGGGCCCCATCTGGGAGATATGGTAACCCAGGGGTCATGGTCTAATTCGGAAAAGAGTCTCTCCTTCAACGATAAAGAGTTACTAGCGATAGACAGGGCAGTCAATTATATTCTTCAAAATCGTGACGTAAAAGGTTTTCGCTGATAATAAAATCGCAGTAGCTTACGTGAACCACCATGGGGGTACACGATCAAGATCTCTGATGAGAGTGGCGGATCATCTCTTTCAGGTCTCAGAATGGCAACTTCGTTCCCCAACAGCCCTTCATATAAAGGGAAAAGAAAATTCAAGGGCAGACTACTTAAGCCGCTATACCCTGAGACAGGGGGAATGGGAACTAAATCAGCACACTTTCTCCCAAATTGTCCAAAGATGGGGACCTCCAGTAGTGGACTTGTTTGATACCAAGTTAAATCGGAAAACTCGGCTCTTCTGTTCCCTGGATCCCAAAGAAAAACCCATGGCAGTAGACGCTCTCCAGATACCTTGGGGGTTCAGCCTAGCCTATGCCTTTCCCCCGTTAACCCTTCTTCCTATGGTTATCAGGAAGATCAGGGAGGACGAGGGGAGAGTGCTGCTGGTCGCACCCTTTTGGCCCAGGAGGCCGTGGTTCCCGTGCCTGAGGAGCATGTCTGTCAGATCCTTGGGTTCTACCAGAAGTTCTGGATTTCCTCTTCTAGGGTCCAATAGTCCATCCTCAAGTGTCTGGCCTCCACCTGACAGTATGGAACTTGAGGGGGAGCTAATAAGAAAAAAGATTCTCCCAAGGCTTAGTGACAACCTTACAGCGCAGCCGTAAGCCTATTACAACCAGAATTTATGCGAGAACCTGGAAGAAGTTTTTATCTTTTTCCAGTTCCAGAGTCGGTGAGGAGGCTCCAATAAGTAAAATTCTAGAATTTCTGCAAAAAGGTCTTGAGTTAGGGCTAGCCACTAACACCCTGAAGGTTCAGGTGTCCACCTTAGGTGCCTTATATAGCTGTGATCTGGCGAGCAATTATTGGATTTCTCGTTTCATTAAAGCCGCCTTTAGGTCCAGGCCTATTGTCAAAAGCAAATTGGTACCCACCCTGGGATCTAAATTTGGTTCTTAAAGCCTTAACTGATCCACCCTTTAAGCCAATAGAGTTAGCCACTCTTAAGTCCCTCTCCCTTAAAACAGCGCCTCTGATAGCTTTAACATCTGCTAGGAGAGTAAAGCCCCCGTCTCACATAGCGATATCGCTAGCGATATCGTTGCTGAGTCACGGTTTTGGTGACTCACCAGCGACCTCACCAGCGATGTCGCTGTGTGTGACACTTTGCAACGATCAGGCCCCTGCTGTGAGGTCGCTGATCGCTGCAAAGTGTCCTGGACCATTTTTTGGTCGTTGGCCTCCCGCTGGCCAGCACACATCGCTGTGTGTGACCAGCGGGACCAACAATCTGGCTGGTAACTATGGTAAACATCGGGTTACTAGGGGCACGCGCGCACTTAGTAACCCGCTGTTTACCATGGATACCACTCTGCTACGGTAAGCGGAGGCTCCCGCGCACCGTAGCAGAGTGGTATCCATGGTAAACAGCGGGTTACTAGGGGCACACGCGCACTTAGTAACGAGATGTTTACCATAGTTACCAGCCTGCTCCTGCTTGCAGCAGGCTGGTAACGGGAGCAGGACATCGTGGAACGATCCTTTCCACGATATCGCTGCTCCCCTCATCGCTGGTGAGCCTGCCTGTTTGACAGCTCACCAGCGATGTATTAGCGATGCAGCAACGATCCCTGACAGGTCGTATCGTTGTCGGGATCGCTGCTGCATCGCTTAGTGTGACGGGGCCCTTAGTGATATTCATGCAATGTCTTCAGCCTTGCCCTTCACTCAGATCCTGGATGATAAAATAATTCTTAAACCTGATCCCGCCTGTCTCCCTAAAGTAACTACCCATTTTCAGACTCCACGTAGTAGTCCTATCCTCCTTCAGCCCTAATCCGGGTAACTGGAAAGAAGAAGAGTTTCATACACTAGACGTAAGGAGATATGTAATTAGGAACCTCTTGCTCACCAAAGAGTTTAGAAAAGACAGCTCGTTATTTATATCCTACCAAGGTGTTAGGGAAAGGCTATGGTCACAAAGTCCACCATAGCTAGATGGATCAGGGAGGCTATTTCCCTAGCTTATACATCCAGTGGTGAGGAAATACCACAAGAATTGAAGGCTCACTCCACCCGGGCAGTGACGACCACCTGGGCGGAGAAGACGGATGTCTTGATAAAAGACATATGTAAGGCTGCTACCTGGTCTTCTCAGTCTACCTTCTATAGGCACTATAGACTGGATTCGGATGTTTCGTCTGATCTCACTTTCAGGAGAAGGGTGCTCCAAGCTGTAGTCCCTCAGTAAACTTCATCATCTCTGTAATTCTCTCGTGGTGTTGTCATGGTCGACCGATAAAGTCATAAATTACTTACCGGTAATGGGATTTTTCAGAGACCAACAGCACCCTTATATTCCCTCCCTTCACATTGTTGGGAGCGCTCCTTGTTTATTAATTTTCACTCTAAGGGTATGTGCACAGGATGCAGAAATGCTCAGGATTTTTTCCTGAGCGTTTCTGCATCTCTCTGGCAGGAAAAAACGCATGCGGATTGTACATGCGGTTTCCTGACAGGGACATGCGGAAATGAAGCGGTCTTCACTTTCATTTACGCATGCGGGTTGACAAGCGCTTCCCAAGCGATTTTAGCATCACTTGGAAAGTGCATATCAACTTAACACTATATAAATCCCTGCAGCCGGCATGGATTTATATAGTGTGTGATGTCAAAAAATAAAAAATGAATATATACTTTACCCTCTGATGGCCCCGGGTGTCCTGCTTCATCGGTCCCGGCTGCCGGCAGTGAAGACTGTAGGACCTTCCGACGTCAGCGTCACGTGACCCGTCACATGACTCTGACGTCAGCGAAGGTCCTTCATTCAACCGCGAAGTGCGCGGGAAGCCGGCAGGACGCAGCGCGGGCCGTCAGAAGGTGAGAATATATATTTTTATTTTATTCTTGTTTTTTTAATGGTACCTGGGTCTGGATGAGAGTCCTCTCATCCACACCCGGGTACCATCCGCACATTAGACCGCATGAAAAGCGCATCAACATATACAGTGATGCGGATTCCATGCGTTGTAATGCAAGTCAATGGCGGCAAAAGAGCAGCGTTTCCGCAAAATTAATTGACATGCTGCGGATTTTTGACCGCAGCGTTTACGCTGCGGAAAAATCCGCATCATGGGCACAGCACATGCGGATTTCCATTGGGGAACATTGCTGCCCTTCTACCATGCGTTTTTCATGCGTTTCCGCGGCGTTTACGCAACTGCAAAAACGCCGCGGAAACGCATGAAAAACGCATCGTGTGAACTCCGCCTTAAGTTGGTGATTTATAGAAATGTTGGTTTATCATGTTTTGCTATGTCTACTAACCTGGTGTTCCTCTCAATGCTCTGTAATCCAAACTGAGGCGAGAAGAGAGGGCCACCCCTTTTAAGCCTGTAGGTTTACTGTCCTTGATGGGCGGATCCCTTCTCTCGTGGTGCTGTCATGGTCTCCGAAAAATCACGTTACCGGTAAGTAACATGACTTTTTGTGGCACTACTGGCACCCCAACCCTCATTTTTGGGGGGAAAACACAAAAAGGACCCCAAATTTCAACCCCATGAAATAAATTTTCGTAATGGAGGGAAAATTTGAAAACTTGGGTCAAAAGGTGGTGTAAGCCTACTCTTCATCATCCCAAAACCCCGTTACTGTACGAAAGAAGAAACCACCCCTTTAAACTAGTTTTTAAGTCTGCACTTGTGTTTCTGCTGAACTTGTGATTTTAACCATTGTTTCAGGTGTCTGTTTTGTTTTTCCTTATCGATATGCCTTACAGAGACACCTTAAATAGAGTGGGTGGGAGAGGGTTGAAAACCCCTTAGAAGCAATACCCGCTTTCTTGGAGAGTTCTCTTGTTTGTTTGACCAATATGGCAAGACTAGCGTTCTGTTAGGTTGTCCTTGATCAAAAGCGATAAGTGACCACTACAGTAAATTGTTTATTCATATTTAAATGCTTATGTGAATGCTTTTATCCGGCAGACCCTACAAGGAGGTCTGGGGGGCAGTAAAAATGTTGAAATGGATGTAAAAAGTGCTGAATGGAAGTATAACAGCATGGGGAAGACCCTGGAGGCATCTCTGACTTCCAGATTGCAGCCGAGAACAATGGTGTCACACTTTTACTCCACTTTAAGGACTGACAATAAAACCATCAAAATCGACGAGAAATTGGGAGTTTACAGGAAAAAAATGTTAAACATTCTTTCCTGTATAATGACTTGTATATTAAAGCAAAATGTAAAAAGGATTTAAAAAAATAAGTAAACCAAAATTGACATTTTATTAAAACATTGGAAATTTCAGTGTAATTTATGAAGAAACCAAGAACTGCCAAAAATTTGATGGAAGAGGGCTTCAGATACACCCTGTATTAGAGATAAAGGAGGACCTTGTACACATTCTGTTCAAATTGTCATGTAGTGGTACTCCTAGACTCAAAGGCTATGCACTAAGTGGAAAGCCTGCCAAAAATTACAAGCAGGGTCATCCATACACCCTTGAAGGCACCAACTGCCTCCAAAATATATTAGGAAAGTATAGCTGTAGCACTCTACACTCATAAAAGGCACTGCACAAAATGCAAAGCCATGAAAAAAAAACGATAATGAGGGTAATCGTCATCCATAGACTCTAGAATGCAACAACTTGAGGGCCTTATTAAAATATTTTGAAAGTGTACTTGATGTACTCCTATACTCAAAGGCTTTGCACAAAGTGAAAAGTCAGGAAAAAAAATTTAAGTAGAGTCATCCATAGACCTTTGAAGGCAACAACTGGCAGGCCTCATTCAAATATTAAAGTTTAAAAACACTGTGCTTCTGTCATCTGATGGTGTGGAAAAGTTGGGGCTAATCCAGACTTTGTTCATTTTTATCAGAGTGAGTCTGTCAACACTGTTAACAGATGAGAGCGCCTGCCTGTTTTGACCCCCCCCCCCCCCCACCCGGAAGCAGCACTAAAAACACGCTCAGAGAAGATGCTAGTGGCAGGGCAGCACAACACCTCCAAGGCATAGAGGGACAGACAGCTCATGCCTGGTGTCCAGCCTTGAGACCCAATAGCTGAAGGTCGCAGAGGAATTAGGGAGAATGATTGTTTTGTTGGCAAGGTATTGCTTGACCATGTTTAAAAACTTTTCCATCCTTGTCAAAAATACCCAGTCATCAGGGCTTGGATGCTGGGAGGGTGTAAAGAAATTGGCCTAGGACTTTGACAGAGTACTCCTGACTCTGCTGTACCTGGTGTGTCTCCCTAGCCTCTATCCCTTGGTTGGGCAAGGAAACTTGCCTCCTGCCGCTAGTGTTATCTGATGTGAATTTTTTTCAACATATTTTCCACAATGGCGTGGGCTATAGCACAATTTTTGTATATCTCTTCTACTCAGGAAGGAGAGATGCAAAGTTCTCCTTGTAGTGTGGGTCTAGCAGGATGAACAACCAGTACTTTTTTTTGGCCACGACTAATGTAAAACAAGAGTCAGGGTAAAAGCAGCAGAACACAATGTCTGCCATATGTGCCAAATTTTTATGACCTTAACCCTTTTACCCCCGAAGGTGGTTTGCACGTTAATGCCCAGGTCAATATTTACAGTTCTGACCACTGTCACTTTATAAGGTAATAACTCTGGAATGCTTAAACGGATCCCCTGATTGAGATTTTTTTTTGTGACATTGTACTTCATAATGGTGGGAAAATTTATTCGATATCACTTGTGTTGATTTGTGAAAAAAATCTGAAATTTGGCGAAAATGTAGCAATTTTTAAAAATCTGAGTTTTCATGCCCTTAAATCAGAGAAATGTAACAAAATAGTTAACCAATAACATTTCCCACATGTCTACTTTATATCAGCACAATTTTGGAACCAAAATTTTTTTGTTAGGAAGTTATAAGGGTTAAAAGTTGACCAGCGATTTCTCATTTTTACAACAAAATTTTGCAAAACCATTTTTTTTAGGGACCAAATCACATTTGAAGTGACTGAGGGGCCTTTTTGACAGAAAATATCCCAAAGTAACACCATTCTAAAAATTGAACAAAACCACAATCAAGAAGTTTAACCCCTCAGGTGCTTTACAGGAAATTTTGGAATGTGGAAGAAAACAATGAACATTTAACTTTCTTTCACAAAAATGTTCATTTAGACTATTTTTTTTTATTTAAGCAAGAGTAACAGGAAAACAATGGACAACAAAATTTGTTGTGCAATTTCTCCTGAGCATGCAGATACCCCATACATAGGGGAAAACCACTGTTTGGGTGCACGGCAAGGCTCTGAAGGGAAGGAGCGCCATTTGACTTTTTGAATGTAAAATTTGATTGAATAATTAAAGCATGCCATGTCGCATTTGGGGAGCTCCTGATGTGCCTAAACAGTGGAACCTCCCCCCAAGTGACACCATTTTGGAAACTAGACCCCTCAGGGAACTTATCTAGATGTGTGCTGAGCACCTTCAACCCCCAGGTGCTTCACAGAAGTTTATAACAAGGAGCCGTAAAAATAAATTTTTCACGTTTTTCCACAAAAATTTTTTCAGCCCCCAATTTTTCATTTTCATAAGGGTAACAGGAGAAATTGCACCATGCAACTTGTGCAATTTCTCCTGAATAAGCCGATACGCCATATGTGGGAGAAAACCACTGTTTGGGCGCACAGCAGGGTTCGGAAGGGAAGGAGTGCCATTTGACTTTTTGAATGTAAAAAAATTTGCTTGGATAATTAGCAGACGCCATGTAGTGTTTGGGGAGCCTCTGATGTGCCTAAACAGTGGATACCTCCAACAACTGACCCCATTTTGGAAACTAGACCCCTCAAGGCACTTCTCTAGATTGTGTGTTGAGCACCCTGAACCCGCAGGTGCTTCACGGAAGTTTATAATCTAGAGCCGTGAAAATAAAAAAATTTACAAAAAATCCATCTTTTTCCACAAAAATGATCTTTTAGCCCCCATTTTTTTTTATTTTCATAAGGTTAAGAGGAGAAAATGGACCCCAAAAACTGTTGTGCAATTTCTCCTGACTACGCCAATACTCCATATGTGGGGATAATACACAGGGTTTAGAAGGGAAGGAGCACGGTGTGACAAAATTGGCTGTGATTGAGTAGACGCCATGTTGCGTTTGGAAAACCCCAGATGTGCCTAAACAGAGGAGACCCCTTACAAGTGACCCCATTTTGGAAACTATACCCCTGAAGGATTTTATCAAGGGGTATAGTGAACATTTTCAAACTCATAGGTACGACAAAGAATTTTGATAACATTAGGTCATCATATTGAATAAGTTGTCATTAGTCTTGAGCGCATGTGCTCGCTACTTGAGTTTGCATCGGGTATTCGGGTATGCACATGTATTGCGGATGCTCGGGTGACATGCTAGAGTCCCTGCCCCGCATGTTTCACAGTTGTTTAACACCCAGAAAAAAACATGCGGGGATCGCTCATGCATGGCAGGCAATCACCGCAAGATTTTTTTGGCTGTATAACAGCCGCAAACCATATAAGGAGGAGACTCGAGCATGTCACTCGAGGACCTGCGATACTCTGTGCATACCCGAGCACCCGAGGCAAACTCAAATAGCAAGCACTTGCGTGCAATACTAGTTGCCATATCATTTTTTTTCTTTACTTTTGAAAAAATCCCAACCTCTGTACCACCCCCCCCCCCGCTGCAAATTGCAGTCCACAGCCACCCCGGAAAATGGCGCGTTCATCTTCTGGCGCTGTACCAAACTCATCCAGGGCCCTGGTGCGGTGGCTCACTGGGTAATTATCAGCTGGCCCTAAGCCCAAAATTCATGGGGTCACACCAATATTAGACATGACCGCCATGAATTTCTAGTAAAGTATTTAAAAAAAACACAACACCCAGAATAAAGTCCTTTAATTGAAATAAACACACAATTCTTTATTGTTCTAAATTAAACCATACTTACCATCACGCCCATTCCAGCTGAAGCCAACGATCTCCTGCAATGAAAGAAAAAAATAAAGCAACATCATCCTTACCTTTCGACGGTTCCCAGGACAGCTCCAGCTGTGCTACATCGAGATGACAGGCTGGACCGCAGCAGAAAGCTGCCATCCAGCCTGTCATCCCGCAGACACTGAGAAGCGCAGGCTTGCTTGCGCTCCTCAGTGTCAGGCTGTGACGGCATCCAGATGAGCCGAGGTCATGTCCAATGAACTCAGCTCACCTCATGCACGTCACTGACAGCGTGGGAAAATTCTCCTGCGCTCAGCGGTTCAGCAGGAGAATTCTCTCACGCTCACCGCATGCGCAAGAGAATTCTCCCACGCTGTCAGTGACGTGCATGAGGTGAGCAGAGTTCATTGTCGGCTCATCTGGATGCCGTCACAGCCAGACACTGAGGAGCGCAAGCATGCCTGCGCTTCTCGGTGTCTGCGGGATGACAGGCTGGATGGCAGCTCTCTGCTGCGGTCCAGCCTGTCATCTCGATGTAGCAGAGCTGGAGCTGTCCTGGGAACCATCGAAAAGTAAGGATGATGTTGCTTTATTATTTTTCTTTTATTGCAGGAGATCGTTGGCTTCAGCTGGAATGGGCGTGATGGTAAGTATGGTTTAATTTAGAACAATAAAGAATTGTGTGTTTATTTCAATTAAAGGACTTTATTCTGGGTGTTTGTGTTTTTTTTTTTTACTTTGACTACGGGGTTAGTAATGGGGGTGTCTTATAGACGCCTCTCCATTACTAACCTGGGCTTGATGTCAGCTGGCATTATAAGCTGACATCAACCCCTGCCCTATTACCCCACTGCCACCACTACAGGGCAGTGGGAAGAGCGAGGCTAAGTGCCAGAATTGGCGCATCCTATGGATGCGCCATTTCTGGGACGGCTGGTGTTTCTAGCCTGGGAGGGGGCCAATATTCATGGCACCCTTCTTGGGCTATTAATATCAGCCCCCAGCTGTCTGCCTAGCCTTTGCTAGCTATTAAATTAGGGGGGACCCCACGTCATTTTTTGGGGGGTCCCCCATTTTAATAGCTAGTAAAGGCTATGTATTCAGCTGGGGGCTGATATTAGTAGCCTGGGAAGCTCCGTGGGTATTACCCCCTTCCCAGGCTTCAAACATCTGCCCCAGCCGTCTGCTTTACCTCCGCTAGAGACTAAAATTAAGGGGAACCCCACGCCAATTTTTTTTTTTAAATAAATCCTTTATTTTAACACTAAATGACAAGTACAGTAATCAACACTATCACTGTACTTCTTATATATGTGACTGACATGTTTCTATCTATCTAATCTATGTGTGATACTCTATTCTTTCTATTCTAAATTGTCGGGTACCACTGCTGAATTGCCAGCCGGCTTTTTTAAAGAGACGGTGCATGAAAATACTATTTTTTTTAATAAATCCTTTACACTAAATGACAAGTACAGTAAGCTGAGCGCTGCTATCCAGCTTGTCATCCTTCAGAGACACTGCAGAGCGCAGGCATTTTGGGAACTTCCGATTCCGGTATTCAATATTCTAAAAGTATCGGAACTCCGTATCGGAACTCAGATACTGAAATATCGGTTATCGACCGATATTCGCAGTATCAGAAAGCTCAACACTAGTGATAAGATGACGTTTTCAGCAGTACCATGTTTTATTTACATTTGTCTGTTTGATCGCGTTTTATTCCATTTTTTGTTTGGCTGTATGATGACAAAGCACCGCTTTTTGTTTCGTTTTTATTTTTATTTTTTACAGTGTTCACTAAAGGGGTTAACTGGTGGAGCAGTTTTATAGGTCAGGTCGTTCCGGACACGGCGATATAAAATGTGTACTTTTATCGTTTTTTCCCCCCATATTAAATATTTATGGGTACAGCATATATATTTTTTTAATATATATATTTTTTTCACTTTGACACTTTCACTTTTATACTTTGTCCCGCTATGGGACTTTCATTTTTTGAAGACTGATCGCTTGCATAGCATAGAGATGCAGCAGCATCATCTCTATGCTATGCAGGCTGCCAGCCCTGCAGACACTTTACTTTGATAGTTCACTGCGCATGATCAAAGTAACTTACTGATGCTGGCGACCGTTCCTGGCACATAGTAAAGGGTGTCAGGTGTGAGAATCAGCTGACACCCGGTGGCGATCGCCAAACACAGCTTCTGTGCGGGTGTGATCACACGGTGTATAATAGTCCGTACCTGGCACAATAGACTCAGGGCACAGGGACATACTATTACTGAATGGCAGTAAGGGGTTAAATCAGTCATGTCACACAAAATAGCTAAACAACATTTTCCACGCGTCTACTTTACATCAGCACAATTTTTTTTTAACTATTTTTTTGTTAGGAAGTTATAAGGGCTAAAAGTTGACCAGTGTTTTGTAAATTTTGTTGGAAAAATGAGCAAACTATTTTTTTTTTAGGGATCACATAACATTTGACTTTGAGGTGTCTATATGACAGAACATATCCAAAAGTGACACCATCCTAAAAATTGCACCCCTCAAGGTGCTCAAAACCACATTCAGGGTATGTGCACACGATGCAGAAATGCTCAGGATTTTTTCCTGAGCGTTTCTGCATCTCTCTGGCAGGAAAAAACGCATGCGGATTGTACATGCGGTTTCCTGCCAGGGACATGCGGAAATGAAGCGGTCTTCACTTTCATTTCCGCATGCGGGTTGACAAGCGCTTCCCAAGTGATTTTAGCATCACTTGGAAAGTGCTTGTCAACTTCACACTATATAAATCCATGCAACCGGCATGGATTTATATAGTGTGTGATGTCAAAAAATAAAAAATAAATCTATACGTTACCATCTGATGGCCCCCGGTGTCCTGCTTCATCGGTCCCGGCTGCCGGCAGTGAAGACTGTAGGACCTTCCGACGTCAGCGTCACGTGACCCGTCACATGACTCTGACGTCAGCGAAGGTCCTTCATTCAACCGCGAAGTGCGCTGGAAGCCGGCAGGACGCAGCGCGGGCCGTCAGAAGGTGAGAATATATATATATTTTTTATTTTATTCTTTTTTTTTTTAATGGTACCTGGGTCTGGATGAGAGTCCTCTCATCCACACCCGGGTACCATCCGCACATTAGACCGCATGAAAAGCGCATCAACATATACAGTGATGCGGATTCCATGCGGTCTAATGCAAGTCAATGGCGGCAAAAGAGCAGCGTTTCCGCAAAGTTAATTGACATGCTGCGGATTTTTGACCGCAGCGTTTACGCTGCGGAAAAATCCGCATCATGGGCACAGCACATGCGGATTTCCATTGGGGAACATTGCTGCCCTTCTACCATGCGTTTTTCATGCGTTTCCGCGGCGTTTACGCAACTGCAAAAACGCCGCGGAAACGCATGAAAAACGCATCGTGTGAACTCAGCCTCAAGAAGTTTATTAACTTCAAAGAAATTAATGGAATGTGGAAGGAAAAAAATGAACATTTAAATTTTTTCACAAAATGTTTTACTTTAGACCCACAATTTTCATTTTTCACAAGGGTAACAGGAGAAAATAGACCCCAAAATTTGTTGTGCATCTTCTCCTGAGCACGAAGGTACCCCATATGTGGGAGAAAACCACTGTTTGGACGCATAGCAGGGCTTGGAAGAGAAGGAGTGCCATTTGACTTTATGAATGCAAAACACCAAGGTTACTTACCGGTAGCCGGTTTTTCCTGAGCCCATGACAGCACACCTTGAGAGAGGATCCGCCCCACCAAGGACAGGAAACCGTCTGAAATAAAAGGGCGGCACCTCTCCCTCGCTTCAGTTGTTTACAGAGCATTGAGAGGACCTCCCTAAACAGGTTAGGCATATAACCAACACCACAATATACATATACACACCACCCAAAACAGCGCACACCAGGGTGTGAGAAACATAGAAAAAATAGGGGTGGAAACTACGGGTGCTGTCATGGGCTTAGGAAAAACCGGCTACCGGTAAGTAACCTTGGTGTTTTCCCCTCCCCCATGACAGCACACCTTGAGAGAATTTTGGAGAATTTATGAGCACCCTAAGGAGGGACCACCGCCTGAAGTACCCTTCTCCCAAAGGTGAGATCAGAAGAGGACAGATCCAACCGACAGTGCTTAAAGAAGGTGGATGGTGTAGACCAAGTAGCAGCCCTACATATCTGCTCGATCGAGACGTCTGCTCTCTCTGCCCAGGAGGTTGCGACGGCTCTGGTGGAATGAGCCCTCACATTGTCCGGGGCTGGAACCCCTGTGGACGTATAGGCTAAGCAAATGGCCTCCCTGAGCCACCTAGAGATGGTACCCTTGGACACCCCATGACCTTTCCTACACCCTTGAAAGGCCAGGAACAAAGAATAGTCTTTCCTCCACAGACTAGTCATGTGAATGTACTGTAGCAGGGACCTCCTAACATCTAGGCTATGGAACCTGACTTCCCCTGGGTTCTTGGGATTGCTGCAGAACGAGGGTAGCACAATCTCCTGACTACGGTGAAATCTAGATACCACCTTGGTAAGGTATGCTGGATCTGGCCGCAAGGTGACTCTATCCTCAAAGATTTGTGTGTAAGGAGGATTAACCGAGAGGGCCTGCAGATCACCAACCCTACGGGCTGACGTTAAGGCCACTAGGAGGATGGTCTTAAGGGTGAGAATTTTTGTAGAGACCTTGTGTAGGGGTTTGAACGGTTCACTAGTAAGCGCGTTCAAGACTAAATTCAGGTCCCAAAGAGGAACACCCATGGACCTAACCAGTCCAGCTCTGGCACAGGACTTGATAAACCTCGAGATCCACTTATTCCCAGCCAGATTACAATTGTAGAGTGCTCCCAAAGCTGAAACCTGAACCTTAAGAGTCCCTGTAGCTAGACCCAGGTCCCGCCCCTTTTGCAGAAATTCCAGGATCCCTCTGATCGGAGGTTTGCTCGATAGCGGGATATCTATAAACTCTAGGAATTTACCCCAAACCCTGCTATAAATCTTAGTTGTAATTGGTTTTCTGCTCCCCAATAAAGTAGAAACTAAGCCTGGTGAAAACCCCTTGCTACTCAATAGTGACCTCTCAAATTCCATGCCGGAAGATGGAACCCCCTGGCCTGGGCATGGAATACTGGTCCCTGCATGAGAAGGTCCGGCCTCTCTGGTAGAATCCAGGGATCTGACACAGACATTAGCTGAAGCAGAGAGAACCAAGGCCTCTTGGGCCAAAAAGGGGCTATCAAAATCACCCTGGCGCCTTCCTCCCGGATCTTCCTCACCATTACTGGAATCATCACTAATGGCGGAAAGGCATAGGCCTTCCTGAACCCCCAAGGAATCTGGAGGGCATCTACAGCATGGGGATTTTCTGCCAGATTTAGGGAGCAAAATCTCTGCACCTTCCTGTTTGCCCTTGTGGCGAACAGGTCTATGTCTGGCTGCCCCCATAAAGGGACAATCTGATAGAAGACCTTCGGGTTTAACCCCCACTACCCCTGTCTTAGGGTATGGCGGCTTAGAAAATCTGCTTTCACGTTTTCTACCCCCTTTATGTGAAGGGCGCTGAGGGATAGGAGGTTTCGCTCTGCTAGACGAAAGATCCTGTCTGCCACCACCATCAGAGGGCGTGACCTTGTCCCTCCCCGGTGATTCACATAGGCTACTGCTGTCCGGTTGTCGGACCTGACCTGGACATGGTGACTTTGGATGTGAGGGAGGAAGCACCTGAGGGATCTTTCTACTGCCCAAAGCTCCTTTATGTTTGAGGATGCTCCCCTCTCGTGGTAAGCCCAGTGACCCTGTATTGAGAGTTCTGCCAGATGACCCCCCCAACCGGAACTGCTTGCGTCGGTCGTAATTACCCGATCTACTGGTCTGGACCACTGAACGCCTGCGGTCAAATTTCCCCTGACTGTCCACCACGAAAGGGAATCTACTACTTCTGGGGAGAGAGCCTGCCTTCTAAATGCCCGTTGCAGGACCTCTGTGCTGACAGGACCTCCCACTGAAGCCGCCTCATATGCCCCTGGGCCCACATTACTGCTGGGAGACAGGCCGTCATAGAACCCAGGAGGGACATTGCCTCTCTCAGAGACATCTCTGGAGCTTGAATGGCCTTCGAGACTAATGCAACCAACCTGCAGATTTTGTCCTCTGGGAGGAAGCAGGTTTGGTGACGAGAGTCTAGGATTAGACCAAGAAAGGTCTGAGTCCTGGAGGGGGTTAGTCTTGATTTTTGGAAATTCACTAACCACCCCAGCTGATACAACACTTCCGTGACCACTAGGAGCTGACTGGAGCAGTGGGCTTCTGTTTTCCCTATTATCAAGAAGTCGTCTAAATATGGCACGATCACTACATTCTTGATCCGTAGGAAGGCTGTCACTTTTGCTATTAGTTTCGTAAATATTCTCGGGGAAATGGAGAGGCCAAAGGGTAGGGCAGCAAACTGAAAATGCCTCAGCTTCCCCTGAATAAACAGGGCTACTCTCAGATACTTCTGATACTCTGGATGGATTGGGATGTGATAATATGCGTCCTTCAATTCTATAACAGCCATAAAGCAGTTGCGATGTAAGAGCTTTACTGCCGAGCTTACTGACTCCATCTTGAAAGTCTGGTTTTCTACTACTTGGTTCAGACTCCTGAGGTTGATGATGGTCCTTAAGGACCCGTTTGTTTTTTTTCATCATGAATAGTGGGGAATAGAACCCCTTCCCTCTCTGTGGTGCTGGTACTTCGAGAAGGACCTGCTTTCCTATTAACTCTAACACTTCTGTTTCCAGGGCTAACTGTTCTTCCTGGACCTTTCGTAGGGGGGGTAACCACAAAGGTCCGCCAGGGGGTCTGGCTGAACTGGATCTTCAGGCGCCCACTGATAATTTTCAGAATCCAGGGGTTTGTTGTTATCGCGTCCCAAGCTGGAAGAAAGTGGGAAAGCCTTCCACCCACTTCCAGCCTGGCGTCATTGGGATGATCTCTTTGAACTCGAGGATGGTCCTCCAAACATGTAGCCCGACTCCTTTTTGGACTTGGCTTCCCATCTCCTTTTGTCTCCCGGAGGACGACCCCGATTAAATTTCCTCCTCCGAAAACTAAATCTTCTTGGTTCCCCCGAAAATCCCGGGAACCCTTTGCTTTTATCGCCTGCTTTTTCTAACAGGTCTTCTAACTTTTGGCCAAACAGGAGTCTACCGTCACACGGGAGGGAGCACAGCTTCTGTTTCGAAGGTAGGTCGCCTGGGCAACCTTTGAGCCACAAGGCCCGCCTGGCTGCGTTGGATAGTCCCGCTGCCCTAGCTGACAGTTTGACCGAGTCTGCTGAAGAGTTGGCCAGGAAGGCTGATGCTGTTTGTATTAGAGGTAGATCCGCAAGTATTGCCTGTCTGGAGACCTTTTTATTTTTAAGCTGGTCTTCCAGCTGTTGGAGCCACACCATCAAGGACCTCGCCACACAGGTGCTAGCCACCGCTGGTTTTAGGCCTCCTGCCGCCACCTCCCACGTGTGGCGCAGGAAGGAGTCAGCTCTTTTATCCAGGGCATCTTTTAGGACGCCAGAGTCCTCCAAGGGCAGGGAAGATCTCATCGATGACCTTGCCACAGTCCCATCCACCTTGGGGATCTTATCCCAAGGTTCCGCATCCTTCTCTTCGAAGGGGTACCTTCTTTTGGAGAAGGAGGGTAAAGCCCCTGATCTCTCTGGTCTCCTCCACTCCCGGTCAATGAGGCCCTGAATCTTACTGTTAACCAGAAATGAGCGTCTCTTTTTCTCTCCCAAGCCCGCAAACATGATGTCCTCCCGGGATTTAGATGCTTTCTCTTCCTCCAGACCCATGGTTGATCTTACTGCCCTAACCAGTCTGTCTGTATTCTCAATGGGGAAGCAGGGTCTACCGCCACCCGATGAGGAAGAGGACGATGAATCCCACTGCTCCTCGGACTGGGAGGAATCAGAGACGGAGGAAACCTCTCTACGGGGTCTTTTCTTCCCTCTAAGGAACCCTTTCAGGGACCCCTGAACTTCTGCATGTACTATGGACTTTAAATTTGCAGCAAAATCCTGGGAATTCTCAGCTATAGTTTTGGTCACACAGCCCTGGCAAAGTGGTTTCTGCTACTCTACTGAGAGAGAAGTTTGGCAAAGGGCACACATTCTATGCTTTTGCTTGGCACTGCTCTTCTTAGGCTCCTAAAAAAAGGAAGCACATAAGAGACTTCCCGTTACTAACCAGGTCACAAACGGGTACCGGATTCGGAGGCTGCTGCGAAACTGATGATTCCATTCTGGATGGTCCTGAGCCACTTGAAGCCTTACTCCTGCGGCTGCCACTACGATTACTTGAGCGGCTGTCTGTATGCGATGCATCCCTCTGCTTTTTCTGTTGCTGAGGGGGGGGGGGGGGGGGTAAGCTGCTGCTCCTGGCTATCTGGGTCAGCCATGTTTCAGAAGCGCACCACGCTTCCAGGATAGCTCCCCCCCCTTAAAAATAGGGCCATCCAGCCTCCTCCGGTCTGTGAGCCCTCCACCCTTCCTCAGGCCGGAGCTCCGTAAAAAAAAAACGACCTGGAACGCTCCGATGGGCGCCGCCATCTTGGATCGGCGCCGTGACGTCAGGCGCGTCACACTCGGAAGCGTTCCACACTGCAGGGGGAGGACGGCGCTGCGTTCTCCGGGAGGACAGAGCCTGCCTCACCGCGTGCGCCTCGCTCGGCGCAGACACCCCAGGGGAAGCTGCGGACGGCGCTTCTGGGACACTGAACCCGGTGCACAGGCCAGTGCCCGCTCTTCCACACCGGGACAGCCCCAGGTAAGTCTTCTTTCTTCCAGACAGGTTCCCCATCAAGGACAGGAAACCAACTGAAGCGAGGGAGAGGTGCCGCCCTTTTATTTCAGACGGTTTCCAGTCCTTGGTGGGGCGGATCCTCTCTCAAGGTGTGCTGTCATGGGGGAGGGGAAAATTTGCTGGAATAATTAGTGGATGCCATGTTGCGTTTCAAGACCTCCTGATGTGCCTAAACAGTGGAACCCCCCCCAAGTGACCCCATTTTGGAAACTAGACCCCTCAAGGAACTTATTTAGATGTGTGGTGAGCACCTTGAACCCCCCAAGTGCTTCAAAGAAGTTTATAACGTAGAACCACAGAAAAAAAAAAAACACATTTTCCACATTTTTCCCACAAAAATGTTTTCAGCTGCCAGTTTTTTTTCCCCACAAAATTAAAAGGAGAAATTTGACCCCAAAATTTGTTGTGCAATTTCTCCTGAGCACGCAGATACCCCATATGTGCGGGAAAACTATTGTTTGGTTGCATGGCAGGGTTCAGAAAGGAGGGAGTGACGTTTGGAATGCAGACTTTGATGGAATGGTCTGCTGGTGTCATGTCGTGTTTGGAGAGCCCATGATGTGCCTAAACAGTGGAAAACCCCCCTCAAGTGACCCCATTTTGGAAACTAGACCCCTCAAGGAATTTATCTAGATGTGTGGGGAGCCCCTTGAACCCACAGGTGCTTCACATAATTTTACAATGTAGATCTGTAAAAATAAAAATATATTTTTTTTTCCACAAAAATGTTGTTTTAGCCCCAATTTTTTATTTTCACAAGGATGGCATTGCCATAGTTAGCCATCATTTTTCCATATTTCGGGCGACAGTCAGGTGAGGGCTTATTTTTGTGGGACAGGCTGACGTTATTGGTACCATTTTAGGGCAAATTAAATTTTTTGACTACTTTCTATTCCGATTTTTTGGAGGAAGAATGAAGAAAAACCAGCAATTCAGGAATAGTTTTTTATTTTTATGCCGTTCCGCGTGCGGTAAAATTGATAAGGCAGCTTTATGCTTCAGGTCACTACGATTACAGCGATACCACATTTATATAGTTTTTTTAGGTTTTGGTGCTTTCACACAAAAACGGTTTTAGAAAAAAAAAATATTTTTAAATTGCTTTATTCTGAGAGCTATAACTTATTTTTCTGCTGATGGAGCTGTATGGCGGCTTCTTTTTTTTTTGCAGGACAAGATCACGTTATCAGACACACCTTATTTATTTACATTCATCTTTTTGATCGCATTTTATTCCACTATTTGTTCGGCAGTATGATAAAAAAAAAAAGGCAAAAAATTTTGCTTTATCTACAGTTATCACTGAAGGGGTTAACTAGTGGGATAGTTTTATAGTTCGTGTTGACTGGAAGCAGTAATACCAAATGGGTACTGTTCTAGTTTTTTTTTTTCATAAAAATATTTATTTCTGGGTACTATGTACTGCTTTTTTTTTTTTTTACTTTGTCCCTTCATGGGACTTTCACTTTTTTCAGCCGGATAGCTTATAAAGCATAGTTATGTAGGACCATTGCTATGCCTTTTAAACAGCAAACTTGCTACACCATGTTCTGAGCTCTGACGACCCAGATATCAATCGCAGCATTTAGCAGGTTAAAGTGCTGGAAGCAGTGAGGGGCACCAATCCTAGCACTGAGTGCCGGATGTCAGCTGTCAGAATTAGTCGACACCAAGCTGCGATCGCCCTTGGGTATATATATTGCATTGGTTGTTAAGTCCTTCCTGACCATGACGTATATATACTGCAAATGTCGTTGCTAAAATGTAGTTGCTGCACTGTTGCCACTGATGAAGGCTTTGCCCAAAGTGTAAAGCCGGGTGGGCGGGGGTAATACAGTAATCCTCTTCAGGTGTCCGCTTCTTCATCTCCCCCCTCCCTCCAGCCCTCCCGAGGAAGGAGGGGACGACTTCCCCCACCTGCTTCCTGAAGCCCGATTCCCAGGTGCCTGGGCTGTAAGTGACCCGACTTCAGGTAGTGCCGGAGCCCACAACAGGTAGAAATGGGCGACAGCCCCCCTGTGTCACCCACACTAATGCCTGCTCCCGCATAGGAGGGGGAAACCCCAAGGACAGTCTGATGTGTTGGGGGTGGTAGCCCCAGCAATGTTGCCCCTCCATTTTGAGGAACGTGACCCTGGTTCCGGCAGTCAGCTCTTGCGTGATTCTGCTATCTTTGCTGCCCACTCAGCACATTACACTGTATGGATGACTAATTGAATCCAAATTTTTTCAATTCTTTTTTTGGAGTGTTATATACCACAGAAATGTACCCCAAAGCACGTAATACTCTATGGATGACAATATAGTCAATTTTTTTACTCAAACAAAAAATAAAGAATGTGGTTCACTGCCACAGCTATATGTTTAGATAAGAACTGCTAAGCCCTGCCTAGAGACTGTATTCAGCCACCCTACCTGCTCCTGCAACTGTCCCTATCTATGCTAAATGCAGAATCTGATACAAACAGCAAAGAAGCACGGTTAATACAGATGCTGAAAAATCATACCAACTACAGGACTCTGGATTCATTAACCCCTTTAAAGCCTGGGGCATATTAGTATGCCCCCAGGCCATCACCCCCAGTTAAGTTCAGTGAGGGCTCCGGCGCTGAACCGGGCACATGTCAGCTGATTTATACAGCTGACATGTGCCCGCAACAGCCGCAGGTGGAATCGCGACCCAGCCACGGCTGTTAACCAGTTAAATGCCGCTGTCAATCTCTGACAGCGGCATTTAACATTGCCGCACCAGAAGGGCGGCATTAGCCCCGCCCATCGGTGACACCATAACATCAAAGCAGGTCACCGATGCGTGGGCATGACAACCTAGACTGCTGCTGCTTCTATGGAGACTATAGAAGCATGCAAAAAATTTATATTATATATATATATATATATATATATATATATATATATATATATATATATATATATATATATATATATTTTTTTTTTCTATTAAAATCGCCCCCCTTTCGCCCCATTCAAAATAAAATAACCCCCCCCCATTAACACATATTTGGTATTGCCACGTTCAGAATCGCTCGATCAATATAAAAAATAATTCATCCGATCTGTGAACGGCGTAAAGAGAAAAAAAAAATACGTTGTTTTTTTTTGGTCACCGCAACAAGTGCAATAAAATGCAATAACGGGTGATCCACACCCCCAAAAAAAATCAATAAAAATGTCAGCTCGGCAGGCAAAAAATAAGCCCTCACCCGGCCCCAGATCCCGAAAAATGGAGATGCTCGGGTCTCGGAAAATGGCGCCATTTTTTTATCTTTTAAGCAAACTTTGGATATTTTTTTTCACCACTTAAATAAATAAGAACATGTTTGGTGTCGAAGAACTTGTAATGACCTGGAGAATAAGAATGGCAGGTCAGTTTTAGCATTCAGTGAACGTGGTAAAAAAACACACAAAAAACAACTGTGGTATTGCACTTTTTTTGCAATTTCACCGCACTTGGAATTTTTTTCCCGTTTTCCCGTACATGATATCGTAAAACCAGTAATGTCGTTCAAAAAGTACAACTCGTCCCGCAAAAAATAAGCCCTTACATGGTCATATTGACCAAAAAATAAAACCGCTATGTCTCTGGGAACAAGGGGAGCAAAAAACGAAAACGCAAAAACGGAAAATCCCAAGGTCATTAAGGGGTTAAACTATGCACACACAGGCCTGGAAAAGTACTCTCTCTCCAATAAGAACTGTGCAATAGTGTCAGTGTGCGAGCGTGGCAGAGCCTGCTCTTTTACAACCAGTGGTGTTGTCATAGGGCCAGCCAATCACAGTAAGGTTGCTAAGAAGATGGCTTCGGCATTACAGTGACTGGCAGGCAATCCCTGCATGATTAGTAGCTGTGTAACAAGCGCCAAACAAGTGGGGCAGGGATTCGAGTTTCAAATTTGAGCACCAGCTAATGCTTACCAAGTGACGAGCACATCTGGAGCACCTAGATACTCGATTGATATCCAAGTATCACAGAGTATGTTCACTCACCCCTAATACATATTTTACTACTTTTCAGCTTCAGTGCGTAAATCTAAAAACATACCTGTCAGCAATGCGACCAACCAAATCAATGCAGTTCTCCTGTACTTTTTCATGCCTGTTTTTCAAAATGGGTGTAAGTCTTGGCAGTAAATCTTTTATTGGTGGAGTCATTTTATGCATACCTATTAGAAACAAACAATAAGTAAGGGGGCAACTAATATAATCTAGCATATGGATAGATTATGTAATAATGGATATATACATATACACATATGATTGAATACATACGTATATATATATTGCATGCATACACTGCTCAAAAAGAAAGGGAACACTAACATACCACATCCTAGATATCACTGAATTAAATATTTCAGTTGCAGATCTTTATTCATTACATAGTGGAATGCGTTGAGAACAATAAAACAAAAATGATCAATGTAAATCAAAATTAATATCCCATGGAGGTCTGGTTTGGAATGATACTCAAAATTAAAGTGGAAAATCAAATTACATGCTGACCCAACTTCAGTGGAAATGCCTCAAGACACGGAAATGATGCTCAGTATTGTGTGTGGCCTCTACGTGCCTATAGGACCTCCCTACAGCACCTGGGCATGCTCCTGATGAGGCGGCGGATGATCTCTTGAGGGATCTTCTCCCAGACCTGGATTAAAGCTCCACAGTCTGTGGTGCAAAGTGGCGTTGGTGGATGGAATGAGACATGATGTCCCATATGTGGTCGATAGGATTCTGGTCTAGGGAATGGGCAGGTCAGTCCAAAGCATCAATGCCTTTATCATGCAGGAATTGCTGACACTTCAGCAACATGAGGCCTAGCACTGTCATGCATCAGAAGGAACCCAGGACCTAGTGCACTATGGTCTCATAATGGGTCTGAGGATCTCGTATAGCACAGAGGACTGTGCGGCCCTCCAAAGAAATGTCTCCACACACCATTACTGACCCACTGCCAAACCGGTCATGCAGAAGGATGTTGCAGGCAACAGAACTTTTTCCACGGCGTCTCCAGACTGCCACGACTGTCACATGTGCTCAGTGTAAACCTGCTCTCATCCGTGACGAACACAGGGCGCCAAGGTTGAATCTGCCAATCTTGGTGTTCTCTGGCAAATGCTAGTCGCCCTGCGCGATGTTGCAAAGCACAACAAACCCACTTGTGGACGTTGGGCCCTCATGGAGTCTGTTTCTGACAGTTCGAGCAGACACATGGATGTTAGTGGCCTGCTGGAGGTCATTTTGCAGGGCTCTGGCACTGCTCCTCCTGTTCCTACTTGCACAAAGGAGGAGACAGCTGTCCTGCTGTTGGGTTATTGCCCTCCTATGGCCCCCTTCACGTCTCCTCATGTACCAGGAGACAGGCCAGTACATTATCCATTTGTCCAGAGAATCACAGTGCTCTGGACAATGTGCTGACCGACACAGCTACCCTTTTGTTGCCAAAGCTCACATTGATGTGCCATCCTGGATGAGCTGCACTACCTGAGCAACTTCTGTGGGTTGTACTGTAGACATCGCCTCATGATACTGTACCTCTAGGGGTGAGAGCAATGACAAAATGCAAGAGTGATCAAAACAACAGCCAAAAATGATGAGAACAGAGAAGTGGGCTGTGGTCACCAACTGCAGAACCACTCCGTTATAGGGGGTATCTTGCTAATTGCCTAGCATTTCTACCGGTTATTTCATTTGTACAACAGCAGGAGAAATTGATTCACAATCAGTGTTGATTCATAACTGGACAGGAAGATTTCACAAAAGTGTGACTGATCTGGAGTTACATTGGTATTGTTTAAGTGTTCCCTTTATTTTTATATATAAAAAAGCTATTACCTATAACATTAACAATTGCTTTCAGGGCTCCTAAAATGCTTCCAAGTACTTCAGGATACTCTTCTCCAAGGTACTCGTACAAAACCACACCTAAATGGCCCATCAATTTTTCCTAAATGGAGGAAAAATATAAAAGGTTACAGTGCCAGGTCATTGCTTTGCAGAGTTAGGGACTAAATGTAAACCTACCTCTTGACATGTTTTCATCACAACTGCAGTTCGAGATATTAAATCTGCAGCCTGTTGTCTCACTTTTGCAGATTTGTTGTTCAAGCGCCATAAAACCGTGCCACATATCTGGGGGAGATATGGTTTGACTCTTTTTCCAAGAGCATTGACCACAGTACCAAAACCATTCAGCATTACAGAGTCCTTTTGGGAAAAAACATGCACAAATTTGTTTTCAAATACAAATGGTAAATTAAAAAGGAGTCTCCAATGTTACATCAAAATATACATTAGAAAAGGATTACACACTTTATAAACAGAAAATGGCAAGTAACTCTGTAAATCCATAGCATTATGTTGTACTAATCCACAGTAAGTGTGGGTTAGAGTTCAGAATTTGCAGGATGTGACTCAGTGTATGCAGAAGCTCACATTATTGCACCTCTTACACAAAATATAGGTTGCAAATCCGGATCCATAATAAAAGATTTACAGATTTCAGATTGGTAGGTTCTAATTCAAGCTGCTCTCCATTGTGGCTTTTTTGATTAAACTGTTTGTGAAACCATTGAGGGGTGTTAAATTTTTATATTTATTTATAGAACACACAAAAAAAAAATCATACCATTTTCTAGTATATATGCATTTAAACACTTGTGCCCGTATTCATGGGGTGACGTCTGAAGAGCTTTACAAAACATTTTTTATTTCCTCTTTTGTCACGAAGATATCAGCTTGTAAAGCTTAGGTTATAATTTATGATCAGCTCAACTGGGTGTTACCAGAGATTTATCTCCTGGGGCATGTACATATTCCCCTGCATAATGCCCAATCATAATGAGACAGCCCTGATATTTGCAGCTATTGTTTTAAGTACAGCATATCAAAGTTTGATTATAAAACACTCATCTCATGGCAGTCAGTGTGGAGGGAGAGAAGATCTGCAGATGTGTTTGTAAGCACACAATTCACCTGTACTCCCCCCTACAATGACTGCTATAAAGATTAAATATGAAATGTAAACTAAGAGTCCCCATTCTACAAATTAGGAACATTAATTGTACAAGTTTAATTAAAAATGTAACCACACAGTTGAAACCAGAAGTTTACATACACTATATAAAAATTTAACTAAAAAAAAAAAAAAAAAAAAAAAACAGACTTCAATAAGTTCATACCCAGAAGCGATCCATAATAAAACAAAAGCTTTATTACATATACCGTTTTTTCAGACCATCATGGGGGGAAAAGGGGGTGTGTCTTATGGTCCGAATGTACCGTTTTGTGATGTGGGGGCGGCTGGGGTTGCGGCAGCGTAGGGGGCTGGGGCGGCGATGGAATGGTGTCACCCAGTAACGAGCGGCGGCAGCAGCATATTTGTGGGCGCAGCCATGAATTCACTATGGCCGCGCTAGACATTAGGAGGTGGGCGGTCCCTGGTCCAGATCGCGCGCTGCAGTGACGTTACTAGGAATTCATGGCTGCGCCTACAAATATGCTGCTGCCGCTGCTCGTTGCTGGGTGACACCATTCCATCGCTGCCACAGTCCCCTCCACTTATGCTGCTGCAGCCCCCTGCTGCCGCTGCCCCAGCCGCCTCAGCAGCCCCCAGCCAGTGTGACCCAGCTCCCTGCCTATTGTGGGTCCAGAATAAGAGTCAAGCAAGTTTTTTTTCCACTATTTTCCACCTCTAAAACCTGGGTGCGTCTTATGGTTTGGTGCTTTTTATAGTCTGAAAAATACAGTAATTAAAAATACAATAAAAGGCGAAAATATCCTACAGGGGACACGGTAGTGACAATAATGAATGCAAGTGGAAAATCTATATACCAATATAATGTCACATCTCAACAGGACCTTAAGATGCTTTGCACCTATATGAAGCTAAATTAGCCATAAATCATCACAGAGAAAGTAAGTATAAATATAAGTGCATCTATGTACGTGGCCTAGATAAACCCTAGGTATATAAAAAAGCTATCAGCTACTTGCTATAAAGAATGTAGTGGTAGAGAGGAACATTGTCTATATAGATAGGGGCAACTAGTACTACCAGAAAGGAATAATAGATGCTGAGACTGTAATAAATATGAAATGGCAATTGAGTAGCAAAGTATACCTGTAGTGAAGGCCTATGGATGCAGGTCCTGGAGAAAAATGATTAGTCACCACGGCGTACCCTCACTCCGAAGTGCGTTTCGCTGCCAGCTTCTTCCGGGGGCGTGTCAGGGTGAGAGGTGACTGGTATATTTATGTGAAAAGTGGCCAATAGCAGAGCTGGAAAGATCAACGCCCATGGGATGTGATAGGCACATGCAGTCACTGTCCAGGCCTCACATATATAGGGATCTCCCTTCCGGTGCTCAATGACCCGCACACGTGGAACACAAGAGGGTCATGTGATGAGCGTCATCGGAAGTCCCGGAGGGGCAGAAAACGGCGCATGCGCACAATCCCAGTACCGGAAGAGGGCATCAAAGAGCGAGGCAATTGAATTAAAATGGACAAGTTGTATAGGAAATATGCAGGAATGGGATTATTAAACAAGTACCAACTAATAAGAAATTAACCTGTTGTTGGGGAATATAACAATGTGTAATATTAAGTGTAGTGGGAAGAGTGGCAAGTGTAAGTGATGTCAAGATGCTATTAAGGGAATGGATTAAGTGTACCTGAATGTGAAATGGTAACAATAAACCCTGTGAATGTAATAAATTCACCATGGGTCACAAAGGTGAATGAATAAAGTGACATGTTCTTGTGAAAATATGAATATTTCTACAATTAATGATAATTAAAGTGATAAGTGCATAAGAAAGAGACACATGCTATGAGAATGGGGGGAAAGTGACTGGTGCATCACAGTGCAAAAAGACTAATGTCATAAACTGGTGAATAAATAAGACCTACAATAATACCAAACAGACCAATATGATACCTAATTTAGACAAAGTTAAACTAAAATACTTAATACAATTACCATAAAAAAAATATATAAAAAAATCAATTTTAAGGTCAGTGGTAAAATTATGACCAAATGGCCGAAATATGGCATAATTAAATATCAAAATTTAGATATATAAACATATCCCTAATATCAAAAACTGGGATAAACCCATGAAAATCCAAATTGTCCATTAAGGTCAAATATTCCAAATAATAATGCGAATCAGAGGACTACGATATCTACACCACTTATGGCTCAAAAGGGATACCCGAATCTTCAAATGCTCTCATGTTCATCGTCTTACAACACCGATAAGAAGGTCACCACAATTAAAATAAGCTGAATGAAACAGAAACAAAGTAAAAACACTAGAAATTGCAATATTAAACATAAAAGATGAAGGATCATCACCCCTCCCCTATAAAAAAAAAAAAAAGATACCTTATTGTTATAAAAATGAAGAAAAGCCCAAATTTTCATTCAATCCCTGCGGACTAAAGGCCCCGTCACACTAAGCGATATCGCTAGCGAGATCGCTGCTGTGTCACGGTTTTGGTGACTCACCAGCGACCTCACCAGCGATGTCGCTATTAGAGATGAGCGGTGTTCGACTAGAACTGTTCGCCAATCTCAAATTCGAGCTGTTTTGGGCGGTGTTCGAGTTGTTCGAAGAACCCGAACGATTTGCAAAAAATTCGGCTGTTCGAGGTTATGTTCGATAACTGTTCGTGCACCAAAAGCGTGTCCTGCATGTCTGGCGCTATTTAGAGCACCAATCATGCAGGGATTGTCTGCCACTCACTGTAATGCCACAGCCATGGTGGTTGTGGCATTACAGTGATTGCCCAAATCGATGGGAACAGTGCCAACAGTGAAACATGAAAAGCCGGCAATTCAGCAGCGGCATACACCTGTACCCGACAATTTAGAACCGAAAGAATAGAGCTTCACACATAGATTAGATAGATATAAACATGTCAGTCACATATATAAGAAGTACAGTGACAGTGTTGCTTACTGTACTTGTCATTTAGCGTAAAGGATTTATCAAAAAAAATAATAGTGTTTTCATGCACCGTCTCTTTAAAAAAGCCGGCCGGCAATTCAGCAGCGGTACCCGACAATTTATAACAGACAGAATAGAGCATCATACATAGATTAGATAGATAGAAACATGTCAGCCACATATATACGAAGTACAGTGACAGTGTTGCTTACTGTACTTGTCATTTAGTATTAAAATAAAGGATTTATTATTAAAAAAATTGGCGTGGGGTTCCCCTTAATTTTAGGCTCTAGCGGAGGTTAAGCAGACGGCTGGGGCAGATGTTTGAAGCCTGGGAAGGGGGTAATACCCACGGAGCTTCCCAGGCTACTAATATCAGCCCCCAGCTGAATACATAGCCTTTACTAGCTATTAAAATGGGGGACACCCCAAAAAAAATGACGTGGGGTCCCCCCTAATTTAATAGCTAGCAAAGGCTAGGCAGACAGCTGGGGGCTGATATTAATAGCCCAGGAAGGGAGCCATGAATATTGGCCCCCTCCCAGGCTAGAAACACCAGCCGTCAGCCGCCCCAGAAATGGCGCATTCATAGGATGCGCCAATTCTGGCACTTAGCCTCGCTCTTCCACGCTGCCCTGGTGCGGTGGCAGGGGGTAATAGGGTTGGGGTTGATGTCAGCTTATAATGCCAGCTGACATCAAGCCCAGGTTAGTAATGGAGAGGCGTCTATAAGACACCCCCATTACTAACCCCATAGTCAAAGTTAAAAAAAACACAAACACCCAGAATAAAGTCCTTTAATTGAAATAAAGACACATTCCTTTATTGTTCTAAATTAAACCATACTTACCGTCACGCCCATTCCAGCTGAAGCCAACGATCTCCTGCAATAAAAGAAAAATAATAAAGCAACCTCATCCTTACCTTTCCATGGTTCCCACGACAGCTTCAGCTCTGCTACATCGAGATGACAGGCTGGACCGCAGCAGAAAGCTGCCATCCAGCCTCTCATCCCGCAGACACTGAGAAGCGCAGGCTTGCTTGCGCTGCTCAGCGTCTCTCTGTGACGACATCCAGATGAGCCGAGTTCATGTCCAATGAACTCGGCTCACCTCATGCACGTCACTGACAGCGTGGGAAAATTCTCACGCTGAAGCGGTGAGTGCAGGAGAATTCTCCCACGCTGTCAGTGACGTGCATAAGGTGAGCTCATGTCCAATGAACTCAGCTCACCTCCTGCACGTCACTGACAGCGTGGGAGAATTCTCCTGCACTCAGCGCTTCAGCGTGAGAATTCTCCCACGCTGAAGCGCTGAGTGCAGGAGAATTTTCCCACGCTGTCAGTGACGTGCATGAGGTGAGCTCATGTCCAATGAACTCCGCTCACCTCCTGCACGTCACTGACAGCGTGGGAGAATTCTCCTGCACTCAGCGCTTCAGTGTGAGAATTCTCCCACGCTGAAGCGCTGAGTGCAGGAGAATTTTCCCACGCTGTCAGTGACGTGCATGAGGTGAGCCGAGTTCATTGGACATTAACTCGGCTCATCTGGATGCCCTCACAGAGAGACACTGTGGAGCGCAAGCAAGCCTGCGCTTCTCAGTGTCTGCGGGATGAGAGGCTGGATGGCAGCGTTCTGTTGCGGTCCAGCCTGTCATCTCGATGTAGCAGAGCTGAAGCTGTCATGGGAACCATGGAAAGGTAAGGATGATGTTGCTTTATTATTTTTCTTTTATTTCAGGAGATCGTTGGCTTCAGCTGGAATGGGCGTGACGGTAAGTATGGTTTAATTTAGAACAATAAAGAATTGTGTGTTTATTTCAATTAAAGGACTTTTTTCTGGGTGTTGTGTTTTTTTTAAATACTTTACTAGAAATTCATGGTGGTCATGTCTAATATTGGCGTGACCCCATGAATTTCGGGCTTAGGGCCAGCTGATAATGCCAAGCTGGCCCTAACCCCTTTATTACCCAGTGAGCCACCGCATCAGGGCCCTGGATGAGTTGGGTACAGCGCCAGAAGATGGCGCTTCTATGAACGCGCCATTTTCCGGGGTGGCTGCGGACTGCAATTTGCAGCGGGGGTGGCCCAGAAAGCTTGGGCCTCCCTGCGCTGCGGATTCCAGCCCCCAGCTGCCTAGTTGTACCTGGCTGGACACAAAAACAGGGCGAAGCCCCACGTCAATTTTCTTTAAATTATTTCATGAAATAATTAAGAAAAAAAGGGCTTCCCTATATTGTTGTGTCCGGCCAGGTACAAATAGGCAGCTGGTGGTTGGGGGCAGCCCGTTCCTGCCTGCTGTACCTGGCTGGACACAAATATAGTGCGAAGCCCCACGTCAATTTTTTTTAAATTATTTCATGAATTTCCTGAAATAATTTAAAAAAATTGAAGTGGGGCTTCGCACTATATTTGTGTCCAGCCAGGTACAGCAGGCAGGAACGGGCTGCCCCCATCCACCAGCTGCCTATTTGTACCTGGCCGGACACCACAATATAGGGAAGCCCTTTTTTTCTTAATTATTTCATGAATTTCATGAAATAATTAAAAAAAAAAGTACGTGGGGCTTCGCCCTATTTTTGTGTCCAGCCAGGTACAACTAGGCAGCTGGGGGCTGGAATCTGCAGCGCAGGGAGGCCCAAGCTTTCTGGGCCCCCCCCCCGCTACAAATTGCAGTCCGCAGCCACCCCGGAAAATGGCGCGTTCATAGAAGCGCCATCTTCTGGCGCTGTACCCAACTCATCCAGGGCCCTGGGGCGGTGGCTCACTGGGTAATAAAGGGGTTAGGGCCAGCTTGGTATTATCAGCTGGCCCCAAGCCCAAAATTCATGGGGTCACGCCAGTATTAGACATGAACGCCATGAATTTCTAGTAAAGTATTTAAAAAAAACACAACACCCAGAATAAAGTCCTTTAATTGAAATAAAGACACAATTCTTTATTGTTCTAAATTAAACCATACTTACCATCACACCCATTCCAGCTGAAGCCAACGATCTCCTGCAATAAAAGAAAAATAATAAACCAACCTCATCCTTACTTTTCCATGGTTCCCACGACAGCTTCAGCTCTGCTACATCGAGATGACTGGCTGGACCGCAGCAGAACGCTGCCATCCAGTCTGTCATCCCGCAGACACTGAGAAGCGCAGGCTTGCTTGCGCTCCTCACTGTCTCGCTGTGACGGCATCCAGATGAGCCGAGGTCATGTCCAATGAACTCGGCTCACCTCATGCACGTCACTGACAGCGTGGGAAAATTCTCACGCTGAAGTGCTGAGTGCGGGAGAATTCTCCCACGCTGTCAGTGATGTGCATGAGGTGAGCTCATGTCCAATGAACTCAGCTCACCTCCTGCACGTCACTGACAGCGTGGGAAAATTCTCCTGCAATCAGCGCTTCAGCGTGAGAATTTTCCCACGCTGTCAGTGACGTGCATGAGGTGAGCCGAGTTCATTGGACATGAACTCGGCTCATCTGGATGTCGTCACAGAGAGACGCTGAGCAGCGCAAGCAAGCCTGCGCTTCTCAGTGTCTGCGGGATGACAGGCTGGATGGCAGCGTTCTGCTGCGGTCCAGCCTGTCATCTCGATGTAGCAGAGCTGAAGCTGTCGTGGGAACCATGGAAAGGTAAGGATGAGGTTGCTTTATTATTTTTCTTTTATTGCAGGAGATCGTTGGCTTCAGCTGGAATGGGCGTGATGGTAAGTATGGTTTAATTTAGAACAATAAAGGATTGTGTCTTTATTTCAATTAAAGGACTTTATTCTGGGTGTTTGTGTTTTTTTTAACTTTGACTATGGGGTTAGTAATGGGGGTGTCTTATAGACGCCTCTCCATTACTAACCTGGGCTTGATGTCAGCTGGCATTATAAGCTGACATCAACCCCAACCCTATTACCCCCTGCCACCGCACCAGGGCAGCATGCAAGAGCGAGGATAAGTGCCAGAATTGGCGCATCCTATGAATGCGCCATTTCTGGGGCGGCTGACGGCTGGTGTTTCTAGCCTGGGAGGGGGCCAATATTCATGGCTCCCTTCCTGGGCTATTAATATCAGCCCCCAGCTGTCTGCCTAGCCTTTGCTAGCTATTAAATTAGGGGGGACCCCACGTCATTTTTTTGGGGGGGTCCCCCATTTTAATAGCTAGTAAAGGCTATGTATTCAGCTGGGGGCTGATATTAGTAGCCTGGGAAGCTCCGTGGGTATTACCCCATTCCCAGGCTTCAAACATCTGCCCCAGCCGTCTGCTTAACCTCCGCTAGAGCCTAAAATTAAGGGGAACCCCACGCCAATTTTTTTAATAATAAATCCTTTATTTTAATACTAAATGACAAGTACAGTAAGCAACACTATCACTGTACTTATTATATATGTGACTGACATGTTTCTATCTATCTAATCTATGTGTGAAGCTCTATTCTTTCTGTTCTAAATTGTCGGGTACAGATGCTGAATTGCTGGCCGGCTTTTTTAAAGAGACGGTGCATGAAAACACTAATATTTTTTTTAATAAATCCTTTACACTAAATGACAAGTGCAGTAACCAACACTGTCACTGTGCTTCTTATATGTGTGACTGACATGTTTCTATCTATCTAATCTATGTGTGATGCTCTATTCCTTCTTGTCTAAATTGTCGGGTACCGGTGTATGCCGCTGCTGAATTTGCCGGCCGGCTTTTTTAAAGAGAGTGTCTTCTGAGCAGTTTGTCAGCTTTTGGACACCTTTGCAGGTGTTTTCTATGTGTTTCTATGTGTTTTTGTTTGCCTGCCATTGGTTTTAACGGTGTTCGACGAACAGTTCGACGAACAGTTCCTCGAACATCCCGGTGTTCGACGAACCGAACCGAACCCGAACACTACGGGGGTGGCTCAACACTAGTCGCTATGTGTGACACTTTGCAACGATCAGGCCCCTGCTGTGAGGTCGCTGATCGTTGCAAAGTGTCCTGGACCATTTTTTGGTCGTTGGCCTCCCGCTGGCCAGCACACATCGCTGTGTGTGATCAGCGGGACCAACGATCTGGCTGGTAACCATGGTAAATATCGGGTTACTAGGGGCACGCGCGCACTTAGTAACCCGCTGTTTACCATAGATACCACTCTGCTACGGTGAGCGGAGGCTCCAGCGCACGGTAGCAGAGTGGTATCCATGGTAAACAGCGGGTTACTAGGGGCACACGCGCACTTAGTAACCCGATATTTACCATAGTTACCAGCCTGCTCCTGCTTAAGCAGCAGGCTGGGAATGGGAGCAGGACATCGTGGAACGATTCTTTCCACGATATCGCTGCTCCCCTCATCGCTGGTGAGCCTGCCTGTTTGACAGCACACCAGCGATGTATTAGCGATGCAGCAACGATCCCTGACAGGTCGTATCGTTGTCGGGATCGCTGCTGCATCGCTTAGTGTGACGGGGCCTTAAGGCGATAAATCAACAGACTGTCGAAGCAAGCTAAAGCCTTACCTAGTTACAGTTCAAGTACTTACAAATTTCAGACACCCTGGTGTCATCATAGTTGTGGAATTGTTTGGATTTACTTAGATTTAAAACAGGCTTTACACAAGTTGCAAGGTTAAAAGCCTACTGGATTTGCATTTTCTTTTGTGTGTGAACGATCAGGGTCGTAATGACTGTGTACTAGAGAATCTCTCAAATTGGGTGATCTTTTAGCTACACATTGAGGAGATGTCAAAATATTCTTTAAGGACCGGATCAGCAAGAAGGATGTTCCAATTCTTTTTAATGATGGTTGTTAGTTCCTGCCATTGATCATTATGAGTGGAGATACAGTGGGTACAGAAAGTATTCAGACCTTTACATTTTCACTGTTTCATTGCAGCCATTTGGTAAATTCTAAAAAGTATTTTTTTTTCTCATTAAAGTACACTCTGCAACCCATCTTGACTGAAAAAAAAAAACAAATGTAGAAATTTTAGCAAATTTATTAAAAAAGAAAAACTGAAATATCACATGGTCATAAGTATTCAGACCCTTTGCTCAGTACTGAGTAGAAGCACCTTTTTGAGCAAGTACAGCCATGAGTCTTCTTGGGAATGATGCAACAAGTTTTTCACACCTAGATTTGAGGATCCTCTGACATTCTTCCTTGCAGATCCTCTCCAGTTCCGTCAGGTTGGATGGTGAACAGCTATTTTCAGGTCTCTCCAGATATGCTCAATTAGGTTTAGGTAAGGGCTCTGGCTGGGCCAGTCAAGAATAGTCACAGATTTGTTCTGAAGCAACTCCTTTGTTATTTTAGCTGTGTGCTTAGGGTCATTGTCTTGTTGGAAGGTGAACCTTCGTCCAAGTCTGAGGTCCAGAGCACTCTGGAAGAGGTTTTCATCCAGGATATCTCTGTACTTGGCCGCATTCATGTTTCCTTCAATTGCAACCAGTTGCCCTGCCCCTGCAACTGAAAAACAACCCCATAGCATGATGCTGCCACCACCTTGTTTCACTGTTGGGATTGTATTCAGCAGGTGATGAGCAGTGCCTGGTTTTCTCCACACATACCGCTTAGAATGATCACCAAAAAGTTCTCTCTTTGTCTCATCAGACCAGAGAATCTTATTTCTCATAGTCTGGGAGTCCTTCATGTGTTTTTGAGCAAACTCTATGCGGGCTTTCATATGTCTTGCACTGAGGAGAGGCTTCCGTCGGGCCACTCTGAAGTAAAGGCCCGACTGGTGGAGAGCTGCAGTGATAGTTGACTTTGTGGAACTTTCTCCCATCTCCCTACTGCATATCTGGAGCTCAGCCACAGTGATCTTGGGGTTCTTCTTTACTTCTCTCACCAAGGCTCTACTCCCACGATTGCTCAGTTTGGCTGGACAGCCAGGTCAAGGAAGACTTCTGGTGGTCCTAAACTTCTTCTATGTAAGGATTATGGTTGCCACTGTGCTCTTACGAACCTTGAGTAATGCAGAAATTCTTTTGTAACCTTGGACAGAACTAAGCCTTGCCACAATTCTGGCTCTGAGCTCCTTGGGCAGTTCATTTGAGCTCATGATTCTCATTTGGTCTGACATGCACTGTGAGCTGTGAGGTCTTATATAGACTAGTGTGGGCCTTTCCAAATCAAGTGCCATTAGTTTAATTAAACACAGCTGGACTCCAATGAAGGAGTAGAACCATTTCAAGGAGGATCACAAGGAAATGGACAGCATGTGACTTAAATATGAGTGTCTGAGCAAAAGGTCTGAATACTTAGGACCATGTGATATCAGTTTTTCTTTTTTAATACAATTTGAAAAAAAAAACAAATGTAGAAATGTTTGCAGTCAAGATGAGCAGCAGAGAGTACATTAATGAAAAAAAAAAATGAACTTTTTAGAATTAACCAAATAGCTGCAATGAAACACAGTGAAAAATTTAACAGGGTCTGAATACTTTCCGTACCCACTGTATCTCTCACCTGGTTGTCACTGATGTTAGTTTTGGCAGTATTTCCATATACTAATTGGTTTCTCGATGTTCGTGATGCCATCTAGTAGCCCCTTCAAATCATTCATTTACTATATCCTCTTTCTGTGAATCTATAGGCGAATACTCTGGGCCTCAAATAGTTGATCGTTGGAGCAAAACCCAGATTCAAAAGGAACTGTCCTACTGGGATACTTCTTACTGTTGATATATGATGTGCCAAATTTGCCATCAGAAATGAATTAGTAGCCGTGGGTTTACGAAAACATCCATCTGCAGAGTACCGTCAAGAGCCGTGATGGAAATATCCAGGAAATCCAGAGACCTGCCAGATTTGAAGATAAATTTAATATTCCTGTCATTGAAATTTAATTTATTTAGTCATAAGATTGTTTAATTTAATTTCAGTGCCGTTGAATATACACATTTCCGTCCCAGCGCCGTTGAATATACACATTTCCATTAAAAGTGAAGACATTATGTCTCAAGACAAAATTCAACAAAGTCAGGATGAGATTCAATAATGGGCCATCCAAATTACTGGACTGTAAAAACCAAGTATATTACTAAATGGCCCATTAGTGCATCTCATCCTGCCTTTGTTGGATTTTGTCTTGAGACAATGTCTTCACCTTTAATGGAAAACTGTATATTCAACAACAAGGTACGGCTATGGGGGCATCTTGTGGCCCCTCTTATGCTAATTTATTTCTGGGGGACAGTGAGAGGGACATCATTCTGAGCGATATGATTCCTGGTATAAGTTCACAATTGGATAAAGTACATTGATGATGTACTCTTTCGGGGATGGCACTGAAATTGAATTAAACAACCTTATGACTAAATTAAATTCCAATGACAGGAATATTAAACTTGCCTTCAAATCTGTCAAGTCTCTGGATTTAAAGGATATTTCCATCACGGCTCTTGATGGCTGAACTCTGCAGACGGATGTTTTTCATAAACCCACGGTTACTAATTCATTTCGGATGGCAGATTCGGCACATCATATATCAACAGTAAGAAATATCCCAGTAGGACAGTTCCTTCGAATCAAGAGGATTTGCTCCAACGATCAACTATATGAGGCCCAGAGTAGGGAATTAGCCTATAGATTCACAGAAAGAGGATATAGTAAAAGAATGATTTGAAGGGGCTACCAGAGGGCATCACGAACATCGAGAAACCAATTACTACGTGGAAATACTGCCAAAACTAATATCAATGACAACCAGGTGAGATATATCTCCACTCATAATGCTCAATGGCAGGAACTAACAACCATCATTAAAAAGAATTGGAACATCCTCCTTACTGATCCGGTCCTTAAAAATATTTTGACCATCCCCTCAATGTGTAGCCTAAAGATCTCCCAATTTGAGAGATTCTCTAGTACACAGTCATTAAGACCCTGGTCGTTGACACGATAAAATGCGAATCCAGTAGGCTTTTAACCCTGCGGCTTGTGTAAAGCCTGTTTAAATCTAACTAAATCCAAACAATTCCGCAACTATGATGGCACCAGGGTGTCTGAAATTTGTAAGTACTTGAACTGTTCCTCCAAAGGCGTCATACCAGGCTGAATGCCCCTGTGGCAAACTATATGTGGGGTGACCCACTCAAGAGCTTAAAATTAGGGTTACAGAACACATTTCAGATATCGAAAAAACCCACACCATCAAAGATGACTCCTTGCTCAAGGTGCTCCCAAGACATTTTAAGAGGTACCATAAGGGTATGTGCACACGATGCAGAAATGCTCAGGATTTTTTCCTGAGCGTTTCTGCATCTCTCTGGCAGGAAAAAACGCATGCGGATTGTACATGCGGTTTCCTGCCAGGGACATGCGGAAATGGAGCGGTCTTCACTTTCATTTCCGCATGCGGGTTGACAAGCGCTTCCCAAGCGATTTTAGCATCACTTGGAAAGTGCTTGTCAACTTCACACTATATAAATCCATGCAGCCGGCATGGATTTATACACTGTGTGAATGTCAAAAAATAAAAAATAAATATATACTTTACCCTCTGATGGCCCCCGGTTTCCTGCTTCGCTCGGTCCCGGCTGCCGGCAGTGAAGACTGTAGGACCTTCCGACGTCAGCGTCACGTGACCCGTCACATGACTCTGACGTCAGCGAAGGTCCTTCTTCATTCAACCGCGAAGTGCGGGAAATCAAGCAGGAGCGCTGCGCGGGCCATCAGAAGGTGAGAATATATATATTTTTTATTTTATTCTTTTTTTTTTTTAATGGTACCTGGGTCTGGATGAGAGTCCTCTCATCCACACCTGGGTACCATCCGCACATTAGACCGCATGAAAAGCGCATCAACATATACAGTGATGCAGATTCCATGCGGTCTAATGCAAGTCAATGGCGGCAAAAGAGCAGCGTTTCGGCAAAATTAAGCACATGCGGATTTCAATTGGGGAACATTGCTGCCCTTCTACCATGCGTTTTTCATGCGTTTCCGTGGCGTTTACGCAACTGCAAAAACGCCGCGGAAACGCATGAAAAACGCATCGTGTGAACTCAGCCTAACTGCAAGTCTAGAGGGTTGCAATTTAAGCGAATCGATTAGATATCTTTCGGTATCAGGGGTGGGGATCTAGGTAAGGCTGTAGCCGGCTTCGAGTGTCGGTAGATTTATCGCCTTAATACCCTTAACCCACAGGGATTGAATGAAAATGTGGGCTTTTCTGCATTTTTATAACAGGCATTTTTTTTTTTTTTTTTTTTTTTTTTTTAAGTAGGGGAGGGGTGATGATCCTTCATCTTTTATGTTTAATATTGCTATTTCTAGTGTTTTTACTTTACGTTTCTGCTTCATTCAGCTTATTTTAATTGTGGTGACCTTATTGGTGTTGGAAGACGATGAACATGAGCGCATTTAAAGATTTGGGTATCCCTTTTGAGCCATAAGTGGTGAAGATATCGTAGTCATCTGATTTGCATTATTTGGGACATTTGACCTTAATGGACAGTTAGTGTGGCTTTACATGGGTTTATCCCAGTTTGTGATATTAGGGATATGTTTATATAGCTACATTTAGATATTATGCCATATTTCTGTCATTTGGTCATAATTTCACCACTGACCTTAAAATTAATTTTTTTATGGTAATTGTATTAAGTATTTTAGTTTAACTTTGTCTAAATTAGGTATCATATTGGTCTGTTTGGTATTATTGTATGTCTTATTTATTCACCAGTTTATGACATTAGTCTTTTTGCACTGTGATGCACCAGTCACTTTCCCCCCATTCTCATAGCATGTGTCTCTTTCTTATGCACTTATCACTTTAATTATCATTAATTGTAGAAATATTCATATTTTCACAAGAACATGTCACTTTATTCATTCACCTTTGTGACCCATGGTGAATTTATTACTTTCACAGGGTTTATTGTTACCATTTCACATTCAGGTACACTTAATACATTCCCTTCATAACATCTTGACATCACTTACACATGCCACTCTTCCCACTACACTTTATATTACACATTGTTAAATTCCCCAACAACAGGTTAAGTTCTTATTAGTTGGTTCTTGTTAACCGCTTCCCGACAGCCCACTGTAGATAAACGTCCGCGCTGCCCGGGCTCTGTGCAGCACGGACGTTTAGAAACGGTGGGTGGTCCGGCAGCGCTCAGGACCCCCAAGGTCTTGCAAGCGCTGTGGGAGCGGTGCAGAGCGATAGCTTTGACAGGGAACATCATCGGGACCTGATTGGATCAGGTCCCAGTGATGTTAACCCTTTGCTGTCTTCTATATGCCGCGATCTATAGTGATCGCGGCATATAGAAGACAGCAGGAGGAGAGGGGGTCGTCCACTTACCTCTCCGACGGCCCCCTTATACCTTCCAGGACCTGACGTTGCTATGGCAGCTGGAGGTCACATGACCGCCTCCAGATCTGCCATATATGGTGTCCTGCCTGGCTCAGCCTGCAGCTGAAGACAGGCAGGAGACTGACTGTGAAACAGTCAGGGAAGATCTCATGTAATGTAATACATGTCTATTACATTACATGAGATAAATCCGTATATTTATGCAAAAATACAAAAAGTACACATATTTGGTATCACCGCGTCCGAAACAACCCAAGCTATAAAACTGTCACACTAATTAACTCCTTCTGTGCACACCGTAATAAAAATAAATAAACGGAGCAAAAAACTATGCTTTTTCCTCATATCGCCAAACAAAGTGGAAAAAAATCCGATCAAAAAGCAAAATGGAAATAAAAATGGTACCGCTGAAAACGTCATCTTGTTCCGCAAAAAACAAGCCACCATACAGCTCCATCAGCCGAAAAATAAAAGTTATACCTCTCAGAATAAAGCAATGCAAAAAAAATATTTTTTCTATAAAATGGTTTTATTGTGTAAAAGCGCCAAAATATAAAAAAATATACAGTAAGTGTAGTATCGCTGTAAACGTACTGACCCGAAGAATAACGCTGCCTTATCACTTTTACCACACGCAGAACGGCATAAAAAAAAACCTCAAAACAATTCCTGAATTGTTGGTTTTTGTTAATTTTACCTCCCAAAAAACGGAATAGAAAGCGATCAAAAAATGTCACGTACCCAAAAATGGTACCAATAAAAATGTCAACTCGTCCTGCAAAAAACAAGCAGTCACATGACTGTCGGCCAAAATCTGGAAAAATTATAGCTCTCAAAATATGGCGATGCAAAAACTAGATTTTGCAAAAAAAGCGTCTTTTAGTGTGTGACAGCTGTCAGTCATAAAAACCCAATATAAATCTGGTATCTCTGTAATCGCACCGACCCGAAGAATAAAGTAATCTAATCAGTTATATCACACTAGGAACGGCGTAAAAAATAAAACCAATTCTTCACCTGCTACCGATTAGTTTATTATGTCTCCCAAAGATCGCAGTAAGGCGCAGAGCCTTACATTTATCCTGCGCTCTGCGCTGAGCACTTACCCCAGAGTTTCCGTGTAAATCTCTGAAATATGTGATTCAGCCGGAACCCATGACGGAAGGTTACCTGTAATGAGGCAGATATAGGCACTGTGGATGCCGTCTGGCCTGGGATCCCACGGTGTCATTTGTTTTAGGCGTGCATAAAAGTGCAGTTGGCCACAGTTTTGTGCACTTCTGAAAAAAAGGACACCGCTAAACAGAGGCCAGACGGAGTCCAGAGTAACTCTGCTGCCTCATTATAGTGAATGGATCCCGCAGGGGTTTCATCTGAATTACATCACTTGGAAATTTAGATGGAAACCCCGATGTAAGTGCTCAGCCTAGAGCGCCGGATAAATGTTACGTAAAATGTTCCCAATAAAAGCTTCAACTCAGTCCTCAAAAAAAGCTATCCCCCACTCAGGTCAGTCATCTGTTAAAAATATAAGGGACTTCCAAGTTACTGGTAGCAGAAAGGCTCTGGAAAAGCTAAATGGCCCTTGCCCACCAAAAGAAATTCAGAAAATTTTGTGCTCCCAAATCCAAATGCCTATTCTACAATAATTTGTTCTCCAATTGTCAAATAGCGCTCCGTCCCCCCCAGAACTCGCCGTATGGCTGAGTGGTATGACACAGCCACATATGGGGTATTGACACTTTTAGAAGAAATTGTGTGACACATTTCGGCACCATTTTTACCCAATGCCCTGTGTGAAAATGTAAAATCTGAGGGTAAAACATTTTTTTGTGGTAAAAATATAATTATGCTTTTTTCACTGCCCAATGGTATAAATTTAAAAATTAAAAAATACTCACTACTTCCCTAGATGAATTCCTTGAGAGGTGTAGTTTGCAAAATGGGGTCACTTGTGGGGGTTTCTGCTGTTTCAGCATGTCAGCGACTCTTCAAATGTGACATGGTGTCTGCAACCTATCCCAGCCAACATAGCGCTCCTTTCTCTTCCGAACCCTAAAGTACACCAAAGCAGTGGTTTTCCCCCACATATGGGGTATCGGCGTACTCAGGAGAAATTGTACAACAAATTTCATGGTGCAATTTATCCTGTTACCCTTATGATAATGCAAAATTAGGGAATGAAAAACATTTTTTGTGGGAAAAACGTGAAAATTTTATTTTTACGGCTCAATATTATAAACTTCTGTGAAGCGGCTGGGGGTGCAAGGTGCTCACCACACATCTAGATAAGTTCCCTAAGGGGTCTAGTTTCCAAAATGGTGTCACTTGTGGGGGGTTTCCACTGTTTAGGCACATCAGGGGCTCCCCAAATGCAATATGGCATCTGCTAATTATTCAAACTAATTTTACATTCAAAAAGTCAAATGGCGCTCCTTCCCTTCCAAACCCTGCCGTGCGCCCAAACAGTGGTTTTCCCTCACATATGGGGTATCAGCGCGCTCAAGAGAAATTGCACAAAAAATTTTGGGGTCCATTTTTTCCTGTTACCCCTGAGAAAATAAAAAAAAATTGGGTCTAAAGTAACATTTTTGTGAAAAGAAGTTAAATGTTCATTTTATTCTTCCACATTCCAATAATTCCTGTGAAGCACCTGAAGGGTTAATAAAGTTCTTGAATGTGGTTTTGAGCACCTTGAGGGGTGCAGTTTTTAGAATGGTGTCACCTTTGGGTATTTTCTGTCATAAAGACCCCTCATAGTGACTTCAAATATGATGTGGTCCCTAAAAAAATGTTTTGGTAAATTTTGTTGGAAAAATGAGAAATCGCTGGTCAACTTTTAACCCTTATAGCTCCCTAACAAAAAAAAATTTTGGTTCCAAAATTGTGCTGATGTAAAGTAGACATGTGGGAAATGTTGTTTATTAACTATTTTGTGTGACATATCTCTCTGATTTAAGGGCATGAAAATTCAAAGTTTGAAAATTGCTAAATTTTCGCCAAATTTCCGATTTTTTCACAAATAAACGCAAGTGATATCGAATAAATTTTACCACTATCATGAAGTACAATATGTCACGAAAAAACAATCTCAGAATCAGGGGGATCCGTTGAAGCGTTCCAGAGTAATTACTTCATAAAGTGACAGTGGTCAGAATTGAAAAAATTGGCCCGGTCACGAAGGCAAAAACAGGCTCTGGTGCGAAGTGGTTAATATTCCCATTCCTGCATATTTCCTATACTTCTTATCCATTTTAATTCAATTGCCTCGCTCTTTGATGCCCTCTTCAGTCATTGGGATTGTGGGCATGCGCCGCTTTCTGCCCCTCCGGGACATCCTGATGACGCTCATCACATGACCCGCTTGCGTTCCACGTGTGCGGGTCATTGAGCGCCAGAAGGAAGATCCGTATGTGGATCACATCATAAGGGCGTTGATCTTTCTAGCACTGCTATTGGCCACTTTCACATAAATATACCAGTCACCACGCCGTGGTGACTAATCATTTTTCTCCAGACCCTGCATCCATAGGCCTTCACTACAGGTATACTTTGCTACACCATTTGCCATTTCATATTTATTACAGTCTCAGCATCTATTCCTTTCTGGTAGCACTAGTTGCCCCTATCTATATAGACAATGTTCCTCTCTACCACTACATTCTTTATAGCAAGTAGCTGATAGCTTTTTTATATACCTAGGGTTTATCTAGGCCACCTACATAGATGCACTTATATTTATACTTACCTTCTCTGTGATGACTCATGGCTAATTTAGCTTCATATAGGTGCATAACATTTTAAGGTCCTGTTGAGAAGTGATATTATATTGGTATATAGATTTTCTACCTGCATTCATTGTCACCACAGTGCCCCCTGTAGGACATTTTTGCCTTTTATTGTATTTTTAATTATATGTAATAAAGGTTTTGTTTTATTATGGATCGCTTCTGGGTATGGACTTATTGAAGTCTGTTCTTTTGAGTTAAATTTGCATATGGAGTGCCATTTATTGTATCATTGGACGTTTAAATGATACACTATATAAAAACACACATATGCATTATTTTCTCAATATCTGCCATGAAATCAGAATAAACCTTTCCCGTTTAAGGTCAATTAGGATTACCATAATTTTTAATAATTGCCAAATGCCAGAATAATGAGAAAGAATGTTTTAAGGCATTTTTATTACTTACTGCAAAGTCAAAGGTTTACATACACTAAGATTACTATGCCTTTAACCCCTTAAGCCCCGAGGGTGGTTTGCACGTTAATGACCGGGCCAATTTTTACAATTCTGACCACTGTCACTTTATGAGGTAATTACTCTGGAACGCTTCAACGGATCCCCCTGATTCTGAGACTGTTTTTTCGTGACATATTGTACTTCATGATTGTGGAAAAATTTCTTCGATATCAGTTGCGTTTTTGTGAAAAAAACGGAAATTTGGCGAAAATTTTGAAAATTTAGCAATTTTCAAAATTTGAATTTTTAAGCCCTGAAATCAGAGCGATATGTCACACAAAAGAGTTAATAAATAACATTTCCCACATGTCTACTTTACATCAGCACAATTTTGGAACCAAAATTTTTTTTTGTTAGGGAGCTATAAGGGTTAAAAGTTGACCAGCGATTTCTCATTTTTCCAACAAAATTTATAAAACCATTTTTTTAGGGACCACATCACATTTGAAGTCACTTGGAGAGGTCTTTATGACAGAAAATACCCAAAAGTGACACCATTCTAAAAACTGCACCCCTCAAGGTGCTCAAAACCACATTCAAGAACTTTATTAACCCTTCAGGTGCTTCACAGGAATTTTTTGAATGTGGAAGAAAAAAAATGAACATTTAACTTTTTTCACAAAAATGTTACTTTAGACCCAAATTTTTTAATTTTCACAGGGGTAACAAGAAAAAATGGACCCCAAAATTTGTTGTGCAATTTCCCCTGGGCACGCAGATACCCAATATTTGGGGAAGAAACACCGTTTGGGCGCACGGCAGGGCTCGGAAGGGAAGGAGCGCCATTTGACTTTTTGATTGTAAAATTTGCTTGAATAATTAGCGGACGCCATGTTGTGTTTGGAGAGTCCCTGTGTGCCCAAACATTGGAGCTCCCCCACAAGTGACCCCATTTTGGAAACTAGACCCCCCCCAAGGCACCTTTATAGATGCATAGTGAGCACTTGGAACCCCCAGGTGCTTCACAAATTGATTCGTAAAAATGAAAAGGTGAAAAAAAAAACACTTTCATTTTTACGAATCAATTTGTGAAGCACCTAGGGGTTCCAAGTGCTCACTATGCATCTAGATAGGTGCCTTGGGGGGTCTAGTTTCTAAAATGGGGTCACTTGTGGGGGAGCTCCAATGTTTGGGCACACAGGGGCTCTCCAAACGCAACATGGCGTCCGCTAACAATTTGAGCCGATTTTCCATTCAATTTGTTAGCGGACACCATGTCGCGTTTGGAGAGCCCGTGATGTGCCTAAAAAGTGGAGCTCCCCCACAAGTGTCCCCATTTTGGAAACTATACCCCTGAAGGATTTTATTAAGGTGTATAGTGAACATTTTGAACCCAGAGGTACGGCACAGAATTTGTTTACATTAGGTCATCATATTGAATAAGTTGTCATTATTCTTGAGCGCAAGTGCTCGCTACTTGACTTTGCATCGGGTACTCAGGTATGCACCATGTACAGCGTGTGCTTGAGTGACATGCTCGAGTCCCTGCTCCGCATGTTTCACGGTTATTAGACACCCAAAAAAAAACATGCGGGGATCGCTCGTGCATGGCAGGCAATCCCCGTAAAGTTTTTTGGCCGCGAAGCATATGGGGCAGAGACTCGAGCATGTCACTCAAATACCCACGATACTGAATGCATACCAGAGCACCCGATGCAAACTCAAGTAGCGAGCACTTGCTCTCAACACTAGTCGCCATACCGTCATCTTTTTTCCTTACTTTTGAAAAAAATCCCAACCCCAGCCCTAGCCCTAGCCCCAGCACAACCCTAGCCCTAGCACAACCCTAGCCCCAAACCCAGCCCTAACCCTAGCCCAATCCTAACCCAAGAGTTTATTTTTGACGCCGTTCCTTGTGCGGAATAAGTGATTAGACGACTTTATTCTTCAGGCCGGTGTGATTACAGCAATTCCAGAATCATATGGGGTTTTTATGACTGACAGCTGTCACACACTAAAAGATGCATTTTTTGTAAAATCTAGTTTTTGCATCGCCATATTTTGAGAGCTATGATTTTTCCAGATTTTCGCAGACAGTCATGTGACGGCTTGTTTTTTGCGAGATGAGTTGACGTTGTTATTGGTGCCATTTTCAGGCACGTGACATTTTTTGATCGCTTTCTATTCTGATTTTTGGGAGGCTGAATAAACAAAAACCAACAATTCAGGAATTGTTTTTTTTTTTTGTTTTTTTTTTATTCTGTTCCGCGTGTGGTAAAATTGATGAGGTAGCTTTATTCTTCGGGTCAGTACGTTTACAGCGGTACCACATTTGTATCATTTTTCTATGTTTTGGCGCTTATACACAATAAAAGCTATTTTATAGAAAAAAATATTTTTTAGCATCGCTTTATTCTGAGAGCTATAACTTTTTTATTTTTCGGCTGATGGAGCTGTATGGCGGCTTGTTTTTTGCGGGACGAGATGACGTTTTCAGCGGTACCATTTTTATTTATATGCGTCTTTTTGATCGCGTGTTATTCCACTTTTTGTTTGGCGGTATGGTGATAAAGCAATGTTTTTTGCTTCGTTTTTTTTTTTTTACCGTGTTCACTGAAGGGGTTAACAGTGGGACAGTTTTATAGGTCAGGTTGTTCCAGACGCGGCGATACCAAATATGTGTACTTTTATTGTTTTTTTTTTTATAATATTTATTGATGGGTACATTATATTTTTTTTTTTGGTGGATTATTTTTTTTATATTTTTGCAAATTTTTTTTTTTTTCACTTTCAGACAGTTTCTACACTATTACTTTGTCCCACTCTGGGACTTTCACTTTTTTTTATCTGATCGCCTGCATGGCATAGGGACGGAGCACCATCCCTATGCCATGCAGGCTGTCAGCGGTGCACAGTGTGAAGATTGTTTGGAGATGCACTGCGCATGTCCAAACAATCTTCCTGCTGTCTGGTGACCCGGATGTTGTCATGACGATATCGGGTCGTTATGGCAACACCCGGGAAGCCTTTGCAGACTGCGCTGGAAGCCGGAAGAGGAGGGGAGTATCGGCGATCACCTCCCCTTGCCCCCGCGATCGGCTGCGATCGACTTCGATCGCAGCATCGCGGGGGTTAATGTGCTGGGAGCGGTGCAGGACCGCTCCCTGCACATAGTACCGGGTGTCAGCTGTGACAATCAGCTGACACCCGGCGGCGATCGCGCCCGCACAGCCTGTGTGCGCACGCGATCGCCATGACGTACTAATACGGGTCTGGCTCTTAAGTCCCAGGGCACAGACGCGTATTAGTACGTCAGATGTTGTTAAGGGGTTAAACAATTCTGGACTGCCCAGATGATGATGGCATGTGTTTGGAGGCTTCTTTTTTGGCAACATCTGAGTTAGAGACACACCCGTGGATGTATTTTAATGCACACCCGAAACACACTGCTTTTTTGTGTAGCATTATGGGGAAGTCTAAAGAAATCATCCATGATATCAGGGAGAGAGTTGTGGACTGGCTCATCCTTGGGTACAATTTCAAGATACTTGAAGGTACCTCGCTCATCTGTACAAACAATAATATGCGAGTACAAACAAGATGGGAATGTCCAGCTATCATACCGCTCAGGAAGAAGATGATGTGTCGCAGAGATGAACGTGGTTTGGTCCGACATGTGCATATTAACCCAAGGATAAAAGCAAAAGACCTTGTGAAGATGATGGTGGAAGCTGGTAATATTGTGTCAATATCCACATTGAATTGAGTACTGTATCAACATGGGCTGAAAGGCCATAAGAACACTATCCCAACTGCGAAACATTGGGGTGGCAGCATCATGTTGTGGGGTTGTTTTGCTGTAGGAGGGACTGGTAGTGACTGGCGAACCTGTCACTGTTCGGGTTCAGCTAATGTAGCCGAACACTGAACAGTTTTTAAAAATTCGGGTACCAGAACAGTACCCGAACCCGGACCCCTTTCATATGAATGGGGGAGCCGAATATACCCGGTTTCCCGGAAAAACAGGTTCTGAGCGGCGGTAATTGCATTACCGTGATCAGAGCATGATGCCACAGCTGTAACAGGTGACCCGGCGGTAAAAAGCTTACCGTGGGTCATGGGCACCCGCTGATGGTACTACTTCCACCATCAGCCGGCGCCTCCTACCATAGGAAACAGCGGGCACAAGCGCCGCTGAATGGGAGCAGTAGTCTGCCATCCGCTGGCGCCTTTGCTGAATGTAAAAAAAATGTTAAAATTAATAAAAAAAAAATAAATAAAAATAAAACACATCATACTCACCTACACCGAGTCAGTGTATTGCCGGCGAATGAACAGAGCGGTCACATACAGTGTGGCCGCTCTGTTCATGGAATCTTCGTGGGACCTTCGTTATTTGGACTGCGTCAGAAAGGTAAGGATGAGTTTGGTTTATCATTTATTTTTATTACAGGTAATCGTGGGCTTCGGGGATTAGCTGTAAGGGGAGTATATGGTGTTTTTTTTATTTTTTGCAGGTGCAAAGAATATCGGGGACAAGTTGTAGGTTATTGCTTTATTTTTTATTATATTTTTTTATTAATTTAATTTTTTTTTTTTTTTTTTTTTTTTTAACATTCAGCAGAGCACAGGCACCGGCGGATGGGAGACTACTGCTCCCATCAAGCGGTACCTGCGCTCGCTATTTCCTATGGCAGTAAGCGCCAGCTGATAGTGGTAGTTGTAGCATCAGCCAGCGTCTATGACTCGCAGTAAGTTTTTTATCGCTGGGTCACTGTCACAGCTCAAGGATAACAAAGTCAATGTTTTGGAGTGGCCATCACAAAGCCCTGATCTCAATCCTATTGAAAATGTATGGACAAAATTGAAAAGGCTGGTGCGAGCAAAGCGACCTACAAACCTGGATCAGTTACACCAGTTTTCTCAGGAGGAATGGGCCCAAATTCCGACCAACTATTGTGAGAAGCTTGTGGAAGGATATCCCAAACGTTTGACCCAAGTCATTCAGTTTAAGGGCAATGGTACCAAAGACTAATGAAATGTGTGTAAACTTTTGACTTTGCAGTAAGAAAAATGCCTTAAGACATTCTCTCTAATTTTGGCATTTGGCAAATATTAAAAATTATAGTAATCCTAATTGAAAGGTTTATTCTGATTGAATGTCAGATATTGAAAAAACCTTGCATACACACGTGGTCAAAGTTGTTGGTACCCCTCATTTTATGAAAGAAAAACCCACAATGGTCACAGAAATAACTTGAATCTGACAAAAGTAATTAATTAAAAATCTTTGAAAATGAACAAATTAAAAGTCAGTCATTGCTTTTCAACCCTGCTTGCACAGAATTTTAAAAAAAATTAATATCATGAAATAGGCCTGGACAGAAATGATGGTACTCTTAACTTAACATTTTGTAGAACAACCTTTTGAGGCAATCACTGCTATCAAACGATCCCTGTAACTGTCAATGAGACTTCTGCACTTCTCGACAGGTATTTTGGCCCTTTCCTCATGAACAAACTGCTCCAGTTGTCTCGTGTTTGAAGGTTGCCTTTTCCAGACAGCATGTTTCAGCTCTTTCCAAAGATGCTCAATAGGATTTAGGTCAGGGCTCATAGAAGGCCACTTCAGAATAGTCCAATGTTTTCCTCTTGGCCATTCTTGGGTGTTTTTAGCTGTATGTTTTGGGTCATTATCCTGTTGCAAGACCCATTACCTGTGACTGAGACCAAGCTTTCTGACACTGGGCAGCAAATTCTCTCTAGAATCCCTTGATAGTATTGAGATTTCATTGTACCCTGTACAGATTCAAGACACCCATTGCCAGATACAGCAAAGCAGCCCCAGAACATAACAGAGCCTCCTCCATGTTTCACAGTAGGGACAGTGTTCTTTTCTTGATATGCTTCATTTTTTCATCTGTGAACATAGAGATGACGTGCCTTGCCAAAAACTTTAATTTTTTGTCTCATCTGTCTATAGGGTATTCTCCCAGAAGCTTTGTGGCTTGTCAACAAGTAGTTTGGCAAATTCCAGTCTGGCTTTATGATTTTTTTTCAACAATGGTGTTCTGCTTGGTCGTCTCCCATGAAGTCCACTTTGGATCAAACAACGACGGATGGTGCGATCTGACACGGATGCTCCTTGAGCTTGAAGTTCACCTATAATCTCTTTAGAAGTTATCTTGGGCTCTTTTGTTACCATTCGTATTATCAGTCACTTTGATTTTTCATCAATTTTCCTCCTGGAGCCACACCCAGGGAGGTTGGCTACAGTCCCATGGTTCTTACATTTCTGAATAATATGTGCAACTGTAGTCACAGGAACATCAAGCTGCTTGGAGATGGTCTTATAACCTTTACCTTTAACATGGTTGTCTATAATTTTCTTTCTAATCTCCTGAGACAAGTTTCCTTTGCTTCCTCTGGTCCATGTTGAGTGTGGTACACACCATGTCACCAAAAAGCACAGTGAGTATCCGTAGTCCTATATACAGGCCCACTGACTGATTACAAGATTGTAGACACATGTGATGCTAATTAGTGGACACAACTTGATTTAACATGTCCATTTTGTCACATTATTTTCAGGGGTACCATCATTTCTGTCCAGGCCCATTTCATGAGTTTAATTTTTTTTAAATTCTCTGGAAGCAGGGTTGAAAAGCAATGTCTGACTTTAATTTGTTCATTTTCATAGATTTTTAATTTATTATTACTTTTGTCAGATTCAAGTTAGTTCTGTGACCATTGTGGGATTTTCTTTCATTAATCATGGGGCACCAACAATTTTGACCACGTGAATATGTCTTTCTATAGTGTATGTAAACGTCTGGTTTCAATTGTACCTGGAATAAGCACCCCACCCCTCAAAAGTTATATGGGATAAAACACATTTTTTTAAAAGCTTAGCAATTAATCAGTTAAAAACTGAATACCTCTGTAGTCTGCTCCTGGAAAGCGTAAAGAATTCCATCAATCAACTGCTCTTCCAACTTGTGGTCAATATCTGCAGCACCAAGATTTCCCATGATTTTTTCAATTGTTTCCATAACCATTTTTCTGTATTGTTCTGCTTCATCTTTTAGGTCATCCACAATTCTAGAAATTATTTCTGCAGCTCCCACTTTGTTTGCAAGCTCAACAGTGGTGTCCACCAACTAAAAACAAAAGGGAAACAAATTACATTGGAAAGGTTTTTAAAAATGTTAACGAATTGGATTAGAAGAAAAAAAAATAATGTGCGCTTACTTGTCTATAGTTTCTTCTGTCCAGGGCCATTCTATGCTGCCAGAAGTGCTTAAAAAATGGGGGAAGAATTTCTGTCTTTATGTAATTTGCTTCTACACCATCAGTACCACAGCACTGCTTGACAACCTGCAAAAACAATAATTTGTAAAAGTTACATATAAAAGTATATATTTAGTATACACGAAAAGGAAAAAAAAAAAAGAAGTTCAAAACCTGCACCTTAAGAACAATCTTCTTCATTTCTTCATCCGGAGACTGAAACTCTCTGATTAAAATCAACATCACTTCTCTAGTATAGTAGTTTGCATACTCTGCATCCATGAGAGGAATGAGGTATCCAATAGCCTTTAAGAATGCAGCAAGACCCTGTTATGGACAAAAGGAACATGAAAACGTGGAACCTGTCTGCCTACCTGTAGGAAAATTCACAATCAAAATATTAGTAGTACCTTTCCTCTGTGCTGTCGAATACCTTTCCATAGAGGCTTCAGAACGGAATCAAATGATTCAATGCCATATGGAGTGGCTGCTTCTGCTAAAGCTGCAATAGCCAAAGCACTGATTGTGCGAACTTTCTGTTGCTCATCAACCAATCCTTAAAAAAGAAGAAAAGCTAATTGTTCACTTTATCTAAATTAAATAAAAGCACCAACAATAACCAGTCCTTTTCTAGGACATAATCACTAGAATTGGTTTCATAGAAAATGAAAAACCCAGATTCATAATGTGATGTTCAAGAAAAACAAACGCAAACCTTGTTAGGGCGAGTTCATAAGTAGCACAAAAATCATGCTGTTGCAGACTATGGGTGCCGTCACACAATATCTTTCTACAAAATTAAGCATTTTAGTTACCATTCTAGAATTTTTGTGATAAAATTCTGCCGACAGATGTTTTCTAGTAAACATCTATTTTAATCAGCCTTACGATATGTCACATGTTGCTTTTTTATGGCTTTCCTCTGCAGACAAAACTTGATCTCTTGGCAGTAAAAAAGCTGCAGACAAAAAGCAAGTTTTGCTGTCTTTTTTGCTGCATTTTTTTAGGATCCCTAAAAATCAGATTTGCTTCCACCATACAAGCACGAACAATGCAAGGTGTTAGGCTACCCAAGTAAAACATATATGAAATCATAAAACAGTTTTGGGAAAAAAGGTCAATTTTATCAAATCATTTAGTGGAAAACTTTTGTCTGAAAAAAGTGACTTCTGAACAAAAAAAATCATGGATAAAGTACACAATTGCAAATGCAAAAACAGGAGGGGGAGTTGAATTGGTCAGGAACAGTTTACCTTAGACTTTTGTAGGTCGGGCACAGTTTACTTTCACACATTGTTCGACCCTCGAGTTGGTCAGGTATTGTTCATCATACACATTTTTTAGGTTTTGTTTACTTAAATATCACTAATTGAATTAAACTGTACTAATACTAGTTACAATGCTCAGGTAAGGACAGAAATTTTCGTTTAAGCTTGAGAAAAATCACAAAATTAAATTTGTTTCACATCCTGCTGTAACTGCTTTTTCCACTAAAAACTGATTGCAACGTTTTTTGCACTCACTCTGCTTTCTATAGGTGAAAAAATGCTGCAAAAACGCTGAAAGAATTGACATGCTGCAGTTTTCAAAAAAGCAGCAGTTTTCCAATTCAGTCAGGAAAAAAAAAATGTTGCGTGCATGAGATTTCTTAATTTGTATAAAAAAACTGCAGCAAAAAAGCAACGTGTGAACATAGATTTAAACCTGTTTCGGGTATTCTTCACTGGGGGGGACGTAGAACCATGGGATAGTCTGCTGCCACCTGGAGGCTGACACTTATTGCAATTAAACAAAATTGGCTCTTCCCCAGAAGACTAAACCCTGCCTGCGTGAGCAGGCTTTCTCAGTTTTGTGAGAAGGTAGTAGGGGAGAAAAGAAAATAATTAAGGCAAGAATGAGGCCTAAATGAGGCAATGACCAATGAATATCTTATGGCTTTAACAATGTCAAAGCTGTGCAGAGCCTTCGGCAGTGCCGGACAAAAGGGAAGTAAAACAATATCTTCATTAAGGTGAAAGAAAACTCAAAACCACTTTTGGGAGAAAAGACGGCACTGATCTCAACACTAACTTTTACGTATGAAGAATAAGGTAAGGGGTACAAGACAGAGCCGCAAGCTCCGAAACCCTCCTAATAGAAGTGATAGCTATAAGAAAAACTGCCTTATAAGAAAGAAAAAGCACAAATATCTCTCTTATTGGCTCAAATGGCAGAGACCGAAGAGCCTCCAAAACAAGATTCAGGTCCCAATGGGCCTGATAGGGGGTCTTGACATGTGCCACCCCCTGGAGAAAAGTCTTGAGCTGGGGTAAAGGTGCTAGATCCCTCTGAAACATAACAGCCAAGGAAGATAACTGACACTTGAGGGAGTTAAGCAACAGCCCTGCTTCAAATTCTGACTGTAAGGGTATGTGTGCACGATCCTTTTTTGGCAGCGCTTTGAACGAATGATGCCGTGTCCAAAGCGCTGTACGCAGGTAAATCCGCATGAGTTCATTGAACACATGCGGATTCACCTGCGTCCACTGCATCCTATACATTGCGGTGGTAGAATTTTTCTTGCGGTGACCAGCGTCACCGCAAGAGAAATAGGCATGTTGCGGTCTGTGAAGTCGCGCCGCATGTCAGTCTTCGCGGGTGAGCCGCAGACGCATAGTGGGCATGGGATCTGTATAATTCCCATCCACTATGCTGTAACATCTGGCCGCTGCAGATTGCACGCAGCGCAAGTGTGCTGCGTCCAATCCGCAGAGAACACTGATCGTGTGCACATACCCTAAGGCTACGGCCCCACTATCAGTATTTGGTCAGTATTTTTTTCTCAGGAGTGGGAGCCAAAACCAGTAGTGGGTTAAACATGCAGAAGTGGTGCATTTGGTTCAATTATACCCTTTCTCTGATTGTTTCTCACCTAGTTTTGGCTCACATTCCTGAGAAAAAATACAGATCAAATACTGATGGTGGGGCCGTAGCTTAAAAAGGATCACCGCGGCAATGGCAAAGGAAAAAACAAAAAAAAAAAAAACAATAGAACTACTTGTAGACTCACACCAATGAAAACAAGCCCCCCAAGTGCGATGGTAGACTCGCAACGAAGATGACTTCAGAGCTCTAATTGTAGTCTGGATGACTGATTCAGCAAGATCTGCTGTCCTTAAAATAGCGGCTTCAGCTGCCATGCCGTAAAATTGAGCACCCAGAAATTCGAATGGAAGAACAGACCCAGGAACAGAAGGCCATAAGACATCTGCCAGGAGATTGATCACACCTGAATACCAGGCCCACAGAGGCCAATCTGGAGAAATGAGAGACTGGAACACGTTCTGCCCTGATCTTATTGAGAAGTCTGGGTAGAAGTGGTAGAGGTGGAAAGAAATGGAGGTAGAGTGAACTGGGACCAAGAAATTACCAGGGCTACAACAGCGATCGCCTGTGGGTCCCGGGACCTTGTTGAAAATTTCGGCACTGGAATTTAGTCTGGATGCCAATAGATCTACAGCCGGCGTATCCGACGGTCGACAAATCTGCCTGAATACCTCTGAGTGAAGAGCCCACTCTCCTGCAGGTAGCGGTCTACCCCTGGTATATGAACTGCAGAGAATAGAGAAACCTTGCCGTAAGCTCACTCCAGAATCCCTGCGACTTCCGCCATGGCTGATGGGCTGGGTGTGCCCCCTTGGCGATTGATATAGGCCACAGCCATAGCACTGTCTGATTAAACTTTAATTGGCAACCCCTGGAGTTGGTGCTGCCAATGTAAAAGAGCCAAACAGATCGCTCTGAGCTCCAGCACATTGATTGGGAGCAGTCTCTCCTGCCTGCTTCAAACCCTTTACACTGTCAAGTGACGGAAAATTGCTCCCCGGCCGGATAGGCTGGCATCCATCCATAGTGAGCACCTGCCATTGAATGGGACAAAAAGAGCGACCGAGCAGTGTAGGGGAAGATGAATAGACCAATCCAGGGACTATATTGATCTGTCCCAAGAGGCTAGGAGCATGTTCTGTAGAGGCCTTGAACGAAATTGAGCAAACTGTACGGGCCCAAATTTCGTGACAATCTTTCCCAGGACCCTCATGCAAAAAAGAAGGGAATGTCTGACCGGTCTTTTTAAAGTTCTGATGGAAGATTGAAGAGAGTCTCTCCTTCTCTGGAAGAAATATCTTTGACTGCACGTTGTCGGGCACCATTCCCAGAAACCGTAGCCTCTATGTTGGTACTAAAACAGGCTGTGTCCAGTTAACTGTGCAACCAAATCACTCCAGGGTCTGAAGAACGATCTGCAGGCTCCCTAGATTTTGCACACAGGATAGTGCTTTAACGAGAATGTTGTCCAGATAGGGAGAAACAATTATTCCCCTGGACCATAGTAATACCATAACCAATACCATAACCCGGGCCATGATCTTTGTAAATACCATGGGTGCTGTGGCTAGCCTGAATGGGAAAGCCCTGAACAGATAGTGATCCTGATTGACTGGAAAGCAAAGAAATCGCTGATGGATTGGAAAAATTGGCACATACAAATAAGCAGCATCTTGAATATCTACTGAAAGAAACTCCAGTTTTCATAGAAGCGACTATCGACCGAAGCAATTCCATCCTGAAGTGAAGAAGCCAAACACATCTGTTCAGGTGCTTTAAGTCAAAAATAGGCCAAACCGAGCCGCCTCTTTTAGGGATAACGAATAGGTTTGAATAAAACTCCTTGAAGCACTCTGAAGTGGGGACACTTATAATCACCCCTGCATGAAGCAGGGAGGTTATCGCCTGGTTGAAACCGGCTCTTAAGCTGGGAGTTCCGGGAGGGCGAGAACAAAAGAAACGATCGTGAGGTAGAGCGGAGAACTCTATTCTGTAACCCGAAGAGATGACCTCCTTGACTTAAAGATCACCGACTTTCCCCAGCCATGCCACCTGAAAAAAGGAGGAGGCGGTCACCCAGATGGGAAGAAACCCTGAGTGAAGGCTGCCTGTAAAGCATCAACCCTCCTACCCCCAAAGAGCCTAGCTTTTGACCCATAGGGGCATCTGGCTGCCGCTTTAATGGTAGCTCTCCTGGGAGACCTTCGGTATAACCTGCTGACTTCACTCGTCCGGTGTAGGAAGTTGGTGAAGGGGATGGACCTGCAAGGCCCCACACCTCCGAAAGGGATGGCTGTCCCTGAACTAAAGAAGCAGGGTGCTTCTATCACCTGTTGCGTCTGAAATAATCTTTTCTAACCTGGTCGGAAATAAGCAAGACGCTTGGAAAGGTAGGCCAATCAAAGATTTCTTTGAAGCAAAGTTCACCCTCCATACCTTGAGCCACAGTATGAGCCAAATTGTGACAATTACTTGCCGCCTGGCAAAGCACTCTGCTGTATCTGAACAGATACTTCCCAGCCTGTGCAATTTGATCAGCAATCTCTGCTAATCCCAGATCCTGAGACCCAACCAACAAACTTTGTCGCAAATGCCTAGCCCATGCTGTTGCCACCTTGGAAACTCAAGTAGGAGAAAAGGCTGGACAAAAGAGCAAAACCTGCTGCCTCAAAAGTGGACCTCACCACAGACTCCGAGGGATCCTTAAGAGCTGTAATCTTAGCAAGAGGCAGAGTGGTCACTTTAGTTAGCGAGATACCGGAGTATCAACCACCAGTGGAGTAGACCAAGCAGCCACCAGTTCTGCTGGGGAGGGATATAACACCTCCATATGACTACGTTTCTGAAAACGTCTGAATGCTTCCATGCTTTCTGCAACACCTCTGTAAACGCCACATGGTTATAAAAGGATCTAGCCACGCGCTTACCCCTCCTAAACAAACATGTTTCAGTAACGGGAGGGTGTGGCGCAGTTGTCACTCCTAGAGAGGTGTCCACTGCAGACATTAAACTAGCCACCAATTCCCCTTAGTTTTCCCAACAGATATGGATCCAGAGCGGATTCTGAACTGCAACTGGACTGAGTGTAGACGGGAAAAAATCTGGATGCTTCCCCTGTGAAGGTGACCGGATGGCTGGAGGATCCGACCAACTCATAGCGGCGATCGGAGCTCCTGGGGCGGCAGTAGTAATCAGCAATAGTTCCAAAACAGTAACCAGAATCCTAAACACACTGGTTAGTTTGGCTACTGACTGAGCTAAATCATGAGCCCAGGCAGGAGGGGCCACATTTTCCTCAGCTGTCAGAGGGCCCCTAAGCAGCTACCAGCAAGGATGCAGGATGTGAACAGGCGGTTCAATAGGCCACAGACTGACAGGTGTAAAACTTACTATTACAACTCACACAAGAATTCCAAGTGACAAGTGCAGACAGCGCTAATGGGCATGCATGGTCCTATCTAGACTCAGACATAATGAGTGAGGGAAAAGAAAGAAAAAAAAGAGGTATTTCTGGTACTTACCGTAAAATTTCTTTCTTGGAGCCTTCATTGGGCGACACAGGTAAACATGGGTTGTGTGCTGCTGTTGCTAGGAGGCTGACTACACTAGAAAAAAAAAAAAAAGGTGTTGGCTCCTCCTCAGCAGTATACACCCACTGACTGGCACTAAGCTCGTCAGTTTGTGAAAAAGCAGTAGGAAAAGCGTGCTAGAGTGACCTGGTGAAGGTGAAAGGACCAGGTGTGTACCCTAGGCTGGCGCTGTTAGGGTACTTGGAAACATACATAGGAGTAGGCGCATAGGGAGGGTGCTGTGTCCCCCAATGAAGGCTCCAAGAAATAGATTTTACGGTAAGTACCAAAAATCCCTCTATCGCTTCATTGGGGGACTCAGGTAACCATGGGACGTCCAAAAGCAATCCCGAAAGTGGGGAGGGAGGAATTATGAATTATGCGCCTGTGAGGTTGTGCGGTGGGCGATCGCCAGTTAAAGGACCTTTCTACCTAGTCTGGCGTCTACCGAGGCTTAGGTATGTACTTTATAGAATCTTGTAAACGTATGGAGGGACGACCAGGTGGCTGCCTTGCAAACTTGCGTAGCAGATGTCTGGTGTCGGACAGCCCAGGATGCTCCTACCGCCCGGGTAGAGTGAGCTTTTACGCCCGGAGGAGGTGTTCTGCTCTTTATCCGGTAGGCTTCCAGTATCGTTGAGGGGATCCATTGGAAGATCGTGGACTTTGAAGTGTGTAGCCCTTTGCAGCGGCCCTTGGGGACGACGAGTAGAGAATTCGAGCGCTTGAAGGGAATTGACCGTGTGACGTAACAATGTAAGGCCCTGACCAAGTCTAGACTGTGCAGTGCCTTTTCCAGGGGATATGTAGGTGAAGGGCAAAAGGACGATGTCCTCATTTAGGTGGAAGGCGGAGACCACAACGGGTAAGAACGAAGGTACTGGTCTAAGGACCACTTTGTCCTGGTGGATGACGAACGGTGCGCTGTAGGAGAGAGCCGCTAGCTCGGAGACTCTCCTAAAAGATGTGATGGCTATTAGGAATGCAACCTTCCTGGAGAGGAAGGCTGTGGTGATTTTTTTGGATAGGTTCGAAGGGGGGTGCTTGGAGGACTTCTAGCACTAGGTTGAGGTCCCAAGGGTCCACTGGTTGGCAATATGGTGGGGCTAGGTGGGCCACCCCTTGAAGGAACATTTTGACTTGGGGTTTACATGCTAGGTTGAAATTGGAACATTGAGAGGGCGGAGACCTGGCCTTTAATGGTGCTGAGGAAAAGGCCGACGCTGAAACCAGCCTGGAGGAAGGCTAGGATGCTAGGGAGTGAGAAGGACATGGGGGCAAGCTGTTTGTCTTCACAGTATCTGAAGAAGGCCTTTCAGGCTCGATGGTAAATGCGAGAGGAGGCGGGTTTTCTCGCGTTGATCATGGTTAAATGCGAGAGGAGGCTGGTTCTCTCAGGTTGACCAAGGTTTAAATGCGAGAGGAGGCGGGTTTTCTCGTGTTGATCATGGTTTGTATGACCTGAGGGGAGAAGCCTGCTTGCTTTAGCACAGAGGCTTCAATGGCCATACTGTTAAACTGAGATACCGAGAATTCGGGTGGGAGGTCGGTCCTTGGGAGAGGAGATCTTTGCGCTTTGGGAGTCTCCAGGGGGGCGTCAGAGTAGATTGACGAGTTCCGGATACCAGGCTCTCCTGGGTCAGTCTGGGGCCACGAGGAGTACCGGAACTTTTTCCAGCTCGATTTTCCTCAATGATTTTGGGGATCAGTGGAAGTGGGGGGAAGAGGTAGGGTAGACGGAATTGAGCCCATGGAATAACTAGGGCCTCGTACGCGATTGCTTTAGGGTCTCTGGACCTGGCTACAAAGTGAGGGACCTTGTGGTTTGCCTGTGACACCTTTAGGTCGACGTCGGGTGTGCCCCACTTCCGGCAGATTTGGCTGAACACTTCCGGGTGAAGAGACCACTCGCCGGAGGATAGGTTTTGTTGGCTCAGGAAGTCCGTGGCCCAATTTTCTACCCCCGGTATGTGGACTGCTGATAATGCGGGCACGTGGCACTCGGCCCAGAGGAGGATCCATGACACTTCTGAGTGGACAGACCTGTTTCGGGTGCCGCCCTGATGATATATGTACGCCACGGTCATGGCGTTTTCGGACTGGACCCATATTGGTTGACAAGTGAGAAAGTTCTGCCAGTGTAGGAGGGAGAGGTAGATTGCTTTCATCTCCAGCAGGTTGATGGGAAACTACGTCTCTTGGGCATTCTAGCGTCCCTGGACCGTGTGGTGTTTAAGGACTGCTCCCCATCAGAGGAGGCTGGCGTCCATCGTGATCACTTGCCATCTGAGGGGGAGAAAGGATCTCGCTAGGCGGATGGAGGGAGAGTGGGTCCACCAGGTCAGGGATTGTCTGACGCGTGGAGATAGGAGAATGGGGCGGTCTAGGGAAGATGATTTCTTGTCCCATGCTGAGAGTAGGGCGGGTATGGAACTGGCCAAATTGAATGGCTTCCATGGCCGTGACCATTTTGCCCTCGCAGAGGTAGAGGGCATTGGTGTGGTAGGGCATGGATTTATTGTTTGAGATCCGTCACCTTGTTGTCCGGGAGTACGATCCTGGCCTGGACAGCGTTGAACACCATGCCTAGGAAGGCTAGTTGTTGTGAAGAGTTCAGGGAGGACTGGTCCCTATTCACGATCCATCCAAGTCGAGAGAGTGTTGAGGGTAATCTGGAGGCTGTGGTAGCAGTCTTGGTAGGATGGTCACTTGATCAGTAGGTCATCCAGGTAAAGAATGATTATGATTCCCTTGGAACGTAGGATGGTCATGACCATGGCCATCACTTTGGTGAATACTCTGGGAGCCGAAGCTAACCCGAACGGCAGGGCTGTGAACTGGTAATGATTGTCCTTAATGGCGAATCGAAGGAATCTCTGATGACACATGCAAATTGGGATGTGGAGGCAGGCATCTTTGATGTCTACTGAGGAGAGAAACTCCTGGGGTTCCATTGAGGAGATTACTGAGCGCAGAGACTCCATCCTGAAGTGGCAGAGTTTCACTTGGCGGTTTAGGAGTTTGAGGTCCAAGATTGGGAGGAGGGATCCATCCTCTTTTGGGACGACAAACAAGTTTGAATAGAAACCCCTAAAGCGTTGTTCTGAGGGAACGGGGGATAATTACTCCTGATGCCTGGAGGGAATTGATTGCTTTGTAAAAACCTAAGACGTGAGATGGGTTCCTTGGGAGGCGGGACAGGGAAAAACGGTTGTCTGGAAGGGAGGAGAATTATATCTTGTATCCTGTGGAGACTCTCTCTGACCCAGGCATCGATTGCCGCTAGCCACACCTCTGAAGAGGGGGGAGGTGGCCGCTCACCCTAGCAGGAACCCAGTGTGGTTTTGTCGAGTCAGGATGAAGAGATTTTATCGGATCGTTGGCCTGAGGACTTGTTAGGAGGACTGTGTCTGCGCCATCTAGGGGCAGGTATGAAAGAAGGCTTTCTTATTTCTCTTTGGATCGGCTGATGGTCTTTTTGGGCTGGGACTCTTGCAGGAGTGAAGGGGCAAAAGTGGCAAAACTGAGGAGTCCATCTGGGGTTAAACGGACGTTTTGGGTTTTGGCTGGGAGAGAGGGGTGCTCTTTCCACCCGTTGCGATAAGAAATGATTTGATCTAGTTTAGCCCCGAACAGTCGAGATCCTTGGTAAGGGAAAGTGGTGAGGGATTTTTTTGGACTGCGGGTCAGCGTTCCAGGCCTTGAGCCACAGAATTATGCGTATGGCAACGGAGTTGCTGTTGGCCCTGAGATAAGCAGTTGGCTGCATCTAGTACAGCTGTTAAGAGGTACTTTCCGGCATTAGCGATTTGGTCCGCTGGATTCGCCATGTCCTCAGTGGGGGCAGAAGCATTAAGGCCCTGTCGTAGGGTCTTTGCCCAGACAGACGGATTTGGCTACTCATGCGGAGGCAAAGAGGGGACAAAGGGGAGCCCCTGAAGTCTCGTATATAGACTTGATTAGTGATTCCACTTGTCTGTCTGTGTTATCCTTAAGGGATGACGCATCGGGTAGGGATAGCGTGGTCTTGGAGGAGAGGCAAGACACTGGAGGGTCAACAGAAGGGGACTTGGACCGCTGATTAACGAGTTTGGAGTTAAAGGCTCGTCCTCCTTGATCTTCAGGGTATGGTTGACGGCGCAAATAAGGCTGTCAACCATGTCCTGTGTCTTTGGTCTGTGGTCCGTGTCAGAGCTAAACTCGGACATGGAACTGGGCAATTCCTGTGAGGAGGATAGGGCTGAGGCCAGCGTGAGGAGGGGGGGGGGGTGGGACCCGCTTCCTGAGCCTGACCCGTACTCAGTCTGCGTGAGCGCGTTGGCAAGGGCCAGGGTGTCCTGTTAGGCTCCACTTGCAGAGGTTGAGGTTGCGTTTAAGAGCAGGCAGCCGCTCCATGATTTGGACCAGGGCTGAGACTGAGTGGGAGAGGGTCACGGCCCACTCCAGGGTGGGGGGGCTGGTTGGTTTCCTGGGCTGCGGGTGACTCCTGAGCTGAGGACATGGTGCGAGGGCTGCACGTTGGACAGAAGGCAGAGGCCTGGCCTGTGGGACACTTCTTAGTACAGAGGGCGCAGGCGTAGTGTACTATGTTGAGGGAGGGATGGAAGAGGGGCTGCCAGGGCCTAATCATATGCCTGTGTCCAAGTGCCCTATCATGCAGTTGTTGGATGGTGCTGAGGGGGCTATCGCTGCTAGATAGGCAGCCAGGACAAAGCCTACCCGGTCCAGAAGAAAGGGTTCTCCTCAGGCAGAGTTTGGTGCTACTCAGTAGTCTGGTTGGGGAGAGAGGGTGTCCTCTTGGTCTGCAGCTGTGTGACCTTGTGCAGCCAGCGTTGAAAGAAGTGCAGACTGAGGAGTGCAGGGCAGCAAACGTGCAGGGGGGAGGGGGAGTGTTCCCTTTAGGTAAGAAATTTATGTTTGGAAGGAACGCCACCTGTCCCCTTGTTCTTCCTTCCTTGTCTGGGTGGACAAAGTGGGTGTTGCTATTGCTGTTGTGGCGGTGAAGGGGTGAGGTGGGCGGTACTTGGGCGTATCTTGATGCAAAGGGGGGCGTGCCCGGTGACGCAGCACCAAGCTATAGGTCGGCGTGCGTCTGATTCTGGGCGTGTCCGTGTTGGGGTGGGCGTGTTTTTTGTTTAGGCCGCAAGCCGAGGCCTAGATTCTTAGTTGCAACCGCGGTCGCACTGGGAGCCTGCGCGCTGCTGTCCTTGCTATGAGGAAGAGACGCGGTGCTGCTTCCCAGGATCCACATCTGTCCCTGCTGATGGGGACAGATGCGACGCTGCAACTGCCGTTAGGGAGAGTGTGAGCAGAGGAGGACTCTCTTCACTGCTATGCGGTGCGCTGCGCTGACGGCGGGAGCTGTGGCCTGTGCTGGGGGGGACCCGGAGCCTGACTGCAGAGGAGAGGGGAACCGCGGTGCTGCCACATCATTGGTGGAGGGGAGCCAGCCACGAAACCTGACTGTTGTCTTCTGATCCTCTGCTGGTCTTCTTGGGTCAGTGGACGTCACCGGAGCCTCGGTACTGGTAAAGGGGGGGTCATTGGGGAGTGTCCATCCTGCACGGTCCTGGTCCCGGACCGTGCAGAAGACGGGATCAACCCCAGTACAAGGGGGTGGCCACTGCTAGTGGCCCCGTTTTTCTCCCGGCCCGCTAAGAGGAGAGGGCTGGGATATGAGGCAGGACAAGGCTTCCTCTTGTCTTCCTGAGCACCGATGGGTGACAGGGTTGTCCTGTCTTGCAGGCAGAGAGTGGGCGATGTGGGTGATAACACATTGCTCTCTCGGCCGCACCTGCGCAGGAAAAACAGGGTGATGTATTTCACCCTGTTACCCTGGGAGGAAAAAAATCAGAAAAAGAAATGGGAGAAAATTAATAACCTAATGCAGGGTACCTGAAAGAGAAAAAACTAATCTGGTGTTAGATCCAGGTCCGCCTCCTACTGACACTAAGCTTAAACTGACGAGCTTAGTGCCAGTCGGTGGGTGTATACTGCTGAGGAGGAGTCAAAGCCTTTTTTTTTCTAGCATAGTGTCAGCCTCCTAGCGACAGCAGCACACACCTCATGGTTACCTGTGTCTCCAATGAAGCAATAAAGAAAATAGAAGACTCCAGTGACAGTGGAGTGACACAAAAAACTGTTAGTGACTACAACCCTCATTAGCCAACAGTCTACCACACATCCACAACGCAGGAATCTGTGTCCCCAGTAAGTTTGCCATCTCACCAGGAGGAAGATGCAGAGGTGCTTCTGTGACCCACACCATTACATAGTGCCGTCGCCTAAGCCAGGAAGAACAACAGGCGGAACCAGACGTGATGAGACACAGCTGCAGGTTGGCTGGAAACGTCCAGCCCAGTGGTTGGCCTAATTCTCCTTCCCACAAAATGGCTGCACTCTCCCATGGCCATGCCACACGCCAGAACCGCACCCTCATTAGCTATTATAGAGGAGGGAGGCAGGGAAACTGGCTTACTACAGGGATATACTTACCAGTCCTAAAGCTTCAGACCCTAAACTTCTGCTCTATGCACGTGGCTATATGGGGCGACGGCAAAAGCTAGTTTGCTTACGAACCTCTGCCCCAGTATCTGCACGGACTTCAAGGTATGTTGATCTGGCCACACAGACATGAAAGGATACAGACTGAACATTTACAAGTCTGTACTCGGTCGCTACATGGATGAAACAGTACACAATTACCCTGAGACATCCAACTGAAACACACAACACAAAATGGTTAAAGCCTAACCTAAGACAGGTCTGAGACAGACCTCGCCTCCAACAGACACTGCACTAAACTGAGGAAGCTTGACTCCAGCAGGCAAAGTATAGTCTGCAGGGGAGGAGCAAATTGCAATAATAGTGTCAGCCTCCAGGTGGCAGCAGACTATCCCGTTTCTGTGTCCCCCAATAATATGAACAAGAAAATTGTCACTTCAATTGCCGGCATGTGGCTCTTTTTTTTTTTTTTTTTTAAAGCATGTTTCAGGTACAGCATTTTTGTCAATAACTTTTTGGCGCTTTTCATCCATTTTTTTTATTATTTATTTTTTTTAATATCCATGTAAACAAGCTGCATGTTTGGCATTCCAAATTAATTCAATGTGAGAGAAGTTTTGGAAAGACAATTTCTTGAAAAAAGAAACTGCATTATCTGAAGACCTCCTTTAGGCTGCGTGCACACGATGCGTTTTTCATGCGTTTCCGCTGCGGAATTTCTGCAGCGGAAACGCATCAAAAACGCATGGTAATCCGCACCCCATGGTCCCCAATGGCATTCCGCAATGTTAATGCACATGCTGCGGATTTTTCCGCAGCGCTCATAAATCCGCAGCATGTTCATTAATTTTGCGAAAGCGCAGCGCCATTGACTTGCATTGAGACACATAATATCCGCGTCTGTACATTTGTACAAGCGGATTATATGCGTTTCAATGTGCGGATGGTACCCGGGTTTGGAGAAGAAGAGACTCTCATCCAGACCTGGGTACCATTGTACCTGTAAAAAAAAGAATAAAATAATAAATAAAGTTTATATTCACCTGTCCGGCGGCCCCTGCAGCGCTTCTCCTTCCAGGACCTGAGATGACGTCGCGGTCATGTGACCGCAGACTGTCTCCCGAGATGCCGGCAACCTGGAAGAAGCCAGGAAGAGCGCTGCAGCACACACGGCGGCATCGGAGTTAAGTATAGCTTTATTTTTTTATATTTTTACGGTCACATTGTATAATCCATGCCGTTTGCATGGCTTTATATAGTGTGACCTAGTTGTCAAGCACTTTCCAAGTGATGCTATCGCCTGGAAAGTGCTTGCCAGTCTGCATGCGGAAACACATGTGTTAACGCATGTGAATCCGCATGTATTCTGCAGGAAAAACGCATGTACAATCTGCATGCGTTTTTTCTGCCAGGGAGATGCAGAAATTTTCAGCTTCATTTCTGCATCGTGGGCACATAGCCTTTACAGAGAAAAATAAAAAAGACAAAAAACAAATGAGAATGCATAAAAAAAACGCTGATTGTGCGATCCCCTGCTGTAATGTCTGTATACTATCGTTGCTTCCTCCCCTGCCCAGGAGCTGTGGTATGATCAGACCATGTTCCTGCACGGTCAGACACAGCCATTGCACAGTACACAGCAGGGGCACATTTATAAGATTATCTCAGCACAGGAACATTTTAATTTAAAACACATCCAATTGTGGATATTATTCTTCCAAGATCTATTGATTAAACGGAACTTTTGCTCGTGGTAAAAGCCCTTTAAAGGTAAGGTGCCGCAGTTTTTTTTTTTGCATTAATAATTATTGATTATATAATCAGTTATTTTTAATACAAAATTAAATTCACTGTTTGAACAGTTTATTATTATCATTATTATTATTACTTTTATTTTATTTTTATTATTACTATTATTTTAGTCAACAGCTGGGGCTGCCATTTGCTGGTGTGTAACAGCAGTTACACACCTCAAATACGGCAGCCCCTGTACATAGGGCTCTGCAGTCGGCCTCCGACTGCATATGCTGCATTGAAGCAGCTTTAGCTGTGACTTGGGCATGCTGCGAGCTCCAGTTTCCCCCTGGATGATGTCACAGCAGTGGGCGGGGCCTTCTTCTCCACCAGGAAGCTGCCTTGTGCAGCTGTATGATTGAGCTGTGGAGATGGGTGGGGTGAGGGGGAGAGAGGGGCACAAGAGACAGACAGACGCTGGGGTACAAAGACAGACACCTCCAGAGCTGCAGTCACTATTCTGTGTCATCATGTAACAGAATGAGTGCAGCTCTTGAGGTGACTGGAGAATAAGACGTGCTGTCTTATTCTCCAGTCACCTCCAGAGCAGCATGTCCTGAAAATGCTTTCTTTTTTGCTTTTTCTTCATTATTGGGAATAAGAAGTCTTTGCAGGGGAGGATGCCGTTTTTCGCTAAAAACTGATTTTTAACACCGTGTGGGCAGGTGCGTTGCCATGATGAAGCAGCCAGTCCCCCGATCGATACAAGTCAAGCCATTTTTTTTCTCACTGCCTCATGCAATCACTTCAGCACTTCACTTAGTAATGTTGGTTCACTATGGTGCCCTGAGGAGCAAATTCAACAAGAACAACTCTTGAGATTAAAGAAAAAAATAAACCACCATGAACTTCAAATTTGATTTCACTTGCCATGCCTTTTTTGGTCTGGGTAATGAAGCGGTCTTCCACTGGCTCAACTGCGGTTATGTTTCCGGATCATAGGAGCAACACCAAGAATCACCCCTTTTGATGATTTGACAAAAAAAATCAGGGTCACCCTTTTACTCACCCGTCCTAGCCCCCTGCAACGACTTTTTATTACCAAGAATGAATAAAAACCTAAAAGGGAAAGCATTTTCACGACGTAGAAGAGGTTAAGAATAAATAGCTGGAGACAGTTAACAGCATTAGTTCAGATGAATATAAAAAATGTTTTGAACAGTGGAATAGACGTTGGGATAAGTGCATAATGTCTAATGGACAGTATTTTGAAGGAGATTACTGTTTTCAAGATGTTATCTCGAATAGAAAAATGTTAAAACAATTATCGGTTTTTTTAGTACCCCCTAGAGCATAGACATGGCTAAATCACCGTGAATCAGGACGGCGCCATATATGCATAATAAATAAAAATCTGCAACATTTTTACTACGTTAGGTGTCTACTATTAAAAAAATCATACCATTAAAACCTATTCATTTTCTAAAAGATTTTAAATACTATATATCTGCAAAAACACAGAGGCATAACACAAATGGGTGCAAAACGCCTCCAAGTATAATAGCTCAGTACCCCATTTCACTCTATTGGATATGAATAAATTATATATGTAAATGTGTGCATATTCTAATATATAACATTATACACACAGCATCAAATGACTGCTACAGCCGATCAGAGCGAGTGATCGCGTGATATTGTTTTTGTTCAGATGACCGCTGGGGGACACCTTATGCATATTGAGATTAGAATACACATTTCTTTAGCTATTAAAGAATCTGTCACCCTCCCGGGACATATCTAACCCATTAATATGGGCATACAGGTGATAGAAATGTTAAACTAGTTCTACCTGTATGCCTCATTAGCGGTTTTATTGTTGAGAAATCATTTTCTGTATGCTAATCATTTCTTCCAGGCCATAGGGTGCCTGAAAGAAATTCCAGCCTCCTCTCCATTATACCACCACCCCACTCCCATGTACGTCACAGTGCTCTGTGACGAGCTGTTGTGGCGCAGTAATCCTGCGCACTCCCTCCACAATCCATATATTTTCCTCCCTTCTATGGGCAAGTGTATTAAGGGATCTTCTGTGAAGGCAAGTCCTGAATACACTGCTATACAAGGGAGGAAAATTATGGATATAAGAAGCCTGGAAGAAATTAGCATAAAGTAGTAAATTAAGATTTCTCAACAATAAGACCGCTAATATGAGGCATACAGGTAGGACTAGTTTAACATTTCTATCACCTGAATGCCAATATTAATAGGTTATATACTTCCCAGTGGGGTGACAAATGCCCTTTAAGTAAAACATAGATATTTTTAAAATCTTACCATGTTCAATAATCTCAACCAAACTTCTTAGATGTGGCAAAATGGCACACCCCATAAGAATGGCAATTTGCTGAACGATTTTGATTCCAGTGTGACGGGCTTGCCATGACTTCTTGCTTTTACAGACCGCTTTTAAGAAAGGAAGCAATGAAGGAATGCCAAGGGCAGAGGCAACCACTGCAAAAGCTCTAGCAGTTGTGTTACGGACATATTCATCCATATTGTCTATGTCTGGTCTCATTGTTGAAATCATTGTTGCCAAGCCAGCAGCCTAAAAAATTAAAAGAAATAAAAAGGCTCAAAATGAAGTTTTCACACTTGGCATGCACTGCAACTTTTCCATTGCTGTGACTATAGAAAAAGTAAGAAACTGATTACAACTTAATTTCTTTAATTCTTTCCTGATGTTCAACTTACATACACTAAATCACAAAAAGTTAGGGATATTTGGCTTTTGGGCGAAATTTATGGAAACCGTTAAGAGTTCAAGCTACAGTGATATTTTAACAAGAAAATAGGGCATTCAAGTAGAAGCATGCAATGGTGATTTAGTCATCTCAAACAATTTATTGAAGCAAAAGCCAACAGTGGTGAGTATACCCCCCCAAAAAATGTCAGTTTCAATAACTAGTCATGTGGGCTTGAGCATTAATTACAGCTTGAACAATGACGTCTCATGCTGTTAAGTCGAGTTATTGTCTGATAGGCATAGCATCCCACTCTTTTTGAAGGGCGGCTCTAGGGTCATTGGGTTTCTGGGGTGCAGACTTAAGAGCCTCTACACTGTAACCAAGCATATCCTACAGGTATTTTATGGGATTCAGGTCTGGAGGCCACTTCATTAGAGGTATCCCAGTCTCCGACAGCCGATTCCTAATGAGACATCGATGAGCTGGAGCATTGTCCTAGATGAAGATGAAATTACATGTGTAGTTCATGCAGAGGCACAATGACTGGATTATTAATGTTATTCAAGTAGTAGGGGCTTGTCACTGTACCATTCACAAAGTGTAGGGCAGTTCTGTATTGACTAGACACACCTGCACACACTAACGCCATCAAAGGCTCGCCTGGTGACAACAGTGGCTGATGCATAGCGCTCTACTTGACGTCTCCAACATCATTGATGGCCATCATTTCTGCTCAGCATGAATCGACTTTCATCAGTTTACAGCACTGAGGCCCACTGGTCCCTTGTCCAGCGTAGATGCTCCCTGGCCCATGCAAAACTATGACGACTGTGCCTGGAGGGGTAGTCCGGTACCCTTGCAGGTTGTCTAGCATGCAGACCACACTGATCTAAATGGTTTAGAATGGTCTGACGTGACACTTGGGTGCCTCTCACCCCCATTAACAATAACTTGTGCTCAACAATAGTCACCACAGCATCATTTTTTCTCTTTACTTTTGAAAAAAAAAAAAATAATAATAAAAATAATAATAATAATAAAAATAATAATAATAATAATAATAATAATAATAATAATCACAACCCTAACCCCAACCCCATCCCAAGGGATACATTCACTATAGTGAGACAGCAGAGTTACTCTGGTCTCTGTTTAGCAGTGTATTTTTTTTTTTTTTAGGAGGTTTACCATACTGTGGCCGATGGCACTTTTATTCATGCCTAATAAAAAGACGGACACCATGGATCACAGGCCAGACTGCGTCCACGGTGCCTCCATCTACCTCATTACAGGGAATTTTCGGCAGGGGGTTCCGTCCGAATCACGCATTTCAGAGATTTACACGGAAACCCCAGTGTAAGCTCATAGTGCCGAATAGATGTGGAACGAGCCTTACTGCGATCTTTGGGAGGCAGAATGAACAAAATCAGCGGCAGGTGAAGAATTGCTTCTTATTTTTTACACCGTTTCTCGTGCAGTATAAGCGATTAGACGACTTTTTCTTTGGGTCGGTGCAATTACAGAAATACCAGATTTATATCAGGTTTTTAGGATTGACAGCTGTCACACATTAAAAAACCCTTTTTAGCAAAGACTAATTTTTGCATTGCCATATTTTGAGAGCTACAATTATTCCATATTTTTGCCGACAGTCACTTAAGGGCTTGTTTTTTGGTGGGACAAGTTGATGTTTTTATTGGTACTATTTTCGGGGACGTGTCTATTCTGATTTTTGGAAGGCAGCATAAACAAAAAAACAATTCAGGAATAGGTTTTTTTGTGTCGTTCCGCGTGTGGAAAACTGATAAGGCAATATTATTCTTTGGGTTAGCATGATTACAGAGGTAACATTTATATATTTATGCTTTGGTGCTTTTATAGAATAAAAACAGAAAAAAAATATTTTTTTTTGCATCACTTTATTCTGAGTGCTATTACTTTATTTTTCGGCTGATGGAGCTATATTGCGGCTTGTTTTTTTGCGGGACAAGTTGACCTTTTCAGTGGTACCGTTTTTATTTATATTTGTCTTTATTGCTCGCGCTTTATTCCACTTTTTGTTTGTGGGTACGATAAAGCACCATTTTTTGCTTTTTTAAATTTTTTTTACCATGTTCACTAAAGGGGCTAACTAGTGGGACAGTTTTATAGGTCAGGTCGTTCTGGAGGCGGCGATACCAAATATGTGTACATTTATTTATTTTTCATATTTATGGGTACAAGTATCTTTTTTTCTTAAATATTTTTCCAACTTTTTTTTTTTTTTATTTAATTTAGTCCCACCAAGGGACTCCCACTCATTTTCTGCAGGCTGATCGCAGTTGTAAAAGGTATAACGGTGCAGGATCACCGCTATACCTTGTAAACTGTCAGCCCTGCAGACAAGTTACTTTGATTGTGCACTGCACATGATCAAAGTAACTTGCTGGGGTCTGGTGGCCCGGATGTCGTCCAACATCGGGTCACCATGGCAACGATTGGGACCATGCGATGACTGCACGGGGTCTCCGAAAAAAGGTAAGTGGGGCTTTTTATCCTTTCCCTGCTCCTGAAATGCTGCAATCGACTTTGCAGCATTTCGGTGGTTGCCGGGTATCGCGACAACACAGCCTGTGTGCGGGACTGGTCAGTAATAGGCCCAGGGCACAGGGACGTACTATTGCTGACCACGTCATAAAGGGATTAAACCACAGATGTGTCACAGAATTTTATAGGATTGGGCAGTAAAACAAAAAAAAATTTTTTTCCCCAGAATATAGAGATCCACAATTTGTCAAGCAATTTCTATTTAATGCAGAAATACCCCATATGTGGTTGTAAACTGTGTTTGGGCACACAGCGAGCATTGGAAGGAAAGGAGCACCATTTGCCTTTTGGAATGCAGATTTTGTGCGCCCATAGACACACTAAAATGTCTAGATCAGCAAAAAAACCTCCACAAGTGACCCTTATTTTGGAAGTTACACCAGTGATGGAATTCATCTAAGGTTGTAGCGAGTATTTTGATCCCACAGGTTTCAAGGTTGAAGGTAGTCATAAGTCCATCGCTCAAGCATAAGTTGTTGATGCAGAGGAAGGCAAAACCTCCATAAGACAGATGCTAATTTCCCCATAATAGGGGAAAAACTCCTACCCGACTCCTTGTACGGCTATCAGACTAGTTTCCAGGATCAACATTCCATCACAGAATCTAGCACCCATAACCTGTAATATTACATTTTTTTAATTAAAAGATATCCAGTCCCTCCTTGGGTACGTCACAGAATTTAAAGTTTTTTTTTTTTTTTTTCTTTTAAATCTCACAGCCCAATCTTATAAAACTCAGAGGCACCTGTGGGTTACAATGCTACGGACACCCCAAAATGAATTCCTTGACCAGTGTAGTTTCCAAAATGAGGTCACTTGGGGGAAAGGGCTTGCTGATCTGGCACCTCAGGGGCTCTGCTAATGCAACATGGTGCCCACAATCTAATCAGGAAAAATCTGCATCCCAAAAGCCAAATTGCGCTTCTTCCCTTCAGAGCCTTGCTGTTAGCCTTAGGACATATTTAAAAGTCAGTGATTTTTCATGTACATATAAAAAAAATAAAATAAATAAAAATAAAAAAACACAGAAACATGAACAGCATTATAGCAGACTATAATGGGTACGAGTTGGATCTGTATATTGTGGGGTTTATTTTCTATTACGACTTGTGTAAATGAAAATTTTTCAGTTAACCTAACTATTTAGTGGTACAAAGTACTTTCTCTCCCCCCCCCCCCCATTCTCCCATTTTTTTCCTTTAATTAAATGGGGAAAAATGCAGCAAAATTTGCATTTTTTTAATGCAGCATTTATCCTGCCAAGAGACTTTTTGGTGCAGAGAAATTTCCATTCGACACCAAATACATTGTCAAGGGACATGACAGTTTTCAACACACTATCCCAGGATTTCAGCTGTAGACTAAAGAAAAGGACCCTTAAATTTATAGCCATAGATTTGCTGGGCACAAACCTTGACTGGCCGCTGCACATAATTTTAGTGGTAACAAAAGCAAGCCTATTTGCCTTAGACAAAAGCTTTTTAATTAACTGAGAGCAAGGAAATAGGTCAGGAAGAGACAGCACATGGGTCATGGCCTTCTTGAGAATGAATACAAATACCGCCTGCAACATACAAGTGCTTCACACTAAATTAAAAAATCATCAAAATGTTAATTTCTGTTCTTCAATACAAAAAGTATAACTCATATTATATGGAGTCATTACAAAACAGTGATCTATTTGACCTTAACCCCATAGAGAATCAAGAGGAAGACGAGACACCAGACCCAACAATGCAGACGAGCTGAAGGCTGCTATCAAAGCAACCTGGGCTTCCATAACACCTCAGCAGTGCCACAGGCTGATCGCCTCCATGCCACACCGCATTGATGCAGTAATTGATGCAAAAGGAGCAGCGACTAAGTATTGAGTGCATTTACTGAACATACATTTCAGAAGGCCCTACATTGCGGATTTTAAAATCAATTTTCAAGCTGTTCTTATAAAGTATTCTAATTTACGAAGATAATGACTTGTGTTTTCATTGGCTGTAAGCCATAATCATCAACATTAACAGAAATAAACACTTAAAATAGATCACTCTGTTTGTAATGACTATATAAAATATGAGTTTCACTTTTTGTATTGAAGAACTGAAAAAATTAACTTTTTGATGATATTCTAATTTAGTGAGAAGCACTTGTAGATTCAGGGAGCCGGCCTATTAGAAATGAGTCCTGAAAATCCATTAGTAGCCGAGGAAGTTAAATTTCACTAGTGTTTGTAGAACTCCTCAGGCAGCCAGTCACTGTCCGGCGTGTCCCGATTAGGACGCAGTGAGACGGCCGTATAACACAGTTGATGATTGCATCGCAGTGCACAGATTGGCCGGTATCTCTCCTTACTTGAGCATGACAGCGTCATGAATTTCTATGATGGGATCAGGAGAGCCGCAGGCCAGTCCGTGCACTGCGGTGCGATCATCCGTGTTATATGGCAGTCTCACTGCGCCCCTAGAGAGAAAGATTACAGTGCTTCCCGTAAAATAATGGCAATTTACTGTCTCGTTTGACAGATTTGGAATGGTAAGACAAGACAAGTGTTCTTTTTAAGCCTTGTTATTGAAGGACTTTAACGGAGATAGATATAGGTGCATCTCACCAAATTAGAATATCATCAAAACGTTAATTTATTTAAGTTCTTCAATACAAAAAGTAAAACTCATTATAAAGAGTCATTACAAACAGTGATTTCAAGTGTTTATTTTGGTTAATGTTGAGGATTATGGTTTACAGCCAATGAAAACACAAGTCATTATCGCAGTAAACTAGAATACTTTATAACAGCTTGAAAAAGGATTTTAAAATCCGTGATGTTGGCCTACTGAAATGTATGTTCAGTAAATGCACTCAATACTTGGTCGCTGCTCCTTTTGCATCAATTACTGCATCAATGTGGCGTGGCACTGCTGAGGTGTTATGGAAGCCCAGGTTGCTTTGATAGCAGCCTTCAGCTCGTCTTCATTGTTGGGTCTGGTGTCTCATCTTCCTCTTGACAATACCCCATAGATTCTCTATGCGGTTAAGGTCAGGCGAGTTTGCATCATCATTTTCTGAAAGCTGTAACTTAGTTTTCTACAGACAGACATATGAGGTATTTGTGGAGTGGTTTTAATTATTTTTTATTTATGGTCTGTGCGTATGGGATTAATAATGTAAATTTTATAGTTCAGGTCATTCCAAGGTAAGGAATACCAATGTGTAATTTTTTTGTTTTTACACAAGTTTTTAATCGTGAAAGTTGTTTTGCAATGTTTCTCATGCGTTTTTCACAAGTTTTATTGATTTTCTTTTGCATTTTTAGTCTAACTATGGGATGAATATTTTTCATGTTGGCTGCTGATCTCAGGCACTGCAGTGGTGCATGTACTGCAGTGCATGAGAACTGTCAGTTTTACACTGACACAAACTGTTATACCACACTCTGCTTATGTCAGGCCTAAGGCCACAGTCACATGTTCAGTATTTTACATTAGTATTTGTATGTCAAAACCAGGAGTGGAACAATCAGAGGAAAAAGTATAACAGAAACATGTCACCACTTCTGTATTTTCCCCCCACTCCTGGTTTTGGCTATCAAATACTGATGTGAAATACTGACCAAATACTGATGATGTGAAATGCTGAACGTGTGAACGTGGCCTACCAGAACACCATATCCCAAGGTGTTCTTTCAAATATTAAGAGAAACTGTAAAAGATGGTAGTCAGCATGCAACTGCAAGTTTGCGAATCAATCATGAACTGTACTTTAACTGGCAAATGAACAGAAACCCTGACAGTGTGTGTATTTCATATTTGGCATTTAGTGCCTTAAAAAAAAATGACCATGGCCTGGAAAACCCACTCAATATACAGGTCTGTCTAATGTGTTGACCAGTGTAAAAATGGCCTATAATTGTAAAATATAATAAACATAGAATGTAATGCATTCTATTCTAGAATAGCAAAAGGATATATAGACAGCTGTGTAAGCAATTATGAACCGGGCCACAAGAAAAAGATTTACAGAGCTGCAGTCTTCTCTGCCCGAGGACAGGGCTGTGGAGTCAGTAAGCCAAACCACAGACTCCAGACTCCTCATTTTCCATGACACCGACTCAGACTCCCTCATACATGGCTCATGTTTAAGTGATAAATTTACTGTAGCACAGATTCATCTCCACTAAAAGTCTAGACCCTTAGATCAGGTATAGGACAGACATTTATAGGACATTTCATAACTTTCCCAAATTCTTATGAAACAAATATTCCCCACAAACAGCACTGAACTACTGTACCCAATTTATTATATATTTTAAGAGTCAGAGTCCGTGTATTTTATACAGACTCCACAGCCCTGCCTGAGAAAGTCATATTGGAACATGTCTAACGCCTATCCTCCAACTAGGAAGAACCAGGGCAGAGTAGGTTCGAAAGCAACCAAAGACACATGGAAGATGTCCTGTAAATTTGCAAAGCAAGTTGATGTGGCTATTTTAAAGCAAAACCATAATATGACTACACTTTTATAACTCTTTCAAGTCAGTGCATTAAGCAACCCGGGTAATCTAAACATACATAGTTTATAAACATTGTTATAAAATTATAATATTCCGTACCAAATTATTTCAAATATTTACCTTTGCCAAGTTGGATATTATTTCCCGTCCTTCTACTCTCGCATAATAGTCTTCATCAATGAGCAAGGGTTCAATAACCACAAGAATCTGAAAGAAAAAAAAATGTGTCCCTTTAATACATTTTAAAATATTTAGAACTGTGAAAATAACAGATCAACTCAGACCTTGCTTGGACAGGAATATCTGCCCGACCGCCTAAACTGAATTAACTGCCTGATGTAAGACTATGCCAGTGTCCAGGCAAATGCAAGCACTGTGCATATTTCACAGATCTGGGAAAGCAGCCTAAATGTCACATAATTTACCTTTACAGTACTAACACAAAATTGTGAATGTCACTCTGAACAGTAAACAGTAATTTTTTTTTGGGATTTGGGGTAAAACCAAGGTGTGTTTTAGGCCTCCTTCACATGTCAGTGTCTCCAGTAAGTGTGATGGCGTCGCTAGGCACTTTGATCTGGGGCTTGGGCCCTGGAACATGAGTGCTCTGCCCCGAATCTCTAGTTAGCTTTTTTTGCAGACATGCAGGATTTCCCTGACACAGCCCAGCGGGGTGGCTGTGCGATAACCTTGTAGATCCTCTTCCAGCTCCCTTGTTGGCATTAATTACAGCAGAGGAATCCTAATGTGCAGAGCAACTGCATAGCATCATAAGGAGGTAAAGGGACGGGGCCAAGTCTATGGAGGACAACAAGCTGCTGACCCTGATGTTAGGAAAGAGACCAGCAACCTTTCCCCATCTGTGGCTGCTGTTATTGCATGAGGAGGGAGCTCCTATGTAAGGTCACCAGCAGCTCAGCAGTCGGAACAGGGTGGTGAGCGGAAGGGGATTTAGCAGGGACAGTGCAGGGCTGACAGGTCTCCTGTGTACAGCCTATCTTCTGGCATTTGATTCCAACACCGGGCCTCCACTTCTGCCACTGGATACATGATGAAGTAGTGAGTGTATATACACACACGCACACTTATATAGAATGTGTACATGCATGATGCCCGTGTGATGGCGAGCCCGCTGTGTGCATGATGCCCGTGTGATGGCGAGCCCGCTGTGTGCATGATGCCCGTGTGATGGCGAGCCCGCTGTGTGCATGATGCCCGTGTGATGGCGAGCCCGCTGTGTGCATGATGCCCGTGTGACTGTGAACCATGTGTGAGTATGATGTCCGTATTATGATGTACTCAGTGTGTGCATGATGTCCGTGTGACGTGTGGCCTGTGTGACGTGTACCCAGTGTGTGTATGATGTCCATGTGATGCTGTACCCAGTGTGCATACGATGTCCATGTGATTTTGTACCCAGTGTGCGTATGAAGTCCGTGTGAAGCTGTACCCAGTGTGTATATGATGTCCCCATGTGTGTTTGGTGAAGCTCATCATCTCTGTGTGTAGGTAACAGCGAACACTTGTTCAAATATTACACCAAGATGCTCGAAGCACAGTTACTAAATCTGTAGTGTCCACTACAGTCATGTAGAATTTACAAATCTGTTAAAACATTTACATCCCCTTTTTTGTAGTATATCTCGGTTACATGTGGTTTCTCTGGGATCTGTTTTTTTTTTTTTTCTCTGATAACCTTTTTGTAGTGTTTGCCATTAACCCTTTAACGACCAATGACAGACATAGTACGTCATGAGCGGGTGTCTGTTCCCGCACCATGATGTACTATGCCTGTCATGACTTTGAACTGTTAAGCATGTAAAACATGCAGTGACAGTTCAGTACTGACAGCTGTGCGGGATGGGACGAGAGGCCTGTGATTGGTCAGACAATCTGACTGACCGATCACAGCATGATCGTGCAGGAGGTGCTGAAAAATCAGCAGCAGGAACTTGGGACTGCCAATGGCGGAGCTCCTGCACTAACAGCCAGGGACAGTACCAGCACCGCCCCTGGCTGTTACCCCCCTAAGTGCTGTGATCGCAACATTTAGTAGGCAGGCAGAGGGATGAGCGCTCCCTGCGCCTTCAGATGGGCGCCCCCACAACGTCATCGCAGAATCATGTAATTTCAGAGATTTAGGTGGAAACCTTGATGTAAGTGCTCAGCGTAGAGCACCAGATAAATGTCATCCCAAATGTTATGTAAAGTGTTCCCAATAAAATTCAACTCAATTCATAAAAAAAGCCCCCACTTAGGTCCATCATCTGTCAAATGGACATATAAGGGGTGTAAAGATCTGAGGTTGTGGGTTGTAAGTAATCACCTAGGCAGGTTAACGATGCAACAATATTTTATTGATCACAGCCATGGTAATAAAGCAATTCGAGCTAAATGGCCGAAATACAGTGCTCTCACTCCTCAAATTCCCAATCTGGGTTCAGTAGTTCCACTGGCTTTCTACAAGGCCATACTCCCTGTCTCCCAACTTTTAGTTGGCCCACAGATTTCGTATCTCTGGCCAGTATAGTCTGTAGCCACAGTCCATGATCCTCTAGACGGCAGATAAAACGGTGAAAGCACAGGTATCCAGTAGCAGCAGTCCTTTTAAGAAAGTGTAAATCAAAACGATATAATCCACAATGGTAACACGTTTATCCATTCAACCTTCCAAGTCCACGGTCTCCATCCTCTTCCTTCAATCCTTCCACACAACTATCTAAAACATGTCTCCACTTTCTTCACTGGGATCAGTCCCCTCCCAGGTCAGACGTGATCACCCTCCCCCTTAAGCATTTACTGTTAACTAAAAAACAATGAAGAATATTCTAGAAGCCATCATTGGAGACTGCATGCAAGACCCCTTGTGGTGATGGCTCCACTGTGTCTCAATCTACACTCACTTAATGAGACCATTGGCTGTTGAAACAATGGACTCCTGAGATAAAGATGAGATTAGTGGAATGCTGGACATTTTACAAGTGAATCTTACATACTGACAAGTAAGCAGAACTATAGAAATCATAAGTAAAATCACTAATAACACACAATAATAATATTGGCAAAATGGTGGTCCTTTGCTGGAAAAGTATCATAGGCTTTAGTAAGTTGGGTAGCTCCTCACAGGGGGCTTCCATGTTACTGGTACAAAGGATCTGGATAAGCGAAATGGCTCCTTGCCCTTGAAAAGAAATTCAGCGAATTCTGCGCTCCCAAATCCAAATTCTCCCCTCCTTTCTGAGCCAGTGTGCTTAAACCGCAATCATCATCCAGATGTGTCAGGGGTATCAATTACACTTAGGGTCTACGTATATGGAATCCGCAAACTACTCTAGGAAAATCTGCGCTCAAGGAGTTAAATAGCGCTCCGTACCTCCCGAGTCTCAACATATGGCTAACAGTACTGCACAGCCAGCCACAGAGTAGGGAAAATAAATCTCTCTGGCGGGTTCCTCAGAAATTCCCGTTTTAATCCTGATTTTATCAATTTGAGGATCCACCTGTTGGAAGAGATCCTTTCCCAGGCTGGAAGGAAGAGAGAGAGCCTCCCTCCCACCTGGGATAGAGTGTCATTTTGGGAGTTTTCGACTATCTTGAGAGGGTCCGCCGAATAAAAACCCTTTTCCTTTTCTGGAACGATCCTCCCATCTAGGTTGTTCTGTGGATGTTCTTCCGCGGCCGAATTTCTTCCTCCGAAAGGACTGCTTAAAAGCAGAGAAGGAAGATTTAGGAAATCCCTTTTTGTTGTCATCTGCTTTCTCAAGAATTGTGTCAAGAGAGGTACAGAAAAGAAAATCTCCTTCACACGGAAGAGAACATAGCTTTCCTTTCGTCTGTATATCCCCTGGGCAACATTTCAGCCAGCCTGCTATACGGCCGGCATTAGACAGGGTCGCAGATCTTGCTGCTAATCTGGCGGAATCCGCAGAGGCGTCAGATAAGAAGGCCGCAGCTCCTTTCAATACGGGTAGGGGGGCCAGAATGGAGTCCTGTGACTCGTTTTTAACCTGGTCTTCTCACTTGTCTAACCAAACCATGAGGGATCTTGCTGTACAGGTTGTTGCTATGGCTGGTTTTAAAGCCCCTGCCGATGACTCCCAAGTACCCTTAAGGAAGGTATCTACCTTCCGGTCCAGTGGGTCCTTCAGTATCCCTGTATCTTCAAAAGCAGCATCCAGTTTCGGGGCTTTATTCCAGGATGCAGTATCTTCCGCATCAAAGGGATATTTTCTTTTGAAGGGGGATGGAAGGGGACCCTTTTTCTCTGGCCTATCCCACTCCTTGTTAAGTCCCTGCACCTTATCGTTAATGGGAAAAACTCTGTTTCTTCCGATCCAAGGTACTGAACATAAATATCTTGTACTGATTTTTTTGCCTTCTGGTCAACTAACCCCATTGTGGACCTGACGGCTTTAACTAAGCTATCAACACTTTCTAAGGGAAAATAATGACCTGTGCCTGCCTCGCTATCCGAAAAGGAAGAGTCAGTGGAGTCATCCAGCATTTCCTCGTCGGATTCAGAGTCTGAAAGGGTGGGTGGGGTTTTTGCTCTATAGGTCTGGGACGCTTCTTTTGCCTGGGAAAACGATTTTAACGATCTTTCCACCTCAGACCTAATAAGGGTTTTTAAATTTGAAGCAAAGTCCGGAGTTCCCTCCGAAATTGTATGCTCAATACATGAGTGGTATAACTTTTTGGGCCACCCTTTAGTCAGACCCCGTTCACACAGGGCGCATACTCTGTACTTGGATTTCCCCGTGCATTTCTTAGGGACATCCTGACCATATAAAAGGAGGAAGGAGAGGGAGAGAAAGATAAAACAAACAAAAAAAAGTCTACATTAATAAGTCTGTAGGAAAAGCAAATCCCGGCACTCACGTATAAAACGTTGAACATATTTAATAAAAATACAAGAATATTGAGAAGTGTAAATTACAACATTTGATAAAGTATTAAAATGTGGTATATTTATAGGTGGGAATAATTAAATGGAATTCATATTTGGAGATTTATGTATTTATATTTGGTTAGGGATTATCTAGGTATATAAATTCACTTGTGGATGATGTTTTGTAATTTAAGTTTATTATTTTTTAATTTTTGTATATTTTTGTATAGTTTTGTTGTATATAATTTTGTCGGTCTTCTTTTTTATGTTAATGAGAATTGTGTCATTTCCGTGGATTTGTCTATAAATATCTTGACAATGTATTTAACCACAATTGAAAAAAGCCTTGGACAGGCTGAAATGTCTTTTTGTGAGTTGTGGAATAAACAAACTAATCATCAACACGTGAGTGCCGGGATTTGCTTTTCCTACAGACATAGTTTTCCACGTGCACCACCCTAGCTACATGGAGTGCCGACTATTTTCTCTTGATACATTAATACGTCGACTTTCACGTAGCTCACTCACCACCCAGTAGATAAAAACAGGGTACCGGAACGGGAGGCAGGATGGTATCCGACACTTTTCGGGAGACCGTGGAATCATCGATCCTGCATTATCTATGCCGGCTGGTTCTTGAATCCTTGGTGCTGCATGTCCCAGAACGCCCACTGGTCCTGCTCTGCGGTGGACGCTGCTCCTGGGTGCGCTTCTGGCGCAGAGCCTGCTGCGCCTGCTCCATCTCCTCGGGCTGCTGCAGCATGGTCTGCTGCTCTTGCTGCTGATGCGGTGGGGAGGGCTGCTGTGAGGCTATTACGGTGCACTGTGTCCCTGCCTAGCCGGTGATCTACCCTTAAGTACTCTCATTGTGCCAGGGAGATCACCGGCCGGCGTTCCCGCAGCTTCCGGTACCTCCCCTGAAAATTACATCCGGGGGTCAGAGGTCCCGATGGGCGTCATCGGGGTGCAACTTCCGGTTCGTCACTTCCAGTCGCGCCCCGTGACGTCACATCCGAGACGCGGGATTGCCGGCTACCATGCTGTGTAGGTGCCGCAAACCCCCGCACGCGAGGAGACCAGATGTCGGCGCCCTCCGCGGCGCTTCCAGGACACACTGGACCGGCCGCAGCAGAGACTGTGCCCTGCCACAACCGACCAGCCCAGGTAAGATAATCCTGCTGCTGTCACCGCCGATGAGAATGTTTATCTTGAAGGTTTCCTGTCCTTGAAGGGCGGATTCCGGCTCTCATTGTGCAGTCATGGGTGACAGAAAAATATGCACTATATTATTTCCGTCTGAGCTTTGCACTGTACCTGAAAAGTATTTCTTTATTACATGTAGGGTATCGGCGCATTCAGGAGAAATTGCACAACAAACAGAGGTCCATTTTATCCTATTAGCCCTTATAAAAATTCGGGGCTAAAACATTTTAGTGTTTTTTTTTTTTTTTTTTTTTTTTTTTAATTATTCATTCTTAACTCTAATATGGCGCTTCTTCCCTTCTGAGCTTTGAACAGTGCCTCAAAATAGTTTGAGACCACATGGGGTATTGCTTCAGTTTATTAACCGTTCAGGTGTTTCATAGAAACTTCTTGAATGTGGTTTTGAGCACTTTGAGGCGTGCTCAAAATCACATTCAAGAAGTTTATTAACTTATTTATATAAAAGTTTCTACAAGCCATCTAGTTTATTAACTAGAAAATACCAAAGAGTGACATCATTCATAAAACTTCAAGTTTTATGAATGGTGTCACTTTTCGGTATTTTCTGTCATAGAGACCCCAAAACCTCAAAGTCACTTCAAATGTGATGTGGTTCCTAAAATAATGGTTTTGTAAATTTTGTTGGAAAAATGAGAAATCGCTGGTTAACTTTTAACCCTTCTAACTTCCTAACAAAAAAATGAGGTTTTAAAATTGTGCTGATGTAAAGTAGACATGTGGGAAGTGTTAACTATTTTGTGTGACATATCTCTCTGATTTAAAGGCATAAAAATTCCAAGTTTGAAAATTGTGAAATTTTCAAAATTTTTGCCAAATTTCCTATTTTTTCACAAATAAACTCAAGTCATATTGAAGAATTTTACCTCCATCATGAAATACAATATGTCATGAGAAAATCTCAGAATCACTGGGATCCGTTGAAGCGTTCCAAAGTTACTACTGCAAAGTGACACTGGTCAGATTTAAAATTTGAGGCCCGGTCATTAACCTACAAAGTGGCTCGGCCTTTAAGGGGTTAAGTTACTGTAACATTTAAATTAGTTTTTTAGGTGAAAAAGGAGTTCCAAATGTATTAACGGCTGAATGACCTATGATGAACATTTTCAAAGTCTTTAACCCCTTTACAACCCAAGGTGGTTTGCACGTTAATGACCAGGCCAATTTTTACAATTCTGACCACTGTCACTTTATGAGGTAATTACTCTTGAACGCTTCAACGGATCCCTCTGATTCTGAGATTTTTTTTTCGTGACACATTGTACTTCATGATTGTGGTAAAATTTCTTCGATATCACTTGTGTTTGTGAAAAAAACGGAAATTTGGCGAAAATTTTGTAATTTTCAAAATATGAATTTTTATGCCCTTAAATCAGAGATGTTACACAAAATAATTAATAAATAACATTTCCCACATGTCTATTTTACATCAGCACAATTTTGGAACCAAATTTTTTTTAATTATTATTGGGGAGCTATAAGGGTTAAAAGTTGACCAGCGATTTCTCATTTTTCCAACAAAATTTACAAAACCACATCACATTTGAAGTCACTTTGAGGGGTCTATATGACAGAAAATACCCAAAAGTGACACCATCCTAAAAACTGCACCCCTCAAGGTGCTCAAAACCACATTCAAGAACTTTATTAACCCTTCAGGTGCTTCACAGGAATTTTTGGAATGTGGAACAAAAAAATGAACATTTAACTTCTTTTCACAAAAATGTTACTTTAGACCCAATTTTTTTTAATTTTTGCAGGGAGAAGAGGAGAAAATCTACCCCAAAAACTTTTGTGCAATTTCTCCTGAGTACGCCAATACCCCATATGTGGGGAAAATACAGTGTTTGGGCGCACGGCAGAGTTGAGAAGGGAAGGAGCACTGTGACTTTTTGAACGCAAAATCGTCTGGAATCGAGAGTGGACGCCATGTCGCGTTTGGAGAGCCCCTGATGTGCCTAAATAGTGGAAACCCCACACAAGTGACCCCATTTTGGAAACTACACCCCTCAAGGATTTTATCAAGGGGTATAGTCAACATTTTGAACCCAGGGGTACAACATAGAATTTGATAACATTAGGTCATCATATTGAATAAGTTGTCATTAGTCTTGAGTGCAAGTGCTCTCTACTTGAGTTTGCATCGGGTACTCAGGTATGCACCATGTATCACAGGTGCTCAAGTGAAATGCTCGAGTCCCCACCCGCATGTTTCACGGTTATTAGACACCCCAAAAAAAACATGTGGGGGATCGCTCGTACATGGCAGGCAATCCCCGAGAGGTTTTTTGGTTGCGAAGCATATGGGGCGGAGACTCGAGCACCCACGATACTCAATGCATACCCGAGCACCCGATGCAAACTCAAGTAGCGAGCACTTGCGTTCAACACTAGTTGCCACATCGTTTTTTTTTTTTTTTTTTTTTTTTTTTTTTTTTTTTTTATACTTTTGAAAAAAAAAACAACAACAACCCTAACCCTACCCTAGCCCAACCCTAACCCCAACCCCAACATTAGCACAACCCTAACCCCAACCCTAGCGTTTATTTTTTAGGCCGTTCCAAGTGCAGTATCAGTGATTAGACGACTTTATTCTTCGGGTCGGTGCGACTACAGCAATACCAGAATCATATCGGGTTTTTATGATTGACAGCTGTCACACACTAAAAGATGCATTTTTTTTTGTAAAATCTAGGTTTTTGCATCGCCATATTTTGAGAGGTATAATTTTTCCATATTTTGGCAGACAGTCATGTGACGGCTTGTTTTTTGCGAGATGAGTTGACGTTTTTATTGGTGCCATTTTCAGGCATGTGACATTTTTTGATCGCTTTCTATTCCAGCTTTTGGGAGGCAGAATAAACAAAAAACAACAATTCAGGAATTGTTTTTTAATTTTTTTTTATTCTACTCCGCTTTTGGTAAAATTGATAAGGTAGCTTTATTCTTCTGGTCAGTACATTTACAGCGGTACCACATAGATATCGTTTTTCTATGTTTTGGCGCTTTTACACAATACAAGCTATTTAATAGAAAAAATAATTTTTTTGCATTTCTTTATTCCGAGAGCTATAACTTTTTGATTTTTCAGATGATGGAGCTGTATTGTTTTTTGCGGGACAAGATGACGTTTTCAGCGGTGCCATTTTATTTATATTAGTCTTTTTGATCGCGTGTTATTCCATTTTTTGTTTGGCGGTATGATGATAAAGCATTGTTTTTTGCTTCATTTTTTATTCTTTTTCTTTTCTTTTTTTTTCTTTTTTTTTTACAGTGTTCACTGAAGGGGTTAACTAGTGGGACAATTTTATAGGTTAAGTCGTTCCAGACGCGGCGATACCAAATATTTGTACTTTTGTTTGTTTTTTCATAATAATATTTATTGATGGGTACATTTTTATTTTTGGTGGATTATTTTTTTTTACATTTTTTAAAAATATTTTTACAATTTTTTTTTTTACATTTTTTTTCACTTTGACAGTTTTTTTTTTAACTTATTTACTTTGTCCCACTATGGGAATTTCACTTTTTTTATATTCTGATCGCCTGCATAGCATAGGGATGGAGCACCATCCCTGTGCTATGCAGGCTGTCAGCGCTGCACAGTGAGAAGATAGTTAGGTCATGTACTGCGCATGACCAATAAATCTTCCTGCTGTCTGGTGACCCGGATGTTGTCATGACGACATCGGGTCATCATGGCAACATCCGGGAAGCCGCGGCAGACCGCGCTGGAGGCCGGAAGGGTAGGCGAGTATACAGATCACCTCCCCTTAGCCACCGCAATGCTGCGTTCGACTTCGATCGCAGCATTGCGGGGGTTAGTGTGCCGGGAGCGGTGCGCGACCGCTCCCTGCACATAGCACCGGGTGTCAGCTGTGACAATCAGCTGACACCGGGCGGCGATTGCGCCCGCACAGCCTGTGTGCGCGCGCGTGATCGCCATAATGTACTAATACGGGTCAGGCTCTTAAAACCCAGGGCACTGACGTGTATTAATACGTCATGGCCTTTAAAGGGGTTAAGGGCTGTATGAAACTGATTCAGGAGCAAAGGCCACTTTATAACACTGCAAATACCCGGTATGCTGCATAGCAAAAAAAAACGCCTGTAACCAGAATTTGCTCTGATCGCTGAAGTTTATTTAAATAATTTTTTTTACAAGGTTCTGAATTTTTCTTTTAACTACTAAAATATAAAAGAACCCCAATAAGGGTATTTGCACATGTCCAGTATTTGCAGCAGAAAAATCTTCTGCAAATACGAGCGTTTCCAGGACAAACATGTGGTAAAATACGCATGTTTTGCTGTTTGGTTTTTTTTGTACATTTTTCATGCAGTTTTTCCCATTCATTTGAATAGAAGAAAAATTCCTTAAAATCTGAAAGAATTTACATGTTGCAAATTAGAAACTGCTTCAAATTTGCAAGAAAAAAAATAAAACGATATGTACATGAGACTTTAGACATCTCATCCAGAAAAAGAGAATCATGCTGAACTTTTATCTTCACTAAAACTGAACATAACAGAACACAGAGGCACCCAATCAGTGGGGTACCTCTGTTTCCATTCACAATGCAACAGGTTAATTTTAGATATTTAGGCTATGTTCACAAGCGTGTTTTTTTTTTTTTGCAGCTTTTTTAATGCAAATTAAAAGCCACAGTACCAGCAAAAGCTATGAGACTTCAGAAGTCTCGTTCACACACTTATCTCCTGACTGAATTTGACAACTACAGTGTTTTTTAAATGTGCATCATGTCAATTATTTCAGAGATTTTTCACCCATCGAAAGCAATGAGGAAGTGAAAAAAAGCTGTAAAAAAATAAATGATTTTGAAGCATTTTTGGTGAAAAAAATAACTTTATTAAACGCACTGTAGACAAAACATACATACATGTAATCCACTCAAAAAAACGATGCAACGTGTGAACATAGCCATGGTTGCGTTTTTGCTGCACTTTTTATGCCACTTAGCCTCTTTATGACGTGAGGCGTACTAGTATGCCCCACGTCAGCAACCCTGTACAGTGCAGGCTTCGGCGTTGAGCCCGCACGGAACCGGGCACATGTCAGCTGATTTATCCAGCTGACATGTGCTCGCAACTGCCGAGGATGGAATCGCAATCCACCCACGGCAGTTAACACCTTGGGATTAAACCTTGGGATTTTCGTTTTTTGCGTTTTCATTTTTTGCTCCCCTTGTTCCCAAAGCCATAGCGTTTTTATTTTTTGGTTAATATGGCCATGTGAGGGGCTTATTTTTTGCAGGACGAGTTGTACTTTTGAACTGCATTACTGGTTTTACCATATCGTGTACGGGAAAACGGGAAAAAAATTCCAAGTGCGGTGAAATTGCAAACAAAGTGCAATACCACAGTATTTTTTTACCACGTTCACTGCATGCTAAAACTGACCTGCCATTCTTATTCTCCAGGTTATTAAGAGTTCGTAGACACCAAACATGTATAGGTTCTTTTTTATTTAAGTGTTGAAAAAAAAAACAAACAAAGTTTGCTTAAAAAAAAAAAAAAAATGGCGCCATTGTCCAAGACCCATAGCGTCTCCATTTTTTGGGATCTGGGTCTGGGTGAGGGCTTATTTTTTGCACGTCAAGCTGACGTTTTTTACTTGATATTATTTTGGGGTAGATTCGATGTTTTGATCGCCTGTTATTGCATTTTATTGCACTGTAGCTGTGACAAAAAAAAAAAAGTATTTCTGGCGTTTAGATTTTTTTTCTCCAATAACCCCACGACAGCACCAAAGGAGGATGTCACCCCACCCTAATAGGGACAGGAAACACAAAGAGGTTAAATAGCTCCTCCCTCATCCTCCCTCCAGTGTTTTTTCCTGTCCCTATTGGGATGAAGAGGTCATCCGGGGTGCTCTGTGCCGGCGGCAGACACCTGACATACCTGTTAAAGCCAGGCAGCTGGGACCGGGCAGTTTTCTCCTCCTTCCCTGATGCTGCTCCCGTCTCCTCTGGGACTCGGGACTCCTGTCCCCACAGTGTCCGCACCTGTGGGTAAGGTCCAGTGGGTGTCGGGCTGGAGGCCTCCTCGAGCTCTCCAGCCCCGCTCCTCTAAGCGGCCTCGGGCGGTCTCCGTAGCGGAGCGCCACGTGTGGAATCCCGGAAGTGACACGGAGCGCCGAGAACGTCACTTCCGGTATGCGTTCCACCCTGGAACGCAAAAACACAGAAAGTCACTTCCGGTCTGTTCAAAAAAAAAAAAAAGAGAGAGGGAAATAAATGAATAACCCCGCAGGTGATCGCAGGTGTTCCTGCTTCACCAAATTGGACCCAGGGGGCGGAGCTACACCACCCCCCTCCCCAGGGAAGGGGAGGAGCGCTGAGTCCAGTCGCCTATATAACAGCCCTGGACTGAAGACAGCTAAGGTAGGACCTAATCCATTTGTTTGCTACATTGGATGTCAGAAGTCTATCTTTGCCATGTCTGCGGAGCCCAGCGCGATTCCAGTCCCAGTAAGTCTGGCACTGGGGGACCTTTCCTAGGTGCAGGTTAGAATATTTAATTACCCTTCTCCCTCTTTTTTAGGGGGACAAGGATCCTGCACCAGGAAATAAATCCAGCCGGAAGTGTGCTATATGTTAAAAAAAAACCTGTCTTCTTCCAGCAAAAAATATTTATGCCAGAAATGCACAGAAAAGATTATGAGGGAAGAGCCGCCGTCCCTTATGGACGAAATCAAAGGGATAGTCCAGCAGGAGATTCAGTCTTCATTGGCCTCCTTTTCCCGATCCACTTCTGATTCACCTCCAAAGGCTAAAAAGAGGAAGATTTCCCTGGAAAAAAAAAAAGATACTCGGACTCCCAGGACGAGACATTCCTTCCAGAAGACCCCACAGAGGAAGGTGAACTTAGTTCAGCAGAGGAAGGTCCAGAAAATAAGAAATATTTTTCAATGGAATTTATTGAAGACCTCCTTTCAGCAGTTAGAAGAACGACGGAAGTGGAAGAAGAGAAGCCCACTAGATCAGTCCAGGAAGAGATGTTCAGTGGTCTCCGTTCGAAGAAAAGGATGGTGTTCCCGATACATAAAAACATTCAGGATCTAATCCTGGACGAATGGGAAAACCCTGAAAGACGGCTGAATACACCAGCGGAAATGAAAAATAGGTTTCCCGTAGATTAAGAAACCGCAAAATGTTGGACCGAGATACTTAAGGTCGACATTCAAGTGGCAAGAGTAGCTGAAAAAACAGTATTGCCATTCGAAGATTCCTCCCAACTAAAAGATCCTCTGGACCGTAAGATGGACAGCCTTCTCAAGAAATCCTGGGAAACATCAGCAGTCCTTATGAACACAAATGTAGTCTCCACATGTGTTGCACGGTCCATGTCAAGATGGCTCAACCAGCTTGAAGAACACCTGGCTATGGGCACATCCAGAGAGGAGATACAAGCTTCCCTACCTTTACTGCAGAAAGCCACTGACTTCCTGGCAGACGCTTCAGCAGAATCCGTGAGGGTAACCGCCAGGGCAGCAGTCCTATCAAACTCCACAAGGCGAGCACTATGGCTGAAATCGTGGCGCGGTGATGTGGCCTCTAAAATAAAACTTTGTTCTATTCCCTTCAAGGGAGAATATATGTTTGGCCAGGCCCTTGATGACCTCCTGGAAAAGGCGGCTGACAAAAAGAAATCCTTGCCTGAACCCAGACACTATAAGACCACCCCCTTTCGCCACCCTCGGGAACAGAATCCCCAGTACAGGACAGGGGGAAGGGCAAGTCCGGTCGATGAAGCTACCCCAAAGGGGGTAAAGATAGAAATATTTTTTCCCCAAAAGGACAACGACAACAGAAGCGGTGACGCCAGTGCAGTGGGGGGACGAATCATGAAATACCTTCCCCAATGGCAAAAGATCTGCTCCAATCGGTGGGTCTTAAATGTAATTCAAGAAGGGGTAAAGATCGAATTCTCCTCATATCCTCCCAAAAGAGTAAGGATAACTCATCTAACCTCTCCAAGATTAAAAACCGCTCTGATGTCCGGCCTAAAAGACCTACTATCCTTGGGGGCTATTTCACCAGTTCCAAAAACAGAAATTTACACAGGCCACTATTCACGCCTGTTTATGATAAAGAAACCAAACGGCACATACAGAATAATAATAAATCTGAAACCCTTAAACCAGTACATTGTCTACAGAAGATTCAAGATGGAGTCCATCAAATCAGCAGTTCCCTTAATAGGGCAGGGGTATGTGATGGCAACCATAGACTTACAGGACGCATACTATCACGTCCCTATACATCCAACATACCGAAAATTTCTAAGGTTTGCAGCGGTTCAAGAGGATCAGACGTTACACTTCCAATTCAACGTATTGCCGTTCGGGATATCTTCAGCACCAGGAATATTCACCAAAATTATGTCAGAAGTAGTGGCTTCAATCAGGAAAGAGAAAATCTACATCATTCCCTACCTCGACGACTTCTTACTAGTAAGTCCCTCGGTAGAATCACTCCAGGAAGATCTGCAAAGAACAATCCAGATCCTGACCACCCTAGGGTGGTTGATAAATCATCAAAAGTCAGACCTGGTCCCTGCCACAGAAAAAATGTTCCTGGGGGTTCTACTAGATTCTGCCAGACAAACCTCCTTCCTACCAAAGGACAAACAGATACTTTTGAGATCGAAGATATCGAATCTGAAGACCCTGAACAGAGTGTCCCTAAGGTCTGCCATGTCAACCCTCGGCTCCATGACAGCCTGCATTCAATCTGTAGCCTGGGCTCAAGCTCACACCAGAGTTTTGCAGACTCATTCTTGCACAGTTAGACGGATCCCCAAACTCACTAGACAGGAAGATCATGATCCCTCATTATGTGAAGACAACCCTATCATGGTGGCTCAACCCAAGGAACCTAAGAATATGGGTTCCATGGTCTCAGTTCCCTCTGGTAACAGTCACGGTAGATGCCAGCAAAACAGGATGGGGAGCCGTTGTTGCTCAAACCCCCTTCCAAGGGGTCTGGACAAAAGAAACCAGCAAGAAATCCTCCAACTTCCACGAATTAAAGGCAGTGGAGGAAGTGCTCAAAATATCGGCTCCAATCATTTCGGGCAAACACGTAAAAGTCTACTCAGACAACATGACTACCGTAGCTCATCTATCTCATCAAGGGAGCACAAGGTACGAGAATCTAAAGAGTATCTCGGCAAGAATATTCTTCTGGGCAGAAGGACATCTTCGTTCCTTATCAGGGTTGCACATAAAAGGCTCAGACAACACCCAAGCCGACTTTCTGAGCAGAAGGAATATCCATCCGGGAGAATGGGAGCTAGACTCAGACATTTTCCACATGCTGACCAAACGATGGGGTCGTCCGGAGGTGGAACTCTTTGCAAGACGCCAAAACACCAAGGCAGAAAAATACTTCTCCCTAGATCCAGACGACGCATGCCTGGGGATAGATGCATTCGCTCACCAACGGCGTTTCCATCTGGCTTACGCCTTTCCCCCAATTCCATTGCTACCCAAAACCTTACAGAAAGTAAGGACAGAGGAGGTCAAGATGACCTTGATAGCCCCACTTTGGCCCAAAAGAAGTTGGTTCTGTGCACTAAACAATTTAAGCATAGAGGGACCCCTCATTCTACCAGCAATCAGAAACCTTCTCCATCAGGGTCCAATACTCCATCCAGATAACCTCCATCTAGCAGCCTGGCTTCTGAATTCGCAGTCCTGAAGGCTAGAGGGCTCTCAGACCGAGTAATTCATACCCTACAAAAAAGTAGGAAACAAAATCACAAACTCCATATACAGCAAGATATGGAAGACCTTCCTAGCATGGTATAAACCAAATATACCAGATCTTCGGCATCCTGACATGACCCAGATCTTGGATTTTCTACAAGAAGGGCTGGAGAAGGGTCTTAGACCCAGCACCCTCAAAGTTCAGATAGCAGCACTGAGTATCTACTTCGACCAGAGCCTTGCCGAACACCGAAGGGTAAAAAGGTTCATGAGAGCAGCTACTAGTCTGCGTCCCAGAATAATTAACCACGTTCCCTCCTGGGATCTTAATATCGTCCTTAAAGGTCTGACTCTACCACCATTTGAACCTTTGGGCTCAATAGAGCTGGATAAATTAGCTTGGAAAACAACATTTCTAATAGCAATTACCAATGCTAGAAGAGTAGGAGAAATCCAAGCCTTCTCAGTGAATGACCCTTATCTGAGAATCCTGGATGATAGGATTATTCTACAATTGGACCCATCTTTCTTACCAAAGGTAGTCTCAGAATTTCATAGGTCTCACGAGATAATTCTGCCTTCCTTCTGTCAAGACCCAAAAAATAAAAGAGAAGAATACCATACTTTGGATGTAAGACGGGTTGTTCTTCACTACCTCCAGAGGACAAAGGCCTGGAGAAAAGATCAGAACCTCTTTATTCAGCCATTTGGTCAGAACAGAGGGAAAAAGGTCTCAAAGCTTACCATCGCTACTTGGATCAAGAAAGCAATTGTGGAATCATATCAGATCCAAAATCTCTCACCACCAGAGAAACTGAAAGCACACTCTACTAGAGCCACGTCCGTCTCCTGGGCAGAGAAGGCTAGCGCTTCCCTCGAGCAGATATGTAGAGCAGCTACATGGTCCTCGATTCATACCTTTTACCAAGCATTACAAACTTAATTTAATGTCCATTAAAGACTTGGCCTTTGGGCAGAAAGTGCTTCAGGCCATTGTCCCTCCCTAAACATGAGTCTTTGGTACTCCTCCTTTGGTGCTGTCGTGGGTTTATTGGAGAAAATAGAATTAGACATACCGGTAATTCGGTTTCTAATAACCACCACGAGAGCACTGGTAATTCCCTCCCAGGCTTGGTTAGCCAATCATTTAAGTTGAATAAATATAATTTGAAGCATCCATACTTGTGTGGTCCTTTATAAAAACCCTGGAGGGAGGATGGGGGAGGGGCTATTTAACCTCTGTGTTTCCTGTCCCTATTAGGGTGGGGGTGACATCCTCCTTTGGTGCTGTCGTGGTGGTTATTAGAAACCGAATTACCGGTAAGTCTAATTCTATTTTCTCTTTACGCCGTTTACCGATAGGATTAAATTTTTTTTTTTATTGATAGAACAGGCGATTCTGAACACGGCGATACCAAATAAGTGTGTGGGTTTTTTTTTTATTATTTTAAACTTTTAAAAACTTTTTTTTTACACTTTGTGCTTGCTTCAATAGTCTTCACAGGAGACTAGAAGCAGCAGTTGTCTGATTGCTTCTACTGCATACAGGCCGTGAGCAGATCGCTTGTATGCAATATAAATGCTCACTTGCTATGAGCGCCGACCACTGGGTGGGGCTCATAGCGATTGAGACCTGACAACCACAGGGGTCTGCTGCAGACCCCGGGTTGTCATGCCCACCCATCGGTGACCCGCGATCACGTGACGGGGTCACCGATGGGAGGGGCTAATGCCGCTGTCAAAACAGCCGCGGGTAGATCGCGATTCCACCTGCGGCTGTTGCGGCCACATGTCAGCTGTATAGATGAGCTGACATGTGACCGATTCAGTGCGGGCTCAGTGCCGGAGCCCGCGTTGAACTGGGGTGATGGCCTGGGACGTACTAATACGCCCCAGGCTTTAAAGTAAAGTAGTTAGCCAGTTAAATGCCGCTGTCAATCTCTGACAGCGGCATTTAACATCGGTGCACCGGAAGCGAGGCATTGGCCCCGCCCATCGGTGACCCAGTCACATGATCGCGGGTCACTGATGGGTTGGCATGACAACCTGGGGTCTGCAGCAGACCGCTGTTGTCATGGCCAGATTGATATGAGCGCCGCCCAGTGGCCGGCGCTCATAGCAAGTGAGCAAATGTGCTGCATACAGGATCTGCTCGTCGCCTGTATGTAGCAGTGGCGATCGGACAACTGCTGCTTCTAGTCTCCCATGGAGACTATTGAAGCAAGCAAAAAGTGTAAAAAAAAAAAAAAAAAAATTTAAATATTTTTAAAAAAATATATAAAAAAAGTTAAATCACCCCCCTTTTGCCCCATTCAAAATAATAATTAAAAAAAAAAACCCACATACACATATTTGGTATCGCTGCATTCAGAATCGCCCGATCAATATAAATAAGAATTAATCCGATCAGTAAACGGCGTAACGAGAAAAAAAAGTCTAAACGCCAGAATTACATTTTTTTTTTTTTTTGGTCGCTGCAACATTGCAATAAAATGCAAGAACGGGTGAGCAAAACATTGGAGTCCGTAAGCCAAACCTCTGACTCAGACTCCTCAATTTCCACGTTCACTGAATGCTAAAGCTGACCTGCTATTATTATTATTATTATTATTATTATTTTGTGGACACCAAACATGTATAGGTTCTTTTTTATTTAAGTAGTGAAAAAAATAAAATAAAATAAAAAGCGCCGTTTACCGAGACCGGTAGCTTCTCCATTTTTCAGGATCTGGGACTGGGTGAGGGCTTATTTTTTGCACGCCGAGCTGACGTTTTTATCAGGGCTGTGGAGTCTGAGTCTGTGTCCATTTTGGTGGAGTCAAGAGTCTGTATTAAATAGACAGACTCTAACTCCTAAAATATATAATAAATTGGGTTCAATACAGTTTGTGGGGAATATTTTTTCATAAGAATTTGGGAAAGTTATGAAATGTCCTATATATGTCTGTCCTATTCCAGATCTAAGGGCCTAGACTTTTAGCTGAGATTAATCTGTGCTACAGTAAATTTATCACTTAAACATGAGCCATGCATGAGGGAGTCGGTGTCATGGAAATTGAGGAGTCAGAGGTTTGGCTTACCGACTTCCACAGCCCTGGTGGGAAAGCGGCTGCCGGTGACCGGCGGTAACCTCAATGACGTCACCGCTTATCACTGAAGCTGCGTTCTCATGCTCCGCTCACTGTAGTCTGGATGCAGGGCTGAGCGGCTGCATCATGCCATCCCTCAGCAATGCATCCTGATGAAAGCGAATTTGGGCTCTTCGTGGGACAAATGGATGATCGGCGGACAGGTGAGGATGTCTGTTTTTTTATTTTGAAAATAAATAAATAGGTAAGTATGTTGAGGCGTTTTTATTTCAAAATAAAAGGACTTTACTCTGTTTTCTCACTTAAATTTACGGGATTAGTAATGGGGACGTATAATAGACGCCTTTCCATTACTAACCCCTGGGCTTGATGTCAGCTGACATCAACCCCATAAATATTAAACCCACTTGCCACCGCACCAGGGCAAGTTGGAAGAGCCGAGGCAAAGCTCCTGATTTGGCGCATCTTATGGATGTGCCATTTCTGGAGCTGATGTTTTTAGTCTGGGATGGGGCCAATATCCATGGCCCCTTCCCAGGCTATTAATATCAGCTCACAGCTGTCTAATTAGCCTTTGCAGGTTAGTAATTATAGGGGAACCATATGCATTTTTTATGGGGTCCCCCTTAACTAACCAGTAAAGGCTAAGCAAACAGCTGTAAGATTTTAATAGCCTGGAAACATTTATGGCAAATGGCCACTTTCCCAGAATATTAACAACAGCTACCAGCTGTCGGCCTTCCCTCAGCTGGTTATGAGAATTATGGGGGACCCCACACAGTTTTAATTCTTTTTATTTATTTAATACACAATGTACACACACAGCAAGTGCTGAATACAACTCCCATCATCGTCGCATGGTCGTGCTGATCTCAGGGAGCCCTTGGGACAATCATGAGTGCTGCCTTAGGCACCCAGCGCGAATTGTATGGCTTTTCCCTAGCACAGGTGCTTATGCGGCACACTGAAGCACACGGACATGTATAGTACCGGTATGTTTTTTTCTAGTGCAGGTAATATCAGGACGTGTGAAAGAGGCCTGACAGTGATGTTTGAAAATGGAGACGAAGAAAAAAAAAAAAAAAGTGATGAGTAATCACATTGTGTGAACATACCCCAGCAGCTCAGTAGTCTTTTATAATGCAAGGAAAGAATTCATTTTTAAGATTATAGTACAGATTATAGTACACTTCCATTTTGACCAGCTTATAACCCCAAGGTGATCAGAATGGCACAGAATTGCAAGTCACTGTATGGTCTTAATTCTGCCTAGATACCGTTGGCCAAACGTTGCTGTGGAGCACTAGCCGAAAAAAGGGCAGACCGTGAAGGACTGCAGCAGGTCATTGGCAGCAGGAGGAATATAAGTTGGATGTATGATGGCACAGTATTATGGAGAGAATTATACCAAGGTGTGACCAATGACTGATCAACTTATCAAATGGACTAACACAAGTTTAAAAGTTGTCTGCAAGCTGAGCAGTCATCTCAACAGCTGAAATTGAAGCTGTCACGTCAAATTCTTGTAACAATAATCCTTGCTTATTATTGCACTGTGAACTACAACATTGATATTGTTTAGTTAAAGGGGTATTCCCATCTCCAAGATCCTATCCCAATATGTAGTAGGTGTAATAATAATAATAATATTAGCAGATACCTACAATTAGAAATATAGTATAGTATTTTTGATTCGCTGTGTCTTTCCTCATGTGCAGAAATTGCAGGACCTTGGGTATCCATGGTTACATCCACTGATAAAGTCACAGTTAGTTAGCTAGCTGCTAGTGGTCGTAACCATGAATACCTAAAGGTCCTGTATTGCCTGCACATGAGGGAAGAGACATAGCGACTCAAAAATACTATACTAAATTTCTAATTGGAGGTACTGTAAATGCTAATAATAATAATCCTACTAAATATTGCGATAGGATCTTAGAGATGGGAATACCCCTTTAACTTTTTTTTTTTTACTGACAAAAAAAAAAAAAAAAAGGGCAGATCTACGAACCTTATGCACATATGGTCGAACGAGGTCATCCAGCTTGTATAAAATTCTGTCGATCACTTTCACTAACAAATGTCGTTCTTGGTCTTCAAGGGTTGGCGACATCAGTAGAGGAAGAATTTGATTAAAAAGTGGCCCAGCTCCAAACTCACGGGCTTTGTCTGTAATTTGTCGCAAAGCTGCCTATTAATAAAAAAGTGAATTCAATGAGAGACCATAAAAACACAAAACAAATTTTTTTCTTACATCAGATTAATAAATCAGTCTTTGAATAGTCATTAATTTCTTTAGAAAGTCAAACTTTTTATTCTATTTGGATGTTTTGACATGATTTTGATGAATATAGGATGGTTTGACATAGTATAAAATTTGGGTCATCAGCTTGCTCATTGACTTTGAGCCTGGTATATTCATAGATAAAACTTAAAGGGGTATTCTCATCTCTAAGTGCCTATACTAATTAGGTGTAATCATATTAGCCAATACATCCAATTAGAAATGTAGTATAGCTTTTCTGATACGCTATGTCTCTTTCCTCATGTGCAGGCATTGCAGGACCTTAGGTATCCATGTATATGACTGCTCACAATTAGCTAACTAACTCACTATTTCAGTGGTCATAACCATGAATATCTAAAGTCCTGCAATGCCTGCACATGAGGAAAGACATAGCGAATCAGACAAACTAAATTTTTAATGGGAGGTATTTGCTAATATTAACCCCTTTAAAGCCCAAGACGTACTAATACATACCTGCGCCCTGGGACTTAACAGCCAGATACGTATTAGTACATCATGGCGATCGTGCACACACACACAGGTTGTGCGGGCGCGATCACCGCTGGGTGTCAGCTGATTGTCACAGCTGACACCCGATGCTATGTGCTGGGAGCGGTCCCGTACCGCTCCCGGCACATTAACCCCTGCAATGCTGCGATCGAAGTCGAACGCAGCATTGCTGTGGCAAGGGGAAGTGATCGTGATACTCACTCACCTCTCCTGTCGGCGTCCAACGCTGTCTGCTGTGGCTTCCCGGATGTTGCCATGACAACCCGATGTCGTCATGACCAAACAGACAGCAGGAAGATACTTTGGTCATGCGCAGTGCATGACCAAAGCATCTTCTGCATCTGCAGCGCTGACAGCCTGTATAGCACAGGGATGATGCACCCTCCCTATGCTATACAAGCGATCAGAATAAAAAAAAGTGAAAGTCCCATAGTGAAACAAAGAATAAATGTAAAAAAAGTGTTAAAAAATGAAAGAAAAATAAAATTGTAAAAATATAAAAAAAAATAAAAAATAATCCACCAAAAATAAAAATATAATGTACCCATCAATAAATAGTTTTTTTTTCCTAACAAAACAATAAAAGTACATATAGTTGGTATTGCCGCATCCGGAACGACCTGACCTATAAAACCGTCCCACTAGTTAACCCCTTTAGTGAACACAGTAAAAAAAAAAAAAAAAAAAAAACAATGCTTTATCATCATACCGCCAAACAAAAAACACTCGATCAAAAAGACGAATATAAATAAAAATGGTACCGCTGAAAACGTCATCTTGTCCCGCAAAACACAAGCCGCCTTACAGCTCCATCAGCCGAAAAATGAAAAAAAAAAAAAAAAAAAAGGTTATAGCTCTCAGAATAAAGTGATGCAAAAAATATTTTTTTTCTATAAAATACCTTTTATTATGTAAAAATGCCAAAACATAGAAAAACAATATAAATGTGGTACCGCTGTAAACGTACTGACCCGAAGAATAAAGCTACCTTATCAACTTTACCACATGCGGAACAGAATAAAAAAAAATTAAAAAATAAACAATTACTGAATTGTTGGTTTTTGTTTATTCTGCCTCCCAAAAATCGGAATAAAAGGCGATCAAAAAATGTCACGTGCCTGAAAATGGCACCAATAAAAAAGTCAACTCATCCCGCAAAAAACAAGCAGTCAAATGACTAGCTGTCAATCATAAAAACCAGATACGATTCTGGTATCGTTGTAATCGCACCAACCCGAAGAATTAGTCTAATCACTTATACTGCATGAGGAACGGCGTAAAAAATAAACTCTAGGGTTAGGGCTGTTCTAGGCTTAGGGTTGGGATTTTTTTCAAAAGTAAATAAAAAAAAAAATGACGATATGGTGACTAGTGTTGAGCGCAAGTGCTCGCTACTTGAGTTTTCATCGGATGCTCGGGTATGCATTGAGTATCGCGAGTGCTCAAGTGACATGCTCGAGTCTCCACCCCATATGCTTTGCGGCCAAAAAAAAAAATGCCATGCACGAGCGATCCCCGCATGTTTTTTTCGGGTGTCTAATAACAGTGCGACATGTGGGCGGGAACTCTAGCATGTCACTCAAGCACCCGCGATACATGGTGCACACCCGAGCACCCGATGCAAACTCAAGTAGAGAGCACTTGCGCTCAAGACTAATGACAACTTATTCAATATGATGACCTAATGTTATCAAATTCTATGTTGTACCCCTGGGTTCAAAATGTTGACTATACCCCTTGATAAAATCCTTGAGGGGTGAAGTTTACAAAATGGGGTCACTTATGGGAGGTTTCTACTATTTAGGCACATCAGGGGCTCTTCAAAAGCGACATGGCGTCCACTCTCGATTCCAGCCAATTTTGCGTTCAAAAAGTCACACAGTGCTCCTTCCCTTCTGAACTCTGCAGTGCTCAGTACTCAGGATAAATTGCACAAAAGTTTTTGGGCTCCATTTTTCTCCTCTTTCCTTGGGAAAATAAAAAATTGGGGCAAAAACATCATTTTTGTGGAAAAAGTTTGATTATTTTTTTTTTTTATTTTCACAGCTCCATGTTATAACCTTCTGTAAAGTACTTGGGGGCTCAGGGTGCTCACCACACATCTAGATAAGTTCCCAAAATGGTGTCACTTTTGGGGGGGTTTACACTGTTTAGGAACATCATGGGCTCCCCCAAATGCAAAATGGAGTCCGTTAATTATTCAAGCAAATTTTACAATCATAAAGTCAAATGGCGCTCCTTCCCTTTCGAACCCTGCCATGCGCCCAAACAGTGGTTTTTCCCCACATATGGGGTATCTGCATGCCCAGGGGAAATTGCACAACAAATTTTGGGGTCCATTTTTTCCTGTTACCCCTGTGAAAATTAAAAAAATTGGGTCTAAAGTAACATTTTTGTGAAAAGAGGTTAGAAGTTAATTTTTTTTGTTCCACATTCCAAAAATTCCTGTGAAGCACCTGAAGGGTTAATAAAGTTCTTGAATGTGGTTTTGAGCACCTTGAGGGGTGCAGTTTTTAGGATGGTGTCACTTTTGGGTATTTTCTGTCATATAGACCCCTCAAAGTGACTTCAAATGTGATGTGGTTTTGTAAATTTTGTTGGAAAAATGAGAAATCGCTGGTCAACTTTTAACCCTTATAAATCCCTAATAAAAAAAAAAAATTGGTTCCAAAATTGTGCTGATGAACTGATGAAAAGCAGACATGGGGGAAACGTTATTTATTAACTATTTTGTGTGACATCTCTCTGATTTAAGGGCATAAAAATTAAATTGCAAAATTTTCTAAATTTTCGCCAAATTTCCGTTTTTTCACAAATAAACGCAAGCGATATTGAAGAAATTTTACCACAATTATGAAGTACAATATGTCACGAATAAACAATCTCAATCAGGGGGATCCGTTGAAGCTTTCCAGAGTAATTACCTCATAAAGTGGCAGTGGTCAGAATTGTAAAAACTGGCCTGGTCATTAACGTGCAAACCACCTTGGGGGGTAATGGGGTTAATATTACACATACTACATATTGGGATAGGACATTTTTGAGATGGTCATACCTCTGTTTTTTATAATAAAAAAAATAAGTTGTAAAATACATACTTTTCTCATTGGAGGTGTCCCATTCTTTATTTTCAGAAGTAATTTCATAATTTTCCTCTCTTTCTGCTCTTCTGGACTAAGTGTTGATTCATCTACATCGACCTTTAATTGAAAGAAAAACAAAAAAAAATGATTTTCACAACAACCCTTTTCTCAAACATTTACAATTAGTTACAGTTCATTAAAGGAAGTCGGTCACCATTAAAAGGCAGGCACCATGTTATAGAGCAGAAGTGAGAAGAGTAAATTGACAATTTTGAGAGAAAAGATTCATTATAACCAGTGCTTTAACTCACTGCTCATTCTAAGATTTTCAGTCCAGTGGGCAGTCCTATTAGTGACTGACAGCAATCTCTGAATGCACACCTATACATAGAAAGGACTGCTCTCTGGACCAAAAGCCCAGAACAAGGGGCGGTTCAATTGATGAAAACCAGAATTTCAAATTTGCAAAAAAAAAAAAAAAGTAAAATAAGAATGGGGTATTGACGTTTCCAAATTCTGTAATGTTTTTACTCTTTTTTTTAATTGATTGAGCTGTGTGTGGGCTTATTTTTTTGTATTGCGAGATGATGACTATTGATTTCATACTGGGATAGATAATGTTTTAATCACTTAAAAGGGAATCTGTCAGCAGGTTTTTGCTTTGTAATCTGAAGACAGAAGGAGCTATTACACAGAATACTGAAATGTGTCACTTGTCAGAGTGCATACTGTTTACTAATTGTGAAGGATTAATCACTAAGATTAACATTGCTGGACTAATCAGGCAACCCCCACTCCTGTGATAAGCACCTCACTGCCTTTGGACTTTGTACAGAGCCTGGTGTGAGCGGGGCAGCTCTCTCAGCTCGGTTTCATTCTAATTCTAAAAGCTTCGATTGGGTCAGATCTGCTGCACCCAGTGAATTAAGTGATACATGGTTAGATTCAGCTTCTTTTTGCCTAAATTACACTGCTTTCACATGAGGTAGCAAAAATCTGCTGACAGATTCCCTTTAAATGAAGTGCAAGGCAATTCTGGCATTTTGACATTTTTTCCTTTACAGTGTTTACTACATGGGGTTAATTTTACAATTTGATAGACTGGGTTTTTACAAAAGTGGCATTAGTAAAGTACCATAATTTTTCAGACTATAAGACGCACTTTTTAACAAGAAAAACTATTGACTAACAGTGTTCGTATCATAGTCCGAAAGCAGGTTTCTGTAATGGAGGAAAAGGATGACAGAACTGCTCTCTCCTTCCCCACACGGGTATGTGTGAGGTACAGAGCAGGAGAGGAAGCTACAGAGACTGAAGGGAGGCTGCAGGAGCATAGCAGCTGCTGAACATTCTATCCAATTAACTCAAGGAGCCTTCAGGCCATGACCTGAAAGCTCCTTGAGTTAATCATGTGGGAGGTCCTTCAGCTGCTCAGATCATGTAGCCTCTGTTAAAGGTCCTAATCAGGAACTGCAAGTTAATGTAGTGATGTGTGTGTATTAGTTTGCATGTAACAGAGCTGTGTATGTGCCCGATATATGCATATGTGTGTGATACACACTGCCGAGAAACACTAACAATAGGTTTATTACTTACCTAGTTTACCCTATGATAATGACCCCTCCACTTTACACCACCAGGGAAGTTTTAATTAATAGGAAAAATGTCTTTCCTATTTTTTGCTGTCTAAACCTGGGGTGTGTCTTATGGTAAGGTGCGTCTTATAGTCCGAAAAAAAACACTTTATTTACATTTCAAAAGTATTTATTTTCAATTCGGTAAAATAGAGAAGGGGGTGTTTCAAATTTTTATATTTCAAAAATGTTATCCCCTCAGAGGACTTGAATCTGCGATTGCAGTACCATAGTATTGCAGTATATACGGAAAATCTCACATTGAACAAAAAAACCTGACTGAAAAACAGCAATTAAGTCACCACACTTCCCTCAACAAAATGCAATAAAAAGAAATCACTGTCATATGTACTTAAAATATATTTAAAAGCTACAGCCCAGTATCCAAAAAAACAAGACCTCATTCAGAACAATGCAGCATTACCCATTTATTTATGCAGGCCATTTTACTGTACTATGAGTGCTGTAAAAATGAAACCCCAAAAAACAATGGCAACTTGCTTTTTCCAACATTTCACCCCACTTGGATTTTTTTTCCTTGTTCATCCCTACATTGTATAGTAAAATGAATGGTAGTGCTCAAAAAAACAACTCATCTTGCAATTAAAAGGAACCTGTCATGTCCTGTCTATGTAAACTGCCCCCATTGCGTTGTTAGTGATGCAATCTCAGGAGCAGAGATCTTGGGAGAGGAGATCTTAATCAGAGCATGTGCCGCCTCGGGCGGCCATTTCCCCCGGAACCGCCGCATGAGAAAGTGTGGAAGGTGCGGGGCTCCAGCTTTTACAAAAGGACGGCAGAGCCCCCACACCACCGGACCGCAAGCCAGGGCACCGCAAGCCATCTTCTGACTTCTGCCTCTGCCGGAGACAGAAACTTCAGGCTGCAGCGATCTCCCGACTCCTGCCAACTGGGACCCCGCTCCACCAACGCCTCAGCCCCCCAGATAAGCCGATTATAAACACACACCGGTTTATTAAAAAAAAAAAAAAAAAAAAAAACTTTTTTCTTTTTCTGCTCCCCAAAATTTGGGGTGCGTCATATAAACCGATGCGTCTTATAATCCGCAAAATACGGGAAGTATATAAAGTGCTATATACTCATTATATTAGCACCAATTTGGATGAAAAAGGCGTATTAGTGATGCACATTGCATCACTAACAATGCAATGGGGGCAGTTTATATAGTAGACAGGACATGACAGGTTCGCTTAAAGTCCTCAAAACTAGGTCAGTTGAATGATAAGTAAAAAATATTGTCTGTACCCTTATTTATTCACGTTGCGTTTTTGCTGTGTTTATGAAAATTAAAAGCTACTTTTTACAGTACCTGCAAAAGCTTTGTAGCTTAGAAATAAATGAGCAATTGTAAAAAAAAAAAAAAAAAAACAGCAAAAAAACCCACCCATTTTTTTCTGAAAAAAAACAAACAAATGCAGGTACAGCAGGATGTGAAGCAAGGCTGTGGAGTTGAAGTCGTTGTCCATTTTGGTGGAGTCGGATGTCGTATAAAATGGATTAAGACTCCAAAAATATTTAATTGGGTACAGTAGTTCAATGCAGGATGTGCTGTAAATGTTTTCATAAGAATTTGGGAAAGTTATGAAATGTCCTATAAATGTTTGTTTTATTCCTGATCTAAGGATTTAAGATTTTAGTTGAGAAATCTGTGCTGCATTTTATGCACATGCTTAGTAGTTGATGCAGGGCTGTGGAGTCGGAGTCATGGAGTCGGAGTCATGGAGTCGGGAGACAGGGAAATTAAGGAGTCGAAGGTTTGGCTTACCGACTCCACGGACCTGTGGGCAACCCATTAACTCATTTATTTTTGTGATTTTTCCAAGTTTAAACCATAATGTCTTGGTGTCCTCATAGGAGCATGGCTGTTAATATTAGTACAGTTTAATTAAATTGGTGATGTGTTAAAGTAAGCAATGGCCTTCAAATTTAACCTCTTAACCACCGCCGTAACGCATTTTTACGGCAGCAGTTAAGGGTAATTATGCCTCAGCGCCGCTCTTTCACGGTACTGAGGCATTAGTGTATAGAGCCGCCCGGCAGCGGCGATTCCCGCGAGTGTCAGCTGTGTATGACAACTGACACCCCGCAACATCTGCCCCGGCCAGTTTCGATGCAGCACCTTTCAGCAGGATTGTGCTCAGTAAACTACATACACTGTCAGGGGTGCAACATTACACTGATTAAAATGATACCTGGGTTGATTAAACCGTCCTGTGGCTCTTGTGTAATCTTTACTTTCAGTTTGGAGATCTGATATGCTTGTGCTTCAGGGCGGCCTGTGGCGTGGGCTCCATCTGGTGCTCTGCTTACATATTCAGCTATATGCTCTTATCACAGCTCACTGATCATTCAGCGACTGCCTCCTATTTTACCTAATCCCGCATTACTGGATGCATTATGTAAAATAGGAGGCAGGTCAGTGTAGGCACAGTGAGTAGTCATAAGACCATACAGATGAATAAGTATATAGAGCACCAGATAGAGCCCACGCCAAAGCACGGGCATATCATTTTTCCCTTCACCCATGACAGCACACCTTAGAGAGGATCCGCCCTTCGAGGACAGGAAACCATCTGAAATAAAAAGGGCGGCACCCCTCCCCCGCTTCAGTTGGTTTCCTGCCCTTGATGGGAATCCTCATGAAGTAATCAGGCGGCTGTCATGCTGAAGAGACTTACCCAGGCCTGTCCCGACACAGGAAGAGCAGGCTTTTGTCCGTGGCACCGGCCTTCAGGTGCTGGTACCGCCGTATGCAGGTTCCCCGGGGACCTGTTGCACGTGCGGGCGCAGAGATCCTGGGCTTCCGTACACCGCCGCGCATGTGACCGGAAGGGACCGTGGTCACGTGCCTCTGACGTCATGGCGCGGGGCACGCTGGGTAGGGCGTGCCTCGATGACGTCGGGGGCGGCGCCGGAGAAAAGATGGCGGCGCCCTGTATAATGCCGTTCGGCATGGCAAAACGCTGGCGGCGTTTGCGCTGGGGAAACGGCAGCCAGGGGGAGGGGGATAATCACTGGAAGGAGACCGCAGGGATCTGGAGGTGGCTGACGCCGCCCATCTCCCTATATTAAGGAGCACCTGGGGTCAGAAGGCTGCTCAAAGTCCTGACAATGTCTGACATGGAGCAGCAACAGCTGTCGCAACGGCCATAGTCGCTACCGCCTTTATCACCACCTCCGTCTGCTCGCCGGTCTAGAGGGTCCAGCGGAAGGAGCAGTAGTAGTCCCAGTCAGAAGGGTAAAGCTTTTCAGGACTCCACGGTCTCCAGGAGGGATGCGTCACGTATCCTGAAACAGTCTTCAATTCCGGTATCCGCAGTGGCGGGGTGAGTGATCTTCGTGAATGTCACTAGATAGATTTGCTAATGAGACTCCTATTGTGTGTTTAAATCACCAGGAGGAACCCAGGAAAGTTACCGCCAAGAAGCGGAACAGGGAATGTGCGATATGCAAATGCCCGCTAGCAATAGACTGGCAGAAGGAGCTCTGCTTGGACTGCATTAAGAAAACTATTTGTGAGGGTACCCCGGATTTTGCAGCTAGCCTCAGGTGTGTCATCAGATCAGAGGTAGAGTGTTCCCTTCAAAAAATCATGAGAAAAAGAAGAAAAATCATATATCTGATCCTTCTTCTGACTGACTTCTCTGTGTTATTGGATGGAGAGTGTTGTAGTGGGGCCTCGTCCTCATAATCTTCAGACAGTGATAGAGGGGGGAGACCATGCTTCCCTATAGAAGACACAGATAGATTGGTAAAGGCTCTCAGAACCACTATGGGGTTAAAGGAAGATAAATCCGTTAAGTCCCTAGAGGACATCATGTTTGCAGGGTTAGAAGTAAAGAAAAAACGCACCTTCCCGGTGAACGCTAAGGTCCAGGCACTTATCAATAGAGAATGGAGGAAGCCTGAGAAAGTAGGCGCCTTGCCTTCATCCTCAAAGAGGAAGTATCCCTTTGAACTAAAAGGACTCTGAAAACTGGGACAAGGTGCCAAAAATTGACGCTGCGGTGTCTAGATCATCAAAAAGATTGGCACTCCCTCTTGAAGACTCAGGGATACTTAGAGACCCCTTAGACAAGAAGGCGGATACCTTTTTAAAGCATACTTGGGAATCCGCAGGAGGAGGTCTAAAGCCAGCCATTGCAGGAACATGAACTCCTCGTTCCCTTATGATATGGTTACAGCAGTTGGAAGATCAGCTGAAAGATAAAGACCTCAAGGGAAAAAATTCTAGCCAACCTCCCCATTACATGGTGCAGCTGCCTTTCTAGCAGATACCTCTGCTAACTCAGTAAAACTGGCAGCTAGGTCGGCTGGTCTATCAAACGAAGCTAGACGAGCTCTGCGGCTCAAGGGATGCCCTGGAGACTTACAATCAAAGTCTAGATTGTGTTCTATCCCCTGTGACAGCCAATTTCTTTTTGGCCAAAAATTGAACGATGTCCTTGAGAAAGTGAGCAACAAAAAAGGAAGGTTCCCTGGGTTTTCGGCGGACGCCAGGAAGACCTATTTTCGGAAGGGGAAATTTAGTAGCGGCAGCCCCCCCCCCTCCCCCCGGGAGAATAAGAAAGTGGAATTTTAACAACAAGAAAGAGTCCAGATATATGTTTGGGGGTCCCTCCGCCGCCTCGAAAAAACCTCCACAATGACGCCAGGCCACAAGTTGGAGGGTGACTCAGTTTGTTCAGGCCTGGGCCTGGGAAAACATTTCCTCCAGTCCCTGAGTCCTCAACATAGTGAGAGATGAACTAAGGATTCAATCCCTTCAGCAGCCACGCCGCTCATTTGTGATAACTCCTGTAAGAAAATCCCCAGACGAACAGCTGGCCCTAGAATCAGAGATCTTGAGCCTGTTGAACAAACAAGTGCTATGCGAAGTTCTGGTCAGTCAAAAAGGAAGGGGATTTTATTCCCCGCTCTTTCTAATAAAAAAAACGGACGGTTCATTCAGAGCTATTATAAGTCTAAAAGGCTTTAACCGATTTGTAGACAGCCATACATTCAAAATGGAATCGATAAATTTAACAATAAAGCTTCTTTTTCACAATTGCTTTATGGCAGTGATAGATCTCAAAGACACGTATTATCACGTCCCAATCCACTCAGATCATCAAAAGTATCTAATGGTTGCTCTTTACATCCAAGGAAATTGCAGACACTTCCAGTTCCAAGCTCTTCCCTTCGCGTTGTCGATTGCTCCAAGGGTATTCACCAAGCTGATAGCCGAGTTGACAGCCTTTCTTCGCATTCAAAATACAGTTATAATACCATATCTGGATGAATTCCTTATAGTGGGGAATTCAGAGAGCCACTGTATTTCACAACTAAATCAAGTCATGGCTGGATGGTCAATACCCAAAAATCAAGGCTAGAACCCGAAAGGGTCCAGGCCTTTCTGGGGTTTACTCTAAACTCCGAGTGTCAGACTTGTCTTGTACCCGACAGCAAAATAGACAAAGTCACAAATTTGGTCTCAGCAGCCATACACACCACAGACATGTCCTTAAGGAAGGCTATATCCCTGCTAGGTACTCTAACATCATGCATTCCGGCGGTCAAGTGGGCCCAATTTCACACAAGAAACCTTCAGTGGGAAATCTGGTCAGCACAAAGATTGTTAAAAGGGTATTTAGAAGGAAAGGTACATCTCTCCTTGCGAACCAGGAACGCCCTCTTGTGGTGGGCAGACAGGTCAAATTTATCTTTGGGGGTCCAGTGGGACACGACAGTACAAAACATCATCATGACTGATGCAAGTAACTCAGGGTGGGGAACACACCTAGAAAATCAGAATTCAAGGCTCTTTGTCATTCCTAGAGAAAAAAAAAAGGGAATTCAAATCTAAAAGCTATGGGCAGTGAGGAACGCTTTAGAAGGCTTCCTCCCTTTACTCCAGGGTCGTCATGTTCGGGTTATGTCGGATAACAGAACCACAGTGGCCTGCATAATCCACCAGGGGGAACAAGATCTCATTCTCTTCTGGAAGCAGTAGGCAGAAGATTTTGCTCCGCTATTTGAAAAAGCCTATCTCTTACGGCGCTACTTATACGACGCATATAAAACACGAGAGCAGACTTCCTAAGCCGCAACAAGTTGAGACAAGGGGAATGGGCCCTGAATCCCAGAGTATTCCAACAGATAGTACAGCTGTGGGGTCTACTAGAGATAGATTTGTTCGCCGACAAAAACAACAGGAAAGTGGAGAAGTTCTGCTCACTAGATCCAAGGGGAAACCCATTGGCAATAGATGCTCTCCAGATTCCTTGGAGCTTCAAGTGGGCCTATGCCTTCCCTCCAATAGCTATGATACCTCTGGTAGTGAGGAAGATCAGGAAGGATCAAACAAGAGTGATTCTCCTAGCCCCATTCTGGCCAAAGAGATCATGGTTATCCCTTTTGAGGATGATGTCACGATCAGACCCATGGATCCTACCAGAGACCCCGGACCTTCGAGCTCAGGGACCAATATTCCACTCTCAAGCGAAGGGTTTCCACCTAGCAGCGTGGAATTTGAGAGGGCAATATTGAGGGGCAAAAGTTTTTCGTCAGGTTTAGTGTCTACCCTATTAAAAAGTAAAAGCCCATAACCACCAAAATCTATGGTAGAACATGGCGAAAAATTTTAGATTTCCTAAGAAAGCCATTAAGCCAAAAACCTCAAATTAATTCCATCCTGGAGTTCTTACAGAAAGGGTTTGAGTTAAGTCTGGCTACCAGTACACTTAAGGTCCAGGTTTCTGCCTTGGGTGTGCTATATAACCATAACCTCGCAGCCAATAAATGGATTACAAGGTTCATTAAATCTTGTGGTAGATCTAGGCCAGTCTCAATACCCAAAGTTTCTCCATGGAACCTAAATTTAGTACTTGATGCCCTAACTATGAAACCCTTTGAACCAGTTCAGGAGTTGTCTGCAAAATACATAACTCTCAAAACAATTATTTTGGTAGTTTTAACATCAGCCCATAGAGTAAGTGATTTGCAGGCCCTATCCATAAATCCTCCATATTCACAAATATTTGAGGATAGAACAGTATTGAGGCCTGATCCAGCCTACCTTCCTATGGTTGCGCTCAAGTTTCATAGATCACAGGAAATTGTTCTGCCCTCCTTTTGTAACAGCCCAAAGACCCCAGGGGAGCAAACGTTTCATAACCTTGACGTTAGAAGGGCTCTATTACAATACATAAAAGTAACTAGCCAGTGTAGACTTAGCCAATCCCTGTTCGTAGCCTTCCAGGGGAGTAGGAAGGGTTATGAGGTGACAAAAGCAACTATAGCCAGATGGATTAGGGAAGCCATCTGCTTAGCCTACTAGACTAGTAACACCCCGATCCCCGACGGCATCAAGGCTCACTCCACCAGAGCCGTGGCTACCTCCTGGGCAGAGAAGGCAGAGGTATCGATAGATCAGATCTGTAAGGCCGCTACATGGCCATCACCATCTACCTTTTTCAAACACTACCATTTGGATCTATCCTGCCTATCTGACTTAAACTTTCGTAGAAGGGAGCTGCAAGCGGTGGTCCCTCCCTAAGGTGTTTCTTTCTCCAAAATTCTCTCAGGCGTGCCGTCATGGGTGAAGGGAAAACACCAATGTTACTTACCGGTAGCCGTTTTTTCCAGAACCCATGACAGCACCCGTATATTTCCCCCCCTTCTTTCTCACTATATGGGTGTGCACGTTTGTTGGGTGTTATTTGATGTGGTGTTGGATTTTGTATATAACTCTTTTATGGAGGTCCTCTCAATGCTCTATAACCAACTGAAGCGGGGGAGAGGTGCCGCCCTTTTACTTCAGATGGTTTCCTGTCCTCGAAGGGCGGATCCTCTCTCAGGTGTGCTGTCATGGGTTCTGGAAAAACCGGCTACCGGTAAGTAACCTTGGTGTAGTTCCAAACTGAAAGTAAAGATTACACAAGAACCACAGCAGGGATTTCATCAAGCAAGGTATCATATTAATCAATGTAATGTTGCCCTCCTGACAGTGTATGTGTTTTACGGAGCACAATCCTGTTGACAGAAGTACTTAAAAGGGTTAAAGCGCACGTCAATCGTGATTTAAGTGGTTACAAGGAGGTCGCAAGACCCTCCTTAGTAGCCATCAGACCTCCGTGATGAAAATTGTGGGCCCCGATGGTCTCCAGGGTGCCCTGAGATCATGTGATGTTCCCAGAGTTCGGTTCCCAGAAGTACTGCAGTGTATGAGATCAGCACTCAAAGTGAAATTACACATGTCTCAGAGTGGGACATAGTGAAAAAGAAAGGTCCACAATTTTGGACCGAAACTATGCCGTATGGGCTATGAAACCTAATCACTTTATTCTACTTTGTGTGCTGCCTCCATATTTTTGCATGGATATATACATTGTGGATAATAGTATTTTTTGTGATAAATTTTTTTCTTTAACAAATATGCTATGGATATACTACTCCTGAAGATGGAATATTTACAAGAGGAAATTTCAATCCTAAGTGTAAGTATTTTGAACACAGAGGTTAAATTAAAGGAATTGGTGAATCCTGAGACATGGTCAAAATTTAAAGAGGTAGTTAATACACGGCTACAAAAAGTTAAAATTGATCTAGAAGAAACTAAGACATAAGTGGACAAGGGACACGGAGGACCACCAGCTGGGTAATATTTATGGCTGGCAGAAAAATGGAGGCAGAGCTGTCTTTGATAAGAAATCCTATAATAGATCAGGTGGTTATAAAGACAGTCCCTAGAGAGTATATGTATAATACCTTACATTTTCCAAACCGTATTTCCAGAAAGATTGATGGAAACAGGGGACAATGGAGGACAAGAAGAGGTGGAAGGAAACACGACCGTGGAGAAAAGGGAAACAAGACAAAGAAACCGGATGAATCCATCGAAACAGACAACCGTGAGGTCAAAGAACAGAATTGGTAGTTAATCTTTCCTCTAAAAATTTGTCCATAGAGGCGATTAATGTTTTGTCCAAGGGTTTATCATTTAGTTTTAATACACATGTGAACTGGTTTAAACTTGAAACTGAACTATAAAAGTTTTTTAGATCTATAAAATTAAAGTATTGGTATGGCAGAAGTGATAAAAAAACGGATAAAAATACGGATATTGATAACACCAAAAATGTTTTGAGGTTACATGATGTGAAGCTCAGTAACAAGAGTGACTTTGTACCTTTAATTAATGTGCCCGCTATAGAAGCCTACCTCACTGCAGTAAATAGAGATATTGAGGACTTGAAACGGTCCTACACTAGGAATACTTTCAGACATCCTAATTTTACCAAGAATGTATATAGAGTTATGGATTCTTTGATCCATGACAGTTAAATATATAGCTGAAGTAGAGAGACAGTCATCGGAGACCGAGGTATATGAGGAATTAAATGGGGATCCTAAATATGTAATTATGAGGAAAATTAAATTCATCCTAGATGAAGCTATCCATCAAAATATCATTGATGAAGATCTATATAAATTTCTTATGCATGATAATCCTGTTATATCGGTGATATACATACTCCCTAAAATACAAAAGTCTCTTGTAAATCCCCCCGGACGTCCAATAGTCTCAGGGAGCAATTCCCTATTCAGCTGTATTGGTATATATCTTGATAGGGTCTTAGGTCCTCTAACTAGACAAGCAACATCTTGTGTGTTGGACACTACAAATTTTTTAAGGAAATTAAATTTGGTTGCTATCGAAAGTAAAATAATTTTGGCTTCCTTTGACAGGACCTCTTTGTACACGTCAATTAATCATGAAGTGGGACTTGCGGCAGTGAGTAAGAAACTGGGTGAGACTGATTATACACCAAGGAAAAGTGACTTTATCATGTGTCTGTTGGAGCTAGCATTGAAAAATAATTATTTCCTCTTTGGTGATAATTATCTACAACGTAGAGGGACGGCAATGGGGGCCAGTATGGCTCCCGCATATGCTAACTTGACCATGATGGTCATGGAGGAGGACCTTATATATGTGTCCCACCACTTCAAACATGTTCGGGGATGGTGGAGATACATACATAGATGATGTCCTCCTCCTCTGGTCTGGATCTATGGAGGAATTGGTGGAATCCCAAGTCTTTTTGACTAACCTGGATAGTGATATTAAATTTACACTTTTGAGCTCAGATACAGAGATACAATTTTTGGATGTTCTGATTAAGTAGGAGAATCATAAATTGAGTATGGAATTGCTTGTTAAAGCGACGGATAATTCATTACGATATGATAGCCATCACCCACGTAAAATGGTGGAATCCTTACCATATAGTCAGTAGGAGAATTGTTAGCAATGAAAGTAGACTTGGGACTACTTTGGACTCTATGGTTGACAGATTTAGGGAGAGGAAGTACCCCAAAACACTGTTGAATAAATGGAGGGATAAGGTTGAAAAAAATAGATCGTAATATCCTTTTGGATAAAAAAAGCCAGTGGGGATACTACTTTGGAGAGAGTCCCATTGGTTACCACCTTTTGTGAACAGAGAAAATATGTGGCAAATATTGTTAAATATTGGCCTATGCTTAATAGATGTCTGCCGGAAATGAAAGTTTAAAATGCCCCTGTTAATTTCATATAAATGGACTAAGAACATTAGAGATGATTAATACGGGCGGATATTAGTCCTCAGAAGACAATAACCCAGGGTTCACTAACTGGGAGACAAAGATTGGGTTGTTTCCCATGTCTCAAATGTGTGAATTGTCCAAGTATGCTAAAAGGAGATAAAATTCAACATCCAATAAGTATATAATCCAATAAGATAAAATAACATCCAATATCAAGACTCTTCAGACCTACAGATCACTACCCATTCCTGCTAATACATGTGGGGACAAATGACACCGCAAGAAAGGACCTGGAAACCATCTGCAGTGACTTTGAAGACTTAGGCAAGAAAGTGAAAGAATTGGGAGCGCAGGTGGTCTTCTCATCCATCCTCCCAGTGGATGGCCATGGAACAATGAGGTGGAATAAGATTCTACAGGTGAACAACTGGCTACGTCGATGGTGCCGTCAACAAGGATTTGGATTTCTGGATCACGGAATGAATTACCTATACGATGGACTACTTGCTAGAGATGGGGTGCACCTTGCGAAGACTGGAAAACATGTATTTGGAAGTCGCCTTGCTACACTCATCAGTAGAGCTTTAAACTAGAACAATGTGGGAAGGGAAGCAAAAGGCCAGAAAAAGCCATACACATGACAAAGACTATTGAGATCTCTGCTACTGGAAGTGGAAAGGAAGAACAAAGACAAAACAATTTAAATAATAAAAATATGGGAGGAAGAGAAACCAATCACAAACTACAATGTTTCTATACAAATGCACAAAGCATGGGGAACAAACAAGGAGAATTGGAACTACTAATGCAGGAAAAGGAATATGATGTCATTGGAATCACTGAAACTTGGTGGGACGATACACATGATTGGAATAAAAGGCTAAAAGGATACAACTTATTTGCAAGAAACAGACTTGATAAACGAGGAGGAGGTGTCGCATTGTATGTTAGAAAAGCGTATATCTGCACAGAGATTGAAGCTTCAGAGACTGGGAGTTCTGTGGAAACTGTTTGGGTAAGAATACAAGGAGAGAACAACGGAAAGGACACCATTGTAGGCATTTACTACAGGCCACCTGGGCAAGCTGAAGATATGGATGAACTCTTTATGTATCAAATGACCAAGTTCTCCAAAAAATATGACGTAGTGGTCATGGGAGATTTCAACTATCCAGACATTTGTTGGGAATCTCTCTCAAGTAAAACTAACAGGTCAAGCAAATTCTTATCCTCTCTTGCTGACAACTTTATCTTCCAAAAGGTAGGGGAGAAAACAAGGGGATCTGCTACTTTGGATCTAATCCTTATAAACAGGGAGGAAATGGTTGAGGAGGTAAAGGTGGCTGGGACCCTAGGAGGCAGCGATCATGCTATTATAGAATTTTGGATAACTAGAGGAGGAAGACATGTGAAGACTCAAACTTCAAGGTTAGATTTTAGAAAGGCAGATTTTAAGAGACTCAGAAAGAGAATAGGAGGGATCCAATGGCTGGATGTCCTTAAGGACAAAAATGTCCAGGAAGGATGGGAAATTTTTAAAAATGAGATTCTCAAAGCACAATTGTTAACAATCCCGAAAAGTAGGAAGAATGGGAAGCATTTAAGGAAACCAGGATGGATGAACACAGAACTTAAACACATGCTAAAAAGAAAGAAAGAAATGTTTATTAAATGGAAAGAGGGAGGCATATCTAAAGAAGATTATAATGCAGTCTGCAGATCCTGCAGGGCACGTATCAGGTTAGCTAAAGCTGACAATGAATTAAGGCTTACAAGAGATGTCAAAAGCAATAAAAAAGGATTTTGGGGGTATGTCAAAAGTAAAAGAAAAGTCAAAGATGCTATAGGATTTTTACAGGATGAAAATGGAGAAATGGTAAGAGAGGATGTTGAGAAGGCCGAACTTTTTAACTCCTATTTTGCATCTGTTTTCGCTCAGAAAGAAAATGTAACATCAACTGATCTTCACTGTCCTTTTAAAGGAATAGAGGAATCCAAGTTATCTGTAAACAGAAAGATTGTGAGGGAATATTTAGCTAGCATAAATGAGTTCAAGTCTCCAGGTCCAGATGAATTACACCCCAGAGTACTGAAGGAGATCGTAGAAGAAATTTTAGAACCACTCTCCATAATCTTTGAAAATTCTTGGAGAACAGGAGAAGTCCCAGAAGACTGGAGAAGAGCAAATGTTGTTCCTATCTTCAAAAAGGGGAAGAAGGTGGACCCAGGGAACTATAGGCCGGTGAGTCTGACTTCTATACCAGGAAAGATCTTTGAACAAATTATTAAACAACATGTATGTAAGTACATGGATAAGAATGAAGTGATTAACCAGAGTCAGCATGGGTTTGTAACTAACAAGTCATGTCAGACTAACTTAATTTCCTTCTATGACAGAATCACTGACTGGGTGGATCAGGGAAATGCTGTAGATATAGTATATCTTGACTTCAGCAAAGCATTTGACAAAGTATCTCACACCATCCTTATTGAAAAAATGACCAAGTATGCAATGGACCAGGCAACTGTTAGGTGGATTCATAACTGGCTTAGTGATCGGACTCAAAGGGTGGTTGTAAATGGCTTCACATCCAGCTGGATGAATGTCTCAAGTGGGGTACCACAGGGCTCCGTCCTGGGACCTGTATTGTTCAACATCTTTATCAATGATTTAGATGAAGGAATTGAGGGTAAACTGATTAAATTTGCTGATGACACAAAGCTAGGAGGGATAGCTAATACTAGAGAAGAGAGAGAGAGGATTCAAAAAGACCTAAATAAACTGGAGCAGTGGGCAGCAACCAACAGAATGGTTTTTAACAGGGAAAAATGCAAAGTACTACATCTGGGCAATAAAAATGAAAAAAGCATATACAGAATGGGAGGAATAGAGCTAAGCAACAGTACATGTGAAAAAGACTTAGGTATACTAATAGATCATAGACTGAACATGAGTCAACAGTGTGATGCAGCAGCAAAAAAGGCAAATACAATTCTGGGATGTATTAACAGAAGCATACAGTCTAGATCACGTGAAGTCATTATCGGTCTTTACTCCTCTTTGGTCAGACCTCATCTGGAATACTGTGTACAGTTTTGGGCACCACATTTTAAAAAAAGACATAGACAAACTGGAGCAAGTTCAGAGAAGAGCGACCAGAATGGTGACTGGTCTGCAAACCATGTCCTATGAGGAACGGTTACAGGATTTGGGAATGTTTAGCTTGCAAAAAAGAAGACTGAGAGGAGACTTAATAGCTGTCTACAAATATGTCAAGGGCTGTCACATTGTAGAAGGATCATCTTTATTCTCATTTGCACAAGGAAAGACTAGAAGCAATGGGATGAAACTAAATGGGAGGAGACAGATTAGATATTAGAAAAAACTTTTTGACAGTTAGGGTGATTAATGAGTGGAACAGGCTGCCACGAGAGGTGGTGAGTTCCCCTTCAATGGACGTCTTCAAACAGAGGCTGGACAGACATCTGTCTGAGATGATTTAGTGAATCCTGCTTTGAGCAGGGGGTTGGACCAGATGACCCAGGAGGTCCCTTCCAACTCTACCATTCTATGATTCTATGATTCTATGAGTGATATATACAACCAAAATACTATCTTACATGCTCTTCTGACTATATTGTCTATTTACTGCAGTGCCCGTGTAATTTATTATATATCGGTGAGACAACTACAGATTTTAAGACTAGGATGAACAATAATACACTATTAGGAAGAAAAGACTCAATTTACCTGTCTCTAAACATTTCATAGAGAAAGGACATCTTGAGAAACAACTGAAATTTAGGATTATTGCCCATATACCCCCACTTAGAAGAGGAGGAGATAGGGTGCGCCTCCTCAAGATTAGGGAACTTGAATCGATTAGGAGACTTAATACTTTGAAATCACACTGCCTTAATAGTGACTTTAAATTGAGTGTGACTCTAGAAATGATCGCTTGCCTAATTTTCTCTCCTTTGTGAATTTGTTTGTCGTACATGGTATAAATCTTAGGCGTTTTTATTAATTTTTATATTCTTTTTTCTTTGATTCTTTAGATCTGCTGGTGCTGTAGGACAACGAAAGACATGACTCATCCCCATATATTATTGAGATCGTAATGTGTTATGAATTATAAATCATATATAAACCTTTTTTTTTTTTTTTATATTGCGCTATGTTGGATTAGGAATGTGGATTTCATTATATGCACTTACCTTGGAGTCCGTGATCCAATATGATTATACAGTTCTATTTATGACATGCTTACCCTTGTATGGTTCTAGGGTAGATGTGTTCCTCACAGGTTCATATCTCTCCTATACCTTTGGCCTCTGGGTTGCATACTCCAGCATATGGGGGGCGTTACCATGCTACTTGGGTCTATGTCTTATTTTAAATCACAGGATATTTGCTTTAATGCTTTATTATTTGGATACAGTACTCCTATTTGTAATATCTCCGATATTGTATGAAAATTGGGCAAGTTTCCCATCTCCAATATGGTGGGCAGTACTCTTTATACTGCTTTGTGCCTCTAGATCATATGAAGCCCATGATGCTCTATGGTGTGACCAGGTAACAGATGTTATGGGCGAAATGCCCTTTTCCAAGATGGAGCCGGTATACCCGGTCTTCTAGTGCACAGATGCACTACATCCTTACATCCTATTCTGACATGCGTGGTATTAGCTACAGGAACGCTGAGATTTTGGCGCTATATGCAAATGAAAATTGGGGTGAGCCATGTTTTCCTTTTTGTATACACAGCTGCTGAATATAATCAATTATGTATTGATATGAGTGTTATGGCTAGAAGCCCGTTTACATTGTATTTTTGCACTGTCACTTTACACTGATTATGTACCATCATGTCTTGTAATATTATTTATCTGAAAGATTATGTATATTATGCACTTTTCATGTAATTGCTGCTGATTACCATTGTAATTAGATCGCCTTAAATATTCTGCACTTGCACCTTACCTATGCTTGAGAAAGGTCCACAATTTTGGATCGAAATGTTGCCATATGGGCTATTAAACCTTATCACTTTAGTCTACTCTGTGTGCTGCCTCCATTTTTGCATCTCTCTCTCGCTCTATATATATATATATATATATATATATATATATATATATATATATATATATATATATATATATATATATATATATATATATATATATATATATATATATATATATATATATATATATATATATATATATATATATATATATAGATCTATATCTCTATCTATATATCTATAAATGTGTGGTGTGTTTATATATACACACAGTGGTCCATAATGAATAAAATTAAAAAGCGGTCTATAGGGCGCAAAAAGCACAATAGACCGCTTTTTTATTTTATTCAATTTGGACCACTTTCAGTCCTCCTTTGGGGGGTTAGAGGCAGGAGCAGTTTATAGTTAATCATTCTCAAATCCCCCCACTATAAAATTGCCCTTTGGCTGCTCAACTCAGGACCTGCGGTTGGGGGCTGCACTCTAACTTTCAGGACCTGTGGTGATGCACATCTGATCCTGAATCACGTGATCTGTGGGCGGACACGTGGCCTGCAATTTTGGAACCTGGAAGCGGTCTACAACACCTGGTGTGCCAAGCTAACTATACCTTGTGGTGAGACGTGCCTGCTCCTTCCATCCTCACACTAACACCGCAGTAGTGCAGGGGTGCACAACTCCAACAGGTCAGTGGCCTTTTGGCTGTTTCTGTCACATCTACCTATCAGGTGCTTCACATAGCGCGCTTTTTCTCCCTTTCTCATAAAATTAAAAATATATATATATATATATATATATATATATATATATATATATATATATATATATATATATATATATATATATATATATATATATATATATATATATATATATATATATATATATATATATATATATATATATACATACATACACACAGTCATATGAAAAAGTTTGGGCACCCCTATTAATCTTAAGCTTAATGTTTTATAAAAATTGGTGTTTTTGCAGCAGCTCTTTCAGTTTGATATATGTAATAACTGTTGGATACAGTAATGTTTCTGCCTTGAAATGAGGTTTATTGTACTAACAGAAAATGTGCAATCTGCATTCAAACAAAATTTGACAGGTGCATAAGTATGGGCACCTCACCAGAAAAGTGACATTAATATTTAGTAGATCCTCCTTTTGCAAAAATAACAGCCTCTAGTCGATTCCTGTAGCTTTTAATGAGTTCCTGGATCCTGGATGAAGGTATTTTTGACCATTCCTCTTTACAAAACAATTCCAGTTCAGTTAAGTTTGATGGTCGCCGAGCATGGACAGCCTCTTCAAATGATCCCACAGATGTTCAATGATATTCAGGTCTGGGGACTGGGATGGCCATTCCAGAACATTGTAATTGTTCCTCTGCATGAATGCCTGAGTAGATTTGGAGCGGTGTTTTGGATCTTTGTCTTGCTGAAAGATCCATCCACTGCGTAACTTCGACTTTATCACTGATTCTTGAACACTATTGCCAAGAATCTGCTGATACTGAGTGGAATCCATGCGTCCCTCAACTTTAACAAGATTCCCAGTGCTGGCATTGACCACACAGCCCCAAAGCATGATGGAACCTCCACCAAATTTTACTGTGGGAAGCAAGTGTTTTTCTTAGAATGCTGGTTTTTTTTTGCCGCCATGCATAACGCCTTTTTGTATGACCAAACAACTCAATCTTGGTTTCATCAGTCCACAGGACCTTCTTCCAAAAAGAAATAGGCTTCTTCAAATGTGCTTTTGCATACCTCAGCCGACTCTGTTTGTGCGTACTTGCAGAAACGGCTTCTTTCGCATCACTCTCCCATACAGCTTCTCCTTGTGCAAAGTGCGTTGTATAGTTGACCGATGCACAGCGACACCATCTGCAGCAAGTTGATGCTGCAGCTCTCTGGAGGTGGTCTGAGGATTGTCCTTGACTGATCTCACCATTCTTCTTCTCTGCCTTTCTGATGTTTTTCTTGTCCTGACACTTCTGGCCTTAACAAGAACTGTCCCTATGTTCTTCCATTTCCTTACTATGTTCCTCACAGTGGAAACTGACAGGTTAAATCTTTGAGACAGCTTTTTGTATCCTTCCCCTGAACTACTATGTTGAATAATCTTTGTTTTCAGATCATTTGACAGTTTTTTTGAGGAGCCCATGATGCCACTCTTCAGAGGAGATTCAAACAGGAGAACAACTTGCAAGTGGCCACTTTAAGTAGCTTTTCTCATGATTGCATACACCTGGCTATAAAGTTCAAAGCTCAATGAGGTTACAAAACCAAAAAAAGTGCTTTAGTAAGTCAGTAAAAAGTAGGCAGGAGTATTTAAAACAAGAAAATGATAAGGGTGCCCATACTTATGCACCGGTCAAATTTTGTTTGAATGCAGATTGCACATTTTCTGTTAGCACAATAAACCTCATTTCAAGGCAGAAACATTACTGTGTCCAACAGTTATTACATATATCAAACTGAAATAGCTGTTACAAAAACACCAATTTTTATAAAACATTAAGCTTAAGATTAATAGGGGTGCCCAAACTTTTTCATATGACATTGTGTATATGTGTATATATATATATATATATATATATATATATATATATATATATATATATATATATATATATATATATATATATATATATATATATATATATATATATATATATATATATATATATATATATACACATTCAGTACAGACAAAAAGTTTGGACACACCTCTTTTAAAGATTTTTCTGTTTTTTCATGACTATGAAAATTGTACATTCACACTGAAAGCATCAAAACTATGAATTAACACATGTGGAATTATATACTTAACAAAAAAGTGTGAAACAACTGAAAATATATCTCATATTCTAGGTTCCTCAAAGTAGACCCCTTTTGCTTTGATGACTGCTTTGCACACTCTTGGCATTCTCTTGATGAGCATCAAGAGGTAGTCAACGGAAATGGTCTTCCAACAATCTTGAAGGAGTTCCCAGAGATGCTTAGAACTTGTTGGCCCTTTTGCCTTCACTCTGCGGTCCAGCTCACCCCAAACCATCTCAATTGGGTTCAGGTCTGGGGACTGTGGAGGCCAGGTCATCTGGCGTAGCACGCATCACTCTCCCGCTTGGTCAAATAGCCCTTACACAGCCTGGAGGTGTGTTTGGGGTCATTGTCCTGTTGAAAAATAAATGATGGTCCAACTAAACGTAAACCAGATGGAATAGCATGCCGCTGCAAGATGCTGTGGTAGCCATGCTGGTTCAGTATGACTTCAATTTTGAATAAATCCCCAACAGTGTCACCAGCAAAGCACCCGCACACCATCACACCTCCTCCATGCTTCACGGTGGGGACCAGGCATGTAGTCTGTGTCTTTACACAGTGGTTGGAACCAAAGATCTCAAATTTGGACTCATCAGAACAAAGCACAAATTTCCACTGGTCTAATATCCATTCCTTGTGTTCTTTAGCCCAAACAAGTCTTTTCTGCTTGTTGCTTGTCCTTAGCAGTGGTTTCCTAGCAGCTATTTTACCATGAAGGCCTGCTGCACAAAGTCTCCTCTTAACAGTTGTTGTAGAGATGTGTCTGCTGCTAGAACTCTGTGTGGCATTGACCTGGTCTCTAATCTGAGCTGCTGTTAACCTGCGATTTCTGAGGCTGGTGACTCGGATAAACTTATCCTCAGAAGCAGAGGTGACTCTTGGTCTTCCTTTCCTGGGGCGGTCCTCATGTGAGCCACTTTCTTTGTAGCGCTTGATGGTTTTTGCAACTGCACTTGGGGACATTTTCAAAGTTTGCCCAATTTTTCGCACTGACTGACCTTCATTTCTTTAAGTAATGATGGCCACTCGTTTTTCTTTACTTAGAATTTGTATTATGGCAAGAAAAAAGCAGCTAACAGTCTACTCAGTAGGACTATCAGCTGTGTATCCACCAGACTTCTGCACAACACAACTGATGATCCCAACCCCATTTATAAGTCAAGAAATCCCACTTATTAAACCTGACAGGGCACACCTGTGTAGTGAAAACCATTTCCGGTGACTACCTCTTGAAGCTCATCAAGAGAATGCCAAGAGTGTGCAAAGCAGTCATCAAAGCAAAAGGTGGCTACTTTGAAGAACCTAGACTATAAGACATATTTTCAGTTGTTTCACACTTTTTTGTTAAGTATATAATTCCACATGTGTTAATTCATAGTTTTGGCATTGAATCGCTTAATATCAGCATGTGTACATGTAGTCATGCGGATATTATGCGATGCAATGCAAGTCAATGGCGGCAATAACACCGCGTTTCCGCAAAATTAACGGACGTGCTTCGGATTTTTCCGCAGCATGTGCATAGCACATGCGGATTATCATTGGGGACCATTGCAGACCTTCTACCAAGCGTTTAAGCGTTTCCACGGCAGAATTGCAGCAGCAGAAACGCTTAAAAAAATTCATAGTGTGCACGCAGCCTAATACAATAGACTGATCTCAATTCCTCTCTGGACACTTATTGGACTTATAAGCCTAGCTCTAGCCACATATGTCTCGCTCTCTCACACTTGATGGAAACAGGACAAGCACATGGGCTAAGTATCCTCCCCTGTAATCCCTTACTTACTAGGCCCTGCATACATAGGGATAGTTAGTTAATGCCTTTGGAAGTGCATTGAGGTGAAGGGTGCATTGCTGGAAAAGGGGAAAAAAAAAAAAAAAAAACTCTTAGTTTGCGAGTGTGAACGAGCTGCGTGTGTCCGGAGCGTAAGTGCGAACGGAAGTAAGTGTGTGACTTGTTTTTCAGTGACTTTGTATTCAGGGAGTTTGGAAGGGAGGACTTTGGACTGAATTGCTGACTGTATTTCATTAATTTCTTTACTTTACTTTTTACTTAACATTCTGTATATTGCAATCCCCATTAGGAAATGAGCTCCATTATTGACAATGCTATCCAGTGTACATCTTGCCACATGTATGTATTCCTTGAACAGCCGGTCGAGGTTGCTTACTGCTGCGCGAGATGTGTGCACGTTGTGCGTTTGGAAGCCCAGATACTGGATCTAAATGAGCAGCTGGCAATACGGAGATCCATTGACAACATGGAAAGGAGTCTGCTGCTCACTGAGCAGCAGCTCACTGGGGTAGATGTGGGGGAGGGTGGTAGTCGGGAGCTGCAGGACAGTGAGGTCGCTAGTTGGGTGACAGTTAGAAGGGGTGGTAGAGGGAAGAGCGCCAGGGAGGCTAGTCCCGATCTGGCACACCCCAATAAGTTTGCAAAGTTGGCAGATGAGGGGAGTGACGGTACAGGGGTAGCACTACTGAAACAAGGCATGTCCCCTGAAAGCCGAGGAGTGTCAGCTCCAGTAAAGAGGGAAATAGAGTAGGGCAGGTCAGGCAGGTGCTGGTAGTGGGGGACTCAATTATTTGAGGTACAGATAGGGCAATCTGTCACAAAGACAGGGATAGTCGAACAGTGTGCTGCCTACCTGGCGCTCGAGTCCGGCACATCGCTGATCGGGTTGACAGATTACTGGGAGGGGCTGGTGAGGACACAGCAGTCATGGTGCACATTGGCACAAATGACAAAGTTAGAGGTAGGTGGAAGGTCCTTACAGATGATTTCAGGGAATTAGGCTGCAAGCTGAAAGCAAGGTGGTATTCTCTGAAATACTACCGGTACCACGTGCCACGCCACAGAGGCAACGGGAGATTAGGGAGATAATTAAGTGGCTCAAGAACTGGTGTAGGAAGGAGGGATTTGGGTTCCTGGAGAACTGGGCCGACTTCTCAGTTGGCTACAGACTCTACGCTAGGGACCGGCTGCACCTTAATGGGGAGGGTGCAGCTGTGCTGGGGGAGAAAATGGCTAGAAGGTTGGAGGAGTGTTTAAACTAGGGATTGGGGGGGAGGGTATTCATTTTATAGGTGGGGAAGATAGTGCAGATAGTGACCTGGGCACAAATAAAGAAATTGGGGGTGGGGTTAGAACAGTCAAAGTAAGAAGGAATAGAGGTACAGAGAGATACATAAAATGCATGTACACTAATGCCAGAAGCCTCACCAACAAAATGGAGGAATTAGAATTAATTTTGTTGGAAAATAATTATGACATGGTAGGGATATCCGAGACGTGGCTGGGCGAGAGCCATGACTGGGCAGTTAATTTACAGGGCTATAGTCTGTTCAGAAATGACCGTACAAACAAGCGAGGGGGGAGGGGGGTGTGTTTATATGTAAAATCATCCTTAAAACCGGTCTTGCGGGAGGATATATGTGAATCTAATGAAAATGTAGAGTCCCTGTGGGTGGAGATAAGGGGAAGGGGAAAAAATAATAAAATACTGATAGGGGTTTGTTATAAGTCTCCAAAAATAATGGAAGTAGAGGAGAATATCCTCGTAAAGCAAATAGATGAAGCAGCGACTCAAGGAAAAGTCATTATTATGGGAGACTTCAACTACCCTGAAATACATTGGGGGACAAACATGTAGTTCAAGCAAAGGAAATAGGTTTTTGACTACTATGAGAGACAATTACCTTTCACAACTGGTTCAGGACCCAACAAGAAGGGGGGCACTGCTAGACCTAATATTAACCAATAGGCCAGACCGCATATCAAATATACGAGTTGGGGGTCACTTGGGTAATAGTGATCACAAAATAATACGTTTTCATGTAACCTTTAATAAGATGTGTAGTAGAGGGGTTACAAGGACATTAAACTTCAGGAAGGTAAATTTCCAACGGTTAAGAGATGATCTTAGTGCAATAAACTGGGACGATACCCTGAGACATAAAACTACACAAAGCAAATGGGAGACATTTATTAACATCCTGAATAGGACCTGTGTACAATATATACCCTATGGGAATAAACATGCTAGAAATAGGAGGAAACCACTATGGCTAAATAGAGCTGTAAGGGGCGCAATAAGTGACAAAAAGAAAGCATTTAGAGAACTAAAGCAAGTAGGTAGTGATGAGGCATTAAATAAATATAGAAAATTAAATAAATTATGTAAAAACCAAATCAAGGCAGCAAAGATTGAGGCAGAGAGAATCATTGCCAGAGAAAGTAAAAATAACCCCCAAATATTCTTTAACTACATAAATAGTAAAAAACTAAAAAATGATAGTGTTGGCCCCCTTAAAAATAGTCTGGGTGAAATGGTGGATGAGGAAAAAGCCAATATGCTAAATGATTTTTTTTCAACCATATTTACACAAGAAAATCGAATGACCGAAAACATGATTAGTGATAACAAAAATTCTCCAGTAAATGTCACTTGCTTAACCCAGCAGGAAGTACGGCGGCGTCTAAAAATCACTAAAGTTGACAAATCCCCGGGCCTGGATGGGATACACCCGCGAGTACTGCAGGAATTAAGTAACGTCATAGATAGACCATTATTTTTAATCTTTAAAGATTCCATAATATCAGGGTCTGTACCACAGGACTGGCGTATAGCAAATGTGGTGCCAATATTCAAAAAGGGGACAAAAACTGAACTTGGAAATTATAGGCCGGTAAGCTTAACCTCTACTGTGGGTAAAATCCTGGAGGGTTTCCTAAGAGAAGCTATACTAGAGTATCTGAAGAAGAATAACCTCATGACCCAATATGAACATGGGTTTACGAGGGACCGTTCCTGTCAAATTAATCTGATCAGTTTTTATGAGGAGGCAAGTTCTGGACTGGACCAAGGAAATGCAGTGGATGTTGTGTATATGGACTTTTCAAAAGCTTTTGATACGGTTCCACACAAAAGGTTGATACATAAAATGAGAACAATGGGGATAGGGGAAAATATATGTATGTGGGTTAACAATTGGCTCAGTGATAGGAAACAAAGGGTGGTTATTAATGGAAAACACTCAGACTGGGTCTCAGTTAACAGTGGGGTACCACAGGGGTCAGTATTGGGCCCCCTTCTTTTTAACATATTTATTAATGACCTTGTAGGGGGCATACAGAGTAATATTTCAATATTTGCAGATGACACTAAACTCTGCAGGGTAATCAATACAGAGGAGGACAATTTTATATTACAGGAGGATCTAGGTAAACTAGAAGCTTGGGCTGATAAATGGCAAATGAGCTTTAATAGGGATAAATGTAAGGTAATGCACTTGGGCAGAGGAAATAAAATGTATAATTATATGCTTAATTGTAAAACACTGAGCAAAACTGTAACTGAAAAAGACCTGGGTGTATTGGTGGACGACAAGCTCACGTTTAGTGGCCAGTGTCAGGCTGCTGCTGCAAAGGCAAATAAAATAATGGGATGCATTAAAAGAGGCATAGATGCTCATGAGGAGAACATAATTTTACCTCTACACAAGTCATCAGTGCGACCACACTTAGAATACTGTGTACAGTTCTGGTCTCCGGTGTATAAGAAAGACATAGCTGAACTAGAGCGACCAAGGTTAGAGGACTGGGGGGTCTGCAATACCAAGACAGGTTATTACACTTGGGGTTATTTACTGTGGAAAAAAGAAGGCTTAGGGGTGATCTTATTACTATGTACAAGTATATGAGGGGACAGTACAAAGACCTTTCTACTGATCTTTTTACTCTGAGGCCAGAGACAGGGACAAGGGGGCATCTTCTACGTCTGGAGGAAAAAAGGTTTAAACATAATCACAGACGGGGATTCTTTACTGTAAGAGCAGTGAGACTATGTAACTCTCTGCCGCATGATGTTGTAATGAGTGATTCACTGTTAAAATTTAAGAAGGGCATGGATGCCTTTCTTGAAAAGTATAATATTACAGGTTATAAATACTAGATTACTTGACAGGGCGTTGATCCAGGGAACTAGTCTGATTGTCGTATGGAGTCGGGAAGGAATTTTTTTCCCCAATGTGGAGCTTAGTGTTTGCCACATGGGTTTTTTTTTTGCCTTCCTCTGGATCAACAAGTTAGGCTATGGGCTGGACTAGATGGACTTAGTCTTCCTTCAACCTTAAAAACTATGCTACTGTGGCACCCCAGGGGTCTGGTTTCCACAGTAATGCAATGTTATGTCTGAGAGCAGGTGGGAGGTCTCTTGGTCAGGAATCCTATGCATGCCACACCTCCTGCCCAGTCCTGGGAGGGGAAGGACTTCCCCTATATAAACCTGGGGCTGAGGCAGGGTTAGAGAGTTCAGAGGGAGAGTTCAGCCAGGAGGGCTGACAGGGAGCTGTGGCTCCGGCTGGGCCCAGCTCCTGGGCCATGCCAGAAGTAGAGACAGAGAAGAGAAGCAGCTATGGGAAGAAACAACAGGAGCTCTGTGGGAGCAGTGTTACAAGGAGTCAGGGGCTGGCAGCTGCAGAGCTCGCCCTGACTGAGAAGATTTCTTACCGGACCCGGAGTCCGAGGCTGTGGGGACTAACTCCTACCCAGCAGCAGAATCCGTCAGGCAGGGGATTTCAGGTCCTCTGGCCAAGAAACCCGAAGGCACGGTCACACGCATGGGACCAGCACCGCCGTCGTGGAGCGGAAGCTACTAGAAGGCCCCGAGTCACCGGCCATACGGGTGAGCACCACACGGTACACTCAGGGACGTGGGCTACTTATACCCGCCTCTAGCAAGGTAGCCAGAAGAGTACAGTTAGTTTGGGAGGCCTACAACTCCGCCTGGCCAGGGGAGATCCCATCTGCTCAAGGACTGACCAGGCCCCAATCGCTAGCCAGTACTCCGGGAGGGTCTATCATTGTCACCAGTAAAGACCCTGAACTACACCGTACCGTCTCTGAGTGGTTCCTGCTACCCCCATCATCCACGTCGGCTGCCCTGAGGCCATACCCCTCCCGTTGGGGGTTATACTATCACGCTGCACAATCCTACCACCGGCCTCAGCGGTCTGCCCTGCAGCAGCAGCTCCTTAGCTGTACTCAACGGGTGGCGTAGTCGTCCAACATCTACCGCTATTACAGTGCCACTTAGTCTGACTCCCTGGGCACGGACCGGATCACCGCCACGAGACTACAACCCTCAAGAGATCCGGCTCCGGGTAAGCTCCCGCGTGCGCAACGCAGCGCGACACAGGCCCAGGGGCGCGTCACTACTATGTAATGTCAGATGGGAGGGCTGCTTACTGGATGTAACGTGGGTGGAAAATATATTACTAGGTAATTGTGAGTTGAATGTGTGGTATTGTTGTGATATTACTGTATTAGTGTTGTAACATCAATGACACACACACAGCGTTATAGTCGCCAGCTTGGGTATAAATATATATGTATGTAATAGACAGTAGACTTATGTGGGTGTAATAAATATTATTTATTAGTACATGGTTTTGTCTGCTAGTATATAGTATAAGGAATAGATAATGTTAAGAAATTAATGTCCACTAAGTTATGCCTTAATAGTCAAGCTTGATGGTAATAGTTAATATCGGACCTCAGTAAAGGTGTAGGAGAGTTCACCCATTAATAACTGGTACTTTTGGAGTGAAACTCGTCCCTTTCTCAATGGTGAGTCAGACCCACTGTTGAGATTTTGTTTTTGTGTTTTGCTCTGATTATATGTGGTGATTGTCTGTGAACTGATCAGGCCAGGGGGATGTGGACAGATGACATCAATACAGGGTGAACTGTTCTGTAATTGTGCGTTCAGAGTGCTGAAAGTTCAGACGAATGACGCAGCTTTTCAACACGAGCTATACACGGGACAAAATCTACAGCAGATAATCAAATCTTTTGTTTTCAGATTTTTAACGTTTTTCTGTTTGCTTTGAGCATTTGGGGTGATTTATATCAAGGCATTCATCCAAAGAGGCATAGACGTTCTCAAGGGAAAGTCCAGCTGGTCAGGAAAAGGCATTCGAGGTAAAAGGACCTTTTTCAAGCAGCACAAAGGGACAAGGAGGATGACCAAGATGGCTCCAGGAAGAGTGAATATGGATTTATCCACCCTGAAATGCTTGGCAAAAACACAGTAAATTTAACCCAGTGCACCACACAAAACCCAAATTTGTAGAATTGCTAAGGTCTGCTCTATTGGAGCAAACATGTGTATAGACAGTCGGTTCTGAATAAGTCAACCAAACGACTGCACATGCTAGCAAAACGGATTTGTGCTTATGAGGAATCACTGTGTAAGGCAGATTCCCCAAAGTTTTACTGCCAGTGTTGTGTCACTAATTTGCAGACAGTATGTGCCTTAGGGCAGGGACACACTGCCGTATTTCTCTTGCGAGGATCGCATCATAAACCACGTACTGGCCGGTGCCTCTCCTGACCGGAGCTTGACAGCTGCATAGAAATCCATCATGTTGTCATTCTCAAGTCAGGAGAGGTGTCGGGCCAGTCCACTCAGTGTGATGCGATCATCGCACGAGTTATAGTGTGTCCCTGCCCTTACAGACACAACTGGCAGAGAATTATCAATGTAATATTGAAAGAGATAAGCAGATCTACATGCTTGAATCGCAACTGCTTGAGATGAAAAATCATTGTGTTGATATTGAGGCACAGCTGACTCAGTCTAGGGCTGAGCTCAAAGCTTTTAAAGGACACAGTAATAGCTAGTGATGCCATAATCAATCAGCTGAGTGCTGATCTTGATAAAAGATCTCAACTGATTACAAATTTGCAAAATATCAATGATTTTTCAAACATGGTGCCGGCCTGCTCTTTGTCTCTGAGACCAAGGCCAGATTCTCTACCAATTGTGTCCTGTGCAGGGCAAAAAGGGGGGAGTGATGGGTCAAATATTTCATAAAATTTTGATCCAATAAATAAATGTAACAAGTCTAAAGTAATGAGAAAATACAAACGTAAAATTGTTAAAAGTGCATCCCTAGTGATGGAACAGTTTAAAATATCAAGACAAAAGGAAGTATGTTCTGTTAGAGGCCCTACATCAAGCATGGCACGTGTTAGTTGTTATGCCTGTGCTGGCTCAGGTCACATTGCCAGGTACTGCAAATTGTCAGATACAGGGGGGATAGAGGAAATATTGCTCCGTTAAGGCTATGTGCCCACGTTGCATTTATGAAGCAGAAAATTTCTGCTGCATAAATGCAAGTCCTCTCCCGGAAAAACGCATGCGGAATTCCGCACGCGTTTATCGCGCATTTTTCGCGCGTTTATCACGCGTTTTCCACATGCGGAATTGCCTTGCGTTTTTTATGCATTGGACAAAGGCAATTCCGCTTGCGGAAACGCAAAATTAAATGACATGCTGCGGATTTTTGAACGCGGCATAAACGCTGCGGAAAAATCCGCAGCATGTGCATAGAACTTGCGGAATCCCATTGGGGACCATGGGGTGCGGATATACATGCGTTTTTCAAGCGTTTACGCTGCGGAAATTCCGCAGCATATACGCTTGAAAATTGCTACGTGGGCACACAGCCTAAATGTTTTGTTTGTGGTCATTTTGGACACATTGCAAGGAATTGTCATTGCACAATTGTGAGAAATGCAGCAACATTGTCATGGAGAACCGACATTTACAGAGACATAATAGTATTTTCTCTCATTCTCATTTGCCCCACCATGTGCAGAAGTGTCAAAATGGTGACTACAAGCAAGGGATGAAAGGGTAAATTTTGCACCCTAGTAAGGCCTTGATTTAAACTCCAGCAGCAGAATTTCTAACAGACCTGTACTCTTTCTTTATATAAATGGTTGTTTTGTCTTGGTTTATTTTACTATTCTGTTTACTAGATTTGCCCTTTTACAATTTAAATATATTGTTAGACCTGTGCGGTGCAGATACGTGGCAGAAAGGTTTTATACGAGTTTCAATGTGTATGCAATTTACTACAGAATGTGTTAGGCTATGTGCCCACGATGTAGAAATGAAACCGAAAATTTCTGCAGCGTTTCTGCATCTCCCTGGCAGAAAAAACGCATGCGGATTGTACATGCGGATTGTACATGCGCTTTTCCTGCCAGGAACATGCAGATGTGAAACCTTCTTCACATGCATTTTCTCATGCGGGTGTCAAGCGCTTTCCAAGCGATTTTAGCATCACTTGGAAAGTGCTTGACAACTTGGTCACACTATATAAATCCATGCAATCCATGACTTTAGACCCCTTCCCCAGACCCTCGGTAAGATATAAAGAAGGAGTCATCTTTCCTAAAGTTTTTGGTAACTAAAAGGTACCTAACCACACCTTTTCACATCCAACGTATGTAATTACTCTTTCTGATTACCTGGATTGGGACAAAAGGAGGGTAGGAGGACTTCCTTAAGTCTGTGGAAGCGAGTCGCCACTTTAGGGAAATGGGCAGCATCTTGCCTAAAAACCAGTCATCCAGGATCTGTGTAAATGGCGAGGCTATAGAAAGGCCTGAATGTCACCAATTCTCCTGGCCGAGGTTAAAGATATCAGTAAAGCTGTCTTAAGGGAGAGATTTTTGAGAGTTGCTGACTATTGGCTCAAAAGGCACGCCAGCTAAGGCCATTAGAACCAGATTTAGGTGCCAAAGGACCAAGCTATTTTTAACAATGGGTCTGGATCTAAAAGCTGCCTTGATAAAACGAGAAATCCAGTAGTTACCTGCTAGATAGCAGCTATACAGGGCGCCCGGGGCAGATACCTGAACTTTTAGAGTGCTGGTGGACAACCCTAGCTCCAGAAATTCTAGGATTTTTCCCATTGGTGTCCCCTCGCCAACTCTAGGCCCTGAGAAGGATAAGAATTTATTCCAGGTTCTGGCATAAATCCGTGTTGTAGCCGGTTTCCTGCTCTGCATCAGGGTAGTTATTAGATTTTGGGAAAACCCTTTTTGGTTCAGCAATGACCTTTCAAGTTCCATGCCGCCAAGTGGAAGCCCGCTGCTTGAGGATGGGATATCGGCCCCTGGAAGAGGAGATCTGGAACCAAGGGAAAGACCCAAGGGTCGAAGATTGCCATGCTCCTCAGGCACGAGAACCAGGGTCTTTTGGGCCAGAAGAGTGAAATCAATAGAACCCTCGCCTTGTCTTCCCTGATTTTTCTTACGATCCTGGGAACAGCGGAGTGGGGGGGGGGGGGGGGGGGGGGGGAGGCATATGCCAGGCTGAAGTTCCAAGGTACCAGGAGAGCATCCACTGCCAAGGGATTTTCTTTGGGATTCAGAGAACAGAAGATTTTTGTCTTCAGATTTCGCTTCGTGGCAAATAAGTTTACTACTGGAGACCCCCATCTTCGGACTATTTGGGTAAAGATCTCCTGATTTAGTTCCCATTCCCCTTGCAGAGGATAGCGGCGTAGGTAATCCGCTTTGGAGTTTTCTATTCCCCTTTTATAGAGGGCCATCAAGGAACGGAGCTGACTTTCTGCAATCTGAAAGAGATGATCTGTCACTCAGTGATCTTGACCTTGTAGCCCCTGGTGGTTCACATAAGCTACTGTAACTTGATTATCTGAGAGAAAATTAAACGTTTTGACCTTGGCTATGGCTTTAGCTACCTGTCTCTTAATACTTTGTATTTTAGTTTCCAGAAGGTAACATTTTTGAGCTACTGAATCCAACAGAATCCCTAAAAATAGTTGAACCCTTGAGGGTACCAACCTGGATTTTTCTAAATTCAGCACCCAACCCAGATTATTAATGATGGACATCACCTCTTTTAGATGTTCTTTACATTGGTAGGCTGAATTCCCTACCACTAAAAAATCATCCAGATAAGGAATAATTAGAATATCACGTTCCCGGATATGACCAATAACTTCTGCCACTACTTTAGTAAACACCCGAGGGGCTGTGGCAAGACCGAATGGCAGGGCCCTGAACTGAAAAGGTTTTATTTCTCCGTCCATAATTATGGCCACCCTCAGGTATCTTTCATATTCTTCAAGTATAGGAACGCGATAGTACGCATCCTTCAAATCCAATACTACCATGCAACACCCAGAAAAAAGTAATTTTATTGTCGAACTAATGGACGCCATTTTAAATGTGTGGATATTCAAGAACCTATTTAGGGCTTTCAAGTTAATGAGGATTCCTTTAGAACTGTAAGGTTTAGAAACCAGGAAGAGAGGAGAGTAGAACCCCAACTTTTTTTCTGACGCTGGGACCTCCACCTGGACTGCCTTCGAAAACTTAATCCAGGACCTCTTTTTGTAGCCCTAGTTGCTCTCTCAGAGGAACGGACTGAGGTCCAGATTAATATCTCGTGAGGTATCGCCTGAAAGTGAAACCTCAGACCCGAACCTATCAGATCAAGTATCCAGTTACTGGCTGAAATATTTATCCAGGCAGGTAAGAAGCAAAACAGCCTCCCACCTACCTGGACTACGAGTTATTGACTCCGCTTCCAGGGTCCCTAGGAAGAAGAACCAAAATAGAAGCCCTCTACCTTTCGCCCTGCGATTCTCCCACTTGTCTTGTTTTTTTTGCGGTCTTTTACAGACAAATTTTCTTTTGCGAAATGAGCGTCTATAGGTAGACATGGAAGATTAGGGAATCCCTTCTTCACATCGCTTGCTTTGTCCCAAATTTAATCTAGAGCCAGCACAAAAAGATGGTCTCCCTCACATGGAATAGAGCATAGTCTCATTCTGGCCTGGATATCACCCGGCCAACATTTAGGACATAAAGCTTTACGAGCCGCATTGGACAGGGCGGCCGATCTTGCTGTCAACATGGCTTAATCTGCTATAACATCCACTAGAAAAGCAGCAGCTCCTTGCATGAGCGGGATGTTAGACAATATATATCTTTCCTGGGCGTCCTATCTTTCAGATGGGACTCAAGCTGTTCCAGCCATATCAGAGACTTGGCTGTACAGGTTGCTGCAACCGCCGGCTTTAAAGCTCCAGCAGTTGTCTCCCAGGTCCCCTTAAAAAAGGTATCGGCTTTTCTGTCGAAAGGGTCCTTGAGGGCTCCCATATTAAAAGGGAAGAGATTACTTCCTAGATGCTTTTGTTATCGCCACATCAAGTCTTGGGGCTTTCTCCCAAGAGAATGAGGCCAAGTCCTCAAAGGGGTATTTCCTGTTAAAGGAAGTGGGACAAGAACCCTTCTTATCTGGTCTTTCCTACTCTCTTCGTATCAGGCCCTGAACCCTATAATGAACCAGAAAACATTTTCTTTTTCCTTGTTTTAGGCCCCCAAACATGACATCTTGGACAGATTTCTCTGGCCTAGTGTCCATAATACCCATAGTTGTACGCACCCAGCCCCACTATCTGAGGACGAGGATGAGGAAGAAGAGCCGTCAGACTCTTCCTCATAGTCTGATGGGAGGGAGACATCAGAGACTGGGGAGACCTCACAATCAATAATCTCCTTCCTCTTTCCTTTTTTAGAGAGGGCCTTCATGATCTCAGAGACTTGACCAAGGATTTTAATTCAGATGAAAAACTAGGGTTCTCGTCTTCCCGAGTCTGGTTGATACAGGACTGACACAGCCTTTTTGGGTACGAGTTCGCTAACAGGGCTTTACACAATGCACATTCCTTGTGCCTTGTTTTGGTGCCGCACTTCTTCCCCTAGTACATGATAGACAAGAAGAAGGGACACCCTATTAAGTGAACTTTCTCGAAGATCACTTACTCATATGACTCAAATGGCTGGTACCGGTTTGGAGGAAGGATCTCTCTCAGCCAGGGAATGGTCCCTGGAGGCTGCAGATTTATCCATCCTGCTGGAGCTACGGTGACTGGACATGCTTGCAGATCCACACCTTTCTTAGGTCCGGTAACCTCCACTCACCCGAAGGCACAGTTTCTCCAGGGGCTTCCCAAGAAGCCGCTGAGATGGTGATGGCGGCAGCTGCTGTTGCTCACTCTCTGCCTTCATTTTTCATTTGGAATATGGGTCAGAAGTAGCTGGGAAGCACAGGGCTATGGAGCCAGACTTAATTTATATGTACACCAGCCCCACCGGGCGCATCACCTTAAGTGGTAAGGACTAGGAGGCAAAATCCACGCTCCCCCGGCGTCCTGGCCGTACATGACCAGCACTTCCGGGTCTGGTCACGTGACCACCGGTGACGCACTTCACGTCATCATGCCGCGCCCTCTGCTCACAGAGTCCTGAGGCACATGGCAGCCAAGCCACAGAGGGGGAGATCATGGAAGCCATAGCTGGAGCTGCAGAAAACTGAAAAAAAAGGACAAAGCTGAGCAGAGACCAGACAGTCCAGACTAACTTTGCTGCCTCAATATAGTGAATTAATCCATTGGGGTATCATCTGAATCATGTAATAATCGTCAATTTAGATGGAAAATGTTATGTAAAATGTTCCTAATAAAAGCTTCAACTCAATCCACAAAAAAAGCTAGCCCCCACTCAGGTCCGTCATCTGTCAATAGAAATATAGGGGGCTTTTTAAGTTACTGGAAGAACAAAGGCTTCAGAAAAGCGCTATAGCTCCTCACCCCCTAAAAGAAATCCAGCGCTCCCAAATCCAAATGCCCCCTCTCTTTTGAGCCCCAGTGTGAATTAATTGTACTTGAGGTGGGATTCTGCTCTTTTGGCACTTAAGGGCTCTGTATATGGAGTCCACAAACTATTCTACGATAATTTGTTCTCCAAGAGTCAAATAGCTCTCCGTCCCTCCCGAGTCTCGCCATATGGCTAAGCAGTATTGTACAGCCACATATGGGGTATTGGCACGTTCAGCAGAAAATGTGTGACAAAAAACATTTCTGTGGTAAAAATCAGTGATCATTGCACCCTTAGATCAATTCATTGAGAAGTGTAGTTTGTAAAATGGAGTCACTCATGGGAGGTTCTGCTGTTCTGCCACCTCACAGGCTCTTCCAGAGGGTCATGGCACCCGCAAACCACAACATCCAAATCTGCACTACAATATGTCACACCTTCCCTTCTGAGCTTTTTACTGTGCCTGAAAACTAGTTCCAGATTACATGCAGGGTATTGGCGCACTCAGGAGAAAAATTGTGCAACAAGGTACAGACCATTTTCTCCCATTACCCCTTATAAAAATTAACAACTTGGAGCTAAAAGACATTTTAGTGGTAAAAATGTAATTATTCTTTCTTCACCGCTCAATGTTATAAAATTACGTGAAGCAAATGTGGTGTCAACATGCTCATTGCACCCCTTGATGAATTCATGGGGAGAGGTGGAGGAGGGGTGGTGTGGTTTGTAAAATGAGGTCACTTGTGGGGAGGAAGGGGGTCCTGCTGTTCTGGCACCTCAGGGGCTCTGCCAATGTGACATGGCAACTGCAAATCATTTCAGTAAAATCTGAAGTCCAATATGGACCTCCTTCCCTTTTGAGCTTTCCACTGTGCCTGAAAAGTAGAGAAATTGCATAACAAATTGTACTGTTCATTTTCTACTATTATCCCTTTTGAAAATTGAAAACTTGGGGCCAAAGCAACATTTTAGTGGAAAAAAATGGTAATTTGTCATTGATTCAGCCCAATGTTATACAATTCTGTAAATTGCCCGAGATTTAAAAATGCTCAACTACACCCCTAGATGAATTCCTCAAGAGTTGTAGTTTCCAAAATGGGGTCACTTGTGGGGGTTTCTGCTGTATTGGCATGTCAGGGGCTCTTCAAATGCGACATGGCATTTATAATGTATTCCAGAATTCAATTGGCACTCCTTCCCTTCCCTCCCTCCTTCCCTGTCATGTGCCCACACAGTAGTTTTACGCCACATATGGGGTATCGACGTACTCAGGAGAAATTGCACAACAAATTGTATGGTTTATTTTCTTCTGTTCCTCTTGTGAAAATGAAAAATTTAGAGCTGAAGGAACATTTTTGCAGGAAAAATTTATTTTTACATTTTCACGGCTCAACTTTACGAAATTCTGTTAAGCACCTGTGTGTTCAAGGTGCTCACCACACCTATAGATAAATTCCTTTAGGGATGTGGTCCCTAAAAAATGTTATTTTGTAAATTTTGTTGGAAAAATTAGAAAGTGATAGGAGGATAGGCAATCAATTGTTAAATCTTGGACAAAGAAATTAAAAGTGCCTTCAGGTTATGATGATTATTGAAAACAGTTACGCTAAATATCCTTGTAACTACTTACCAAAAGCTTGTCAAAGTACTGAATATCATCAGGTTTTAAGAATGGAAGGTTTCCAGAAGGCTGATCACTAACACTTTTCATGGTTCTGTCTTCAGTAGGCATATGAAATCCAGTCATTCCACCTAATGGAGTGGGTGTTGCAGTCAGTTTCCTAGCTGGTGTACGTATGGGAACATAACCAGCAGGAGGTGGGAGAACCTAGCGTAGATAGATGGAAATGCATATAAAGAAAGGTGTGCAGGGAAAAAGAAAGAAACAAGCAGTTTTTCTTTTTACTTATTGGGTATACAGTTTTAGAAGCATTACAAAGCTTAAAGCTCCACTCCAGCGGTATTTTTTTTTATTGCACCACTGGAGTGGCGCTTTAAATGTTAATTCCCCTGCCCCATCTCATACTCACCTGCCACCTTCATCCTTTTCCAGCATCGCTCCCGTCGGTCTCTGGAGAAAATTGACCTGGCGACTACTTCAGTGTTTTATGGAGCGGGTGGAGACCACTTTTCAATACAAGTCTATGAGAGCCTCGTTCTGGCTCTCAAAGACTTGTATTGTGCTCCTGTGACATAGCTTCTGATTCACAGCCTGTCAGAAGCAGCGCTCACAAGATGGTGCCAAGGGACCGGAGAGGTGCTGAAAACTGGTGAAGCTGCTGGAGGGTAAGTATATAAGAACGGGGGGTAGGGGACTATCATTTAAAGAGCCACTTCAGAGGTAAAAAAAATCCCTGCTGGAGTGGTGCTTTAAACAAAATAATTCAAATCAAAATACCTTATAACCCTCTGGAAACATAGCATCCAGCTCTTCATCAGAAAGTGGACGGTTTCTTTCATCAATTTCACGTTCCCATCTCCATGCCTGAAGCTGTTCGGGGGTCATACTCATGATATGTCCTATGAAAAACAAAGCATTATAAAATATGTATACGTTTATCAGGAGCTGGGCAGCAACTATAACATGTAGTCATGACCTTTCTGCCATGGCAGAAATTGTAAAGTGGACAGAAAGTACATACATGGACCCCTTAAGGACAGACAGCCAAGTGTCCATATAAGTAGCACAGGGCTGTCTGACAATGTTCCCTGTTATGACATACTTATAGCACCACTCCAGAGGTTTTTGTTAATTTCAGAGATGAAGTAGTAGCACTAATTCATGTTCCCTAGCATTATATTTACCAGCCACCGTCTTCTGCTCTCCCTGGCTCCGCTTTGGTCCTGTTTCGCTATCTTGTGACAACTTCTTCTGATTGGCCAGATGCCAGAGGTAAAGGTCACAAACTCTCAATAGAAGTGTATGGAAGCCTCGTTCTTGATCTCATAGACTTACATTAAGAATGGACCTCCATCACGCCCAGCAAACACTGAAGCGATCCAGCAAGTCAAAAACAGCAGAAGACGACTGGAGCGGCACCAATAACAGAAGACACCGGTAGGTAACTATTTTCCCCTACGGGCAGGGTACTTACATTAATGAGACCACTTGACAGATGAAAAAAATACTTGCGTGGTGCTTTACTGGGTAATAACATTAATTTAAATTTTACTATGCAATATTGTGTCCAGCATAGAAAGTCATGAAAGTTTATAATAAACGTCAATTTGGCTTTTTTCCTGTTCAAAAATATCTAGTTGTCCTGCAAAACCCAAGCTTTTTTAGGCTTTTCTTATGGTTATGCAACAACCATCCTCCCAGTCTATTTAACTGGAGTACAGATTGTGTTTGAGAGGGGGCCTCAGTATTCTGTACGCTCCCAGGCAAGGTAATGCTAGCATGGCACTAGGGGACAGATGCAGGCACAGCAGCATGGTCCAGAGGAACGCAAGCATGCCTCCATGTTCACAGTGTTGTGCTCTCTAGCATGGTAACTGCAGCAAAAACAATGCAATTCTATCAAGATAGCGGAAAAAAAAGGCAACATGTGAATGCAACCTGCATTTTGGCATCACAGCAGGGCCATGTCACACTTTCAGTACTTGGGTCAGTGTTTTAAATCAGTATATATTGAGACATGCGCTTTTTTCATTTTATGCTCTTATTCTATCATGTGCACGGTCAGGTCCTCTCTCTCCCCTTTTCTGAGGTCATGGTGTGCAATACTCTTTCCCTAAATATCGTCACTCTAGTCCCTTATTTGTATAGATATAAATTAAAATAGTTCTCTTTCTTCGAGGTCTCCCGGGACATTGATATTCTCTTATTGCTTCAGATATAGATAATTAGGCCACGTTCACATTTTCAGTATGTGGTCAGCATTTTACATCAGTATTTGTAAGCCAAAACCAGGAGAAGAACAATCAGAGGAAAAGTATAATAGAAACACGTCACCACTTCTGTATTTGTCACCCACGCCTGGTTTTGGCTTACAAATACTGAACATGTGAACCTGGCCTATGAGGGAAAAATGCCAGCACAAGGCCCGTTTCCCAGTGCTCCTCTCTTGCTGCTGTGGCAGCGTTTCTCACACACAGTACGAGGTCAGAATACAGGCCACATTGCGGTCAGCTCTGCTGTTTTAGAGCACCATCTCTCTCAATAGAAGTCATGTTCCTGAGGTGCTGCCCCTCCATAATCCATACTCCAACAAACATACATTGAGGCCACCTAGAGAAAAATAGGCGTTTGAAGGCCGCATCAAATTTTTGAACAGAAAAAAGCCAAATAACCTAAAGTGAATTGCTAACTTAGTGCAGGACACAATGAAAGTAGAAAAAAAAAATCTAGATATCGTTCAAATATGCCCTACTACCTGAGCATTTTTTTTTCTTTAAACTTGAATACCCCTTCAAAACATATCACAAAAGAATCTTATCTATGCCTGTAATAGAAGGATTTTTGGCACTTACCGTATAATCTCTTTCTTGGGAGTCTCCATTGTGGGACACCGATAACCATGGGTGTATGCTGCTGTCGCTAGGAGGCTGACACTATGCTAGAAAAAAAAAGGGTTAGCTCCTCCTCAGCAGTGTACACCCATAGACTGGCACTAAGCTCGTCAGTTTGTGGAAAAGCAGTAGGAGAAGCGTGCCAGAGTGACCTTGTACAGGTTGGAGAGCTATACGTGCGCCTATAGGCTGGCGCTTTAGAGGCATTCGGAAACAGACATGGATATAGGCACATCGAGAGGGGTCTGTGTCCACCAATTAAGACTTCAAGAAAGATTTTACGGTAAGATGGTAAGTACCAAAAATCAATCTGTCTTTATCACTTCATCACCGGTAACCATGGGACACGTCCAAAAGCAGTCCCAATAAGACGGGGGGAGGGATTGTGTCTTTATGCGCCTATTGGGTTGTGCGGTCGGCAATTGCCGCCTGCAGGACTTTTCTACCTAGTCCAACGTCCGTACGTGTGGACGTTATAGAATTCGGTAAAAGTATGCAGGGACGACCAGGTGGCTGCCTTGCAAACTTGCGTCGGTGAGGCCTGCTGTCAGACAGCCCAGGATGTTTCCACCGTTCGGGTAGAGTGGGCTTTTACACCCGGGGGAGCGGTTTGTTCGCTATTCATTAAGCTTCAAGGATAATAGAGTAGATCCATCGAGAGATCGTGGATTTTGGAGGCAGGAAGCCCTTTGCGGCGGCCTTCGGGAACGATGAATAGGGAGTCCGTGAGCCTGAAGGAGGCTGTTCTTGAGAGATAGCACAGAGTAAGGCCCTGACAAGGTCCAGGCTGTGGAGGGCCTTTTCAAGAGGATGCATGGGAGATGGGCAAATGGACGGTAGGATAATGTCCTCATTTAGGTGGAAGGCGGAGACCACCTTGGGTAAGAGCAAAGGTACTGGTCTGAGGACCATTGTGTCCTGGTGGAAGACTAGGAATAGGGAATGTCAGGAAAAAGCTGCCAGTTTGAAGACCCTTCTAATGGATGTAATTGCTGTTAGGAATGCGACCTTCCAGGAGAGGAAGTATGTGGAGATTTGATGGATAGGTTCGAAGGGGGGTGCCTGGAGGGCTCCTAACACTAGGTTAAGGTCCCAAGGGACTACTGGTTGGTGGTACGGTGGGCCATACCCTGTAGGAATGTCTTGACTTGAGGTTTGCTAGGTTTGTTGGAAGAGTATTGAGAAGGCAGAGACCTGACCCTTGAGAGTGCTGAGGGACAGGCCCGCACTGAGTCCCACTTGGAGCAAGGCCAGGATGTTAGGAAGCGAGAAGGACATGGGAGCAAGCTGTTTATCTTCGCAATATCTGAAGAAGGGTTTCCAGGCCCGATGATAGATGCGATATGAGGCGGGTTTTGTCGCATTAATCATGGTTTGTATTACCTGGAGGGAGAAGCCTGCTTGTTTCAGTATCGTGGCTTCGACGGCCATACCGTTAAATTGAGATACCGAGAATTCGGGTGACAGATCTGGCCTTGAGAGAGTAGATTTGTGCATTCCGTGAGCCTCCAGGGGGCGTCTAACAGTAAGTTGACGCATTCCAGGTACCAGGCTCTCCTGGGCCAGTCTGGGGCCACGAGGAGTACTTCTTCCAGCTTGATCTTTTTGATAATTCTGGAGATAAGCGGAAGGGGCAGGAAGAGATATGGTAAGCGGAATTGAGCCCACGGAATGACTGGGGCATCGAACGCAATTGTTTGCGGATCTCGTGACCTGGCTACGAAGTGGGGGACCTTGAAGGTTTGCTCGTGATGCCATTAGGTTGACGTCGGGCGTGCCCCAACTTCAGCAGATTTGGTTGAACACTTCCGAGGATAAGTTCTGGCGGCTTAGGAAGTCTGCCGCCCAGTTTTCTACCCCTGGAACGTGGACCGCCGATATCGCGGGTACGTGGCGCTCGGCCCAGATGAGGATCCATGACACTTCTGAATGGACGGACCTGCTTCTGGTGCCGCCCTGGTGATTTATGTAAGCCATAGTCGTGGTGTTGTTGGACTGGATTCGGGTTGGTTGGCCCGCGAGAAGTATCAGCCAATGCCTGAGAGAAGTAGATGGCTCTGATCTCCAGCAGATTGATGGGGAGGGACGTCTCTTGGGCATTCCAGCGTCCCTGCACCGTATAGTGATGAAAGACTGCTCCCCATCCAAGGAGGCTTGTGTCTGTCGTGATCACTTGCCATCTGAGAGGGAGGAAAAATCAGCCCTAACGGATGGAGGGCGAGTATCCAACCAGGTCAGGCATTGTCTGACGCGTGGAAGTAGAAGAATTGGGCGGTCTAAGGAGGATGTTTTCCTGTTCCATGCTGAGAGGAGGGCTAGTTGGAGTGGGTGGGTGTGAAACTGACCATATGCAATGGCTTCCATGGCCACGATAATCTTTCCCAGGGTTCAAATACAGCGTTGCAGAGTCAGGGGGAAGGGGCGTGTGAGGACATTGATGTCTCGCCTGACATTCATGATCTTGTTCTGCGGGAGACTGATTTTGGCCTGGGAAGTGTTGAAGACCATGCCCAGGAAGGTAAGGTGTTGTGAAGGGGTCAGGGAAGATTTGGCCTTGTTCACAATCCAGCAGAGACAAGAGAGAGTATCAATGGTGATCTGAAGGCTGTGGTAGCAGTCCTCGTAAGATGGCCCCTTGATCAATAGGTCGTCTAGGTAGGGAATGATGAGGATTCCCTTGGAGAGTAGGAATGCCATGACAGTGGCCATCACTTTGGTGAAAACGCTGGGAGCTGATGCCAATCCGAACGGAAGAGCTGTGAATTGGTAGTGATTGTGTTTGGTCGAGAACCGTAGGAATCTCTGAGACTGGCAAATTGGGATGTGAAGGTAGGCATCTTGGATGTCTGAGGAGAGGAAGTCTTGGGGAGCTATGGAGGCGATAACAGACCGGAGAGGCTCCATCCTTAAATGACAGAGTTTCAGGTCCAAGAGTCCCAGGTGGGTGTGACAAGTCATGCTGAGGGAAATTTATTGGGTCGGTGGCCTGAGGGCTTGGAAGGGGGACCCTGTCTGCGCCAGGATGGGGCAGATTTGAATGAAGGCTTCTTTCTCTCTGAGGGCCGGCTGACTGTCCTGCTGAGCTGGGACTCTTGGGGATGCGAAGGAGTGAAAGGGGCAAAATTGGTGGGTCCGTCTAGGGTTAAATAGACGTTTGGCTTTTGGTTGGGGGAGGGAGGTGCGCTTGTCCCCCGTTGCATCGGAGATTATCTGATCAAGTCTGGACCCGAACAGGCGAGAGGCCTGAAAGGGGAGGTTGGTGAGAGATCTTTTGGACTGGGGTCAGCGTTCCAGGCCTTGAACCACAGAATTCTGCGTATGGCTACCGAATTGCTGTTGGTCTTGGCTGTGCAGCTGGCTACATCTAGGGAGGCCAATAAGAGGTACTTTCCGGCTTGTGCGATTTGGTCCGGTTGATCAGCCATATCCTGTGTGGGCGCTGAAGCGTTAAGGCTCTGTTGTAGGGTTTTCACCCAGGCGGCAATGGTTTCTGCTACCCATGCAGAGGCGAAGAGGGGACAAAGGAAGGCCCCTGAGGCCTCGAACACCGACTTGGCAAGTGACTCCACCTCTCTGTCCGTGGAATCTTTAAGGGATGACCAGTTGGGCAGCAATGAAGTGGTTTTGGAGGAGAGGAGAGATAATGGAGGGTCGAATGAAGGGGACTCAGAACACTGCTTGACTAGTTCGGGGTTGAAGGGATATAGGATCTCAAACTGCTTCTTTCCTGGGAAGCGCTTGTCTGGGTTCTGCCAGTGTTTTGCAAGGACCCCCTTCAAATTCTTTATGACTGGAGAAGGTCCGCGGTGGGTGTTTAGTTTTTTGAAGGAGACGGTGTGGTCTGGGGGAAATGTACTCGTCCTCCTTGATATTGAGGGTATGGTTGACGGCGGAAATAAGGTCGTCGACCATGTCCTGCATTTTGGGTCTCTGGTCTGCATCAGAGTCGGATTCAGAGCCAGATTCGGGGATGGAACTGAGTGATTCTTAAGGGGAGGATAGGGGTGAGGGCAGTGTGGGGGAAGCTGGGGGTGACGGGGACCTGGAGAAAAAAGGGAAGAGCCCGCTTTCTGTGCCTGGCCCGTGATTTGCCCGTGTGTGTACAGAGACCAGGTGACTGTGCCTCATGTTGAGCTCAGCTTGAAGCGCTGGTAGTTGCATTCAAAGTGAGTAAACGCTCCATGACCTGAACCAGGGATTATGATACCTTGGTTTGGTCTGACACGGAGTTGTAAAGGGCAACAGCCCACTCTGGAGGAGCGAGTTGGCTGCTTTCCTGGGCGGAAGGGGGTTCCTGAGCTGTGGACATGGTGTGAGGGCTGCAGGTTGGGCAGAAGGCAGAGGCCTGACGTGTGGGCCACTTTTTAGTACAGAGGACGCAGGCGTAGTGTACTATGTTAGGAGAGGAGTGGAAGAGGAGTTGCCAGGGCCTGATCATATGTCCGTGCCCAAATGCCTGGTGATGCAGTAGGTGGATGCTGCTGAAGGGGCTCTGTCGGATGAACAGCCAGGACAGAGGATACCCGGTTCAGAAGCGAGGGTCCTGTCAGGAAGGATGAGATCTGTGAGCAGGCTAGTGGGTCTGGCCAGTTCGCAGCTGTGTGGCTCTGTACAGCAGCTGTGTAGCTTGTGCAGCAGCTGTGTAGCTTTGTCCAGCAGTGAAGTGACTATGCGTCTGGGACTTGGGCACTAAAACATATTGGGAAAGGGGCGTTCCCTTACAAGTGAGAACTTTAAGTTTGTCAGGATCGCCCCCTGGCCGCCTTCTCCTCCCTCCTTGTTGTCCTGACTCCAGTGGACAAAGGAGGGGGAGTGGTTACCGCTGTAATGTTGGATAGGGTTGAGCGGGCATCTCCTGGGCCGGCCGGAGGCTTGTCTGATGATGAAGCACTGTGATGCGCACTGCCATAGGCTGGCCGTGTGATGCGGTGGGAGGCGGCCTTGTAGGCTGAAAGCCGGAGGCTAGATTATACACCGGCCACTGGTCGCACAGAGTGAGCGGGCCCTTTGCGGTTCTGTGTTCAGGGAGCACCGCCGCGATCAGAGGTGCGGAGGCCCAAACATCCAGATGATTGAGGAGGTAATGAGAAAGCGCTGTTGCTGATGTACAGCCGCGGTGCTGCGAACGGGGACTGAGTGCAGCAGGGAAGATCCTTGTGCCTGAGGGGGAAGGTGGGCCCTTTGTGATGGATCCCAGGCGCCTGGCGGGTGCCTTGTTCTCTACCCCTGTTGCTCTGAGACCCGATGCTGTGGGAGGAGAGGTGCTCTGTGCTGCAGCAGGATTGGTGGAGGGGAGCACCATACCTGAGCCTGTAGTCCTCTCCTGGGTCTTCTCCCCGTCATCTCACCTCTGTGGACGTCAGAAGACGGAATCAACCCCTGCGAAGGGGGAATGCCACTGTTAGTGGCCCCGTCTTCCTCCAAGGAGAGGGCTGGGGATGGGACTTGAGGCAGGACTGCTCTTCTTCTGGGCCTCCTGAGAACCGACGGATGACAGGGATGGGTGTCCTGCCCCGTTGGCCGAGAGTGGGCGGTGTGGGTGATACCACATTGCTCTCGCGGCCGCACTTGTGCAGGAGAACAGGGTGAAGATTTACACCCTGTTACCCTGGGAAGGAAAAGGGGAATCGGAAGAAGAAAAGTGAAAAGATTAATAAATTACAACAGAGTACCTGAAAGGGAAAAAAAGGATCTGGAGAGAGATCCAGGTCCACCTCCTGCTGACAATAAGCTTAAACCGACGAGCTTAGTGCCAGTCGGTGGGTGTATACTGCTAAGGAGGAGCTTACCCTTTTTTTCTAGAATAGTGTCAGCCTCCTAGTGAAAGCAGCACACACCACATGTTTACCTGTGTCTCCCAAAGAAGCAATAAAGAAATAGATTTATGAATAAAATAAACTACTGCTTAAATAAAGTCAAAATTACTTTAAGGTTATCGCCTGTAATTGTACCTGGAAAACACTCGTTTGGTCTCAACATTAACACCCTGCCCCCCCATTCCTCCCCTGAAATGACATGCCTTTGGTCTCTTGTCATCTCAGTCACCAGAACTGTATAGTATAACTGTATAGTCTGGGCCACGCACACCTTTAACCCCTTAACCACCTATGGCGTAATATGTCCATCATAGGTTTTCACCTTGCCTTTGAAGCAGGCTCGCAAGTCGAGCCAGCATCTTTCGCGGCAAATAATGGCTGAAGTATTCAGCCATCAACTGCCTCAAATAGCTGCTAGTGAAGCAAAGCTGGATCCTCCAGGATTTTACCCACAGTAGAGGTTAAGCTTATTGGCCTATAATTTCCAAATTCAGTTTTTGTCCCCTTTTTGAATATTGGCACCACATTTGCCATACACCAGTCCTGTAGTACAGACCCTGTTATTATGGACTCTTTAAAGTTTAAAAATAATGGTCTATCTATGACTATTTAATTCCTGCAGTACTCGCGGGTGCATCCCATCAAGGCCCAAGGATTTGTCAACTTTAGTGATTTTTAGAAGCAGCCGTACTTCCTGCTGGGTTAAGCAAGTGACATTTAATGGAGAATTTTTGTCATCACTGATCATGTTTTCTGTCATGCGATTTTCTTGTGTAAATACTGTTGAAAAAAAAATCATTTAGCATATTGGCTTTTTCCTCATTCACCATGTCACCCAGACTATTTTTAAGGGGGCCAACGCTATCATTTTTTAGTTTCTTACTATTTATGTAGTTAAAGAATATTTTGGGGTTATTTTTACTTTCTCTGGCAAGGAGTCTCTCTGTTTCAATCTTTGCTGCCTTGATTTGATTTTTACATAATTTATTTAATTTTCTATATTTATTTAATGCCTCATCACTACCTACTTGCTTTAGTTCTCTAAATGCTTTCTTTTGGTCACTTATTGCGCCCCTTACAGCTCTATTTAGCCATATCGGTTTCCTCCTATTGCTAGCATGTTTATTCCCATAGGGTATATATTGTGCACAGGTCCTATTCAGGATGCTAATAAATGTCTCTTATTTGCTTTGTGTAGTTTTATGTCTCAGGATATCGTCCCAGTTTATTGCACTAAGATCATTTCTCAACCGTTGGAAATTTGCCTTCCTGAAGTTTTGTGTCCTTGTAACCCCTCTACTACACATCTTATTAAAGGATACATGAAAGCTTATTATTTTGTGATCACTATTACCCAAGTGACCCCCAACTCGTATATTTGATATGCGGTCTGGCCTGTTGGTTAATATTAGGTCTAGCAGTGCCCCCCTTCTTGTTGGGTCCTGAACCAGTTGTGAAAGATAATTGTCTCTCATAGTTGTCAAAAACCTATTAACTTTGCTTGAACTACAGGTTTCTGTTCCCCAATGTATTTCAGGGTAGTTGGAGTCCCTCATAATAAGGACTTCTACTTGAGTCACTGCTTCATCTATTTGCTTTATGAGGATATTCTCCGCTGCTTATTATTATTTTTGGAGCCTTATAACAAACCCCTATCAGTAATTTATTATTTTTTCCCCCTCCCCTTATCTCCACCCACAGGGACTCTACATTTTCATTAGATTCACATATATTCTCACGCAAGATGGGTTTTAAGGATGATTTTACATATAAACACCCCTCCCACCCCTCAATTGTTTGTACGGTCATTTCTGAACAGACTATAGCCCTGTAAATTAACTGCCCAGTCATGACTCTCGTCCAGCCAGGTCTCAGATATCCCCACCATGTCATAATTATTTTCCAACAAAATTAATTCTAATTCCTCCATTTTGTTGGTGAGGCTTCAGGCATTAGTGTACATGTATTTTATGTATCTCTCGGTACCTCCATTCTTTCTTACTGACTGTTCTAACCCCACCCCCAATTTCTTTATTCGTGCCCAGGTCACTATCTGCACTAATAACCCCCCCCAACCCCACCCCAAATCCCTAGTTTAAACACTCCAACCTTCTAGTCATTTTTCCCCCAGCACAGCTGCACCCTCCCCACTGAGGTGCAGCCCGTCCCTGGCGTAGAACCTGTAGCCAACTGAGAAGTCGGCCCAGTTCTCCAGGAACCCAAACCCCCTCCTTCCTACACGAATTCCTGAGCCACTTATTTATCTCCCTAATCTCCCATTGCCTCTCTGGCGTGGAACGTGGTACAGGCAGTATTTCAGAGAATACCACCTTGGAGGTCCTTGCTTTAACCTTGCAGCCTAATTCCCTGAAATCATCTTTAAGGACCTTCTACCTACCTCTAACTTTGTCATTTGTGCCAATGTGCACCATGACCGCTGGGTCAATAAGGGGAGGAAAAAAAGAAGACAAACAGCATACTGACCTACAAGTTAATATTGAGTCGATAACAGGTTTTTTGTTTTTTTTTTACAAACAAAAACATACCTGGAGTTGGAGTTGCCATATTCATTGCAGGTGTACCAATTGGCGTTTTCCCTGGGGTCAAAACAGGGGTGCTACCTCCCATCTGGCTAGCAGGAGTTTCATCCCAACGAGACTTTCTTTTACTTGCTCCAGGTGTAGGAGTTTCACCAATTGATTCTCCACCACGATCTGTACGTGGCGTTTCAGCCCAACCACTTCCATGTCCTGGGGTATCTAAAGTAAAAATTAACGATAATTAGCAGGGAAAAATGGAAAGAGAAAAAAACAGACATTATTAATAATGGTGAGAACTTGCAACAAGCATAAAAAAACAAATAGCAAGAGAAACAAATAAAATAAAAAAAAAAATTAAGGGCATAGTTCATCAAGAGCTTCTAAAAGGAACCCATCCTTCCTACCCAAAGTATCCATTCAGCTTTAATATTTTTAATTGCTCTGGTAAAATTAATGTTGCTCTGTGATTGGATGCTATGGGTAACAAATGATTTTAAAATGTAGAGGATGGCACAGATTTATTAAGTGTCTAAAAGTAAGTATGTGAAAGAAAGGTCGGCGATACAAAACAGAGCAAAAAAAAAAAAAAAAGTCACCAAACCTACCACGCTCTGTTTTAGGAGTTTCATCCCATCTATTTTTACGAGCACTAGAAGTTGCTCCTCCATGGCCTGGTGTTGCATGCCCTGGAGTATCCCCACGACCGGGGGTTGCTGCTCCAGCAGGTGTATGGCTTGGAGTTGGATCCCAAATTTTTGATCCAGGTGTAGCTCCAGGAGTTTCACTTCCCTTAGCACGTCCTGGAGTTTCATCCCACCTCAGTGAAGGAGTGTGCCCAGGAGTCTAAGGCAAAAAAAAAAGAAAAACGCAAATTAATAATGTAAAAGGTAAAAAATTCTGAAATAGGTTTGTAATGCAATACTTAGTGAAATAAAGTAATTAGATTAAGTACAACGACCTCGGCTTGATCCCAGCTGGAAACCTTCTTTGGGGTTGACCCTGGTGTTTGGTCTGTCTGATCCCATCTTCGTTTGCGCTTCGAAGGTGGCTGAGATGCAGATGAAGTAGATCCATTGACCACTTTTAAATCACCAGACTTTGCCTTTTCTGCAAGCTGTTGATGGATCTCACGCTACAGATGTAAACAAGAAAAAATGGATCAAAGAAAAGATGGAATGATACATAGTGATAAAATATATAATGCTATTTTACAGAGAAGGAAAAAAGGACTTTTGCATTTAATGTATACAAAAGGTTTGTTTTTGTTTTGTTTTTTTTAATTAAATTGATATGATGGTGCAAACAAAAATGGCAATCTTAAGCTTCCACCCATTTCTAGCAATCCAACCACAAGTAAAAGCAAAACAAGGAGAAAGAGGTGGAAAAGGAGGAGAAGGATAACACTCCTCTATTCAATTCATATACGGTAAGTTTGCAGAAAGGTTGGTTATCTAAGTATATAATAAATTACTTTTGAAACCTTTGATCCCAAGTCTAAAAATAGGGGGTTCTCCAATGACAATTTACACTTGTAGCAACACCTAATCATGAAAAGCGAAACACACACACACACACACACACATATATTTGCAGCTCAAAATTAGAATATCAAAAAGTTAATTTCTTCAGTACAAAAAGTGAAACTCATACACCGTGTGCAGAATTATTAGGCAAATGAGTATTTTGATCACATGATACTTTTTATACATGTTGTCCTACTCCAAGCTGCATAGGCTTGAGAGCCAACTACCAATTAAGTAAATCTGGTGATGTGCATCTCTGTAATGAAGAGGGGTGTTGACTAATGACATCAACACCCTATATAAGGTGTGCTTAATTATTAGGCAACTTCCTTTCCTTTGGCAAAATGGGTCAGAAGAGAGATTTGACGGGCTCTGAAAATTCCAAAATTGTGAAATGTCTTGCAGAGGGATGCAGCAGTCTTGAAATTTCCAAACTTTTGAAGCATGATCACCGAACAATCAAGTGTTTCATGGCAAATAGCCAACAGGGTCGCAAGAAGCATGTTGGCCAAAAAAGGCGCAAAATAACTGCCCATGAATTGAGGAAAATCAAGCGTGAAGCTGCCAAGATGCCATTCGCCACCAGTTTTGCCATATTTCAGAGCTGCAACATTACTGGAGTATCAAAAAGCACAAGGTGTGCGATACTCAGGGACATGGCCAAGCTAAGAAAGGCTGGAAAACGACCACCTTTGAACAAGAAACATAAGATAAAACATCAAGAATGGGCCAAGAAATATCTTAAGACTGATTTTTCAAAGGTTTTATGGACTGATGAAATGAGAATGACTCTTGATGGGCCAGATGGATGGGCCAGAGGCTGGATCAGTAAAGGGCAGAGAGCTCCACTATGACTCAGACACCAGCAAGGTGGAGGTGGGGTACTGGTATGGGCTGGTATCAAAGATGAACTTGTGGGACCTTTTCGGGTTGAGGATAAAGTGAAGCTCAACTCCCAGACCTACTGCCAATTTCTGGAAGACAACTTCTTCAAGCAGTGGTACAGGAAGAAGTCGGTATCGTTCAAGAAAAACATGATTTTCATGCAGAACAATGCTCCATCACATGCATCCAACTACTCCACAGCGTGGCTGGCCAGTCAAGGTCTAAAAGAAGAAAAAATAATGACATGGCCCCCTTGTTCACCTGATCTGAACCCCATAGAGAACCTGTGGTCCATCATAAAATGTGAGATCTACAGGGAGGGAAAACAGTACACCTCTGGGAACAGTGTCTGGGAGGCTGCGGTGGCTGCTGCACGCAATGTTGATCGAAAACAGATCAAGCAACTGACAGAATCTATGGATGGAAGGCTGTTGAGTGTCATCAAAGAAAAGGTGGCTATATTGATCACTAATTTTTTGGGGATTTTGTTTTTGCATGTCAGAAATGTTTATTTCTAAATTTTGTGCACTGATGTTTATTTTCACCAGGTAAACCAATAAGTGAGATGGGATTATATTTGGTTTTTATTAAGTTGCCTAATAATTCTGCACAGTAATAGTTACCTGCATAAACAGATATCCTTCTAAGATAGCCAAATCTAAAAAAAACCCACTCCAACTTCCAAAAATATTAAGCTTGGATATTTATGAGTCTTTAGGGTTGATTGAGAACATAGTTGTTGATCAATAATAAAAATAATCCTCTAAAATAGAACTTGCCTAATAATTCTGCACAGTGTATAGTAATTACAGAGTGATCTATTTCAAATGTTTATTTCTGTTAATGTTGATGATTATGGCTTACAGCCAATGAAAACACAAGTCATTATCTCAGTAAATTAGAATACTTTATAACAGCTTGAAAAAAATGTTTTAAATCCGAAATGTTGGCCTACTGAAATGTATGTTCAGTGAATGCACTCTACTTGGTCGGGGCTCCTTTTGCATCAATTACTGCATCAATGTGGCATGGCATGGAGGCGATCAGCCTGTGGCACTGCTGAGTTATGGAAGCCCAGGTTGCTTTGATAGTCTTCAGCTCATCTGCATTGTTGGGTCTGGTGTCTCATCTTTCTCTTGACAATACCCCATAGATTCTATGGGGTTAAGGTCAGGCGAGTTTGCTGGCCAATCAAGCACAGTGATACTGTTGTTTTTCAACCAGGTATTGGTACTTTTGGCAGTGTGGACAGGTGCCAAGTCCTGCTGGAGAATGAAATTTCCATCTCCAAAAAGCTTGTCACCAGAGGGAAGCAAGAAGTGCTCTAAAATTTCCTGGTAGACTGCTGAGCTGATTTTGGTCTTGATAAAACACAGTGGACCTAAACCAGCAGATGACATGGCTCCCCAATCCATCACTGATTGTGGAAACTTCACAATAGACCTCAAGCAGCTTATATTGTGTTCCTCTCCACTCTTCCTCCAGACTCTGGGACCTTGATTTCCAAATGAAAATTGGAACTCTGGGACCTTGTGGAGTGTGTCAATGACTGACTTCTGGACATCTGTCAAGTCAGCAGTCTTCCTCATGATTGTGGAGCCTACTGAAACATACTAAGGGACCTTTTTAAAATACTTAGGAAGCGTTTGCAGGTGTTTGTTAATTATTCTAATTTGCTGAGATAATGACTTGTGTTTTCATTGCCTGTAAGCCATAATCATCAACATTAACAGAAATGAACACTTGAAATAGATCACCGTTTGTAATGACTATATAATATAGGAGTTTTACTTTTTGTATTGAAGAACTGAAATGAACGTTTTGATATTCTAATTTATTGAGATGCATAATATAATATATATATATATATATATATATATATATATATATATACATATACATATACACATATATACATATACACACACAGTATAAATCAAATTCACTCCCTTGAAGTTTTACATAAATAAAATCTCCATGCCTCCACCCTTGTTGAGGTAACTAAGAAAAGACGGCTTAAAAGGAATCTTAGATAAAAAATATTCGCAATCCAGGGAAAAATCATAGCTTTTTTTCCTACGATTTTTCAGATAAATGCGGGGGACCGCTGGCAAGATCGCTCCACCCACATATGACAGCTACATTTATCCCATATGTCAGAGGGAAAGAGGGTAGGGATGAACATAATCCCAAAGAAATTGTAGATCTTTTTATGTCTATGAGAATCTATACAACATTAAGAACCAATTTGCAGACATGTCTCCCTCAGATCACTCCAATAAGATTAAAGAATACATCGAGGCGATGCCTCTGCCCATGTTGAGTGACTCAATGGTGGAAAATCTGTTAGAGGTGATATCCATAGAAGAAAATGATTCTGCGATACGAGCCTCTCTGTCAGGTTAATACCCTGGCACAGATGGCTTTACGCCGGCATTTTACAAACAGTTTAGCGAGCAACTCTCTCCAATAATGGCCAAAACCTTTAATGCAATTGATGGAAATACTGGATTTGTCCCCCAATCTCTAGAGGCACATATTAGTGTTCTCCCCAAGCCAGGTAAAGACCCCTCAATAATTGCTAATTTTAGACCAATCCCTTTATTAAAAAATATACATTAAATTATTTTCAAAAATCTTGGTCGATAGGTTAGCTCGTTTACTCTGCTCTTCACTTAATAATGATCAAGTAAGGCTTTGTCAAAGGACCAGAAGCTAGGGACAATGCCATTAAGACACTAATTTCTAAAGCAAGAATTGGATCCACACCACTAGGTGTTCTATCTATAGACGCAGAGAAGGCTTTCGATAAAGTTCACTGGGGGTTCATTGAGTTAGCTTTACGACATAGGTTTGGGCCCTTGCTACCTACAGAAAATTATGGCACTATATAAAAGCCCAACAGCAACAGTAAATAATTTTTCTTTCTGCTCCATTTGCAATTAACAATGGAACTAGACAAGGGTGACCCCTATCTCCACTGCTACATGTAGTGGTAATGGAGCATCTGGCCAATGCTCTCAGAAATAATCCCAATATTCACGGATAAAAAGTGGGATCTAAGTCTTATAAAGCAGCTCTGTATGCAGATGATTTACTTCTCTATATATTCCAACCACAAATAAAATTTCGAATGATTGTAAAAGAATTTGATAGGTTTGGATCAGTCAGTAATTTTAAAGTCAATTACGCTAAATCAGAGGCCTTGAACATCTCTCCCACACAAGTTAGGACTCAATTTCCATTTAAATTGGAGAAGGAATCACTGAAATATTTAGGGGTCCATATTGCCTCGGATTTTAATAAATTATTTGAGCTTAACCATCAAGCTTTACGGAATAGAACATATGGAGATCTATTGAAATATGGTAAATTGAAGCTATCTTGGTTTGGAAGAATGAACGCTATGAAAATGGACATTTAACCTCGTTTCTTGTACATTTTTTCAAACAGTACCAATCTCTCCTCCCCATAGTTTTAGTAAACTAAGGTGAGCTATGATTAAATTCATTTGGGGTAAGATTAAACCTCGCATAAACATACACTCTCTCCTCATAAATCAATGGGTGGTGTAAGCCTTCCAAATTTCAAGAGATATTTTCAGGCCTCTGGTTGCTGAGGATCCTAGATTGGCACTTTTATGCAGACACTAAACAATGGGAGGGGGTGGAGCAGGAAGGCTTAGAAGTCCCTTTAAGACATCTACCATGGTGTCAAGAAGACTCAGAGACCTTGGTCAAGTGTAAATTAACTAGGGAAACATGGCATTTCCTGAGAAAAAAAAATGTGTTTCCAGATAAAACTATTAGTCCACTCACATCAATATTTTATTACCTTTCCTTTCTACCTGGATATCTACGCGGGTCCTTCCTAAGTCGGAGGGTAGTGGAGGACACCTAATTGTTTCAAATATTGGAAAATGGTATGATACCTTCTTTTGTATCTTTACAAAGTCTCGAAATGTGAAAATCAAATGGTTTGAATACTTACAAATTGTGATCCTTTGTAGTAGCACATAACTACAATGTAAATTTTCTCTCAAACTACACCTTCTTTGAGAGCATGTTCCTTCGGGAACATGGACCAACTCATGTCATTTCTGTGATCCATGATGGATTGAGCAGAGAGGAGGGAACAGAGAAACTGGCATATCAGCGAGCATGGGAGAGGGACTTGGGGGATTATTTGTCCCCACTTGAATGAGCAAAAGGGTTTTTCTTCACACAAGTTCACTAATGCTGGGAGCGCACAAGAGAAGAGCTATAAAAATACACTATGGTATCACTACCCTTTTAAATTACATGCAATATTCCCTTCAGTTTCAGAAATGTGTTGGAGATGTGAATGTGAAGTGGGTTCCATGATTCATAGCTGGTGGGAGTGTTCTAGAATGAAACCATTTTGGGAGAAAGTATTCGATAATTACCAATGTATCACAGGTAACAGAGTAACAAGGTCTCCCCAAATAGCTCTGCTGTCAATTCTCCCTTTTTCAATAGGTACTCAAAAGAAAAACCTACTTAGGTTTGGTACGGACGATAATCCCGCAGATTTGGAAACTTAAAAACCCACCTAGCATATTGCATTGGTACAATGAAATGGTGAATTTATGTCGAATGGAAGAACTTTCTGCAGAATGTAACGGAACCAACGATAAATTCAGATTATTATTATTTAGAAGGGTTTGAAGCGGATGCATTCTGTTTCAGGATTCACTTGATTTTCATACCCTGTTTCAATAATGTCAACAGATTTGTGATTGTGCGCATAAGCACCACCCCCCCCCCCCATCCCCATCAGTATTCTCTTTATATGATTTCTTCAGACATAATATAGAAGTTACCTCAACATAAGAACCTCTTATTGGTGATTATTACATAAACAATATGATGTTCAAGATATTACAATGTGACTTGATATTGAAAGAGGTGATCTCTTTGGAACTGTGGACATTTTCTATATTATGTTTTCTTCAAATTCAATATATTTTTTGATTTGCAAAATGTAGAATAATTAATGTTTAATATAACAGATTGAATATAAGATGCACTGTATATACACATACATACTGTGTGGCTGGTGGGGGAGTATAGGGGGAACGAAAGCAGAGCGGGGCACATGAGGCAGTAGCCCGCTCCTGCATCCTACACTGTGCCCGCTGCTAAAGAAAATTAATATTAGTTTTCATTTTCCTTAGTAGCGCGCACACTGTACCTGCAGCGTGGCTCCTGGTATGTATGGCCCCCCTCATCGCTCTTCCTGGTATGCTTGGCACCCCTCATCCCCATCACGCTGGACACAAAAAACAAATTATGCTCACCTCCTCTCTTCCAGCGCTGTGTCCCGCTTTGCTGCCGACAGGGATCTCACTGGTGAGCCGCGCATGGCTTAACTGCCATGCACCCTCACACTGAAATGCTGTGGCAGAACAGTCACTGCTCCCCATGCCGGGACTGTGTGCGTGGGGAGCAGTGACCATTCACGCTCCTTAATAGTGGTCGCACTGTACCGGCAGCACGGCTCCTGCTGCCGCTCTGCGTTGTGTGCCCGCTATTTAAGACTATGAATATTCACTACAACCCATGGGAGTGGATTGTAGTGAATATTCCTGGTCTTTAATAGCACACACACATGACTGCAGAGCGGCAGCAGGAGCCAAGCATACCAGGATGAGGGGTGCCGTGCATACCAGGAAGAGGGACGAAGGGTGCCATATACATGATGGTCAGGTCATGATGCCCTGTTATGGGGGAGGGGGGTCTGCTGCTGACTCTGGTATTGGGGTAATGTCCCCCAATTCGGTTAATATCCACCATCCTGGTGTGCATGGCACCGCCTTGATGCCACCATCCTGGTGTGCATGGCACCGCCTTGATGCCACCATCCTGGTGTGCATGGCACCGCCTTGATGCCACCATCCTGGTGTGCATGGCACCGCCTTGATGCCACCATCCTGGTGTGCATGGCACCGCCTTGATGCCACCATCCTGGTGTGCATGGCACCCTTTGAGCCACCATCACGCTGCCTACAAAAAAAAAAAACAACAAAAAAAACACAATCAATCATACTCACCTCCAGCACTGTCCCGCTCTGCTGCCAACACTCTCACTGTTTAAGCCGCGCATGGCAGGGCGCGCATGTCGTACCTGCCATGCGCCCTCACACAGTGAGATGCTGTGCTGGAATAGTCACTGCTCCCCACGCCGGGACTCTGTGCATGGGGAGCAATAACCATTCAGTCTCATTAGCTGGCGCACTGTACTGCAGCACGGCTCCTGTTGCCACTCTGCTGTCAGTGTGCCCGCTATGAAAGATCATGGATATTCACTACAACCCATTGGAGTGGGTTGTAGGGAATATTCATGAGCTTTAATAGTGGGCACACATACCCCATGGGCGTGGGGAGCAGGGAATATTCATTTTCTTTAGTAGCGGGCACAGGGTAGGCTGCAGCAGACGACTGCTGCCTCCTGTGCCCCGCTACTGCTCCCCAACACCCACGATACATACATACATAATTAAATTCAATGAATCTTTATTGGCAGGACCAAATAAACATTAGTTTTGCCAAAGCACACGTACAGTAGGGGATAAAGATTGGGATTGTGGAGATGATGGATGGGGGCACATTCAGGGTGGGGGCTAAGGAAGTCCATGGCATGTCATAGTTCTTTCACGCAGCCTATGGCATGCGTTCACATACTGTGCTGCTATCTCCACTGCACTGTTCCTCCCACAGCAGGATATATGTTTCTTCTACCTCCTTCATGGTTATGAAGTTCGGGAAGAGATCAGAGTCTCCTGAAGTGAGTGTCCCTCACTGCTGAGTATTTCGTGCAGTGTAGCAGGAAGTGGTTCTCATCCTCCAGGTCACAGTCTGTCCTCCCTGGGCTTGTAGCTCCGTCTGTGTTGGCCGACCTCGTTGGCCAGATTGTGGGCACCAAGTCTATAGCGGCTAAGGATCTGGTGGTATTGGGGTCTGGGAGTTTTTCCAGATATGGAGCCAGTCTGTAGTCTCTCAGTAGACTCCAGAACATGGTCAGTTTCTGTGAGGCGTTGATATCGTTCCTCCAGTCACTGACAAACCTCTCCTGGCCTTCGTCTACCGTCCTTCCCGATTCTGGCTTTTGTCTGGCTGCTGTGGTTGTTACTTCGGTCAGGTTGGGTTTGGTCTGGGTGGGTTTGAGTGAGTTGCTCTGAGGGTCCTGGTTTGTTTTACCCCCTTACATGTAGCAGGGCTTTATGGTGATGGGAGCTCAGACTGCTACAATGTAGGCGAGCCTGAAAGGACAGCACCCTCTTCAGGACTGCTAGGTGCAATGAGAATCTGTGCCCGAAAGGCACTGTTGATTGTGCTCCGATGGATCTGGAGGAAGTGCTTACAGAATTCCACGTGGAATATTTCTATTGGGCTGGAATCCCACCTTGACCAGTCTGGGTATGTGTGAGGACCCCAGACTTTGCTGTCATACAGGGGGATTGGGGTGATGATGGCATCAAAGATTTTTACCACACCCTCACTGGCAGCTTCAGATGGTAGAGTTTCCTATGAAAGGCATAGAAGGTTTTGCATGTCTTGCCCTTCGGTGCATCTCTATGACGTGTTTGAAGCTACGTGACCGGTGAATTTCCGGGCCCAGGTAAGTGTACGTGTCCGTTTCTGTAAGAGCGCAGTAGAGCACAAAAGAAGGGCACTGGTCCTATCGTTTCTTTCTTTTCTGAAACACCCTGATTTTGGTTTTGTTTGGGTTGATGGGTAATGCCAATGTGGAGCTGAATTTCTCCAAGATTTTCAGGTGGTCTTGGAGACCTTTCTCGGTTGGTGACAGCAGCAGTAGGCCATCTGCATACAGCAGGAATTTCACCTGGACATCATGGAGTGTGAGACCTGGTGCCGCAGAGGATTCCAGAGCAGTGGCCAGCTCATTGATGTAGATATTGAAGAGCGTTGGGCTTAGGCTGCAGCCCTGTCTGACAACTCAGTACTGCTGAAAATCAGCCGTTCTTTTCCCATTCACCCTCACGCTGCAGCGGTTCTCAGTGTGGGAGCTTTTGATGACATAGGTCTTAACTCCTATTCCGCTCTCCAGCAGTTTCAGGAACAGTCCTAGGGTGCCATGTTGAGTCGAAGGCCTTTTTAAAGTCTACAAAACAAGCATACATCTTTCCGTGCTTTGAGTTGTGGATGTGACTGAAGCAGACTGTGCAGGACCTGACGATCACAATTGTTAACCTGTTAAATGCTGCTGTCAATCTCAGACAGTGGCATTCAACATGCGTCGGAATGAGTGTGCACCATTCTCTCCTCCCATTAGCGCGCCCGTGACGTGATCGTGGGTTGCTGATGTGTTGTCATGACAGCCAGGGGTCAGCTGATAACCTCTGTGCCTGTCATTACTGGGCTCCTTTGAAATCCTGCTGCAGAGCTGTTCATGAGATGTCACGGCTGCAGCACGTCAGAGGCAGGGGCGGCAGCGATGGACCCGGGAAAGGTAAGCACAACTCAAATTGTTATTTTACATATCACTGGACCGGTGGGCACAAAAAAAATTGCTAAAAAGCCATTTTTATTTTAATGTTAAGATTGGAAAAAGAAAAAAAAAAAACACAAAAATAAAGCTGTTAATACTCACATGTTCTTTAATCAGCTGCTTTTCTCGCATAACATCAGTGTAAGTCCGAGCGTTTGTTTTTGGATCTGGAGTCTTCCCTCCTAAAAAAATAAATAAAAGTGCAATAGTAATGAAAAACTATGTCAAAGAGTGTATTGTAATGCCATCAAACAAAGCACTATTTAGCAGGATGCTAGATACAACTTTAGTTAATAGTTTGAATGTATTCATTAAAATTAGACTATACAACATTTGATATGCTTTAAAAAGAAAAAAAAAAAAAAAAAGCAAGGAAAAAAATAAAACAACGTTGTGTCTTTGGAAGTGATGGGTTCCGTGGTCAGTATTCCTTAATACGTACACTTTTCAGACTTGACGCCATCAGCAGTTCTGACTTCAAGCAGGAGAATAGAAGCCTAGAAAATCATCTCTTTACCATTAGTAACACTTTGGAAAATGTATACTCAAAACATTACCTGGGTAAGATTCTTTAAATACAAATACACGCCATACCTGTCCTTGGTTTTTAGATAACCTTCTTCAAAGTGGAAAGGATTTCAAGAACAAAGATTATTAACTGTGCAGAAAAGAATAATCCCCAAAATGTAAAACGTCAAGTTGTGTCATTTTGCAAAAGGGTCGGACACTAGGATTAAAAAGAAAGCTAAAGCCAAAAAGGAGTATTTGGAAATTATTTTTTTAACATATAGCTTGGGTTCTGTTTATGATTTTTCCCAGTAATCAGATTGAAACAGTACAGCTAATTTAGGTATGGGGAAAATTGAGGAAAAAAAAAACCAATCTCCCTAGAGGTACTTTCTGTCTACAAGTAATGTTCCTGGAAACTACTACAACGAGCACCATGCATTCAGCTCAGGGAGTCCAGGGAAAAGAAGATTCCCAGCCTCAGCCATGTTAGCTGGCAGTGCTAAAGATTTCAATCTGACCTCAATTACAGCCATTGTATTATACTCCAGACACAGGGGAAAAAAACAGAACAGGAAAGCAGGAAGGACTCCGGCACACAGAGCTGGCCAGTGAATTTGTAGTCTAGAGCAGAATCTACAGCAGTGATTCTTCATCTAGGAGGCTGCATCAGCTGTGGGCAGACTACAGGCTGAGGAGGCAGACCTGACAAATGTGATTATGCTAAGCAAGCCTTTCTATGCATCTATTTATGTTATGGCAACATTATGAAAAAAAAATTGGGGAGAGAGGGGGGGGGGTATAAATATACATACACACTTTGGTTTTTGGCATGTATTTCAAAAACTGGCAAACACCTTGGCCTTTACCTGTGGTCACTGGTAAGGGGCTTTAATTTTCTAAACTCTGTCAGTTTTTAACCCCCAATTGATATATATGACATCACAAAATGTAGCAAATACCTGCAAAAAGGTTTATTGCTGTAGTAAAACTCAGCTAATTGTTATTTTTTTCTTTAGATTTTAAGTTTAAATAGTACTACTCACAGCCATGGAACAGTAAAACGCTCTCCTACTGATAACTAAATAGCGCAATATTTTATTACATGAGAGAACCATGTGTTTGCTACCACTATAAAAACACATGAAGTGAAATATAATATAATATATGATCGCTCTACAATCATATTTTGAGTCCAGGTGTAAATTCTACAACAAGAAAATGGAGTTCCGATAGGGTTTATTAAAGGAGAACTAAAGGCCAATACTATCTATATTAACCTGAGAGCATTTCAAGGAATGGTCAGTACCAATTTTACGGAGAACGAGCAACTTTAAGTTTGTTTAACTTTTGACAACTGATTCACTTTTAATCCAAGCTAGTAAAATAAATAGTATAGAAGCTTAAGTTGGCTACCATGCCCAATTGGCAGTGTCAAGTGGACACTATTCATGATAGGACATCTTTTGGATTACTTTTTCACAATTAACTACACAGGATGTGTTGCACTGTACCCTTAAGAATGCAGACAGGACTGGCATTTAGCAGTACTGCTGTAGGAAAGAAATTAAGGAAAGTTAGTATGGGCTAGTGAAATCTAACAAGCATTGTTCAGCATTTACATTTTTAACACACAGCAAAACCCACTCCTATTTCATGCAGGTTATAGTGCAAGGAAAATAACCTGCATGCATATTACCATCACTGAAGACTAAAGCGTTGACCAGCTATTTTCAAGTACAAGGCAAACAAAACTAAAATGCTGGCAACAGCAATATAAAATGCTAGTCTTGCTTTAAGCATATTTAGATCAAAAATACAAAACTGCAGGATACATTAATGGCACAAGAGTATTGGCAAGCAATGTGACACTTAACTGCCACCTTGTAGAAAAGGAGTTTGGGCAGATTTATAATCAAAACTTGATTGATCCTTTTTAGACTAAACAGATTTATCAATTTACAGGAAGTCTTGTCACCAGAATTTTGTCTCGAGACAGACCATGATTCAAGCAATGTGTCACTTACTTGGTCTCTTGCTGTAGTTTAGATAATCTGCTGATATCCCACATGGAGAACGCATGAAAACAGTAATTTTACCACTTGAGGACTAGTGCTGCCAAGTAATACTCAATATTCACCAGCTCTGAATAACCACGCCCCCACCAAGAAAGCAGCCAATCAGTGGTGTGGACTCTGTTATACAGAGAATTGGTAGATGTGCAACAGAAAAAAATGAATTTATCAAAACTGCAGTAAGCAGCAAATTAAGTGATACATCGCTCGAGTCGGGGTCTCTGCCCCAGCTTTATGCTGCTCTCGGATAGGGTAGCAAAAACCTGGCAACAGATTTTCATTAAAGAGTACCTGTCAGCAGGATATTATACCTTTAATTAGAAGTAGGAGAGTAAAGCACCTCTGTTAAGAATATTGAAGCTATAAACTCATGTCAATCATTGTGCCCTGTGCGGCTGGGGATTATAGAGGTCTTCGGACCAGGCCTTATATCTAATAGAAACTGGTGGCAGCTCTACCAGGTAGACAAAGTTCTGCTTCACTGGAGCTAGTGAAGGGGCCTCTTAGCCTGTCTGGGATGTGAGCGAGTGTGGTGCCACGTCAGTGACTGAGTGGGCCCCCTCTTCTCATTCCCGATGCATTTCTGTACCCGTGTGGACAAGGGGTGTCTGTAGAACTGTACCAATCTGACCTTACGCGTCCTCGAGGGGGTGCGGAATGTCACGTTGGTGCAAAGGGCAGATCCATATCACGTGTTCCGTCTAACGTAACTGACGTCGGGCGGGTGGCGAGGAGTGGATCTTTTACAAGTGGGGGCAGCTTTGGGATTCTGCTGGATCTCTGTTGCCATTCTTCACAACCTCTAATGCTTAAAGCGCACCTGTCAGCAGAATTGTGCTCAGTAAACTACATACACTGTCAGGTGGGCGACATTACACTGATCATATTAATGATACTTTGGTTGATGAAAACAGTCCTGTGGTTCTTGTGTAATCTTAACTTTCAGTTTGGAGATGATGCTCATGCTCCGGGACTGCATGTGTGGGGGGGGGCGCTCTATCTGGTGCTCTGCTTACATTTTCATCTGTATGGCATGCTCTTATGACACGTCACTGATCGTTCACTGACCTGCCTTCTATTTTACATAATGCATCTTGTAGTGCGGGGCTAGGTAAAATAGGAGGTAGGTCAGTGAAGGCATAGTGAGCTGTCATAAGAGCATACAGATGAATAAGTAAGCAAAGCACTAGATAGAGCCCACCTCACAGGCTGCCCCAAAGCACGAGCATATCATCATCTCCAAACTGAAAGTAAAGATTACACAAGAACCACAGGACGGATTTCATCAACCCAGGTATCATTAATTAGTGTATGTAGTTTACTGAGCACAATCCTGCTGACAGGTGCGCTTTAAAGGGACTGTCCTACAAATAAAGAACATTTTAATTAATAGATCTTGGAATAAATACAAGTTCTGAAACTGGATATGTGAAAAAACAAAAAAAAGTTCATGTGCGGAGAGATTACAAATGTGCCCCTGTAGTGTACTGAGTAATGGCTATGTATAACTGTGCAGGAACATGATCTGATCATACCACATCTCCTAGGGGAGGGAAGGAAACAAAAAAGATAGAATACAGGCAGGACAGCAGGGGAACACAGCAGATCCTATAGTGGAGTTTATAAATATTCAAAGATAGATGGATTAAAATGTTGATTACAATTAACTTTGTTCGTAGGAAAAATCCCTTAAATACATTCATATCTTGCTTGCAGTACTTTTCAAGGGAGAATTTCTCAAAAATGGCCCAACAGTTTTAATTGCAATTGCAGTAGGTTGGGTACTGCACTTCCAGCGTTGCTGTACTCTTAATTTTCCTTACCCATCGCCAGGATTTGGGAGGTCATCCCAATGCAGGCGCTGTCATTGCCAGGGTTCGTTTCATCAGAACCAGCTCCCACATTATTGTCTTGAGCTTACTGCGCATGCGCTGTCCCTTCTGATGAGACAAACCCAGGCAATGACGGCGCTCGCACAGAATCATAGGCAGAGGAGACAGCACACTGAGAAAAAAAGTGACCTGTAAAAGCCCAGAGGCCTGAGGTGAGCAAGGAAAAGGAAGAGAGCATAGCAGAGCTGGGAGTGCAGTACCTGCCCCCTGCACTTTCTATTAACCGTTCAAGGAAGGAATCCTGAATTGAGCAGGAGGTTGGACACGATGACCCTGGAGGTTCCCTCCAACTAACATTTTATGATCAAAAATGTCCCAACTAATAATTACAAGCAAAGTAAGGTGCTTTACCCTCATGTCTTTAAAAATAAGTCGAATATCCTGCTAACAGGTTCTCTAACTATAAGGGTGAGTGCAAAATTAACCTTAGAACCTAAAGCTGCAGAATAAAAAAATAAAAAAAAAAAAAAACAAAAAAACCTTGTAGTGTAGCAGCCATACAAGTTAATTGCTTTTTATACACTTCAAACTGTTTTTTGTGCCACAAAGCTAATATATTTAAATACCAAATATTAAAGCCTTACACATTACAATAACGGGGATTAAAGGGGTTGTCCACTACTATTAATAATTGGACATTCTATTTTTATGTTGAAAATAAGTATCTTTGTAAATACCTTGCTTTGCAGTTACTGCTTGTGAGCGGCGCTATCGCTAGCCTCTCACAGGCATCACGTGACCCTGGGTTGCAACCTGCTCTGACATCCGCTGATGTCACGTCATGTTCCGGATGCAGCCGGGGGTCTCTTCTGTGTTTCACGGTGGATGCTGGGCTGTGGGCGGGGTCACCCCACGCGCCACACCCAGCATCCACCGCGCGCTCTACCTCTCCCCATTCATTGAGAAAGTGCTGGGTGAGGCGTGTGGGGTAACCCCGCCCACGGCACAGCATCCACCGCAGGGACCATGTCACTGATGTCATGCCTCGCTCGACGTGACATCAGCGGGGAGGTGGTGGTGGTGGTGGTGGGGGGGTGTAATGTGATGCCTGTGAGCAGCCAAGGATAGTGCCGCTCACAGGCAGTAACTGCAAAGCAAGGTATTTACAAAGATACTTACTTTCAACATAAAAATAGAATGGCCAAATATTAAAAGTAGTAGACAACCCACTTAAGTATTTGACTCTCTATGCATGTGCACAAAAATTAAAATTTTCAAAAGCTAAGGGGAGGAAAGAAATTTTAAATACCATCTGCAAATGGATCAAGCCGCTCTGGAGATATAATCATAGTCCGTCTGTATTTCTTATATTCATCTTCTCTGTCTGCAATTTTCTGTGGCCTGTGTTCAGCAAATGGGTCATACTGGAGGGGAGAGGAATACATAATTATAAAATATGTGCAATAGACATGCTCACAAAATACACACAGAAGCATAAACATGTCAAATGAAAAACTACAAATTCACAAACCATTCTGCCGCTAAAAATCAGCAGCTCTACAGGATTCCCATCTGAGGGCATGGGCACTCATCGGTGTACTCAATTTTTGAAGACACTTCTTGAAAACACCAGATGTGTTTATCCTAATGGTATGTGCACACGATCAGGTGAATTTTTCCGCATTTATTCTGCACCTCCGCTCACTTGTGTTTTTAAATGCAGCAAAATCGCATGCGTTTTTTTGTAAAGTATAGAGTGACACACACACACACACACACACACACACACACACACACACACACACACACACACACACCAGACAAAATGAGATCTCAGACCAACCGAAGTCTTCCACCTAGAGTTCTGCAAATTTCTCCAAGTCCATTGGAGCACCTCAAACATAGCCTGTAGGGCTGAGCTGGGCCGAATCCCCATATGGCTCACCATACACAACAGGGCACTATCACTCCAGGCACACATACAGAGCAGCAACCCCGGCTCCTACCATCATAAAGCCCTGCTAAGCCGGAGCTCAGAGAAAGACGGGAACCCCGGCAGCCAGTCCAGCCAAAGTCAGCAACACACCCTGAAAAAAGGCCAAATAAAGGGGACCTCAGAGAGCTGCAAGAAGCAATACATAAAAAGGTATGGAAAAGTGAACTAGAGAACGCCCAGAAATTCACCATCTACCGGTCACTGCAGAGGGACTACACTTTGGCCCCATATCTGGAGAGGTTACACCACCCCAAAGACAGGCAGACCCCGAGTCTGTACAGACTGAGTGCCCAAAGCCTAGAGGTGGAAACAGGGAGGCATCGACAGGCATACAAGCCGCGGGAAAACAGACAGCCAGAACTGCCAGCAGGGGGCCCAGGGGCACTTCCTGCTGCACTGCAACTAATACTCAGAAGTGAGGGCCTTCCATTTTCAGAGACTCTCCACTCACATCCCGGACTTCCCATGCATGGATGAAGAAAGAAAACTCTGCATCACTTTATTCTTTGGGTCGGTGCAATTACAGTGATATCGGATTCATGCAGGTTTTTTTTTTTTTTTTTTAAATACCGTTCCGCGTGTGGTGAAATTAATAAGGCAGCGTTATTCTTCGGGTCAGTATGATTACAGCAGTACTACATTTATATTGTTTTTTTTGTGTTTTGGCGCTTTTACACAATAAAAATAGAAATTTTTTTTTTGTATCGCTTTATTCTGAGAGCTATAGCTTTTCTATTTTTCGGCCGATGGAGCTGTATGGCGGCTTGTTTTTGCGGGACAAGATGACATTTTCAGCGGTACCATTTTTATTTGCATTTGTCTTTTTGATCCCGTTTTATTGCATTTTTTGTTTCGCAGTATAATAAAGCATGTTTTTTTTTTTTTTTTACCTTGTTCACTAAAGGGGTTAACTAGTGGGACAGTTTTATAGGACAGTTTATTCCGGACGCAGCGATACCATATATGGGTACTTATGGTTTTTTTTTTTTTCCCCACAATACTTATTTATGGGTATATTATATTTTTAGTTTTTTGGATTTTTTTTTTTTTTTTTGTTAGTTTAATTTTTTTTACATTGATTTTTTTTTTCACTTTTACACCTTGTCCCACTATGGGACTTTCACATTTTATTTTCAGATCGCCTGTGAAGCATGGAGAACAGCAGCAGCTCCCTGTGCTATGCAGGCTGTCACTGCTGCAGAGGGAGAAGATACTTTGGTCATGCACTGTGCATGACAATATCTTCCTGCGGTCTGGTGACCGGGATGTTGTCATGACGACATCAGGTCGTCATGGCAACATCCGGGAGCCGCGGCAGACAGCGTTGGACGCCGGCAGGAGAGGCGAGTATCTGCGATCTCCTCCCCTTGCCCCCGCAATGCTGCGATCGACTTCGATCGCAGCATTGAGGGGGTTCATGTGCAGGGAGCGGTGCAGGACCGTTCCCTGCACATTGTCACAGCTGACACCCGGTACTGTCAGCTGACACCCGGCGGCGATCGCCCCGCACCACTTGTGTGCGGGCGCGATCGCCATATGACCTAATAGTACGTCATTGGTCCAATCGGCCCAAGTCACCATGACGTACTATTAGGTCACACATCAGAAAGGGGTTAAAGTTTTTAACCTTACAGAAAAAAAAATCTTGGATGAAAATGCATTATCCTTATTATCGAAGGGACTCAATTGTATTCCGGAAAGTTTTGACTATACAGAACTTGAAGTGGATATGTTACATCTATAAGAAAAATAAATACATCTTCTTAAATCATATGCTTCATCCTCACAGGTCATCAGAAGACCCCCTGAAGGAGAGTCTCCATGTACCATAGGTCCATTAGGGTTTATAGCTGGCAAATCAGAAACAACTTCTTTAGCAAGGATTAAAGGACGCCCTATTACTTGCAAGTTTAACCCCTTTATGACCTGGGGCGTAAAATTCTAATTTTTTGGGGAAGAAACAACAAGTGGGACACAATCGTGAAGTGGAAAGAAATTTATTGGATATTTTAAACTTTAACAAATTAAAAACTGAAAAGTGGGGAGTGCAATATTATCCGGCCCCTTTGAGTTAATACTTTGTAGCGCCACCTTTTGCTGCGATTACAACTGCAAGTCGCTTGGGGTATGTGTCTATCAGTTTTGCACATCGAGAGGCTGAAATTCTTGCCCATTCTTCCTTGCAAAACAGCTCGAGCTCATTGAGGTTGGATGGAGGGCGTTTGCGAACAGCAGTTTTCAGCTTCTTGCACAGATTCTCGATTGGATTCAGGTCTGGACTTTGACTTGGCCATTCTAACACCTGGATACGTTTATTTTTGAACCATTCCATTGTAGATTTTGCTTTATGTTTGGGATCATTGTTTTGTTGGAAGATAAATCTCCATCCCAGTCTCAGGTCTTTTGCAGACTCCAACAGGTTTTCTTCCAGAATGGTCCTGTATTTGGCTCCGTCCATCTTCCCATCTATTTTAACCATTTTCCCTGTCCCTGCTGAAGAAAAGCAGGCCCAAACCATGATGCTGCCACCACGTTTGACAGTGGGGATGGTGTTTTGAGGGTGATGAGCTGTGTTGCTTTTACGCCAAACATCGTTTTGCATTGTGGCCAAAAAGTTCTATTTTGGATTCATCTGACCAGAGCACCTTATTCCACATGTTTGGTGTGTCTCCCAGGTGGCTTGTGGCAAACTTCAAACGAGACTTTTTATGGATATCTTTGAGAAATGGCTTTCTTCTTGCCACTCTTCCATGAAGGCTGGGTTTGTGCAGTGTACGACTGATTGTTGTCTTATGGACAGACTCTCCCACCTCAGCTGTAGATCTCTGTAGTTCATCCAGAGTGATCAAGGGCCTTTTGACTGCATCTCTGATCAGTCTTCTCCTTGTTCGAGATGAAAGTTTAGAGGGACGGCCGGGTCTTGGTAGATTTGCAGTGGTCTGATACGCCTTCCATTTCAATATATGATCGCTTGCACAGTGCTCCTTGAGATGTTTAAAGCTTGGGAAATCTTTTTGTATGCAAATCAGACTTTAAACTTTGCCACAACAGTATCTGGGACCTGCCTTGTGTGTAAAGTGAGTATAAGGTATGAGGGGTGCCATGCATGCCAGGAACAGTGGTGAGGGGTGCCATGCATGCCAGGAACAGTGGTGAGGGGTGCCATGCATGCCAGGAACAGTGGTGAGGGGTGCCATGCATGCCAGGAACAGTGGTGAGGGGTGCCATGCATGCCAGGAACAGTGGTGAAGGGTGCCATGCATGCCAGGAACAGTGGTGAAGGGTGCCATGCATACCAGGAACAGTGGTGAAGGGTGCCATGCATACCAGGAACAGTGGTGAAGGGTGCCATGCATACCAGGAACAGTGGTGAGGGGTGCCATGCATACCAGGAACAGTGGTGAGGGGTGCCATGCATACCAGGAACAGTGGTGAGGGGTGCCATGCATACCAGGAACAGTGGTGAGGGGTGCCATGCATACCAGGAACAGTGGTGAGGGGTGCCATGCATACCAGGAACAGTGGTGAGGGGAGCCATGCATACCAGGAACAGTGGTGAGGGGAGCCATGCATACCAGGAACAGTGGTGAGGGGAGCCATGCATACCAGGAACAGTGGTGAGGGGAGCCATGCATACCAGGAACAGTGGTGAGGGGAGCCATGCATACCAGGAACAGTGGTGAGGGGTGCTATGCATACCAGGAACAGTGATGAGGGCAGCACATAACAGGATGGGGGAAAAGGATGGTGGCAGTACAAATACCAGCATGGGAGACCATATACCAATTAAAATGCTTGCCACCCGGGCATAGAACAGGCTCAATAGCTAGTATATACACTGCTCAAAAAAATAAAGGGAACACAAACAGAATATAACTCCAAGTGAATCAAACTTCTGTGAAATCAAACTGTCCAGTTAGGAAGCAACACTGATTGACAATCAATTTCACATGCTGTTGTGCAAATGGAATAGACAATAGATGGAAATTATTGGCAATTATCAAGACACCCTCAATAAAGGAGTGGTTCTGCAGGTGGGGATCACAGACCACCTCTCAGTACCAATGCTTTCTGGCTGATGTTTTGGTCACTTTTGAATGTTGGTTGTGCTTTTACATTCGTGGTAGCGTGAGACGGACTCTACAACCCACAGAAGTTGCTCAGGTAGTGCAGTTCATCCAGGATGGCTCATCAATGCGAGCTGTGGCAAGAAGGTTTGCTGTGTGTCAGCGTAGTGTCCAGAGGCTGGAGGCGCTACCAGGAGACAGGCCAGTACACCAGGAGACGTGGAGGGGGCCGTAGGAGGGCAACAACCCAGCAGCAGGACCGCTACCTCCGCCTTTGTGCAAGGAGGAACAGGAGGAGCACTGCCAGAGCCCTGCAAAATGACCTCCAGCAGGCCACAAATGTGCATGCGTCTGCACAAACTGTTAGAAACCAACTCCATGAGGGCCCGACGTCCACAGATGGGGGTTGTGCTCACAGCCCAACACGGTGCAGGACGCTTGGCATTTGCCACAGAACACCAGGATTGGCAAAGTCGCCACTGGTGCCCTGTGCTCTTCACAGATGAAAGCAGGTTCACACTGAGCACATGTGACAGACGTGACAAAGTCTGGAGACGCCATGGAGAGCGATCTGCTGCCTGCAACATCCTTCAGCATGACCAGTTTTGGCAGTGGGTCAGTAATGGTGTGGGGTGGCATTTCTTTGGAGGGCTGCACAGCCCTCCATGTGCTGGCCACAGGTAGCCTGACTGCCATTAGGTACCGAGATGAGATCCTCAGACCCCTTGTGAGACCATAAGCTCGTGCGGTTGGCCCTGGGTTCCTCCTAATGCAGGACAATGCCAGACCTCATGTGGCTGGAGTGTGTCAGCAGTTCCTGCAAGATGAAGGCATTGAAGCTATGGACTGGCCCGCCCGTTCCCCAGACCTGAATCTGATTGAGCACATCTGGGACATCATGTCTCGCTCCATCCACCAACGTCACGTTGCACCACAGACTGTCCAGGAGTTGGCGGATGCTTTAGTTCAGGTCTGGGAGGAGATCCCACAGGAGACCATCCGCAACCTCATCAGGAGCACGCCCAGGCCACACACAGCGCCTCATTTTGACTTTGTTTTAATGACATTACATCAAAGTTGGATCAGCCTGTAGTGCGTTCTTCCACTTAAATTTTGGGGGTGACTCAAAATCCAGGCCTCCATTTGTTAATAAATTTGATTTCCATTGACTATTTTTGTGTGATTCTGTTGTCAGCACATTCAACTTTGTACAGAACAAAATTTATATATATATATATTTATTTATTTTAGTCAAAAAAAAAAGTGCTTTCAGACCTCAAATAATGCACAAAAAACTAGTTCTTATTCATTTAGAAACAACACTCATGTTTTAACTCAGGAAGAGTTCAGAAATCAATATTTGGTGGAATAACCATGATTTTTAATCTAAGCTTTCTTGCGTCTTGGCATGCTTTCCACCAGTCTTTCACACTGTTTTTGGGTGACCTTATGCAACTCCTGGCACAAAAATTTAAGCAGTTCTTTGTTAGATGGCTTGTGACCATCTTCCTCTTGAATACATTCCAGAGGTTTTTCAATGGGGTTCAGGTCTGGAGATTGGGCTGGCCATGACAGGGTCTTGATGTGGTGCTCCTTCATCCACACATTGATTGACCTAGCTGTGTGGCATGGGGCATTGTCCTGCTGGAAAAAACAGTCCTCAGAGTTTGGGAACATTGCCTGAGGAAGGGTGAGGGCCCACAGACCGGAGGAGGCTGGATGGCCCTATATTAAAGGGGGGGGGGGGTTGGGGGGAGCTATCCTGGAAGCGTGGTGCGCTTCTGAGACATGGCTGATCCAGATAGCCAGGAGCAGCAGCTCACCCCCCCACCTCAGCAACAGAAAAAGCAGAGGGATACATCGTATACAGACAGCCGCTCGAGTAATCGTAGTGGCAGCTGCAGGAGTCTAGCAGAGCGAAACCTCCTATCCCTCAGCGCCCTTCACATAAAGGGGATAGAAAACGTGAAAGCAGATTTTCTAAGCCGCCATACCCTAAGACAGGGGTAGTGGGGGTTAAACCCGAAGGTCTTCCATCAGATTGTCCAGTTATGGGGGCAGCCAGACATAGACCTGTTCGCCACAAGGGCAAATAGAAAGGTGCAGAGATTTTGCTCCCTAAATCCGGCAGAAAATCCCCATGCCGTAGATGCCCTCCAGATTCCTTGGGGGTTCAGGAAGGCCTATGCCTTTCCGCCATTAGTGAGGATTCCAGTAGTGGTGAGGAAGATCCGGGAGGAAGGCGCCAGGGTGATTTTGATAGCCCCTTTTTGGCCCAAGAGGCCTTGGTTCTCTCTGCTTCAGCTAATGTCGGTGTCAGATCCCTGGATTCTACCAGAGAGGCCGGACCTTCTCATGCAGGGACCAGTATTCCATGCCCAGGCCAGGGGGTTCCATCTTTCGGCATGGAATTTGAGAGGTCGCTATTGAGTAGCAAGGGGTTTCCACCAGGCTTAGTTTCTACTTTATTGGGGAGCAGAAAACCAATTACAACTAAGATTTATAGCAGGGTTTGGAGTAAATTCCTAGAGTTTATAGATATTCCGCTATCGAGCAAACCTCCGATCAGAGGGATCCTGGAATTTCTGCAAAAGAGGAGGGACCTAGGTCTAGCTACAGGGACCCTTAAGGTTCAAGTTTCAGCTTTGGGAGCACTCTACAATTGTAATCTGGCTGGGAATAGGTGGATCTCGAGGTTTATCAAGTCCTGTGCCAGAGCTAGACCGGTTAGGTCCATGGGTGTTCCTCCTTGGGACCTGAATTTAGTCTTGAATGCTCTTACTAGTGAACCATTCGAACCCCTACACAAGGTTTCTCCAAAAATTCTCACCCTTAAGACCATCCTCCTAGTGGCCTTAACGTCAGCCCGTAGGGTGGGTGATCTGCAGGCCCTCTCTGTTAATCCTCCTTACACACAAATCTTTGAGGATAGGGTCACCTTGCGGCCAGATCCAGCATACCTTCCCAAGGTGGTATCTAGATTTCACCGTAGTCAGGAGATTGTGCTACCCTCGTTCTGCAGCAATCCCAAGAACCCAGGGGAAGTCAGGTTCCATAGCCTAGATGTTAGGAGGTCCCTGCTACAGTACATTCACATGACTAGTCTGTGGAGGAAAGACTATTCTTTGTTCCTGGCCTTTCAAGGGTGTAGGAAAGGTCACAGGGTGTCCAAGGGTACCATCTCTAGGTGGCTCAGGGAGGCCATTTGCTTAGCCTATACGTCCTCAGGGGTTCCAGCCCCGGACAATGTGAGGGCTCATTCCACCAGAGCAGTTGCAACCTCCTGGGCAGAGAGCAGACGTCTCGATCGAGCAGATATGTAGGGCTGCTACTTGGTCTACACCATCCACCTTCTTTAAGCACTATCGGTTGGATCTATCCTCTTCTGATCTCACCTTTGGGAGAAGGGTACTTCAGGCGGTGGTCCCTCCCTAGGGTGCTCATAAATTCTCCAAAATTCTCTCAAGGTGTGCTGTCATGGGGGAGGGGAAAACACCAAGGTTACTTACCGGTAGCCGGTTTTTCCTGAGCCCATGACAGCACCCGTAGTTTCCACCCCTTATTTTTTCTATGTTTCTCACACCCTGGTGTGCACTGTTTGGGGTGGTGTGTATATGTATATTGTGGTGTTGGTTATGTGCCTAACCTGTTTAGGGAGGTCCTCTCAATGCTCTGTAAACAACTGAAGCGAGGGAGAGGTGTCGCCCTTTTATTTCAGACGGTTTCCTGTCCTTGGTGGGGCGGATCCTCTCTCTCTCAAGGTGTGCTGTCATGGGCTCAGGAAAAACCGGCTACCGGTAAGTAACCTTGGTGTTTTTCAAGGATAACCTTGTATGCAGCTTGATTCATACGTTCTTCGCAAAGACTAACCTGTCCAATTCCAGCCTTGCTGAAGCATCCCCAGATAATCACCGATCCTCCACCAAATTTCATAGTGGGTGCAAGACACTGGCTTGTATGCCTCTCCAGGTCTCTGTCTAACCATTAGACTACCAGGTGTTGGGCAAAGCTGTAAATTAGACTCATCAGAGAAGATTACCTTACTCCAGTCCTCTATGGTCCAATACTTATGGTCTTTGGCAAACTTCAGCCTGGCTCTCCTTTTCTTCTTATTGATGAAAGGCTTTTTTCTAGCTTTACATGACTTGAGGCCGGCCTCTAGGAGCCTGTTACAAACTGTTCTTGCCGTGCACTTCACCCCAGCTGCCATTTGCCATGCCTTTTGTAGGTCACTTGATGTCATCCTGCGGTTGCTGAGTGACATTCGAATAAGATGACTGTCATCCCGGTCAGTGGAGAGTCGCTTTCGCCCTTTGCCGGTCTGTAGCTTTGTTGTCACCAATGTCTGCTGCTTGACCTTGTTGTAATGGACTGCCATTTTCGAAATTTTAAGGATGGAGGCAACATGACGCTCACTGTATCCCTCTGCTAGTAAAGCCAGAATTGAGCCCTTCTTTTCCTCACTCAAGACTTTTCTTTTCAACTCCTTTAGCATGGTTAAGTTATTTTTTCATTCAAAATTATTTTTGGGCTATTCCTAGAACTTGTTTTGCCACCCAGCTTGACCTATTGCAAGAGGATTGTGAAGACCACAGCAGTGTTTTTTTATACTTTCCCTCTTTCCTGGGGCTGAAAGATAATTTTTGTGGAAAAAAAGTTAGATTTTTTTATTTTCCCGGCTCTACGTTAGAAACTGCTGTTAAGTACCTGGGGGTTCAAGGTGCTCAGCACACATCTAGATAAGTTCCCTGAGGGGCAGGGCTGTGGAGTCGGTAAATCATGACTCCGACTCTTCAATACATGGCTCATGTTTAAGTGATAAAATTTACTGTAGCACAGATTAATCTCAGCTAAAAGTCTAGACCCTTAGATCAGGAATAGAACAGACATTTAGGCTAAGTGCCCACGATGCAGAAATGCTGCATCTTTATTACGCTTCTCCCTGGCAGTAAAAATGCATGCAGATTTTACATGCGTTTTAACCGTCAGGTAGAAGAGTTTGTCAAGCGTTTTTGCATGCATTTCTACATGCGCTTTTCCAAGAGATTTTAGCATCACTTGGAAAAGTGCTTTACAACTTGGTCACACTATATAAATCCATGCAAAAGGCATGGATTTATATAGTGTGACCAAGTAATAGTTTAAAAAAAAAAACAAAAAACACACCACCGCAAGCCGAACCAGAGACCGGACGCATCGCTGAGAAGGCCGGGGGACATCAGAAGGCAAGTATAATCTTTATTTTTAATTTTTTTTTTTTTTACAGGTTCTATGGTACCTGGGTATGAAGGAGAGTCTCCTCTTCTCCAGCCACAGGTACCATACGCACGTTGAAACGCTTAATATCCGTGTGTGTAAATGCTGACACGGATATTAAGCGTTTCAATGCAAGTCAATAGCAGCAATTATGCTGCATGTCCGCAAAATTAATGGACATGCTGCATATTTTTTCTGCAATGATAATCCGCAGCGGAAATTTCCGCAGCATGTGCATAGCACATGCGGATCATTGGGGACCATGGGGCACATATCACCAAGCGTTTTCGCTGCGGAAATTCCACGGCAAAAACGCTTGAAAAACGCATAGTGGGCACGCAGCCTTATAGGACATTTCATAACTTTCCCAAATTCTTACGAAAAAAATATTCCCCACAAACTGAATTGTACTACTGTACCCAATTTATTATATAATTTTAGGAGTTGGAGTCGGTCCATTTTATATCGATTCTGACTCCTTCAAAACGGACACCGACTCAGACTTCACAATTCCGACTCCACAGCCCTGCTGAGGGGTCTAGTTTCCAAAATGGTGACACTTGTGGGGAGTTTCCACTGTTTAGACACATCAGGGGCTCCCCAAAACGCAACATGGCATTATTCAATCAAATTTTACATTCAAAAAGTCAAATAGAGCTCCTTCCCTTCCGAGCCCTGTCGCGTGCCCAAACAGTGGTTTTCCCCCATATATGGGGTATGGGCATGCTCAGGAGAAATTGCACAAAAAATTTTGGGTTCCATTTTTTCCAGTTACCCTTGCAAAAAAAATAAATTGGGTCTTGCGTAACATTTTTGAGAAAAAAAAAAAAGTTAAAAATGTTCACCGTTTTCTTCCACATTCCAAAATTTCCTGTGAAGCACCTGAAGGGTTAATAAACTTCTTGATTGTGATTTTGAGCACCTTGAGGGGGTGCAGTTCTTAGAACGGTGTCACTTTTGGATATTTTCTGTCATAAAAGCCCCTTAAAAATGGTTTTGTACATTTTGTTGGAAAAATGAGAAATCGCTTAACTTCCTAACAAAACAAAAAAAAGTCACCGCATGTCTATGTTGTTCTTGTGAAATGCTCATGAGATATTCATTCACTCTCCATATACACCCACACATACATATATTATATACACACACACACAAACCCACAATGGTCACAGAAATAACTTGAATCTGACAAAAATAATAAATTAAAAATCTCTGAAAATGGGCAAATGAAAGTCACATTGCTTTTCAACCCTGCTTCCACAGATTTTTTTAAAAAATTGAAATCTCATGAAATAGGCCTGGACAGAAAGGATGGTACTCTTAACTTAATATTTTGTTTGACAACCTTTTGGAGGCAATCACTGCTATCAAACGATTCCTGTAACCGTCAATGAGACTTCTGCACCTCTCGACAGGTATTTTGGCCCACTCCTCATGAGAAAACTGCTCCAGTTGTCTCGTGTTTGAAGGTTGCCTGTTCCAGACGGCATGTTTCAGCTCTTTCCAAAGATGCTCAATAGGTAGGATTTAGGTCAGGGCTCATAGAAGGCCAATGTTTTCCTCTTTGCCAGTCTTGGGTGTTTTTAGCTGTGTGTTTTGGGGCATTATCCTGTTGCAAGACCCATGACATGCGACGGAGACCAAGCTTTCTGACACTGGGCAGCACATTTCTCTGGAATCCTTTGATAGTATTGAGATTTCATTGTACCCTGCACAGATTCAAGACACTCTGTGCCAGATGTAGCAAAGCAGCCCCAGAACATAACAGAGCCTCCTCCATGTTTCACAGTAGGGACAGTGTTCTTTTCTTGATATGCTTCATTTTTCCGTCTGTGAACATAGAGCTGATGTGCCTTGCCATAAACATCCATTTTTGTCTCATCTGTCCATAGGACATTCTCCCTGAAGCTTTGTGGTTTGTCAACATGTAGTTTGGCAAATACCAGTCTGGCTTTTTTATGATTTTTTTTTCAACAATGGTGTTCTCCTTAGTAGTCTCTCATGAGGTCCACTTTGGATCAAACGACGGATGGTGCGATCTGACACTGATGTTCCTTGAGCTTGAAGTTCACCTTTATTCTCTTTAGAAGTTATCCTGGGCTCTTTTGTTACAATTCGTATTATCCGTCTCAAGCTGCTTGGAGATGGTCTTATAACCTTTACCTTTAACATGCTTGTCTATATTTTTCTTTCTAATCTCCTGAGACAACTCTTTCCTTTGCTTCCTCTGGTCCATGTTGAGTGTGGTACACACCATGTCATCAAACAGCAGTGAGTATCTGTAGCACTATATACACAGGCCCACTGACTGATAATATTGTGGACACCTGGGATGCTAATTAGTGGACACTATTTAGCTGATTAAACATGTCCCTTTTGTCACATTATTTTCAGGGGTACCATTATTTCTGTCCAGGCCTATTTCAGGAGCTACAATTTTTTTTTTAAATTCTGTGAAAGTAGGGTAGAAAAGCAATGCCTGACTTTCATTTTCAAAGATTTTTAAAGGAGTATTCCCATCTCCAAGATCCTATCTCAATATGTAGTAGGTGTAATAATAATATTAGCAAATACCTACAATGAGATATGTAGTGTAGTATTCTTGATTCGCTATGTCTCTTTCCTCATGTGCAGGCAATAAAGGACCTTGGGTATCCACGGTTACGACCAGTAGCAGCTAGCTATCACTTTATCAGTGGACGTAACCATGGATACCCAAGGTCCTGTATTGCCTGCACATGAGGAAAGAGACATAGTGAATCAAGAATACTATACTACATTTCTAATTGAAGGTATTTGCTAATATTATTACACCTACTACATTTTGGGATAGGATCTTGGAGATGGGAATACCCCTTTAATTACTTTTGTTAGATTCAAGTTATTTATGTGGCCATTGTGGGTTTTTCTTTCATCACGAGGGGTACCAACAATTTTGACCAAGAATGAATATAATATATATATATATATATATATATATATATATATATATATATATATATATATATATATATATATATATATATATATATATATATATATATATATATATATATATTTGTTTTAAGCTGCCACTGGAGGTCACATGATGCCTGTGAGCGGCCAGCGATAGCGCCGAGGCAAGAAGGACAGAGCAAGGTTATTAGACATAACATTATTTCCACCATAAAAATACATTGGGGGCATTAGCCATAGTAGTGTACAACCTCTTTAATAAAAATGGATTCTCCATTTGAGTAAGTGAATTTATTTTTTTTTTTTAAATGTACAAATATCTAAAATGCATATATACCAGTGTCGTTCTGGTTTAATAACATTGTCTAGGGAGTATATATACCTGGTTCCTTGTTTGACACCATGCTAAATACTAATGATTGCGATCTGTGAGAGGGAACACTCCACCCACAACTATTTAAGTGTAAGGTATAAAAGTTTCTATATGTCACCATTTTTTTCACACCTGATGAAGACTCCTAGAAGTTGAAACGCATTGTGTTTGTAAAAGTGTTTTTTTTTTTTTTTTTTTTTTTTTTTTTTTACAGTAAATGTGGTTTGACAGAAAAATCTGTTTTTAAAACCAATAAATTTAATATGGATATATGGACTGTCCGATCTCCACATTCAAACGGAAGCACTATCCCAAGTTCTTCTTTCCTTGAATAAGAACGGAATCTCCATGTGGAGTGGCTTCAAGACCAGGAAAAGCACACTACCACGACATTGGATGAGCAGCATACCGGAGGATAAACTCCAGTCCTCTACTAAAATTTTCTGCTAGTGTTGTGCCTGTCCAGCACAACCACTTTGGGCGAGTTCATTACATACACTTCACCTCTCCACAGTGTTACAATTAATTACTGCGCTCAGGCAGCACTCTGTTCTTTTTTCCTTCTTCTATCTTCTCCTGCCAAGGATAACTATTGCTATTTGCTGTAATAAGGTGTTCAAATTGCTGTGAGCATGGTCTTCCGATAAGAACAGAATATCAGCTTAGCTGGTGGTCAAGTCATTCACACAAGTATTCAATTTTTCTTTGCGTTTAGATATTATTGTATTTTTGCCATGTACTTTGCCAGTATATATTTTGTATATGGACAGTAATTTTTTTTCACTTTTTAAAATCTGAAGGGGGTGATAAACCATGACCAGTGCAATCCCAACATTTCAGATCACAGACTATAGCCATCTAATGCCTGCTGCTTAGTAGATCTCTTAGCAGTGATTTGCTCAAAAAAAAGTTTGCCGGGAAGACCGTTCATGTCCTACCAACACGCTCCTCTCCTTTATCAAAGTGCTGATCATCGAGCAGCCACAGGTTTCCATGACAAGTGCCTGAATGCAGGACGGAAGCTTTGTAAAAGTATAGTGTGTGTCTAACAGTGTTTCCCGAAACTCCAGTCCTCACAGCCCTCAACATGTCATGTTATCAGGATTTCCTTAGTATTTGTAAAAGTTGGTGGCAGCATCAAGACATCAGGAAGACATCTCACATGTTCAATACTATGGAAATCATGAAAAACTGTGGGTGGCAATGAGGGCTGGAATTTGTGCAAACACTGGTCTATAATAAAGGACTGGGCTTTGGTAATCTGTTTTAATCACCTTATGACAGTAGTCCTCAAGACCCACCAACAGGTCATGTTTTCAGGATTTCCTTAGCTTTGCCCAGGTGTCAATTCCATCACTTGTGCAATGTGAATGGAAATCCTAAAAACATTATCTGTTGGTGGGTCTTGAGGACAGGAGTTGAGAACCACTGCCTTACGGGAAGGGGTGGATTAAGAGTAGCAAGGGCCCCGGGCAGTTTAGAAGGCGCGGGCCCTCCCACACACACTCCTGATGTATCACATGTCACATGATCCCCTGTGATAGATCATGTGATAGTTCACGTGAAATTAATTTGGCACAATATTAATATATAATAATTTTTTTTAGGTTGTGTGCCCACTACGCGTTTAAGTGTTTCCGCAGCGGCAATTCCGCTGCAGAAACGCTTAAAAAACACTTGGTAGAAGGCCTGCCATGTTCCCCAATGATAATCCGCATATGCTGTGCACATGATGCGGAAATTTCCGCTGCGGATTATCATTGCGGAAAAATCCGCAGCTTTACCAATTAATTTGCGGAAGTGCTGCGTTTTCGCTGCCATTGACTTGCATTGGAAAGCATGAAATCCGCATCACTGCATCTGTACATGCGGATTCCATGCATTTCCATGTGCGGATGGTACCCGGGTCTGGAGAAGAGGAGACTCTCCTCCGGACCCGGGTACCATAGAACCTGTAAAAAAAGAAAATAAAAAAATACAATTAGACTTACCGGTAATTCGGTTTCTAATAACCCCCCACGACATCACCAAATGAGGATGTCACCCCACCCTAATAGGGACAGGAAACACAGAGGTTAAATAGCCCCTCCCCCATCCTCCCTCCAGGGTTTTTATAAAGGACCACACAACTATGGATGCTTCAAATTATATTTATTCGAATTAAATGATTGGCTAACCAAGCCTGGGAGGGAATTACCAGTGCTGTCGTGGTGGGTTATTAGAACCCGAATTACCGGTAAGTCTAATTCTATTTTCTCCAATAACCCCCCCACGACAGCACCAAAGGAGGAGCACCAAAGACTCATGTTTAGGGAGGGACAATGGCCTGAAGCACTTTCTGCCCAAAGGCCAAGTCTTTAATGGACATTAAATTAAGTTTGTAATGCTTGGTAAAAGGTATGAATCGAGGACCATGTAGCTGCTCTACATATCTGCTCGAGGGAAGCGCTAGCCTTTTCTGACCAGGAGACGGACGTGGCTCTAGTAGAGTGTGCTTTCAGTTTCTCTGGTGGTGAGATTCTGGATTTGATATAATTCCACAATTGCTTTCTTGATCCAAGTAGCGATGGTAACCTTTGAGACCTTCTTCCCTCTGTTCTGACCAAATGGCTGAATAAAGAGGTTCTGATCCTTCCTCCAGGCCTCTGTCTTTTGGAGGTAGTGAAGAACAACCCGCCTTACGTTAAAAGTATGGAATTCTTCTTCCCTTTTATTTTTTGGGTTTTGACAAAAGGAAGGCCGAATTATCTCCTGAGATCTATGAAAGTCTGAGACTACCTTTGGCAAGAAAGATGGGTCCAGTTGTAGAATAATCCTATCATCCAGGATTCTCAGATAAGGGTCATTCACTGAGAAGGCTTGGATTTCTCCCACTCTCCTGGCAGTGGTAATCGCTACTAGAAATGTTTTCCAGGCTAATTTATCCAGCTCTATTGAGGCCAAAGGTTCAAATGGTGGTAGAGTCAGACCTTTAAGGACGATATTAAGATCCCAGGAGGGAACATGGTTAATTATTCTGGGACGCAGACGAGTAGCTGCTGTCCTGAACCTTTTTACCCATCGGTGTTCGGCTAGGCTCTGGTCAAAATAGATACTTAGCGCTGCGATCTGAACCTTGAGGGTGCTGTGTTTAAAGGTCTTTTTCCAGCCCCTCTTGTAGAAAATCCAAGATCTGGGTCATCTCAGGATGCCGAAGATCTGGTACATTTGGTTTATACCATGCTAGGAAGGTCTTCCATATCTTGCTGTATAAGGAGTTTGTGATTTGTTTCCTACTTTTTTGTAGGGTATGAATTACTCGGTCTGAGTCCTTTTGCCTTCAGGATTGTGAACACAGAAGCCAGGCCGCTAGATGGAGGTTCTCTGGATCTGGATGGAGTATTGGACCCTGATGGAGAAGGTTTTTGATTGCTGGCAAAATGAGAGGTCCTTCTATGCTTAAACTGTTCAGTGCACAGAACCAGCTCCTTTTGGGCCAAAGTGGGGCTATCAAAATTATTTTGACCTCTTCAGTCCTTACTTTCTGTAAGGTCCTGGGTAGCAATGGAATTGGGGGAAAGCGTAAGCTACATGGAAACGCCACGGGTGAGCAAATGCATCTATCCCCAGGCATATGTCGTCTGGATCTAGGGAGAAGTATTTTTCTGCCTTGGTGTTCTGGCGTCTTGCAAAGAGGTCCACCTCCGGACGACCCCATTGTCTGGTCAGCACGTGGAAAATGTCTGAGTCCAGCTCCCATTCCCCCGGATGGATATTCCTTCTGCTCAGAAAATCAGCCTGGATATTGTCTGAGCCTTTTATGTGCAGACCTGATAAGGAACGAAGATGTCTTTCGGCCCAGAAGAATATTCTTGCTGAGATACTTTTTAGATTCTCGTATCTTGTACTCCCTTGATGGGACAGGTGAGCTAGGGTAGTCATGTTGTCTGAATAGACTTTTACGTGTTTGCCCGTAATGATTGGAGCCGACATTTTGAGTGCCTCCTCCACTGCCTTTAAATCGCAGAAGTTGGAGGATCTCCTGCTGGTCTCTTCCGTCCAGACCCCTTGGAAAGGGGTTTGAGCAACGACAGCTCCCCATCCCTGTCTTGCTGGCGTCTACCGTGACTTATCAGGGGGAACTGAGACCATGGAACCCCTGTTCCTAGGTTTCTTGGGCTGAGCCACCATGACAGGGATGTTTTCACATAATGGGGGGGGGGGGGAATCATGATCTTCCTGTTTAGGGAGTCTGGGGATCCGTCCCACTGTGCAAGAATATGGGTTTGCAATACCCTGGTGTGAGCCTGAGCCCAGGCTACGGATTGGATGCAGGCTGTCATGGAGCCGAGGGTTGACATGGCAGACCTTAGGGACACTCTGTTCAGGGTCTTTAGATTCGATATCTTGGATCTCAAAAGTATCTGTTTGTCCTTTGGTAGGAAGGAGGTTTGTCTGGCAGAATCTAGTAGAACCCCCAGGAACGTTTTTTCTGTGGCAGGGACCAGGTCTGACTTTTGATGATTTATCAACTACCCTAGGGTGGTCAGGATTTCGATTGTTCTCTGCAGATCTTCCGGGAGTGCTTCCACCGAGGGACGTACTAGTAAGAAGTCGTCGAGGTAGGGAATGATGCAGATTTTTTCTTTTCTGATTGACGCCACTACCGCTGACATAATTTTGGTAAATATTCTCGGTGCTGAGGATATCCCAAACTGCAATACGTTGAATTGAAAATGTAACGTCTGATCCTCTTGAACCACAGCAAACCTTAGAAATTTCCGGTATGTTGGATGTATAGGGACGTGATAGTATGCGTCCTGTAAGTCGATGGTTGCCATCACATATCCTTGTCCTATCAAGGGAACTGCTGATCTGATGGACTCCATTTTGAATCTTCTGTAGATGATGTATTGGTTTAAGGGATTCAGATTTATTATTATTATTCTGTAGGTGCCGTTTGGTTTCCTTATCATAAACAGCCTGTGTGTCTTTCTGGTTTTTTGGGACCGGTGAAATAGCCCCCCCAAGGATAGTAGGTTTTTTAGGCCGGACATCAGTGTGGTCTTTAATCTTGGGGAGGTTAGACGAGTTATCCTTACTTTTCTTGGAGGATATGAGGAGAATTCGATCTTTACCCCTTCTTGAATTATCTTCAAGACCCATTGACTGGAGCAGATCTTTTGCCATTGGGGAAGGTATTTCATGATTCGTCCCCCACTACTCTGGCGTCACCGCTTCTGTTGTCGCTGACCTTTTGGGAAAAAAATATTCCTATCATTCCCCCCTTTGGGGTAGCTCCATCGACTGGACTTACCTTTCCCCTTCCCCTTGTACTGGGGATTCCGTTCCCGAGGGGGGCGAAAGGGGGTCTTCTTGTAGCGTCTGGGTTCAGGCAGGGATTTCTTTTTTATAATCAGCCACCTTCTCCAGGAGATCGTCAAGGGCCTGGGCAAACATATTCTCCCCTGAAGGGAATGGAACAAAGTTTTATTTTAGAGGCCACGTCACCGTTCCACGATTTCAGCCATAGTGCTTGCCTTGTGGAGTATGATAGGACTGCAGCCCTGGCGGTTACCCTCACAGATTCTGCTGAAGCATCTGCCAGAAAGTCAGTAGCCTTCTGCAGTAAAGGTAGGGAAGCTTGTATCTCGTCTCTGGATGTGGCCATAGCCAGATGTTCTTCAAGCTGGTTGAGCCATCTTGACATGGACCATGCAACACACGTGGAGACTACGTTTGTGTTCAGAAGGACTGCTGATGTTTCCCAGGATTTTCTGAGAAGGCTGTCCATCTTGCGGTCCAGAGGATCCTTTAGTTGCGACGAGTCCTCGAATGGCAATACTGTCTTTTTAGCGACTCTTGCCACCTGAACATCGACCTTAGGTATCTCGGTCCAACATTTTGAGGTTTCTTCATCTACCGGAAACCTGTATTTCAATTCTGCTGGTGTATTCAGTCGTCTTTCAGGATTTTCCCATTCGTCCAGGATTAGATCCTGAATGTTTTTATGCATCGGGAACACCATCTTTTTCTTTGAGCAGAGACCACCGAACATCTCTTCCTGGACTGATCTAATGGGCTTCTCTTCTTCCACTTTCATCGTTCTTCTTACTGCTGAGAGGAGGTCTTCCATAAATTCCATTGAAAAATAATATTTCTTATTTTCCGGACCTTCCTCTGCTGAACTAAGTTCACCTTCCTCTGTAGGGTCTTCTGGAAGGGATACTTCGTCCTGGGAGTCGGAGTCTCTTTTATCCAGGGAAATCTTCCTCTTTTTAGCCTTTGGAGGCAAATCAGAAGTGGATCAGGAAAAGGAGGCCAATGAATACTGAACCTCCTGACGGACTATCCCTTTAATTTCGTCTGAGGGACGGCTGCTCTACCTTAATAATCTTCTCCATGCATTTCTGGCATAAATATCTTTTGCTTGAAGATGATAATTTTTTTGAACATATAGCACATTTCCAGCTGGATTTATTTCCTGGTGCAGGATCCTTGTCCCCCTAAAAAAGAGGGAGAAGGGTAATTAAATATTAATTCTAACCTGCACCTAGGAAAGAAACCCCAGTGCCAGACTTACTGGTACTGGAATTGCGCTGGGCTCCGCAGACATGGAGAAGGTAAATTCCTGACCATCCAGTGTAAGAATACAAAACGGATTAGGTCTTACCTTAGATGTCTTCAGTCCAGGGCTCTTATATAGGCGACTGGACTCAGCACTCTCCCTCTCTCCCTGGGGAGGTGGGTGGCAAGGCTCCTCCCCCTTGATCCAATTAGTGAAGCAGGAACACCTGCGATCACCTGCGGGGTTATTTTATTTATTCTTTTTTTTTTTTCTGCTGAGAGACCCGGAAGTGAGCTAGGGGACCCTTTTTCGGTGTCCCACGTCACTTTCCGGCCTATTCCTAAGTACTTGCGTTCCAGGGTGGAACGCACACCGGAAGTGACGTTATCGGCGGTCCACGTCACTTCCGGGATCCAGCGCGCGTCTCTCCACTATGGAGACCGCCGGAGGCTGCCTTGAGAGGGGGGGGGGGGGATGGGGAGAGCTCGAGGAAGCATGCAGCCCGACACCCACCGGACCTTACCCGCAGGCACGGACTCTGTGGGGACAGGGGTCCCGGAGGAGACGGGAGCAGCATAAGGGGAGGAGGAGAAAAAAACTGCCCGGTCCCAGCTGCCCGGCTTAAAAGGTATACTGGGTGTCTGCCGCTGGCACAGAGCACCCTGGATGACCTCTTCATCTGAATAGGGACAGGAAAAACACTGGAGGGATGGGCTATTTAACCTCTGTGTTTCCTGTCCCTATTAGGGTGGGGTGACATCCTCCTTTGGTGATGTCGTGGGGGGTTATTGGAGAAATAAATATTACACTTACCTTCTGATGGCCCCCGGTGTCTTTATACGATGCGTCCTGGCTTGCCGGCAGCTCACGGTAGACTAAAGGACCTATGGTGACGTCATTTAGTCATGTGACAGGTCACACGACAGCTGACGTCGGCAGGCCATCAGAAGGTAAGTATATATTTATTTTTTACCATTCTTTTACGGTCACACTATATAAATCCATGCCAGATGCATGGATTGATATAGTGTGATCAAGTTGTCAAGCACTTTCCAAGTGATGCTAAAATAGTTTGGAAAGCGCTTGTCAACCCGCATGTGGAAATGCATGTGAAGAACGCTTCACATCCGCTTGTCTCTGGCAGTTAAAACGCATGTAAAATCCACATATGTTTTTTCTCCCAGGGAGATGCAGAAACGCTCAGGAAAAATCCAGAGCATTTCTGCATTGTGGGCACATAGCCTTACATTAATTGTATGACTTAATATTGAGCACACGTAGCCATCTATACACAGCGGGAGGCCGCACGGCGCCATCTATACACAGCGGGAGGCCGCACGCAGTCACGCACACACACACACAGACATATACAGTACAGACCAAATGTTTGGACACACCTCATTTAAAGATTTTTCTGTATTTTCGTGACTATGAAAATTGTACATTCACACTGAAGGCATTAAAACTATGAATTAACACATGTGGAATTATATACTTAACAAAAAAGTGTCAAACAACTGAAAATATGTCTTATATTCTAGGTTCTTCAAAGTAGCCACCTTTTGCTTTGATGACTGATTTGCACACTCTTGATGAGCTTCAAATCAAGAGGTAGTCACCGTAAATGGTCTTCCAACAATCTTGAAGGAGTTCCCAGAGATGCTTAGCATTTGTTGGCCCTTTTGCCTTCACTCTGCGGTCCAGCTCACCCCAAACCATCTCGATTGGGTTCAGGTCTGGTGACTAGGAGGCCAGGTCATCTGGCGTAGCACCCCATCACTCTCCTTGGTCAAATAGCCCTTACACAGCCTGGAGGTGTGTTTGGGGTCATTGTCCTGTTGAAAAATAAATGATGGCCCAACTAAACGCAAACCGGATGGAATAGCATGCCGCTGCAAGATGCGGTGGTAGCCATGCTGGTTCAGTATGCCTTGAATTTTGAATAAATCCCCAACAGTGTCACCAGCAAAGCACCCCCACATCATCACACCTCCTCCTCCATGCTTCACGGTGGGAACCAGGCATGTAGAGTCCATCCGTTCACCTTTTCTGTGTCGCACATAGACACGGTGGTTGGAACCAAAGATCTCATATTTGGACTCATCAGACCAAAGCACAGATTTCCACTGGTCTACTGTCCATTCTTGTGTTCTTTAGCCCAAACAAGTTTCTTCTGCTTGTTGCCTGTCCTTAGCAGTGGTTTCCTAGCAGCTATTTTACCTTGAAGGCCTGCTACACAAAGTCTCCTCTTAACAATTGTTGAAGAGATGTGTCTCCTGCTAGAACTCTGTAGCATTGACCTGGTCTCTAATCTGAGCTGCTGTTAACCTGCGATTTCTGAGGCTGGTAAATCGGATAAACTTATCCTCAGAAGCAGAGGTGACTCTTGCTCTTCCTTTCCTGGGGCGGTCCTCATGTGAGCCAGTTTCTTTGTAGCGCTTGATGGTTTTTGCAACTGCACTTGGGGGCACTTTCAAAGTTTGCCCAATTTTTCGGACTGACTGACCTTCATTTCTTAAAGTAATGATGGCCACTCATTTTTCTTTACTTAGAATTTGTATTATGGCAAGAAAAAAAGCAGCTAACAGTCTATTCAGTAGGACTAGCAGCTGTGTATCCACCAGACTTCTGCACAACACAACTGATGGTCCCAACCCCATTTAGAAGGCAAGAAATCCCACTTATTAAACCTGACAGGGCACACCTGTGAAGTGAAAACCATTTCCTGTGACTACCTCTTGAAGCTCATCAAGAGAATGCCAAGAGTGTTCAAAGCAGTCATCAAAGCAAAAGGTGGCTACTTTGAAGAACCTAGAATATAAGACATATTTTCAGTTGTTTCACACTTTTTTGTTAAGTATATAATTCCACATGTGTTAATTCATAGTTTTGATGCCTTCAGTGTGAATGTACAATTTTCAAAGTCATGAAAATACAGAAAAATCTTAAATGAGAAGGTGTGTCCAAACCTTTGGTCTGTACTGTACATACACGCATAAACACTTTTGAAACACAAAAATACATATAAAACACACATCACACAATGATATCTGCACACACACAATTCCCCAGCTGCAGTCCTCCAGCTCCTTTCCAGTGCAGCGCACACTGCGTGACGTCACACTAGCAGACACGGCCGCGCACAGGGCCGTGTCTCCTAGCAGTGACGCGGCCGGGCCAGGGAAGTTAACAGGTGCAGTGCTGGCCCAGCCGAAGAAGTAGAGGCCGTGCGCCGCTGCTGGGGGAGCGGTCCGGGGGCCCCCCCGCCACTGTCTGCCGGTATGTGCCGCACATATTATGAGGGCAATCTGGCCATGGACCCCCCGGGCGGTAGCCCAGATTGCCCTCATTATAATCTGCATATGCTTATGGGTATGTTTACACAGCATTGTTTGCAGATTTTTTCTCCACGTGAAAACTGTGTACATTACACTCACTTTTGATGTATTTTTCCCCCTCATTGATCTTAATTGATAAAAGGCACCAAAAATTAAATATGCTGTGTTTTGAAAACACACACAAAAAAAAAAAGTGCATGATATTTTAAAAATCTCATTTATTTTGCTGCTACAGGATACAGAATTTTTTTAGATGTAAAAAGTGCAGGAAAAATCCAGCAAAAACCTTATGTATAAACTAAATTTTCCTGGAGAAAGCCATTGCATTCCAGTAATGTGGAATTGTACCTTTTGTAAAATTTCTGTTGTCAATGGAATGAATGATTGCATTAAAAGGCGTTGTCTGGTCTAAAATGACACTTTATGACTGCAGATGCGTGGATCCTCCGGTGTCAGCACCGTGAACAGCGGTCATGACAGCAAGTATGCAATATGCATACTCCCGGCCATATCCCAACTACACTGTTTCCAGCCTTGAGCCATACACTTGCATTGCCGGAAACAGACTAGTTGGATTCTGTCCGAGAGTATGCATATCGCATACTTGCTGTCACGTGACCATCATTCACGGCGCTTACACCGACGAATCCTCACAGCACTCAATGTGTGCGCTGGGAGGATTCACAAATCTGAAATCAGTGGCTGCAGACTTGACATTTTAGACCAGACAACCTTTTTAAAAGGGGGTTATGGCACCAAAAATACATTTAACTAAGCAGAAATGGTGGAAATAGTTTTGTAATTTACAGTTATTAAAAATTATACTCCTTTCAAAAAAACAAGCTTTCATGTTTTCAAGTATTCACCCTAGCTTTATTCAATTCCGTCCTTCCAGAGGCCGATCAGCTGGCCGAGTATGCGCAATTTTGTCCTCATAAGATGTCCCCCCAGCTCCCCACCCCCAGTATGCACAATGTATTCTCCTTCACACAGGTCTGACAGCACAGGAAGCATATTGCTGAGAAGCACAGAAGCCTGTCAATGATTCTTTCCCACCCCCCACTTCTCTCCTCAATCACACAGGTCTGACCTCTGGGTGAGATCAATCTGCCTAACGGACCTGTGTGAGCGAGGTTAGCAGGCCTACACCTCCAGCGCTCACACAGGTCTGTGAAGCAGAACGATCTCACACAGAGGTGGGGGGGATTGGGAAGAATCACTGACATGCTTCCAGGAATCTGCTTCCTGCTGCTGTCAGACCTGTGTGAGGGAGAAAATGTTGTGCACACTGGGGGTGGGGGAATTGGGGGAACCCCTTATGATGAAAGGAACTGCACAAGCTCGGCCAGCTGATCGGCCACTGGGAGGATGGAATGGAACAACACCAGGAAGCTTACTTCAGAAGAGTAAAGCTTATTTTTTAAATGGATCAGAGTCTTTAATAACTGTACATTACAAAACCACTTAATCCACCTTTTCTGCTTGGTTAAATGTATTCTTTAAGGTGGCACAACCCCTTTGAGCGTCTAATTACTGGAACCCCATCTTCAATTCAGCAATAATATAGAAATTACAAACATTTGCAGAAAATGCAATATAATACTACGTTTCAAACTAAGTGCAAAGAAAAGTTACAATGACAAATGCTCCACATTACCACTACAATGAACTATTCCAACATACCTGTTCAGCTGACTGAGGAATATCATTTAATAAAGCAACAGGAGCATGATAACCTGGTTTCTTCTGCGCAAATGAGGCCGTAGGATCATCATCATCCTGAGAACAAAACAGATATGAAAAACGGTTAGTGTTTAACATATTTGTTAAAGGGGGTTTTCCCATGAACGAGGTTTTTTTTTTTTTCCTTCTTAAAATACATCATTTATTAGGATTTTCATAAAAGAAAAACACATATAAAAGACAAAATGAACAAAGCCAACTTTGAGACGTTAAATCAGGAGCCCGTACGCAGATCAGGCACAATGTACAAGCAATAAATTGTGATTAGCTGGCACAACAAATAAACAAAGATTAAATATTAACTTAAAGTCATCATTGTCAGCATTACAAAAAGAATTAGATGCAGATAATTAATTTGTTCTGATTATTTCCCATATTTTAGTTTACGCGTAATAGTCCCAAGTTGTTGTTGAGATTCTCTAAAATATACCATTCTGTATAAGTGAATGAAAAAAAAAAAATAAATACAAATTGTCGAACCAATCAGAGCAACCTGCTATAATAAACTGTTTACACTTTAAATCGAAATTTTCCAGCTTGCTGTTCCTTGTTACTTAGGGCATCAAGTTGTTCTACTCCCAAAAAATGTTTCATTTGGATCAACTCTGCTATTGGGGGATTGATAGGGTCTAACCAATTTTTGAGTAGCTGTTTTTTTGCCAAGAAGAGTAGAGTGTGGAGCAGTTTTGGTGGGCCTCTTGTATTTTTGTAAGCATTATCTGGGTTACTCCAATAATGTAGTAGGGCTAAGTATGGAGAGGGGGTGTACCCTTGGACCCCATATAGTGTGAATCAAATATGAAACCTGATCCCAATATACTGTTGATTCGTTGCAGGACCATAGGCCATGCATGAGGTCAGAATATGGATTATGACACTTAGGGCATGCAATTAGTCTATTTGATAATGGATCTTTTTTTGGTATATTAAAAAGCATATATGATCCCATGTATTTTATATCTAGTTTCTCTCCATGTTTCATTTATAATGTATTTTCTAAATACCTTCCAACCTAAATCTGATATTAATGGGAATTTCAGTGTCTTCCAATTGTTGCTTCCAATATTTAAAGAAAATGTCTGGGTGTACCCTTAACAAATTAGACTTCATTACCGGATAGAGAATAGATATTGGAGATAGTAGAAGGACATCCAATTCAGTCTGGGAAGTCTTGTAAGTAACATCCCTTATGTTTAACATAACGGAAAGTATGATTTGTTCATATTGGAAGCCATGTTGGAGAGGTAGATTATATTTTCCCATACATTCTGGGTATGTCAACCATCTCTGATCGGTTGGGTGGAGGAGATGAGATCTATAACAGCCTGTTGCCACTTAAAAAATAAATTCAATGCCCTGAGGAAATTCTGTATTCCGCCATAGCGGAAGATGCTTAGAAATTCTGAAAGAAAGGCCATATTTTTTCCTAACCGCCTTACAAGCGGAGATGGTGTCTTTAAAAGTTACTGATTTTTGACTGCTATGGGTAGGGAAGTATATCAAGAGTGAAGAAGAGCAATCAAATTGAAGGGGCAAGCATAATCAGATTCCAATGTATAGTCAGAGTATGTATGTCTTTTGTGGAGCCTATTATATAGCGAAAGAGGCAAGCGAGGTTATAATTCCTGATGCTTGGAAAATTAATGCCACCATCATCTTTGGATGACATAAGTTTGTCTAGATTAATCATAGGACGTTTTCCCTTCCAAATAAAATGACTGAGGGCCCTGATGAGTAGTTACGTCAGTGTTTCAGTAGCAGTGGTAGAGTTTGGTGTTGATACATAATTTTGGATGTACTGATCATCTTGACCAAATGTGCCCTGCCCAAAAAAGACCAGGGCAAATCCTGCCATGACTTCGATTAGTGATTTTTTTTAATGAGGGGGGATAATTTAACGTGTACAAAGGATGGCGAGCGACCAATTTTGATGCCCAAATAAGTGATATAAGAGGGAGCTATAGTTATATCGTTGAACGATCCTTTTGGGTAAAGTTTAGTGTTGAGCGAGCACTAAAATGCTCGGGTGCTCGAAGCTCGGGCCGAGCTCGCCGTGATACTCGGGTGCTCAAACCAAGCAACGAGCCCAATGTTAGTCTATGGGAGACCCGAGCATTTTTGCGTCGGCACCCCCGGCAGTCTTTTAAAAGCCTAACAAGTGCCCAAAACGATAGTGACCGTGTTCAAATGACCTGGGGATCGCCCCAGGAAGCATTTCTGACCCCCAGGTCACTGCTGTCAACAACGTGGTCAGAGGTATTAAGCCACTTTTACGGGCTCACAATAAAACGTTCAAAAACGAAACCGAAACTGCTTTCCGGTGAAATATGTTAAGGAAGTTCCTTTCCAGGGTAAAGACTTGTGTATAAGGTAAAATAAATAACCCCCCCCCCGCCCCCCCAAAAAAAATTCTCCTCCGCACCTTGGGCTATGTTAACAAGTAGCATTTTTTTATGCGTTTTTTGCACTTTTGTATTGCTTTCAACCGTGACAAATGCATTCACCGGGAAATGTCATTTTAACATTTTACAACCTTATCTGGCCATGTGCTGTGTGACACATGCATACAGTGCTGAAAAGACATGGGAACAGCATGGGGAAGACCCCTGGAAGCATCTGACTCCCAGGTCACTGCCTAAAAGTGTGCCCATCAGAAGTGATCCTTGCCGCATCAGAAGATGCAGACTTGCAACTATCCCCGTGCAAGTCCTTGTCCCAGGGCAGTGTTCAATTGTACCTCCCCCATTCCTTGCAATGCAAGCATGCAACCTGCCACCCACCCACCCCCAGGCTGCAATACCATACTGCTTGCTTGCTTGCACTTGAAATTGGACCTTTTAGGCATGTGGAGGCGGAGTCTGGCCACCACGTCATGGCTGCGTTGGCAGCCGGGTGTCCACACACAGTCCCCAGCCGCCCCGCAGCCGGGTGTCCACACACTGTCCCCAGCCGCCCCGCAGCCGGGTGTCCACACACTGTCCCCAGCCGCCCCGCAGCCGGGTGTCCACACACTGTCCCCAGCCGCCCCGCAGCCGGGTGTCCACACACTGTCCCCAGCCGCCCCGCAGCCGGGTGTCCACACACTGTCCCCAGCCGCCCCGCAGCCGGGTGTCCACACACTGTCCCCAGCCGCCCCGCAGCCGGGTGTCCACACACTGTCCCCAGCCGCCCCGCAGCCGGGTGTCCACACACTGTCCCCAGCCGCCCCGCAGCCGGGTGTCCACACACTGTCCCCAGCCGCCCCGCAGCCGGGTGTCCACACACTGTCCCCAGCCGCCCCGCAGCCGGGTGTCCACACACTGTCCCCAGCCGCCCCGCAGCCGGGTGTCCACACACTGTCCCCAGCCGCCCCGCAGCCGGGTGTCCACACACTGTCCCCAGCCGCCCCGCAGCCGGGTGTCCACACACTGTCCCCAGCCGCCCCGCAGCCGGGTGTCCACACACTGTCCCCAGCCGCCCCGCAGCCGGGTGTCCACACACTGTCCCCAGCCGCCCCGCAGCCGGGTGTCCACACACGGTCCCCAGCCGCCCCGCAGCCGGGTGTCCACACACGGTCCCCAGCCGCCCCGCAGCCGGGTGTCCACACACGGTCCCCAGCCGCCCCGCAGCCGGGTGTCCACACACGGTCCCCAGCCGCCCCGCAGCCGGGTGTCCACACACGGTCCCCAGCCGCCCCGCAGCCGGGTGTCCACACACGGTCCCCAGCCGCCCCCATTTCTCCTGTCAACACCCCCCCCCCCCCCGCCCACACCACACTTTTCTTAGCCCGGCCAGCATTAGGGCAGCATTGGACGAGCCCACCAGAGAACCAGACTCCTCCGGTGGGCCCTGGCTTCTCCATCAGGGGAGTTGAGAGTGCCAAGGTGAGGAGCTTGATGATTATGAAAGTTAGCATCTGCTTTCTTTTCTTGGAATGCAAGCACATGTATGTAGTAGCGGCTAGGCCTGAGGTGGTCAGCGTTTTGGCGCATATCCTACCTCCTCCGAGGATTGCAAGATGTTTTTCTGCTACTATCCCAATTCTATGACTCCTGTTAAAACAAATCTTCAGGTGATGAATGATGGATGAGGTGGTGGCAAAGGAGAAAGAGCAGGAGGAACAGAGACCATTCACATCAATATCAGGCCAGTCAACCACACATGTCTTGTAGGATATGTTTCTGTAACAAAGGGAGGTTCGGCTACACAGTTATAGGGCATACAGTGAGTGCAATGCCTACCAAAAATTTTGAGGCACTCCAATGCCCCTTGGAAGTGACATGGAGGTCAGAGGGCCTTAAGCGTTTTTTCCATTTATAGCAACTGGGTCTCCTGTACACGGTTGGCCTAAGCAGTGAATGGAAGGCTCCCCAAAAATTATGAGGAACTGCAATGCCCCTTAAAACAGACGTGGATTACAGCGTACTAAAAACCTTCTACCCATTATTGGGGAGAGTGGGTCTCCCTTAGTTTTCGCCTTTGCATTGAAAAGCAAAAGCTGATTACAATTAGGATGAAATGCAATGCCCCTTGGAAGAGCTGTGGAATTCAGAGTGGCTTAAGAAGACGCTTTTAATGCCCCTTTGAAGAGACGTGGAGGTCACAGTAGCTTAACAAGACGGTTTGAATGCCCCTTACAAGAGCCATGCAGTACAGCATATTAAAAACATTATTCCCATTATTGGGGAGTGGGTCTCCCATAGTCTTTGCCTATGCCTTCCAAGCAAAAGCTGCCAAAAATTAGGACGGAGGAACTTGCAATGCTGGCAACATGGACCACGGTCACCCTGGTGGTATAGTGGTCGTGGAGGCTGAGGATAAGGAGAAGAGCAAAAAACAGCCGAAATGAGGAAGTGTATACCCATGTGTGGGTGTGAAGCGGCGCATGGGAATACACCTCCCGAAATAACACAGTGGATTTGACTTTATGTTACTCTGCTGTCATTTGGTGGTGATGAGAAGTCTGGCCCAATCCAGCCCTTGTTCATTTTGATAAGGGTCAGCTTGTCAGCATTGTCAGTTGACAGGCGAGTGCGCTTATCAGTTATAATTCCCCCAGCGGCACTAAAAACAGGCTCCGATAACACGCTAGCGGCAGGGCAGGCCAGGACCTCCAAGGCATACAGAGTGAGTTCATTCCAAGTGTCCAGCTTGGATACCCAATAATTAAAAGGCACAGAGGAATCACGGGAGGACGCTGGTACTCCCTCACCATCTTTTGAAACTTTCCACTCCTTGTGAGAGTACCCTGCGCCTCAGGGCCTGTAAGCTGGGCAGGTCTCAGAAAACTGTCCTAGAACATTGACAGTGTTCCCCTGCCTCTGCTGGATTGGAGTTCCGTCTCTCTCGCCTGTATGCCTTAGTTGGGCAGCGAACTGTGACCTCTGCCGCTACCGTGTTCAGATGGGAATTTTTTTAATAGTTCTGCAGCAAGGGCCTTCTGGTACTGCCCCATTTTTGTAGACCTCTCCACCTCAGGAATAAGAGTGAAAGTTCTCCTTGTAGAGGGGGTCTAAAAGTGTCATCAACCAGTAATGACTGTCACCCAACATTTTGACAATGCGAGGGTCACGGTTAAGGCAGCGTAACATAAAGTCAGCCATGGGTGCCAGACCGGTAACGGGCAAGACTTCCGTGTCCTCACCAAGATGACGACTGATAGTGTTGAGCGATCATTAAAATGCTCGGGTGCTCGAAGCCCAATGTTAGTCTATGAGAGACCCGAGCATTTTTGCGGCAGCACCCCCGGCAGTCTGTAGAAAGCCTAAAAAGTGCCCAAAACGATAGTGACAGTGCTCAAAAGACATGGGGGCAGCATGGGGATCGCCCCTGGAAGCATTTCTGACCCCCAGGTCACTGCTGTCAACAACGTGGTCAGAAGTATTAAGCCACTTTTGCGGGCTCACAATAAAACGTTCAAAAACGAAACTGAAACGGTTTTCCTGTGAAATATGTTAAGGAATTTCCTTTCCAGGGTAAAAACTTGTGTATAAGGTAAAATAAATAACCAAAAACAAAAATACTCCTCCACACCTTGGGCTATGTTCACAAGTAGCATTTTTCATGCGTTTTTGCACTTTTGTATTGCTTTCAACCGTGACAAATGCGTTCACCGGGAAATGTCATTTTAACATTTTACAACCTTATCTGGCCATGTGCTGTGTGACACATGCATACAGTGCTGAAAAGACAAGGGATCAGCTTGGGGAAGACCCCTGGAAGCATCTCTGACTCCCAGGTCACTGCCTAAAAGTGTGCCCATCAGAAGTGATCCTTGCCGCATCAGAAGATGCAGACTTGCAACTATTCCCGTGCAAGTCCTTGTCCCAGGGCAGTGTTCAATTGTACCTCCCCCATTCCTTGCAATGCAAGTGAAAATAAGCAGCCAACCACCCACCCACCCGCAGACTGCAATACTATACTGCTAGCTTTCACTTGAAATGGGGCCTTTTAGTTTGGAGGAGGCCGAAGCTGGCCACTACCTCATGGCCGCTTCGGCAGCGAGGTATCCATACTCAGTCCTCAGCCGCCCGGAGGCCGGGTGTCCACGCTCGGTCCCCAGCCGCCAGGTGGCGGCCAGGTGTCCATACTCGGTCCCCAGCCGCCCCGCGGCCGTGTGTCCACACACGCTCGCCAGCCGCCTGGGGGCGGCCGGGTGTCCATAAACGGTTCCCAGCCGCCCTGATTTCTCCTGTCACCTTCCCCCACACTTTTCTTAGCCTGGCCTGCTTTAGGGCAGCATTGGACGAGCCCACCAGAGAACCAGACTCCTCCGGTGGGCCCTGGCTTCTCCATCAGGGGAGTTGAGAGTGCCAAGGTGAGGAGCATGATGATGATGATAGAAGTTAGCATCTGCTTTGTTTTCTTGGAATGCAAGCGCATGTATGTAGTAGCGGCTAGGCCTGAGGTGGTCTGCGTTTTGGCGCATATCCTACCTCCTCCGAGGATTGCTGGATGTTTTCCTGCTACTATCCCAGTTCTATGACTCCCGTTAAAACAAAGCTTCAGGTGATGGATGATGGATGAGGTGGTGGCAAAGGAGAAAGAGCAGGAGGAACAGGGACCATTCACATCAATATCAGGCCAGTCAACCAGATATGTCTTGTAGGATATGTTTCTGTAACAAAAGGAGCGGTTCGGCTACACACTTATAGGGCATACAGTGAGTGCAATGCCTACCAAAAATTTCGAGCCACTCCAATGCCCCTTGAAAATGACATGGAGGTCAGAGGGCGTTAACTAAACCTTTTTTTCCATTTATAGCAACTGGGTCTCCCTTTCACTGTTGGCCTAAGCAGTGAATAGAAGGCTTTCCAAAAATTATGAGGAACTGCAATGCCCCTTACAAGAGCCATGTGTGGCACCCCAGGGGTCTGGTCACCACAGTAATAGAGATATTACGTCAGAGAGCAAGTGGGAGGTTTCCTGGTCAGGATCCCTTAAACATACAACATCCTCCTGCCCCAGTCCTGGGAGGGGAGAATTCTGCCCTTATAAACTGGATCTGGGGCAGGGTTGAGTGAGTCAGAGAACAGTCAGAGTCAGAGTGAGAGCAAGGGAAAGTAACAGCAAGGAGCTCTGTAGGAGCTAGGAGCTAAAGACCAGGGGCTGGAAGCTGAGCAGAGCTCGCCCTGGCAGAAGACAATAGGAACCGGACACAGGAGTCCGAAGTTGTGAGGACTTATATATCCAGCAGCAGAAACCAGCCGGCAGGGGATTTCAGGTCCTCTGGCCATAGAAGCCCGGAGGCTCAGTCACAAGCAAGGGACCAGCACCGCCATCGTGGAGCGGAGGCTAACAGAAGGCCCCAAGTCACCAGCCATACGGGTGAGCACTACACGGTACACTCAGGGACGTGGGCTACTTCTACCCGCTTACAGCAAGGTAGCCAGGAAGAGTGCAGACAGACGGGGAGGCCTACAACTCCACCTGGCCAGGGGAACTCCTGCTTACTCACAGACTGACCAGGCCTCTTATGCTAGCCAGTACTCCCGGGAGGGTCTACCTTATAATCATCAGTAAAGACCCTGAACTGCACTGCAAAGACTCTGAGTCGTTCCTGCTGCGCTCGTGCACCATCACCCCCATCATCCACACTCACTGCCCTGAGGCTATACTCCTCCCGAGGGGAGTTATCCCATTCTCTGCTGCGAACACAACACCAGCCTCAGCGGTCTGCCTCGCAGCGGTGGTACTCCCTGACCGCAATCCACGGGTGGCGCAGTTGGACAATTAACCTCAAAACCTAAGAAAGACTGCCACTGGTTTGACCAGCCTGAGCCACGGGACCGGGTCACCGCCACGGAGACTACAGACCCCAGAGACCCGGCACCGGGTATCCCACACACGTGTACACACGGCCCAGGGGGCGCGTAACATGCAGTACAGCATATTACAAACATAAGTTCCATTATTGGGGAGTGGGTGTCCCATAGTATTTGCTTATGCTTTCCAAGCAAAAGCTGCCAAAAATTAGGACGGAGCAACTTGCAATGCCCCTTACAAGAGACATGCAGTACAGCATATTACAAACATAAGTCCCATTATTGGGGAGTGGGTGTCCCATGGTATTTGCTTATGCTTTCCAATCAAAAGCTGCCAAAAATTAGGACGGAGCAACTTGCAATGCCCCTTACAAGAGCCATGCAGTACAGCATATTACAAACATAAGTCCCATTATTGGGGAGTGGGTGTCCCATAGTATTTGCTTATGCTTTCCCAGCAAAAGCTGCCAAAAATGAGGACGTTGCAACTTGCAATGCCCCTTACAAGAGCCATGCAGTACAGCATATTACAAACATAAGTCCCATTATTGGGGAGTGGGTGTCCCATAGTATTTGTTTATGCCTTGCAAGCAAAAGCTGCCAAAAATAAGGATGGAGGAACTTGCAATGCTGGCACCCTGGTGGTATAGTGGTGGTGGAGGCTGAGGATAAGGAGAAGAAGATTAAACAGCCGAAACGAGGAAGCGTATACCCATGTGTGGGTGTGAAGCGGTGCATGTGAATACACCTCCCGAAATAACACAGTGGATTTGACTTTATGTTACTCTGCTGTCATTTGGTGGTGATGAGAAGTCTGGCCCAATCCAGCCCTTGTTTATTTTGATAAAGGTCAGCTTGTCAGCATTGTCAGTTGACAGGCGAGTGCGCTCATCAGTTATAATTCCCCCAGCGGCACTAAAAACACGCTCCGATAACACACTAGCGGCAGGGCAGGCCAGGACCTCCAAGGCATACAGAGCGAGTTCATTCCAAGTGTCCAGCTTGGATACCCAATAATTAAAAGGCACAGAGGAATCACGGAGGATGCTGGTACTCCCTCACCATCTTTTGAAACTTTCCACTCCGTGTGAGAGCCTCAGGGCCTGTAAGCTGGGCGGGTGTCAGAAAACTGTCTCAGAACATTGACAGTGTTCCCCTGCCTCTGCTGGATTGGAGTTGCATCTCTCTCGCCTGTACGCCTTGGTTGGGCAACGAACTGTGACCTCTGCCGCTAGCGTGTTCAGATGGGAATTTTTTTAAGAGTTCTGCAGCAAGGGCCTTCTGGTATTGCCCCATTTTTGTAGACCTCTCCACCTCAGGAATAAGAGTGAAAGTTCTCCTTGTAGCGGGGGTCTACAAGTGTCACCAACCAGTAATGACTGTCACCCAACATTTTGACAACGCGAGGGTCACGGTTAAGACAGCGTAACATAAAGTCAGCCATGCGTGCCAGACTGGTAACGGGCAAGATTTCCGTGTCCTCACCAAGATGACGACTGACCATGCTCTCTTCCTCCTCCTCCTCCTGTTCCTCCTCCCCCCTGTCCTCAGGCCACCCACGCTGAACCGACGGTATGACACCTGTACAGGTACTACCGTCTACAACGCATGATAGCAGCTCCTGTTCTTCCTCCTCCTCCTCCTCTCCCTCATTGTCCCCCAATGCACGTTGGGATGAGATGAGGCTGGGCTGTGTGTAATTGCCCGCTATGGCTTCTTGATCCATCTCATCATACTCTGGCTGCAATGCCTCCTCTTTAATTCTCTGCAGAGAGCGTTGCAAAAGACAGACAAGTGGGATGCTGACACTAATGATGGCGTCATCGCCACTCACCATCTTGGTGGCCTCCTCAAAGTTTGTCAGGATGGTACATATGTCAGACAACCAGGTCCACTCCTGAGGTCTTATGTGTGGAGTCTGACCAGAATATCGACGGCCTTGTTGCAGCTGGTACTCCACAACTGCTCTCTTCTGCTCACAAATCCTTTGCAACATGTGGAGGGTAGAGTGCCAACGTGTGGGGACATCACACACCAATCGGTGTGACAGAAGCTGCAAAAGCTGCTGCAACACAGCAAGGGCGGCGGAAGCTGTAGCAGATTTGCGAAAATGAGCTGACAGGCGGCGTACTTTCACGAGCAGATCTGGCAACTCGGGGTACGATTTAAGAAACCGCTGAACCACGAGGTTAAGCACATGAGCCAGGCATGGTACATGTGTGATCTCGCCTCGCTTCAGAGCCGCCACCAGGTTACGGCCATTGTCACACACGACCATGCCTAGATGTAGGCTCAGCGGTCTCAGCCACAGATCTGCCTGCTCTTTCACAGCTGTCCACAACTCATAAGCAGTGTGAGGTTTCTCACCTAAGCTTATGAGTTTCAGCACAGCCTGTTGCCGCTTGGCGGAGGCAGTACTGCAGTGCTTCCAGCTTGTAACTGATGTGGTGATATCTGAGATGGAGGCTGAACATGAGGAGGAGGCGGAAAAGGAGGCGGATGCGCAGGAGCTGTACACTGTGGGGGCAACTCTGACTGACATAGGGCCCGCAATCCTCGGTGTGGGGAGGAGGTGTTCCGTCCCAAGGTCCGACTGGATCCCGGTTTCCATCATGTTTACCCAGTGTGCCGTCAGAGAGATGTACCGTCCCTGGCCACAAGCACTTGTCCACGTGTCCTTTGTCAGGTGGACTCTCCCAGTAACTGCGTTGTTGAGGGCACGGCAGATGCTTTGGGACACGTGCTTGTGTAGTGCGGGGATGGCACACCGGGCAAAATAGTATCGGCTGGGGACCGAGTATCGAGGGACGGCCACCGCCATAAGGTTGCGGAAGGATTCCGTCTCCACCAGCCTCAAAGTCAACATTTCCAACGCAAGCAGTCGTGAAATGTGCGAATTTAGGACTGTGGCCTGTGGGGCGTTGGCTGTGAATTTCCGCTTTCGTTCAAAGGTCTGGGATATGGACAATTGAACGCTGCGGTGGGACGTGGATGCTGTTTCTTGAGAAACTGCCAGAACAAGTGAAGACTGAGAGGAGGGGACATCTTTACATGCAGTATGGACAGGGGATTGCCTTGCACACACAACAGGGGGTTCTATTGCACGCACAACAGCGGAAGAAGCAGTGGCGACACCCGCTGACACTGGTCGTGGACCCTGGGGTTCGCCCCACAAAGTCGGGTGCTTTGTTGCCATGTGCCTGATCATGCTGGTGATGGTCAGGCTGGTAATTTTGTCACCCCTGCTGATGCTGGCATGGAAGGTGGTACAAATGGCGTTTTTGGGGTTATCAGCAGAGTCTTTAAAAAAATTCCAGACTCTGGAAGATCTACCGCTTGTACTGGCAACTTCCCTCGTGTTGGTGTTACGGTGAACTGTTGCCCGCCTTCTGTGTGCGGCCACCACACTGCTTCTTCCTGCCTGTTGGGGTACTCTGCCTCCCTCCCCCTGTGTGCTGCTGGCCTCGCTCTGCATGTCCTCGTGCCACGTTGGGTCAGTTACTAGATCATCCATCACCTCCTCCTCTTCCACTTGCACACCAAGATCCTCCTCCTCACTTCCTGGCAATTGTGTCTCGTCATCGTCCACCTCTTGTGACAAATTGCCAGCGTTTACTTCCTGTGGCCGTGGCTGTTCAAATATTTGGGCATCGCTACATGGGATCTCCTCTTCCACCACTTCAAGCTTATCAGGCGAGGGGCACAAATATGGAAATGGACCAGTGAACAGCTCTTCAGAGTGTCCAAGTGTGGGATCAGTTGCTGTCCGACGACACTCGGCATGGTGGGAGGAAGGAGCATCAGCGTGAGGAGGAGTATGCGGTCGAGACTCACGGCTACTAAGATTTGACCGTGTGGAAGACAGACCGGAGGTGGTGGTGCCCAGGTAACTGGAAGTATTGTCTGCTATCCAATTAATAACCTGTTCACACTGATCAGTTGGCAATACTGGTGTTGTTCTGTGCTTCCCTAGTAATTCGGTCAAATAGTGGGAGCGAGAAGATGTGGCTGTTGGTTGTGGCACATTTTCACCTTGGCCACAGCCCCGTCCTCTGCACGAACCATCACAAGAACGTTCACTTCCACGTCCCTAGCCACGCACCTTTCCAATTGTAAAGGAAGTAAAATAGCTTACACTCGCACTATCAATGAAAAAGGGTAATAAAAAGTAGATTAGAACCGTGGAAGAGGAAAACCACAGTTCTATTTCTCTGGCCTACACCCGAATCTTTTAAACCAACAATCTGAACAATCAGGTAGAAACTATTACTGTTTTTCTTTACGGAAAAAATACCAAAAGCTGAATAAGAGATTTTTTACTGTGGAATGGCAAAACCACAGTTATTGTTTACTGGGGTATACCAGACAATTTTAAATAGATATATTTGCGGCTGAACAGTGGGGGGGGGGGGGGTGATTGAGTATTCATGGCCCCTTCCATGGCTATTAATATCAGCCCACAGCTGTCTAGTTTAGCCTTTGCTGGCTCTGATTTTATAGGGGGGATCCTACATCAGTTTTCTTCTGGGGTCCCCCTGTAATATAGCCAGTAAAGGCTAAACAAACAGCTGTGGGCTGATATTAATAGTCATGGAACATTGTTGGCTAATGGTCCCTTCCGCGGCTAATAATATCGTCCCTCAGTGGTCGGCTTTCCCTCTGCTGGTCATAAAAATGACGCTTTTTTTTTTAATTTTAGGCTTTGTGCCCATAATTCAGAGGTAGCAGCGCTTTGGACGCATAGTTTTTGCTGTGTCCAAAACGTTGCATTCTATTGAATGCAGGCAAATCCACATGTGTTCACTGAACAATGCGATTTACCGCATTCTATACTTTCTAGTGGTCAAATTTCTGTTGCGGAGACTAGTGACTCCACAAGAGAATTTGACACGCTGCGATCCTGAAAGACGTGCTGCAGGTCAGTGTCCTCGGGTGATAAGCAGCCTTGGATGCACGCATAGTGGACATGGGATTTCTAGAGATCCCATCCACTATGCTGTAACATCTGGACGCTGCGGGTTTGACGCTGTATGAAACCTGCAGCGGCTCCTGACTGTGGCCATGTACCTAAACTCACACGCAGCATGTCAATTTCTGTAGCGGACGCGCTAGTCTTCGCTGCAGATTTTGACCGATTGAAGTGTCATTATATGCGGTGGATTCACATTTACCGACAACAAATGTGCGCCATTAGAGCACCGCGTTTTGGATGCAACATAAATACAGTATGTCCAAAGTATTGCTGAGTGTTGATCGGGGGATGTAGTGGCTAACAAACCAGCTGGAGATAATGTTTAATTATGGCCAGGGAAAATGTTTGCCTAGTAGCACATTCCCAGGCTTAAAAAAAACAAAAAAAAAAAAAAAAAAAACAGCTCACAGCAGTCACATAAATTACGTGAATAGAAATGGTAATGAAGATGCGTGAAAGGGACTAGCTGACACCCAGCTCTTTTGCTTGGTGATGTCAAGGTGTCAGACCTTTTCATGACCAAACAAAGTAAAGAAGCAGACAGTGTAAACACTTTATTTGAAATACAACAAATAAAGGGGTTGTCCACTACTTTAGATTAACCCCCCAATGTATCCCCCAGGGCCCCTAAGACTTTTTTCTCAATTCCTTCCCTTGCAGATAATGCCTGTGAGAGGCGCCATCACTGGCCGCTCACAGGCATCACGTGACCCCCCCGGCTGCAATCGGCTCTGACATCCGCTGAGGTCATGACAAGTGCTGGCACTAGCCGGGGGTCTTTGTCTTCCTGGTTCCACGGTGGATGACAGGCTGTGAGCGGGGTTATGCATGTTGTCCTACTCCCAAGTTACATAGGCTTGAGAGCCAATTAAGTAAATCTGGTGATGTGCATCTCTGTAATGAGGAGGGGTGTTGACTAATGACATCAACACCCTATATAAGGTGTGCTTAATTATTAGGCAGCTTCCTTTCCTTTGGCAAAATGGGTCAGAAGACAGATTTGACGGGCTCTGAAAATTCCAAAATTGTGAGATGTCTTGCAGAGGGATGCAGCAGTCTTGAAATTTCCATACTTTTGAAGCGTGATCACCAAACAATCAAGCGTTTCATAGCAAATAGCCAACAGGGTCGCAAGAAGCATGTTGGCCAAAAAAGGCGCAAAATAACTGCCCATGAATTGAGGAAAATCAAGCGTGAAGCTGCCAAGATGCCATTCGCCACCAGTTTTGCCATATTTCAGAGCTGCAACGTTACTGGAGTATCAAAAAGCACAAGGTGTGCGATACTCAGGGACATGGCCAAGCTAAGGAAGGCTGGAAAACGACCACCTTTGAACAAGAAACATAAGATAAAACATCAAGAATGGGCCAAGAAATATCTTAAGACTGATTTTTCAAAGGTTTTATGGACTGATGAAATGAGAATGACTCTTGATGGGCCAGATGGATGGGCCAGAGGCTGGATCAGTAAAGGGCAGAGAGCTCCACTATGACTCAGACACCAGCAAGGTGGAGGTGGGGCACTGGTATGGGCTGGTATCAAAGATGAACTTGTGGGACCTTTTCGGGTTGAGGATAAAGTGAAGCTCAACTCCCAGACCTACTGCCAATTTCTGGAAGACAACTTCTTCAAGCAGTGGTACAGGAAGAAGTCGGTATCGTTCAAGAAAAACATGATTTTCATGCAGAACAATGCTCCATCACATGCATCCAACTACTCCACAGCGTGGCTGGCCAGTCAAGGTCTAAAAGAAGAAAAAATAATGACATGGCCCCCTTGTTCACCTGATCTGAACCCCATAGAGAACCTGCGGTCCATCATAAAATGTGAGATCTACAGGGAGGGAAAACAGTACACCTCTGGGAACAGTGTCTGGGAGGCTGCGGTGGCTGCTGCACGCAATGTTGATCGAAAACAGATCAAGCAACTGACAGAATCTATGGATGGAAGGCTGTTGAGTGTCATCATAAAGAAAAGGTGGCTATATTGATCACTAATTTTTTGGGGATTTTGTTTTTGCATGTCAGAAATGTTTATTTCTAAATTTTGTGCACTGATATTGGTTTACCTGGTGAAAATAAACAAGTGAGATGGGATTATATTTGGTTTTTATTAAGTTGTCTAATAATTCTGCACAGTAATAGTTACCTGCACAAACAGATATCCTTCTAAGATAGCCAAATCTAAAAAAAAAAAAAAAACACTCCAACTTCCAAAAATATTAAGCTTGGATATTTATGAGTCTTTTGGGTTGATTAAGAACATAGTTATTGGTCAATAATAAAAAATAATCCTCTAAAATACAACTTCCTAATAATTCTGCACACAGTGTATATTTTCACTGTCTGCTTTTCTTGTTCACTTTTTACTCCATACCTTCCCATATGTGCGGCAGAAATAAACATATTCATGTGATCTGTGATTGCTCAGTCCTTGTCTGCATAATGCAATTAGCTTAATTCAATTGTATATAACACTTTGCCTTACTGTTTTATAGCCTATGACTAAGGGCACACTTTGGTGCCAGAAACACATAAGGAACTTCCATTTTAACTCTGTTTTAATGATACACTAATAAAGAACTAAATTTTACCTGGATAGTGATGCTGGAATACGCTCCTCCCATCTCCTTCCTTGTTGCATATGGCTGCGGTCACCAGCAAGACTAGCTCCCTCCAGGGAATCTCTGACCGAAGCTGATGATTACAGCAGTGTGGTATACATCTCTTTTGCCTTGTTACAACCCTAAGCCCTCAATCTTTTTCTCTGTATATTGTGGCTGTCTATATACAGTGAGAGACTCAAATTAACCCTTTATCAAGGATTCAGACAACAGCACAAGACAATCCAGCCCAGGCTTGACTTTGCAATTCAGATGCTGTATAAAATTAGCCTCATCCCCTCAGATTTGGAGGCTCCCACAGAAAAGAATCTTGTTATGTATTACAATTACCCTTAAATGAAAGTAAAATCTGTGTTCTCTGCAATTCTGTGGAAAATCTGAATTGCTAATGACATTTGAGAAAATTATTTTAATCTATTGTCATTATTTGCGCTATTCTCATAGACAGTGACAATTAAAAAGGAGTTATCCACTATGTGGAATACCCTTCATAAAATTCCTCCATTTAAAATGACAGGTATTCAGCTTCCCCACCGATGCCTGCACCGAGTCTCCCAGCACTCATGTGACAATATTTAGTCATGCGAGTGCGCTAACCCATCAGCTGCTCATAATGGGCTGCAGCACCATATGGCTTAATGTCACGTGCGCGCTGGTAGCCCCACCGTAGACATTGCTGGAATGGTGCAGGTAGAGGAGGAGAGTACCTGTTATTTTTATTTTAAATGAGGGAATGTAGCATTTAGTAAAGGGATGTCCAAATAGTCGATAACCCCTTTAAAGAGACCCTTACATGTTAAAAGTGTTTACACAAATATTGTATTACTAAATGTTTGCTTTTTAATAATTACATAAGTACAAATTTAAACTTACATCTTCTTGCTCATTTGCAGCAATAGAAGTCACATAACCAGTAAATCTACTGTCACTTCCACCATAAATTTCTTGATCAAAATATCCAGTTGAATCAAGCCCAACTCCTTGCGTTTCATCTAGGTTTGCCTTCTTTCCTTGAATTTCACGTATCTGTGCTTCAATGTCTGAAAATAAAATAAAAACATTAAATGCTGTTGTCGAGCGAACAAAGATGGCAGACAATTATTCTGTTTGCCATCAACAACATTGCAGGCGATTAAACATGTTGGGGGAGGCTTCAATCTTTCTATTTTAATAAAGATATCAGGAGCCTCCTAAAAATACAGGTAGAACTGGAGACCATATATTAATACATTATCTCTGCTATACAACTGAGCAACTTTATGCGTCTTATGTGGGATTTATAATTAGCGCTTTGCAGCATAATTCATATGCAACATTTATGATACTATCTTTAATTGATAAATATTAATGCTAACTACCGTATTTTTTGGACTATAAGACGCACTTTTTTCCTCCAAAATTTTGGAGGAAAGTAAAGGGGTGCGTTATATAGTCCGAACTATATACTGTGGCTGTGAGTGGTAGGGGGTGTGTGGGGGAGCGGTGGATGAGTTGGGCAGAGTAGGGAGCAGCTGCCTGCTGCAGCTTACGCTGTGCCCGCTGCTAAAGAAAATGAATATTCCCTGCTCCCCACTCCCATGGGTTGTAGTGAATATTCATGGTCTTTAATAGCGGGCACACTGACCACCGACCGCAGCAGGATCCGCGCTGCGGGTACAGTGTGCGGATTAAGCTATTCCGCAGCGGAAACGCATGAAAAACGCATCATGGGCACGCAGCCTAAGGGACCACATCATATTTCAAGTGGCTTTGAGAGGCCTATGTGACAGAAAATGCCCAAAAAGGGACACCATTTTAAAAACTGCACCCCTTAAAGTCCTCAAAACTACAATTCTAGAAGTTTATTAACCCTTCACAGGAATTAAAGCAATGTTGAATGAAAAAATTAAAATGTTACTTTCCCCCCCCACAAAAATGTTGCTATAGCCCCAAATTTTTCATTTTCACAAGGATAACTTGAGAAAAAGGGATTGCCTGTTTGTTAGGCTACCCCTGCATGTGTTGCGGATGTTTAACAGCCGCGAGACATGCAGCCGCAGTAACGCAAACATATTTTTCGAGCACGCCGAAGATACTGTTAAGACTCGAGTGTGCTTGGACAACCCCTTATCCGAACACGTTCGCGCATGAATAGAAACTACACCTCTCAAGGAACATCTCGAAGTGTGCTGAGCACCTTGAACCCGCAGGTTCTTCACAGAATTTTATAACGTTGGACTGTGAAAATGAAAACATACTTTTTTCCCCCAGCAAAAAAGTTGCTTTAGCCCCAATTTTTTTTTTTCCCACAAGAGTAACAGGAGAATTGATCCCAACATTTGTGCTGAGATTTCTCCTGAGTACACAGATACCCCATATGTGGTGGAAAATTACTGTTTGAGTACACAGGAGGTCATGGAAGGGAAGGATTGGCAATTGAATTTGCGTACAATTTTGATTGGAATAGATTGCAGATAACATGTCACATTTGAAGATCCCCTGACATGCCAAAACAGCAGAAACCCCCACAAGTGATCCCATTTTGGAAACTACAACTATTGAGGAATTCATCTAGGGGTGTAGTAAGTATTTTTATATCTCAAAAGGGAGAACCAGGTGATGGCGCTGTCTTTGCCACCAAGTGAGATCAAAGTGAGGAAATTCAGGTTGCTTGTAAGTAAAAAAAAAAAAAAAAAAAAAATTATTCACACCAATATAAAACAAATAAAAACTGTATACACAACGCGTTTCAGCTGTTTGCAAAAAATGAATTTGACCCTTCTTTTATAGCCCCTTACCAGAGAGAGAGGGAGGGGGTTACAAAACTACAAAAGAGGAAGAGGAGTGCTTCATCCTGCATTGTTCTTAGAGATATAGATATATATCTATACAGTACAGACCAAAAGTTTGGACACACCTCATTTAAAGATTTTTCTGTATTTTCATGACTATGAAAACTTTACATTCACACTGAAGGCATCAAAACTATGAATTAACACATGTGGAATTATATACTTAACAAAAAAGTGTGAAACAACTGAAAATATGTCTTAGGCTGCGTTCACACATTGCGTATTTTCAAAAAGCGCGCGAAAATACGCAACGTGCTTTGTGTCTGCCAGCAAAGTGAATGGGAAATTCACTTTGCCGTTCAGACACTGTGTAATTTTACGCAGCGGGAAAGCGCAGCTGCGTAAAGAATTGGCATGTCAATTCTTTACGCAGCTGCGTCCCGCGCTTTCTCCTATTGTGCCCATTATAAGCGATGGAATTACGCAGCGGTGTTCACACACTGCGTAATTCCATCGCTTTTTTACGGAGGCGCAGGATGGATACTCACCTACCCGATGTCAGGGGAGAGGCGTCCGGTCCGGTCCGCTCCAATCCCGCGCTTCCAGCATCTGCCGGTGAGCCGATCAGCTGTTAGCTAACCGGCTTGTAACCGGACGATCAGCTGATTACAAGCCGGTCAGCTGACAGTCTGCTGATCGCTTCACGGCAGGTGCTGCAAGCGCGGGACGGTGCAGACGCGTCTCTCATCCATCGGGTAGGTGAGTACCCATAGTCTGTACATACACTGCTACGGACACACACACACACACACACACACGACACATAGACACACAGACACAGACCGTACACGTCACCCTTCATTTCACACTGCGTTTTTTGCTGCGCTTTTTTTACGCAGTGTGTGAATTGAGGTGCTTTTTTTTACCTGCGTAAAAAAACGCAGGGAAATACGCAATGTGTGAACGCAGCCTTATACTCTAGGTTCTTCAAAGTAGCCACCTTTTGCTTTGATGACTGCTTTGCACACTCTTGGCATTCTCTTGATGAGCTTCAGTAGGTAGTCACCGGAAATGGTCTTCCAACAATCTTGAAGGAGTTCCCAGAGATGCTTAGCACTTGGTGGCCCTTTTGCCTTCACTCTGCGGTCCAGCTCACCCCAAACCATCTCGATTGTGTTCAGGTCTGGTGACTGTTGGCATGCTCTTGATACCCAGGGAACTCCTCGTGACAGGTTCGCCTCGTTCACCCACCACCGCAAGGGTTCAAGTGATTGGGGTGACAAGGACATTCGTCCTTCCAAGTGCCCATCTAACAAAACTTCATTATGTAGGACGTCCCACTGTAGAACCCTGGAGTGGTATTGTGCCCACAGAACCCCAGGAAGGCAAGATGACAGGGTACCCAACAAGGACATCACAGCTCTAAGGGACATGACTGGGTTTGATAATGCTTTCTCTACCAGGATTTTAACCTTCTGTTTCTTGGCTTCCGGGAGGAAACATATTTAAAGGTCTGAATCAAGCATAATACCCAAGAACTGCTGTATTTTTGAAGGCACTACCCTGGACTTCTCTAGATTTAGGATCCAGCCTAGACTTTCTAAGATGGAGGACACTAATTTTAGGTGATTATAACATTGGGAGGTTGAGTCTCCAACTATCAAGAAATCATCCAGGTAAGGGATAATTAAAATATTATGTTCCCCGACATGAGCCATGACTTCCGCTATAATCTTAGTAAATTCTCTGGGGGCTATGGCCAGAACGAACGGTAAGGCCCTAAACTGGAAGTGCTTAATTTCTCCATCTCTGATCAAAGCCCCCCTAAGGTATTTCTGGAAATCCATATGTATAGGTACATGGTAATAGGCGTCTTTTAGATCTAATACTACCATGTAACAGCCTGAAAAAAATAACTTTATTGTAGATTTAATGGATTCCATCTTAAAGGTGGGAACTAACAAAAACTTAAGGGATTTAAGGTTAATAATGCACCTAAAAGAACCATCAGGCTTAGAAATCAAAAAAAGAGGCGAGTAGAATCCTAGCCCCTTTTCTGCTGTCGGGACCTCCACTAGGACCGCTTTATGGACCAAGTTCAGGATTTCCACTTGTAGGGCAGTCTGCTCTAATACCGAGGGACGGTTTGGGGGTCGAGATGAATCTCCCACGAGGAATCTGCCGAAACTCGAATCTACCAGATAAAGGATCCAGTTACTAGCAGAAATTTTTGTCCAAGCATGTAAGAAGCCCAACAGCCTCCCCCCTACCTGGGCTGCGAGTCATTGACTCAGCTTCCGGGGTCCCCGGTTAGAAGGAGAAGAGCCAAATAGGAGCCCTCTACCTTTCGGTCTGCGGTCTTCCCACTTCTCGTGACCCTTCTGCGGTCTTTTTCGTGGAAACCTTCTCCTATGGAAAAGGACATTTATAAGTGGGGGCAGACCAGCTAGGGAAACCTTTCTTTTTGTCACTGGCTTTATAAAGTTCGTCCACAACAGGCCCAAAAAGATGCTCTCCTTCACATGGAATAGTACAGAGTCTCATTCTTGCTTGAATATCCCCTGGCCAACATTTAAGCCACAAGGCTCTACGGGCTGCGTTGGACATGGCTGCTGACTTCGCTGCCAGTCTGACTGAGTCCGCCGAGGCATCCGCCAGGAAGGTTGCTGCCCCCTGTAGGAGTGATACATTTGATAAAATCTCCTTCATGGGGGTGTTATTTCTCAAATGGGATTCAAGTTGGTCCAACCATATCGTTAGGGACCTGACAGTACAAGTAGCGGCAACCGCTGGCTTTAAGGCCCAAGCAGACGTTTCCCAGTTCCCTTTGAGAAAGGTGTCAGCTTTCCTATCCAAAGGGTCCTTAAGAGCCCCCATATCGTCAAAGGGGAGAGAGGATCGCTTAGATGCCTTAGCTATAGTCACATCTATTTTTGGGGCATTCTCCCAGGAAGAAGAAGCTGAGTCTTCAAAGGAGTATTTTCTTTTAAAGAACAGAGGAAGAACACCCTTTCTTTCTGGCCTTTTCCATTCTCTAAGTATTAAGTCCTGAATCTTATCATTAAAGCGAAAACTTCTTCTTTTCCTTTGTCCCAGCCCCTTGAACATTACATCCTGGACTGATTTTTTTGTAATACCCATGGTTGACCGAATTGCTTTGATCAAGCCATCAACTCCATTAAGTGGGAAACAATGCTGACCCGCACTACTATCTGAGGAAGTGGACGATGAAGAGGCTGAGTCGTCCGAGTCCAACTCATACGCCGACGACAGAGAGTCATCAGGGGCTGGGGAGATCTCCTGGTCTGTATCCACCTTTACTTCAGTCTTTTTAGAGAGGATTTTACTAATTCAAGACCTGACCAAGGTTTTTAATCCTGAGGTCAAGCTAGGGGTCTCCTCTGCTAGCGTCTGATTTATACAGGACTGACAATTTTTTGGGATATGAGTCGGGAAGGACGGTGTTACACAATGCACATTGAACATGCTTGGTCTTGGAGGTACACTTCTTCCCCTATTAAAAATAGAAGGGGAGAAGGGATACTCCATTACTAAGTGAACTTTCTCAAAGATCACTTACTCAGGTGGCTCAAATGGGCTGGTACCGATTTGGAGGAAGGACCCTTCTCAGCCGGGGGATCGTCCCTGGAGGCTGCAGATTCGTCCATCCTGCTGGAACCGTGATGACTGGACTTAGACGCCGAACCTCGCTTTCCTGAGGACCGGGCGTTACCAGTAACACGAGGGCGATGCACTTTTTGGGGCTCCCCAAACAGCTGCTGAGATGGTGGAGATGGCGGAGGCTGAACTTGCTGCTGCTGCTCATTATTGGACTCCATGATGAGGAGAACAAGCTGGGAAGCCCTGATCAGTGGTGCTTGGGCCAGTTAAGTAGCACCTGTTCCACCCCTCAGCCACTTCTGATTTGAATTGAATTCTTACACACGCACGCACACGCGCACACACACACACACACGCTTGCCGCCCCATCGCCGCGGTTAATACCGCACTTACAATTAGGTGCACGTGACCGGACTTCCGGGTCCCGGTCACGTGATCGCCCCGAGGAGCGGTGACGTCATTGGGCCGCGACTTACAGGAGGAGGCCGGAAGTGCGCGCCTGCACGAGCCTCGTGCCGGGAAGCTCCAGGTAGGCTCTGCCAAGATCCACAGGCCTGCTACCACAGATCGGGGCGCAGCGTCTGATATCCAGCATGCCGACCTCCACTGGGTGTCGATGGGGGCGGCATCCCACATGTCTCCAGGGCGATGGTGGGCCCTGCCACCCCAGGTAGGGGCGCAGTCTCACTGCAGTCTGGATCAGACCAGGGGCAGACTCCTCCACAAAGGGGAGCAAACCTGGCGGAAGCAGATGATGAAAGGGCTGCAGCCCCCTGCTTATCCGATGCAAAAGTGCAGTGCCACTCCCAGATAGGGGTGCACCCACATAGCAGACGCTGGAGCTGCAGATCCCAGATAGGGGCGCTGCTCGACAGCCGTCGCCACCCGCTTCTTTCCACGAGCCTGAAATAGGTTCCCTCCATCAAGGACAGGAAACCAAACTGAGGCGAGAGAGAGGGCTGCCCCTTTCAAGCCTGTAGGTTTCCTGTCCTTGGTGGGCAGGTCCCCTCTCTCGTGGTGCTTTCATGGTCAACCGATAAAACTGGCGTGCACTCAGTCAGTGGCGAGGTGCAGATGCAATAGGCATGGGAAGCTACACGACATGACAAGGGAGGGACAGAGCTATTTGACTCTTTTAGAATAAACTATCCGAGAATAGTATGCGGACGCCATATACAGAGCCCCTAAGTGCCAGAGCAGAATTTCCCCGACAAGTGATCCCATTTTTGAAATTACACCCCTCTGGGAATTTATCTACAGGTGTAGCAATGATTTAAGACTCCATGGGAGTTTTCTAGAAACAAGTAGTGGTGGATGTTGAGTGAAAATTGCAAGTCTGCCATTGTATTGACTAGTATGTTGTAGTCCCCATACATTGTGCCCAGCTCATACTTCTGGAGACACGCACCCCGTAAATTAGATGGGATCTCATCACTACATGAATGCAAAACATGTGGATGCTAAGTGTGGGTTAGCCACACTGGGGGGCTTAGAAGGAGGGGGGCATTTGGATTTGGGAGCACAGAATTTCTTATGAAGGGCGAGGAGCCATTTTGCTTTTCCAGAGCCTTTGTACCATCAGTAACGTGGAAGCCCCCTATATTTCCATTGACAGATGATGGACCTGAGTGGGAACTTGCTTTTTTTTTTTTGTAGATTGAGTTGAAGCTTTTATATCACATTTATCCCACACTCTACACTGACATTGGGGTTTCCATCTAAGGCTGTGTGCCCACGATGCGTTTTTTTAAGCGTTTCCGCAGCGGCAAAAACGCTGCAGAAACGTTTAAAAAACGCATGGTAGAAGGCCTGCCATGTTCCCCAATGATAATCCGCATGTGCTGTGCACATGCTGTGGAAATTTCCGCTGCGGATTATCACTGCGGAAAAAAACGCAGCACTAACAATTATTTTGCGGAAGTGCAGCGTTTTCATCGCCATTGACTTGCATTAGACCGCATGGATTACGCATCACTGTATATGTAGATGCGCATTCCATGCATTCTAATGTGCGGATGGTACCCAGGTCTAGAGAAGAGGAGACTCTCCTCCGGACCCGGGTACGATAGAAAACTGTGTAAAATAAAAAAAAAGAATACAATAAAAATATATACACTTACCTTCTGATGGCCGCCGCTGCACTCCTCCTCCTCCAAGGGAGAACGGAGTGAAGCAAGACAGCACGGGCCATCAGAGGGTAAGTATAGATTTATTTTTTGACATTCTCTCGGGTCACACAATATAAATCCATGCTGTTTTCATGGATTTATATAGTGTGACCAAGTTGACAAGCACTTTCCAAGTGATGCTAAAAATCGCTTGGAAAGCGCTTGACAACCCGCATGCGGAAATGCAAGTGAAGAACGCTTCATTTCCGCATGTCCCTGGCAGGAAAAACGCATGTACAATCCGCATGCGTTTTTTTTCTGCCAGGGAGATGCAGAAATGCTCAGGAAAAACTCTTGAGCATTTCTGCATCGTGGGCACATAGAGATTTAGGCTAAGTAACATTCTTCAGATAAAATCCCTGAGGAATCCATTCACTATGAGGCAGCAGAGTTACTCTGGACCCCGTCTGACCTCTGTTCAGAGGTGCACAAAACTGTGGTCAAGGGCACTTTTATGCACACTTAAAAAGACAGACACCACCGAATCATAGAACAGAGTCTAGGGTCTCTCCTTCTGCCGGGAGTTCCATCTGAATCACATATTTCACAGATTTACACGGAAATCCTGATGTAAGCGCAGGATAAAAGTGAGCCTTAGGGCGGGGACACACTGCGATATTTCTCCTGCAAGTATCGCATGGTAAACCTTGTACTAGCTGGCACATCTCCTGACCCGAGCTTGACTGCTGTATAGGAATCAATCATGCTGTCATGCTCAGGTCAGGAGAGGTGCCAGCCAGTCCATTCAGTGCGACTCGATCATCACGAGTTTTATGGCTGTGTGTTCCTGCCCTTACGGCGATCTTTGGGAGGCAGAATGAACAAATCAACAGCAGGTCAAGAATTTGTTTTATTTAAATTTTACAGCGTTCCTCGTGCGGCATAAGTGACTCTTCAGATCGTTGCAATTACAGCGATACCAGATTTATATTGGTTTTTATGTTCGGATGCTGTCACACACTAAAATACGCTTTTTTGTTGTTGCTACAAAAATAGGTTATTGCATAGCCATAGTTTGAGAGCTGTAATTTTTCCATATTTATGAAGGTAGAGTCATGTGAAGGCTAGTCTTTTGCGGGACGAGTTGACGTTTTTATTGGTACTATTTTCAGGCACATGATATTTTTTGACTACTTTCTAGACTGATTTTTGGGATGAAGAATGAACAAAAACAGCAATTCAAGAATTGTTTTTAGTTTTATTAATTTTTGTGCCTGTCACCACATGGTAAATGTGACAAGGCAGCTGCGTCTCCTGCGTGAAGCGTGCACACGGCAGCCTCGGTGTCTCTTACATGATGTATACTACAAAACTCCCACTGCTTGAGTTCTATGAATGTAACGCGACCGGTGATGAATTTCCCACTATGAGGAGTCCTGCAGTGTAATATACATCTGTGGTTGGCACAACTTAGGCTACATTTCCATGGTGAGCTTTTGATGCATCAAAAACGCAGTGTCTTACACTTCTAGCAAAATGAAATGGATTTATAGAAATCTCATGTCCACTGAGCTTTTTTTTTTTGTTTTTTTTGGGGGTTTTTTACGGTGCATAAACTTACCTGTGGTGCATTTTTTTCAAATCCGCAGCATGACAATTTCTCTTGCAGATACTCTGAGTTTTCTGTGTGGAATTTCCCCAGATTTGCAATAGGTGCGGAAATTACACAAGTAAAAAACGCACATGCGTTTTTAGTGAGATTCCGCAGGGTAAACACATCAAAAACGCACGTAATCCGCACCCAAGTATGTCACAGTTTTGTCAAAGCAAAAAAAAAAAAACAGTAAGTATCAAAAACAAAAAGCAGCAGGGGTGGGGAACCTTTCTTCTGCCAAGGGCCATTTGGATATTTATACCATCCTTCGGGAACAGTACAAATCACGAGCCAACTCCGCCCACAAAGTACATCCTGACATTGGCACTGGTGTCGAGACATATCTTTTATTGCATGTGCCTCAGCATTCAGTAGTAAACAGAAATTAAAAGGGCTGGCAGCCACCAAAATACAGCTGCTGGCCCAAGCACTGTGGTCTCTGGTAACTTGCCCGGGAGCCAGATAAAAAGGTAATCGAGGGTTGTAAATGGTCACCTGGACCTGAGGTTCCACATCCCTGATTTACAGCATAACACACCAAACAGCCAAAAACAACTCGTCAAAAAAATAAGGGTATGTGCCCATGACCAGGAGCCACTAGGGAACAGCTGTGCGGCTTCTACCCTCATTAGGCAAATGAGCGGCCGCAATTTTCTTTCCCCACATGTGGACTTTCCTCATTGATGTTATAGTCTATGGGGAAAGTTCACATACGAACAAGCAGGAGAAATTGACATTCTGCAGTCCTGAAAGACGCATGTCAGTGTCCGCAGGTGCACAGAGACGTATAGTGGACATGGGATTAGTAGAAATCCCATCCACTATGCTGTAACATCTGGACGCTGTGGGTTTGACGCTGAATAAACATGCAGCAGCTCCTGATCGTGACCACATACCCTAAAAAATCATGTTAAAAAAAACACACACAAAACCGCAATGAAAAAACACAAGTAATCTAATTTAATTAAATAAGTACAGAAATTCTGCAACAGCAAAAACTCACCAAAAGCCCTTTGTGGGAACATAGCCTTACTGCTGCGATCAGTTCATTACAAAACTGACCACAAATAGTTAACTGGGCTCCAGCAAACCTGGAATAGCAGCTGTGAGTAGCAACATCATCCATAGCACCTAACATCACACTATAGACAAGCAGCTCCAAACATCATATTAGGGGTGCAGTGACCAAATATAGCAGGATCATTTTCAAGTCAGCAGCCTAAGGGTACATGCAGACGATCAGTAATTGGTGCAGATTGGACGCAGCGCACTAGCCCTGCGTACAATCCACAGCAGCCAGCTTTTACAGTATAGTGGATGGGATTTCTAGAAATCCCATGTCCATTATGCATCTCCGTGCACCTGCGGATCACACGAGGAAAAGGACAAGCGGAGAGTCTTTCCAGACCGCAGCATGTCAATTTCTCTTGTGGAGACAGTAATCTGCACAAGAGAAGTTATCAGTGCAATGTATAGGATGCAGTGAACCCGCATGGTTCAACGTACACATGCGGAATCACCTGCGGCCTGCGCTTTGGATGCAGCCAATACCGACCGTGTGCACATACCCAAAGGCACATAACCGCGTCACCACTGCCGTGCGCAGCCTTGTGGGGGCAGCTCATGCGGTGACCCTATTGTGCTGCGGCCTGAGTGGGGGTCTGCAGTGCAGTGCGGCTGCGCAACCTCCACTACACGGCCACAGGAGGGGCTTCACCGGCCTGTAACATATGGCAGACCACCGCCCTGAGCTGTTACCACTTGGGGAAAAAAGCTGAAAACACAATGTAGCGTTTTCGCCTGTCATCCCACTGCCGTCCACGCACACAGCTATCCACCACGCCATTACACAAGTCGAATACAGAAGCGCAGGTCCGCCTGGAAATCAATCAGTAACGCGGGCCCCATGTATCAATTACCGCAGAGACGGCAGATACAGGCCGCCTCCTACGTCTGCTAGGCTCACCTTCGTGTGTTTTAGCGATCTTCGCCATGTTGTCTAACACCAATACGACGGAAGCACAACGACCAAAGGCTTCCGTTGCACAATATCACAGCAACAGCGCATGTGCAAAGGCCTAAGTGAATCATTCGTCGCGTCTATAATGGGGCCGCTCCTATGAGTGGGGATGACGTCACCGGAAAGGCGGGGGCGTCCTCGATCCAGGTCATAGTTGACACCAGGAAGCTGGGTTGCGTCTAGATTGGAGTTACTCTTGTGAGGGCTTCTTTTCTTTACAGCAACTCTGCTCTAGATAGGGTTGAGCCTAGAATGGTGAGCTCCTGACTGCGGCTCGTACATTCAGTAGTGAAGACACTAGAATGTATGGGCTCCTGTCAGGTATATATTATTGGAGGCAGCAGAATGTATGGGCTCCTGTCAGGTATATATTATTGGAGGCAGGAGAATATATGGGCTCCTGTCAAGTATATATTATTGGAGGCAGCAGAATGTATGGGCTCCTGTCAGGTATATATTATTGGAGGTAGGAGAATGTATGGGCTCCTGTCAGTTATATATTATTGGAGGCAGGAGAATGTATGGGCTTCTGTCAGGTATATATTATTGGAGGCAGCATTATGTATGGGCTCCTGTCAGGTATATATTATTGGAGGCAGGAGAATGTATGGGCTCCTACCAGGTATATATTATTGGAGGCAGGAGAATGTATGGGCTCCTGTCAGGTATATATTATTGGAGGCAGGAGAATGTATGGGCTCCTGTCAGGTATATATTATTGGAGGCAGCAGAATGTATGGGCTCCTGTCAGGTATATATTATTGGAGGTAGGAGAATGTATGGGCTCCTGTCAGTTATATATTATTGGAGGCAGGAGAATGTATGGGCTTCTGTCAGGTATATATTATTGGAGGCAGCATTATGTATGGGCTCCTGTCAGGTATATATTATTGGAGGCAGGAGAATGTATGGGCTCCTACCAGGTATATATTATTGGAGGCAGGAGAATGTATGGGCTCCTGTCAGGTATATATTATTGGAAGCAGGAGAATGTATGGGCTCCTGTCAGGTATATATTATTGGAGGTAGGAGAATGTATGGGCTCCTGTCAGTTATATATTATTGGAGGCAGGAGAATGTATGGGCTTCTGTCAGGTATATATTATTGGAGGCAGCATTATGTATGGGCTCCTGTCAGGTATATATTATTGGAGGCAGGAGAATGTATGGGCTCCTACCAGGTATATATTATTGGAGGCAGGAGAATGTATGGGCTCCTGTCAGGTATATATTATTGGAAGCAGGAGAATGTATGGGCTCCTGTCAGGTATATATTATTGGAGGCAGCAGAATGTATGGGCTCATGTCAGGTATATATTATTGGAGGCAGGAGAATGTATGGGCTCCTGTCAGGTATATATTATTGGAGGCAGGAGAATGTATGGGCTCCTGTCAGATATATATTATTGGAGGCAGCAGAATGTATGGGCTCATGTCAGGTATATATTATTGGAGGCAGGAGAATGTATGGGCTCCTACCAGGTATATATTATTGGAGGCAGGAGAATGTATGGGCTCCTACCAGGTATATATTATTGGAGGCAGCAGAATGTATGGGCTCCTGTCAGGTATATATTATTGGAGGCAGCAGAATGTATGGGCTCCTGTCAGGTATATATTATTGGAAGCAGGAGAATGTATGGGCTCCTGTCAGGTATATATTATTGGAGGCTGCAAAATGTATGGTCTCCTGTCAGGTATATATTATTGGAGGCAGGAGAATGTATGGGCTCCTACCAGGTATATATTATTGGAGGCAGGAGAATGTATGGGCTCCTGTCAGGTATATATTATTGGAGGCAGCAGAATGTATGGGCTCCTGTCAGGTATATATTATTGGAGGCAGCAGAATGTATGGGCTCCTGTCAGGTATATATTATTGGAGGCAGGAGAATGTATGGGCTCCTGTCAGGTATATATTATTGGAGGCAGCAGAATGTATGGGCTCCTGTCAGGTATATATAATTGGAGGCAGCAGAATGTATGGGCTCCTATCAGGTATATATTATTGGAGGCAGCAGAATGTATGGGCTTCTGTCAGATATATATTATTGGAGGCAGGAGAATGTATGGGCTCCTACCAGGTATATATTATTGGAGGCAGCAGAATGTATGGGCTCCTGTCAGGTATATATTATTGGAGGCAGGAGAATGTATGGGCTCCTGTCAGGTATATATTATTGGAAGCAGGAGAATGTATGGGCTCCTGTCAGGTATATATTATTGGAGGCAGCAGAATGTATGGGCTCCTGTCAGGTATATATTATTGGAGGCAGCAGAATGTATGGGCTCCTGTCAGGTATATATTATTGGAGGCAGGAGAATGTATGGGCTCCTACCAGGTATATATTATTGGAGGCAGGAGAATGTATGGGCTCCTGTCAGGTATATATTATTGGAAGCAGGAGAATGTATGGGCTCCTGTCAGGTATATATTATTGGAAGCAGGAGAATGTATGGGCTCCTGTCAGGTATATATTATTGGAGGCAGCAGAATGTATGGGCTCCTGTCAGGTATATATTATTGGAGGCAGCAGAATGTATGGGCTCCTGTCAGGTATATATTATTGGAGGCAGGAGAATGTATGGGCTCCTACCAGGTATATATTATTGGAGGCAGGAGAATGTATGGGCTCCTGTCAGGTATATATTATTGGAAGCAGGAGAATGTATGGGCTCCTGTCAGGTATATATTATTGGAGGCAGCAGAATGTATGGGCTCCTGTCAGGTATATATTATTGGAGGCAGGAGAATGTATGGGCTCCTGTCAGGTATATATTATTGGAGGCAGCAGAATGTATGGGCTCCTGTCAGGTATATATTATTGGAGTCAGGAGAATGTATGGGCTCCTGTCAGGTATATATTATTGGAGGCAGCAGAATGTATGGGCTCCTGTCAGGTATATATTATTGGAGGCAGGAGAATGTATGGGCTCCTACCAGGTATATATTATTGGAGGCAGGAGAATGTATGGGCTCCTGTCAGGTATATATTATTGGAAGCAGGAGAATGTATGAGCTCCTGTCAGGTATATATTATTGGAGGCAGGAGAATGTATGGGCTCCTGTCAGGTATATATTATTGGAGGCAGGAGAATGTATGGGCTCCTGTCAGGTATATATTATTGGAGGCAGGAGAATGTATGGGCTCCTGTCAGGTATATAGTATTGGAGGCAGCAGAATGTATGGGCTCCTGTCAGGTATATATTATTGGAGGCAGGAGAATGTCTGGGCTCCTGTCAGGTATATATTATTGGAGTCAGGAGAATGTATGGGCTCCTGTCAGGTATATATTATTGGAGGCAGCAGAATGTATGGGCTCCTGTCAGGTATATATTATTGGAGGCAGGAGAATGTATGGGCTCCTACCAGGTATATATTATTGGAGGCAGGAGAATGTATGGGTTCCTGTCAGGTATATATTATTGGAAGCAGGAGAATGTATGGGCTCCTGTCAGGTATATATTATTGGAGGCAGGAGAATGTATGGGCTCCTGTCAGGTATATATTACTGGAGGCAGGAGAATGTATGGGCTCCTGTCAGGTATATATTATTGGAGGCAGGAGAATGTATGGGCTCCTGTCAGGTATATAGTATTGGAGGCAGCAGAATGTATGGGCTCCTGTCAGGTATATATTATTGGAGGCAGGAGAATGTATGGGCTCCTACCAGGTATATATTATTGGAGGCAGGAGAATGTATGGGCTCCTGTCAGGTATATATTATTGGAAGCAGGAGAATGTATGGGCTCCTGTCAGGTATATATTATTGGAGGCAGGAGAATGTATGGGCTCCTGTCAGGTATATATTACTGGAGGCAGGAGAATGTATGGGCTCCTGTCAGGTATATATTATTGGAGGCAGGAGAATGTATGGGCTCCTACCAGGTATATATTATTGGAGGCAGGAGAATGTATGGGCTCCTGTCAGGTATATATTATTCTGGGCAGCAGAATCTATGGGTTCCTGTCAGGTATATATTATTGGAGGCAGCAGAATCTATGGGCTCTTGTCAGGTATATATTATTGGAGGCAGCAGAATGTATGGGCTCCTGTCAGGTATATATTATTGGAGGCAGGAGAATGTATGGGCACCTGTCAGGTATATATTATTGGAGGCAGGAGAATGTATGGGCTCCTGTCAGGTATATATTATTGGAGGCTGCAAAATGTATGGTCTCCTGTCAGGTATATATTATTGGAGGCAGGAGAATGTATGGGCTCCTACCAGGTATATATTATTGGAGGCAGGAGAATGTATGGGCTCCTACCAGGTATATATTATTGGAGGCAGGAGAATGTATGGGCTCCTGTCAGGTATATATTATTGGAGGCAGCATAATCTATGGGCTCCTGTCAGGTATATATTATTGGAGGCAGCAGAATCTATGGGCTCCTGTCAGGTATATATTATTCTGGGCAGCAGAATCTATGGGCTCCTGTCAGGTATATATTATTGGAGGCAGCAGAATGTATGGGCTCCTGTCAGGTATATATTATTGGAGGCAGGAGAATGTATGGGCTCCTGTCAGGTATATATTATTGGAGGCAGGAGAATGTATGGGCTCCTGTCAGGTATATATTATTGGAGGCTGCAAAATGTATGGTCTCCTGTCAGGTATATATTATTGGAGGCAGGAGAATGTATGGGCTCCTACCAGGTATATATTATTGGAGGCAGGAGAATGTATGGGCTCCTACCAGGTATATATTATTGGAGGCAGGAGAATGTATGGGCTCCTGTCAGGTATATATTATTGGAGGCGGCATAATCTATGGGCTCCTGTCAGGTATATATTATTGGAGGCAGCAGAATCTATGGGCTCCTGTCAGGTATATATTATTGGAGGCAGCAGAATGTATGGGCTCCTGTCAGGTATATATTATTGGAGGCAGCTGAATGTATGGGCTCCTGTCAGGTATATATTATTGGAGGCAGGAGAATGTATGGGCTCCTGTCAGGTATATATTATTGGAGGCAGCTGAATGCATGGGCTCCTGTCAGGTATATATTATTGGAGGCAGCTGAATGCATGGGCTCCTGTCAGGTATATATTATTGGAGGCAGGATAATCTATGGGCTCCTGTCAGGTATATATTATTGGAGGCAGGATAATCTATGGGCTCCTGTCAGGTATATATTATTGGAGGCAGCAGAATGTATGGGCTTCTGTCAGGTATATATTATTGGAGGCAGGATAATCTATGGGCTCCTGTCAGGTATATCTTATTGGAGGCAGCAGAATGTATGGGCTTCTGTCAGGTATATATTATTGGAGGCAGGAGAATGTATGGGCTCCTGTCAGGTATATATTATTGGAGGCAGCAGAATGTATGGGCTCCTGTCAGGTATATATTATTGGAGGCAGGAGAATGTATGGGCTCCTGTCAGGTATTATTGGAGGCAGGAGAATGTATGGGCTCCTGTCAGGTATATATTATTGGAGGCAGGAGAATGTATGGGCTCCTGTCAGGTATATATTATTGGAGGCAGCAGAATGTATGGGTTCCTGTCAGGTATATATTATTGGAGGCAGCAGAATCTATGGGCTCCTGTCAGGTATATATTATTGGAGGCAGCAGAATGTATGGGCTCCTACCAGGTATATATTATTGGAGGTAGGAGAATGTATGGGCTTCTGTCAGGTATATATTATTGGAGGCAGCAGAATGTATGGGCTCCTACCAGGTATATATTATTGGAGGTAGGAGAATGTATGGGCTTCTGTCAGGTATATATTATTGGAGGCAGCAGAATGTATGGGCTCCTGTCAGGTATATATTATTGGAGGTAGGAGAATGTATGGGCTCCTGTCAGGTATATATTATTGGAGGTAGGAGAATGTATGGGCTCCTGTCAGGTATATATTATTGGAGGCAGCAGAATCTATGGGCTCCTGTCAGGTATATATTATTGAAGGCAGGAGAATGTATGGGCTCCTGTCAGGTATGTATTATTGGAGGCAGCAGAATGTATGGGCTCCTGTCAGGTATATATTATTGGAGGCAGGAGAATGTATGGGCTCCTGTCAGGTATATATTATTGGAGGCAGCTGAATGTATGGGCTCCTGTCAGGTATATATTATTGGAGGCAGGAGAATGTATGGGCTCCTGTCAGGTATATATTATTGGAAGCAGGAGAATGTATGGGCTCCTGTCAGGTATATATTATTGGAGGCAGGAGAATGTATGGGCTCCTGTCAGGTATATATTATTGGAGGCAGCAGAATGTATGGGCTCCTGTCAGGTATATATTATTGGAGTCAGGAGAATGTATGGGCTCCTGTCAGGTATATATTATTGGAGGCAGCAGAATGTATGGGCTCCTGTCAGGTATATATTATTGGAGGCAGGAGAATGTATGGGCTCCTGTCAGGTATATATTATTGGAGGCAGGAGAATGTATGGGCTCCTGTCAGGTATATATTATTGGAGGCTGCAAAATGTATGGTCTCCTGTCAGGTATATATTATTGGAGGCAGGAGAATGTATGGGCTCCTACCAGGTATATATTATTGGAGGCAGGAGAATGTATGGGCTCCTACCAGGTATATATTATTGGAGGCAGGAGAATGTATGGGCTCCTGTCAGGTATATATTATTGGAGGCAGCATAATCTATGGGCTCCTGTCAGGTATATATTATTGGAGGCAGCAGAATCTATGGGCTCCTGTCAGGTATATATTATTCTGGGCAGCAGAATCTATGGGCTCCTGTCAGGTATATATTATTGGAGGCTGCAGAATGTATGGGCTCCTGTCAGGTATATATTATTGGAGGCAGGAGAATGTATGGGCTCCTGTCAGGTATATATTATTGGAGGCAGGAGAATGTATGGGCTCCTGTCAGGTATATATTATTGGAGGCTGCAAAATGTATGGTCTCCTGTCAGGTATATATTATTGGAGGCAGGAGAATGTATGGGCTCCTACCAGGTATATATTATTGGAGGCAGGAGAATGTATGGGCTCCTACCAGGTATATATTATTGGAGGCAGGAGAATATATGGGCTCCTATCAGGTATATATTATTGGAGGCAGCATAATCTATGGGCTCCTGTCAGGTATATATTATTGGAGGCAGCAGAATCTATGGGCTCCTGTCAGGTATATATTATTGGAGGCAGCAGAATGTATGGGCTCCTGTCAGGTATATATTATTGGAGGCAGCTGAATGTATGGGCTCCTGTCAGGTATATATTATTGGAGGCAGGAGAATGCATGGGCTCCTGTCAGGTATATATTATTGGAGGCAGCTGAATGCATGGGCTCCTGTCAGGTATATATTATTGGAGGCAGCTGAATGCATGGGCTCCTGTCAGGTATATATTATTGGAGGCAGGATAATCTATGGGCTCCTGTCAGGTATATATTATTGGAGGCAGCAGAATGTATGGGCTTCTGTCAGGTATATATTATTGGAGGCAGGATAATCTATGGGCTCCTGTCAGGTATATATTATTGGAGGCAGCAGAATGTATGGGCTTCTGTCAGGTATATATTATTGGAGGCAGGAGAATGTATGGGCTCCTGTCAGGTATATATTATTGGAGGCAGCAGAATGTATGGGCTCCTGTCAGGTATATATTATTGGAGGCAGGAGAATGTATGGGCTCCTGTCAGGTATTATTGGAGGCAGGAGAATGTATGGGCTCCTGTCAGGTATATATTATTGGAGGCAGGAGAATGTATGGGCTCCTGTCAGGTATATATTATTGGAGGCAGCAGAATGTATGGGTTCCTGTCAGGTATATATTATTGGAGGCAGCAGAATCTATGGGCTCCTGTCAGGTATATATTATTGAAGGCAGCAGAATGTATGGGCTCCTACCAGGTATATATTATTGAAGGTAGGAGAATGTATGGGCTTCTGTCAGGTATATATTATTGGAGGCAGCAGAATGTATGGGCTCCTACCAGGTATATATTATTGGAGGTAGGAGAATGTATGGGCTTCTGTCAGGTATATATTATTGGAGGCAGCAGAATGTATGGGCTCCTGTCAGGTATATATTATTGGAGGTAGGAGAATGTATGGGCTCCTGTCAGGTATATATTATTGGAGGTAGGAGAATGTATGGGCTCCTGTCAGGTATATATTATTGGAGGCAGCAGAATCTATGGGCTCCTGTCAGGTATATATTATTGAAGGCAGGAGAATGTATGGGCTCCTGTCAGGTATATATTATTGGAGGCAGCAGAATGTATGGGCTCCTGTCAGGTATATATTATTGGAGGCAGGAGAATGTATGGGCTCCTGTCAGGTATATATTATTGGAGGCAGCTGAATGTATGGGCTCCTGTCAGGTATATATTATTGGAGGCAGGAGAATGTAGGGGCTCCTGTCAGCTATATATTATTGGAAGCAGGAGAATGTATGGGCTCCTGTCAGGTATATATTATTGGAGGCAGGAGAATGTGTGGGCTCCTGTCAGGTATATATTATTGGAGGCAGCAGAATCTATGGGCTCCTGTCAGGTATATATTATTCTGGGCAGCAGAATCTATGGGCTCCTGTCAGGTATATATTATTGGAGGCTGCAGAATGTATGGGCTCCTGTCAGGTATATATTATTGGAGGCAGGAGAATGTATGGGCTCCTGTCAGGTATATATTATTGGAGGCAGGAGAATGTATGGGCTCCTGTCAGGTATATATTATTGGAGGCTGCAAAATGTATGGTCTCCTGTCAGGTATATATTATTGGAGGCAGGAGAATGTATGGGCTCCTACCAGGTATATATTATTGGAGGCAGGAGAATGTATGGGCTCCTACCAGGTATATATTATTGGAGGCAGGAGAATATATGGGCTCCTATCAGGTATATATTATTGGAGGCAGCATAATCTATGGGCTCCTGTCAGGTATATATTATTGGAGGCAGCAGAATCTATGGGCTCCTGTCAGGTATATATTATTGGAGGCAGCAGAATGTATGGGCTCCTGTCAGGTATATATTATTGGAGGCAGCTGAATGTATGGGCTCCTGTCAGGTATATATTATTGGAGGCAGGAGAATGCATGGGCTCCTGTCAGGTATATATTATTGGAGGCAGCTGAATGCATGGGCTCCTGTCAGGTATATATTATTGGAGGCAGCTGAATGCATGGGCTCCTGTCAGGTATATATTATTGGAGGCAGGATAATCTATGGGCTCCTGTCAGGTATATATTATTGGAGGCAGCAGAATGTATGGGCTTCTGTCAGGTATATATTATTGGAGGCAGGATAATCTATGGGCTCCTGTCAGGTATATATTATTGGAGGCAGCAGAATGTATGGGCTTCTGTCAGGTATATATTATTGGAGGCAGGAGAATGTATGGGCTCCTGTCAGGTATATATTATTGGAGGCAGCAGAATGTATGGGCTCCTGTCAGGTATATATTATTGGAGGCAGGAGAATGTATGGGCTCCTGTCAGGTATTATTGGAGGCAGGAGAATGTATGGGCTCCTGTCAGGTATATATTATTGGAGGCAGGAGAATGTATGGGCTCCTGTCAGGTATATATTATTGGAGGCAGCAGAATGTATGGGTTCCTGTCAGGTATATATTATTGGAGGCAGCAGAATCTATGGGCTCCTGTCAGGTATATATTATTGAAGGCAGCAGAATGTATGGGCTCCTACCAGGTATATATTATTGAAGGTAGGAGAATGTATGGGCTTCTGTCAGGTATATATTATTGGAGGCAGCAGAATGTATGGGCTCCTACCAGGTATATATTATTGGAGGTAGGAGAATGTATGGGCTTCTGTCAGGTATATATTATTGGAGGCAGCAGAATGTATGGGCTCCTGTCAGGTATATATTATTGGAGGTAGGAGAATGTATGGGCTCCTGTCAGGTATATATTATTGGAGGTAGGAGAATGTATGGGCTCCTGTCAGGTATATATTATTGGAGGCAGCAGAATCTATGGGCTCCTGTCAGGTATATATTATTGAAGGCAGGAGAATGTATGGGCTCCTGTCAGGTATATATTATTGGAGGCAGCAGAATGTATGGGCTCCTGTCAGGTATATATTATTGGAGGCAGGAGAATGTATGGGCTCCTGTCAGGTATATATTATTGGAGGCAGCTGAATGTATGGGCTCCTGTCAGGTATATATTATTGGAGGCAGGAGAATGTAGGGGCTCCTGTCAGCTATATATTATTGGAAGCAGGAGAATGTATGGGCTCCTGTCAGGTATATATTATTGGAGGCAGGAGAATGTGTGGGCTCCTGTCAGGTATATATTTTTGGAGGCAGCAGAATGTATGGGCTCCTGTCAGGTATATATTATTGGAGTCAGGAGAATGTATGGGCTCCTGTCAGGTATATATTATTGGAGGCAGCAGAATGTATGGGCTCCTGTCAGGTATATATTATTGGAGGCAGGAGAATGTATGGGCTCCTGTCAGGTATATATTATTGGAGGCAGGAGAATGTATGGGCTCCTGTCAGGTATATATTATTGGAGGCTGCAAAATGTATGGTCTCCTGTCAGGTATATATTATTGGAGGCAGGAGAATGTATGGGCTCCTACCAGGTATATATTATTGGAGGCAGGAGAATGTATGGGCTCCTACCAGATATATATTATTGGAGGCAGGAGAATGTATGGGCTCCTGTCAGGTATATATTATTGGAGGCAGCATAATCTATGGGCTCCTGTCAGGTATATATTATTGGAGGCAGCAGAATCTATGAGCTCCTGTCAGGTATATATTATTCTGGGCAGCAGAATCTATGGGCTCCTGTCAGGTATATATTATTGGAGGCAGCAGAATGTATGGGCTCCTGTCAGGTATATATTATTGGAGGCAGGAGAATGTATGGGCTCCTGTCAGGTATGTATTATTGGAGGCAGGATAATCTATGGGCTCCTGTCAGGTATATATTATTGGAGGCAGCAGAATGTATGGGCTTCTGTCAGGTATATATTATTGGAGGCAGGATAATCTATGGGCTCCTGTCAGGTATATATTATTGGAGGCAGCAGAATGTATGGGCTTCTGTCAGGTATATATTATTGGAGGCAGGAGAATGTATGGGCTCCTGTCAGGTATATATTATTGGAGGCAGCAGAATGTATGGGCTCCTGTCAGGTATATATTATTGGAGGCAGGAGAATGTATGGGCTCCTGTCAGGTATTATTGGAGGCAGGAGAATGTATGGGCTCCTGTCAGGTATATATTATTGGAGGCAGGAGAATGTATGGGCTCCTGTCAGGTATATATTATTGGAGGCAGCAGAATGTATGGGTTCCTGTCAGGTATATATTATTGGAGGCAGCAGAATCTATGGGCTCCTGTCAGGTATATATTATTGGAGGCAGCAGAATGTATGGGCTCCTACCAGGTATATATTATTGGAGGTAGGAGAATGTATGGGCTTCTGTCAGGTATATATTATTGGAGGCAGCAAAATGTATGGGCTCCTACCAGGTATATATTATTGGAGGTAGGAGAATGTATCGGCTTCTGTCAGGTATATATTATTGGAGGCAGCAGAATGTATGGGCTCCTGTCAGGTATATATTATTGGAGGTAGGAGAATGTATGGGCTCCTGTCAGGTATATATTATTGGAGGTAGGAGAATGTATGGGCTCCTGTCAGGTATATATTATTGGAGGCAGCAGAATCTATGGGCTCCTGTCAGGTATATATTATTGAAGGCAGGAGAATGTATGGGCTCCTGTCAGGTATATATTATTGGAGGCAGCAGAATGTATGGGCTCCTGTCAGGTATATATTATTGGAGGCAGGAGAATGTATGGGCTCCTGTCAGGTATATATTATTGGAGGCAGCTGAATGTATGGGCTCCTGTCAGGTATATATTATTGGAGGCAGCAGAATGTATGGGCTCCTGTCAGGTATATATTATTGGAGGCAGCAGAATGTATGGGCTCCTGTCAGGTATATATTATTGGAGGCAGCAGAATCTATGGGCTCCTGTCAGGTATATATTATTGGAGGCAGCTGAATGTATGGGCTCCTGTCAGGTATATATTATTGGAGGCAGGAGAATGTATGGGCTCCTGTCAGGTATATATTATTGGAGTCAGCTGAATGCATGGGCTCCTGTCAGGTATATATTATTGGAGGCAGCTGAATGCATGGGCTCCTGTCAGGTATATATTATTGGAGGCAGGATAATCTATGGGCTCCTGTCAGGTATATATTATTGGAGGCAGGATAATCTATTGGCTCCTGTCAGGTATATATTATTGGAGGCAGCAGAATGTATGGGCTTCTGTCAGGTATATATTATTGGAGGCAGGATAATCTATGGGCTCCTGTCAGGTATATATTATTGGAGGCAGCAGAATGTATGGGCTTCTGTCAGGTATATATTATTGGAGGCAGGAGAATGTATGGGCTCCTGTCAGGTATATATTATTGGAGGCAGGAGAATGTATGGGTTCCTGTCAGGTATTATTGGAGGCAGGAGAATGTATGGGCTCCTGTCAGGTATATATTATTGGAGGCAGGAGAATGTATGGGCTCCTGTCAGGTATATATTATTGGAGGCAGCAGAATGTATGGGTTCCTGTCAGGTATATATTATTGGAGGCAGCAGAATCTATGGGCTCCTGTCAGGTATATATTATTGGAGGCAGGAGAATATATGGGCTCCTGTCAGGTATATATTATTGGAGGCAGGAGAATGTATGGGCTCCTACCAGGTATATATTATTGGAGGTAGGAGAATGTATGGGCTCCTGTCAGGTATATATTATTGAAGGCAGCAGAATGTATGGGTTCCTGTCAGGTATATATTATTGGAGGCAGCAGAATCTATGGGCTCCTGTCAGGTATATATTATTGGAGGCAGCAGAATGTATGTGCTCCTGTCAAGTATATATTATTGGAGGCAGCAGAATCTATGGGCTCCTGTCAGGTATATATTATTGGAGGCAGCAGAATCTATGGGCTCCTGTCAGGTATATATTATTGGAGGCAGCAGAATGTATGGGCTCCTGTCAGGTATATATTATTGGAGGCAGCAGAATCTATGGGCTCCTGTCAGGTATATATTATTGGAGGCAGCAGAATGTATGGGTTCCTGTCAGGTATATATTATTGGAGGCAGCAGAATATATGGGCTCCTGTCAGGTATATATTATTGGAGGCAGCAGAATGTATGGGCTCCTGTCAGGTATATATTATTGGAGGCAGCAGAATGTATGGGCTCCTGTCAGGTATATATTATTGGAGGCAGCAGAATGTATGGGCTCCTGTCAGGTATATATTATTGGAGGCAGCAGAATGTATGGGCTTCTGTCAGGTATATATTATTGGAGGCAGCAGAATGTATGGGCTCCTACCAGGTATATATTATTGGAGGTAGGAGAATGTATGGGCTCCTGTCAGGTATATATTATTGGAGGCAGCAGAATCTATGGGCTCCTGTCAGGTATATATTATTGAAGGCAGGAGAATGTATGGGCTCCTGTCAGGTATATATTATTGGAGGCAGCAGAATGTATGGGCTCCTGTCAGGTATATATTATTGGAGGCAGGATAATCTATGGGCTCCTGTCAGGTATATATTATTGGAGGCAGCAGAATCTATGTGCTCCTGTCAGGTATATATTATTGGAGGCAGGAGAATGTATGGGCTCCTGTCAGGTATATATTATTGGAGGTAGGAGAATGTATGGACTCCTGTCAGGTATATATTATTGGAGTCACCAGAATGTATGGGCTCCTGTCAGGTATATATTTTCGGAGGCAGCAGAATGTATGGGCTCCTGTCAGGTATATATTATTGGAGGCAGCAGAATGTATGGGCTCCTGTCAGGTATATATTATTGGAGGCAGGAGAATCTATGGGATCCTGTCAGGTATATATTATTGGAGGCTGCAGAATCTATGGGCTCCTGTCAGGTATATATAATTGGAGGCAGCAGAATGTATGGGCTTCTGTCAGGTATATATTATTGGAGGCAGCAGAATCTATGGGCTCCTACCAGGTATATATTATTGGAGGTAGGAGAATGTATGGGCTTCTGTCAGGTATATATTATTGGAGGCAGCAGAATGTATGGGCTCCTAGCAGGTATATATTATTGGAGGTAGGAGAATGTATGGGCTTCTGTCAGGTATATATTATTGGAGGCAGCAGAATGTATGGGCTCCTGTCAGGTATATATTATTGGAGGTAGGAGAATGTATGGGCTCCTGTCAGGTATATATTATTGGAGGTAGGAGAATGTATGGGCTCCTGTCAGGTATATATTATTGGAGGCAGCAGAATCTATGGGCTCCTGTCAGGTATATATTATTGGAGGCAGGAGAATGTATGGGCTCCTGTCAGGTATATATTATTGGAGGCAGCAGAATGTATGGGCTCCTGTCAGGTATATATTATTGGAGGCAGGAGAATGTATGGGCTCCTGTCAGGTATGTATTATTGGAGTCAGGAGATTCTATGGGCTCCTGTCAGGTATATATTATTGGAGGCAGCAGAATGTATGGGCTTCTGTCAGGTATATATTATTGGAGACAGGATAATCTATGGGCTCCTGTCAGGTATATATTATTGGAGGCAGGATAATCTATGGGCTCCTGTCAGGTATATATTATTGGAGTCAGGAGAATCTATGGGCTCCTGTCAGGTATATATTATTGGAGGCAGGAGAATGTATGGGCTCCCGTCAGGTATATATTATTGGAGGTAGGAGAATGTATGGGCTCCTGTCAGGTATATATTATTGGAGGTAGGAGAATGTATGGGCTCCTGTCAGGTATATATTATTGGAGGCAGCAGAATGTATGGGCTCCTGTCAGGTATATATTATTGGAGGCAGGAGAATGTATGGGCTCCTGTCAGGTATGTATTATTGGAGTCAGGAGAATCTATGGGCTCCTGTCAGGTATATATTATTGGAGGCAGGAGAATATATGGGCTCCTGTCTGGTATATATTATTGGAGGCAGGAGAATGTATGGGCTTCTGTCAGGTATATATTATTGGAGGCAGGATAATCTATGGGCTCCTGTCAGGTATATATTATTGGAGTCAGGAGAATCTATGGGCTCCTGTCAGGTATATATTATTGGAGGCAGGAGAATATATGGGCTCCTGTCAGGTATATATTATTGGAGGCCGGAGAATGTATGGGCTCCTACCAGGTATATATTATTGGAGGTAGGAGAATGTATGGGCTCCTGTCAGGTATATATTATTGGAGGCAGCAGAATGTATGGGCTCCTGTCAGGTATATATTATTGGAGGCAGGAGAATGTATGGGCTCCTGTCAGGTATGTATTATTGGAGTCAGGAGAATCTATGGGCTCCTGTCAGGTATATATTATTGGAGGCAGGAGAATCTATGGGCTCCTGTCAGGTATATATTATTGGAGGCAGCAGAATGTATGGGCTTCTGTCAGGTATATATTATTGGAGGCAGGATAATCTATGGGCTCCTGTCAGGTATATATTATTGGAGTCAGGAGAATCTATGGGCTCCTGTCAGGTATATATTATTGGAGGCAGGAGAATATATGGGCTCCTGTCAGGTATATATTATTGGAGGCAGGAGAATGTATGGGCTCCTACCAGGTATATATTATTGGAGGTAGGAGAATGTATGGGCTTCTGTCAGGTATATATTATTGGAGGCAGCAGAATGTATGGGCTCCTGTCAGGTATATATTATTGGAGGTAGGAGAATGTATGGGCTCCTGTCAGGTATATATTATTGAAGGTAGGAGAATGTATGGGCTCCTGTCAGGTATATATTATTGGAGGCAGCAGAATCTATGGGCTCCTGTCAGGTATATATTATTGGAGGCAGGAGAATGTATGGGCTCCTGTCAGGTATATATTATTGGAGGCAGCAGAATGTATGGGCTCCTGTCAGGTATATATTATTGGAGGCAGGAGAATGTATGGGCTCCTGTCAGGTATGTATTATTGGAGTCAGGAGAATCTATGGGCTCCTGTCAGGTATATATTATTGGAGGCAGCAGAATCTATGGGCTCCTGTCAGGTATATATTATTGGAGGCAGCTGAATGTATGGGCTCCTGTCAGGTATATATTATTGGAGGCAGGAGAATGTATGGGCTCCTGTCAGGTATATATTATTGGAGGCAGCTGAATGCATGGGCTCCTGTCAGGTATATATTATTGGAGGCAGCTGAATGCATGGGCTCCTGTCAGGTATATATTATTGGAGGCAGGATAATCTATGGGCTCCTGTCAGGTATATATTATTGGAGGCAGGATAATCTATGGGCTCCTGTCAGGTATATATTATTGGAGGCAGGAGAATGTATGGGCTCCTGTCAGGTATATATTATTGGAGGCAGCTGAATGCATGGGCTCCTGTCAGGTATATATTATTGGAGGCAGCTGAATGCATGGGCTCCTGTCAGGTATATATTATTGGAGGCAGGATAATCTATGGGCTCCTGTCAGGTATATATTATTGGAGGCAGGATAATCTATGGGCTCCTGTCAGGTATATATTATTGGAGGCAGCAGAATGTATGGGCTTCTGTCAGGTATATATTATTGGAGGCAGGATAGTCTATGGGCTCCTGTCAGGTATATATTATTGGAGGCAGCAGAATGTATGGGCTTCTGTCAGGTATATATTATTGGAGTCAGGAGAATGTATGGGCTCCTGTCAGGTATATATTATTGGAGGCAGCAGAATGTATGGGCTCCTGTCAGGTATATATTATTGGAGGCAGGATAATCTATGGGCTCCTGTCAGGTATATATTATTGGAGGCAGCAGAATGTATGGGCTTCTGTCAGGTATATATTATTGGAGGCAGGATAATCTATGGGCTCCTGTCAGGTATATATTATTGGAGGCAGCAGAATGTATGGGCTTCTGTCAGGTATATATTATTGGAGGCAGGAGAATGTATGGGTTCCTGTCAGGTATTATTGGAGGCAGGAGAATGTATGGGCTCCTGTCAGGTATATATTATTGGAGGCAGGAGAATGTATGGGCTCCTGTCAGGTATATATTATTGGAGGTAGGAGAATGTATGGGCTCCTGTCAGTTATATATTATTGGAGGCAGCAGAATCTATGGGCTCCTGTCAGGTATATATTATTGGAGGCAGGAGAATGTATGGGCTCCTGTCAGGTATATATTATTGGAGGCAGCAGAATGTATGGGCTCCTGTCAGGTATATATTATTGGAGGCAGGAGAATGTATGGGCTCCTGTCAGGTATGTATTATTGGAGTCAGGAGAATCTATGGGCTCCTGTCAGGTATATATTATTGGAGGCAGCAGAATCTATGGGCTCCTGTCAGGTATATATTATTGGAGGCAGCTGAATGTATGGGCTCCTGTCAGGTATATATTATTGGAGGCAGGAGAATGTATGGGCTCCTGTCAGGTATATATTATTGGAGGCAGCTGAATGCATGGGCTCCTGTCAGGTATATATTATTGGAGGCAGCTGAATGCATGGGCTCCTGTCAGGTATATATTATTGGAGGCAGGATAATCTATGGGCTCCTGTCAGGTATATATTATTGGAGGCAGGATAATCTATGGGCTCCTGTCAGGTATATATTATTGGAGGCAGCAGAATGTATGGGCTTCTGTCAGGTATATATTATTGGAGGCAGGATAATCTATGGGCTCCTGTCAGGTATATATTATTGGAGGCAGCAGAATTTATGGGCTTCTGTCAGGTATATATTATTGGAGGCAGGAGAATGTATGGGCTCCTGTCAGGTATATATTATTGGAGGCAGGAGAATGTATGGGTTCCTGTCAGGTATTATTGGAGGCAGGAGAATGTATGGGCTCCTGTCAGGTATATATTATTGGAGGCAGGAGAATGTATGGGCTCCTGTCAGGTATATATTATTGGAGGCAGCAGAATGTATGGGTTCCTGTCAGGTATATATTATTGGAGGCAGCAGAATCTATGGGCTCCTGTCAGGTATATATTATTAGAGGCAGCAGAATGTATGTGCTCCTGTCAGGTGTATATTATTGGAGGCAGCAGAATCTATGGGCTCCTGTCAGGTATATATTATTGGAGGCAGCAGAATCTATGGGCTCCTGTCAGGTATATATTATTGGAGGCAGCAGAATGTATGGGCTCCTGTCAGGTATATATTATTGGAGGCAGCAGAATCTATGGGCTCCTGTCAGGTATATATTATTGGAGGCAGCAGAATGTATGGGTTCCTGTCAGGTATATATTATTGGAGGCAGCAGAATCTATGGGCTCCTGTCAGGTATATATTATTGGAGGCAGCAGAATGTATGGGCTCCTGTCAGGTATATATTATTGGAGGCAGCAGAATGTATGGGCTCCTGTCAGGTATATATTATTGGAGGCAGCAGAATGTATGGGCTCCTGTCAGGTATATATTATTGGAGGCAGCAGAATGTATGGGCTTCTGTCAGGTATATATTATTGGAGGCAGCAGAATGTATGGGCTCCTACCAGGTATATATTATTGGAGGTAGGAGAATGTATGGGCTCCTGTCAGGTATATATTATTGGAGGCAGCAGAATCTATGGGCTCCTGTCAGGTATATATTATTGAAGGCAGGAGAATGTATGGGCTCCTGTCAGGTATATATTATTGGAGGCAGCAGAATGTATGGGCTCCTGTCAGGTATATATTATTGGAGGCAGGATAATCTATGGGCTCCTGTCAGGTATATATTATTGGAGGCAGCAGAATCTATGGGCTCCTGTCAGGTATATATTATTGGAGGCAGGAGAATGTATGGGCTCCTGTCAGGTATATATTATTGGAGGTAGGAGAATGTATGGACTCCTGTCAGGTATATATTATTGGAGTCACCAGAATGTATGGGCTCCTGTCAGGTATATATTTTCGGAGGCAGCAGAATGTATGGGCTCCTGTCAGGTATATATTATTGGAGGCAGCAGAATGTATGGGCTCCTGTCAGGTATATATTATGGGAGGCAGGAGAATCTATGGGATCCTGTCAGGTATATATTATTGGAGGCTGCAGAATCTATGGGCTCCTGTCAGGTATATATAATTGGAGGCAGCAGAATGTATGGGCTTCTGTCAGGTATATATTATTGGAGGCAGCAGAATCTATGGGCTCCTACCAGGTATATATTATTGGAGGTAGGAGAATGTATGGGCTTCTGTCAGGTATATATTATTGGAGGCAGCAGAATGTATGGGCTCCTAGCAGGTATATATTATTGGAGGTAGGAGAATGTATGGGCTTCTGTCAGGTATATATTATTGGAGGCAGGAGAATGTATGGGCTCCTGTCAGGTATATATTATTGGAGGCAGCAGAATGTATGGGCTCCTGTCAGGTATATATTATTGGAGTCAGGAGAATGTATGGGCTCCTGTCAGGTATATATTATTGGAGGTAGCAGAATGTATGGGCTCCTGTCAGGTATATATTATTGGAGGCAGGAGAATGTATGGGCTCCTACCAGGTATATATTATTGGAGGCAGGAGAATGTATGGGCTCCTGTCAGGTATATATTATTGGAAGCAGGAGAATGTATGGGCTCCTGTCAGGTATATATTATTGGAGGCAGCAGAATGTATGGGCTCCTGTCAGGTATATATTATTGGGGGCAGGAGAATGTATGGGCTCCTACCAGGTATATATTATTGGAGGCAGGAGAATGTATGGGCTCCTGTCAGGTATATATTATTGGAGGCAGGAGAATGTATGGGCTCCTGTCAGGTATATATTATTGGAGGCAGGAGAATGTATGGGCTCCTGTCAGGTATATATTATTGGAGGCAGGAGAATGTATGGGCTCCTGTCAGGTATATATTATTGGAGGCAGCAGAATGTATGGGCTCCTGTCAGGTATATATTATTGGAGGCAGGAGAATGTATGGGCTCCTGTCAGGTATATATTATTCTGGGCAGCAGAATCTATGGGCTCCTGTCAGGTATATATTATTGGAGGCAGGAGAATGTATGGGCTCCTGTCAGGTATATATTATTGGAGGCTGCAAAATGTATGGTCTCCTGTCAGGTATATATTATTGGAGGCAGGAGAATGTATGGGCTCCTACCAGGTATATATTATTGGAGGCAGGAGAATGTATGGGCTCCTACCAGGTATATATTATTGGAGGCAGCAGAATGTATGGGCTCCTGTCAGGTATATATTATTGGAGGCAGCAGAATGTATGGGCTCCTGTCAGGTATATATTATTGGAAGCAGGAGAATGTATGGGCTCCTGTCAGGTATATATTATTGGAGGCTGCAAAATGTATGGTCTCCTGTCAGGTATATATTATTGGAGGCTGGAGAATGTATGGGCTCCTACCAGTTATATATTATTGGAGGCAGGAGAATGTATGGGCTCCTGTCAGGTATATATTATTGGAGGCAGCAGAATGTATGGGCTCCTGTCAGGTATATATTATTGGAGGCAGCAGAATGTATGGGCTCCTGTCAGGTATATATTATTGGAGGCAGGAGAATGTATGGGCTCCTGTCAGGTATATATTATTGGAGGCAGCAGAATGTATGGGCTCCTGTCAGGTATATATAATTGGAGGCAGCAGAATGTATGGGCTCCTATCAGGTATATATTATTGGAGGCAGCAGAATGTATGGGCTTCTGTCAGATATATATTATTGGAGGCAGGAGAATGTATGGGCTCCTACAAGGTATATATTATTGGAGGCAGCAGAATGTATGGGCTCCTGTCAGGTATATATTATTGGAGGCAGGAGAATGTATGGGCTCCTGTCAGGTATATATTATTGGAAGCAGGAGAATGTATGGGCTCCTGTCAGGTATATATTATTGGAGGCAGCAGAATGTATGGGCTCCTGTCAGGTATATATTATTGGAGGCAGCAGAATGTATGGGCTCCTGTCAGGTATATATTATTGGAGGCAGGAGAATGTATGGGCTCCTACCAGGTATATATTATTGGAGTCAGGAGAATGTATGGGCTCCTGTCAGGTATATATTATTGGAAGCAGGAGAATGTATGGGCTCCTGTCAGGTATATATTATTGGAGGCAGCAGAATGTATGGGCTCCTGTCAGGTATATATTATTGGAGGCAGCAGAATGTATGGGCTCCTGTCAGGTATATATTATTGGAGGCAGCAGAATGTATGGGCTCCTGTCAGGTATATATTATTGGAGTCAGGAGAATGTATGGGCTCCTGTCAGGTATATATTATTGGAGGCAGCAGAATGTATGGGCTCCTGTCAGGTATATATTATTGGAGGCAGGAGAATGTATGGGCTCCTACCAGGTATATATTATTGGAGGCAGGAGAATGTATGGGCTCCTGTCAGGTATATATTATTGGAAGCAGGAGAATGTATGAGCTCCTGTCAGGTATATATTATTGGAGGCAGGAGAATGTATGGGCTCCTGTCAGGTATATATTATTGGAGGCAGGAGAATGTATGGGCTCCTGTCAGGTATATATTATTGGAGGCAGGAGAATGTATGGGCTCCTGTCAGGTATATAGTATTGGAGGCAGCAGAATGTATGGGCTCCTGTCAGGTATATATTATTGGAGGCAGGAGAATGTCTGGGCTCCTGTCAGGTATATATTATTGGAGGCAGGAGAATGTATGGGCTCCTGTCAGGTATATATTATTGGAGGCAGCAGAATGTATGGGCTCCTGTCAGGTATATATTATTGGAGTCAGGAGAATGTATGGGCTCCTGTCAGGTATATATTATTGGAGGCAGCAGAATGTATGGGCTCCTGTCAGGTATATATTATTGGAGACAGGAGAATGTATGCCCTCCTACCAGGTATATATTATTGGAGGCAGGAGAATGTATGGGCTCCTGTCAGGTATATATTATTGTAAGCAGGAGAATGTATGGGCTCCTGTCAGGTATATATTATTGGAGGCAGGAGAATGTATGGGCTCCTGTCAGGTATATATTACTGGAGGCAGGAGAATGTATGGGCTCCTGTCAGGTATATATTATTGGAGGCAGGAGAATGTATGGGCTCCTGTCAGGTATATAGTATTGGAGGCAGCAGAATGTATGGGCTCCTGTCAGGTATATATTATTGGAGGCAGGAGAATGTATGGGCTCCTACCAGGTATATATTATTGGAGTCAGGAGAATCTATGGGCTCCTGTCAGGTATATATTATTGGAGGCAGCAGAATGTATGGGCTTCTGTCAGGTATATATTATTGGAGACAGGATAATCTATGGGCTCCTGTCAGGTATATATTATTGGAGGCAGGATAATCTATGGGCTCCTGTCAGGTATATATTATTGGAGTCAGGAGAATCTATGGGCTCCTGTCAGGTATATATTATTGGAGGCAGGAGAATGTATGGGCTCCCGTCAGGTATATATTATTGGAGGTAGGAGAATGTATGGGCTCCTGTCAGGTATATATTATTGGAGGTAGGAGAATGTATGGGCTCCTGTCAGGTATATATTATTGGAGGCAGCAGAATGTATGGGCTCCTGTCAGGTATATATTATTGGAGGCAGGAGAATGTATGGGCTCCTGACAGGTATGTATTATTGGAGTCAGGAGAATCTATGGGCTCCTGTCAGGTATATATTATTGGAGGCAGGAGAATATATGGGCTCCTGTCAGGTATATATTATTGGAGGCAGGAGAATGTATGGGCTTCTGTCAGGTATATATTATTGGAGGCAGGATAATCTATGGGCTCCTGTCAGGTATATATTATTGGAGTCAGGAGAATCTATGGGCTCCTGTCAGGTATATATTATTGGAGGCAGGAGAATATATGGGCTCCTGTCAGGTATATATTATTGGAGGCCGGAGAATGTATGGGCTCCTACCAGGTATATATTATTGGAGGTAGGAGAATGTATGGGCTCCTGTCAGGTATATATTATTGGAGGCAGCAGAATGTATGGGCTCCTGTCAGGTATATATTATTGGAGGCAGCAGAATGTATGGGCTCCTGTCAGGTATATATTATTGGAGGCAGGAGAATGTATGGGCTCCTGTCAGGTATGTATTATTGGAGTCAGGAGAATCTATGGGCTCCTGTCAGGTATATATTATTGGAGGCAGGAGAATCTATGGGCTCCTGTCAGGTATATATTATTGGAGGCAGCAGAATGTATGGGCTTCTGTCAGGTATATATTATTGGAGGCAGGATAATCTATGGGCTCCTGTCAGGTATATATTATTGGAGTCAGGAGAATCTATGGGCTCCTGTCAGGTATATATTATTGGAGGCAGGAGAATATATGGGCTCCTGTCAGGTATATATTATTGGAGGCAGGAGAATGTATGGGCTCCTACCAGGTATATATTATTGGAGGTAGGAGAATGTATGGGCTTCTGTCAGGTATATATTATTGGAGGCAGCAGAATGTATGGGCTCCTGTCAGGTATATATTATTGGAGGTAGGAGAATGTATGGGCTCCTGTCAGGTATATATTATTGAAGGTAGGAGAATGTATGGGCTCCTGTCAGGTATATATTATTGGAGGCAGCAGAATCTATGGGCTCCTGTCAGGTATATATTATTGGAGGCAGGAGAATGTATGGGCTCCTGTCAGGTATATATTATTGGAGGCAGCAGAATGTATGGGCTCCTGTCAGGTATATATTATTGGAGGCAGGAGAATGTATGGGCTCCTGTCAGGTATGTATTATTGGAGTCAGGAGAATCTATGGGCTCCTGTCAGGTATATATTATTGGAGGCAGCAGAATCTATGGGCTCCTGTCAGGTATATATTATTGGAGGCAGCTGAATGTATGGGCTCCTGTCAGGTATATATTATTGGAGGCAGGAGAATGTATGGGCTCCTGTCAGGTATATATTATTGGAGGCAGCTGAATGCATGGGCTCCTGTCAGGTATATATTATTGGAGGCAGCTGAATGCATGGGCTCCTGTCAGGTATATATTATTGGAAGCAGGATAATCTATGGGCTCCTGTCAGGTATATATTATTGGAGGCAGGATAATCTATGGGCTCCTGTCAGGTATATATTATTGGAGGCAGGATAATCTATGGGCTCCTGTCAGGTATATATTATTGGAGGCAGGAGAATGTATGGGCTCCTGTCAGGTATATATTATTGGAGGCAGCTGAATGCATGGGCTCCTGTCAGGTATATATTATTGGAGGCAGCTGAATGCATGGGCTCCTGTCAGGTATATATTATTGGAGGCAGGATAATCTATGGGCTCCTGTCAGGTATATATTATTGGAGGCAGGATAATCTATGGGCTCCTGTCAGGTATATATTATTGGAGGCAGCAGAATGTATGGGCTTCTGTCAGGTATATATTATTGGAGGCAGGATAGTCTATGGGCTCCTGTCAGGTATATATTATTGGAGGCAGCAGAATGTATGGGCTTCTGTCAGGTATATATTATTGGAGTCAGGAGAATGTATGGGCTCCTGTCAGGTATATATTATTGGAGGCAGCAGAATGTATGGGCTCCTGTCAGGTATATATTATTGGAGGCAGGATAATCTATGGGCTCCTGTCAGGTATATATTATTGGAGGCAGCAGAATGTATGGGCTTCTGTCAGGTATATATTATTGGAGGCAGGATAATCTATGGGCTCCTGTCAGGTATATATTATTGGAGGCAGCAGAATGTATGGGCTTCTGTCAGGTATATATTATTGGAGGCAGGAGAATGTATGGGTTCCTGTCAGGTATTATTGGAGGCAGGAGAATGTATGGGCTCCTGTCAGGTATATATTATTGGAGGCAGGAGAATGTATGGGCTCCTGTCAGGTATATATTATTGGAGGTAGGAGAATGTATGGGCTCCTGTCAGTTATATATTATTGGAGGCAGCAGAATCTATGGGCTCCTGTCAGGTATATATTATTGGAGGCAGGAGAATGTATGGGCTCCTGTCAGGTATATATTATTGGAGGCAGCAGAATGTATGGGCTCCTGTCAGGTATATATTATTGGAGGCAGGAGAATGTATGGGCTCCTGTCAGGTATGTATTATTGGAGTCAGGAGAATCTATGGGGTCCTGTCAGGTATATATTATTGGAGGCAGCAGAATCTATGGGCTCCTGTCAGGTATATATTATTGGAGGCAGCTGAATGTATGGGCTCCTGTCAGGTATATATTATTGGAGGCAGGAGAATGTATGGGCTCCTGTCAGGTATATATTATTGGAGGCAGCTGAATGCATGGGCTCCTGTCAGGTATATATTATTGGAGGCAGCTGAATGCATGGGCTCCTGTCAGGTATATATTATTGGAGGCAGGATAATCTATGGGCTCCTGTCAGGTATATATTATTGGAGGCAGGATAATCTATGGGCTCCTGTCAGGTATATATTATTGGAGGCAGCAGAATGTATGGGCTTCTGTCAGGTATATATTATTGGAGGCAGGATAATCTATGGGCTCCTGTCAGGTATATATTATTGGAGGCAGCAGAATTTATGGGCTTCTGTCAGGTATATATTATTGGAGGCAGGAGAATGTATGGGCTCCTGTCAGGTATATATTATTGGAGGCAGGAGAATGTATGGGTTCCTGTCAGGTATTATTGGAGGCAGGAGAATGTATGGGCTCCTGTCAGGTATATATTATTGGAGGCAGGAGAATGTATGGGCTCCTGTCAGGTATATATTATTGGAGGCAGCAGAATGTATGGGTTCCTGTCAGGTATATATTATTGGAGGCAGCAGAATCTATGGGCTCCTGTCAGGTATATATTATTAGAGGCAGCAGAATGTATGTGCTCCTGTCAGGTGTATATTATTGGAGGCAGCAGAATCTATGGGCTCCTGTCAGGTATATATTATTGGAGGCAGCAGAATCTATGGGCTCCTGTCAGGTATATATTATTGGAGGCAGCAGAATGTATGGGCTCCTGTCAGGTATATATTATTGGAGGCAGCAGAATCTATGGGCTCCTGTCAGGTATATATTATTGGAGGCAGCAGAATGTATGGGTTCCTGTCAGGTATATATTATTGGAGGCAGCAGAATCTATGGGCTCCTGTCAGGTATATATTATTGGAGGCAGCAGAATGTATGGGCTCCTGTCAGGTATATATTATTGGAGGCAGCAGAATGTATGGGCTCCTGTCAGGTATATATTATTGGAGGCAGCAGAATGTATGGGCTCCTGTCAGGTATATATTATTGGAGGCAGCAGAATGTATGGGCTTCTGTCAGGTATATATTATTGGAGGCAGCAGAATGTATGGGCTCCTACCAGGTATATATTATTGGAGGTAGGAGAATGTATGGGCTCCTGTCAGGTATATATTATTGGAGGCAGCAGAATCTATGGGCTCCTGTCAGGTATATATTATTGAAGGCAGGAGAATGTATGGGCTCCTGTCAGGTATATATTATTGGAGGCAGCAGAATGTATGGGCTCCTGTCAGGTATATATTATTGGAGGCAGGATAATCTATGGGCTCCTGTCAGGTATATATTATTGGAGGCAGCAGAATCTATGGGCTCCTGTCAGGTATATATTATTGGAGGCAGGAGAATGTATGGGCTCCTGTCAGGTATATATTTTCGGAGGCAGCAGAATGTATGGGCTCCTGTCAGGTATATATTATTGGAGGCAGCAGAATGGATGGGCTCCTGTCAGGTATATATTATGGGAGGCAGGAGAATCTATGGGATCCTGTCAGGTATATATTATTGGAGGCTGCAGAATCTATGGGCTCCTGTCAGGTATATATAATTGGAGGCAGCAGAATGTATGGGCTTCTGTCAGGTATATATTATTGGAGGCAGCAGAATCTATGGGCTCCTACCAGGTATATATTATTGGAGGTAGGAGAATGTATGTGCTTCTGTCAGGTATATATTATTGGAGGCAGCAGAATGTATGGGCTCCTAGCAGGTATATATTATTGGAGGTAGGAGAATGTATGGGCTTCTGTCAGGTATATATTATTGGAGGCAGGAGAATGTATGGGCTCCTGTCAGGTATATATTATTGGAGGCAGCAGAATGTATGGGCTCCTGTCAGGTATATATTATTGGAGTCAGGAGAATGTATGGGCTCCTGTCAGGTATATATTATTGGAGGTAGCAGAATGTATGGGCTCCTGTCAGGTATATATTATTGGAGGCAGGAGAATGTATGGGCTCCTACCAGGTATATATTATTGGAGGCAGGAGAATGTATGGGCTCCTGTCAGGTATATATTATTGGAAACAGGAGAATGTATGGGCTCCTGTCAGGTATATATTATTGGAGGCAGCAGAATGTATGGGCTCCTGTCAGGTATATATTATTGGGGGCAGGAGAATGTATGGGCTCCTACCAGGTATATATTATTGGAGGCAGGAGAATGTATGGGCTCCTGTCAGGTATATATTATTGGAGGCAGGAGAATGTATGGGCTCCTGTCAGGTATATATTATTGGAGGCAGGAGAATGTATGGGCTCCTGTCAGGTATATATTATTGGAGGCAGGAGAATGTATGGGCTCCTGTCAGGTATATATTATTGGAGGCAGCAGAATGTATGGGCTCCTGTCAGGTATATATTATTGGAGGCAGGAGAATGTATGGGCTCCTGTCAGGTATATATTATTCTGGGCAGCAGAATCTATGGGCTCCTGTCAGGTATATATTATTGGAGGCAGCAGAATGTATGGGCTCCTGTCAGGTATATATTATTGGAGGCAGCAGAATGTATGGGCTCCTGTCAGGTATATATTATTGGAAGCAGGAGAATGTATGGGCTCCTGTCAGGTATATATTATTGGAGGCTGCAAAATGTATGGTCTCCTGTCAGGTATATATTATTGGAGGCTGGAGAATGTATGGGCTCCTACCAGTTATATATTATTGGAGGCAGGAGAATGTATGGGCTCCTGTCAGGTATATATTATTGGAGGCAGCAGAATGTATGGGCTCCTGTCAGGTATATATTATTGGAGGCAGCAGAATGTATGGGCTCCTGTCAGGTATATATTATTGGAGGCAGGAGAATGTATGGGCTCCTGTCAGGTATATATTATTGGAGGCAGCAGAATGTATGGGCTCCTGTCAGGTATATATAATTGGAGGCAGCAGAATGTATGGGCTCCTATCAGGTATATATTATTGGAGGCAGCAGAATGTATGGGCTTCTGTCAGATATATATTATTGGAGGCAGGAGAATGTATGGGCTCCTACAAGGTATATATTATTGGAGGCAGCAGAATGTATGGGCTCCTGTCAGGTATATATTATTGGAGGCAGGAGAATGTATGGGCTCCTGTCAGGTATATATTATTGGAAGCAGGAGAATGTATGGGCTCCTGTCAGGTATATATTATTGGAGGCAGCAGAATGTATGGGCTCCTGTCAGGTATATATTATTGGAGGCAGCAGAATGTATGGGCTCCTGTCAGGTATATATTATTGGAGGCAGGAGAATGTATGGGCTCCTACCAGGTATATATTATTGGAGTCAGGAGAATGTATGGGCTCCTGTCAGGTATATATTATTGGAAGCAAGAGAATGTATGGGCTCCTGTCAGGTATATATTATTGGAGGCAGCAGAATGTATGGGCTCCTGTCAGGTATATATTATTGGAGGCAGCAGAATGTATGGGCTCCTGTCAGGTATATATTATTGGAGGCAGCAGAATGTATGGGCTCCTGTCAGGTATATATTATTGGAGTCAGGAGAATGTATGGGCTCCTGTCAGGTATATATTATTGGAGGCAGCAGAATGTATGGGCTCCTGTCAGGTATATATTATTGGAGGCAGGAGAATGTATGGGCTCCTACCAGGTATATATTATTGGAGGCAGGAGAATGTATGGGCTCCTGTCAGGTATATATTATTGGAAGCAGGAGAATGTATGAGCTCCTGTCAGGTATATATTATTGGAGGCAGGAGAATGTATGGGCTCCTGTCAGGTATATATTATTGGAGGCAGGAGAATGTATGGGCTCCTGTCAGGTATATATTATTGGAGGCAGGAGAATGTATGGGCTCCTGTCAGGTATATAGTATTGGAGGCAGCAGAATGTATGGGCTCCTGTCAGGTATATATTATTGGAGGCAGGAGAATGTCTGGGCTCCTGTCAGGTATATATTATTGGAGGCAGGAGAATGTATGGGCTCCTGTCAGGTATATATTATTGGAGGCAGCAGAATGTATGGGCTCCTGTCAGGTATATATTATTGGAGTCAGGAGAATGTATGGGCTCCTGTCAGGTATATATTATTGGAGGCAGCAGAATGTATGGGCTCCTGTCAGGTATATATTATTGGAGGCAGGAGAATGTATGCCCTCCTACCAGGTATATATTATTGGAGGCAGGAGAATGTATGGGCTCCTGTCAGGTATATATTATTGTAAGCAGGAGAATGTATGGGCTCCTGTCAGGTATATATTATTGGAGGCAGGAGAATGTATGGGCTCCTGTCAGGTATATATTTCTGGAGGCAGGAGAATGTATGGGCTCCTGTCAGGTATATATTATTGGAGGCAGGAGAATGTATGGGCTCCTGTCAGGTATATAGTATTGGAGGCAGCAGAATGTATGGGCTCCTGTCAGGTATATATTATTGGAGGCAGGAGAATGTATGGGCTCCTACCAGGTATATATTATTGGAGGCAGGAGAATGTATGGGCTCCTACCAGGTATATATTATTGGAGGCAGGAGAATGTATGGGCTCCTGTCAGGTATATATTATTCTGGGCAGCAGAATCTATGGGTTCCTGTCAGGTATATATTATTGGAGGCAGCAGAATCTATGGGCTCTTGTCAGGTATATATTATTGGAGGCAGCAGAATGTATGGGCTCCTGTCAGGTATATATTATTGGAGGCAGGAGAATGTATGGGCACCTGTCAGGTATATATTATTGGAGGCAGGAGAATGTATGGGCTCCTGTCAGGTATATATTATTGGAGGCTGCAAAATGTATGGTCTCCTGTCAGGTATATATTATTGGAGGCAGGAGAATGTATGGGCTCCTACCAGGTATATATTATTGGAGGCAGGAGAATGTATGGGCTCCTACCAGGTATATATTATTGGAGGCAGGAGAATGTATGGGCTCCTGTCAGGTATATATTATTGGAGGCAGCATAATCTATGGGCTCCTGTCAGGTATATATTATTGGAGGCAGCAGAATCTATGGGCTCCTGTCAGGTATATATTATTCTGGGCAGCAGAATCTATGGGCTCCTGTCAGGTATATATTATTGGAGGCAGGAGAATGTATGGGCTCCTGTCAGGTATATATTATTGGAGGCAGGAGAATGTATGGGCTCCTGTCAGGTATATATTATTGGAGGCAGGAGAATGTATGGGCTCCTGTCAGGTATATATTATTGGAGGCTGCAAAATGTATGGTCTCCTGTCAGGTATATATTATTGGAGGCAGGAGAATGTATGGGCTCCTACCAGGTATATATTATTGGAGGCAGGAGAATGTATGGGCTCCTACCAGGTATATATTATTGGAGGCAGGAGAATGTATGGGCTCCTGTCAGGTATATATTATTCTGGGCAGCAGAATCTATGGGTTCCTGTCAGGTATATATTATTGGAGGCAGCAGAATCTATGGGCTCTTGTCAGGTATATATTATTGGAGGCAGCAGAATGTATGGGCTCCTGTCAGGTATATATTATTGGAGGCAGGAGAATGTATGGGCACCTGTCAGGTATATATTATTGGAGGCAGGAGAATGTATGGGCTCCTGTCAGGTATATATTATTGGAGGCTGCAAAATGTATGGTCTCCTGTCAGGTATATATTATTGGAGGCAGGAGAATGTATGGGCTCCTACCAGGTATATATTATTGGAGGCAGGAGAATGTATGGGCTCCTACCAGGTATATATTATTGGAGGCAGGAGAATGTATGGGCTCCTGTCAGGTATATATTATTGGAGGCAGCATAATCTATGGGCTCCTGTCAGGTATATATTATTGGAGGCAGCAGAATCTATGGGCTCCTGTCAGGTATATATTATTCTGGGCAGCAGAATCTATGGGCTCCTGTCAGGTGTATATTATTGGAGGCAGGAGAATGTATGGGCTCCTGTCAGGTATATATTATTGGAGGCAGGAGAATGTATGGGCTCCTGTCAGGTATATATTATTGGAGGCAGGAGAATGTATGGGCTCCTGTCAGGTATATATTATTGGAGGCTGCAAAATGTATGGTCTCCTGTCAGGTATATATTATTGGAGGCAGGAGAATGTATGGGCTCCTACCAGGTATATATTATTGGAGGCAGGAGAATGTATGGGCTCCTACCAGGTATATATTATTGGAGGCAGGAGAATGTATGGGCTCCTGTCAGGTATATATTATTGGAGGCAGCATAATCTATGGGCTCCTGTCAGGTATATATTATTGGAGGCAGCAGAATCTATGGGCTCCTGTCAGGTATATATTATTGGAGGCAGCAGAATGTATGGGCTCCTGTCAGGTATATATTATTGGAGGCAGCTGAATGTATGGGCTCCTGTCAGGTATATATTATTGGAGGCAGGAGAATGTATGGGCTCCTGTCAGGTATATATTATTGGAGGCAGCTGAATGCATGGGCTCCTGTCAGGTATATATTATTGGAGGCAGCTGAATGCATGGGCTCCTGTCAGGTATATATTATTGGAGGCAGGATAATCTATGGGCTCCTGTCAGGTATATATTATTGGAGGCAGGATAATCTATGGGCTCCTGTCAGGTATATATTATTGGAGGCAGCAGAATGTATGGGCTTCTGTCAGGTATATATTATTGGAGGCAGGATAATCTATGGGCTCCTGTCAGGTATATATTATTGGAGGCAGCAGAATGTATGGGCTTCTGTCAGGTATATATTATTGGAGGCAGGAGAATGTATGGGCTCCTGTCAGGTATATATTATTGGAGGCAGCAGAATGTATGGGCTCCTGTCAGGTATATATTATTGGAGGCAGGAGAATGTATGGGCTCCTGTCAGGTATTATTGGAGGCAGGAGAATGTATGGGCTCCTGTCAGGTATATATTATTGGAGGCAGGAGAATGTATGGGCTCCTGTCAGGTATATATTATTGGAGGCAGCAGAATGTATGGGTTCCTGTCAGGTATATATTATTGGAGGCAGCAGAATCTATGGGCTCCTGTCAGGTATATATTATTGGAGGCAGCAGAATGTATGGGCTCCTACCAGGTATATATTATTGGAGGTAGGAGAATGTATGGGCTTCTGTCAGGTATATATTATTGGAAGCAGCAGAATGTATGGGCTCCTACCAGGTATATATTATTGGAGGTAGGAGAATGTATGGGCTTCTGTCAGGTATATATTATTGGAGGCAGCAGAATGTATGGGCTCCTGTCAGGTATATATTATTGGAGGTAGGAGAATGTATGGGCTCCTGTCAGGTATATATTATTGGAGGTAGGAGAATGTATGGGCTCCTGTCAGGTATATATTATTGGAGGCAGCAGAATCTATGGGCTCCTGTCAGGTATATATTATTGAAGGCAGGAGAATGTATGGGCTCCTGTCAGGTATGTATTATTGGAGGCAGCAGAATGTATGGGCTCCTGTCAGGTATATATTATTGGAGGCAGGAGAATGTATGGGCTCCTGTCAGGTATATATTATTGGAGGCAGCTGAATGTATGGGCTCCTGTCAGGTATATATTATTGGAGGCAGGAGAATGTATGGGCTCCTGTCAGGTATATATTATTGGAGGCAGGAGAATGTATGGGCTCCTGTCAGGTATATATTATTGGAAGCAGGAGAATGTATGGGCTCCTGTCAGGTATATATTATTGGAAGCAGGAGAATGTATGGGCTCCTGTCAGGTATATATTATTGGAGGCAGGAGAATGTATGGGCTCCTGTCAGGTATATATTATTGGAGGCAGCAGAATGTATGGGCTCCTGTCAGGTATATATTATTGGAGTCAGGAGAATGTATGGGCTCCTGTCAGGTATATATTATTGGAGGCAGCAGAATGTATGGGCTCCTGTCAGGTATATATTATTGGAGGCAGGAGAATGTATGGGCTCCTGTCAGGTATATATTATTGGAGGCAGGAGAATGTATGGGCTCCTGTCAGGTATATATTATTGGAGGCTGCAAAATGTATGGTCTCCTGTCAGGTATATATTATTGGAGGCAGGAGAATGTATGGGCTCCTACCAGGTATATATTATTGGAGGCAGGAGAATGTATGGGCTCCTACCAGGTATATATTATTGGAGGCAGGAGAATGTATGGGCTCCTGTCAGGTATATATTATTGGAGGCAGCATAATCTATGGGCTCCTGTCAGGTATATATTATTGGAGGCAGCAGAATCTATGGGCTCCTGTCAGGTATATATTATTCTGGGCAGCAGAATCTATGGGCTCCTGTCAGGTATATATTATTGGAGGCTGCAGAATGTATGGGCTCCTGTCAGGTATATATTATTGGAGGCAGGAGAATGTATGGGCTCCTGTCAGGTATATATTATTGGAGGCAGGAGAATGTATGGGCTCCTGTCAGGTATATATTATTGGAGGCTGCAAAATGTATGGTCTCCTGTCAGGTATATATTATTGGAGGCAGGAGAATGTATGGGCTCCTACCAGGTATATATTATTGGAGGCAGGAGAATGTATGGGCTCCTACCAGGTATATATTATTGGAGGCAGGAGAATGTATGGGCTCCTGTCAGGTATATATTATTGGAGGCAGCATAATCTATGGGCTCCTGTCAGATATATATTATTGGAGGCAGCAGAATCTATGGGCTCCTGTCAGGTATATATTATTGGAGGCAGCAGAATCTATGGGCTCCTGTCAGGTATATATTATTGGAGGCAGCTGAATGTATGGGCTCCTGTCAGGTATATATTATTGGAGGCAGGAGAATGCATGGGCTCCTGTCAGGTATATATTATTGGAGGCAGCTGAATGCATGGGCTCCTGTCAGGTATATATTATTGGAGGCAGCTGAATGCATGGGCTCCTGTCAGGTATATATTATTGGAGGCAGGATAATCTATGGGCTCCTGTCAGGTATATATTATTGGAGGCAGCAGAATGTATGGGCTTCTGTCAGGTATATATTATTGGAGGCAGGATAATCTATGGGCTCCTGTCAGGTATATATTATTGGAGGCAGCAGAATGTATGGGCTTCTGTCAGGTATATATTATTGGAGGCAGGAGAATGTATGGGCTCCTGTCAGGTATATATTATTGGAGGCAGCAGAATGTATGGGCTCCTGTCAGGTATATATTATTGGAGGCAGGAGAATGTATGGGCTCCTGTCAGTTATTATTGGAGGCAGGAGAATGTATGGGCTCCTGTCAGGTATATATTATTGGAGGCAGGAGAATGTATGGGCTCCTGTCAGGTATATATTATTGGAGGCAGCAGAATGTATGGGTTCCTGTCAGGTATATATTATTGGAGGCAGCAGAATCTATGGGCTCCTGTCAGGTATATATTATTGAAGGCAGCAGAATGTATGGGCTCCTACCAGGTATATATTATTGGAGGTAGGAGAATGTATGGGCTTCTGTCAGGTATATATTATTGGAGGCAGCAGAATGTATGGGCCCCTACCAGGTATATATTATTGGAGGTAGGAGAATGTATGGGCTTCTGTCAGGTATATATTATTGGAGGCAGCAGAATGTATGGGCTCCTGTCAGGTATATATTATTGGAGGTAGGAGAATGTATGGGTTCCTGTCAGGTATATATTATTGGAGGCAGCAGAATCTATGAGCTCCTGTTAGGTATATATTATTCTGGGCAGCAGAATCTATGGGCTCCTGTCAGGTATATATTATCGGAGGCAGCAGAATGTATGGGCTCCTGTCAGGTATATATTATTGGAGGCAGGATAATGTATGGGCTCCTGTCAGGTATATATTATTGGAGGCAGCTGAATGTATGGGCTCCTGTCAGGTATATATTATTGGAGGCAGGAGAATGTAGGGGCTCCTGTCAGCTATATATTATTGGAAGCAGGAGAATGTATGGGCTCCTGTCAGGTATATATTATTGGAGGCAGGAGAATGTGTGGGCTCTTGTCAGGTATATATTTTTGGAGGCAGCAGAATGTATGGGCTCCTGTCAGGTATATATTATTGGAGTCAGGAGAATGTATGGGCACCTGTCAGGTATATATTATTGGAGGCAGCAGAATGTATGGGCTCCTGTCAGGTATATATTATTGGAGGCAGGAGAATGTATGGGCTCCTGTCAGGTATATATTATTGGAGGCAGGAGAATGTATGGGCTCCTGTCAGGTATATATTATTGGAGGCTGCAAAATGTATGGTCTCCTGTCAGGTATATATTATTGGAGGCAGGAGAATGTATGGGCTCCTACCAGGTATATATTATTGGAGGCAGGAGAATGTATGGGCTCCTACCAGGTATATATTATTGGAGGCAGGAGAATGTATGGGCTCCTGTCAGGTATATATTATTGGAGGCAGCATAATCTATGGGCTCCTGTCAGGTATATATTATTGGAGGCAGCAGAATCTATGAGCTCCTGTTAGGTATATATTATTCTGGGCAGCAGAATCTATGGGCTCCTGTCAGGTATATATTATTGGAGGCAGCAGAATGTATGGGCTCCTGTCAGGTATATATTATTGGAGGCAGGAGAATGTATGGGCTCCTGTCAGGTATGTATTATTGGAGGCAGGAGAATGTATGGGCTCCTGTCAGGTATATATTATTGGAGGCTGCAAAATGTATGGTCTCCTGTCAGGTATATATTATTGGAGGCAGGAGAATGTATGGGCTCCTACCAGGTATATATTATTGGAGGCAGGAGAATGTATGGGCTCCTACCAGGTATATATTATTGGAGGCAGGAGAATGTATGGGCTCCTGTCAGGTATATATTATTGGAGGCAGCATAATCTATGGGCTCCTGTCAGGTATATATTATTGGAGGCAGCAGAATCTATGGGCTCCTGTCAGGTATATATTATTGGAGGCAGCAGAATGTATGGGCTCCTGTCAGGTATATATTATTGGAGGCAGCTGAATGTATGGGCTCCTGTCAGGTATATATTATTGGAGGCAGGAGAATGTATGGGCTCCTGTCAGGTATATATTATTGGAGGCAGCTGAATGCATGGGCTCCTGTCAGGTATATATTATTGGAGGCAGCTGAATGCATGGGCTCCTGTCAGGTATATATTATTGGAGGCAGGATAATCTATGGGCTCCTGTCAGGTATATATTATTGGAGGCAGCAGAATGTATGGGCTTCTGTCAGGTATATATTATTGGAGGCAGGATAATCTATGGGCTCCTGTCAGGTATATATTATTGGAGGCAGCAGAATGTATGGGCTTCTGTCAGGTATATATTATTGGAGACAGGATAATCTATGGGCTCCTGTCAGGTATATATTATTGGAGGCAGCAGAATCTATGGGCTCCTGTCAGGTATATATTATTGGAGGCAGGAGAATGTATGGGCTCCTGTCAGGTATATATTATTGGAGGCAGGAGAATGTATGGGCTCCTGTCAGGTATATATTATTGGAGGCAACAGAATGTATGGGTTCCTGTCAGGTATATATTATTGGAGGCAGCAGAATCTATGGGCTCCTGTCAGGTATATATTATTGGAGGCAGCAGAATGTATGGGCTCCTACCAGGTATATATTATTGGAGGTAGGAGAATGTATGGGCTTCTGTCAGGTATATATTATTGGAGGCAGCAGAATGTATGGGCTCCTACCAGGTATATATTATTGGAGGTAGGAGAATGTATCGGCTTCTGTCAGGTATATATTATTGGAGGCAGCAGAATGTATGGTCTCCTGTCAGGTATATATTATTGGAGGTAGGAGAATGTATGGGCTCCTGTCAGGTATATATTATTGGAGGTAGGAGAATGTATGGGCTCCTGTCAGGTATATATTATTGGAGGCAGCAGAATCTATGGGCTCCTGTCAGGTATATATTATTGAAGGCAGGAGAATGTATGGGCTCCTGTCAGGTATATATTATTGGAGGCAGCAGAATGTATGGGCTCCTGTCAGGTATATATTATTGGAGGCAGGAGAATGTATGGGCTCCTGTCAGGTATATATTATTGGAGGCAGCTGAATGTATGGGCTCCTGTCAGGTATATATTATTGGAGGCAGCAGAATGTATGGGCTCCTGTCAGGTATATATTATTGGAGGCAGCAGAATCTATGGGCTCCTGTCAGGTATATATTATTGGAGGCAGCTGAATGTATGGGCTCCTGTCAGGTATATATTATTGGAGGCAGGAGAATGTATGGGCTCCTGTCAGGTATATATTATTGGAGGCAGCTGAATGCATGGGCTCCTGTCAGGTATATATTATTGGAGGCAGCTGAATGCATGGGCTCCTGTCAGGTATATATTATTGGAGGCAGGATAATCTGTGGGCTCCTGTCAGGTATATATTATTGGAGGCAGGATAATCTGTGGGCTCCTGTGAGGTATATATTATTGGAGGCAGCAGAATGTATGGGCTTCTGTCAGGTATATATTATTGGAGGCAGGATAATCTATGGGCTCCTGTCAGGTATATATTATTGGAGGCAGCAGAATGTATGGGCTTCTGTCAGGTATATATTATTGGAGGCAGGAGAATGTATGGGCTCCTGTCAGGTATATATTTTTGGAGGCAGGAGAATGTATGGGTTCCTGTCAGGTATTATTGGAGGCAGGAGAATGTATGGGCTCCTGTCAGGTATATATTATTGGAGGCAGGTGAATGTATGGGCTCCTGTCAGGTATATATTATTGGAGGCAGCAGAATGTATGGGTTCCTGTCAGGTATATATTATTGGAGGCAGCAGAATCTATGGGCTCCTGTCAGGTATATATTATTGGAGGCAGGAGAATATATGGGCTCCTGTCAGGTATATATTATTGGAGGCAGGAGAATGTATGGGCTCCTACCAGGTATATATTATTGGAGGTAGGAGAATGTATGGGCTCCTGTCAGGTATATATTATTGGAGGCAGCAGAATGTATGGGCTCCTGTCAGGTATATATTATTGGAGGCAGGAGAATGTATGGGCTCCTGTCAGGTATATATTATTGGAGGCAGCAGAATGTATGGGTTCCTGTCAGGTATATATTATTGGAGGCAGCAGAATCTATGGGCTCCTGTCAGGTATATATTATTGGAGGCAGCAGAATGTATGTGCTCCTGTCAGGTATATATTATTGGAGGCAGCAGAATCTATGGGCTCCTGTCAGGTATATATTATTGGAGGCAGCAGAATCTATGGGCTCCTGTCAGGTATATATTATTGGAGGCAGCAGAATGTATGGGTTCCTGTCAGGTATATATTATTGGAGGCAGCAGAATCTATGGGCTCCTGTCAGGTATATATTATTGGAGGCAGCAGAATGTATGGGCTCCTGTCAGGTATATATTATTGGAGGCAGCAGAATGTATGGGCTCCTGTCAAGTATATATTATTGGAGGCAGCAGAATGTATGGGCTCCTGTCAGGTATATATTATTGGAGGCAGCAGAATGTATGGGCTTCTGTCAGGTATATATTATTGGAGGCAGCAGAATGTATGGGCTCCTACCAGGTATATATTATTGGAGGTAGGAGAATGTATGGGCTCCTGTCAGGTATATATTATTGGAGGCAGCAGAATCTATGGGCTCCTGTCAGGTATATATTATTTGAGGCAGCAGAATGTATGGGCTCCTGTCAGGTATATATTATTGGAGGCAGGATAATCTATGGGCTCCTGTCAGGTATATATTATTGGAGGCAGCAGAATCTATGGGCTCCTGTCAGGTATATATTATTGGAGGCAGGAGAATGTATGGGCTCCTGTCAGGTATATATTATTGGAGGTAGGAGAATGTATGGACTCCTGTCAGGTATATATTATTGGAGTCACCAGAATGTATGGGCTCCTGTCAGGTATATATTTTCGGAGGCAGCAGAATGTATGGGCTCCTGTCAGGTATATATTATTGGAGGCAGCAGAATGTATGGGCTCCTGTCAGGTATATATTATTGGAGGCAGGAGAATCTATGGGATCCTGTCAGGTATATATTATTGGAGGCTGCAGAATCTATGGGCTCCTGTCAGGTATATATAATTGGAGGCAGCAGAATGTATGGGCTTCTGTCAGGTATATATTATTGGAGGCAGCAGAATCTATGGGCTCCTACCAGGTATATATTATTGGAGGTAGGAGAATGTATGGGCTTCTGTCAGGTATATATTATTGGAGGCAGCAGAATGTATGGGCTCCTAGCAGGTATATATTATTGGAGGTAGGAGAATGTATGGTCTTCTGTCAGGTATATATTATTGGAGGCAGCAGAATGTATGGGCTCCTGTCAGATATATATTATTGGAGGTAGGAGAATGTATGGGCTCCTGTCAGGTATATATTATTGGAGGTAGGAGAATGTATGGGCTCCTGTCAGGTATATATTATTGGAGGCAGCAGAATCTATGGGCTCCTGTCAGGTATATATTATTGGAGGCAGGAGAATGTATGGGCTCCTGTCAGGTATATATTATTGGAGGCAGCAGAATGTATGGGCTCCTGTCAGGTATGTATTATTGGAGGCAGGAGAATGTATGGGCTCCTGTCAGGTATGTATTATTGGAGTCAGGAGAATCTATGGGCTCCTGTCAGGTATATATTATTGGAGGCAGCAGAATGTATGGGCTTCTGTCAGGTATATATTATTGGAGGCAGCAGAATGTATGGGCTCCTGTCAGGTATATATTATTGGAGGCAGCAGAATCTATGGGCTCCTGTCAGGTATATATTATTGGAGGCAGGAGAATGTATGGGCTCCTGTCAGGTATATATTATTGGAGGTAGGAGAATGTATGGGCTCCTGTCAGGTATATATTATTGGAGGTAGGAGAATGTATGGGCTCCTGTCAGGTATATATTATTGGAGGCAGCAGAATGTATGGGCTCCTGTCAGGTATATATTATTGGAGGCAGCAGAATGTATGGGCTCCTGTCAGGTATATATTATTGGAGGCAGGAGAATGTATGGGCTCCTGTCAGGTATGTATTATTGGAGTCAGGAGAATCTATGGGCTCCTGTCAGGTATATATTATTGGAGGCAGGAGAATCTATGGGCTCCTGTCAGGTATATATTATTGGAGGCAGCAGAATGTATGGGCTTCTGTCAGGTATATATTATTGGAGGCAGGATAATCTATGGGCTCCTGTCAGGTATATATTATTGGAGTCAGGAGAATCTATGGGCTCCTGTCAGGTATATATTATTGGAGGCAGGAGAATATATGGGCTCCTGTCAGGTATATATTATTGGAGGCAGGAGAATGTATGGGCTCCTACCAGGTATATATTATTGGAGGTAGGAGAATGTATGGGCTTCTGTCAGGTATATATTATTGGAGGCAGCAGAATGTATGGGCTCCTGTCAGGTATATATTATTGGAGGTAGGAGAATGTATGGGCTCCTGTCAGGTATATATTATTGGAGGTAGGAGAATGTATGGGCTCCTGTCAGGTATATATTATTGGAGGCAGCAGAATCTATGGGCTCCTGTCAGGTATATATTATTGGAGGCAGGAGAATGTATGGGCTCCTGTCAGGTATATATTATTGGAGGCAGCAGAATGTATGGGCTCCTGTCAGGTATATATTATTGGAGGCAGCATAATCTATGGGCTCCTGTCAGGTATATATTATTGGAGGCAGCAGAATCTATGAGCTCCTGTTAGGTATATATTATTCTGGGCAGCAGAATCTATGGGCTCCTGTCAGGTATATATTATTGGAGGCAGCAGAATGTATGGGCTCCTGTCAGGTATATATTATTGGAGGCAGGAGAATGTATGGGCTCCTGTCAGGTATGTATTATTGGAGGCAGGAGAATGTATGGGCTCCTGTCAGGTATATATTATTGGAGGCTGCAAAATGTATGGTCTCCTGTCAGGTATATATTATTGGAGGCAGGAGAATGTATGGGCTCCTACCAGGTATATATTATTGGAGGCAGGAGAATGTATGGGCTCCTACCAGGTATATATTATTGGAGGCAGGAGAATGTATGGGCTCCTGTCAGGTATATATTATTGGAGGCAGCATAATCTATGGGCTCCTGTCAGGTATATATTATTGGAGGCAGCAGAATCTATGGGCTCCTGTCAGGTATATATTATTGGAGGCAGCAGAATGTATGGGCTCCTGTCAGGTATATATTATTGGAGGCAGCTGAATGTATGGGCTCCTGTCAGGTATATATTATTGGAGGCAGGAGAATGTATGGGCTCCTGTCAGGTATATATTATTGGAGGCAGCTGAATGCATGGGCTCCTGTCAGGTATATATTATTGGAGGCAGCTGAATGCATGGGCTCCTGTCAGGTATATATTATTGGAGGCAGGATAATCTATGGGCTCCTGTCAGGTATATATTATTGGAGGCAGCAGAATGTATGGGCTTCTGTCAGGTATATATTATTGGAGGCAGGATAATCTATGGGCTCCTGTCAGGTATATATTATTGGAGGCTGCAGAATGTATGGGCTTCTGTCAGGTATATATTATTGGAGGCAGGAGAATGTATGGGCTCCTGTCAGGTATATATTATTGGAGGCAGCAGAATGTATGGGCTCCTGTCAGGTATATATTATTGGAGGCAGGAGAATGTATGGGCTCCTGTCAGGTATTATTGGAGGCAGGAGAATGTATGGGCTCCTGTCAGGTATATATTATTGGAGGCAGGAGAATGTATGGGCTCCTGTCAGGTATATATTATTGGAGGCAACAGAATGTATGGGTTCCTGTCAGGTATATATTATTGGAGGCAGCAGAATCTATGGGCTCCTGTCAGGTATATATTATTGGAGGCAACAGAATGTATGGGCTCCTACCAGGTATATATTATTGGAGGTAGGAGAATGTATGGGCTTCTGTCAGGTATATATTATTGGAGGCAGCAGAATGTATGGGCTCCTACCAGGTATATATTATTGGAGGTAGGAGAATGTATCGGCTTCTGTCAGGTATATATTATTGGAGGCAGCAGAATGTATGGGCTCCTGTCAGGTATATATTATTGGAGGTAGGAGAATGTATGGGCTCCTGTCAGGTATATATTATTGGAGGTAGGAGAATGTATGGGCTACTGTCAGGTATATATTATTGGAGGCAGCAGAATCTATGGGCTCCTGTCAGGTATATATTATTGAAGGCAGGAGAATGTATGGGCTCCTGTCAGGTATATATTATTGGAGGCAGCAGAATGTATGGGCTCCTGTCAGGTATATATTATTGGAGGCAGGAGAATGTATGAGCTCCTGTCAGGTATATATTATTGGAGGCAGCTGAATGTATGGGCTCCTGTCAGGTATATATTATTGGAGGCAGCAGAATGTATGGGCTCCTGTCAGGTATATATTATTGGAGGCAGCAGAATCTATGGGCTCCTGTCAGGTATATATTATTGGAGGCAGCTGAATGTATGGGCTCCTGTCAGGTATATATTATTGGAGGCAGGAGAATGTATGGGCTCCTGTCAGGTATATATTATTGGAGGCAGCTGAATGCATGGGCTCCTGTCAGGTATATATTATTGGAGGCAGCTGAATGCATGGGCTCCTGTCAGGTATATATTATTGGAGGCAGGATAATCTGTGGGCTCCTGTCAGGTATATATTATTGGAGGCAGGATAATCTATGGGCTCCTGTCAGGTATATATTATTGGAGGCAGCAGAATGTATGGGCTTCTGTCAGGTATATATTATTGGAGGCAGGATAATCTATGGGCTCCTGTCAGGTATATATTATTGGAGGCAGCAGAATGTATGGGCTTCTGTCAGGTATATATTATTGGAGGCAGGAGAATGTATGGGCTCCTGTCAAGTATATATTTTTGGAGGCAGGAGAATGTATGGGTTCCTGTCAGGTATTATTGGAGGCAGGAGAATGTATGGGCTCCTGTCAGGTATATATTATTGGAGGCAGGAGAATGTATGGGCTCCTGTCAGGTATATATTATTGGAGGCAGCAGAATGTATGGGTTCCTGTCAGGTATATATTATTGGAGGCAGCAGAATCTATGGGCTCCTGTCAGGTATATATTATTGGAGGCAGGAGAATATATGGGCTCCTGTCAGGTATATATTATTGGAGGCAGGAGAATGTATGGGCTCCTACCAGGTATATATTATTGAAGGTAGGAGAATGTATGGGCTCCTGTCAGGTATATATTATTGGAGGCAGCAGAATGTATGGGCTCCTGTCAGGTATATATTATTGGAGGCAGGAGAATGTATGGGCTCCTGTCAGGTATATATTATTGGAGGCAGGAGAATGTATGGGCTCCTGTCAGGTATATATTATTGGAGGCAGCAGAATGTATGGGTTCCTGTCAGGTATATATTATTGGACGCAGCAGAATCTATGGGCTCCTGTCAGGTATATATTATTGGAGGCAGCAGAATGTATGTGCTCCTGTCAGGTATATATTATTGGAGGCAGCAGAATCTATGGGCTCCTGTCAGGTATATATTATTGGAGGCAGCAGAATCTATGGGCTCCTGTCAGGTATATATTATTGGAGGCAGCAGAATGTATGGGTTCCTGTCAGGTATATATTATTGGAGGCAGCAGAATCTATGGGCTCCTGTCAGGTATATATTATTGGAGGCAGCAGAATGTATGGGCTCCTGTCAGGTTTATATTATTGGAGGCAGCAGAATGTATGGGCTCCTGTCAGGTATATATTATTGGAGGCAGCAGAATGTATGGGCTCCTGTCAGGTATATATTATTGGAGGCAGCAGAATGTATGGGCTTCTGTCAGGTATATATTATTGGAGGCAGCAGAATGTATGGGCTCCTACCAGGTATATATTATTGGAGGTAGGAGAATGTATGGGCTCCTGTCAGGTATATATTATTGGAGGCAGCAGAATCTATGGGCTCCTGTCAGGTATATATTATTTGAGGCAGCAGAATGTATGGGCTCCTGTCAGGTATATATTATTGGAGGCAGGATAATCTATGGGCTCCTGTCAGGTATATATTATTGGAGGCAGCAGAATCTATGGGCTCCTGTCAGGTATATATTATTGGAGGCAGGAGAATGTATGGGCTCCTGTCAGGTATATATTATTGGAGGTAGGAGAATGTATGGACTCCTGTCAGGTATATATTATTGGAGTCACCAGAATGTATGGGCTCCTGTCAGGTATATATTTTCGGAGGCAGCAGAATGTATGGGCTCCTGTCAGGTATATATTATTGGAGGCAGCAGAATGTATGGGCTCCTGTCAGGTATATATTATTGGAGGCAGGAGAATCTATGGGATCCTGTCAGGTATATATTATTGGAGGCTGCAGAATCTATGGGCTCCTGTCAGGTATATATAATTGGAGGCAGCAGAATGTATGGGCTTCTGTCAGGTATATATTATTGGAGGCAGCAGAATCTATGGGCTCCTACCAGGTATATATTATTGGAGGTAGGAGAATGTATGGGCTTCTGTCAGGTATATATTATTGGAGGCAGCAGAATGTATGGGCTCCTAGCAGGTATATATTATTGGAGGTAGGAGAATGTATGGGCTTCTGTCAGGTATATATTATTGGAGGCAGCAGAATGTATGGGCTCCTGTCAGGTATATATTATTGGAGGTAGGAGAATGTATGGGCTCCTGTCAGGTATATATTATTGGAGGTAGGAGAATGTATGGGCTCCTGTCAGGTATATATTATTGGAGGCAGCAGAATCTATGGGCTCCTGTCAGGTATATATTATTGGAGGCAGCAGAATGTATGGGCTTCTGTCAGGTATATATTATTGGAGACAGGATAATCTATGGGCTCCTGTCAGGTATATATTATTAGAGGCAGCAGAATCTATGGGCTCCTGTCAGGTATATATTATTGGAGGCAGGAGAATGTATGGGCTCCTGTCAGGTATATATTATTGGAGGTAGGAGAATGTATGGGCTCCTGTCAGGTATATATTATTGGAGGTAGGAGAATGTATGGGCTCCTGTCAGGTATATATTATTGGAGGCAGCAGAATGTATGGGCTCCTGTCAGGTATATATTATTGGAGGCAGGAGAATGTATGGGCTCCTGTCAGGTATGTATTATTGGAGTCAGGAGAATCTATGGGCTCCTGTCAGGTATATATTATTGGAGGCAGGAGAATATATGGGCTCCTGTCAGGTATATATTATTGGAGGCAGGAGAATGTATGGGCTTCTGTCAGGTATATATTATTGGAGGCAGGATAATCTATGGGCTCCTGTCAGGTATATATTATTGGAGTCAGGAGAATCTATGGGCTCCTGTCAGGTATATATTATTGGAGGCAGGAGAATATATGGGCTCCTGTCAGGTATATATTATTGGAGGCAGGAGAATGTATGGGCTCCTACCAGGTATATATTATTGGAGGTAGGAGAATGTATGGGCTCCTGTCAGGTATATATTATTGGAGGCAGCAGAATGTATGGGCTCCTGTCAGGTATATATTATTGGAGGCAGGAGAATGTATGGGCTCCTGTCAGGTATGTATTATTGGAGTCAGGAGAATCTATGGGCTCCTGTCAGGTATATATTATTGGAGGCAGGAGAATCTATGGGCTCCTGTCAGGTATATATTATTGGAGGCAGCAGAATGTATGGGCTTCTGTCAGGTATATATTATTGGAGGCAGGATAATCTATGGGCTCCTGTCAGGTATATATTATTGGAGTCAGGAGAATCTATGGGCTCCTGTCAGGTATATATTATTGGAGGCAGGAGAATATATGGGCTCCTGTCAGGTATATATTATTGGAGGCAGGAGAATGTATGGGCTCCTACCAGGTATATATTATTGGAGGTAGGAGAATGTATGGGCTTCTGTCAGGTATATATTATTGGAGGCAGCAGAATGTATGGGCTCCTGTCAGGTATATATTATTGGAGGTAGGAGAATGTATGGGCTCCTGTCAGGTATATATTATTGGAGGTAGGAGAATGTATGGGCTCCTGTCAGGTATATATTATTGGAGGCAGCAGAATCTATGGGCTCCTGTCAGGTATATATTATTGGAGGCAGGAGAATGTATGGGCTCCTGTCAGGTATATATTATTGGAGGCAGCAGAATGTATGGGCTCCTGTCAGGTATATATTATTGCAGGCAGGAGAATGTATGGGCTCCTGTCAGGTATATATTATTGGAGGTAGGAGAATGTATGGGCTCCTGTCAGGTATATATTATTGGAGGCAGCAGAATCTATGGGCTCCTGTCAGGTATATATTATTGAAGGCAGGAGAATGTATGGGCTCCTGTCAGGTATATATTATTGGAGGCAGCAGAATGTATGGGCTCCTGTCAGGTATATATTATTGGAGGCAGGATAATCTATGGGCTCCTGTCAGGTATATATTATTGGAGGCAGCAGAATGTATGGGCTCCTGTCAGGTATATATTATTGGAGGCAGCAGAATGTATGGGCTCCTGTCAGGTATATATTATTGGAGGCAGCAGAATGTATGGGCTCCTGTCAGGTATATATTATTGGAGGCAGCAGAATGTATGGGCTTCTGTCAGGTATATATTATTGGAGGCAGCAGAATGTATGGGCTCCTACCAGGTATATATTATTGGAGGTAGGAGAATGTATGGGCTCCTGTCAGGTATATATTATTGGAGGCAGCAGAATCTATGGGCTCCTGTCAGGTATATATTATTTGAGGCAGCAGAATGTATGGGCTCCTGTCAGGTATATATTATTGGAGGCAGGATAATCTATGGGCTCCTGTCAGGTATATATTATTGGAGGCAGCAGAATCTATGGGCTCCTGTCAGGTATATATTATTGGAGGCAGGAGAATGTATGGGCTCCTGTCAGGTATATATTATTGGAGGTAGGAGAATGTATGGACTCCTGTCAGGTATATATTATTGGAGTCACCAGAATGTATGGGCTCCTGTCAGGTATATATTTTCGGAGGCAGCAGAATGTATGGGCTCCTGTCAGGTATATATTATTGGAGGCAGCAGAATGTATGGGCTCCTGTCAGGTATATATTATTGGAGGCAGGAGAATCTATGGGATCCTGTCAGGTATATATTATTGGAGGCTGCAGAATCTATGGGCTCCTGTCAGGTATATATAATTGGAGGCAGCAGAATGTATGGGCTTCTGTCAGGTATATATTATTGGAGGCAGCAGAATCTATGGGCTCCTACCAGGTATATATTATTGGAGGTAGGAGAATGTATGGGCTTCTGTCAGGTATATATTATTGGAGGCAGCAGAATGTATGGGCTCCTAGCAGGTATATATTATTGGAGGTAGGAGAATGTATGGGCTTCTGTCAGGTATATATTATTGGAGGCAGCAGAATGTATGGGCTCCTGTCAGGTATATATTATTGGAGGTAGGAGAATGTATGGGCTCCTGTCAGGTATATATTATTGGAGGTAGGAGAATGTATGGGCTCCTGTCAGGTATATATTATTGGAGGCAGCAGAATCTATGGGCTCCTGTCAGGTATATATTATTGGAGGCAGGAGAATGTATGGGCTCCTGTCAGGTATATATTATTGGAGGCAGCAGAATGTATGGGCTCCTGTCAGGTATGTATTATTGGAGGCAGGAGAATGTATGGGCTCCTGTCAGGTATGTATTATTGGAGTCAGGAGAATCTATGGGCTCCTGTCAGGTATATATTATTGGAGGCAGCAGAATGTATGGGCTTCTGTCAGGTATATATTATTGGAGACAGGATAATCTATGGGCTCCTGTCAGGTATATATTATTGGAGGCAGCAGAATCTATGGGCTCCTGTCAGGTATATATTATTGGAGGCAGGAGAATGTATGGGCTCCTGTCAGGTATATATTATTGGAGGTAGGAGAATGTATGGGCTCCTGTCAGGTATATATTATTGGAGGTAGGAGAATGTATGGGCTCCTGTCAGGTATATATTATTGGAGTCAGGAGAATCTATGGGCTCCTGTCAGGTATATATTATTGGAGGCAGGAGAATATATGGGCTCCTGTCAGGTATATATTATTGGAGGCAGGAGAATGTATGGGCTTCTGTCAGGTATATATTATTGGAGGCAGGATAATCTATGGGCTCCTGTCAGGTATATATTATTGGAGTCAGGAGAATCTATGGGCTCCTGTCAGGTATATATTATTGGAGGCAGGAGAATATATGGGCTCCTGTCAGGTATATATTATTGGAGGCAGGAGAATATATGGGCTCCTACCAGGTATATATTATTGGAGGTAGGAGAATGTATGGGCTCCTGTCAGGTATATATTATTGGAGGCAGCAGAATGTATGGGCTCCTGTCAGGTATATATTATTGGAGGCAGGAGAATGTATGGGCTCCTGTCAGGTATATATTATTGGAGTCAGGAGAATCTATGGGCTCCTGTCAGGTATATATCATTGGAGGCAGGAGAATCTATGGGCTCCTGTCAGGTATATATTATTGGAGGCAGCAGAATGTATGGGCTTCTGTCAGGTATATATTATTGGAGGCAGGATAATCTATGGGCTCCTGTCAGGTATATATTATTGGAGTCAGGAGAATCTATGGGCTCCTGTCAGGTATATATTATTGGAGGCAGGAGAATATATGGGCTCCTGTCAGGTATATATTATTGGAGGCAGGAGAATGTATGGGCTCCTACCAGGTATATATTATTGGAGGTAGGAGAATGTATGGGCTTCTGTCAGGTATATATTATTGGAGGCAGCAGAATGTATGGGCTCCTGTCAGGTATATATTATTGGAGGTAGGAGAATGTATGGGCTCCTGTCAGGTATATATTATTGGAGGTAGGAGAATGTATGGGCTCCTGTCAGGTATATATTATTGGAGGCAGCAGAATCTATGGGCTCCTGTCAGGTATATATTATTGGAGGCAGGAGAATGTATGGGCTCCTGTCAGGTATATATTATTGGAGGCAGCAGAATGTATGGGCTCCTGTCAGGTATATATTATTGGAGGCAGGAGAATGTATGGGCTCCTGTCAGGTATGTATTATTGGAGTCAGGAGAATCTATGGGCTCCTGTCAGGTATATATTATTGGAGGCAGCAGAATCTATGGGCTCCTGTCAGGTATATATTATTGGAGGCAGCTGAATGTATGGGCTCCTGTCAGGTATATATTATTGGAGGCAGGAGAATGTATGGGCTCCTGTCAGGTATATATTATTGGAGGCAGCTGAATGCATGGGCTCCTGTCAGGTATATATTATTGGAGGCAGCTGAATGCATGGGCTCCTGTCAGGTATATATTATTGGAGGCAGGATAATCTATGGGCTCCTGTCAGGTATATATTATTGGAGGCAGGATAATCTATGGGCTCCTGTCAGGTATATATTATTGGAGGCAGCAGAATGTATGGGCTTCTGTCAGGTATATATTATTGGAGGCAGGATAATCTATGGGCTCCTGTCAGGTATATATTATTGGAGGCAGCAGAATGTATGGGCTTCTGTCAGGTATATATTATTGGAGGCAGGAGAATGTATGGGCTCCTGTCAGGTATATATTATTGGAGGCAGGAGAATGTATGGGTTCCTGTCAGGTATTATTGGAGGCAGGAGAATGTATGGGCTCCTGTCAGGTATATATTATTGGAGGCAGCAGAATGTATGGGCTCCTGTCAGGTATATATTATTGCAGGCAGGAGAATGTATGGGCTCCTGTCAGGTATATATTATTGGAGGTAGGAGAATGTATGGGCTCCTGTCAGGTATATATTATTGGAGGCAGCAGAATCTATGGGCTCCTGTCAGGTATATATTATTGAAGGCAGGAGAATGTATGGGCTCCTGTCAGGTATATATTATTGGAGGCAGCAGAATGTATGGGCTCCTGTCAGGTATATATTATTGGAGGCAGGATAATCTATGGGCTCCTGTCAGGTATATATTATTGGAGGCAGCAGAATGTATGGGCTCCTGTCAGGTATATATTATTGGAGGCAGCAGAATGTATGGGCTCCTGTCAGGTATATATTATTGGAGGCAGCAGAATGTATGGGCTCCTGTCAGGTATATATTATTGGAGGCAGCAGAATGTATGGGCTTCTGTCAGGTATATATTATTGGAGGCAGCAGAATGTATGGGCTCCTACCAGGTATATATTATTGGAGGTAGGAGAATGTATGGGCTCCTGTCAGGTATATATTATTGGAGGCAGCAGAATCTATGGGCTCCTGTCAGGTATATATTATTTGAGGCAGCAGAATGTATGGGCTCCTGTCAGGTATATATTATTGGAGGCAGGATAATCTATGGGCTCCTGTCAGGTATATATTATTGGAGGCAGCAGAATCTATGGGCTCCTGTCAGGTATATATTATTGGAGGCAGGAGAATGTATGGGCTCCTGTCAGGTATATATTATTGGAGGTAGGAGAATGTATGGACTCCTGTCAGGTATATATTATTGGAGTCACCAGAATGTATGGGCTCCTGTCAGGTATATATTTTCGGAGGCAGCAGAATGTATGGGCTCCTGTCAGGTATATATTATTGGAGGCAGCAGAATGTATGGGCTCCTGTCAGGTATATATTATTGGAGGCAGGAGAATCTATGGGATCCTGTCAGGTATATATTATTGGAGGCTGCAGAATCTATGGGCTCCTGTCAGGTATATATAATTGGAGGCAGCAGAATGTATGGGCTTCTGTCAGGTATATATTATTGGAGGCAGCAGAATCTATGGGCTCCTACCAGGTATATATTATTGGAGGTAGGAGAATGTATGGGCTTCTGTCAGGTATATATTATTGGAGGCAGCAGAATGTATGGGCTCCTAGCAGGTATATATTATTGGAGGTAGGAGAATGTATGGGCTTCTGTCAGGTATATATTATTGGAGGCAGCAGAATGTATGGGCTCCTGTCAGGTATATATTATTGGAGGTAGGAGAATGTATGGGCTCCTGTCAGGTATATATTATTGGAGGTAGGAGAATGTATGGGCTCCTGTCAGGTATATATTATTGGAGGCAGCAGAATCTATGGGCTCCTGTCAGGTATATATTATTGGAGGCAGGAGAATGTATGGGCTCCTGTCAGGTATATATTATTGGAGGCAGCAGAATGTATGGGCTCCTGTCAGGTATGTATTATTGGAGGCAGGAGAATGTATGGGCTCCTGTCAGGTATGTATTATTGGAGTCAGGAGAATCTATGGGCTCCTGTCAGGTATATATTATTGGAGGCAGCAGAATGTATGGGCTTCTGTCAGGTATATATTATTGGAGACAGGATAATCTATGGGCTCCTGTCAGGTATATATTATTGGAGGCAGCAGAATCTATGGGCTCCTGTCAGGTATATATTATTGGAGGCAGGAGAATGTATGGGCTCCTGTCAGGTATATATTATTGGAGGTAGGAGAATGTATGGGCTCCTGTCAGGTATATATTATTGGAGGTAGGAGAATGTATGGGCTCCTGTCAGGTATATATTATTGGAGGCAGCAGAATGTATGGGCTCCTGTCAGGTATATATTATTGGAGGCAGGAGAATGTATGGGCTCCTGTCAGGTATGTATTATTGGAGTCAGGAGAATCTATGGGCTCCTGTCAGGTATATATTATTGGAGGCAGGAGAATATATGGGCTCCTGTCAGGTATATATTATTGGAGGCAGGAGAATGTATGGGCTTCTGTCAGGTATATATTATTGGAGGCAGGATAATCTATGGGCTCCTGTCAGGTATATATTATTGGAGTCAGGAGAATCTATGGGCTCCTGTCAGGTATATATTATTGGAGGCAGGAGAATATATGGGCTCCTGTCAGGTATATATTATTGGAGGCAGGAGAATATATGGGCTCCTACCAGGTATATATTATTGGAGGTAGGAGAATGTATGGGCTCCTGTCAGGTATATATTATTGGAGGCAGCAGAATGTATGGGCTCCTGTCAGGTATATATTATTGGAGGCAGGAGAATGTATGGGCTCCTGTCAGGTATGTATTATTGGAGTCAGGAGAATCTATGGGCTCCTGTCAGGTATATATCATTGGAGGCAGGAGAATCTATGGGCTCCTGTCAGGTATATATTATTGGAGGCAGCAGAATGTATGGGCTTCTGTCAGGTATATATTATTGGAGGCAGGATAATCTATGGGCTCCTGTCAGGTATATATTATTGGAGTCAGGAGAATCTATGGGCTCCTGTCAGGTATATATTATTGGAGGCAGGAGAATATATGGGCTCCTGTCAGGTATATATTATTGGAGGCAGGAGAATGTATGGGCTCCTACCAGGTATATATTATTGGAGGTAGGAGAATGTATGGGCTTCTGTCAGGTATATATTATTGGAGGCAGCAGAATGTATGGGCTCCTGTCAGGTATATATTATTGGAGGTAGGAGAATGTATGGGCTCCTGTCAGGTATATATTATTGGAGGTAGGAGAATGTATGGGCTCCTGTCAGGTATATATTATTGGAGGCAGCAGAATCTATGGGCTCCTGTCAGGTATATATTATTGGAGGCAGGAGAATGTATGGGCTCCTGTCAGGTATATATTATTGGAGGCAGCAGAATGTATGGGCTCCTGTCAGGTATATATTATTGGAGGCAGGAGAATGTATGGGCTCCTGTCAGGTATGTATTATTGGAGTCAGGAGAATCTATGGGCTCCTGTCAGGTATATATTATTGGAGGCAGCAGAATCTATGGGCTCCTGTCAGGTATATATTATTGGAGGCAGCTGAATGTATGGGCTCCTGTCAGGTATATATTATTGGAGGCAGGAGAATGTATGGGCTCCTGTCAGGTATATATTATTGGAGGCAGCTGAATGCATGGGCTCCTGTCAGGTATATATTATTGGAGGCAGCTGAATGCATGGGCTCCTGTCAGGTATATATTATTGGAGGCAGGATAATCTATGGGCTCCTGTCAGGTATATATTATTGGAGGCAGGATAATCTATGGGCTCCTGTCAGGTATATATTATTGGAGGCAGCAGAATGTATGGGCTTCTGTCAGGTATATATTATTGGAGGCAGGATAATCTATGGGCTCCTGTCAGGTATATATTATTGGAGGCAGCAGAATGTATGGGCTTCTGTCAGGTATATATTATTGGAGGCAGGAGAATGTATGGGCTCCTGTCAGGTATATATTATTGGAGGCAGGAGAATGTATGGGTTCCTGTCAGGTATTATTGGAGGCAGGAGAATGTATGGGCTCCTGTCAGGTATATATTATTGGAGGCAGGAGAATGTATGGGCTCCTGTCAGGTATATATTATTGGAGGCAGCAGAATGTATGGGTTCCTGTCAGGTATATATTATTGGAGGCAGCAGAATCTATGGGCTCCTGTCAGGTATATATTATTGGAGGCAGCAGAATGTATGTGCTCCTGTCAGGTATATATTATTGGAGGCAGCAGAATCTATGGGCTCCTGTCAGGTATATATTATTGGAGGCAGCAGAATCTATGGGCTCCTGTCAGGTATATATTATTGGAGGCAGCAGAATGTATGGGCTCCTGTCAGGTATATATTATTGGAGGCAGCAGAATCTATGGGCTCCTGTCAGGTATATATTATTGGAGGCAGCAGAATGTATGGGTTCCTGTCAGGTATATATTATTGGAGGCAGCAGAATCTATGGGCTCCTGTCAGGTATATATTATTGGAGGCAGCAGAATGTATGGGCTCCTGTCAGGTATATATTATTGGAGGCAGCAGAATGTATGGGCTCCTGTCAGGTATATATTATTGGAGGCAGCAGAATGTATGGGCTCCTGTCAGGTATATATTATTGGAGGCAGCAGAATGTATGGGCTTCTGTCAGGTATATATTATTGGAGGCAGCAGAATGTATCGGCTCCTACCAGGTATATATTATTGGAGGTAGGAGAATGTATGGGCTCCTGTCAGGTATATATTATTGGAGGCAGCAGAATCTATGGGCTCCTGTCAGGTATATATTATTGAAGGCAGGAGAATGTATGGGCTCCTGTCAGGTATATATTATTGGAGGCAGCAGAATGTATGGGCTCCTGTCAGGTATATATTATTGGAGGCAGGATAATCTATGGGCTCCTGTCAGGTATATATTATTGGAGGCAGCAGAATCTATGGGCTCCTGTCAGGTATATATTATTGGAGGCAGGAGAATGTATGGGCTCCTGTCAGGTATATATTATTGGAGGTAGGAGAATGTATGGACTCCTGTCAGGTATATATTATTGGAGTCACCAGAATGTATGGGCTCCTGTCAGGTATATATTTTCGGAGGCAGCAGAATGTATGGGATCCTGTCAGGTATATATTATTGGAGGCAGCAGAATGTATGGGCTCCTGTCAGGTATATATTATTGGAGGCAGGAGAATCTATGGGATCCTGTCAGGTATATATTATTGGAGGCTGCAGAATCTATGGGCTCCTGTCAGGTATATATAATTGGAGGCAGCAGAATGTATGGGCTTCTGTCAGGTATATATTATTGGAAGCAGCAGAATCTATGGGCTCCTACCAGGTATATATTATTGGAGGTAGGAGAATGTATGGGCTTCTGTCAGGTATATATTATTGGAGGCAGCAGAATGTATGGGCTCCTAGCAGGTATATATTATTGGAGGTAGGAGAATGTATGGGCTTCTGTCAGGTATATATTATTGGAGGCAGCAGAATGTATGGGCTCCTGTCAGGTATATATTATTGGAGGTAGGAGAATGTATGGGCTCCTGTCAGGTATATATTATTGGAGGTAGGAGAATGTATGGGCTCCTGTCAGGTATATATTATTGGAGGCAGCAGAATCTATGGGCTCCTGTCAGGTATATATTATTGGAGGCAGGAGAATGTATGGGCTCCTGTCAGGTATATATTATTGGAGGCAGCAGAATGTATGGGCTCCTGTCAGGTATATATTATTGGAGGCAGGAGAATGTATGGGCTCCTGTCAGGTATGTATTATTGGAGTCAGGAGAATCTATGGGCTCCTGTCAGGTTTATATTATTGGAGGCTGCAGAATGTATGGGCTTCTGTCAGGTATATATTATTGGAGACAGGATAATCTATGGGCTCCTGTCAGGTATATATTATTGGAGGCAGCAGAATCTATGGGCTCCTGTCAGGTATATATTATTGGAGGCAGGAGAATGTATGGGCTCCTGTCAGGTATATATTATTGGAGGTAGGAGAATGTATGGGCTCCTGTCAGGTATATATTATTGGAGGTAGGAGAATGTATGGGCTCCTGTCAGGTATATATTATTGGAGGCAGCAGAATGTATGGGCTCCTGTCAGGTATATATTATTGGAGGCAGGAGAATGTATGGGCTCCTGTCAGGTATGTATTATTGGAGTCAGGAGAATCTATGGGCTCCTGTCAGGTATATATTATTGGAGGCAGGAGAATATATGGGCTCCTGTCAGGTATATATTATTGGAGGCAGGAGAATGTATGGGCTTCTGTCAGGTATATATTATTGGAGGCAGGATAATCTATGGGCTCCTGTCAGGTATATATTATTGGAGTCAGGAGAATCTATGGGCTCCTGTCAGGTATATATTATTGGAGGCAGGAGAATATATGTGCTCCTGTCAGGTATATATTATTGGAGGCAGGAGAATGTATGGGCTCCTACCAGGTATATATTATTGGAGGTAGGAAAATGTATGGGCTCCTGTCAGGTATATATTATTGGAGGCAGCAGAATGTATGGGCTCCTGTCAGGTATATATTATTGGAGGCAGGAGAATGTATGGGCTCCTGTCAGGTATGTATTATTGGAGTCAGTAGAATCTATGGGCTCCTGTCAGGAATATATTATTGGAGGCAGGAGAATCTATGGGCTCCTGTCAGGTATATATTATTGGAGGCAGCAGAATGTATGGGCTTCTGTCAGGTATATATTATTGGAGGCAGGATAATCTATGGGCTCCTGTCAGGTATATATTATTGGAGTCAGGAGAATCTATGGGCTCCTGTCAGGTATATATTATTGGAGGCAGGAGAATATATGGGCTCCTGTCAGGTATATATTATTGGAGGCAGGAGAATGTATGGGCTCCTACCAGGTATATATTATTGGAGGTAGGAGAATGTATGGGCTTCTGTCAGGTATATATTATTGGAGGCAGCAGAATGTATGGGCTCCTGTCAGGTATATATTATTGGAGGTAGGAGAATGTATGGGCTCCTGTCAGGTATATATTATTGGAGGTAGGAGAATCTATGGGCTCCTGTCAGGTATATATTATTGGAGGCAGCAGAATCTATGGGCTCCTGTCAGGTATATATTATTGGAGGCAGGAGAATGTATGGGCTCCTGTCAGGTATATATTATTGGAGGCAGCAGAATGTATGGGCTCCTGTCAGGTATATATTATTGGAGGCAGGAGAATGTATGGGCTCCTGTCAGGTATGTATTATTGGAGTCAGGAGAATGTATGGGCTCCTGTCAGGTATATATTATTGGAGGCAGCAGAATCTATGGGCTCCTGTCAGGTATATATTATTGGAGGCAGCTGAATGTATGGGCTCCTGTCAGGTATATATTATTGGAGGCAGGAGAATGTATGGGCTCCTGTCAGGTATATATTATTGGAGGCAGCTGAATGCATGGGCTCCTGTCAGGTATATATTATTGGAGGCAGCTGAATGCATGGGCTCCTGTCAGGTATATATTATTGGAGGCAGGATAATCTATGGGCTCCTGTCAGGTATATATTATTGGAGGCAGGATAATCTATGGGCTCCTGTCAGGTATATATTATTGGAGGCAGCAGAATGTATGGGCTTCTGTCAGGTATATATTATTGGAGGCAGGATAATCTATGGGCTCCTGTCAGGTATATATTATTGGAGGCAGCAGAATGTATGGGCTTCTGTCAGGTATATAATATTGGAGGCAGGAGAATGTATGGGCTCCTGTCAGGTATATATTATTGGAGGCAGGAGAATGTATGGGTTCCTGTCAGGTATTATTGGAGGCAGGAGAATGTATGGGCTCCTGTCAGGTATATATTATTGGAGGCAGGAGAATGTATGGGCTCCTGTCAGGTATATATTATTGGAGGCAGCAGAATGTATGGGTTCCTGTCAGGTATATATTATTGGAGGCAGCAGAATCTATGGGCTCCTGTCAGGTATATATTATTGGAGGCAGCAGAATGTATGTGCTCCTGTCAGGTATATATTATTGGAGGCAGCAGAATCTATGGGCTCCTGTCAGGTATATATTATTGGAGGCAGCAGAATCTATGGGCTCCTGTCAGGTATATATTATTGGAGGCAGCAGAATGTATGGGCTCCTGTCAGGTATATATTATTGGAGGCAGCAGAATCTATGGGCTCCTGTCAGGTATATATTATTGGAGGCAGCAGAATGTATGGGTTCCTGTCAGGTATATATTATTGGAGGCAGCAGAATCTATGGGCTCCTGTCAGGTATATATTATTGGAGGCAGCAGAATGTATGGGCTCCTGTCAGGTATATATTATTGGAGGCAGCAGAATGTATGGGCTCCTGTCAGGTATATATTATTGGAGGCAGCAGAATGTATGGGCTCCTGTCAGGTATATATTATTGGAGGCAGCAGAATGTATGGGCTTCTGTCAGGTATATATTATTGGAGGTAGCAGAATGTATGGGCTCCTACCAGGTATATATTATTGGAGGTAGGAGAATGTATGGGCTCCTGTCAGGTATATATTATTGGAGGCAGCAGAATCTATGGGCTCCTGTCAGGTATATATTATTGAAGGCAGGAGAATGTATGGGCTCCTGTCAGGTATATATTATTGGAGGCAGCAGAATGTATGGGCTCCTGTCAGGTATATATTATTGGAGCCAGGATAATCTATGGGCTCCTGTCAGGTATATATTATTGGAGGCAGCAGAATCTATGGGCTCCTGTCAGGTATATATTATTGGAGGCAGGAGAATGTATGGGCTCCTGTCAGGTATATATTATTGTAGGTAGGAGAATGTATGGACTCCTGTCAGGTATATATTATTGGAGTCACCAGAATGTATGGGCTCCTGTCAGGTATATATTTTCGGAGGCAGCAGAATGTATGGGCTCCTGTCAGGTATATATTATTGGAGGCAGCAGAATGTATGGGCTCCTGTCAGGTATATATTATTGGAGGCAGGAGAATCTATGGGATCCTGTTAGGTATATATTATTGGAGGCTGCAGAATCTATGGGTTCCTGTCAGGTATATGTAATTGGAGGCAGCAGAATGTATGGGCTTCTGTCAGGTATATATTATTGGAGGCAGCAGAATCTATGGGATCCTACCAGGTATATATTATTGGAGGTAGGAGAATGTATGGGCTTCTGTCAGGTATATATTATTGGAGGCAGCAGAATGTATGGGCTCCTAGCAGGTATATATTATTGGAGGTAGGAGAATGTATGGGCTTCTGTCAGGTATATATTATTGGAGGCAGCAGAATGTATGGGCTCCTGTCAGGTATATATTATTGGAGGTAGGAGAATGTATGGGCTCCTGTCAGGTATATATTATTGGAGGTAGGAGAATGTATGGGCTCCTGTCAGGTATATATTATTGGAGGCAGCAGAATCTATGGGCTCCTGTCAGGTATATATTATTGGAGGCAGGAGAATGTATGGGCTCCTGTCAGGTATATATTATTGGAGGCAGCAGAATGTATGGGATCCTGTCAGGTATATATTATTGGAGGCAGGAGAATGTATGGGCTCCTGTCAGGTATGTATTATTGGAGTCAGGAGAATCTATGGGCTCCTGTCAGGTATATATTATTGGAGGCAGCAGAATGTATGGGCTTCTGTCAGGTATATATTATTGGAGACAGGATAATCTATGGGCTCCTGTCAGGTATATATTATTGGAGGCAGCAGAATCTATGGGCTCCTGTCAGGTATATATTATTGGAGGCAGGAGAATGTATGGGCTCCTGTCAGGTATATATTATTGGAGGTAGGAGAATGTATGGGCTCCTGTCAGGTATATATTATTGGAGGTAGGAGAATGTATGGGCTCCTGTCAGGTATATATTATTGGAGGCAGCAGAATGTATGGGCTCCTGTCAGGTATATATTATTGGAGGCAGGAGAATGTATGGGCTCCTGTCAGGTATGTATTATTGGAGTCAGGAGAATCTATGGGCTCCTGTCAGGTATATATTATTGGAGGCAGGAGAATATATGGGCTCCTGTCAGGTATATATTATTGGAGGCAGGAGAATGTATGGGCTTCTGTCAGGTATATATTATTGGTGGCCGGATAATCTATGGGCTCCTGTCAGGTATATATTATTGGAGTCAGGAGAATCTATGGGCTCCTGTCAGGTATATATTATTGGAGGCAGGAGAATATATGGGCTCCTGTCAGGTATATATTATTGGAGGCAGGAGAATGTATGGGCTCCTACCAGGTATATATTATTGGAGGTAGGAGAATGTATGGGCTCCTGTCAGGTATATATTATTGGAGGCAGCAGAATGTATGGGCTCCTGTCAGGTATATATTATTGGAGGTAGGAGAATGTATGGGCTCCTGTCAGGTATGTATTATTGGAGTCAGGAGAATCTATGGGCTCCTGTCAGGTATATATTATTGGAGGCAGGAGAATCTATGGGCTCCTGTCAGGTATATATTATTTGAGGCAGCAGAATGTATGGGCTTCTGTCAGGTATATATTATTGGAGGCAGGATAATCTATGGGCTCCTGTCAGGTATATATTATTGGAGTCAGGAGAATCTATGGGCTCCTGTCAGGTATATATTATTGGAGGCAGGAGAATATATGGGCTCCTGTCAGGTATATATTATTGGAGGCAGGAGAATGTATGGGCTCCTACCAGGTATATATTATTGGAGGTAGGAGAATGTATGGGCTTCTGTCAGGTATATATTATTGGAGGCAGCAGAATGTATGGGCTCCTGTCAGGTATATATTATTGGAGGTAGGAGAATGTATGGGCTCCTGTCAGGTATATATTATTGGAGGTAGGAGAATGTATGGGCTCCTGTCAGGTATATATTATTGGAGGCAGCAGAATCTATGGGCTCCTGTCAGGTATATATTATTGGAGGCAGGTAAATGTATGGGCTCCTGTCAGGTATATATTATTGGAGGCAGCAGAATGTATGGGCTCCTGTCAGGTATATATTATTGGAGGCAGGAGAATGTATGGGCTCCTGTCAGGTATGTATTATTGGAGTCAGGAGAATCTATGGGCTCCTGTCAGGTATATATTATTGGAGGCAGCAGAATGTATGGGCTTCTGTCAGGTATATATTATTGGAGGCAGGATAATCTATGGGCTCCTGTCAGGTATATATTATTGGAGGCAGCAGAATCTATGGGCTCCTGTCAGGTATATATTATTGGAGGCAGGAGAATGTATGGGCTCCTGTCAGGTATATATTATTGGAGGTAGGAGAATGTATGGGCTCCTGTCAGGTATATGTTATTGGAGGTAGGAGAATGTATGGGCTCCTGTCAGGTATATATTATTGGAGGCAGCAGAATGTATGGGCTCCTGTCAGGTATATATTATTGGAGGCAGCAGAATGTATGGGCTCCTGTCAGGTATGTATTATTGGAGTCAGGAGAATGTATGGGCTTCTGTCAGGTATATATTATTGGAGACAGCAGAATGTATGGGCTCTTGTTAGGTATATATTATTGGAGGCAGCAGAATGTATGGGCTCCTGTCAGGTATATATTATTGGAGGCAGGAGAATGTATGGGCTCCTGTCAGGTATATATTATTGGAGGCAGGAGAATGTATGGGCTCCTGTCAGGTATATATTATTGGAGGCAGCAGAATGTATGGGCTCCTGTCAGGTATATATTATTGGAGGCAGCAGAATGTATGGGCTTCTGTCAGGTATATATTATTGGAGGCAGGAGAATGTATGGGCTCCTGTCAGGTATATATTATTGGAGGCAGCAGAATCTATGGGCTTCTGTCAGGTATATATTATTGGAGGCAGCAGAATGTATGGGCTCCTGTCAGGTATATATTATTGGAGGCAGCAGAATCTATGGGATCCTGTCAGGTATATATTATTGGAGGCAGGAGAATGTATGGGCTCCTGTCAGGTATATATTATTGGAGGCAGGAGAATGTATGGGCTCCTGTCAGGTATATATTATTGAAGGCAGGAGAATGTATGGGCTCCTGTCAGGTATATATTATTGAAGGCAGGAGAATGTATGGGCTCCTGTCAGGTATATATTATTGGAGGCAGGAGAATGTATGGGCTCCTGTCAGGTATATATTATTGGAGGCAGCAGAATGTATGGGGTCCTGTCAGGTATATATTATTGGAGGCTGGAGAATGTATGGGCTCCTGTCAGGTATATATTATTGGAGGCTGGAGAATCTATGGGCTCCTGTCAGGTATATATTATTGGAGGCAGGAGAATGTATGGGCTCCTGTCAGGTATATATTATTGAAGGCAGGAGAATGTATGGGCTCCTGTCAGGTATATATTATTGGAGGCAGGAGAATGTATGGGCTCCTGTCAGGTATATATTATTGGAGGCAGCAGAATGTATGGGGTCCTGTCAGGTATATATTATTGGAGGCTGGAGAATGTATGGGCTCCTGTCAGGTATATATTATTGGAGGCTGGAGAATCTATGGGCTCCTGTCAGGTATATATTATTGGAGGCAGCAGACTCTATGGGCTCCTGTCAGGTATATATTATTGGAGGCAGCAGAATCTATGGGCTCCTGTCAGGTATATATTATTGGAGGCAGCAAAATGTATGGGCTCCTGTCGGGTATATATTATTGGAGGCAGCAGAATGTATGGGCTCCTGTCAGGTATATATTATTGGAGGCAGGAGAATGTATGGGCTCCTGTCAGGTATATATTATTGGAGGCAGGAGAATGTATGGGCTCCTGTCAGGTATATATTATTCTAGCTAGCAGAATGTATGGGCTCCTGTCAGGTATATATTATTGGAGGCAGCAGAATGTATGGGCTCCTGTCAGGTATATATTATTGGAGGCAGGAGAATGTATGGGCTCCTGTCAGGTATATATTATTGGAGGCAGGAGAATGTATGGACTCTTGTCAGGTATATATTATTGGAGGCAGCAGAATCTATGGGCTCCTGTCAGGTATATATTATTGGAGGCAGCAGAATCTATGGGCTCCTGTCAGGTATATATTATTGGAGGCAGCAGAATCTATGGGCTCTTGTCGGGTATTTATTATTGGAGGTAGCAGAATGTATGGGCACCTGTCGGGTATATATTATTGGAGGCAGCAGAATCTATGGGCTCCTGTCAGGTATATATTATTGGAGACAGCAGAATGTATGGGCTCTTGTCAGGTATATATTATTGGAGGCAGGAGAATGTATGGGCTCCTGTCAGGTATATATTATTGGAGGCAGCAGAATGTATGGGCTCCTGTCAGGTATATATTATTGGAGGCAGCAGAATGTATGGGCTCCTGTCAGGTATATATTATTGGAGGCAGCAGAATGTATGGGCTCCTGTCAGGTATATATTATTGGAGGCAGCAGAATGTATGGGCTCCTGTCAGGTATATATTATTGGAGGCAGGAGAATGTATGGGCTCCTGTCAGGTATATATTATTGGAGGCAGCAGAATCTATGGGCTCTTGTAAGGTATATATTATTGGAGGTAGCAGAATGTATGGGCACCTGTCGGGTATATATTATTGGAGGCAGCAGAATGTATGGGCTCTTGTCGGGTATATATTATTGGAGGCAGGAGAATGTATGGGCTCCTGTCAGGTATATATTATTGGAGGCAGGAGAATGTATGGGCTCCTGTCAGGTATATATTATTGTAGGCAGGAGAATGTATGTGCTCCTGTCAGGTATATATTATTGGAGGCAGCAGAATGTATGGACTCCTGTCAGGTATATATTATTGGAGGCAGCAGAATGTATGGGCTCCTGTCAGGTATATATTATTGGAGGCAGCAGAATGTATGGGCTCCTGTCAGGTATATATTATTGGAGGCAGGAGAATGTATGTGCTCCTGTCAGGTATATATTATTGGAGGCAGCAGAATGTATGGACTCCTGTCAGGTATATATTATTGGAGGCAGCAGAATGTATGGGCTCCTGTCAGGTATATATTATTGGAGGCAGCAGAATGTATGGGCTCCTGTCAGGTATATATTATTGGAGGTAGCAGAATCTATGGGCTCCTGTCAGGTATATATTATTGGAGGCAGGAGAATGTATGGGCTCCTGTCAGGTATATATTATTGGAGGCAGCAGAATCTATGGGCTCTTGTCAGGTATATATTATTGGAGGTAGCAGAATGTATGGGCACCTGTCGGGTATATATTATTGGAGGCAGCAGAATGTACGGGCTCTTGTCAGTTATATATTATTGGAGGCAGGAGAATGTATGGGCTCCTGTCAGGTATATATTATTGGAGGCAGGAGAATGTATGGGCTCCTGTCAGGTATATATTATTGGAGGCAGGAGAATGTATGGGCTCCTGTCAGGTATATATTATTGGAAGCAGGAGAATGTATGGGCTCCTGTCAGGTATATATTATTGGAGGCAGCAGAATGTATGGGCTCCTGTCAGGTATATATTATTGGAGGCAGCAGAATGTATGGGCTCCTGTCAGGTATATATTATTGGAGGCAGGAGAATGTATGGGCTCCTGTCAGGTATATATTATTGGAGGCAGGAGAATGTATGGGCTCCTGTCAGGTATATATTATTGGAGGCAGGAGAATGTATGGGCTCCTGTCAGGTATATATTATTGGAGGCAGCAGAATCTATGGGCTCCTGTCAGGTATATATTATTGGAGGCAGCAAAATGTATGGGCTCCTGTCAGGTATATATTATTGGAGGCAGCAGAATGTATGGGCTCCTGTCAGGTATATATTATTGGAGGCAGGAGAATGTATGGGCTCCTGTCAGGTATATATTATTGGAGGCAGCAGAATCTATGGGCTCTTGTAAGGTATATATTATTGGAGGTAGCAGAATGTATGGGCACCTGTCGGGTATATATTATTAGAGGCAGCAGAATGTATGGGCTCTTGTCGGGTATATATTATTGTAGGCAGGAGAATGTATGGGCTCCTGTCAGGTATATATTATTGGAGGCAGGAGAATGTATGGGCTCCTGTCAGGTATATATTATTGGAGGCAGGAGAATGTATGTGCTCCTGTCAGGTATATATTATTGAAGGCAGCAGAATGTATGGACTCCTGTCAGGTATATATTATTGGAGGCAGCAGAATGTATGGGCTCCTGTCAGGTATATATTATTGGAGGCAGCAGAATGTATGGGCTCCTGTCAGGTATATATTATTGGAGGCAGGAGAATGTATGTGCTCCTGTCAGGTATATATTATTGGAGGCAGCAGAATGTATGGACTCCTGTCAGGTATATATTATTGGAGGCAGCAGAATGTATGGGCTCCTGTCAGGTATATATTATTGGAGGCAGCAGAATGTATGGGCTCCTGTCAGGTATATATTATTGGAGGTAGCAGAATCTATGGGCTCCTGTCAGGTATATATTATTGGAGGCAGGAGAATGTATGGGCTCCTGTCAGGTATATATTATTGGAGGCAGCAGAATCTATGGGCTCTTGTCAGGTATATATTATTGGAGGTAGCAGAATGTATGGGCACCTGTCGGGTATATATTATTGGAGACAGCAGAATGTATGGGCTCTTGTCAAGTATATATTATTGGAGGCAGGAGAATGTATGGGCTCCTGTCAGGTATATATTATTGGAGGCAGCAGAATGTATGGGCTCCTGTCAGGTATATATTATTGGAGGCAGCAGAATGTATGGGCTCCTGTCAGGTATATATTATTGGAGGCAGCAGAATGTATGGGCTCCTGTCAGGTATATATTATTGGAGGCAGCAGAATGTATGGACTCCTGTCATGTATATATTATTGGAGGCAGCAGAATGTATGGGCTGCTGTCAGGTATATATTATTGGAGGCAGCAGAATCTATGGGCTCCTGTCAGGTATATATTATTGGAGGCAGCAGAATCTATGGACTCCTGCCAGGTATATATTATTGGAGGCAGCAGAATGTATGGACTCCTGTCAGGTATATATTATTGGAGGCAGCAGAATCTATGGGCTCCTGTCAGGTATATATTATTGGAGGCAGCAGAATCTATGGGCTCCTGTCAGGTATATATTATTGGAGGCAGCAGAATCTATGGGCTCCTGTCAGGTATATATTATTGGAGGCAGCAGAATCTATGGGCTCCTGCCAGGTATATATTATTGGAGGCAGGAGAATGTATGGGCTCCTGTCAGGTATATATTATTGGAGGCAGGAGAATGTATGGGCTCCTGTCAGGTATATATTATTGGAAGCAGGAGAATGTATGGGCTCCTGTCAGGTATATATTATTGGAGGCAGCAGAATGTATGGGCTCCTGTCAGGTATATATTATTGGAGGCAGCAGAATGTATGGGCTCCTGTCAGGTATATATTATTGGAGGCAGGAGAATGTATGGGCTCCTGTCAGGTATATATTATTGGAGGCAGGAGAATGTATGGGCTCCTGTCAGGTATATATTATTGGAGGCAGGAGAATGTATGGGCTCCTGTCAGGTATATATTATTGGAGGCAGCAGAATCTATGGGCTCCTGTCAGGTATATATTATTGGAGGCAGCAAAATGTATGGGCTCCTGTCAGGTATATATTATTGGAGGCAGCAGAATGTATGGGCTCCTGTCAGGTATATATTATTGGAGGCAGGAGAATGTATGGGCTCCTGTCAGGTATATATTATTGGAGGCAGCAGAATCTATGGGCTCTTGTAAGGTATATATTATTGGAGGTAGCAGAATGTATGGGCACCTGTCGGGTATATATTATTAGAGGCAGCAGAATGTATGGGCTCTTGTCGGGTATATATTATTGTAGGCAGGAGAATGTATGGGCTCCTGTCAGGTATATATTATTGGAGGCAGGAGAATGTATGGGCTCCTGTCAGGTATATATTATTGGAGGCAGGAGAATGTATGTGCTCCTGTCAGGTATATATTATTGAAGGCAGCAGAATGTATGGACTCCTGTCAGGTATATATTATTGGAGGCAGCAGAATGTATGGGCTCCTGTCAGGTATATATTATTGGAGGCAGCAGAATGTATGGGCTCCTGTCAGGTATATATTATTGGAGGCAGGAGAATGTATGTGCTCCTGTCAGGTATATATTATTGGAGGCAGCAGAATGTATGGACTCCTGTCAGGTATATATTATTGGAGGCAGCAGAATGTATGGGCTCCTGTCAGGTATATATTATTGGAGGCAGCAGAATGTATGGGCTCCTGTCAGGTATATATTATTGGAGGTAGCAGAATCTATGGGCTCCTGTCAGGTATATATTATTGGAGGCAGGAGAATGTATGGGCTCCTGTCAGGTATATATTATTGGAGGCAGCAGAATCTATGGGCTCTTGTCAGGTATATATTATTGGAGGTAGCAGAATGTATGGGCACCTGTCGGGTATATATTATTGGAGACAGCAGAATGTATGGGCTCTTGTCAAGTATATATTATTGGAGGCAGGAGAATGTATGGGCTCCTGTCAGGTATATATTATTGGAGGCAGCAGAATGTATGGGCTCCTGTCAGGTATATATTATTGGAGGCAGCAGAATGTATGGGCTCCTGTCAGGTATATATTATTGGAGGCAGCAGAATGTATGGGCTCCTGTCAGGTATATATTATTGGAGGCAGCAGAATGTATGGACTCCTGTCATGTATATATTATTGGAGGCAGCAGAATGTATGGGCTGCTGTCAGGTATATATTATTGGAGGCAGCAGAATCTATGGGCTCCTGTCAGGTATATATTATTGGAGGCAGCAGAATCTATGGACTCCTGCCAGGTATATATTATTGGAGGCAGCAGAATGTATGGACTCCTGTCAGGTATATATTATTGGAGGCAGCAGAATCTATGGGCTCCTGTCAGGTATATATTATTGGAGGCAGCAGAATCTATGGGCTCCTGTCAGGTATATATTATTGGAGGCAGCAGAATCTATGGGCTCCTGTCAGGTATATATTATTGGAGGCAGCAGAATCTATGGGCTCCTGCCAGGTATATATTATTGGAGGCAGCAGAATGTATGGGCTCCTGTCAGGTATATATTATTGGAGGCAGCAGAATGTATGTGCTCCTGTCGGGTATATATTATTGGAGGCAGCAGAATGTATGGGCTGCTGTCAGGTATATATTATTGGAGGCAGCAGAATGTATGGGCTCCTGTCAGGTATATATTATTGGAGGCAGCAGAATCTATGGGCTCCTGTCAGGTATATATTATTGGAGGCGGAAGAATGTATGGGCTCCTGTCAGGTATATATTATTGGAGGCAGGAGAATGTATGGGCTCCTGTCAGGTATATATTATTGGAGGCAGGAGAATGTATGGGCTCCTGTCAGGTATATATTATTGGAGGCAGCAGAATGTATGGGCTCCTGTCAGGTATATATTATTGGAGGCAGCAGAATGTATGTGCTCCTGTCAGGTATATATTATTGGAGGCAGCAGAATCTATGGGCTCCTGTCAGGTATATATTATTGGAGGCTGCAAAATGTATGGGCTCCTGTCAGGTATATATTATTGGAGGCAGGAGAATGTATGGGCTCCTGTCAGGTATATATTATTGGAGGCAGCAGAATCTATGGGCTCTTGTCAGGTATATATTATTTTAGGCAGCAGAATGTATGGGCACCTGTCGGGTATATATTATTGGAGGCAGCAGAATGTATGGGCTCCTGTCAGGTATATATTATTGGAGGCAGCAGAATGTATGGGCTCCTGTCAGGTATATATTATTGGAGGCAGGAGAATGTATGGGCTCCTGTCAGGTATATATTATTGGAGGCAGCAGAATCTATGGGCTCTTGTAAGGTATATATTATTGGAGGTAGCAGAATGTATGGGCACCTGTCGGGTATATATTATTGGAGGCAGCAGAATGTATGGGCTCTTGTCGGGTATATATTATTGGAGGCAGGAGAATGTATGGGCTCCTGTCAGGTATATATTATTGGAGGCAGGAGAATGTATGGGCTCCTGTCAGGTATATATTATTGGAGGCAGGAGAATGTATGGGCTCCTGTCAGGTATATATTATTGGAGGCAGGAGAATGTATGGGTTCCTGTCAGGTATATATTATTGGAGGCAGGAGAATGTATGTGCTCCTGTCAGGTATATATTATTGGAGGCAGCAGAATGTATGGGCTCCTGTCAGGTATATATTATTGGAGGCAGCAGAATGTATGGGCTCCTGTCAGGTATATATTATTGGAGGCAGGAGAATGTATGTGCTCCTGTCAGGTATATATTATTGGAGGCAGCAGAATGTATGGGCTCCTGTCAGGTATATATTATTGGAGGCAGGAGAATGTATGGGCTCCTGTCAGGTATATATTATTGGAGGCAGGAGAATGTATGGGCTCCTGTCAGGTATATATTATTGGAGGCAGGAGAATGTATGGGCTCCTGTCAGGTATATATTATTGGAGGCAGCAGAATGTATGGGCTCCTGTCAGGTATATATTATTGGAGGCAGCAGAATGTATGGGCTCCTGTCAGGTATATATTATTGGAGGCAGGAGAATGTATGTGCTCCTGTCAGGTATATATTATTGGAGGCAGCAGAATGTATGGACTCCTGTCAGGTATATATTATTGGAGGCAGCAGAATGTATGGGCTCCTGTCAGGTATATATTATTGGAGGCAGCAGAATGTTTGGGCTCCTGTCAGGTATATATTATTGGAGGTAGCAGAATCTATGGGCTCCTGTCAGGTATATATTATTGGAGGCAGGAGAATGTATGGGCTCCTGTCAGGTATATATTATTGGAGGCAGCAGAATCTATGGGCTCTTGTCAGGTATATATTATTGGAGGTAGCAGAATGTATGGGCACCTGTCGGGTATATATTATTGGAGGCAGCAGAATGTACGGGCTCTTGTCAGTTATATATTATTGGAGGCAGGAGAATGTATGGGCTCCTGTCAGGTATATATTATTGGAGGCAGGAGAATGTATGGGCTCCTGTCAGGTATATATTATTGGAGGCAGGAGAATGTATGGGCTCCTGTCAGGTATATATTATTGGAAGCAGGAGAATGTATGGGCTCCTGTCAGGTATATATTATTGGAGGCAGCAGAATGTATGGGCTCCTGTCAGGTATATATTATTGGAGGCAGCAGAATGTATGGGCTCCTGTCAGGTATATATTATTGGAGGCAGGAGAATGTATGGGCTCCTGTCAGGTATATATTATTGGAGGCAGGAGAATGTATGGGCTCCTGTCAGGTATATATTATTGTAGGCAGGAGAATGTATGGGCTCCTGTCAGGTATATATTATTGGAGGCAGCAGAATCTATGGGCTCCTGTCAGGTATATATTATTGGAGGCAGCAAAATGTATGGGCTCCTGTCAGGTATATATTATTGGAGGCAGCAAAATGTATGGGCTCTTGTCAGGTATATATTATTGGAGGTAGCAGAATGTATGGGCACCTGTCGGGTATATATTATTGGAGGCACCAGAATGTATGGGCTCCTGTCGGGTATATATTATTGGAGGCAGGAGAATGTATGGGCTCCTGTCAGGTATATATTATTGGAGGCAGCAGAATGTATGGGCTCCTGTCAGGTATATATTATTGGAGGCAGGAGAATGTATGGGCTCCTGTCAGGTATATATTATTGGAGGCAGGAGAATGTATGGGCTCCTGTCAGGTATATATTATTCTAGGCAGCAGAATGTATGGGCTCCTGTCAGGTATATATTATTGGAGGCAGCAGAGTGTATGGGCTCCTGTCAGGTATATATTATTGGAGGCAGGAGAATGTATGGGCTCCTGTCAGGTATATATTATTGGAGGCAGGAGAATGTATGGACTCCTGTCAGGTATATATTATTGGAGGCAGCAGAATCTATGGGCTCCTGTCAGGTATATATTATTGGAGGCAGCAGAATCTATGGGCTCTTGTCGGGTATTTATTATTGGAGGTAGCAGAATGTATGGGCACCTGTCGGGTATATATTATTGGAGGCAGCAGAATCTATGGGCTCCTGTCAGGTATATATTATTGGAGACAGCAGAATGTATGGGCTCTTGTCAGGTATATATTATTGGAGGCAGGAGAATGTATGGGCTCCTGTCAGGTATATATTATTGGAGGCAGCAGAATGTATGGGCTCCTGTCAGGTATATATTATTGGAGGCAGCAGAATGTATGGGCTCCTGTCAGGTATATATTATTGGAGGCAGCAGAATGTATGGGCTCCTGTCAGGTATATATTATTGGAGGCAGCAGAATGTATGGACTCCTGTCATGTATATATTATTGGAGGCAGCAGAATGTATGGGCTGCTGTCAGGTATATATTATTGGAGGCAGCAGAATCTATGGGCTCCTGTCAGGTATATATTATTGGAGGCAGCAGAATCTATGGACTCCTGCCAGGTATATATTATTGGAGGCAGCAGAATGGATGGACTCCTGTCAGGTATATATTATTGGAGGCAGCAGAATCTATGGTCTCCTGTCAGGTATATATTATTGGAGGCTGCAGAATCTATGGGCTCCTGTCAGGTATATATTATTGGAGTCAGCAGAATCTATGGGCTCCTGCCAGGTATATATTATTGGAGGCAGCAGAATGTATGGGCTCCTGTCACTTATATATTATTGGAGGCAGCAGAATGCATGTGCTCCTGTCGGGTATATATTATTGGAGGCAGCAGAATGTATGGGCTGCTGTCAGGTATATATTATTGGAGGCAGCAGAATGTATGGGCTCCTGTCAGGTATATATTATTGGAGGCAGCTGAATGTATGGGCTCCTGTCAGGTATATATTATTGGAGGCAGCAGAATCTATGGGCTCCTGTCAGGTATATATTATTGGAGGCGGGAGAATGTATGGGCTCCTGTCAGGTATATATTATTGGAGGCAGCAGAATGTATGTGCTCCTGTCAGGTATATATTATTGGAGGCAGCAGAATGTATGGGCTCCTGTCAGGTATATATTATTGGAGGCATCAGAATCTATGGGCTCCTGTCAGGTATATATTATTGGAGGCGGGAGAATGTATGGGCTCCTGTCAGGTATATATTATTGGAGGCAGCAGAATGTATGTGCTCCTGTCAGGTATATATTATTGGAGCGGGAGAATGTATGGGCTCCTGTCAGGTATATATTATTGGAGGCAGCAGAATGTATGGGCTCCTGTCAGGTATATATTATTGGAGGCAGCAGAATGTATGGGCTCCTGTCAGGTATATATTATTGGAGGCAGCAGAATGTATGGGTTCCTGTCAGGTATATATTATTGGAGGCAGCAGAATGTATGTGCTCCTGTCAGGTATATATTATTGGAGGCAGCAGAATGTATGGACTCCTGTCAGTTATATATTATTGGAGGTAGGAGAATGTATGGGCTCCTGTCAGCTATATAGTATTGGAGGCAGCAGAATGTATGGGCTCCTGTCAGGTATATATTATTGGAGGCAGCAGAATGTATGGGCTCCTGTCAGGTATATATTATTGGAGGCAGCAGAATGTATGGGCTCCTGTCAGGTATATATTATTGGAGGCAGGAGAATGTATGGGATCCTGTCAGGTATATATTATTGGAGGCAGCAGAATGTATGGGCTCCTGTCAGGTATATATTATTGGAGGCAGGAGAATGTATGGGCTCCTGTCAGGTATATATTATTGGAGGCGGGAGAATGTATGGGCTCCTGTCAGGTATATATTATTGGAGGCGGGAAAATGTATGGACTCCTGTCAGGTATATATTATTGGAGGCAGCAGAATCTATGGGCTCCTGTCAGGTATATATTATTGGAGGCAGCAGAATGTATGGGCTCCTGTCAGGTATATATTATTGGAGGCAGCAGAATGTATGGGCTCCTGTCAGGTATATATTATTGGAGGCAGGAGAATGTATGGGCTCCTTTCAGGTATATATTATTGGAGGCAGCAGAATGTATGGACTCCTGTCAGGTAGATATTATTGGACGCAGCAGAATGTATGAGCTCCTGTCAGGTAGATATTATTGGAGGCAGCAGAATGTATGTGCTCCTGTCAGGTATATATTATTGGAGGCAGCAGAATCTATGGGCTCCTGTCAGGTATATATTATTGGAGGCAGCAGAATCTATGGGCTCCTGCCAGGTATATATTATTGGAGGCAGCAGAATGTATGGGCTCCTGTCAGGTATATATTATTGGAGGCAGTAGAATGTATGTGCTCCTGTCAGGTATATATTATTGGAGGCAGCAGAATGTATGGGCTGCTGTCAGGTATATATTATTGGAGGCAGCAGAATGTATGGGCTCCTGTCAGGTATATATTATTGGAGGCAGCAGAATGTATGGGCTCCTGTCAGGTATATATTATTGGAGGCAGCAGAATGTATGGGCTGCTGTCAGGTATATATTATTGGAGGCAGCAGAATGTATGGGCTCCTGTCAGGTATATATTATTGGAGGCAGCAGAATCTATGGGCTCCTGTCAGGTATATATTATTGGAGGCGGGAGAATGTATGGGCTCCTGTCAGGTATATATTATTGGAGGCGGGAGAATGTATGGGCTCCTGTCAGGTATATATTATTGGAGGCAGCAGAATGTATGGGCTCCTGTCAGGTATATATTATTGGAGGCAGCAGAATCTATGGACTCCTGTCAGTTATATATTATTGGAGGCAGCAGAATCTATGGGCTCCTGTCAGGTATATATTATTGGAGGCAGCAAAATGTATGGGCTCCTGTCAGGTATATATTATTGGAGGCAGGAGAATGTATGGGCTCCTGTCAGGTATATATTATTGGAGGCAGCAGAATCTATGGGCTCTTGTCAGGTATATATTATTGGAGGTAGCAGAATGTATAGGCACCTGTCGGGTATATATTATTGGAGGCAGCAGAATGTATGGGCTCTTTTCAGGTATATATTATTGGAGGCAGCAGAGTGTATGGGCTCCTGTCAGGTATATATTATTGGAGGCAGCAGAATCTATGGGCTCCTGTCAGGTATATATTATTGGAGGCAGCAGAATGTATGGGCTCCTGTCAGGTATATATTATTGGAGGCAGCAGAATGTATGGGCTCCTGTCAGGTATATATTATTGGAGGCAGGAGAATGCATGGGCTCCTGTCAGGTATATATTATTGGAGGCAGCAGAATGTATGGGCTCCTGTCAGGTAGATATTATTGGAGGCAGCAGAATGTATGAGCTCCTGTCAGGTATATATTATTGGGGGCAGGAGAATGTATGGGCTCCTGTCAGGTGTATATTATTGGAGGCAGCAGAATGTATGGGCTCCTGTCAGATATATATTATTGGAGGCAGCATAATCTATGGGCTCCTGTCAGGTATATATTATTGGAGGCAGGAGAATGTATGGGCTCCTGTCAGGTATATATTATTGGAGGCAGCAGAATGTATGGGCTCCTGTCAGGTATATATTATTGGAGGCAGCATAATGTATGGGCTCCTGTCGGGTATATATTATTGGAGGCAGCAGAATGTATGGGCTCCTGTCAGGTATCATAGGCGGATGATAATGAGGGCAATCCGGGCGACTGCCCGGGGCCCCGAGCCTGCAGGGGGCCCGCGGCTCCGGGCGGGGTGTCTAATGCCGGATTGCCCTCATTATATGTGCGGGCCGCCGCGGCACATACCGGTAGCAGTGGTGGGAGGGGGGGCCCGGACCGCTCCCCCAGCAGCGGCCGCCGCTACTTCTTCATCGGCCGGGCCAGCACTGCAGCAGTTAACTTCCCTGTGCTGGCCCGGCCACGTCACTGCTAGGAGACACGTCCCTGTGCGCGCCCGTGTCTCCTAGCTCTGACGTCACGCAGTGCGCCCCGGCCTGCACTGCTGAAACGGAGAAGAGAGCGAGAGCAGGCAGGAGGAATGGAGCCGGTGTGTGTATGTGTGTGTGTGGGCAGGTGTGTGTGTGTGTGTGTGTGGGCAGGTGTGTGTGTGTGTGGGCAGGTGTGTGTGTGTGTGCGCTGGTGTATGTGTGTGGGCAGGTGTGTGTGTGGGGGGGGTGCAGGTGTGTGTGTGTGTGTGTGTGTGTGGGCAGGTTAGAAAGTCTTGCTCTGCTGAACACTACACCTGACTTGAGGCCACCACCTCTTGGTTCTCCAATGTTCTTGCTTCTCTAGGACTCTTCTCAGATATTCATTATACCAGCTCCCCAGAATACCAAAGCTAGGGTGGGTGACCGCGAGCCCTGGTGGTGGTCATAACTGCGGCCACCCAGGGGCAATACTCCATAACAACAATCCCCTGAGGTGGTGTAGGATGTAAGTACCTATTCACACTACATTCAGCGCTGCATTCAGGTCTTTACACAAGGCTTACAACTGAATCCCTGAAATTCAGGATTGTGCTGTCTGAAATGAGACATCTGAAAGCCGAGCAAATGGAGCCTAAAGTTTCAGACTTTAGCCTCGGTTTGCCTTTGTTCAAATCAATGGCTATGTCAAGGCCCATCTGAATGCCATTTTTCAGGGATTTAGATATAAGCCTGGAAAGAGGAGATGAATGCATTGCAAAATTCAGTGTGAATAGGCCCTTATATCTGGAGTCTTGATATTGATGCCACATGCATTTTACTTGTTTTTAACTTAAAAAAAAAAAAATACACACACACAAATTATACACACACACACACAAAGTATACACACACACACAGATGTGTGTGTGCGGGCAGGTGTGTGTGTGTGATGTCTGTGTGTGTGTGTGTGTGTGTGTGTGGGCAGATGTCATTGTGTGATGTCTGTTTGTATGTATTTTTGTGTTTCAAATGTGTTTATGCGTGTCTGTATATGTTTGTGTGTGTGCATGACTGCATGCGGCCTCCTGCTGAGTATAGTTGGCGCCGTGCGGCCTCCTGATGTTTCTGGGGGGGGCGCCGTGCGGCCTCCCGCTGTGTATAGATGGCTACATGCGGCCCCCCTCTGTGTATAGATGGCTACGTGCGGCCCCCCGCTGTGTATAGACGGCGCCGTGCGGCCCCCCGCTGTGTATAGATGGCTACGTGCGCCCCCCGCTGTGTATAGATGGCTACGTGCGGCCCCCCGCTGAGTATCAATGTCGCCGTGCGGCCTCCTGCTGTGTATAGATGGCTACGTGCGGCCTCCCGCTGAGTATAGATGGCGCTGTGCGGCCTCCTGCTGTCTCTGGGGGGAGCGCCGTGCGGCATCTATACTCAGCAGGAGGCCACATGTAGCCATCTATACACGTATACTCGGCAGGAGGCCGCACGTAGCCATCTATACGGTGCCATCTATACACAGCGGGAGGCCGCACTTAGCCATCTATACACAGCGGGAGGCCGCACGGCGCCATCTATACACAGCGGGAGGCCGCACGGCGCCATCTATACACAGCGGGAGGCCGCACGGTGCCATCTATACACAGCGGGAGTCTCAGTGCTTTGCAAGAGCAGTCAATAAATTCTGCTTGACTAATTCTGAGCACCATAAAGTCTGGTTCGCTTCTAACCTGCTGTCTTCATTTTCAGCTTGCTGAATTCTAACTCATGTACTGTCATTCGAGACGATGCCTTTGCTGGTCTCTTTCACCTTGAATACCTGTAAGTGCTCCACTTAATGTCATATTTTTGATTCTGTTCTTCTTCATCTTTTGGCATGTGCAATTGTATGAGCAAGTATTCATATGAATTTATGACCTACTTAAACCTTCGAGGACCTTAAATTTTATTCAATCAAATTTTTTTCCAGTTTAAAACTATGGGACATATATGTGCCTTGGTCCTCGAAGGGTTTTTAAAGGGGCTGCAAACATAAATACGAAAAAAATAATTCAATTAGTGCTTTTTGTGTTCATTTAATTTTTATTTGAAGTCCATTTTTTTTATATACCTTGAAATTAAGCCCTACCCCATGGAATGAAGCCCTACCTACATGACATCTGAGAGCTACATGGATCCCGCTTGTGAGGTGCCTGTCCGTCACTACTATTCAGTTTTAGGGTCCACTCACTAAGCCATATATTCTCTCATGCAAGAGAATAGGGCCAATTATGCTAATGACACTCGGCTCAAACTCTGTCAGAGCTTCAACTGAGTGTGATCCGATTCTCTCGCAGCACAGATATGGAGAAGATGGAGACCTTAATTTCTCCATCTTCTCCATAGTCTCTGTGAGTGTTCATCGGTCTGCACTTGGATAACATCCGAGCGCAGTCCAATGTTTTACGTGCACCCATAGACTTGTATGGGTGCACATGGTCCGAATATCGAATGAGATTATTTTCTCATGCCAATAATCGCCGATCTGCACTGTCCCATAGTATAACATAGGGCCGAGTCTTATCCGATAAAACATCACATAGCATTCGGCCGTGTTATACGACAGTGTGAGCGAGCCCTTAGAGTCAAGGAATATTTACATGCAGATGATGATATTACTCTCCAAGTGTATATTTTTTTAGGCGAGTTCATAGTAAATGCTTTGCCTTTTTGACATGTGATCAACTAAAGAACAAGAAAGATTTAGGACCTCCCCTATAGAGAGACGGAAAATAGTTTGGAGGACTTGCATGTCCTTTTTTATTTATTATGAGAAAATCATAAAAGATCCCGTTTTTTAACCATGCTGTGACTTTCTGCTGAGGGAGAGGGAGAGAGCTGCCCTATTCAGAGTCTGTAATAAGACCTGCTGACAAAAGTGTTGAAGATACAGTCTAATGTGAATTAACAATGAAAAAAAGTTAATTTCACAAATGGCTTGTATTTTTTTTTATACAAACTTTTTTGTGTTTACAGCTCCTTTAAAGGGAATCTGTCATCAGGTTTTTGCCACCTAATCTGAGAGCAGCAGCACTGATTCCAGTAATGTGTCACGTACTGGGCTGCTTAGTGTTGTTTTGATAAAATCATTGATTTGTCAGAAGGTAATTATCACTAGATCACTAGTAAGTTCTGTAGGACCCCACCCCCATCACTGATCAGTAGATTTGTGTACACTGAGCATGGGCAGAAAGCTGCCAATCAGTGGTGTGGGCGGGGCTATACAGAGCGCAGCATTCAGAGAGCTGCTAGATCTGCAGCTGATAAAATGGTGATTTTCTCAAAATGACAATAAGCAGCTGAAAAAGTGACACATCGCTGGAATCAGGGTATCTGCCCCTATATTGTGCTGCTCTCAGATGAGGCAGCACAATTAATATTGTGCCAAATTAATTTCCCGTGAACTATCACATGATCTATCACAGGGGATCATGTGACATGTCACGTGATAAATCAGGTGTGGGGGGGGGGGGCCCGCGCCTTCTAAACTGTCCGGGGCCCTTGCTACTCTTAATCCACCCCTGTCAGGTATATATTATTGGAGGCAGCAGAATGTATGGGCTCCTGTCAGGTATATATTATTGGAGGCAGGAGAATCTATGGGCTCCTGCCAGGTATATATTATTGGAGGCAGCAGAGTCTATGGGCTCCTATCAGGTATATATTATTGCAGGCAGGAGAAAGTATGGGCTCCTGTCAGGTATATATTATTGAAGGCAGCAGAATCTATGGGCTCCTATCAGGTATATATTATTGCAGGCAGCAGAATGTATGGGCTCCTGTCAGGTATATATTATTGGGGGCAGGAGAATGTATGGGCTCCTGTCAGGTATATATTATTGGAGGCAGCAGAATGTATGGGCTCCTAGCAGGTATATATTATTGGAGGTAGCAGAATCTATGGACTCCTGTCAGGTATATATTATTGGAGGCAGGAGAATGTATGGGCTCCTGTCAGGTATATATTATTGGAGGCAGCAGAATGTATGGCCTCCTGTCAGGTATATATTATTGGAGGCAGGAGAATCTATGGGCTCCTGTCAGTTATATATTATTGGAGGCAGGAGAATCTATGGGCTCCTGTCAGGTATATATTATTGGAGGCAGGAGAATGTATAGGCTCCTGTCAGGTATATATTATTGGAGGCAGCAGAATGTATAGGCTCCTGTCAGGTGTATATTATTGGAGGCAGCAGAATCTATGGGCTCCTGTCAGGTATATATTATTGGAGGCAGGAGAATCTATGGGCTCCTGTCAGTTATATATTATTGGAGGCAGGAGAATCTATGGGCTCCTGTCAGGTATATATTATTGGAGGCAGGAGAATGTATAGGCTCCTGTCAGGTATATATTATTGGAGGCAGCATTATGTATAGGCTCCTGTCAGGTGTATATTATTGGAGGCAGCAGAATCTATGGGCTCCTGTCAGGTATATATTATTGGAGGCAGCAGAATCTATGGGCTCCTGTCAGGTATATATTATTCGAGGCAGGAGAATGTATGGGCTCCTGTCAGGTATATATTATTGGAGGCAGCAGAATGTATGGGCTCCTGTCAGGTATATATTATTGGAGGCAGGAGAATCTATGGGCTCCTGTCAGTTATATATTATTGGAGGCAGGAGAATCTATGGGCTCCTGTCAGGTATATATTATTGGAGGCAGGAGAATGTATAGGCTCCTGTCAGGTATATATTATTGGAGGCAGCAGAATGTATAGGCTCCTGTCAGGTGTATATTATTGGAGGCAGCAGAATCTATGGGCTCCTGTCAGGTATATATTTTTGGAAGCAGCAGAATCTATGGGCTCCTGTCAGGTATATATTATTGGAGGCAGCAGAATCTATGGGCTCCTGTCAGGTATATATTATTCGAGGCAGGAGAATGTATGGGCTCCTGTCAGGTATATATTATTGGAGGCAGCAGAATGTATGGGCTCCTGTCAGGTATATATTATTGGAGGCAGGAGAATCTATGGGCTCCTGTCAGTTATATATTATTGGAGGCAGGAGAATCTATGGGCTCCTGTCAGGTATATATTATTGGAGGCAGGAGAATGTATAGGCTCCTGTCAGGTATATATTATTGGAGGCAGCAGAATGTATAGGCTCCTGTCAGGTGTATATTATTGGAGGCAGCAGAATCTATGGGCTCCTGTCAGGTATATATTTTTGGAAGCAGCAGAATCTATGGGCTCCTGTCAGGTATATATTATTGGAGGCAGCAGAATCTATGGGCTCCTGTCAGGTATATATTATTCGAGGCAGGAGAATGTATGGGCTCCTGTCAGGTATATATTATTGGAGGCAGCAGAATGTATGGGCTACTGTCAGGTATATATTATTGGAGGCAGCAGAATGTATGGGCTCGTCAGGTATATATTCTTGGAGGTAGGAGAATGTATGGGCTCCTGTCAGGTATATATTATTGGAGGCAGGAGAATGTATGGGCTCCTGTCAGGTATATATTATTGGAGGCAGGAGAATGTATGGGCTCCTGTCAGGTATATATTATTGGACGCAGCAGAATGTATGGGCTCCTCTCAGATATATATTATTGGAGGCAGGAGAATGTATGGGCTCCTGTCAGGTATATATTATTGGAGGCAGGAGAATGTATGGGCTCCTGTCAGGTATATATTATTGGAGGCAGGAGAATCTATGGGCTCCTGTCAGTTATATATTATTAGAGGCAGGAGAATCTATGGGCTCCTGTCAGGTATATATTATTGGAGGCAGGAGAATGTATAGGCTCCTGTCAGGTATATATTATTGGAGGCAGCAGAATGTATAGGCTCCTGTCAGGTGTATATTATTGGAGGCAGCAGAATCTATGGGCTCCTGTCAGGTATATATTATTGGAGGCAGCAGAATCTATGGGCTCCTGTCAGGTATATATTATTCGAGGCAGCAGAATGTATGGGCTCTAGTCAGGTATATATTATTGGAGGCAGCAGAATGTATGGGCTCCTGTCAGGTATATATTATTGGAGGCAGCAGAATGTATGGGCTCCTGTCAAGTATATATTATTGGAGGCAGGAGAATGTATGGGCTCCTGTCAGGTATATATTATTGGAGGCAGCAGAATGTATGGGCTCCTGTCAGGTATATATTATTGCAGGCAGCAGAATGTATGGGCTCCTGTCCGGTATATATTATTGCTGGCAGCAGAATGTATGGGCTCCTGTCAGGTATATATTATTGCAGGCAGCAGAATGTATGGGCTCCTGTCAGGTATATATTATTGGAGGCAGCAGAATATATGGGCTCCTGTCAGGTATATATTATTGGAGGCAGCAGAATGTATGGGCTCCTGTCAGGTATATATTATTGGAGGCAGGAGAATGTATGGGCTCCTGTCAGGTATACATTATTGGGGGCAGGAGAATGTATGGGCTCCTGTCAGGTATATATTATTGGAGGCAGGAGAATGTATGGGCTCCTTTCAGGTATATATTATTGGAGGCAGGAGAATGTATAGGCTCCTGTCAGGTATATATTATTGGAGGCAGCAGAATGTATAGGCTCCTGTCAGGTGTATATTATTGGAGGCAGCAGAATCTATGGGCTCCTGTCAGGTATATATTATTGGAGGCAGCAGAATGTATGGGCTCCTGTCAGGTATATATTATTGGGGGCAGGAGAATGTATGGGCTCCTGTCAGGTATATATTATTGGAGGCAGGAGAATGTATGGGCTCCTGTCAGGTATACATTATTGGGGGCTGGAGAATGTATAGGCTCCTGTCAGGTATATATTATTGGAGGCAGGAGAATGTATGGGCTCCTTTCAGGTATATATTATTGGAGGCAGGAGAATGTATGGGCTCCTGTCAGGTATATATTATTGGAGGCAGGAGAATGTATGGGCTCCTGTCAGGTATATATTATTGGAGGCAGGAGAATGTATGGGCTCCTGTCAGGTATATATTATTGGAGGCAGGAGAATCTATGGGCTCCTGTCAGTTATATATTTTTTGAGGCAGGAGAATCTATGGGCTCCTGTCAGGTATATATTATTGGAGGCAGGAGAATGTATGGGCTCCTGTCAGGTATATATTATTGGAGGCAGCAGAATGTATGGGCTCCTGTCGGGTATATATTATTGGAGGCAGGAGAATGTATGGGCTCCTGTCAGGTATATATTATTGGAGGTAGCAGAATCTATGGGCTCCTGTCAGGTATATATTATTGGAGGCAGGAGAATGTATGGGCTCCTGTCAGGTATATATTATTGGAGGCAGGAGAATGTATGGGCTCCTGTCAGGTATATATTATTGGACGCAGCAGAATGTATGGGCTCCTGTCAGATATATATTTTTGGAGGCAGGAGAATGTATGGGCTCCTGTCAGGTATATATTATTGGAGGCAGGAGAATGTATGGGCTCCTGTCAGGTATATATTATTGGAGGCAGCAGAATCTATGGGCTCCTGTCAGGTATATATTATTCGAGGCAGGAGAATGTATGGGCTCCTGTCAGGTATATATTATTGGAGGCAGCAGAATGTATGGGCTCCTGTCAGGTATATATTATTGGAGGCAGGAGAATGTATGGGCTACTGTCAGGTATATATTATTGGAGGCAGCAGAATGTATGGGCTCGTCAGGTATATATTCTTGGAGGTAGGAGAATGTATGGGCTCCTGTCAGGTATATATTATTGGAGGCAGGAGAATGTATGGGCTCCTCCTGTCAGGTATATATTATTGGAGGCAGGAGAATGTATGGGCTCCTGTCAGGTATATATTATTGGACGCAGCAGAATGTATGGGCTCCTCTCAGATATATATTATTGGAGGCAGGAGAATGTATGGGCTCCTGTCAGGTATATATTATTGGAGCCAGAGAATGTATGGGCTCCTGTCAGGTATATATTATTGGAGGCAGGAGAATCTATGGGCTCCTGTCAGTTATATATTATTAGAGGCAGGAGAATCTATGGGCTCCTGTCAGGTATATATTATTGTAGGCAGGAGAATGTATAGGCTCCTGTCAGGTATATATTATTGGAGGCAGCAGAATGTATAGGCTCCTGTCAGGTATATATTATTGGAGGCAGCAGAATATATGGGCTCCTGTCAGGTATATATTATTGGAGGCAGCAGAATGTATGGGCTCCTGTCAGGTATATATTATTGGGGGCAGGAGAATGTATGGGCTCCTGTCAGGTATATATTATTGGAGGCAGGAGAATGTATGGGCTCCTGTCAGGTATACATTATTGGGGGCAGGAGAATGTATGGGCTCCTGTCAGGTATATATTATTGGAGGCAGGATAATGTATGGGCTCCTTTCAGGTATATATTATTGGAGGCAGGAGAATGTATAGGCTCCTGTCAGGTATATATTATTGGAGGCAGCAGAATGTATGGGCTCCTGTCCGTTATATATTATTGCAGGCAGCAGAATGTATGGGCTCCTGTCAGGTATATATTATTGCAGGCAGCAGAATGTATGGGCTCCTGTCAGGTATATATTATTGGAGGCAGGAGGATCTATGGGCTCCTGTCAGGTATATATTATTGGAGGCAGCAGAATGTATGGGCTCCTGTCAGGTATATATTATTGGAGTCAGCAGTATGTATGGGCTCCTGTCAGGTATATATTATTGGAGGCAGGAGAATGTATAGGCTCCTGTCAGGTATATATTATTGGAGGCAGCAGAATGTATGGGCTCCTGTCAGGTATATATTCTTGGAGGCAGGAGAATGTATGGGCTCCTGTCAGGTATATATTCTTGGAGGCAGGAGAATCTATGGGCTCCTGTCAGGTATATATTATTGGAGGCAGGAGAATGTATGGGCTCCTGTCAGGTATATATTATTGGAGGCAGGAGAATGTATGGGCTCCTGTCAGGTATATATTATTGGAGGCAGCAGAATCTATGGGCTCCTGTCAGGTATATATTATTCGAGGCAGGAGAATGTATGGGCTCCTGTCAGGTATATATTATTGGAGGCAGCAGAATGTATGGGCTCCTGTCAGGTATATATTATTGGAGGCAGGAGAATGTATGGGCTACTGTCAGGTATATATTATTGGAGGCAGCAGAATGTATGGGCTCGTCAGGTATATATTCTTGGAGGTAGGAGAATGTATGGGCTCCTGTCAGGTATATATTATTGGAGGCAGGAGAATGTATGGGCTCCTCCTGTCAGGTATATATTCTTGGAGGCAGGAGAATGTATGGGCTCCTGTCAGGTATATATTATTGGAGACAGGAGAATCTATGGGCTCCTGTCAGGTATATATTATTGGAGGCAGGAGAATCTATGGGCTCCTGTCAGGTGTATATTATTGGAGGCAGCAGAATGTATGGGCTCCTGTCAGGTATATATTATTGGAGGCAGGAGATTGTATGGGCTCCTGTCAGCTATATATTATTGGAGGCAGGAGAATGTATGGGCTCCTGTCAGGTATATATTATTGGAGTCAGCAGTATGTATGGGCTCCTGTCAGGTATATATTATTGGAGGCAGGAGAATGTATGGGCTCCTGTCAGGTATATATTATTGGAGTCAGCAGTATGTATGGGCTCCTGTCAGGTATATATTATTGGAGGCAGCAGAATGTATGGGCTCCTGTCAGGTATATATTATTGAAGGCAGCAGAATGTATGGGCTCCTGTCAGGTATATATTATTGGAGACAGGAGAATCTATGGGCTCCTGTCAGGTATATATTATTGGAGGCAGGAGAATCTATGGGCTCCTGTCAGGTATATATTATTGGAGGCAGGAGAATCTATGGGCTCCTGTCAGGTATGTATTATTGGAGGCAGGAGGATCTATGGGCTCCTGTCAGGTATATATTATTGGAGGCAGCAGAATGTATGGGCTCCTGTCAGGTATATATTATTGGAGGCAGCAGTATGTATGGGCTCCTGTCAGGTATATATTATTGGAGGCAGGAGAATGTATAGGCTCCTGTCAAGTATATATTATTGGAGGCAGCAGAATGTATAGGCTCCTGTCAGGTATATATTCTTGGAGGCAGGAGAATGTATGGGCTCCTGTCAGGTATATATTATTGGAGGCAGGAGAATCTATGGGCTCCTGTCAGGTATATATTATTGGACGCAGGAGAATCTATGGGCTCCTGTCAGGTATATATTATTGGAGGCAGGAGAATGTATGGGCTCCTGTCACGTATATATTATTGGAGACAGGAGAATCTATGGGCTCCTGTCAGGTATATATTATTGGAGGCAGGAGAATCTATGGGCTCCTGTCAGGTGTATATTATTGGAGGCAGCAGAATGTATGGGCTCCTGTCAGGTATATATTAATGGAGGCAGGATAATCTATGGGCTCCTGTCAGGTATGTGTTATTGGAGGCAGGAGAATCTATGGGCTCCTGTCAGGTATGTGTTATTGGAGGCAGGAGAATCTATGGGCTCCTGTCAGGTATATATTTTTGGAGGCAGCAGAATGTATGGGCTACTGTCAGGTATATATTATTGGAGGCAGCAGAATGTATGGGCTCCTGTCAAGTATATATTATTGGAGGCAGGAGAATGTATGGGCTCCTGTCAGGTATATATTATTGGAGGCAGGAGAATGTATGGGCTCCTGTCAGGTATGTATTATTGGAGGCAGGAGAATGTATGGGCTCCTGTCAGGTATATATTATTGGAGGCAGGAGAATGTATGGGCTCCTGTCAGCTATATATTATTGGAGGCAGCAGAATGTATGGGCTCCTGTCAGGTATATATTATTGGAGGCAGGAGAATGTATAGGCTCCTGTCAGGTATATATTATTGGAGGCAGCAGAATGTATGGGCTCCTGTCAGGTATATATTATTGGAGGCAGCAGAATGTATGGGCTCCTGTCAGGTATATATTATTGGAGGCAGCAGAATGCATGGGCTCCTGTCAGGTATATATTATTGGAGGCAGGAGAATGTATGGGCTCCTGTCAGCTATATATTATTGGAGGCAGCAGGATGTATGGTCTCCTGTCAGGTATATATTATTGGAGGCAGCAGAATGTATGGGCTCCTGTCAGGTATATATTATTGGAGGCAGGAGAATGTATGGGCTCCTGTCAGGTATATATTATTGGAGGCAGCAGAATGTATGGGCTCCTGTCAGGTATATATTATTGGAGGCAGGAGAATGTATGGGCTCCTGTCAGCTATATATTATTGGAGGCATCAGAATGTATGGGCTCCTGTCAGCTATATTGTAACGGGGTCGGGAGGTGGAACCTCTGAGCTGCAATACAAAGGGGAAGTCCTTGTAAGGAAGTGGGTGACTCCCAGGGAAGGCAAGCAGATAGCCACAGCAAGTGACGGGGATAGTCTCTGGGTAAGCAGGCAGGTGGTCACGGTAAGTGACAGGGACAGTCTCTGGGTAGACAGGCAGGTGCTCACGGCAAGTGACGGGGACAGTCTCTGGGTAGACAGGCAGGTGGTCACGGCAAGTGACGTGGACAGTCTCTGGGTAGACAGGCAGGAGGTCACGGCAAGTGACGGCAGAATCTCCAGGCAGGCTGGCAGAAAGCAAGCAGGTGTTCCCAGGAGAGCGGGCAGACAGACGAGGCGGATACCTGACAGGTAACTGGTGGGTGCTCCCAGGTGAGCGGGCTGACGGAGACAGCAGGTAACAGGCAGGTAACTGACGGGCGCTCCCAGGTGAGCGGTCTGACAGACAGAATAGGCAGGTAACTGGTGGACGCTCCCAGGTGAGCGGTCTGACAGATGAGGCAGGTGACAGGCAGGTAACTGGCGGATAACAGGCTGGCAGGCAGGACAAGAAGTCAGGCTAGCAGCGGGACCTGAGGGCTGAAGCACAGGAAGACACAGTGCAAACAACTTTGCTCGGGCACCTCCATTTTGGAGGAGGTGCCTTATATATGGGAGATCCTCCGGCAATTGGCCGGGGACTCCTTAGGACGGCGCGCGCGGCCCCTTTAAGAGAGAGGGAGCGCGCGCGCGCCCTAAGCACAGTGCCTGGGAAGCATCGCGCGCTGCCAGCAGCGCGGGAGGAGGACGCCGAGCACGGAGCAGAGAGGTGAGGGGAACGGCGTCTCTGCCTAGCAGGGGGCAGAGACGCCGATGTTACAGTACCCCCCCTTTAGGCCCCCCCTTTCTTATGCCAGAGAGAAATTTATCAAGGATGAGCGGGGCATGGATGTTCTCCCGGGGCTCCCATGTTCTCTCCTCAGGACCAAACCCCTTCCAATCCACTAGAAAAAAGGTCTTTCCTCTTACCCTCTTGATGGCCAGTATGCTCTCTACCTCAAACTCGTCTTCAGCCGAGACCGGAGCAGGAGGCGTACCTGTAGACTTGGAAAAAGAGTTAAGTACCACGGGTTTGAGGAGAGATACATGGAAGGAGTTGGGGATCCGCAAGTTGGCCGGGAGTTTCAATTTATAGGCCACCGGGTTGATTTGCTTCATAACTTCCAGTGGGCCGATGAACCGGGGCCCTAACTTGTAGGAAGGAATCTTGAGTCGGACATATTTGGACGAGAGCCAGACTTTATCTCCAGGACGGAATTGGGGCGGATCCAGACGTCTTTTGTCAGCCTGTTTCTTCATCCGCTCGGAGGGGTGAAGAAGTGCAGATCTAGTAATCTCCCAAATGTAGGAGAATTTGCTAACAAGAAACTCCGCGGCCGGGTTGTCCACAGAGGTGGAGACGTTATCCGGGGATTTTGACCGTAGACTGTAAAAAACGGGGATTTGGAAGAGGATTCACTCTCGTGATTATTATAGGAGAATTCGGCCCATGGTAAAAGATCCACCCAATCGGAATGGTGGGCATTAACAAAGTGCCGGAGGTAACTGGTTAAAATTTGGTTGATCCGCTCTACTTGACCATTGGACTGTGGGTGATAAGCAGAAGAGAAGTCCAAGGTGACCCCCAGCAGTTTACACGTGGCTCTCCAGAAGCGAGAGGTGAACTGGACCCCTCGATCGGACACGATGTGGAGAGGAAGACCATGGAGACGGAAAATATGATGAATAAAGTCCTTAGCCAACTCAGATGTAGACGGAAGACCCGGCAGGGGAATGAAGTGAGCCATCTTAGAGAAGCGGTCAGCGACCACACAAATGACCGTACAACCAGCAGAGACAGGGAGATCCGTTATAAAGTCCATGGCTATATGCTGCCACGGGGCAGCAGGTACGGAAAGAGGCAGAAGGCGGCCGGCAGGCAGATGTCTAGGAACCTTGTTGCGAGCGCAGGACGCCCAGGCCGAGACAAAGTCTATTACCTCCTTGCGCAGGGTAGGCCACCAGTAATGCCGGGTAATAAGCTGGAGGGTCTTCTTTTGGCCAGCATGGCCGGCTAGCTTAGACGAATGTCCCCAGTGCAGAACCTTCTCACGATCAGGTACTGTCACGAACGTCTTACCGGGTGGAAGACGATTCAGATCCACGGGGGCCACCTGCATTACCTTGGCAGGGTCGATGATGTGCTTTGGCTCCTCCTCAAGATCGGAGGACAGAAAGGATCGGGACAAGGCATCGGCTTTGATATTTTTGTCTGCCGGACGGAAATGAAGAATGAAATCAAAGCGGGTGAAGAACAAGTACTACCGGGCCTGGCGTGGGTTAAGTCTTTGGGCACTCTGGAGGTAAGCCAAGTTTTTGTGGTCCGTATAAATTATTACCGTAAGAAGAGCCCCCTCGAGCAAGTAACGCCACTCCTCCAGTGCCAACTTAGCGGCTAACAATTCTCGGTCTCCTATAGAATAATTGCGCTCAGATGAGGAGAAGAGTTTGGAGAAGAAGCCGCAGGTTACCATTCTCCCGGATGGCGACTTTTGAGTGAGTACCGCTCCTGCTCTGGAGGAGGAAGCATCTACTTCTAAGAAGAATTTTTGTTGCAGTCCGGACTGTGCAGCACAGAAGCGGAGAAGAAAGCTTGTTTCAAAGAAAGGAAGGCCTCCTCTGCCTCGGGCGGCCATTCTTTGGGACTAGCACCCTTTCGGGTGAGCGCGGAGATAGGGGCAGTCCGGGAAGAGAAGTGCGGAATGAAGAGGCGGTAGTAGTTGGCGAAGCCCAGGAACCGCTGAATAGCCTTCAACCCCTCCGGTCGGGGCCACTTCAGGATGACAAAGTTTCTCAGGATCCATTCGTAGGCCGGTCTGGGAGATGACGTAGCCCAGAAATGGAAGCGAGGTCTGCTCAAAGAGGCACTTCTCAAATTTTGCGTAGAGGTGGTTTTGCCTGAGCCTGAGCAAGACTTGACGAACGTCCCTCCGGTGTGTGGGAGGATCCGGAGAGAAGATCAAGATGTCGTCCAGGTACACCACCATGCAGGAGTAGAGAAGGTCACGGAAGATGTCATTGACCAACTCTTGAAAGACGGCGGGAGCATTACAGAGGCCGAAGGGCATTACGAGGTATTCATAGTGGCCGTCCCGGGTGTTGAATACCGTCTTCCATTCATCCCCCCCGACGGATACGGACCAGGTTATACGCCCCACGGAGATCCAGCTTGGTGAAGATTCTGGCACCCCTCAGACGGTCAAATAATTCAGGAATGAGCGGAAGGGGGTATTTATTCTTCACCGTGATCCGGTTAAGACCTCTATAGTCAATACAGGGACGGAGTGAACCATCCTTTTTTTTAATGAAGAAGAAGCCTGCTTCCGCCGGAGAGGTAGATTTCCGGATAAATCCCCGGGCCAGATTTTCCTCGATATATTCAGACATGGCCTGGGTCTCGGCAGCTGACAACGGGTAAATACGCCCACGGGGTGGAGTAGCGCCGGGTACCAGGTCGATTGGGCAATCGTATGGTCTATGAGGGGGTAATGTCTCTGCTTCTTTCTTGTTAAAAACATCAGCATAAGACCAATAAGGGACCGGTAGGCCGGGTAGATTGGCTGGAGAAGGAGAGGGACGAGCAGGACGAACAGGAACTAAACAAGTCTTATGGCAGTCCTGCCCCCAGCGTAGGACTTCTCCGGTCTGCCAATTCAGCACGGGTGCATGTCTCTGGAGCCAAGGTAGGCCTAACAAAAGGGCGTGAGAGAGTCCGGGTAGAACATGGAAGAAGATGCTCTCAGAGTGCAGCATTCCCACCTGCAGAGTTATGGGTTCGGTGATGAGTTGGATGGTTTGCGGTAAGAGACCCCCATCCACGGAGGCGACAGATAAGGGTTCAGCCAGAGGTTTAGTGGGAATGCGGTATTTCTCTACCAGGGACTGAGAAATGAGATTTCCGGCAGCTCCAGAATCAAGTTGAGCTAGTTCAAAGTAACGGTTCTCCCCGCAGATGATAGAGACCGACAGCATCAGAGATGGAGAGGGTTTACTCTTATCTAGGACGACCTCTCTGAGCGATCCTAGACACAGGCGTTTCCCGGCCTCTCTGGGCAGGCACGGATCTGGTGCTCCTTACTGCCACAGTAGAAACAGCTCCCCTCGGCACGGCGTGACTCTTGACGGGTTTTGACCATTTTGGTCTGGTCGACCTGCATGGGCACTGGCGAGTGCGCCCAGGGAGTTACAGATGAAGAGACGGGTCTCTGGAAAGTAGGAGCAAGGTGGGGAAACTTCCTCTCACGGGTGACCTCTTTGGTACGCTCCTGGAACCGGATGTCAATCCGGGTGGCAAGTGTCACCAAGTCATCCAGGGTGGTTGGAATGTCCCGACCGGCAAGTTCATCTTTAATCCGGCCGGATAGGCCCTCCCAGAAGACGGACACCAGGGCCTCGTTATCCCAGGCGAGCTCTGAAGCAAGGGTACGGAACCGTATGGCATATTGGCCCACGGTGAGACTCCCTTGGCGGAGGCGTAGCAGAGAGGAGGCAGAAGAGGTCTTTCGTCCTGGTTCGTCGAAGACTTTCCGGAAAGCCGTGAGAAAGGCTGGCAAGTTGGACACCAGGGGGTCTCCTCTCTCCCATAGAGGATTTAGCCAGGCCAGTGCCTCCCCAGTGAGATGGGACATGATGAAGGCCACCTTGGCCCGGTCGGTGGTGAACTGGTGTGCCAAAAGTTCGAAGTGCAGGGTGCACTGGTTAATGAAGCCCCGTGCCAGGCCGGGGTCTCCACCAAAACGAGGCCGGGCGGAAAGGCGGGGACCGGGAAGGGATGCCATGGTATTGATGGGCAGTGACGCTGCCGGGGTAGTAGTTGTGCGAGTGGAAGCAGCTCCCGATGAGGCAGTCAGTGTGTCCAGGCGGGAGTTAACACTACGCAGGTGACTCCGGATGGACTCCTGTTGGGACCTCTGACGGGATAGTTCATGGCATAGGTCCGAGAGTGAGGGAGCTTGGGTGTCACCGGGTTCCATGGCCCGAGCAAACTGTAACGGGGCCGGGAGGTGGAACCTCTGAGCTGCAATACAAAGGGGAAGTCCTTGTAAGGAAGCGGGTGACTCCCAGGGAAGGTAAGCAGGTAGCCACAGCAAGTGACTGGGACAGTCTCTGGGTAAGCAGGCAGGTGGTCACAGCAAGTGACAGGGACCGTCTCTGGGTAGACAGGCAGGTGGTCACGGCAAGTGATGGGGACAGTCTCTGGGTAGACAGGCCACGGCAAGTGACGGCAGGATCTCCAGGCAGGCTGGCAGAAAGCAAGCAGGTGCTCCCAGGAGAGCGGGCAGACAGACAAGGTTGGTACCTGACAGGTAACTGGCGGGCGCTCCCAGGTGAGCGGGCTGACGGAGACAGCAGGTAACAGGCAGGTAACTGGCGGGCGCTCCCAGGTGAGCGGTCTGACAGACGAGGCTGGTAACAGGCAGGTAACTGGTGGACGCTCCCAGGTGAGCGGTCTGACAGACGAGGCAGGTGACAGGCAGGTAACTGGTGGACGCTCCCAAGTGAGCAGTCTGACAGACAAGGCTGGTAACAGGCAGGTAACTGGCGGATAACAGGCTGGCAGGCAGGACAAGAAGTCAGGCTAGCAGCAGGACCTGAGGGCTGAAGCACAGGAAGACACAGTGCAAACAACTTTGCTCGGGCACCTCCATTTTGGAGGAGGTGCCTTATATATGGCAGATCCTCCGGCAATTGGCCGGGGACTCCTTAGGACGGCGCGCGCGGCCCCTTTAAGAGAGAGGGAGCGCGCGCGCCCTAAGCACAGTGCCTGGGAAGCAGCGCGCGCTGCCAGCAGCGCGGGAGGAGGACGCCGAGCACAGAGCAGAGAGGTGAGGGGAACGGCGTCTCGGCCTAGCAGGGGGCAGAGACGCCGATGCTACATATATATTATTGGAGGCAGCAGAATGTATGGGCTCCAGTCAGGTATATATTATTGGAGTCAGCAGAATCTATGGGCTCTTGTCAGGTATATATTATTGGAGGTAGGAGAATGTATGGGCTCCTGTCAGGTATATATTATTGGAGGCAGCAGAATCTATGGGCTCTTGTCAGGTATATATTATTGGAGGCAGCAGAATGTATGGGCTCCTGTCAGGTATATATTATTGGAGGCAGCAAAATGTATGGGCTCCTGTCAGGTATATATTATTGGAGGCAGCAGAATCTATGGGCTCTTGTCAGGTATATATTATTGGAGGCAGCAGAATCTATGGGCTCCTGTCAGGTATATATTATTGGAGGCAGGAGAATGTATGGGCTCCTGTCAGGTATATATTATTGGAGGCCGCAGAATGTATGGACTCCTGTCAGGTATATATTATTGGAGGCAGCAGAATGTATGGGCTCCTGTCAGGTATATATTATTGGAGGCAGCAGAATGTATGGGCTCCTGTCAGGTATATTTATTGGAGGCAGCAGAATGTATGGGCTCCTGTCAGGTATATATTATTGGAGGTAGGAGAATGTATGGGCTCCTGTCAGGTATATATTATTGGAGGTAGGAGAATGTATGGACTCCTGTCAGGTATATATTATTGGAGGCAGGAGAATATATGGGCTCCTGTCAGGTATATATTATTGGAGGCAGCAGAGTGTATGAGCTCCTGTCAGGTATATATTATTGGAGGCAGCAGAATCTATGGGCTCCTGTCAGGTATATATTATTGGAGGCAGGAGAATGTATCGGCTCATTCCAGGTATATATTATTGGAGGCAGGACAATGTATGGGCTCCTGTCAGGTATATATTATTGGAGGCAGGAGAATCTATGGGTTCCTGTCAGGTATATATTATTGGAGGCCGCAGAATGTATGGACTCCTGTCAGGTATATATTATTGGAGGCAGCAGAATGTATGGGCTCCTGTCAGGTATATATTATTGGAGGCAGCAGAATGTATGGGCTCCTGTCAGGTATATTTATTGGAGGCAGCAGAATGTATGGGCTCCTGTCAGGTATATATTATTGGAGGTAGGAGAATGTATGGGCTCCTGTCAGGTATATATTATTGGAGGTAGGAGAATGTATGGACTCCTGTCAGGTATATATTATTGGAGGCAGGAGAATATATGGGCTCCTGTCAGGTATATATTATTGGAGGCAGCAGAGTGTATGAGCTCCTGTCAGGTATATATTATTGGAGGCAGCAGAATCTATGGGCTCCTGTCAGGTATATATTATTGGAGGCAGGAGAATGTATCGGCTCATTCCAGGTATATATTATTGGAGGCAGGACAATGTATGGGCTCCTGTCAGGTATATATTATTGGAGGCAGGAGAATCTATGGGTTCCTGTCAGGTATATATTATTGGAGGCAGCAGAATCTATGGGCTCCTGTCAGGTATATATTATTGGAGGCAGGAGAATGTATGGGCTCCTGTCAAGTATATATTATTGGAGGCAGCAGAATGTATGGGCTCCTGTCAGGTATATATTATTGGAGGCAGCAGAATCTATGGGCTCTTGTCAGGTATATATTATTGGAGGCAGCAGAATCTATGGGCTCCTGTCAGGTATATATTATTGGAGGCAGGAGAATGTATGGGCTCCTGTCAGGTATATATTATTGGAGGCAGCAGAATGTATGGGCTCCTGTCAGGTATATATTATTGGAGGCAGCAGAATGTATGGGCTCCTGTCAGGTATATATTATTGGAGGCCGCAGAATGTATGGACTCCTGTCAGGTATATATTATTGGAGGCCGCAGAATGTATGGACTCCTGTCAGGTATATATTCTTGGAGGCAGGAGAATGTATGGGCTCCTGTCAGGTATATATTATTGGAGGCCGCAGAATGTATGGACTCCTGTCAGGTATATATTATTGGAAGCAGGAGAATGTATGGGCTCCTGTCAGGTATATATTATTGGAGGCAGCAGAATGTATGGGCTTCTGTCAGGTATATATTATTGGAGGCAGCAGAATGTATGGGCTCCTGTCAGGTATATATTATTGGAGGCAGCAGAATGTATGGGCTCCTGTCAGGTATATATTATTGGAGGCAGCAGAATGTATGGGCTCCTGTCAGGTATATATTATTGGAGGCAGGAGAATATATGGGCTCCTGTCAGGTATATATTATTGGAGGCAGGAGAATGTATCGGCTCATTCCAGGTATATATTATTGGAGGCAGGACAATGTATGGGCTCCTGTCAGGTATATATTATTGGAGGCAGGAGAATCTATGGGTTCCTGTCAGGTATATATTATTGGAGGCAGCAGAATCTATGGGCTCCTGTCAGGTATATATTATTGGAGGCAGGAGAATGTATGGGCTCCTGTCAAGTATATATTATTGGAGGCAGCAGAATGTATGGGCTCCTGTCAGGTATATATTATTGGAGGCAGCAGAATCTATGGGCTCTTGTCAGGTATATATTATTGGAGGCAGCAGAATCTATGGGCTCCTGTCAGGTATATATTATTGGAGGCAGGAGAATGTATGGCATCCTGTCAAGTATATATTATTGGAGGCAGCAGAATGTATGGGCTCCTGTCAGGTATATATTATTGGAGGCAGCAGAATGTATGGGCTCCTGTCAGGTATATATTATTGGAGGCAGCAGAATGTATGGGCTCCTGTCAGGTATATATTATTGGAGGCCGCAGAATGTATGGACTCCTGTCAGGTATATATTATTGGAGGCAGCAGAATGTATGGGCTCCTGTCAGGTATATATTATTGGAGGCAGCAGAATGTATGGGCTCCTGTCAGGTATATATTATTGGAGGCAGCAGAATGTATGGGCTCCTGTCAGGTATATATTATTGGAGGCAGCAGAATGTATGGGCTCCTGTCAGGTATATATTATTGGAGGCAGCAAAATGTATGTGCTCCTGTCAGGTATATATTATTGGAGGCAGCAGAATGTATGGGCTCCTGTCAGGTATATATTATTGGAGGCAGCAGAATGTATGGGCTCCTGTCAGGTATATATTATTGGAGGCAGCAGAATGTATGGGCTCCTGTCAGGTATATATTATTGGAGGCAGCAAAATGTATGTGCTCCTGTCAGGTATATATTATTGGAGGCAGCAGAATGTATAGGCTCCTGTCAGGTATATATTATTGGAGGCAGCAGAATGTATGGGCTCCTGTCAGGTATATATTATTGGAGGTAGGAGAATGTATGGACTCCTGTCAGGTATATATTATTGGAGGCAGGAGAATATATGGGCTCCTGTCAGGTATATATTATTGGAGGCAGCAGAGTGTATGAGCTCCTGTCAGGTATATATTATTGGAGGCAGCAGAATCTATGGGCTCCTGTCAGGTATATATTATTGGAGGCAGGAGAATGTATCGGCTCATTCCAGGTATATATTATTGGAGGCAGGACAATGTATGGGCTCCTGTCAGATATATATTATTGGAGGCAGGAGAATCTATGGGTTCCTGTCAGGTATATATTATTGGAGGTAAGAGAATGTATGGGCTCCTGTCAGGTATATATTATTGGAGGCTGGAGAATGTATGGGCTCCTGCCAGGTATATATTATTGGAGGCAGGAGAATGTATGGGCTCCTGTCAGGTATATATTATTGGAGGCAGGAGAATGTATGGGCTCCTGTCAGGTATACAGTGCTGGCCAAAAGTATTGGCACCCCTGCAATTCTGTCAGATAATACTCCGTTTCTTCCTGAAAATGATTGCAATCACAAATTCTTTGGTATTATTATCTTCATTTAATTTGCTTGCAAGGAAAAAACACAAAAGAGAATGAAGCAAAAATCAAATCATTGGTCATTTCACACAAAACTCCAAAAAAGGGCCGGACAAAAGTATTGGCACCCTCAGCCTAATACTTGGTTGCACAACCTTTAGCCAAAATAACTGCGAACAACCGCTTCCGGTAACCATCAATGAGTTTCTTACAATGCTCTGCTGGAATTGTAGACCATTCTTCTTTGGCAAACTGCTCCAGGTCCCTGATATTTGAAGGGTGCCTTCTCCAAACTGCCATTTTGAGATCTCTCCACAGGTGTTCTATGGGATTCAGGTCTGGACTCATTGCTGGCCACCTTAGAAGTCTCCAGTGCTTTCTCTCTAACCATTTTATAGTGCTTTTGGAAGTGTGTTTTGGGTCATTGTCCTGCTGGAAGACCCATGACCTCTGAGGGAGACCCAGCTTTCTCACACTGGGCCCTACATTATGCTGCAAAATTTGTTGGTAGTCTTCAGACTTCATAATGCCATGCACACGGTCAAGCAGTCCAGTGCCAGAGGCAGCAAAGCAACCCCAAAACATCAGGGAATCTCCGCCATGTTTGACTGTAGGGACCATGTTCTTTTCTTTGAATGCCTCTTTTTTTTTTCCTGTACACTCTATGTTGATGCTTTTTGCAAAAAAGCTCTACTTTTGTCTCATCTGACCAGAGAACATTCTTCCAAAATGTTTTAGGCTTTCTCAGGTAAGTTTTGGCAAACTCCAGCCTGGCTTTTTTATGTCTCGGGGTAAGAAGTGGGGTCTTCCTTGGTATCCTACCATACAGTCCCTTTTCATTCAGACGCCGACGGATAGTACGGGTTGACACTGTTGTACCCTCGGACTGCAGGGCAGCTTGAACTTGTTTGGATGTTAGTCGGGGTTCTTTATCCACCATCTGCACAATCTTGCGTTGAAATCTCTCGTCAATTTTTCTTTTCCGTCCACATCTAGGGAGGTTAGCCACAGTGCCATGGGCTTTAAACTTCTTGATGACACTGCGCACGGAAGACACAGGAATATTCAGGTCTTTGGAGATGGACTTGTAGCCTTGAGATTGCTCATGCTTCCTCACAATTTGGTTTCTCAAGTCCTCAGACAGTTCTTTGGTCTTCTTTCTTTTCTCCATGCTCAATGTGGTACACACAAGGACACAGGACAGAGGTTGAGTCAACTTTAATCCATGTTAACTGGCTGCAAGTGTGATTTAGTTATTGCCAACACCTGTTAGGTGCCACTGGTAAGTTACAGGTGCTGTTAATTACACGAATTAGAGAAACATCACTTGATTTTTCAAAGGGTGCTAATACTTTCTTCCACCCCTTTTTTTAGGTTTGGTGTGGAATTATATCCAATTTGGCTTTAGAACAATTCTTTTTGTGTTTTTTTCATTGAAGACAAATTAAATGAAGAGAATAATACCAAAGAATTTGTGATTGCAATCATTTTCAGGAAGAAACTGAGTATTATCTGGCAGAATTGCAGGGGTGCCAATACTTTTGGCCAGCACTGTATATTATTGGAGGCAGGAGAATGTATGGGCTCCTGTCAGGTATATATTATTGGAAGCAGGAGAATGTATGGGCTCCTGTCAGGTATATATTATTGGAGGCAGGAGAATGTATGGGCTCCTGTCAGGTATATATTATTGGAGGCAGGAGAATCTATGGGCTCCTGTCAGGTATATATTATTGGAGGCAGCAGACTGTATGGGCTCCTGTCAGGTATATATTATTGGAGGCAGCAGAATGTATGGGCTCCTATCAGGTATATATTATTGGAGCCAACAGAATTTATGGGCTCATTCCAGGTATATATTATTGGAGCCAGCAGAATCTATGGGCTCATTCCAGGTATATATTATTGGAGGCATGAGAATTTATGGGCTCCTGTCAGGTATATATTATTGGAGGCAGGAGAATGTATGGGCTCCTGTCAGGTATATATTATTGGAGGTAGGAGAATGTATGGGCTCCTGTCAGGTATATATTATTGGAGGCTGGAGAATGTATGGGCTCCTGTCAGGTATATATTGGAGGCAGCAGAATGTATGGGCTCCTGTCAGGTGTATATTATTGGAGGTAGGAGAATGTATGAGCTCCTGTCAGGTATATATTATTGGAGTCAGCAGAATGTATGGGCTCCTGTCAGGTATATATTATTGGAGGCAGGAGAATGTATGGGCTCCTGTCAGGTATATATTATTGGAGGCAGGAGAATGTTTTTGCTCCTGTCAGGTATATATTATTGGAAGCAGGAGAATGTATGGGCTCCTGTCAGGTATATATTATTGGAGGCAGGAGAATGTATGGGCTCCTGTCAGGTATATATTATTGGAGGTAGGAGAATGTATGGGCTCCTGTCAGGTATATATTATTGGAGGTAGGAGAATGTATGGGCTCCTATCTGGTATATATTATTGGAGGCAGCAGAATGTATGGGCTCCTGTCAGGTATATATTATTGGAGGCAGCAGAATGTATTGGCTCATTCCAGTTATGTATTATTGGAGGCAGGACAATGTATGGGCTCCTGTCAGGTATATATTATTGGAGGTAGGAGAATGTATGGGCTCATTCCTGGTATATATTATTGGAGTCAGGAGAATGTATGGGCTCCTGTCAGGTATATATTATTGGAGGCAGGAGAATCTATGGGCTCCTGTCAGGTATATATTATTGGAGGTAGGAGAATGTATGGGCTCCTGTCAGGTATATATTATTGGAGGCTGGAGAATGTATGGGCTCCTGCCAAGTATATATTATTGGAGGCAGGAGAATGTATGGGCTCCTGTCAGGTATATATTATTGGAGGCAGGAGAATGTATGTGCTCCTGTCAGGTATATATTATTGGAGGCAGCAGAATGTATGGACTGTAATGGGTCTGGAAGGCGGAACCTCTGGACTACTATACAAGGGGGCGGTCCTTGTAAGGGAGCGGGTGGCGACCAGGCAGGCAGTCACAGCAGGTGACCGGGACAGTCTCTGGGTGTACGGGCAGGAGGTCACGGCAAGTGATCGAGGCAGTCTCTGGAAGAACGGGCTGGAGGTCACGGCAAGTGACCGGGGCAGTCTCTAGGTAAAGGGTAGGTACGACCTGTGATGGCTGAACCTCCAGGTAGGCTAGCAAGGCAGATGGAGGATGTGTGCTCCCAGGTGAGCAAGCGAGAGTCTCTGGAATAGCAGGTGGTCACAGCACGTGACGGCGGAGCCTCCAGGTAGGCAAGCAGGCAGGTAGCGGAGAAGCGCTCCCAGGTGAGCGGGCAAGAGTCTCTGGAATAGCTGGTGGTCACAGCACATGACAGCAGAGCCTCCGGGCAGGCAAGCAGGCAGGTAGCGGAGAAGCGCTCCCAGGTGAGCGGGCAAGAGTCTGGAATAGCTGGTGGTCACAGCACGTGACAGCGGAGCCTCCGGGCAGGCAAGCAGGCAGGTAACGGAGAAGTTCTCCCAGGTGAGCGGGCAAGAGTCTGGAATAGCTGGTGGTCACAGCACGTGACAGCGGAGCCTCCGGGCAGGCAAGCAGGCAGGTAGCGGAGAAGCGCTCCCAGGTGAGCGGGCAAGTTGGTCCTTAGACAGACTGACCGGAGTTGTAAGGCAGACCGTCGGACCTCAGGCAGGCAGGCAGGTAACAGGAAATCAGGCAGGATTAGGACAGCAAGCTGGCAGGAATCTGGCAGGTAACTGGCAGGTAACTGGCAGGTAACTGGCAACGGGACCTGAGGGCTGAAGCAGAGTAGAACGGTGCAACAACATTGCTCGGGCACCTCCATTTTGGAGGAGGTGCCTTATATATGGTAAAGTCCTCCGGCCATTGGCCGGAGACTCCTTAGGAAGGCGCGCGCGGCCCCTTCAAGAGGGAGGGAGAGCGCGCGCGCGCGCCCTTAGCACAGTGGCCGGGAAGGAGCGCGCGCTGCCAGCAGAGCGGGAGAGGGACGCCGGGCACGGAGCAGAGCGGTGAGGGGAACAGCGTCCCTGCCTAGCAGAGGGCAGGGACGCCGGCACTACAGTACCCCCCCCTTTAGGCCCCCCCTTTTTTAGGCCAGATAGAAATTTAGCTAGGATGAGAGGGGCATGGATGTTCTCCCGGGGCTCCCACGTTCTTTCCTCAGGACCAAACCCCTTCCAATCTACCAGAAAAAAGGTCTTTCCTCTTACCCTTTTGGTGGCAAGAATGTTCTCTACCTCAAACTCGTCCTCAGCAGAAACCGGAGCAGGAGGCGTACCTGTAGACTTGGAAAAAGAGTTAAGCACCACGGGTTTGAGGAGAGATACATGGAAGGAGTTAGGGATCCGTAAGTTGGCCGGGAGTTTCAATTTATAGGCCACCGGGTTGATCTGACTGATGACCTCCAGAGGACCGATGAACCGAGGCCCTAACTTGTAAGAAGGTATCTTGAGTCGAACATATTTAGATGAGAGCCAGACTTTATCTCCTGGACGAAATTGTGGAGGATCCAGGCGTTTTTTGTCAGCGTGTCTTTTCATACGCTCGGATGACAGAAGGAGTGCGGACCGGGTACTCTCCCATATGGAGGAAAATTTGCTAACGAGAGATTCCGCAGCCGGGTTGTCCACAGAGGTGGAGACAGGAAAAGGAATCCGAGGATGCTGACCAAAGACTACAAAAAACGGGGATTTGGAGGAGGATTCGCTCTCGTGATTATTATAAGAGAACTCGGCCCATGGTAGGAGATCCACCCAGTCAGAATGGTGGGCATTAACGAAGTGCCGGAGGTAACTGGTAAGGTTCTGATTGATCCGCTCCACTTGACCATTGGACTGTGGGTGGTAAGCGGAAGAGAAGTCCAGGGTGACGTCTAGTAGTTTACAAGTGGCTCTCCAGAAACGTGAGGTGAACTGTACCCCACAATCCGACACGATGTGGAGGGGCAGGCCATGAAGACGGAAGATGTGGCGGATAAAGTCTTTAGCCAGCTCGGGTGCAGACGGAAGGCCTGGCAGGGGAATAAAGTGAGCCATCTTGGAAAAGCGGTCAGCGACCACCCAAATGACCGTACAACCGGCAGAGACGGGGAGATCAGTTATAAAGTCCATCGCTATATGCTGCCAGGGGGCAGCAGGTACAGGAAGCGGAAGGAGGCGTCCGGCTGGCAGATGTCTCGGGACTTTGTTGCGGGCGCAGGACACACAGGTAGAAACAAAGTCTATTATGTCCTTGTGCAGGGTAGGCCACCAATAGTGCCGGGCAATAAGCTGGAGGGTCTTTTTCTGACCGGCGTGGCCAGCTAGTTTAGACGAATGGCCCCAGTGTAGGATCTTCTCCCGATCAGGTACTGAAACAAACGTCTTACCGGGAGGGAGACGATTTAGACTCACGGGAGCCACCTGCATTACTCTGGCGGGATCGATGATATGTTTAGGTTCTTCCTCGAGATCGGACACCAGAAAGGATCGGGACAAGGCGTCTGCTTTGACGTTTTTGTCAGCCGGGCGAAAATGAAGAACAAAATCAAAGCGAGCAAAAAACAAGGACCACCGGGCTTGGCGCGGGTTCAGTCTCTGGGCATGCTGGAGGTAAGCCAAGTTCTTGTGGTCAGTGTAAATTATTACCGGATGAAGAGCCCCCTCGAGTAGGTAACGCCACTCCTCCAACGCCAGCTTGATGGCCAATAACTCTCGGTCTCCTATGGAATAGTTGCGCTCAGAAGAGGAGAAGAGTTTGGAGAAGAAGCCACAAGTTACCATTCTCCCGGAAGATGATTTTTGAGTAAGTACCGCTCCGGCTCCAGAGGAGGAGGCGTCAACTTCCAGGAAGAACTGCTTGTTGCCGTCCGGGCGATGCAGCACCGAGGCGGAAGAGAAGGCCTGTTTTAGGGAAAGAAAGGCCTCCTCTGCTTCGGGCGGCCACACTTTGGGATTAGTACCCTTACGGGTGAGCGCGGAAATTGGGGCAGTCCGGGAAGAGAAGTGCGGTATGAAGAGGCGGTAATAGTTGGCGAAGCCCAGGAACCGTTGAATAGCCTTCAACCCCTCTGGTCGGGGCCATTTCTCGATGGCAGACAGTTTCTCAGGATCCATTTGTAGGCCGGTCTGAGAGATAATGTAGCCCAGAAACGGAAGCGAGGTCTGCTCAAAGAGGCACTTCTCAAATTTAGCGTAGAGATGGTTCTGCCTGAGCCTGAGCAGGACCTGACGAACGTCCCTCCGGTGAGTCTGGAGATCCGGAGAGAAGACCAAGATGTCGTCCAGGTACACCACTACGCAGGAGTAGAGAAGGTCCCGGAAGATGTCATTGACCAACTCTTGAAAGACGGCAGGAGCGTTACAGAGGCCAAAGGGCATTACCAGATATTCATAGTGGCCGTCCCGGGTGTTGAATGCCGTCTTCCATTCATCCCCCTGACGGATACGAACCAGGTTGTACGCCCCACGGAGGTCCAGTTTGGTGAAGATTCTAGCCCCCCTCAGACGATCAAATAACTCCGGAATGAGCGGAAGGGGGTACTTATTCTTCACCGTGATCTGGTTAAGGCCTCTATAGTCTATACAGGGACGGAGAGAGCCGTCCTTCTTTTTGACGAAAAAGAAGCCTGCTCCCGCCGGGGAGGTAGATTTCCGGATGAATCCCCTGGCCAGATTCTCCTCAATATATTCGGACATCGACCGGGTCTCAGCAGCGGATAATGGATAAATACGCCCACGGGGAGGATAAGTACCAGGTAACAGGTCGATAGGGCAGTCGTATGGTCTATGAGGGGGTAGTGTCTCTGCCTCCTTTTTATTAAAGACATCAGCATAAGTCCAATAAGGAATCGGAAGTCCAGGTAGATTAGCTGGGGTAGGAGAAGGACGGACGGGATGAACGGGAACCAGACAGGTCTTATGGCAGCCCTGTCCCCAGCGAAGGACTTCTCCGGTCTGCCAGTCAAGCACGGGTGCATGTCTCTGGAGCCAAGGTAGGCCTAGCAAGAGGGCGTGAGAGAGTCCAGGCAGAACATGGAAGGAGATACTTTCAGAATGCAGCATTCCCACCTGCAGAGTAATGGATTCGGTGATGAGTTGGATGGGGCGTGGTAAGAGCCCCCCATCCATGGCAGCAACAGACAAGGGTACAGCCAGAGGTTTGGTGGGGATGCGGTATTTCTCTACCAGGGACTGTGAAATAAGATTCCCGGCTGCTCCAGAGTCCAGTTGGGCTAGTTCGAAATAACGGTTCTCCCCGTAGACGATTGAAACTGACAACAGCAGGGATGGAGAGGATTTATTCTTGTCTAGGTGGACCTCTCTGAGCGAACCTAGACACAGGCGTTTCCCGACCTCTCCGGGCAGGCACGGATCCGGTGCTCCTTACTGCCACAGTAGAAGCAGGTCCCCTCGGCACGGCGTAAGTCCTGACGGGTCTTGACCATCTTGGTCTGGTCGACCTGCATAGGCTCAGGAGGGTGTACCTGGTTAGAGACAGAAGGAGTGACGGGTTTCTGAAAAGTAGGAGCTAGACGTGGTAACCTCCTCTCACGGGTGACCTCTCTGGCACGCTCCTGGAACCGTAGGTCAATCCGGGTGGCAAGAGTTATTAAGTCATCGAGAGTGGTAGGAATGTCCCGACCGGCAAGTTCATCTTTAATACTGCCGGACAGACCCTCCCAGAAGACGGAAACCAGAGCGTCGTTATCCCAGGCCAGCTCCGAGGCAAGGGTGCGGAACCGTATGGCATATTGGCCCACGGTGAGACTTTCCTGACGGAGGCGTAGCAATGATGATGCGGATGAGGTCTTCCGTCCGGGTTCGTCGAAGACTTTCCGGAAAGCCGTGAGAAAAGCAGGCAAGTTGGACACCAGGGGGTCTCCTCTCTCCCATAGAGGATTTAGCCAGGCCAGGGCCTCCCCGGTGAGATGGGACATGATGAATGCAATTTTGGCTCGGTCGGAGTTAAACTGGTGGGACAATAGTTCAAAGTGCAGGGTGCACTGATTTATGAAGCCCCGAGCCTGGGCGGAGTCGCCTCCGAAGCGAGGAGGTGCAGAAAGCCGAGGTCCGGGGTAGGAAATCATGGTGTTAGTGGACAGCGGAGCTGCCGGATTGCGAGACATGGCACTGGCGGAGGTTGTTGGTGGAGCAGTCAGAGTGTCCAGGCGAGTATTGACATTCCGCAGGTGACCCAGGATGGACTCCTGTTGGGACCTTTGACGGGACAGTTCATGACACAGGTCCGAGAGCGAGGGAGCTTGGGTGCCACCGGGTTCCATGGCCCGAGCAAACTGTAACGGGTCTGGAAGGCGGAACCTCTGGACTACTATACAAGGGGGCGGTCCTTGTAAGGGAGCGGGTGGCGACCAGGCAGGCAGTCACAGCAGGTGACCGGGACAGTCTCTGGGTGTACGGGCAGGAGGTCACGGCAAGTGATCGGGGCAGTCTCTGGAAGAACGGGCTGGAGGTCACGGCAAGTGACCGGGGCAGTCTCTAGGTAAAGGGTAGGTACGACCTGTGATGGCTGAACCTCCAGGTAGGCTAGCAAGGCAGATGGAGGATGTGTGCTCCCAGGTGAGCAAGCGAGAGTCTCTGGAATAGCAGGTGGTCACAGCACGTGACGGCGGAGCCTCCAGGTAGGCAAGCAGGCAGGTAGCGGAGAAGCGCTCCCAGGTGAGCGGGCAAGAGTCTCTGGAATAGCTGGTGGTCACAGCACGTGACAGCGGAGCCTCCGGGCAGGCAAGTAGGCAGGTAGCGGAGAAGCGCTCCCAGGTGAGCGGGCAAGAGTCTGGAATAGCTGGTGGTCACAGCACGTGACAGCGGAGCCTCCGGGCAGGCAAGCAGGCAGGTAACGGAGAAGTGCTCCCAGGTGAGTGGGCAAGAGTCTGGAATAGCTGGTGGTCACAGCACGTGACAGCGGAGCCTCCGGGCAGGCAAGCAGGCAGGTAGCAGAGAAGCGCTCCCAGGTGAGCGGGCAAGTTGGTCCTTAGACAGACTGACCGGAGTTGTAAGGCAGACCGTCGGACCTCAGGCAGGCAGGCAGGTAACAGGAAATCAGGCAGGATTAGGACAGCAAGCTGGCAGGAATCTGGCAGGTAACTGGCAGGTAACTGGCAACGGGACCTGAGGGCTGAAGCAGAGTGGCCGGGGACTCCTTAGGACGGCGGACTCCTTAGGACGGCGCGCGCGGCCCCTTTAAGTGGGAGGGAGAGCGCGCGCGCGCGCCCTAAGCACAGTGGCCGGGAAGGAGCGCGCGCTGCCAGCAGAGCGGGAGAGGGACGCCGGGCACGGAGCAGAGCGGTGAGGGGAACAGCGTCCCTGCCTAGCAGAGGGCAGGGACGCCGGCACTACATGGACTCCTGTAGGAGGTAGGAGAATGTATGGGCTCCTGTCAGGTATATATTATTAGAGGCAGCAGAATGTATTGGCTCATTCCAGTTATGTATTATTGGAGGCAGGAGAATGTATGGGCTCCTGTCAGGTATATATTATTGGAGGTAGGAGAATGTATGGGCTCATTCCAGGTATATATTATTGGAGGCAGGAGAATGTATGGGCTCCTGTCAGGTATATATTATTGGAGGCAGCAGAATGTATGGACTCCTGTCAGGTATATATTATTGGAGGTAGGAGAATGTGTGGGCTCCTGTCAGGTATATATTATTAGAGGCAGCAGAATGTATTGGCTCATTCCAGTTATGTATTATTGGAAGCAGGAGAATGTATGGGCTCCTGTCAGGTATATATTATTGGAGGTAGGAGAATGTATGGGCTCATTCCAGGTATATATTATTGGAGGCAGGAAAATGTATGGGCTCCTGTCAGGTATATATTATTGGAGGTAGGAGAATGTATGGGCTCCTGTCAGGTATATTATTGGAGGCTGGAGAATGTATGGGCTCCTGCCAGGTATATATTATTGGAGGCAGGAGAATGTATGGGCTCATTCCAGGTATATATTATTGGAGCCAGCAGAATCTATGGGCTCATTCCAGGTATATATTATTGGAGGCATGAGAATTTATGGGCTCATGTCAGGTATATATTATTGGAGGCAGGAGAATCTATGGGCTTATTCCAGGTATATATTATTGGAGGCAGGAGAATTTATGGGCTCCTGTCAGGTATATATTATTGGAGGCAGGAGAATGTATGGGCTCCTGTCAGGTATATATTATTGGAGGTAGGAGAAGGTATGGGCTCCTGTCAGGTATATATTATTGGAGGCTGGAGAATGTATGGGCTCCTGTCAGGTATATATTGGAGGCAGCAGAATGTATGGGCTCCTGTCAGGTGTATATTATTGGAGGTAGGAGAATGTATGGGCTCCTGTCAGCTATATATTATTGGAGGCAGGAGAATGTATGGGCTCCTGTCAGGTATATATTATTGGAGGCAGGAGAATGTATGTGCTCCTGTCAGGTATATATTATTGGAGGCAGCAGAATGTATGGACTCCTGTCAGCTATATATTATTGGAGGTAGGAGAATGCATGGGCTCCTGTCAGGTATATATTATTGGAGGTAGGAGAATGTATGGGCTCATTCCAGGTATATATTATTGGAGGCAGGAGAATGTATGGGCTCCTGTCAGGTATATATTATTGGAGGCAGGAGAATGTCTGGGCTCCTGTCAGGTATATATTATTGGAGGCAGCAGAATGTATGGGCTCCTGTCAGGTATATATTATTGGAGGCAGCAGAATGTATGGGCTCCTGTCAGGTATATATTATTGGAGTCAGCAGAATGTATGGGCTCCTGTCAGGTATATATTATTGGAGTCAGCAGAATGTATGGGCTCCTGTCAGGTATATATTATTGGAGGCAGGAGAATGTATGTGCTCCTGTCAGGTATATATTATTGGAAGCAGGAGAATGTATGGGCTCCTGTCAGGTATATATTATTGGAGGCAGGAGAATGTATGGGCTCCTGTCAGGTATATATTATTGGAGCCAGCAGAATCTATGGGCTCATTCCAGGTATATATTATTGGAGGCATGAGAATTTATGGGCTCCTGTCAGGTATATATTATTGGAGGCAGGAGAATCTATGGGCTCATTCCAGGTATATATTATTGGAGGCAGGAGAATTTATGGGCTCCTGTCAGGTATATATTATTGTAGGCAGCAGAATCTATGAGCTCCTGTCAGGTATATAGTATTGGAGGCAGGAGAATGTATCGGCTCCTGTCAGGTATATATTATTGGAGGCAGGAGAATGTATGGGCTCCTGTCAGGTATATATTATTGGAGGCAGCAGAATGTATGGGCTCCTGTCAGGTATATATTATCGGAGGAAGGAGAATGCATGGGCTCCTGTCAGGTATATATTATTGGAGGCAGGATAATCTATGGGCTCCTGTCAGGTATATATTATTGGAGGCAGCAGAATGTATGGGCTCCTGTCAGGTATATATTATTGGAGGCAGGAGAATGTATGGGCTCCTGTCAGGTATATATTATTGGAGGCAGGAGAATGTATGGGCTCCTGTCAGGTATATATTATTGGAGGCAGCTGAATGTATGGGCTCCTGTCAGGGCTGTGGAGTCTGTAAGCCTCCGTTGCGACTCCGACTCCTGGATTTTATCAGGTTCCGACTCCGGCTCCGACTCCGACTCCTTCATAAATGGCCAATTCGTAACAATAAATTTAGTGTTGTAAAATATTAACATCGTGCTTATTCAGTTTCTCACCATCATATAAGTAATCAGACCACTTAGAGCAAAAACTATATTTATTAGAATACAATTAGAATATAGCAAATAACTTTTATAAACTTTTATAAACTCTTGTAAGTAAATATGCAATAAACACGGTTATGCAGTTAATAAGAAGAAATCTATAAATTTGTCCTCAGAAAAAGTATTGCCTCTGTCAGATCATCCTTCATGGATGCCCTCTAATCTGATCTAATTATTTTGAGAGCAGAGAACAACCTCTCTACACTAACTTGGGTTGGTGGCAAAGCAGTAACCACTCGGGCAACATCTCTGACAATGTCAGGATACAGAGTTATCGCTTGTTGCACTGTTATTTTTGATGAACGGTCAAATTTCTCAATTTCTTTTAGTGCACATGAAAAATTCTGCTGAAATGTACTGGCTGTGTTCTTTGATGGGGATGACTCTTCTTCTATGCGGGAACGCTTTGCATGGTCCTTGTGATCCAAATATTATTCGAAATTAAATTCTTCATCAGTTGATGATGAGGGTGAAGATGTGGCAGGACGACCAAATTCTTCTTGTTCCTTCTGACTGTTCTGCAACCCTTTCATCCTTACTGCTATTTCAAACAGAGCTTCTTTTCCTTTAGTTAGCTGTTGATCATCTAGAAGAATCCGATGCATTGGGTCTACATAAACAGCTGCCAAAAGAATGTTATTTTGTAATAGTAGCTCCTCTCTCCATTTCATTGATGTAGCAATGCCACTTGCAATTAACCCTCCTCTTTGGGACAGGCGAAACATCAGGTTCTTCCACTCCTTTAAGAAAATACCTGGAGTTAAGTCTTCTGCTTGTAATTTTTTAGTCACTGTAAATGGGTGCTCTAGCAATTTTTCCAGCTCAGTCACCTGATTCCACTGACTTTCATTTAGCGTCAGTTGAGGATTAGCCATGTCTACAAGAAAGGTTTTCAGTTCAACCAAGCGCTGAAACATTAAGTAAGTACTGCCCCATCGTGTGGCTTGATAAATAATTGCCCCTTTTCCAGCACGTCTCTTCAAAATTGAGTCAACTTTAGGGGTTCTGGCAACAGTAGCCAATTTTCTCACCTTGCCAATCAGTGCAGCAGCATGTCCTTCTTACAGACTGTCTCTTATAGCCATATGTAGCGTATGCACAACACAGCGCATGTGATGAATGAAAGAACTTTTTGACACAGTTTCAACAAGATCATCTAAACGATCATGTTGCTGTTCATCTGAAGTAACTTCAGTTTGCTCCTCAGTTACAATACTGTGTTCCTCTATTTCAAACATTTCTGTTTCTGTGGACCCAGAATGTTCTTCTAGCTGCTGGTCTCCATCATTACTCTCATTCATTAGCTTAATAGTACTTATCATATTTGAAGCATTGTCAGTTACGACAGAAAGAACTTGCTCTTTTTTAAGTTCATAGTCTTGCAGAACCTTTTCCACCAAGACCTGGAAAAACTCACTGGTGTGATGAGCTTTGGTGTCTTTTACTGCCAATGTATTGGTAACTATTTCATTTTTGTCACAAACAAATCGGACATTGATGGCAAAATAGTTCACTCTGTGACGTGTGCGGGCATCCATTTTAAGAAACAGAAAGCGTCCCTTGAGAGTTTTTTAAGTTCTTCCTTTTGTTTAAAAGCTTCTTCGATTACTAATTTTCTAATACTCTCTCTCTCCAGAGAAGCACCAAGCTTGCGGGCCATTTCCCATTCAGACACATAAAAGCTGGTCATGAAAATAATGAAATAGGCACACTATCCTTTACAACAAGCTCTATGATCTGTTTTTTTAAATGTGTCTACTGTCATTGTCACAGTAACTTTGTCACTGACAAAATATCTTGCAACTGATGGCTGCAAAGTTCTCTGCTCCTTTGTTTGGCTGGAAGAGCTGGGCACTGGTTCATTGGTTTGGATGCAGTCTTTCTCATCCACTGCTTTCAGTACTTCTGGATGAAAGCGCTGTAAATGTCTCTTTAGATTAGAAGCTCTGGTAGGAGCATTTTTATCTTTGCCTGAATATGCACTGATCTTGGCTTCACAGCATTTGTTTTCGTCTGGATCATTTGTCATACACTGACAGACATAATGTTTTCTATCTTGAGTGATGGTGAAATGTTTAAATACAGCTGATTTAATGTGACGCTTCTTTGACGTTCTCAGGTTTTTAATTCTGCATTCACAATCCAAATGACAATTGTTTTTCCTAAAAACAATTGTACAAAATTATTGGCAGGTCGTACAACTGATATAGTGGTCAGTAATACTGTTATTCCTCATGTACTCACAGTTAACTGATGCAAAGTTTGTTGAAAGGATAATACTTCTTACAGTCTTCCTCTTCTGAGTAGCAGCTGTGAGATGCTTGGAAGACGCACACCTAGTAAACATCTAGTCTAGAGGAGGAGCTTTACTACTAAGAATTTGCAACACATTTTCACTTTCAGTTTCATACATTGTAAGTAGGGGGGTTGGGGCAGCATGAGGTTAACCAAGTATAAGATTAGATAAGGGCAGTGGAGAACAGTGACACACAAGAAGTAAGAAATGTCTCTATCTCCAGCAGAACTGCTTATCACTGTTGTTCATAGTTTGATAGAACATATACGTATATTTGAGTAACATTTATAAAATTCATATGAAAGTTCAATTATGAAATATTAATACATTTTTTTTAAAGCTGGAGTCGGAGTCAGTACATTTCTACCGACTCCGACTCCAACCAAAACTAACTCCGACTCCACTACTCCGACTCCTCAGCCCTGGCTCCTGTCAAGTATATATTATTGGAGGCAGCAGAATGTATGGGCTCCTGTGAGGTATATATTATTGGATGCAGGAGAATCTATGGGCTCCTGTCAGGTATATATTATTGGAGGCAGGAGAATCTATGGGCTCCTGTCAGGTATATATTATTGGAGGCAGGAGAATCTATGGGCTCCTGTCAGGTATATATTATTGGAGGCAGCAGACTCTATGGCCTCCTACCAGGTATATATTATTAGAGGCAGCAGAATCTATGGGCTCCTGTCAGGTATATATTATTGGAGGTAGGAGAATCTATGGGCTCCTGTCAGGTATATATTATTGGAGGCAGGTGAATGTATGGGCTCCTGTCAGGTATATATTATTGGAGGCAGGAGAATGTATGGGCTCCTGTCAGGTATATATTATTGGAGGCAGCAGAATGTATGGGATCCTGTCAGGTATATATTATTGGAGGCAGCAGACTCTATGGCCTCCTACCAGGTATATGTTATTAGAGGCAGCAGAATCTATGGGCTCCTGTCAGGTATATATTATTGGAGGTAGGAGAATCTATGGGCTCCTGTCAGGTATATATTATTGGAGGTAGGAGAATCTATGGGCTCCTGTCAGGTATATATTATTGGAGGTAGGAGAATCTATGGGCTCCTGTCAGGTATATATTAACCCCTGCACAACCCAAGGTGGTTTGCACGTTAATGACCAGGCCAATTTTTACAATTCTGACCACTATCACTTTATGAGGTGATTACTCTGGAACGCTTCAACAGATCCCCCTAATTCTGAGATTGTTTTTCGTGACATATTGTACTTCATGATTGTGGTAAAATTTCTTCGATATCACTTGTTTATTTGTGAAAAAAAAACTGAAATTTAGCGAAAATTTAGAAAATGTTGCAATTTTCAAAATTTTAATTTTTATGCCCTTAAATCAGAGAGATATAGCACACACAATAGTTAATATATAACATTTCCCACATGTCTACTTTACATCAGCACAATTTTGGAACCAAATTTTTTTTTTATTAGGGAGCTATAAGGGTTAAAAGTTGACCATTTATTTCTCATTTTTCCAACAAAATTTACAAAACCATTTTTTATGGACCACATCACATTTGAAGTCACTTTGAGGGGTCTTTATGACAGAAAATACCCAAAAGTGACACCATTCTAAAAACTGCACCCCTCAACGTGCTCAAAACCACATTCAAGAACTTTATTAATAAAGAACTTTATTAAGGTGCTTCACAGGAATTTTTGGAATGTGGAACAAAAAAATTAACATTTAACTTTTTTCACAAAAATGTTACTTTAGACCCAATTTTTTTTATTTTCGCAGGGGTAACAGGAAAAAATGGACCCCAAAATTTGTTGTGAAATTTTCCCTGAGCACGTAGATACCCCATATGTGGGGGAAAACCATTGTTTGGGCGCACGGTAGGGTTCGGAAGGGAAGGAGCGCCATTTGACTTTTTGAATGTAAAATTTGCTTGAATAATTAGCGGACGCCATGTTGCGTTTGGGGAGCCCCTGATGTGCCTAAACAGTGGAAGCCCCCCACAAGTGACACCATTTTGGAAACTAGACCCCTCAGGGAATTTATCTAGATGTGTGGTGAGCACCCTGAACCCCCAAGTGTTTTACAGAAGTTTATAACATGGAGCCGTGAAAATAAAAAAATCAAACTTTTTTCACGAAAATTGTTTTAGCCCCAATTTTTTTTTATTTTCACACGGATAAGAGGAGAAAATGGACCCCAAAAACTTTTGTGCAATTTCTCCTGAGTACCCCAATACCCCATTTGTGGGGAAAATACAGTGTTTTGGCACACGGCAGAGTTCAGAGGGGAAGGAGCACTGTGTGACGTATTGAACGCAAAATTGGCTGGAATCGAGAGCGGACGGCATGTCGCGTTTGGAGAGCCCCTGAGGTGCCTAAATAGAGGAAACCCCCCACAAGTGACCCCATTTTGGAGACTACACCCCTCAAAGATTTTATCAAGGGGTATAGTGAGCATTTTGAACCCAGAGGTATGACTCAGAATTTGATAACATTAGGTCATCATATTGAATAAGTTTTCATTAGTCTTGAGCGCAAGTGCTCGCTACTTGAGTTTGCATCGGACACTCAGGTATGCACCATGTATCGTGGGTGCTCGAGTCACATGCTCGAGTCCCCGCCCGCATGTTTCACGGTTATTAGACATCCAAAAAATACATGCGGGGAACGCTCTTACATGGCAGGCAATCCCCACGAGTTTTTTTTGCCCACGAAGCGTATCTGGCTGGGGCTCGAGCATGTTATTTGAGCACCCGCGATACTCAGTGCATACCCGAGCACCCGATGCAAACTCAAGTAGCGAGCACTTGCGCTCAACACTAGTCGCTGTTATGGATGCGGGTGGTGGAACCTCTGTGCTGCGGTGCAAGGAGGGGCTTGAGGGGCTTGACTAAGTATCAACTCGGTCCAACCAAGGTCGCACGGCGGCTCAGTTGACTTAGTGAGCCAGGGAGGAACCGAGCAGAGGGACCAGGTGCCACTCTGGGACCGACCTTGTATGAGAGCAGGTGACTCCCACGGGTCAGAAGGCAGGAACTGACCGGTACAGTGGATGAGCTTCAGCTGGCTGGCTGACAGGTGGTCCAGGTAGACAAGCAGACTGATTAGGCAGATAGTCAGGTGAGTGTTCCGGGTAGGCAAGCTGGCGGCACAACAGGTAGCTGGCTGGAGCTTCCAGTTAAGCGGGCAGGCAGGCACGGCAGGTAACAGGCAGGTGCTTCCAGGTAAGCAGGCGGGCAGAGCCCATAGACAGACTGGTGGACTGGACTGTAGACAGACTGTCGGGCTGAAGAGAAGTCAGGCTAGCGGACTGAGCAGAAGATCAGACTCGCCAACAGGACTGACTTGCAGAGGACCTGGGGGCTGAAGCAAAGTAAAAATCACAAAGCAACAACCTTGCACGGGCACCTCCATATTGGAGGAGGTGCCTCTTATAGGAAAAGCCCTCCGGTGATTGGCCGGGGACTTTTTAGGACGGCGTGCTCTGCCCCTTTAAGAGGGAGGGAGCGCGCGAGCCCTAAGCACAGAGCCAGGGAAGCTGTGTGCACCAGCATCCGCTGCAGTGAGGCTGGAAGACGCTGGAGCAGGACCGCGGCGGTAAGGGGGATGGCATCTCTGCCTGGCAGGGGGCAGAGACGCCGATGCTACAGTACCCCCCCCCCCTTTACACCCCCTCTTTTTCAGGCCAGCAAGAAATTTTTTAAGACGAAGAGGGGGCATGGATGTTCTCCCTGGGTTCCCAAGACCTCTCCTCCGGGCCAAACCCCTTCCAATCCACCAGAAAAAAGTTTTTTCCTCTTACCCTTTTGGTGGCCAAAATGTTCTTTACCTCATAGACGTCCTCAGCGGAAACTGGAGCTGGAGTGGTACCTGGATCGTCAGAAAAAGAATTAAGAACAACTGGTTTGAGGAGAGATACGTGGAAGGAGTTGGGAATCCGTAAGGTGGCCGGGAGTTTTAGCTTGTAAGCCACGGGATTGATTTGCTTGAGAACCTCAAACGGCGGACTGATGAACCGCGGACTGATGAACCGCGGACCCAACTTATACGATGGAATTTTGAGCCGAACATGTTTGGAGGAGAGCCAGACCCTGTCTCCCGGACGAAAAAGAGGCGGATCCAGACGTCTCTTATCGGCATGTCTCTTCATCCGTTCAGAGGACTGAAGAAGTGCGGATCTAGTGTTTTCCCAAATAGTAGAAAATTCGCTGACCAGAGACTCCACGGCAGGATTGTCCACTGAAGCGGAGACCGGAAACGGAATCCGGGGGTGTTGACCTTAGACCACAAAGAACGGGGATTTGGAAAAAGACTTACTCTCATGGTTGTTATAGGAGAACTCGGCCCAAGGAAGGAGCTCAACCCAATCATTATGGTGAGCATTCACGAAATGCCGGAGAAAGTTGGTAAGGACCTGGTTGATACGTTCCACTTGACCATTGGACTGAGGATGATAAGCAGAGGAGAAATCCAGGGTGACATCCAGCAGCTTACACGTAGCTCTCCAGAAGCGCGAAGTGAACTGGACCCCGCGATCAGACACAATGTGGAGGGGTAGGCCGTGGAGACGAAAGATGTGAAGAATGAAGTCCTTAGCCAGCACAGATGCGGACAGGAGACCAGGCAGAGGGATGAAGTGGGCCATTTTAGAAAAGCGGTCAGCAACCACCCAAATGACGGTACAACCGGCTGAAACAGGGAGATCCATAATAAAGTCCATAGCAATGTGTTGCCACGGGGCGGAAGGTACGGGTAGAGGCAGGAGACGACCGGCGGGCAGATGCCTGGGAACTTTGTTACGGGCACAGGAGGAACAAGCTGAGATGAAATACGCAACATCCTTGCGTAGCGAAGGCCACCAGTAATGCCGGGCGATGAGCAGGAAGGTCTTCCTCTGGCCAGCATGGCCGGCTAGTTTGGATGAATGACCCCAGAGAAGAACCTTCTTACGATCCGGAACTGCTACAAAAGTCTTACCGGGGGAAGACGAGACAGGTCAAACGGGGCCACGGTCATTACTCTGGAGGGGTCGATGATATGCACGCCTCTTGGTCGGAGGACAGGAATGAGCGGGATAGAGCGTCGGCTTTAACGTTCTTGTCAGCAGGGCAGTAATGTAGAAAAAGCAGAATCGGGCAAAGAACAGAGACCACCGGGCCTGACGTGGATTGAGTCTCTGGGCATTTTGTAGATAGGCCAGGTTTTTGTGATCTGTGTAGATTATCACCGGGTGCAGAGCCCCTTCCAGCAGGAAGCGCCACTCCTCCAGCGCCAATTTGATGGCAAGCAGCTCACGATCTCCTATGGAGTAGTTGCGCTCAGACGAGGAGAAGAGCTTGGAGAAAAAGCCGCAGGTGTAACGGGTCTGGAAGGCGGAACCTCTGGACTACTATACAAGGGGGCGGTCCTTGTAAGGGAGCGGGTGGCGACCAGGCAGGCAGTCACAGCAGGTGACCGGGACAGTCTCTGGGTGTACGGGCAGGAGGTCACGGCAAGTGATCGGGGCAGTCTCTGGAAGAACGGGCTGGAGGTCACGGCAAGTGACCGGGGCAGTCTCTAGGTAAAGGGTAGGTACGACATGTGATGGCTGAACCTCCAGGTAGGCTAGCAAGGCAGATGGAGGATGTGTGCTCCCAGGTGAGCAAGCGAGAGTCTCTGGAATAGCAGGTGGTCACAGCACGTGACGGCGGAGCCTCCAGGTAGGCAAGCAGGCAGGTAGCGGAGAAGCGCTCCCAGGTGAGCGGGCAAGAGTCTCTGGAATAGCTGGTGGTCACAGCACGTGACAGCGGAGCCTCCGGGCAGGCAAGCAGGCAGGTAGCGGAGAAGCGCTCCCAGGTGAGCGGGCAAGAGTCTGGAATAGCTGGTGGTCACAGCACGTGACAGCGGAGCCTCCGGGCAGGCAAGCAGGCAGGTAACGGAGAAGTGCTCTCAGGTGAGCGGGCAAGAGTCTGGAATAGCTGGTGGTCACAGCACGTGACAGCGGAGCCTCCGGGCAGGCAAGCAGGCAGGTAGCGGAGAAGCGCTCCCAGGTGAGCGGGCAAGTTGGTCCTTAGACAGACTGACCGGAGTTGTAAGGCAGACCGTCGGACCTCAGGCAGGCAGGCAGGTAACAGGAAATCAGGCAGGATTAGGACAGCAAGCTGGCAGGAATCTGGCAGGAATCTGGCAGGAATCTGGCAGGAATCTGGCAGGTAACTGGCAGGTAACTGGCAACGGGACCTGAGGGCTGAAGCAGAGTAGAACGGTGCAACAACATTGCTCGGGCACCTCCATTTTGGAGGAGGTGCCTTATATATGGTAAAGTCCTCCGGCCATTGGCCGGGGACTCCTTAGGACGGCGCGCGCGGCCCCTTTAAGAGGGAGGGAGAGCGCGCGCGCGCCCTAAGCACAGTGGCCGGGAAGGAGCGCGCGCTGCCAGCAGAGCGGGAGAGGGACGCCGGGCACGGAGCAGAGCGGTGAGGGGAACAGCGTCCCTGCCTAGCAGAGGGCAGGGACGCCGGCACTACAGTACCCCCCCCTTTAGGCCCCCCTTTTTTAGGCCAGATAGAAATTTAGCTAGGATGAGAGGGGCATGGATGTTCTCCCCGGGCTCCCACGTTCTCTCCTCAGGACCAAACCCCTTCCAATCTACCAGAAAAAAGGTCTTTCCTCTTACCCTTTTGGTGGCAAGAATGTTCTCTACCTCAAACTCGTCCTCAGCAGAAACCGGAGCAGGAGGCGTACCTGTAGACTTGGAAAAAGAGTTAAGCACCACGGGTTTGAGGAGAGATACATGGAAGGAGTTAGGGATCCGTAAGTTGGCCGGGAGTTTCAATTTATAGGCCACCGGGTTGATCTGACTGATGACCTCCAGAGGACCGATGAACCGAGGCCCTAACTTGTAAGAAGGTATCTTGAGTCGAACATATTTAGATGAGAGCCAGACTTTATCTCCTGGACGAAATTGTGGAGGATCCAGGCGTTTTTTGTCAGCGTGTCTTTTCATACGCTCGGATGACAGAAGGAGTGCGGACCTGGTACTCTCCCATATGGAGGAAAATTTGCTAACGAGAGATTCCGCAGCCGGGTTGTCCACAGAGGTGGAGACAGGAAAAGGAATCCGAGGATGCTGACCAAAGACTACAAAAAACGGGGATTTGGAGGAGGATTCGCTCTCGTGATTATTATAAGAGAACTCGGCCCATGGTAGGAGATCCACCCAGTCAGAATGGTGGGCATTAACGAAGTGCCGGAGGTAACTGGTCAGGTTCTGATTGATCCGCTCCACTTGACCATTGGACTGTGGGTGGTAAGCGGAAGAGAAGTCCAGGGTGACGTCTAGTAGTTTACAAGTGGCTCTCCAGAAACGTGAGGTGAACTGTACCCCACGATCCGACACGATGTGGAGGGGCAGGCCATGAAGACGGAAGATGTGGCGGATAAAGTCTTTAGCCAGCTCGGGTGCAGACGGAAGGCCTGGCAGGGGAATAAAGTGAGCCATCTTGGAAAAGCGGTCAGCGACCACCCAAATGACCGTACAACCGGCAGAGACGGGGAGATCAGTTATAAAGTCCATCGCTATATGCTGCCAGGGGGCAGCAGGTACAGGAAGCGGAAGGAGGCGTCCGGCTGGCAGATGTCTCGGGACTTTGTTGCGGGCGCAGGACACACAGGCAGAAACAAAGTCTATTATGTCCTTGTGCAGGGTAGGCCACCAATAGTGCCGGGCAATAAGCTGGAGGGTCTTTTTCTGACCGGCGTGGCCAGCTAGTTTAGACAAATGGCCCCAGTGTAGGATCTTCTCCCGATCAGGTACTGAAACAAACGTCTTACCGGGAGGGAGACGATTTAGACTCACGGGAGCCACCTGCATTACTCTGGCGGGATCGATGATATGTTTAGGTTCTTCCTCGAGATCGGACACCAGAAAGGATCGGGACAAGGCGTCTGCTTTGACGTTTTTGTCAGCCGGGCGAAAATGAAGAACAAAATCAAAGCGAGCAAAAAACAAGGACCACCGGGCTTGGCGCGGGTTCAGTCTCTGGGCATGCTGGAGGTAAGCCAAGTTCTTGTGGTCAGTGTAAATTATTACCGGATGAAGAGCCCCCTCGAGTAGGTAACGCCACTCCTCCAACGCCAGCTTGATGGCCAATAACTCTCGGTCTCCTATGGAATAGTTGCGCTCAGAAGAGGAGAAGAGTTTGGAGAAGAAGCCACAAGTTACCATTCTCCCGGAGGATGATTTTTGAGTAAGTACCGCTCCGGCTCCAGAGGAGGAGGCGTCAACTTCCAGGAAGAACTGCTTGTTGCCGTCCGGGCGATGCAGCACCGAGGCGGAAGAGAAGGCCTGTTTTAGGGAAAGAAAGGCCTCCTCTGCTTCGGGCGGCCACTCTTTGGGATTAGTACCCTTACGGGTGAGCGCGGAAATTGGGGCAGTCCGGGAAGAGAAGTGCGGTATGAAGAGGCGGTAATAGTTGGCGAAGCCCAGGAACCGTTGAATAGCCTTCAACCCCTCTGGTCAGGGCCATTTCTCGATGGCAGACAGTTTCTCAGGATCCATTTGTAGGCCGGTCTGAGAGATAATGTAGCCCAGAAACGGAAGCGAGGTCTGCTCAAAGAGGCACTTCTCAAATTTAGCGTAGAGATGGTTCTGCCTGAGCCTGAGCAGGACCTGACGAACGTCCCTCCGGTGAGTCTGGAGATCCGGAGAGAAGACCAAGATGTCGTCCAGGTACACCACTACGCAGGAGTAGAGAAGGTCCCGGAAGATGTCATTGACCAACTCTTGAAAGACGGCAGGAGCGTTACAGAGGCCAAAGGGCATTACCAGATATTCATAGTGGCCGTCCCGGGTGTTGAATGCCGTCTTCCATTCATCCCCCTGACGGATACGAACCAGGTTGTACGCCCCACGGAGGTCCAGTTTGGTGAAGATTCTAGCCCCCCTCAGACGATCAAATAACTCCGGAATGAGCGGAAGGGGGTACTTATTCTTCACCGTGATCTGGTTAAGGCCTCTATAGTCTATACAGGGACGGAGAGAGCCGTCCTTCTTTTTGACGAAAAAGAAGCCTGCTCCCGCCGGGGAGGTAGATTTCCGGATGAATCCCCTGGCCAGATTCTCCTCAATATATTCGGACATCGACCGGGTCTCAGCAGCGGATAATGGATAAATACGCTCACGGGGAGGAGAAGTACCAGGTAACAGGTCGATAGGGCAGTCGTATGGTCTATGAGGGGGTAGTGTCTCTGCCTCCTTTTTATTAAAGACATCAGCATAAGTCCAATAAGGAATCGGAAGTCCAGGTAGATTAGCTGGGGTAGGAGAAGGACGGACGGGATGAACGGGAACCAGACAGGTCTTATGGCAGCCCTGTCCCCAGCGAAGGACTTCTCCGGTCTGCCATTCAAGCACGGGTGCATGTCTCTGGAGCCAAGGTAGGCCTAGCAAGAGGGCGTGAGAGAGTCCAGGCAGAACATGGAAGGAGATACTTTCAGAATGCAGCATTCCCACCTGCAGAGTAATGGATTCGGTGATGAGTTGGATGGGGCGTGGTAAGAGCCCCCCATCCACGGCAGCAACAGACAAGGGTACAGCCAGAGGTTTGGTGGGGATGCGGTATTTCTCTACCAGGGACTGTGAAATAAGATTCCCGGCTGCTCCAGAGTCCAGTTGGGCTAGTTCGAAATAACGGTTCTCCCCGTAGACGATTGAAACTGACAACAGCAGGGATGGAGAGGATTTATTCTGGTCTAGGTGGACCTCTCTGAGCGAACCTAGACACAGGCGTTTCCCGACCTCTCCGGGCAGGCACGGATCCGGTGCTCCTTACTGCCACAGTAGAAGCAGGTCCCCTCGGCACGGCGTAAGTCCTGACGGGTCTTGACCATCTTGGTCTGGTCGACCTGCATAGGCTCAGGAGGGTGTACCTGGTTAGAGACAGAAGGAGTGACGGGTTTCTGAAAAGTAGGAGCTAGACGTGGTAACCTCCTCTCACGGGTGACCTCTCTGGCACGCTCCTGGAACCGTAGGTCAATCCGGGTGGCAAGAGTTATTAAGTCATCGAGAGTGGTAGGAATGTCCCGACCGGCAAGTTCATCTTTAATACGGCCGGACAGACCCTCCCAGAAGACGGAAACCAGAGCGTCGTTATCCCAGGCCAGCTCCGAGGCAAGGGTACGGAACCGTATGGCATATTGGCCCACGGTGAGACTTTCCTGACGGAGGCGTAGCAATGATGATGCGGATGAGGTCTTCCGTCCGGGTTCGTCGAAGACTTTCCGGAAAGCCGTGAGAAAAGCAGGCAAGTTGGACACCAGGGGGTCTCCTCTCTCCCATAGAGGATTTAGCCAGGCCAGGGCCTCCCCGGTGAGATGGGACATGATGAATGCAATTTTGGCTCGGTCGGAGTTAAAGTGGTGGGACAATAGTTCAAAGTGCAGGGTGCACTGATTTATGAAGCCCCGAGCCTGGGCGGAGTCGCCTCCGAAGCGAGGAGGTGCAGAAAGCCGAGGTCCGGGGTAGGAAATCATGGTGTTAGTGGACAGCGGAGCTGCCGGATTGCGAGACATGGCACTGGCGGAGGTTGTTGGTGGAGCAGTCAGAGTGTCCAGGCGAGTATTGACATTCCGCAGGTGACCCAGGATGGACTCCTGTTGGGACCTTTGACGGGACAGTTCATGACACAGGTCCGAGAGCGAGGGAGCTTGGGTGCCACCGGGTTCCATGGCCCGAGCAAACTGTAACGGGTCTGGAAGGCGGAACCTCTGGACTACTATACAAGGGGGCGGTCCTTGTAAGGGAGCGGGTGGCGACCAGGCAGGCAGTCACAGCAGGTGACCGGGACAGTCTCTGGGTGTACGGGCAGGAGGTCACGGCAAGTGATCGGGGCAGTTTCTGGAAGAACGGGCTGGAGGTCACGGCAAGTGACCGGGGCAGTCTCTAGGTAAAGGGTAGGTACGACCTGTGATGGCTGAACCTCCAGGTAGGCTAGCAAGGCAGATGGAGGATGTGTGCTCCCAGGTGAGCAAGCGAGAGTCTCTGGAATAGCAGGTGGTCACAGCACGTGACGGCGGAGCCTCCAGGTAGGCAAGCAGGCAGGTAGCGGAGAAGCGCTCCCAGGTGAGCGGGCAAGAGTTTCTGGAATAGCTGGTGGTCACAGCACGTGACAGCGGAGCCTCCGGGCAGGCAAGCAGGCAGGTAGCGGAGAAGCGCTCCCAGGTGAGCGGGCAAGAGTCTGGAATAGCTGGTGGTCACAGCACGTGACAGCGGAGCCTCCGGGCAGGCAAGCAGGCAGGTAACGGAGAAGTGCTCTCAGGTGAGCGGGCAAGAGTCTGGAATAGCTGGTGGTCACAGCACGTGACAGCGGAGCCTCCGGGCAGGCAAGCAGGCAGGTAGCGGAGAAGCGCTCCCAGGTGAGCGGGCAAGTTGGTCCTTAGACAGACTGACCGGAGTTGTAAGGCAGACCGTCGGACCTCAGGCAGGCAGGCAGGTAACAGGAAATCAGGCAGGATTAGGACAGCAAGCTGGCAGGAATCTGGCAGGTAACTGGCAGGTAACTGGCAACGGGACCTGAGGGCTGAAGCAGAGTAGAACGGTGCAACAACATTGCTCGGGCACCTCCATTTTGGAGGAGGTGCCTTATATATGGTAAAGTCCTCCGGCCATTGGCCGGGGACTCCTTAGGACGGCGCGCGCGGCCCCTTTAAGAGGGAGGGAGAGCGCGCGCGCGCGCCCTAAGCACAGTGGCCGGGAAGGAGCGCGCGCTGCCAGCAGAGCGGGAGAGGGACGCCGGGCACGGAGCAGAGCGGTGAGGGGAACAGCGTCCCTGCCTAGCAGAGGGCAGGGACGCCGGCACTACAGCAGGTTACTGTTACGGGTCCGGGTGGTGAACCCTCTGTGCCGCGGTGCAAGGAGGGACCCAGAGAGGCGTAACTAAGTATCAACCCGAACTGACCCTGGTCGGACGGCGGCAAACGACTTCGTGACCAGGGAGGATCCGGGCAGAGGGACCAGGTGCTACTCTGGGGACGACTTTGTAAGAGAGCAGGTGGCTCCCACGGGTCAGATGGCTGGGACTGACTGGTATGACGGATGGACATAGCAAGCAGGCAGAAGTCTCTGGTTAGCTGACAGGTGGCCACGGTACGTGACAGCAGAGCAAGTAGTAGTCTCTAGGTTTACCAGGCAGGTGGTCACAGCAAGTGACTGCAGAGCCTCCAGGTAGGCTAGCAGGTAACAGACGGGTGCTCCAAGGTGAGCGGGCTGACGGACACATCAGGTAACAAGCGGGTGCTCCCAGGTGAGCGGGCTGACAGACAAGACGGGTAACAGGCAGGTAACAGGTGAGCGCTCCAGGTGAGCGGGCTGGCAGGCTCGGCAGGTAACGGGCAGATAACAGGCTGGCAGGCAGGACGAGGAGTCAGGCTAGCAGCGGAATCTGAGGGCTGAAGCAGAGATAAGTAACTGTGCAGCAACTTTTGCTCGGGCAGGTGCTACTCTGGGGACGACCTTGTAAGAGAGCAGGTGGCTCCCACGGGTCAGATGGCTGGGACTGAGCGGTATGACGGATGGACACAGCAAGCAGGCAGAAGTCTCTGGTTAGCTGACAGGTGGCCACGGTATGTGACAGCAGAGCAAGTAGTAGTCTCTAGGTTTACCAGGCAGGTGGTCACAGCAAGTGACGGCAGAGCCTCCAGGTAGGCTAGCAGGTGACAGACGGGTGCTCCCAGGTGAGCGGGCTGACAGACAAGACAGATAACAGGCAGGTAACAGGTGAGCGGGCTGGCAGGCTCGGCAGGTAACGGGCAGATAACAGGCTGGCAGGCAGGACGAGGAGTCAGGCTAGCAGCGGAACCTGAGGGCTGAAGCAGAGATAAGTAACCGTGCAACAACTTTTACTCGGGCACCTCCATTTTGGAGGAGGTGCCTTAAATATGGGAGGTCCTCCGGCTATTGGCCGGGAACTCCTTAGGACGGCGCACGCAGCCCCTTTAAGAGAGAGGGAGCGCGCGCGCGCCCTAAGCACAGTGCCCGGGAAAGAATGCACGCCGGCCGCTGCAGGAAGAGGAGCGCAGGAGGACCCCGCGCAGGGAGCGGGGAGGTGAGAGGGACGGCGTCTCTGCCTGGCAGGAGGCAGAGACGCCGATGCTACAGTTACCATTCTCCCAGACGGGGATTTGTGGGTGAGTACCGCTCCGACTCCGGAGGAGGAAGCATCAACCTCCAGGAAGAACTGCTTGTTGCAATCCGGACGGTGCCGCACAGGGGTCAGTCAACTCCGTGAACCAGGGAGGAACCGAGCAGAGGGACCAGGTGCCACTCTGGGATCGACCTTTGTATGAGAGCAGGTGACTCTCTCGGGTCAGAAGGCAGGAACTGACCGGTACAGTGGATGAGCTTCGGCTGGCAGGCTGACGGGTGGTCCGGGTAGACAAGCAGGCTGATTAGGCAGATAGTCAGGCGAGTGTTCCGGGTAGGCAAGCTGGCGGCACAACAGGTAGCTGGCTGGTGCTTCCACGAAGCAGGCAGGCACGGCAGGTAACAGGCAGGTGCTTCCAGGTAAGCGGGCTGGCAGGCATGGCAGGTAACAGGCGGGTTCATCCAGGTAAGCGAGCAGGCACGGCAGGTAACAGGCAGGCGCTTCCAGGTAAGCAGGCGGGCAGAGTCCATAGACAGACTGGCAGACTGGACTGTAGACAGACTGTCGGGCTGAAGAGAAGTCAGGCTAGCGGACTGAGCAGAAGATCAGACTGGCGAACAGGACTGACTTGCAGAGGACCTGGGGGCTGAAGCAATGTAAAAATCACAAAGCAACAACCTTGCACGGGCACCTCCATATTGGAGGAGGTGCCTCTTATAGGAAAAGCCCTCCGGTGATTGGCCGGGGACTTTTTAGGACGGCGTGCTCTGCCCCTTTAAGAGGGAGGGAGCGCGCGAGCCCTAAGCACAGAGCCACAGATGCTGCGTGCAGCAGCTGCAGGTAGGCCGGAAGACGCTGGAGCAGGACCGCGGCGGTAAGGGGGATGGCGTCTCTGCCTGGCAGGGGGCAGAGACGCCGATGCTACGGTCGCCATATCGTCATCTTTTTTTTTTTTTTTAACTTTTGAAAAAAATCTCAACCCCAACCCTAGCCCAACCCTAACCCAACCCTAACCCAACCCTAACCCAACCTTAGCCCAACCATAACTCCAACCCCAACCCTAGCCCAACCCTAACCCTAGCACAACCCTAACCCGAGAGTTTATTTTTTATGCCGTTCCTCGTGCGGTTTAAGTGATTAGACGACTTTATTCTTCGGGTCGGTGCGATTACAGCGATACCAGAATCATATCGGGTTTTTATGATTGACAGCTGTCTCACACTAAAAGACGCATTTTTTTGTAAAATCTAGTTTTTGCATCGCCATATTTTGAGAGCTATAATTTTTCCATATTTTGGCCGACAGAGTCATGTGATGGCTTGTTTTTTGCGGGATGAGTTGACGTTTTTATTTGTGCCATTTTCAGGCACGTGACATTTTTTGATCGCTTTCTATTCCGATTTTTGGGAGGCAGAATAAACAAAAACCAACAATTCAGGAATTGTTTTTTTTTTTTCCGTGTGTGGTAAAATTTATAAGGTAACTTTATTTTTCGGGTCAGTACGTTTACAGCGGTACCACATTTATATTGTTTTTCTATGTTTTGGCGCTTTTACACAAAAGCTATTTTAGAGAAAAAAATATTTTTTTGCATCGCTTTATTCTGAGAGCTATAACTTTTTTATTTTTCGGCTGATGGAGCTGTATCACGGCTTGTTGTTTGCAGGACAAGATGACGTTTTCAGCTGTACCATTTTTATTTATATCCGTCTTTTTGATCGCTTGTTATTCCATTTTTTGTTTGACAGTATGATGATAAAGCATTGTTTTTTGCTTCGTTTTTTATTTATTTTTTTTACTGTGTTCACTAAAGGGGTTAACTAGTGGGACAGCTTTATAGTTCAGGTCATTCCAGACGCAGCGATACCAAATATGTGTACTTTTTATTGTTTTTTTTTTTTCATGATAGTATTTATTGATGGGTACGTTATATTTTTATTTTTGGTGGATTATTTTTTTTATTTTTTTTTATATATTTTTACATTTTTTTTTTTTTTTTTCCACTTTCTGACACTTTTTTTTACTTTTATTCTTTGTCCCACTATGGGACTTTCACTTTTTTTATTCTGATCGCCTGTATAGCACAGGGATGGAATGGAGCACCATCCCTGTGCTATACAGGCGGTCAGCGCTGCTGATGCAGAAGATACTTTGGTCATGCACTGCACATGACCAAAGTATCTTCCTGCTGTCTGGTGACCCGGATGTTGCTGGAGGCCGGCAGGAGAGGTGAGTATCCCGATCACCTTCCCTTGCCACCGCAATGCTACGATCGACTTTGATCGCAGCAGTGCGGGGGTTAATGTGCCGGGAGCGGTGCAGGACCGCTCCCAGCACATAGCACCGGGTGTCAGCTGTGACAATCAGCTGACACCCGGCAGCAATCGTGCCCGCACAGCCTGTCTGCGGGCGTGATCGCAAAGACGTATTAATACGTGTCAGTCTCTTAAAGCCCAGGGTGCAGATACGTATTAATACGTCTTGGGCTTTAAAGGGGTTAATGAAGGTAGTAGACTCTATGGGCTCCTGCCAGGTATATATATTTTTGGAGCCTGGAGAATGTATGGGCGCCTACCAGGCAGGGCTGGCTCCAGGTTTTTTTGGGCCCCGGGCGAAAGAGTGTCAGTGGGCCCCTTTAACACATACCACGATTCATGATGCAGAGATACGGCGGAGAAATATTATATATATATATATAGTACAATGCAAAGATTTCACTTCTTACATTACATGAGTGATATCTATTGTAAATTCTACAATAGCTCAGAAACCGGTGAATCGCTCCACACAGAATACTGGCCCCCATATAAGGCTCTATACAGAATACTGGCCCCCATATAAGGCCCCATACGGAATACTGGCCCCCATATAATGTCCCATACGGAATACTGGCCCCCATATAAGGCTCCATACGGAATACTGGTCCCCATATAAGTCTGCATACAGAATACTGGCACCCATATAAGGCTCCATACAGAATACTGGCCTCCATATAAGGCTCCATATGGAATACTGGCCTCCATATAAGGCTCCATACAGAATACTGGCCTCCATATAAGGCTCCATACGGAATACTGGCTCCCATATAAGGCTCCATACAGAATACTGGCCCCCATATAACGCTCTATACAGGATACTGGTCCCCTTATAAAGCTCCATACAGGATACTGGCCCCCATATAACGCTCCATACAGGATACTGGTCCCCATATAATGCTGCATGCAGGCTGTTACCCCCCACATAATGCCCCATGCAGGCTGTCCCCCCCCTTATAATGCTCCATGCAGGCTATTACCCCCCACATAATGCCCCATACAGGCTGTCCCCCCCCCCTTTAATGCTCCATGCAGGCTGTTACCCCCCACATAATGCCCCATACAGGCTGCCCCCTCCCCTTATAATGCTCCATGCAGGCTGTTCCCCCCACATAATGCACTATGCAGGCTGTCCCCCCCCCCCTTATAATGCCCCATGCAGGCTGTCACCCCCTCTCTCTATAATGCCCCATGCAGGATGTCACCCCCTATCTTTATAATGCCCCATGCAGGATGTCACCCCCCCTTTACAATGCCCCATGCAGGATGTCACCCCCTCTCTTTATAATGCTCCATGCAGGCTGTTCCCCCCACATAATGCACTATGCAGGCTGTCCCCCCCCTTTATAATGCCCCATGCAGGCTGTTCCCCACCTTATAATGCCCCATGCAGGATGTCATCCCCTCTCTTTATACTTCCCCATGCAGGATGCCACCCCCCCTCTTAATAATGCCCCATGCAGGATGTCACACCCCCCCTCTTTATAATGCCCCATGCCTCCATACATTAATAAAAAAAAATTCAAATACTCACCTCCCTCCTCCTCACCTGCTACCTGCTGCTCGCTGCTCGGGTCCGGACTCCAGCGTTGTTGGCGTCTTCCCGCTCAGCGCTCCCTGTGACGGCTCAGGGGAGGGCGCGGTGTAAAGACGTCACCGCACCCTCTGACCTGAGACGTCACAGGGAGCGCGCACCAGGAAGACAGCGGATCTGCGGATGCACGGGGAGAGGTAAGTATCCGGCTGCCGGGGCCCTGAGCATGCGGCGGAGAAGGGTGGGCGCTGACACCGCTCTCCTCCGCCCATAGCCCAGCGGGGTGTGCGACCGCCAGTGGGCCCCTCTGCCTGCTCAGGGCCCCGGCACTTGCCCTGGTGCGCCGGGTGCTGACGCCGGCCCTGCTACCAGGTATACATTATTGGAGGCAGCAGAATCTATGGGCGACTACCAGTTATATATTATTGGAGCCAGTAGAATCTATGGGCTCCTACCAGGTATATATTATTGGAGCTAGCAGAATCTATGGGCTCCTACCAGGTATATATTATTGGAGCTAGCAGAATGTACAAGCTCCTACCAGGTCAGGGGAAGTGCACCCTCTGACCCATGCGCGTCGCTGTGAAACCCCAGATACTGGGCGTTACACAGCGTGTTTGATGGCACACATGCGCTGGGTTGGTCCTGACCACTAATTGTACAGCTGCTTTTGCAGTATATAAGAAACACAAGCCTCCTCCCACACCAAGTCACTTTCCCCTTGAAAAAGGTGCTATATGCACCGAAACGTGCGTAGGGGCACGGGGTACTGATCCAGCAGTGTAGAAAATCAGGGTAGGTACTCATCACATGGAGAGATTTTCTTTACATGTTTATTAACTTTTACAGCCCTGGTTTAATGAGAGATTTGGACACTTATACTATGTCTAATGAAGCTTGTTTGCTTCATGTCCAAATAACCCTTTTTTCCATGAGTTAAACTTACATATAACATGCACAAATGTGATTTATGACTCATGGTAAGGGATTTAGTGTTCTGTGACCAGTGATACTTTCTGGTCTTATTCCCTCTTCTCGTATGCACAAACATGTGAGCTGCACTGCAATATCGTTTTAGAAGCCTATATCTGGACCTCGTCTTAACTGTATGAGGCATTGTCCTCTTGTTCTGGTGTTCGTTTGAACCCAGTTATTTTATTGTATTTGTATGAATTTTGTCTAATAAAACTGTGTCTATTTTTTCAAAATGATTGACTTTCTGGATCTTTCTATGACTCTTATTTGGTGCGTTGTAGGTTAGTTATATATTATGAGTCTTGATCCACAATGAATATTGTTATAATACACGCTAATCATGAGTAGATAGTATATATCGTATCAAATATTAATAGTCATAGAATAATTACTCTATTCAATACTACCCTATTACGGACATATTGAGCTCCATCGCCATAAATTACAAAGCCAACCACAACAAAACAACGAAAAAGGAGCCAACAGTTTAAAGATATGCATCAAAATTTATTAGTACATATATGATCAGACAAAAGCAGGAATCAGTGTGGAAAACACATGAGGAATAAAAACCCGCAACAACCCTCTCCACATGGCAGGACCAAACAGTACGATATAAGTCGGATATAGACTATCTAAGTATTTGAGGAGTAACACCATATATAGATGATATGTAAATACCTATTTCCAAGTACAGCATATATACTAGACTAAAATACCCATGCTGTCCTATACTGCTGAGTGTACGTTCCCTATCATATGCCAATTGTGACCATAGGTGACCTGCTGAAATCACTATATATACATACCAGAGATATCCAGTTTCAGCAAAAGACAGTCAGGGATTTAGAGGTCCGTCTGAGGTCGGCACATGCAGAGCAGAGAAGCCCCGACGCGCGTTTCGGTGGTTCCCTTCGTCAGGGGGCATGTTTGCTGCCTCGCTGTCACTTGCTTATATTGGCGCCAGGCACATTTAGAAAACCGTAAGTGATGTCAGCGTCACTACGGAGACCAGGATGCCGGCTGGCATCCGCGTCATGTGACAGCAGAGGGGCGGGGTGCTTAGGCCCTAACGCCGCACACCGCTGGAACACAAAATGTCATTGCGGAGGTAGAGCGCCGGCCGGAAACCGCGTCATGTGACAGCAGAGGGGCGGGGCATAAGCCCTAACGCCATCCACCGCTAGAACACAAAGACCGCGGGACCGGAAGTGACGTGTGCGTTACCATGAGGATCCGGACGCCGGCCACCATCCGCGTCATGTGACGGAAGCAGGGGGCCAAAAAATAGCCACAACACCTCACGTCACAAAGACACGAAAAGCCGGCCGGCGCACAGACCCACACAGTCCGCACATCTCCTTCACTAGACCAGGTATGATCGCATCCCTCTCATTGAAATAACGAGAGTCAGTTCTATAAGGCCATGATGCCACAGATCAAAGAATGTCTGAAAAATAGAATGAGGAAAGAGGGGAAAGAAAACATAAACTGGAGGGGGAGGGTAACCCAAGTGCGAAATGTGAGGTAAGAAAAGTAAAAAACAAATGATACCCCATCCGGATATATTTGGCATCCCTGATTGTGTGTGTGTGTATATATATATATATATATATATATATATATATCAGATCACAAGCACACACACAACTGATGTTATTTGTTATATAGACATAATTTTTAAATTTTTAATTTTTTAGGGGGCCAACATTTGGCTGTGCCATCAAATATATACCCCATAGCTCGCCCAAATACATACATGTGTGCTATGTTGTCCAACAGTGTATATACACACACATGTATAAGCAAAATTGCGCCGTGTACGCCCATATGTGTGTGTGTACATAATACATATGACGAAGATATAACAGTACCCTACACACCCATTATGTAATAGACACCCAACATATTACAAAACATATATTCATATGCAAGATACACAACATTAGGGTACATAATGTTGAAAAATGTCATTAGAGAGGATATCAGTCCACTTTTAAGTTTTGTACAACATTATAACATGAATTGACATTTATATGTGGTATAATAGATGTAACTATGAGTACAGGTTATAATCTTGCAGCTTTAATGGTTTAATATCTCCCCCATGCAGGTTATCGTCCATGGTCCCCCGCAGATTCACATGGACTGAACGGAACACCATATCCGGCAGAGGGCCCATTCTCACGGCCGGATCGAGAAACCACCCCCAGATAGTGAAGAAAAGAAAACGACCAGACAAAAGGTAAGTCCTAATAATTGCTAGAAAAACAGTGAGTTAAAATCATTAAAACCATGTATATTAGATATTAAGATGCTAAAATCTAGCCTCAATTAGCTATGGCCACCTTATATAGAAATTTGTGGTAGATACTAGGGATTAGAGAAAGGGGGAATAGCTAATGCTCTCATTGAGTCCGTTTGGGTGCAATGTGTTGAGGGACCAAATCCAACGGGATTCCATTTGGGCCAGTCGTTGACCCACCTTACCCCCCCTTATATTGGGTATTATGCAGTCGATGCCCCTTATTTTGAGCATCGATGCATCACAATTATGATAGATCTTAAACTGGCGCGGTAAGGTTTTGAGGGTGGATGTGTCCGTGTGGTCAGCCGCTGCCAAAATGCCCAAAACGTGCTCGCGGACACGCACCTTAAATTGACGGGTAGTCATGCCCACATATATAAGTCCACATGGACATGTGGCAAAGAATATAACATATGTAGTAGTACAGGTAGTAAATCTATTTATCCTGTAAACTTTAGACCCGTCAGATTTAAAGAACGTGTCACCACATCGTTCCACGTTTGGGCACGCCACGCACCGACCACAAGGGACACATCCACTCCTCTTAGTATATGTATCTAAAAATGTAGTCCTTGCCGGCCCCTCATAATGTGAACGCACCAGATGATCACGTAGATTCTTCGATCGTCTGATGGTAATAGACGGTTTATCTGGGATAAATCTGGATATAACGTTATCTGCCTTGAGAATGTGCCAGGATCTAGCCAATATTTCTCTCATTAGGGGAAATTGGGAGTGAAAATTGGTAATAAATCTCACTTTTTCTTTCTCTTTGTCCTCTCCTCTATTTTGATAGATCAAATTATACCTAGACGAGAATCTGGCCCTATTATATGCCCTCTTGATTGTACGATGGCTATATCCGCTCTCGAGGAATCTCTCTTTGAGTTCAGAGGCCTGTCTCTCGAATTCAGCATCAGTGGAGCAAATCCTACGAGCCCGCAGGAATTGCCCCACCGGTATTGATCTGAGCATGTGTGTAGGATGTGAAGATGTTGCGTGCAGCAACATATTAGAAGAGGTAGGTTTACGAAAAAGAGTGGTTTGTAGACAGTTAGCCTCATCCCTTGTAAGTGTCACATCTAAGAACTCAACATGATGTGTGCTGGACTGGTAGGTAAGATGTATATTAAAATTATTACCATTTAATTGGTCCATAAATATCTGTAGGGATGAGGGAGGACCCTGCCAGATGATGAAGATGTCATCGATGTACCGCGTCCAAAAAAGGACACGGCACATCGAATCATCATGATCTGACAGGTAGAGGTCCCTCTCCCACAGACCCAGGAACAGATTGGCATAGGAGGGCGCAAAGGCCGCACCCATGGCTGTCCCCTGGGTCTGAAGGAAAAAGGACCCCTTAAAAGTGAAAAAATTATGACTAAGCGAGAACTCCAATAGTTCCAGAATGAGGGATCTCAAAGTGAGTGGTAAGGCTGAGGTGTCTAGGAAAAACCTGACCGCGGAGAGGCCATCCGCATGCCTGATGTTGGTGTATAGTGACTCCACATCCGCAGTCACTAGGATGGTGTTTTCCTCAATATATAGACCGTCTACCTTTTTGAGAAGGTCACCGGTGTCTTTAAGGAATGAAGGCAGGCATTCCACCAGTGGCTGCAGATGGGAGTCAACCCACTTATTCACATGTTCAAGAAAATTCCCTCTACCCGAAATGATGCGACGTCCAGGGGGAATTGTGGCATTCTTGTGGATCTTTGGTAAAAGATAAAGGGTGGGAATAGTCGTCTCAGAAATCAAAAGAGCTGAGGCCAGTTCCTGAGTAATAGTTTCCTCAGCTATAGCCCTATTGATAATGGTTTTCAATTCTGCCATGTATGAGGTAAGAGGATTAAACGTAAATTTTTCATAACAGATTTTATTGTTTAATTGGCGATATGCCTCTTTCTCATACATTGGTTTTGGCCAGACGACAATATTCCCACCCTTATCCACGGGTTTGATAATGATGTCAGGTAGGTTCTGTAATATATGTAACCTATCATTTTCCTCCTTGGATAGATTGTCGTGTGAGATGTGGCGTGGAATAGACATAAATTCATCTGCGACAATTTTCACAAAAAGATCCACATTAGAACATGCCGTAAATTGAGGGAATTTCATGGATCTAGATCTTATAGATTCTGGAATCTTACCTCCTATTGGAGTATTATGCTCCACGGATAGGTCCTCCAATGCTCTCACCGCAGCCTGTTCCTCCTCTGTGGGAAAGAGATCATGGAGACCACCATCAAAAAAGTGCCCTTTGAAGACCAAGGCCCGAGCAAAGATGTGTAGATCTTTGATAGCCGTAAAGGCATCAAACCGGGCACTTGGCGCAAATGATAATCCCCTACTTAGAAGGGCTATATCAGATTTAGTCAAAACATAATTACTGAGATTGATTACCTTGAAGCCATTACTCTTGTGATCAGGCGATTTATACTCTTGCCTCTTATATGGATGGAAATTTGTTTCCCTCATTCTTTTATTAGAGGAGCCGGACCTTGTAATCATGGACGAAGAGGAAGCCTCAGAGCAATCACTCAGTGATGTCACCGATAGGTTAGACAATTTGCGTGCCAAATTAGGGCCTTGGTTTACAAATTTGCGCCACGCATATACACTCTTCTGATGGTAGTCTCTCATGTCCCTATTGAACTTGGACACCTGTACTTCATGGATCTTTTTAACTGTAGAATCCAAGATTTTATCCATTTGTGCATCAAAATTAATAAGTTTATCCGGTGGGCAGTTGGCTCTAAACTCAGTCTGTATCATGTCTAGCTGGACATCTAGGTCCGTAATGGATTGTGAGTTGAGATCAACCAATAGTTGCATCAATGTTAGAGAGCAATTGGTACAGGCTTCTTCCCATTTAGTGATGAACAGATCATCTTCGACCGGAAATGTAGGAATAACCCGTACGCGTAATCCACGTGGAATCATTTGCCGAGTAATATATTTTCCTAGGAACGCTCTATTCCACCAAAGTTTTGTTCTTTTTATTAGAAGTTTCTGTATAGACATTACTTTCTCATCCCATCCCTGCTCAGCTACCACAGGGCCATCTGCCACTGAACCTCCAAACGCCTGATCAATTTGTGACAGCCAGGACTTTTCTTTGGCTTTATAGTCCATGTTGTCAGAGAAGCAAACACCTGTGCAGAACACAGCAAAAATACTATAATACACGCTAATCATGAGTAGATAGTATATATCGTATCAAATATTAATAGTCATAGAATAATTACTCTATTCAATACTACCCTATTACGGACATATTGAGCTCCATCGCCATAAATTACAAAGCCAACCACAACAAAACAACGAAAAAGGAGCCAACAGTTTAAAGATATGCATCAAAATTTATTAGTACATATATGATCAGACAAAAGCAGGAATCAGTGTGGAAAACACATGAGGAATAAAAACCCGCAACAACCCTCTCCACATGGCGGACACATACAGGACCAAACAGTACGATATAAGTCGGATATAGACTATCTAAGTATTTGAGGAGTAACACCATATATAGATGATATGTAAATACCTATTTCCAAGTACAGCATATATACTAGACTAAAATACCCATGCTGTCCTATACTGCTGAGTGTACGTTTCCTATCATATGCCAATTGTGACCATAAGTGACCTGCTGAAGTCACTATACAGTTATATGAAAAAGTTTGGGCACCCCTATTAATCTTAAGCTTAATGTTTTATAAAAATTGGTGTTTTTGCAACAGCTATTTCAGTTTGATATATGTAATAACTGTTGGACACAGTAATGTTTCTGCCTTGAAATGAGGTTTATTGTACTAACAGAAAATGTGCAATCTGCATTCAAACAAAATTTGACAGGTGCATAAGTATGGGCACCTCACCAGAAAAGTGACATTAATCTTTAGTAGATCCTCATTTTGCAAAAATAACAGCCTCTAGTCGCTTCCTGTAGCTTTTAATGATTTCCTGGATCCTGGATGAAGGTATTTTTGACCATTCCTCTTTACAAAACAATTCCAGTTCAGTTAAGTTTGATGGTCGCCGAGCATGGACAGCCCTCTTCAATGAACCCACAGATGTTCAATGATATTCAGGTCTGGGGACTGGGATGGCCATTCCAGAACATTGTAATTGTTCCTCTGCATGAATGCCTGAGTAGATTTGGAGCAGTGTTTTGGATCATTGTCTTGCTGAAAGATCCATCCCCTGCGTAACTTCAACTTTGTCACTGATTCTTGAACATTATTGTCAAGAATCTGCTGATACTGAGTGGAATCCATGCGTCCCTCAACTTTAACAAGATTCCCGGTGCCGGCATTGGCCACACAGCCCCAAAGCATGATGGAACCTCCACCAAATTTTACTGTGGGTAGCAAGTGCTTTTCTTGGAATACTGTGTTTTTTTGCCGCCATGCATAACGCCTTTTTGTATGACCAAACAACTCAATCTTGGTTTCATCAGTCCACAGGACCTTCTTCCAAAAAGAAATTGGCTTCTCCAAATGTGCTTTTGCATACCTCAGCTGACTCTGTTTGTGGCGTGCTTGCAGAAACGGCTTATTTCACATCACTCTCCCATACAGCTTCTCCTTGTGCAAAGTGCGTTGTATAGTTGACCGATGCACAGTGACACCATCTGCAGCAAGTTGATGCTGCAGCTCTTTGGAGGTGGTCTGAGGATTGTCCTTGACTGATCTCTCCATTCTTCTTCTCTGCCTTTCTGATGTTTTTCTTGGCCTGCCACTTCTGGCCTTAACAAGAACTGTCCCTGTGTTCTTCCATTTCCTTACTATGTTCCTCACAGTGGAAACTGACAAGTTAAATCTCTGAGACAGCTTTTTGTATCCTTCCCCTGAACAACTATGTTGAATAATCTTTGTTTTCAGATCATTTGACAGTTGTTTTGAGGAGCCCATGATGCCACTCTTCAGAGGAGATTCAAACAGGAGAACAACTTGCAAGTGGCCACTTTAAGTAGCTTTTCTCATGATTGCATACACCTGGCTATGAAGTTCAAAGCTCAATGAGGTTACAAAACCTAAAAAAGTGCTTTAGTAAGTCAGTAAAAAGTAGGTAGGAGTATTTAAAACAAGAAAATGATAAGGGTGCCCATACTTATGCACCTGTCAAATTTTGTTTGATTGCAGATTGCACATTTTCTGTTAGTACAATCAACCTCATTTCAAGGCAGAAACATTACTGTGTCCAACAGTTATTACATATATCAAACTGAAATAGCTGTTGCAAAAACACCAATTTTTATAAAACATTAAGCTTAAGATTAATAGGGGTGCCCAAACTTATTCATATAACTGTATATACATACCAGAGATATCCAGTTTCAGCAAAAGACAGTCACGGAATAGTCAGGGATTTAGAGGTCCGTCTGAGGTCGGCACATGCAGAGCAGAGAAGCCCCGACGCGCGTTTCGGTGGTTCCCTTCGTCAGGGGGCATGTTTGCTGCCTCGCTGTCACTTGCTTATATTGGCGCCAGGCACATTTAGAAAACCGGAAGTGATGTCAGCGTCACTACGGAGACCAGGACGCCGGCCGGCATCCGCGTCATGTGACAGCATAGGGGCGGGGTGCTTAGGCCCTAACGCCGCACACCGCTGGAACACAAAATGTCATTGCGGAGGTAGAGCGCCGGCCGGAAACCGCGTCATCTGACAGCAGAGGGGCGGGGCATAAGCCCTAACACCACCCACCGCTAGAACACAAAGACCGCGGGACCGGAAGTGACGTGTGCGTTACCATGAGGATCCGGACTCCGGCCAGCATCCGCGTCATGTGACGGAAGCAGGGGGCCAAAAAATAGCCACAACACCTCACGTCACAAAGACACAAAAAGCCGGCCGGCGCACAGACCCACACAGTCCGCACATCTCCTTCACTAGACCAGGTATCATCGCATTCCTCTCATTGAAATAACGAGAGTCAGTTCTATAAGGCCATGATGCCACAGATCAAAGAATGTCTGAAAAATAGAATGAAGAAAGAGGGGAAAGAAAACATAAACTGGAGGGGGAGGGTAACCCAAGTGCGACATGTGAGGTAAGAAAAGTAAAAAACAAATGATACCCCATCCGGATATATTTGGCATCCCTGATTGTGTATATATATATATATATATCAGATCACAAGCACACACACAACTGATGTTATTTGTTATATAGACATAATTTTTAAATTTTTAATTTTTTAGGGGGCCAACATTTGGCTGTTTCATCAAATATATACCCCATAGCTCGCCCAAATACATACATGTGTGCTATGTTGTCCAACGGTGTATATACACACACATGTATAAGCAAAATTGCGCCGTGTACACCCATATGTGTGTGTACATAATACATATGACGGAGATATAACAGTACCCTACAAACCCATTATGTAATAGACACCCAACATATTACAAAACATATATTCATATGCAAGATACACAACATTAGGCGTGCCCAAACGTGGAACGATGTGACACGTTCTTTAAATCTGACGGGTCTAAAGTTTACAGGATAAATAGATTCATTACCTGTACTACTAGATATGTTATATACTTTGCTACATGTCCATATGGATATGTGGGCATGACTACTCGTCAATTTAAGGTGCGTGTCCGCGAGCACGTTTTGGGCATTTTGGCAGCGGCTGACCACACGGACACATCCACCCTCAAAACCTTACCGCGCCATTTTAAGATCTATCATAATTGTGATGCGTCGATGCTCAAAGTAAGGGGCATCGACTGCATAATACCCAATATACGGGGGGGTAAGGTGGGTCAACGACTGGCCCAAATGGAATCCCGTTGGATTTGGTCCCTCAACACATTGCACCCAAAGGGACTCAATGAGAGCATTAGCTATTCCCCCTTTCTCTAATCCCTAGTATCTACCACAAATTTCTATATAAGGTGGCCATAGCTAATTGAGGCTAGATTTTAGCATCTTAATATCTAATATACATGGTTTTAATGATTTTAACTCATTGTTTTTCTGGCAATTATTAGGACTTACCTTTTGTCTGGTCGTTTTCTTTTCTTCACTATCTGGGGGTGGTTTCTCGATCCGGCCGTGAGAATGGGCCCTCTGCCGGATATGGTGTTACGTTCAGTCCATGTGAATCTGCGGGGGACCATGGACGATAACCTGCATGGGGGAGATATTAAACCATTAAAGCAGCAAGATTATAACCTGTACTCATAGTTACATCTATTATACCACATATAAATGTCAATTCATGTTATAATGTTGTACAAAACGAAAAAAAGTGGACTGATATCCTCTCTAATGACATTTTTCAACATTATGTACCCTAATGTTGTGTATCTTGCATATGAATATATGTTTTGTAATATGTTGGGTGTCTATTACATAATGGGTGTGTAGGGTACTGTTATATCTCCGTCATATGTATTATGTACACACACACATATGGGCGTACACGGCGCAATTTTGCTTATACATGTGTGTGTATATACACTGTTGGACAACATAGCACACATGTATGTATTTGGGCGAGCTATGGGGTATATATTTGATGACACAGCCAAATGTTGGCCCCCTAAAAAATTTAAAATTTAAAAATTATGTCTATATAACAAATAACATCAGTTGTGTGTGTGCTTGTGATCTGATATACAGTACAGACCAAAAGTTTGGACACACCTTCTCATTTAAAGATTTTTCTGTATTGTCTTGACTATGAAAATTGTACATTCACACTGAAGGCATCAAAACTATGAATTAACACATGTGGAATTATATACTTAACAAAAAAGTGTGAAACAACTGAAAATATGTCTTATATTCTAGGTTCTTCAAAGTAGCCACCTTTTGCTTTGATGACTGCTTTGCACACTCTTGGCATTCTCTTGATGAGCTTCAAGAGGTAGTCACCGGAAATGGTTTTCACTTCACAGGTGTGCCCTGTCAGGTTTAATAAGTGGGATTTCTTGCCTTATAAATGGGGTTGGAACCATCAGTTGTGTTGTGCAGAAGTCTGGTGGATACACAGCTGATAGTCCTACTGAATAGACTGTTAGAATTTGTATTATGGCAAGAGAAAAGCAGCTAAGTAAAGAAAAACCAGTGGCCATCATTACTTTAAGAAATGAAGGTCAGTCAGTCCGAAAAATTGGGAAAACTTTGAAAGTGTCCCCAAGTGCAGTTGCAAAAACCATCAAGCGCTACAAAGAAACTGGCTCACATGAGGACCGCTCCAGGAAAGGAAGACCAAGAGCCACCTCTGCTTCTGAGGATAAGTTTATCCGAGTCACCAGCCTCAGAAATCGCAGGTTAACAGCAGCTCAGATTAGAGACCAGGTCAATGCCACACAGAGTTCTAGCAGCAGGCACATCTCTACAACAACTGTTAAGAGGAGACTTTGTGCAGCAGGCCTTCATGGTAAAATAGCTGCTAGGAAACCACTGCTAAGGACAGGCAACAAGCAGAAGAGACTTGTTTGGGCTAAAGAACACAAAGAATGGACGTTAGACTAGTGGAAATCTGTGCTTTGGTCTGATGAGTCCAAATTTGAGATCTTTGGTTCCAACCACCGTGTCTTTGTGCGACGCAGAAAAGGTGAACGGATGGACTCTACATGCCTGGTTCCCACCGTGGAGCATGGAGGAGGAGGTGTGATGGTGTGGGGGTGCTTTGCTGGTGACACTGTTGGGGATTTATTCAAAATTGAAAGCATACTGAACCAGCATGGCTACCACAGCATCTTGCAGCGGCATGCTATTCCATCCGGTTTGCGTTTAGTTGGACCATCATTTATTTTTTAACAGGACAATGACCCCAAACACACCTCCAGGCTGTGTAAGGGCTATTTGACCAAGAAGGAGAGTAATGGGCTGCTACGCCAGATGACCTGGCCTCCACAGTCACTAGACCTGAACCCAATCGAGATGGTTTGGGGTGAGCTGGACCGCAGAGTGAAGGCAAAAGGGCCAACAAGTGCTAAGCATCTCTGGGAACTCCTTCAAGATTGCTGGAAGACCATTTCCGGTGACTACCTCTTGAAGCTCATCAAGAGAATGCCAAGAGTGTGCAAAGCAGTCATCAAAGCAAAAGGTGGCTACTTTGAAGAACCTAGAATATAAGACATATTTTCAGTTGTTTCACACTTTTTTGTTAAGTATATAATTCCACATGTGGTAATTCATAGTTTTGATGCCTTCAGTGTGAATGTACAATTTTCATAGTCATGAAAATACAGAAAAATCTTTAAATGAGAAGGTGTGTCCAAACTTTTGGTCTGTACTGTATATATATATATATATATATTATATATATATATATATATATATATATATATATATATATATATACACACACACACACACAATCAGGGATGCCAAATATATCCGGATGGGGTATCATTTGTTTTTTACTTTTCTTACCTCACATGTCGCACTTGGGTTACCCTCCCCCTCCAGTTTATGTTTTCTTTCCCCTCTTTCTTCATTCTATTTTTCAGACATTCTTTGATCTGTGGCATCATGGCCTTATAGAACTGACTCTCGTTATTTCAATGAGAGGGATGCGATGATACCTGGTCTAGTGAAGGAGATGTGCGGACTGTGTGGGTCTGTGCGCCGGCCGGCTTTTCGTGTCTTTGTGACGTGAGGTGTTGTGGCTATTTTTTGGCCCCCTGCTTCCGTCACATGACGCGGATGCTGGCCGGCGTCCGGATCCTCATAGTAACGCACACGTCACTTCCGATCCCGCGGTCTTTGTGTTCTAGCGGTGGGTGGCGTTAGGGCTTATGCCCCGCCCCTCTGCTGTCACATGACGCGGTTTCCGGCCGGCGCTCTACCTCCGCAATGACATTTTGTGTTCCAGCGGTGTGCGGCGTTAGGGCCTAAGCACCCCGCCCCTCCGCTGTCACATGACGCGGATGCCGGCCGGCATCCTGCTCTCCATAGTGACGCTGACATCACTTCCGGTTTTCTAAATGTGCCTGGCGCCAATATAAGCAAGTGACAGCGAGGCAGCAAACATGCCCCCTGACTAAGGGAACCACCGAAACGCGCGTCGGGGCTTCTCTGCTCTGCATGTGCCGACCTCAGACGGACCTCTAAATCCCGGACTATTCCCTGACTGTCTTTTGCTGTAACTGGATATCTCTGGTATGTATATATAGTGACTTCAGCAGGTCACTTATGGTCACAATTGGCATATGATAGGGAACGTACACTCAGCAGTATAGGACAGCATGGGTATTTTAGTCTAGTATATATGCTGTACTTGGAAATAGGTATTTACATATCATCTATATATGGTGTTACTCCTCAAATACTTAGATAGTCTATATTCGACTTATATCGTACTGTTTGGTCCTGTATGTGTCCGCCATGTGGAGAGGGTTGTTGCGGGTTTTTATTCCTCATGTGTTTTCCACACTGATTCCTGCTTTTGTCTGATCATATATGTACTAATAAATTTTGATGCATATCTTTAAACTGTTGGCTCCTTTTTCGTTGTTTTGTTGTGGTTGGCTTTGTAATTTATGGCGATGGAGCTCAATATGTCCGTAATAGGGTAGTATTGAATAGAGTAATTATTCTATGACTATTAATATTTGATACGATATACTATCTACTCATGATTAGCGTGTATTATAGTATTTTTGCTGTGTTCTGCACAGGTGTTTGCTTCTCTGACAACATGGACTATAAAGCCAAAGAAAAGTCCTGGCTGTCACAAATTGATCAGGCGTTTGGAGGTTCAGTGGCGGATGGCCCTGTGGTAGCTGAGCAGGGATGGGATGAGAAAGTAATGTCTATACAGAAACTTCTAATAAAAAGAACAAAACTTTGGTGGAATAGAGCGTTCCTAGGAAAATATATTACTCGGCAAATGATTCCACGTGGATTACGCGTACGGGTTATTCCTACATTTCCGGTCGAAGATGATCTGTTCATCACTAAATGGGAAGAAGCCTGTACCAATTGCTCTCTAACATTGATGCAACTATTGGTTGATCTCAACTCACAATCCATTACGGACCTAGATGTCCAGCTAGACATGATACAGACTGCGTTTAGAGCCAACTGCCCACCGGATAAACTTATTAATTTTGATGCACAAATGGATAAAATCTTGGATTCTACAGTTAAAAAGATCCATGAAGTACAGGTGTCCAAGTTCAATAGGGACATGAGAGACTACCATCAGAAGAGTGTATATGCGTGGCGCAAATTTGTAAACCAAGGCCCTAATTTGGCACGCAAATTGTCTAACCTATCGGTGACATCACTGAGTGATTGCTCTGAGGCTTCCTCTTCGTCCATGATTAGAAGGTCCGGCTCCTCTAATAAAAGAATGAGGGAAACAAATTTCCATCCATATAAGAGGCAAGAGTATAAATCGCCTGATCACAAGAGTAATGGCTTCAAGGTAATCAATCTCAGTAATTATGTTTTGACTAAATCTGATATAGCCCTTCTAAGTAGGGGATTATCATTTGCGCCAAGTGCCCGGTTTGATGCCTTTACGGCTATCAAAGATCTACACATCTTTGCTCGGGCCTTGGTCTTCAAAAGGCACTTTTTTGATGGTGGTCTCCATGATCTCTTTCCCACAGAGGAGGAACAGGCTGCGGTGAGAGCATTGGAGGACCTATCCGTGGAGCATAATACTCCAATAGGAGGTAAGATTCCAGAATCTATAAGATCTAGATCCAAGAAATTCCCTTTGTTTACAGCATGTTCTAATGTGGATCTTTTTGTGAAAATTGTTGCAGATGAATTTATGTCTATTCCACGCCACATCTCACGCGACAATCTATGCAAGGAGGAACGTGATAGGTTACATATATTACAGAACCTACCTGACATCATTATCAAACCAACGGATAAGGGTGGGAATATTGTCGTCTGGCCAAAACCAATGTATGAGAAAGAGGCATATCGCCAATTAAACAATAAAATCTGTTATAAAAAATTGACGTTTAATCCTCTTACCTCATACATGGCAGAATTGAAAACCATTATCAACAGGGCTATAGCTGAGGAAACTATTACTCACTAACTGGCCTCAGCTCTTTTGATTTCTGAGCAGACTATTCCCACCCTTTATCTTTTACCAAAGATCCACAAGAATGCCGCAATTCCCCCTGGACGTCCCATCATTTCGGGTAGAGGGAATTTTCTTGAACATGTGAATAAGTGGGTTGACTCCCATCTGCAGCCACTGGTGGAATGCCTGCCTTCATTCCTTAAAGACACCGGTGACCTTCTCAAAAAGGTAGACGTTCTATATATTGTGGAAAACACCATCCTAGTGACTGCGGATGTGGAGTCACTATACACCAACATCAGGCATGCGGATGGCCTCTCCGCGGTCAGGTTTTTCCTAGACACCTCAGCCTTACCACTCACTTTGAGATCCCTCATTCTGGAACTATTGGAGTTCTCGCTTAGTCATAATTTTTTCACTTTTAAGGGGTCCTTTTTCCTTCAGACCCAGGGGACAGCCATGGGTGCGGCCTTTGCGCCCTCCTATGCCAATCTGTTCCTGGGTCTGTGGGAGAGGGACCTCTACCTGTCAGATCATGATGAGTCGATGTGCAGTGTCCTTTTTTGGACGCGGTACATCGATGACATCTTCATGATCTGGCAGGGTCCTCCCTCATCCATACAGATATTTATGGACCAATTAAATGGTAATAATTTTAATATACATCTTACCTACCAGTCCAGCACACATCATGTTGAGTTCTTAGATGTGACACTTACAAGGGATGAGGCTAACTGTCTACAAACCACTCTTTTTCGTAAACCTACCTCTTCTAATATGTTGCTGCACGCAACATCTTCACATCCTACACACATGCTCAGATCAATACCGGTGGGGCAATTCCTGCGGGCTCGTAGGATTTGCTCCACTGATGCTGAATTCGAGAGACAGGCCTCTGAACTCAAAGAGAGATTCCTCGAGAGAGGATATAGCCATCGTACAATCAAGAGGGCATATAATAGGGCCAGATTCTCGTCTAGGTATAATTTGATCTATCAAAATAGAGGAGAGGACAAAGAGAAAGAAAAAGTGAGATTTATTACCAATTTTCACTCCCAATTTCAACTAATGAGAGAAATATTGGCTAGATCCTGGCACATTCTCAAGGCAGATAACGTTATATCCAGATTTATCCCAGATAAACCGTCTATTACCATCAGACGATTGAAGAATCTACGTGATCATCTGGTGCATTCACATTATGAGGGGCCGGCGGGGACTACATTTTTAGATACATATACTAAGAGGAGTGGATGTGTCCCTTGTGGTCGGTGCGTGGCGTGCCCAAACGTGGAACGATGTGACACGTTCTTTAAATCTGACAGGTCTAAAGTTTACAGGATAAATAGATTCATTACCTGTACTACTAGATATGTTATATACTTTGCCACATGTCCATGTGGACTTATATATGTGGGCATGACTACCCGTCAATTTAAGGTGCGTGTCCGCGAGCATGTTTTGGGCATTTTGGCAGCGGCTGACCACACGGACACATCCACCCTCAAAACCTTACCGCGCCATTTTAAGATCTATCATAATTGTGATGCATCGATGCTCAAAATAAGGGGCATCGACTGCATAATACCCAATATACGGGGGGGTAAGGTGGGTCAACGACTGGCCCAAATGGAATCCCGTTGGATTTGGTCCCTCAACACATTGCACCCAAAGGGACTCAATGAGAGCATTAGCTATTCCCCCTTTCTCTAATCCCTAGTATCTACCACAAATTTCTATATAAGGTGGCCATAGCTAATTGAGGCTAGATTTTAGCATCTAAATATCTAATATACATGGTTTTAATGATTTTAACTCATTGTTTTTCTGGCAATTATTAGGACTTACCTTTTGTCTGGTCGTTTTCTTTTCTTCACTATCTGGGGGTGGTTTCTCGATCCGGCCGTGAGAATGGGCCCTCTGCCGGATATGGTGTTACGTTCAGTCCATGTGAATCTGCGGGGGACCATGGACGATAACCTGCATGGGGGAGATATTAAACCATTAAAGCAGCAAGATTATAACCTGTACTCATAGTTACATCTATTATACCACATATAAATGTCAATTCATGTTATAATGTTGTACAAAACGAAAAAAAGTGGACTGATATCCTCTCTAATGACATTTTTCAACATTATGTTCCCTAATGTTGTGTATCTTGCATATGAATATATGTTTTGTAATATGTTGGGTGTCTATTACATAATGGGTGTGTAGGGTACTGTTATATCTCCATCATATGTATTATGTACACACACACATATGGGCGTACACGGCGCAATTTTGCTTATACATGTGTGTGTATATACACTGTTGGACAACATAGCACACATGTATGTATTTGGGCGAGCTATGGGGTATATATTTGATGACACAGCCAAATGTTGGCCCCCTAAAAAATTTAAAATTTAAAAATTATGTCTATATAACAAATAACATCAGTTGTGTGTGTGCTTGTGATCTGATATACAGTACAAACCAAAAGTTTGGACACACCTTCTCATTTAAAGATTTTTCTGTATTGTCTTGACTATGAAAATTGTACATTCACACTGAAGGCATCAAAACTATGAATTAACACATGTGGAATTATATACTTAACAAAAAAGTGTGAAACAACTGAAAATATGTCTTATATTCTAGGTTCTTCAAAGTAGCCACCTTTTGCTTTGATGACTGCTTTGGACACTCTTGGCATTCTCTTGATGAGCTTCAAGAGGTAGTCACCGGAAATGGTTTTCACTTCACAGGTGTGCCCTGTCAGGTTTAATAAGTGGGATTTCTTGCCTTATAAATGGGGTTGGAACCATTAGTTGTGTTGTGCAGAAGTCTGGTGGATACACAGCTGATAGTCCTACTGAATAGACTGTTAGAATTTGTATTATGGCAAGAGAAAAGCAGCTAAGTAAAGAAAAACCAGTGGCCATCATTACTTTAAGAAATGAAGGTCAGTCAGTCCGAAAAATTGGGAAAACTTTGAAAGTGTCCCCAAGTGCAGTTGCAAAAACCATCAAGCGCTACAAAGAAACTGGCTCACATGAGGACCGCTCCAGGAAAGGAAGACCAAGAGCCACCTCTGCTTCTGAGGATAAGTTTATCCGAGTCACCAGCCTCAGAAATCGCAGGTTAACAGCAGCTCAGATTAGAGACCAGGTCAATGCCACACAGAGTTCTAGCAGCAGGCACATCTCTACAACAACTGTTAAGAGGAGACTTTGTGCAGCAGGCCTTCATGGTAAAATAGCTGCTAGGAAACCACTGCTAAGGACAGGCAACAAGCAGAAGAGACTTGTTTGGGCTAAAGAACACAAAGAATGGACGTTAGACCAGTGGAAATCTGTGCTTTGGTCTGAGGAGTCCAAATTTGAGATCTTTGGTTCCAACCACCGTGTCTTTGTGCGACGCAGAAAAGGTGAACGGATGGACTCTACATGCCTGGTTCCCACCGTGGAGCATGGAGGAGGAGGTGTGATGGTGTGGGGGTGCTTTGCTGGTGACACTGTTGGGGATTTATTCAAAATTGAAAGCATACTGAACCAGCATGGCTACCACAGCATCTTGCAGCGGCATGCTATTCCATCCGGTTTGCGTTTAGTTGGACCATCATTTATTTTTTAACAGGACAATGACCCCAAACACACCTCCAGGCTGTGTAAGGGCTATTTGACCAAGAAGGAGAGTAATGGGCTGCTACGCCAGATGACCTGGCCTCCACAGTCACTAGACCTGAACCCAATCGAGATGGTTTGGGGTGAGCTGGACCGCAGAGTGAAGGCAAAAGGGCCAACAAGTGCTAAGCATCTCTGGGAACTCCTTCAAGATTGCTGGAAGACCATTTCCGGTGACTACCTCTTGAAGCTCATCAAGAGAATGCCAAGAGTGTGCAAAGCAGTCATCAAAGCAAAAGGTGGCTACTTTGAAGAACCTAGAATATAAGACATATTTTCAGTTGTTTCACACTTTTTTGTTAAGTATATAATTCCACATGTGGTAATTCATAGTTTTGATGCCTTCAGTGTGAATGTACAATTTTCATAGTCATGAAAATACAGAAAAATCTTTAAATGAGAAGGTGTGTCCAAACTTTTGGTCTGTACTGTATATATATATATATATATATATATATATATATATATATACACACACACACAATCAGGGATGCCAAATATATCCGGATGGGGTATCATTTGTTTTTTACTTTTCTTACCTCACATGTCGCACTTGGGTTACCCTCCCCCTCCAGTTTATGTTTTCTTTCCCCTCTTTCTTCATTCTATTTTTCAGACATTCTTTGATCTGTGGCATCATGGCCTTATAGAACTGACTCTCGTTATTTCAATGAGAGGGATGCGATGATACCTGGTCTAGTGAAGGAGATGTGCGGACTGTGTGGGTCTGTGCGCCGGCCGGCTTTTCGTGTCTTTGTGACGTGAGGTGTTGTGGCTATTTTTTGGCCCCCTGCTTCCGACACATGACGCGGATGCTGGCCGGCGTCCGGATCCTCATGGTAACGCTCACGTCACTTCCAATCCTGCGGTCTTTGTGTTCTAGCGGTGGGTGGCGTTAGGGCTTATGCCCCGCCCCTCTGCTGTCACATGACGCGGTTGCCGGCTGGTGCTCTACCTCCGCAATGACATTTTGTGTTCCAGCGGTGTGCGGCGTTAGGGCCTAAGCACCCCGCCCCTCCGCTGTCACATGACGCGGATGCCGGCCGGCGTCCTGGTCTCCGTAGTGACGCTGACATCACTTCCGGTTTTCTAAATGTGCCTGGCGCCAATATAAGCAAGTGACAGCAAGGCAGCAAACATGCCCCCTGACGAAGGGAACCACTGAAACGCGCGTCGGGGCTTGTCTGCTCTGCATGTGCCGACCTCAGACGGACCTCTAAATCCCTGACTATTCCCTGACTGTCTTTTGCTGAAACTGGATATCTCTGGTATGTATATATAGTGACTTCAGCTGGTCACCTATGGTCACAATTGGCATATGATAGGGAACGTACACTGAGCAGTATAGGACAGCATGGGTATTTTAGTCTAGTATATATGCTGTACTTGGAAATAGGTTCTTACATATCATCTATATATGGTGTTACTCCTCAAATACTTAGATAGTCTATATCCGACTTATATCGTACTGTTTGGTCCTGTATGTGTCCGCCATGTGGAGAGGGTTGTTGCGGGTTTTTATTCCTCATGTGTTTTCCACACTGATTCCTGCTTTTGTCTGATCATATATGTACTAATAAATTTTGATGCAAATGAATATTGTTACCCTGACCCTTTTTCGGTGCTATATATTATTGGAGCTAGCAGAATCTACGGGCTCCTACCAGGCATATATTGGAGCTAGCAGAATCTACAGGCTCCTACCAGGTATATATTAATGAAGGCAGTAGACTTTATGGGCTCTTACCAGGTATATATTGGAGGCAGCAGAATCTATGGGCTCCTACCAGGTATATATTATTGGAGCTAGCAGAATGTACAGGCTCCTACCAGGTATATACAGTACAGACCAAAAGTTTGGACACACCTTCTCATTTAACCCTCCGTCGCATACAATAGGCCTGACAGGCACATCTCTTTTACTTTCATTTCTCCTTCCTCACCAGATTGTGAGGAAATCCCCTCCCTCCAGGTAGTCTCCTGTCTCTAGCAGCTTTGTGAAACCTCATACCACAGTTGGATTGCAGAGCTTCAGGAGGACAGATATAACTGCGCTAATCTCTCAGGCTCATTGTATGTGAACACGTCACACTCAATAAGGTTGGTATTTTATGTTTTTATTCATCACAATTGTTTATTTAGCTTGTTTTATGAATGTATAGCACAAAGTGTGAGGATATTTCATAGAAATAAGGCAGATTAAAAAAGAAAGTGTGCTGCTCAGGCATATACAGTAGTTCCCTAACACATATTCATTCTCTTGCTTCAGATTATCTGCTGAAATGGAGAGGAAAATGTACAATTTATCAAAAAACCTTGATGTTGAGGAAGTAACAAACATGCTGTTAAATGATGCAGACCCCGCACTGAATGAGGATTTAGGAGAGGAAAGTGAGATTGATTCTCATGATGAGGTGGAAGTATGTGAAGTTGATTCTGAAACAGAGCAAGATGTTGACAGTGATGAGGATGAAGATGTAGAATCTTATTATATGGGAAAAGATAAAAAAAAACAATGGAACAAGAAGCCACTCCAGAAAAAACGTAGGGAACCTCAAAACATTATTACTCACCTTCATGCAGTTATAGGAACTGCAAGTAATGCAAAAACTGCAGTTGAATGCTGGAATAGTTTATTCACAGATGACATTCTGGACTCTATTGTCACATATACCAACCAATATATTGACATTATAAAGGACAAGTTCATCTGCAACAGAACCATCAAGGCCACAGATGAAATAGAACTGCTTGCTTTTTTTGGATTATTATACCTTGCACGAGCTTACAGGGCAAATAGACAAAGTTTGGAGGAACTTTGGAGTAAAGATGGGGATGGAGTTGAAAAATTTGGCCTTATGTCCATAAACAGATTCAAGCTTCTAATTCATTGCCTTCGGTTTGACGACAGAACTACCCGAACGTAAAACACATGACCGACTTGCTCCAATTCGTGATATATTCCAAAAATTTGTTGAAAACTGTAAAAAAAGCTATTGCCCTGGGGAGAATCTCACTATTGACGAAATGCTCCCTGGTTTTCGTGGTAGATGTGCCTTTCGTCAATATATTCCATCAAAGCCTAACAAATATGGAATAAAAATGTATGCCCTTGTTGATGCCAGTAAGACCTACACTTACAACCTGGAAGTTTATGCAGGAAAACAACCAGAAGGTCCTTACTGTGTCAGCAACAAACCCAGTGATGTTGTAAAAAGACTGCCTGAACCCTTATTTGGATCGGGTCGCAATATAACAGCTGACAATTGGTTTTCAAATTGTGATCTGATTGATTATCTGAAAATGCAGAAGCTTTCATATGTCGGAATTGTAAGAAAAAATAAAAAAGAATTGCCTACACAGTTTGTAGGTGTAAAAGGGAGACAACAGTACAGCAGTATGTTTGCATTCCATAATGGAAAGGTTTTGGTTTCCTATGTACCACAAGCAAAAAAAATTGTGCTTCTTCTATCAACACTTCATGATGATGATGCCATTGATCCTGGGACTGAGGCACAAAAAAACCCCCGAGATAATTACATTTTATAATGTAACCAAAGGGGGTGTTGATACAGCTGATCAGATGTGCTCAACTTTCAACGTCAGCAGAAACACCAAACGCTGGCCAATGGTCATATTTTTTGCTATGTTGAATTTGGGTGGTATAAATTTACAAGTCATTTACCTTGAAAACAAGCTTGAACCACTCCGTAGACGATTCTATCTGAAAAAATTGGCCCATGAACTAGTGCTTGGAGAGCTACGCAGGAGAAGTATGAAAACAATCGGTATCTCCTCTCGCCTTCAAGTTCAGCTCAAAAGATTCCGCCCAGAAGATGATAGTGAAAATTCACCACCTGCACCACCTCCCAAAAGAAGGAGATGCACCACCTGCACCACGGAAAGCGGAATCAGAAGGCTTTGTAATTATAAATGTGTTATGCACACGCCCGGGCTAAGCGGCGTGTGCGTGTGATTGGTAGTGATTCCACTGGACCGTGCTGGAGAGTGAATGCCTGGAGGGGCGTGACTAGGTATTCACCCGATCCGACCAGGGTCGCACGACGGCATACGACGCCAGTGCACCAAGGAGGAACCGAGCAGAGGGACCAGGTGCTACTCCAGGACAGACCCCGGACACAGCTGTTGACCCACACAGGGGAATACAGGAACAGGTTGGTAGGCTGGCACACAGACTGGAGGGTATAGGCAGGCACGACTGGTATGCAGGCAGGCGGGTATGCAGGCAGGGGGGTAAAGACAAGCACAGCTAGAGTGCAGACAGGGAGGCACTAGCAGGTAGGAACACAGGCGGGATAGGACCCAGTACACACCGGGACTAAGGAACAATACAGGCAGAGGGTTACAGGCAAGCACAGCTAGAGTGCAGACAAGGCTGAGCAGGGAGGACAGGGCTCTGTTCACACGGAACAGACAGGAAGGGAAAGACAGAGCCAGATACTCACACAGTACTTGCAGAGACAACAAGCAGGAGTTAGGTACGAGTTCAGACTCTGCAGAAAAAGGAAGGGAACGGACATAGAGGCAAAACAGGTAAAGGACAGGAGAGAGTTCAGACTGGAACTGAGTGTACGGAGGAGACCGACACTGCAGAGGGATACAGGAGCGGGTCTGGGAATACGGCCCCCAGAGAGGCGGAACGAACAGGCAAGGAGCGTGTTCAGACTGGACAGACCAGACACAGGAGCGGGTCTAGGAAATCGGCCACTAGAAGGCGGAACGAACAGGCAAGGAGCGTGTTCAGACAGGACAGACCAGACACAGGAGCGGGTCTAGGAAATCGGCCACTAAAAGGCGGAACGAACAGGCAAGGAGCGTGTTCAGACAGGACAGACCAGACACAGGAGCGGGTCAAGGAAATCGGCCACTAGAAGGCGGAACGAACAGGCAAGGAGCGTGTTCAGACAGGACAGACCAGACACAGGAGCGGGTCTAGGAAATCGGCCCCTAGAAGGCATGAGGAACAGGCTAGGAGCGAGTACAGACAGGTCAGACAAGATACAGGAACGGGTCTAGGTAATCGGCCCCTAGAAGGCAGGAGGAACAGGCTAGGAGCGTGTTCAGACAGGACAGACAAGAGAACACAGAAAGGACTCAGTTCAGACACGGGAGCTGATACCGCTAAGCAGGAGACATACAGGACTCAGTTCAGACACGGGAACTGATACAAAAAGCAGGAGACAAGAGACGGGACCTGGCACCTTCAGAGTGCAAGCACACACTGAAGGAAACACTATGCTCAGGCAGGGATAGAAGGGAGCTGCTGAGCTATATACCAAGTGACAGACAGCAATAGGCTGAGGACGCACAAGGGGTGTGACCCACAGCAGGTACAAAAGGCAGGAAGTGATCGGGCGCCGCCCTTAAGCAGCAGAAACAGACACAAACAGACAGCATGGAGGGAAGCCAGAGAGACATTCTGGACAGGAGATCAAGTGCGCCCTCTTGCACAGTGGGAGATGGACCACCATGCAAGGACGCCGCCAGGTATGTTGCAAAATGTCATAATTAGTGTTGAGCGAACATGCTCGACACTGCTCGGTACTCGCCCGAGCATCACGCTACTCGGGATGTTCGGCAAGCACCGAGCATTTCCGGGTTACTCGGGCGGGAGCTCGGGTCTCCGCCCTGCATGTTTGGCGCTCTTTACAGAGCCAATGAACATGCAGGGATTGCCAGCCAGTCACTGTAATGCTGCAGCCATGTTGGTTGTGGGCATTACAGTGATTGGCTGGCCGCACAGCGTCACCTCGAGTATTTAAAACGGGGCGCCGCCATCTTGGACACAGTCACTCCGGATTAGACAGTGTAGGGACAGCGCTGCTGATTTAGGGAGAGATATAAACTGCGAAATAGTTAGTGTAGGGTCTGTAAAGGCTGCCAGAACAAACAAACAGTCCTTTTCAGGACTAATATCCATCCCAGATACCAGGCAGGCAGGCTGTATAGGAGACACAGTGGTTATACCAGCAAACGCTGCATTACAGTCCTGTGTGCTCCTGTTGCTGAAATTGCTGGACTTAGCACCAGGTGTCGGGGGCCAGGAAAAATCCTTTTTTTTCCATCTAAATCCTCCTTTTTTTTTCCTCCTTCACACTGTACAAATACCCGTCTTATTAACCTTTTGGTGTGTCCCCCCCCCAAAAAAAAGCATGTCTCTGATTTTTCAGCCACAAATATAACTGTTGAAAATAGTCTGGTGTAGGCTAGAGAAACAGAAGTGTTGTTTTGCACTTCCACGGTTCAAACCTCTGTATTATCCATTTTGGGCCATTTGTATCTAAAAAAAAAACAGTTTGAGTGTGTCGCTCACTGTTCAGCCACAAATATCTCTATTTAAAAAAGTGTGGTATACCCCAGTAAACAATAACTGTGGTTTTGCCATCCCATGGTAAAAAATCTCTATTATTCAGCTTTTGGTAGTTTTTACCGTAAAGAAAAACAGTAGTGTCTCCTGACTGTTGTGACACAAAAATATATCTGTTGAAAATAGTCTTGTGTAGGCCCGACAACCCAGTGTGGTTTCGCAGTTCCACGGGTCAAATCGCTGTACTATCCAGTTTTGGGCCTTTGGTATCTAAAAAAAAAGCAGTTTGAGTGTGTCGCTCACTGTTCAGTCGCAAATATCTCTATTTAAAAAAGTGTGGTATACCCCAGTAAACAATAACTGTGGTTTTCCTCTTCCACGGTTCTAATCTACTCTTTATTACCCTTATTCCATTGATAGTGCAAGTGTAAGCTATTTTACTTCATTTACAATGGGCAAGGCGCGTGGCAAGGGACGTGGAAGTGGACGTTCTGGTGATGGTTCGTGCAGAGGACGGGGCCGTGGCCAAGGTGAAAATGTGCCACAACCAACAGCCACATCTTCTCGCTCCCACTTCTTGACCGAATTACTAGGGAAGCACAGAACAACACCAGTATTGAGAACTGATCAGTGTGAACAGGTTATTAATTGGATAGCAGACAATACTTCCAGTTACCTGGGCACCACCACCTCCGGTCTGTCTTCCACACGGTCACACGTGAGTCTCGACCGCATACTCCTCCTCACCCTGATGCTCCTTCCTCCCACCATGCCGAGTGTCGTCAGACAGCAAGTGATCCCACAGTTGGACACTCTGAAGAGCTGTTCACTGGTCCATTTCCATATTTGGGCCCCTCGCCTGATACGCTTGAAGTGGTGGAAGAGGAGATCCCATGTTGCGATGCCCAAATATTTGAACAGCCACGGCCACAGGAAGTCGACGTTGGCAATCTGTCACAAGAGGTGGACGATGACGAGACACAATTGCCAGGAAGTGAGGAGGAGGATCGTGGTGCGCAAGTGGAAGAGGAGGAGGTGGTGGATGATCTAGTAACTGACCCAACGTGGAAGGAGGACATGCAGAGTGAGGCCAGCAGCACACAGGGGGAGGGAGGCAGAGTACCCCAACAGGCAGGAAGAAGCAGTGTGGTGGCCGCAGACAGAAGGCAGGCAACCGTTCCCCGTAACACCAACACGAGGGACGTTGCCAGTACAAGCGGTAGGTCTTCCAGAGTCTGGAATTTTTTTTAAAGACTCTGCTGATAACCCCAAAAAGGCCATATGTTCCACCTGCCATGCCAGCATCAGCAGGGGTGACAAAACTACCAGCCTGACCACCACCAGCATGATCAGGCACATGGCAGCAAAGCACCCGACTTTGTGGGGCGAAACCCAGGGTCCACGACCAGTGTCAGCGGGTGTCACCACTGCTTCTTCCACTGTTGTGCGTGCAATAGAACCCCCTGTTGTGTGTGCAAGGCAATCCCCTGTCCATACTGCATGTAAAGATGCCCCCTCCTCTCAGTCTTCACTTGTTATGGCAGTTTCTCAAGAAACAGCATCAACGTCCACGTCCCACCGCAGCGTTCAATTGTCCATATCCCAGACCTTTGAACGAAAGCGGAAATTCGCAGCCAACGCCCCACAGGCCACAGTCCTAAATTTGCACATTTCACGACTGCTTGCATTGGAAATGCTGCCTTTTAGGCTGGTGGAGACGGAATCCTTCCGCAATCTTATGGCGGTGGCCGTCCCTCGGTACTCGGTCCCCAGCCGACACTATTTTGCCCGGTGTGCCATCCCCGCACTACACAAGCACGTGTCCCAAAGCATCTGCCGTGCCCTCAACAACGCAGTTACTGGGAGAGTCCACCTGACAACGGACACGTGGACAAGTGCTTGTGGCCAGGGACGGTACATCTCTCTGACGGCACACTGGGTAAACATAGTGGAAGCCGGGACCCAGTCGGACCTTGGGACGGAACACATCATCCCCACACCGAGGATTGCGGGCCCTATGTCAGTCAGAGTTGCCCCCACAGTGTACAGCTCCTGAGCATCCTCCTCCTCCTCCTCCTCCTCCTCATGTTCAGCCTCCATCTCAGATATCACCACATCAGTTACAAGCTGGAAGCATTGCAGTACTGCCTCCGCCAAGCGGCAACAGGCTGTGCTGAAACTCATAAGCTTAGGTGATAAACCTCACACTGCTTGTGAGTTGTGGACAGCTGTGAAAGAGCAGGCAGATCTGTGGCTGAGACCGCTGAACCTACATCCCGGCATGGTCGTGTGTGACAATGGCCATAACCTGGTGGCGGCTCTGAGGCGAGGTGAGATCACACACGTACCATGCCTGACTCATGTGCTTAACCTCGTGGTTCAGCGGTTTCTTAAATCGTACCCCGAGTTGCCAGATTTGCTTGTGAAAGTACGCCGCCTGTCAGCTCATTTTCGCAAGTCGGCTACAGCTTTCGCCGCCCTTGCTGTGTTGCAGCAGCGTTTGCAGCTTCCGGCACACCGACTGGTGTGTGATGTCCCCACACGTTGGAACTCTACCCTCCACATGTTGCAAAGGATTTGTGAGCAGAAGAGAGCAGTTGTGGAGTACCAGCTGCAACAAGGCCGTCGATATTCAGGTCAGACTCCACACATAAGACCTCAGGAGTGGACCTGGATGTCTGACATATGTACCATCCTGACAAACTTTGAGGAGGCCACCAAGATGGTGAGTGGCGATGACGCCATCATTAGTGTCAGCATCCCACTTGTCTGTCTTTTGCAACGCTCTCTGCAGAGAATTAAAGAGGAGGCATTGCAGCCAGAGTATGATGAGATGGATCAAGAAGCCGTAGCGGGCGATTACACACAGCCCAGCCTCATCTCATCCCAACGTGCATTGGGGGACAATGAGGGAGAGGAGGAGGAAGAGGAAGAACAGGAGCTGCTATCATGCGTTGTAGACGGTAGTACCTGTACAAGTGTCATACCGTCGGTTCAGCGTGGGTGCCCTGAGGACAGGGGGGAGGAGGAAGAGGAGGAGCAGGAGGAGGAGAGCATGGTCAGTCGTCATCTTGGTGAGGACACGGAAATCTTGCCCGTTACCAGTCTGGCACGCATGGCTGACTTTATGTTACGCTGCCTTAACCGTGACCCTCGCGTTGTCAAAATGTTGGGTGACAGTCATTACTGGTTGGTGACACTTGTAGACCCCCGCTACAAGGAGAACTTTCACTCTCTTATTCCTGAGGTGGAGAGGTCTACAAAAATGGGGCAATACCAGAAGGCCCTTGCTGCAGAACTCTTAAAAAAATTCCCATCTGAACACGCTAGCGGCAGAGGTCACAGTTCGTTGCCCAACCAAGGCGTACAGGCGAGAGAGATGCAACTCCAATCCAGCAGAGGCAGGGGAACACTGTCAACGTTCTGGGACAGTTTTCTGACACCCGCCCAGCTTACAGGCCCTGAGGCGCGGGATACTCTCACAAGGAGTGGAAAGTTTCAAAAGATGGTGAGGGAGTACCTTGCCGATCGTACCAGCGTCCTCCGTGATTCCTCTGTGCCTTTTAATTATTGGGTATCCAAGCTGGACACTTGGAATGAACTCGCTCTGTACGCCTTGGAGGTCCTGGCCTGCCCTGCCGCTAGCGTGTTATCGGAGCGTGTTTTTAGTGCCGCTGGGGGAATTATAACTGATAAGCGCACTCGCCTGTCAACTGACAATGCTGACAAGCTGACCCTTATCAAAATGAACAAGGGCTGGATTGGGCCAGACTTCTCATCACCACCAAATGACAGCAGAGTAACATAAAGTCAAATCCACTGTGTTATTTCGGGAGGTGTATTCACATGCACCGCTTCACACCCACACATGGGTATACGCTTCCTCGTTTCGGCTGTTTAATCTTCTTCTCCTTATCCTCAGCCTCCACCACCACTATACCACCAGGGTGCCAGCATTGCAAGTTCCTCCGTCCTTATTTTTGGCAGCTTTTGCTTGCAAGGCATATGCAAATACTATGGGACACCCACTCCCCAATAATGAGACTTATGTTTGTAATATGCTGTACTGCATGGCTCTTGTAAGGAGCATTGCAAGTTGCTCCGTCCTAATTTTTGGCAGCTTTTGCTGGGAAAGCATAAGCAAATACCATGGGACACCCACTCCCCAATAATGGGACTTATGTTTGTAATATGCTGTACTGCATGGCTCTTGTAAGGGGCATTGCAAATTGCTCCGTCCTAATTTTTGGCAGCTTTTGCTTGGAAAGCATAAGCAAATACCATGGGACACCCACTCCCCAATAATGGGACTTATGTTTGTAATATGCTGTACTGCATGGCTCTTGTAAGGGGCATTGCAAGTTGCTCCATCCTAATTTTTGGCAGCTTTTGCTGGGAAAGCATAAGCAAATACCATGGGACACCCACTCCCCAATAATGGGACTTATGTTTGTAATATGCTGTACTGCATGGCTCTTGTAAGGGGCATTGCAAGTTGCTCCGTCCTAATTTTTGGCAGCTTTTGCTTGCAAGGCATAAGCAAATACTATGGGACACCCACTCCCCAATAATGGGACTTATGTTTGTAATATGCTGTACTGCATGTGACACGCCCCCTGGGCCGTGTGTACACGTGTGTGGAATACCCGGTGCCGGGTCTCTGGGGTCTGTAGTCTCCGTGGCGGTGACCCGGTCCCGTGGCTCAGGCTGGTCAAACCAGTGGTAGTCTTTCTTAGGTTTTGAGGTTAATTGTCCAACTGCGCCACCCGTGGATTGCGGTCAGGGTGTACCACCGCTGCGAGGCAGACCGCTGAGGCTGGTGTTGTGTGCGCAGCATAGAATGGGATAACTCCCCTCGGGAGGAGTATAGCCTCAGGGCAGTGAGTGTGGATGATGGGGGTGATGGTGCACGTGTGCAGCAGGAACGACTCAGAGTCTTTGCAGTGCAGTTCAGGGTCTTTACTGATGATTATAAGGTAGACCCTCCCGGGAGTACTGGCTAGCATAAGAGGCCTGGTCAGTCTGTGAGCAAGCAGGAGTTCCCCTGGCCAGGTGGAGTTGTAGGCCTCCCCGTCTGTCTGCACTCTTCCTGGCTACCTTGCTGTAAGCGGGTAGAAGTAGCCCACGTCCCTGAGTGTACCGTGTAGTGCTCACCCGTATGGCTGGTGACTTGGGGCCTTCTGTTAGCCTCTGCTCCACGACGGCGGTGCTGGTCCCTTGATTGTGACTGAGCCTCCGGGCTTCTATGGCCAGAGGACCTGAAATCCCCTGCCGGCTGGTTTCTGCTGCTGGATATATATGTCCTCACAGCTTCGGACTCCTGTGTCCGGTTCCTATTGTCTTCTGCCAGGGCGAGCTCTTCACAGCTTCCAGCCCCTGGTCTTTAGCTCCTACAGAGCTCCTTGCTGTTACTTTCCCTTGCTCTCACTCTGACTCTGACTGTTCTCTGACTCACTCAACCCCGCCCCAGATCCAGTTTATAAGGGCAGAATTCTCCCCTCCCAGGATTGGGGCAGGAGGATGTTGCATGTTTAAGGGATCCTGACCAGGAAACCTCCCACTTGCTCTCCGACATAATATCTCTATTACTGTGGTGACCAGACCCCTGGGGTGCCACACATGGCTTTTGTAAGGGGCATTGCAGTTCCTCATAATTTTTGGAAAGCCTTCCATTCACTGCTTAGGCCAACAGTGCACGGGAGTCCCAGTTGCTATAAATGGAAAAAAAGGTTTAGTTAACGCCCTCTGACCTCCATGTCATTTCCAAGGGGCATTGGAGTGGCTCGAAATTTTTTGTAGGCATTGCACTCACTGTATGCCCTATAACTGTGTAGCCGAACCGCTCCTTTTGTTACAGAAACATATCCTACAAGACATATCTGGTTGACTGGCCTGATATTGATGTGAATGGTCCCTGTTCCTCCTGCTCTTTCTCCTTTGCCACTACCTCATCCATCATTTATCACCTGAAGCTTTGTTTTAATGGGAGTCATAGAACTTGGATAGTAGCAGGAAAACATCCAGCAATCCTCGGAGGAGGTAGGATATGCGCCAAAACGCTGACCACCTCAGGCCTAGCCGCTATTACATACATGCGCTTGCATTACAACAAAACAAAGCAGATGCTAACTTCTATCATCCTCATCATGCTCCTCACCTTGGCACTCTCAACTCCCCTGATGGAGAAGCCAGGGCCCACCGGAGGAGTCTGATAGTCCGGTGGGCTCGGCCAATGCTGCCCTAAAGCAGGCCAGGCTAAGAAAAGTGTGGGAAAGGTTACCGGGACAAATAGGGGTGGCTGGGGACCGAGTATGGACACCCGGCCACCCCCTGGAGGCTGGGGAGCAAGCGGGGACACCCGGCCACCAGGCGGCTGGGGACTGAGTATGGATACCAGGCCGCCGACACAGCCATGGCGTGGTGGCCAGATTCCGCCTCCACATGCCTAAAAGGCCCAATTTAAAGTGCAAGCAAGCAGTATGGTATTGCAGCCTGGGGGTGGGTGGGTGGCAGGCTGCATACTTGCGCTTGCATTTCAAGGAATGGGAGAGGTACAATTGAACACTGCCCTGGGACAAGGACTTGAATGGGGATAGTTGCAAGTCTGCAACGACAGGTGCAAGGTGGGAGGCATCTTCGCATGTACCATGAACAGGGGTTTGGCATGCACACACTACAGCGGAATAGGCTCTCCTTCCCACTAAATGCACTGGGGAGGGCACAGGTAATGTTTTGGTATACGCGCTTATTCTTATGTATAAGGCACACCAGGACAAATAGGGGCGGCTGGGGACTGAGTATGGATACCTCGCTGCCGAAGCAGCCATGAGGTAGTGGCCAGCTTCGGCCTCCTCCAAACTAAAAGGCCCCATTTCAAGTGCAAGCTAGCAGTATGGAATTGCAGTCTGGGGTTGGGTGGGTGGCAGGCTGCACACTTAAACTTGCATTAAAAGAAAACATAGCAGATGCTAACTTCTGTCATCATCATCATGCTCCTCACCTTGGCACTCTCAACTCCACCGATGGAGAAGTCAGGGCCCACCGGAGGAGTCTGGTTCTCTGGTGGGCTCGTCCAATGCTGCCTAAAGCAGGCCGGGCTAAGAAAAGTGTGTGGGGGGGATGTTCCAAGGAGAAATAGGGGTGGCTGGGGACCGTTTATGGACACCCGGCTGCCCCCAGGCGGCTGGGGACCGAGTATGGACACCCGGCCGCTGGGCGGCTGGGGACTGAGTATGGATTCCAGGCCGCCAACACAGCCATGACGTGGTGGCCAGATTCCGCCTCCACATGCCTAAAAGGCCCAATTGCAAGTTCAAGCAAGCAAGCAGTATGGTATTGCAGCCTGGGGGTGGGTGGGTGGCAGGCTGCATACTTGCGCTTGTATTGCAAGGAATGGGGGAGGTACAATTGAACACTGCCCTGGGACTAGAACTTGCATGGGGATAGTTGCAAGTCTGCCTCTTCTGATGCGATAAGGATCACTTATGATGGGCACACTTTTAGACAGTGATCTGGGAGTCAGAGATGTTTCCAGGGGTCTTCCCCATGCTGTTCCCTTGTCTTTTCAGCACTTTATGCATGTGTCACACAGCACATGGCCAGATAAGGTTGTAAAATGTTAAAATGACATTTCACGGTGAATGCTTTTGTCATAATTGAAAGCAATACAAAAGTGCAAAAACGCATAAAAAATGCTACTTGTGAACATAGCCGAAGGTGTGGAGGAGTATTTTTGTTTTTGGTCATTTATTTTAACTTATACACAAGTCTTTTCCCTGGAAAGGATGTTCCTTAACATATTTCACAGGAAAAAAGTTTCACTTTCGTTTTTGAACGTTTTATTGTGAGCCTGTAAAAGTGGCTTAATACCTCTGCCCACGTTGTTGACAGCAGTGACCTGGGGGTCAGAAATGCTTCCTGGGGCGATCCCCATGCTGTTCCCATGTCATTTGAGCACTGTCACTATCGTTTTGGGCACTTGTTAGGCTTTTTAAAGACTGCCGGGGGTGCCACCGCAAAAATGCTCGAGTCTCCCATAGACTAACATTGGGCTCGTTGCTCGGGTTGAGCACCCGAGTATCACGGCGAGCTCGGCCCGAGCTTCGATCACCCGAGCATTTTAGTGCTCGCTCAACACTAGTCATAATGCAATCTGCCTGACACATGCAAAAATGATGTGTAATTCTTGCTCTTTGCTCTGCAAGTGTAATTTTTCTGGGGAAACTTCAGGATCTAATTCTGATTGAATATGTGTTTAATAGTCTTAAGGTACCTTAAAATTAAGTTTGTTTCCATAAATTTTCTTTGTAGAGTTTTTGGACAGAGACGAACTGGGGACTATTTGGCGGGAGTTTTGAAATGTTTGGATTTCAGAGTTATTAGTTTTATGTTAAGTAAATGGGGTTTTTTTGCACCTGATTATGTGTAGTCTCTTTTATTACATCCCTATGAAGGTCACTGATCACTTTTAGAGCACTGAAATTGCAAACATTAGATATTATAGGTATTTTTCTAGCCTGCGCCTGACAGTCACATTGTATGTGAACTCGTAAGAACCGATATTGTATGTGACGGAGGGTTAAAGATTTTTCTGTATTTTCATGACTATGAAAATTGTATATTCACATTGAAGGCATCAAAACTATGAATTAACTCATGTGGAATTATATACTTAACAAAAAAGTGTCAAACAACTGAAAATATGTCTTATATTCTAGGTTCTTCAAAGTAGCCACCTTTTGCTTTGATGACTGCTTTGCACACTCTTGGCATTCTCTTGATGAGCTTCAAGAGGTAGTCACCGGAAATGGTTTTCACTTCACAGGTGTGCCCTGTCAGGTTTAGTAAGTGGGATTTCTTGCCTTATAAATGGGGTTGGGACCATCAGTTGTGTTGTGCAGATGTCTGGTGGATACACAGCTGCTAGTCCTACTGAATAGACTGTTAGAATTTGTATTATGGCAAGGAAAAAAGCAGCTAAGTAAAGAAAAACGAGTGGCCATCATTACTTTAAGAAATTAAGGTCAGTCAGTCTGAAAAATTGAGAAAACTTTGAAAGTGTCCCCAAGTGCAGTTGCAAAAACCATCAAGCGCTACAAAGAAACTGGCTCACATGAGGACCGCCCCAGGAAAGGAAGACCAAGAGTCACCGCTGCTTCTGAGGATAAGTTTATCCGAGTCACCAGCCTCAGAAATCGCAGGTTAACAGCAGCTCAGATTAGAGACCAGGTCAAAGCCACACAGAGTTCTAGCAGCAGACACATCTCTTCAACAACTGTTAAGAGGAGACTTTGTGCAGCAGGCCTTCATGGTAAAATAGCTGCTAGGAAACCACTGCTAAGGACAGGCAACAAACATAAGAGACTTGTTTGAGCTAAAGAACACAAGGAATGGACAGTAGACCAGTGGAAATCTGTGCTTTGGTCTGATGAGTCCAAATTTGAGATCTTTGGTTCAAACCACTGTGTCTTTGTGCGGCGCAGAAAAGGTGAACGGATGGACTCTACATGCCTGGTTCCCAACGTGAAGCATGGAGGAGGAGGTGTGATGGTGTGGGGGTGCTTTGCTGGTGACACTGTTGGAGATTTATTCAAAATTAAAGGCATACTGAACCAGCATGGCTACCACAGCATCTTGCAGCGGCATGCTGTTCCATCCGGTTTGCATTTAGTTGGACCATCATTTATTTTTCAACAGGACAATGACCCCAAACACACCTCCAGGCTGTATAAGGGCTATTTGACTAAGAAGGAGAGTGATGGGGTGCTACGCCAGATGACCAATTCATAGTTTTGGTGCCTTCAGTGTGAATGTACAATTTTCATATTCAAGAAATAATAGAAAAATCTTTAAATGAGAAGGTGTGTCCAAACTTTTGGTCTGTACGGTATTATTGGAGCTAGCTGAATCTACGGGCTCCTACCAGGTATATACACTGCTTAAAAAAATAAAGGGAACACTTAAACAACAGAATATAACTCCAAGTTAATCAAACTTCTGGGAAATCAAACTGTCCACTTTAGGAAGCAACACTAATTGACCATCAATTTCACATGCTGTTGTGCAAATGGAATAGACAATAGATGGAAATTATTGGCAATTATCAAGACACCCTCAATAAAGGAGTGGTTCTGCAGGTGGGGATCACAGACCACATCTCAGTACCAATGCTTTCTGGCTGATGTTTTGGTCACTTTTGAATGTTGGTTGTGCTTTCACACTCGTGGTAGCATGAGACGGACTCTACAACCCACAGAAGTTGCTCAGGTAGTGCAGCTCATCCAAGATGGCACATCAATGCGAGCTGTGGCAAGAAGATTTGCTGTGTCTGCCAGCGTAGTGTCCATAGGCTGGAGGCGCTACCAGGAGACAGGCCAGTACACCAGGAGACGTGGAGGGGGCGGTAGGAGGGCAACAACCCAGCAGCGGGACCGCTACCTCCGTCTTTGTGCAAGGAGGAACAGGAGGAGCACTGCCAGAGCCCTGCAAAATGACCTCCAGCAGGCCACAAATGTGCATGTGTCTGCACAAATGGTTAGAAACCGACTCCATGAGGGTGGTATGAGGGCCCGACGTCCACAGATGGGGGTTGTGTTCACAGCCCAACACCATGCAGGACGCTTGGCATTTGCCACAGAACACCAGGATTGGCAAAGTCACCACTGGCGCCTGTCTTCTTCACAGATGAAAGCAGGTTCACACTGAGCACATGTGACAGACGTGACAAAGTCTGGAGACGCCGTGGAGAGCGATCTGCTGCCTGCAACATCCTTCAGCATGACCGGTTTGGCATTGGGTCAGTAATGGTGTGGGGTGGCATTTCTTTGGATGCCCGCACAGCCCTTCATGTGCTTGCCAGAGGTAGCCTGACTGCTATTAGGTACCGAGATGAGATCCTCAGACCCCTTGTGAGACCATATGCTGGTGTGATTGGCCCTGGGTTCCTCCTAATGCAGGACAATGCCAGACCTCATGTGGCTGGAGAGTGTCAGCAGTTCCTGCAAGATGAATGCATTGAAGCTATGGACTGGCCCTCCCGTTCCCCAGACCTGAATCTGATTGAGCACATCTGGGACATAATGTCTCGCTCCATCCACCAACGTCACATTGCACCACAGACTGTTATATTACTGTTACTGTATATTATTGAAGCTAGCAGAATCTACGGGCTCCTACCAGGCATATATTGGAGCTAGCAGAATCTATGGGCTTCTACCAGGTATATATTATTGGAGCTAGCAGAATCTATGGGCTCCTACCAGGTATATATTATTGGAGCTAGCAGAATCTATGGGCTCCTACCAGGTATATATTATTGGAGCTAGCAGAATCTATGGGCTCCTACCAGGTATACAACCCCTGGCAAAAATTATGGAATCACCGGGCTCGGAGGATGTTCATTCAGTTGTTTAATGTTGTTGAAAAAAAGCAGATTACAGACATGGCACAAAACTAAAGTCAAATGGCAACTTTATGGCTTTAAGAAACACTAAAAGAAATCAAGATAAAAAATGTGGTACTCAGTAAGGGTAATTTTTTTCAGACCAAGCAGAGGGAAAAATTATGGAATCACACAATTCTGTGGAAAAAATTATGGAATCATGAAAAAAAAACCACAAAAGAACACTCCAATACATCACTAGTATTTTGTTGCACCACCTCTGGCTTTAATAACCGCTTGCAGTCTCTGAGGCATGGACTTAGTTAGTGACAAACAGTACTCTTCATCAATCTGGCTCCAACTTTCTCTGATTGCTGTTGCCAGATCAGCTTTGCAGGTTGGAGCCTTGTCATGGACCATATTCTTCAACTTCCACCAAAGATTTTCAATTGGATTGAGTGAGGTCCGGACTATTTGCAGGCCATGACATTGACATTGTCTTTCAAGGAATATTTTCACAGTTTTTGCTCTATGGCAGGATGCATTATCACCTTGAAAAATGATGTCATCATCCCCAAACATCCTTTCAATTGATGGGATAAGAAAACTGTCCAAAATATCAATGTAAACTTGGGCATTTATTGAAGAGGTAATGACAGCCATCTCCCCAGTGCCTTTACCTGACATGCAGCCCAATATCTTCAATAACTGTGGAAATTTGCATGTTCTCTTCATGCATTCATCTTTATAAATCTCATTGGAACGGCACCAAACAAAAGTTCCAGCATCATCACCTTGCCCAATGCAGATTCGCGATTCATCACTGAATATGACTTTCATCCAGTCATCCACAGTCCACGATTGCTTTTCCTTAGCCCAATGTAACCTTGTTTTTTTCTGTTTAGGTGTTAATGATGGCTGTTGTTTAGCTTTCCTGTATGTAAAGCCCATTTCCTTTAGGCGGTTTCTTACAGTTCGGTCACAGACATTGACTCCAGTTTCCTCCAATTCGTTCCTCATTTGTTTTGTTGTGCATTTCCTGTTTTAGAGACATATTGCTTTAAGTTTCTGGTCTTGACGCTTTGATGTCTTCCTTGGTTTACCAGTATGTTTGCCTTTAACAACCTTCCCATGTTGTTTGTATTTGTTCCAGATTTTAGACACAGCTGACTGTGAACAACCAACATCTTTTGAAACATTGCGTGATGATTTACCTTCTTTTAAGAGTTTGATAATCCTCTCCTTTGCTTCAATTGACATCTCTCGTGTTGGAGCCATGATTCATGTCAGTACACTTGGTGCAACAGCTCTCCAAGGTGTGATCACTCCTTTTTAGATGCAGACTAATGAGCAGATCTAATTTGATGCAGGTGTTAGTTTTGGAAATGAAAATTTACAGGGTGATTCCATAATTTTTTCCTCAGAATTGAGTGATTCCATAATTTTTTCCCTCTGCTTGGTCTGAAAAAAATTATCATTACTGAGTACCACATTTTTAAATTTGATTTCTTTTCGTGTTTCTTAAAGCCCTAAAGTTGCCATTTGAAATTACTTTAGTTTTGTGCCATGTCTGTGATCTGCTTTTTTTCAACAACATTAAACAACTGAATGAACATCCCCCGAGCCCGGTGATTCCATAATTTTTGCCAGGGGTTGCATATTATTGGAGCTAGCAGAACCTACGGGCTCCTACCAGGTATATATTATTGGAGCCAGCAGAATCTATAGGCTCCTTCCGGGTCCTGACTGCAGCCCATACATTCTAGCCAGTTCACTACTGAAGATGCTACAATGTATGGGCTCCTGTCAGGACATATTATTGTAGCCAGCAGAATCTATGGTTTCCTGCCAGGTCAGGGGCATACATAGAAATCATGGGGCCCCATAGCAGAAGCTCTAATTGTCCCCCCCCCTCAATTAAGAAATAAATATTTGTCTGTGTCACAGAAGAGCTGATCTCACAACTTTCCAACCTTTACTTAGTAATTTTCCTTCTGCTGAAGTCCCAGATTCCTCTTTCATTGCCCCCATAAAGTATGATGCCAATAAAAGTGCCGCCCAAACATACTATGATACCCCCATGGTGCATTCCTCCACATGCACAGTATAATGACTCTATTGTAGCCCACTTCAACTTCCAAGGCAAAGTATAGTGACCCTAACACAGCATGACCCCCCAACTGTGACTTCCACACACCCCTCCATACAGTATAATGTATAATGGCCTGCACTAGCCCTCCAAACAGTATGATGGACCCCACACACAGCCCTCAAAATATTATAATGGCCCCACATAGCCTTCCATATAGTATAATACACCACCAATAGTCCTCCATATAGTAAAATGTGCCCCCCATAATCCCCCATATAGTATAATGTGCCCCACATAATCCTCAATATAGTATAATGAACTTCCCATGGTTCTCAATAGAATATAATGCACTCCCTATAGTCCTCCATACAGTATATTAAACACACCATAGGGTAAAATGCAGCCCCCATATAGTATAATGCACCCCACCGTCCTGCAGTATTATGGGCACCACGTACTCACTGATTTTAAAATCCCGTATATTTTAAATAAGCCGACCCGAGTATAAGCCGAGGCCCCCAATTTTACCTAAAAAAACTGGCAACACATTGACTCGAGTATAAGCCTAGGGTGGAAAATGCAGCAACTGGTAAATTTCCCCATCCTGGTATACAGTACAGACCAAAAGTTTGGACACGCCTTCTCATTTAAAGATTTTTCTGTATTTTCATGACTATGAAAATTGTACATTCATATTGAAGGCATCAAAACTATGAATTAACACATGTGGAATTATATACTTAACAAAAAAGTGTGAAATAACTGAAAATATGTCTTATATTCTAGGTTCTTCAAAGTGGCCACCTTTTGCTTTGATGACTGCTTTGCACACTCTTGGCATTCTCTTGATGAGCTTCAAGAGGTAGTCACCGGAAATGGTTTTCACTTCACAGGTGTGCCCTGTCAGGTTTAATAAGTGGGATTTCTTGCCTTATAAATGGGGTTGGGACCATCAGTTGTGTTGTGCAGAACTCTGGTGGATACACAGCTGATAGTCCTACTGAATAGACTGTTAAAATTTGTATTATGGCAAGAAAAAAGCAATTAAGTAAAGAAAAACGAGTGGCCATCATTACTTTAAAAAATGAAGGTCAGTCAGTCCGAAAAATTGGGAAAACTTTGAAAGTGTCCCCAAGTGCAGTTGCAAAAACCATCAATCGCTACAAAGAAACTGGCTCACATGAGGACCGCCCCAGGAAAGGAAGACCAAGAGTCACCTCTGCTTCTGAGGATAAGATTATCCGAGTCACCAGCCTCAGAAATCGCAGGTTAACAGCAGCTCAGATTAGAGACCAGGTCAATGCCACACAGAGTTCAAGCAGCAAACACATCTCTTCAACAACTGTTAAGAGGAGACTTTGTGCAGCAGGCCTTCATGGTAAAATAGCTGCTAGGAAACCACTGCTGAGGACAAGCAACAAGCAGAAGAGACTTGTTTGGGCTAAAGAACACAAGAAATGGACATTAGACCAGTGGAAATCTGTGCTTTGGTCTGATGAGTCCAAATTTGAGATCTTTGCTTCCAACCACCGTGTCTTTGTGCGACGCAGAAAAGGTGAACAGATGGACTCTACATGCCTGGTTCCCACTGTGAAGCATGGAGGAGAAGGTGTGATGGTGTGGGGGTGCTTTGCTGGTGACACTGTTGGGGATTTATTCAAAATTGAAGGCATACTGAATCAGCATGGCTACCACAGCATCTTGCAGCGGCATGCTATTCCATCCGGTTTGCGTTTAGTTGGACCATCATTTATATTTCAACAGGACAATGACCCCAAACATACCTCCAGGCTGTGTAAGGGCTATTTGACCAAGAGGGAGAGTGATGGGGTGCTACGCCAGATGACCTGGCCTCCAGTCACCAGACCTGAACCCAATCGAGATGGTTTGAGGTGAGCTGGACCACAGATTGTAGACAAAAGGGCCAACAAGTGCTAAGCATCTCTGGGAACTCATTCAAGATTGTTGGAAGACCATTTCCGGTAATTACCTCTTGAAGCTCATCAAGAGAATGCCAATAGTGTGCAAAGCAGTCATCAAAGCAAAAGGTGGCTACTTTGAAGAGCCTAGAATATAAGACATATTTTCAGTTGTTTCACACTTTTTTTGTTAAGTATATAATTCCACATGTGTTAATTCATAGTTTTGATGCCTTCAGTGTGAATGTACAATTTTCATAGTCATGAAAATACAGAAAAATCTTTAAATGAGAAGGTGTGTCCAAACTTTTGGTCTGTACTGTATATGGCATCCCTCATCCCCCAATCCTGGTACGTATGGCACCCCTCATTCCCCAATCCTGGTACGTATGGCACCCCTTATTCCCCAATCCTGGTACATATGGCACCCCTCATCCCCCAATCCTGGTACGTATGGCATCCCTCACCCCCCAATCCTGGTACGTATGGCCTCCTCATCCCCCCAATCCTGGTATGCATGGCCTCCTCATCCCCCCAATCCTGGTATGCATGGCCTCCTCATCCCCCCAATCCTGGTATGCATGGCCTCCTCATCCCCCAATCCTGGTATGCATGGCCTCCTCATCCCCCAATCCTGGTATGCATGGCCCCCTCATCCCCCAATCCTGGTATGCATGGCCTCCTCATCCCCCAATCCTGGAATGTGTGGCCCCCTCATCCAGCAATCCCCCATCACTGCACAAACAAAAAAATAAACTTATACTCACCTTCCTTCCTCACCTCTGCTCCAGCACTGCTGTGTCCTGTCTGCCAGGCAGCTCATGTTGGCACCTGAGCAGCGAGTGCTCTCAGATGCCAAGGTGAGCTTCTGCTGCCGGCATATTCACTCCTCTCCACGCCGGTACTATGGGCGTGGAAAAGAGTGAATATGCATTCTCTTTAGATGCGGGCACTGTCAGCTGGAGCTGCGGCTCAGCGCTCCTCTGTGCCTGCTACTAAAGAGAATGAATATTCCCTCTTCTCCACACCCATGGGAGTGGAGAAGAGAAATATTCATGTCCCTTTAGCAGCGGTCACACGTAGTAGCTGCAGCAGTGGCTACTGTGTGTGCCCCGCTCCTCTCCCACCGCAACCTCCCTCCTCCCCAATACTCATCTATCCTCCTCGTTATCCCACTGATTCAGGGCCCTCCCGGCTCACGGCCCCCCCCGGCTCATGGGCCCCATAGCAGTGGCGTGGCCTGCCGCCATTGGCGGTACGCCACTATGCCAGGTAAGGTATATGTTAGTGAAGCTAGCAGAATGTAGCCTACAATGTATGGTCTCCTTCCAGGTCCTAACTGCAGCCCATACATTCTAGCCATTTCACTGTTAAACACACTAGAATGTATGGTTTTGTGGTGGTATATGTTACACACATGCCGCTAGGTTCAGATAGGGCGAGACGGGTTTCATGAACTCTTTGGAATCCTGGGGAAACCGCTACTCAGGGCGACTATAGGCTGCAGCTTCTCTCAGGCGCACGATAGATTCAATTGCTGACCAGATACATCTGACAAGAGTATTTTTCAACAGTTTAACAGTGGAATTTAATCTGAAGCACGGCCAGTGCAATTCTGGGATATTACAGCAACAATCTTCATTACAGTACAGTCTGAGTTTCTTGAGCAACCGGCTCCAGTAACAATACAGAAGTTTCTTCACAAGGCACAGTATTACAGTATCTTCAGTAGCATAATTCAGCATAGATTAGATCTCTTAGCAGCACACTTCTATGCATACACAATCAAAAGGCTTTTTCTTCACAAGGACACACTAATACACAACATTCTCTATCCTGCATGGAGATGGAGGAAGGGCGGATTTGATGAGGGAGATGATCCCTGTGACACAATTCCCTCCAGGCCTTATCTTCCTGCCCCATAATACTTTGCACTGTTAGTTCAGGGAGTTTATCTGACCTGTGTTTAGTTTCTCTCCTAATCTGAATCCTGATCAGTTGCTTTCTGTCAGATCCAGATAACACACCACCTTTCTCTTCGGCTTCAGCCAGACTACAATAACAAGTTCCTCACAATCCCCCTGGGACTCTGCTAAAACACTCCCTGTCTCCTGTGACGGAAGCATCCAGGAACTACCTCTAGTTGCTGGATGCTTCCGAAGCACAACACTTCCTGTCTCCTGTGACTGTGTTAACTCTTATAGTTGCTGGATGCTTTTGTGCATGTCACACTATTCCCTCCTTTTTGAATGTCGTCCTCAGCATTCGCCTTAATTGGTCAATCTGACTAATTCTGAGACAGTGGTGAAAGCTTAGTAACTATATATAGTACAGACCAAAAGTTTGGACACACCTTCTCATTTAAAGATTTTTCTGTATTTTCATAACTATGAAAATTGTACATTCACACTGAAGGCATCAAAACAATGAATTAACACATGTGGAATTATATACTTAACAAAAAAGTGTGAAACAACTGAAAATATGTCTTATATTCTAGGTTCTTCAAAGTAGCCACCTTTTGCTTTGATGACTGCTTTGCACACTCTTGGCATTCTCTAGATGAGCTTCAAGAGGTAGTCATCGGAAATGGTTTTCACTTCACAGGTGTGCCCTGTCAGGTTTAATAAGTGGGATTTCTTGCTTTATAAATGGGGTTGGGAACATCAGTTGTGTTGTGCAGAAGTCTGGTGGATACACAGCTGATAGTCCTACTGAATAGACTGTTAGAATTTGTATTATGGCAAGAAAAAAGCAGCTAAGTAGAGAAAAACGAGTGGCCATCATTACTTTAAGAAATGAAGGTCAGTCAGTCCGAAAAATTGGGAAAACTTTGAAAGTGTCCCCAAGTGCAGTTGCAAAAACCATCAAGCGCTACAAAGAAACTGGCTCACATGAGGACCGCCCCAGGAAAGGAAGACCAAGAGTCACCTCTGGTTCTGAGGATAAGTTTATCCGAGTCACCAGCCTCAGAAATCGCAGTTTAACAACAGCTCAGATTAGAGACCAGGTCAATGCCACACAGAGTTCTAGCAGCAGACACATCTCTTCAACAACTGTTAAGTGGAGACTTTGTGCAGCAAGCCTTCATGGTAAAATAGCTGCTAGGAAACCACTGCTAAGGACAGGCAACAAGCAGAAGAGACTTGTTTGGGGTAAAGAACACAAGAATGGACATTAGACCAGTGGAAATCTGTGCTTTGGTCTGATGAGTCCAAATATGAGATCTTTGGTTCCAACCACCGTGTCTTTGTGCGACGCAGAAAAGGTGAATGGATGGACTTGACATGCCTGGTTCCCACCGTGAAGCATGGAGGAAGAGGTGTGATGGTGTGGGGGTGCTTTGCTGGTGACACTGTTGGGAATTTATTCAAAATTGAAGGCATACTGAACCAGCATGGCTACCACAGCATCTTGCAGCGGCATGCTATTCCATCTGGTTTGCGTTTAGTTGGACCATCATTTATTTTTCAACAGGACAATGAACCCAAACACACCTCCAGGCTGCGTAAGGGCTATTTGACCAAGAAGGAGAGTGATGGGGTGCTACGCCAGATGAACTGACCTCCACAGTCTCCAGACCTGAACCCAATCGAGATGGTTTGGGGTGAGCTGGACTGCAGAGTGAAGGCAAAAGGGCCAACAAGTGCTAAGCATCTCTGGGAACTCCTTCAAGATTGTTGGAAGACCATTTCCAGTGACTACCTCTTGAAGCTCATCAAGAGAATGCCAAGAGTGTGCAAAGCAGTCATCAAAGCAAAAGGTGGCTACTTTGAAGAACCTAGAATATAAGACATATTTTCAGTTGTTTCACACTTTTTTGTTAAGTATATAATTCCACATGTGTTAGTTCATAGTTTTGATGCCTTCAGTGTGAATGTACAATTTTTATAGTCATGAAAATACAGAAAAATCTTTAAATGAGGTGTGTTCAAACTTTTGGTCTGTACTGTATATATAATTTATCATTGCCAAATTTGTATAACATTTATAAACATTGATAACCTATCCTTACGTCCTTTTTCTTGTAGGACTCCTGTAAGAAATAAACAACACAATTAAAACAATCAGCATCTCTTCCGCTGGAGCTCTTCGTACATTTTCAACGAGCACTCTCTCTCACTAGGCCAAAACAAGTCTTTCCACCAGGTAACATTGTCCATACTATCTCTGGTAAATACCACTCAAGTGTGCTTACCTGGTTCGTAGGCAGAGATACCTGTTTCCAATCGACAGTCTTTGGCACTTGGCTTGGTTCACCAAGTGTCTCATACGTCAGCATCACAGGCCTCCTCACTTCTCGAGTCGACATCCTCCTGGTGGGTTGTTCCTCAGATACCACGGGTTCCTCTGTTGCAGCAGTTTCTTCTGTCGCACTCATTTCTCGTACCTCCTCTGATGATCTTGGAACTGCCTCTGTAAGTTCCTGTGCTTCTCTTGAATCATCCATTTCCACCTAGTCTGGTAATTCTGCTACTCCTAAGTGTCGATTGGTCTCTTCAATGACCGGTGTTCGATCGTCACATCTGGATTGGACTTCATCTGTATTCCTTGGTACAAACTCTGGTGCTTCGGGACTTAGTTCACTCTCCTGAGGATGGTACTGTAATGCACACGCCCGGGCTGAGCGGCGTGTGCGTGTGATTCCACTGGACCGTGCCGGAGAGTGAATGCCTGGAGGGGCGTAACTAGGTATTCACCCGATCCAACCAGGGTCGCACGACGGCATACGACGCCAGTGCACCAAGGAGGAACCGAGCAGAGGGACCAGGTGCTACTCCAGGACAGACCCCGGACACGGCTGTTGACCCACACAGGGGAATACAGGAACAGGCTGGTTAGGCTGGCGCACAGACTGGTGTGCAGGCAGGCGGGTATGCAGGCCGGGGGGTACAGGCAAGCACAGCTAGAGTGCAGACAGGGAGGCACTAGCAGGTAGGAACACAGGCGGGATAGGACCCAGTACACACTGGGACTCAGGAACAATACAGGCAGAGGGGTACAGGCAAGCACAGCTAGAGTGCAGACAGGGAGGCACTAGCAGGTAGGGACACTGGCGGGATAGGACCCAGTACACACTGGGACTCAGGAACAGAACCACAGATGTGGCGGACAAACACAGCAGAGTGAGGCCGCCCAGAGAGGTGAGCGAGAACAGGGCAGGACAAGGCCGCCTGGAGCGGTGAGCAAGAGTAGAGCAGGACAAGGCCGCCAGGAGCGGTGAGCAAAGGGTCAGAGCTGAGCGAGACTGCCGGAGCAGTGAGCAAAAGGGTCAGAGCGGAGCAAGGCTGCCGGAGCAGCGAGCAAAGGAGTCAGAGCAGGCTAGAACCGCCGGAGCGGTGAGCAAAGGAGTCAGAGCAGGCTAGAACCGCCGGAGCGGTGAGCAAAGGAGTCAGAGCAGGCTAGAACCGCCGGAGCGGTGAGCAAAGGAGTCAGAGCAGGCTAGAACCGCCGGAGCGGTGAGCAAAGGAGTCAGAGCAGGCTAGAACCGCCGGAGCGGTGAGCAAAGGAGTCAGAGCAGGCTAGAACCGCCGGAGCGGTGAGCAAAGGAGTCAGAGCAGGCTAGAACCGCCGGAGCGGTGAGCAAAGGAGTCAGAGCAGGCAAGGCTGAGCAGGGGGGACAGGGCTCTGTTCACACGGAACAGACAAGAAGGGAAAGGCAGAGCCAGATACCCACAGGGTACTTGCAGAGAAGTAACGAGTGGACCACAAACTCACAAAGGGGAGTACAGAGACAACAAGCAGGAGTTAGGTACAAGTTCAGACTCTGCAGAAAAAGGAAAGGAACGGACATAGAGGCAAAACAGGTAAAGGATAGGAGAGAGTTCAGACTGGAACTGAGTGTACGGAGGAGACCGACACTGCAGCGGGATACAGGAGCGGGTCTGGGAATACGGCCCCCAGAGAGGCGGGACGAACAGGCAAGGAGCGTGTTCAGACAGGACAGACAAGATACAGGAGCGGGTCTAGGTAATCGGCCCCTAGAAGGCGGGAGGAACAGGCTAGGAGCGTGTTCAGACAGGACAGACAAGATACAGGAGCGGGTCTAGGTAATCGGTCCCTAGAAGGCGGGAGGAACAGGCTAGGAGCGTGTTCAGACAGGCCTGGAAATACAGCCTCCAGGATAGGCAGACAAGAGAACACAGACAGGACTCAGTTCAGACACGGGAACTGATACCGCAAGGCAGGAGACATAGACAGGACTCAGTTCAGACACGGGAACTGATACCGCAAGGCAGGAGACAAAGACAGGACTCAGTTCAGACACGGGAACTGATACCGCAAGGCAGGAGACAAAGAACGGGACCTGGCACCTTTAGAGTGCAAGCACACACTGAATGAAACACTATGCTCAGGCAGGGATTGATTGCAGCAGCTGGGTTATATACCAGGTGACAGACAGCAATAGGCTGAGGACGCACAAGGGGTGTGACCCACAGCAGGTACAAAAAGCAGGAAGTGATCGGGCGCCGCCCTTAAGCAGCAGAAACAGACACAAACAGACAGCATGGAGGGAAGCCAGAGAGACATTCTGGACAGGAGATCAAGTGCGCGCTCTTGCACAGTGGGAGATGGACCACCATGCAAGGACGCCGCCAGGTATGTTACAGGTACATTCCACTCTTTGCCGGTCCGAGAAATAGAACAGCGTGCTCTTCTTCATCCAAGCTCTCAAGGTCACTATCCACCTCCAGAGTTTCAGCCGGTGGTAGTCCCTTAGTCGATCTCGGTCAATGGTGATCTTCTCCTGGGAAGTCTTGTTGTGGTGGGAGATAATCACAGGGTAGTAGTAAATTCTGATGGACTACTCTGGTTTTCTTGTCCCCCATTTCCAATCGGATTTTATACACTGGACTATCATCGGCTTTCCTCTTCACGACCACATACACCTTGTCTTCCCAGTACAAACAAAGTTTTCCTGGACCACCTTTTTCACGTACGTTCTTGACTAGCACCTGACTTCCCAGTGTCAATTCTACTCCATAACATTTTCGATCATAGTACTCCTTACTCTTGCTCTGCCCTTGCGTAACCACTTTAGACGCTATGTAGTATTCCTCTGCCATCCATTCATTCCATTTCCAAACATACTCCGGATACATTCTGTAAGTCTCTGACACCGGCATATCGAACATGATATCGTTTGGCAGTATTGGCGATCGTCTATACAATAGGAAGATGGGTGAGTAACCCATTGCATCACTCTTTGTACCGTTATAGGCATGTACCACTTTTGACAGAGAACTCTTCCAGTCTTTCTTCTTGTCAGCTGTTAAAGTGCGCAACATCGACAATCATGTCCGGTTAAAACGTTCCACTTGTCCATTACCCTCCGGGTGATAGGGTGTTGTGTGGGATCTCTGAATTCTACAATACTTTCCTAGCTTGGCAAAGAGCTGGTTCTCAAATTCTCTTCCTTGGTCGTGTTGTAACCTCGTAGGGAACCCAAACTTCAAATCATTGAAGATCTTCTCTGCCGCTGTTCGACCAGCTTTATTGGTGGTGGCATATGCTTGGGCAAATCGAGTAAAATGGTCCATCATCACCAATATGTATTTGTAACTACCCTTGCACGTCTCGAGATGTAGAAATTCTATTGAGACCATCTCAAACGGATACGTAGTTTCGATGTTGCCCATAGGTGCCCTGGTTGATGTGTTGTGACGTTTATCTTTCAGGCACCCACACTCCCTGGTCACGTACCTCTCAATAGCTCTCTGCATGTACTGTCAGAAGAAACGTTCACAGATCAAGTTGGTTGTCCTTTCCACTCCCAGGTGTCCCATGTTTTCATGGAGTTCTTTGAAGACCAACCTACGGAATACTCTGGGTAGTACCAACTGCCAGTTTTGTCCTCCTTTATGATACAAGATACCATCTTCCCTGAGGTAGAGGTTCATCTATTCTTTAGCTAAAACAGATACTGCTGGTGACTCATTATCTTTCTCCCGTTTACTTGGAAACCGATTTTGGTCCACATAAAGTAGTATTCTACAAATTATCTGATCTTCCCATTGTGCTCTATGGATTTTTCCTTTTGGTAGTTTTTGAATGGACACCGGGAGATCTTGTTCTCTCGCTTTTATGGTGGTTTCCACCATCAACGAACACCACAATGGAGTGTCTTCCTCTTGATAAGCTTGCACTGCTTGGGTAGTGCTTTCAATTGCTTCCAGACTGACTTCCTCTGAGCATTCTTGCATGAACTCCTCAGGCTCTAGTGGCTTTCTCAACAATCCGTCAGCATCCGCATTGCATTTTCCTGGCCTGTACTTGATGCTGAAATTGAAGTCAGCTAATTCAGCGACCCATCTCTGACCCATTGCATTCAGTTTGGCTGTAGTGAGGACATAGGTCAAAGGGTTGTGGTCAGTGTATACCTTAAACTCTTTGCTGTAGCAGAGATAATCTCTAAATCGTTCACAGATAGCCCATTTCAATGCCAGGAACTCTAATTTTCCAGATTGTAGATGGTAATTCTTCTCAGCGTCTGTCAAAGTTCTAGAACCGTATCCGATGCCTCTCAATTTTCCATCTTGATGCTGATACAGGGCAGCTCCCAGTCCAACTTGAGAAGTGTCACAATGAAAAACAAATGGTAACTTGAAATTAGGATATCCCAAGATGAGTGATTTTACCAGGTAGTCTACTAGTTCTTCCAATACCTCCTGGTGGTCTGCTGTCCAGAGAATGGGCTTTTGTTTCTTTTAAGCCCGGCCTACCCGCGTTCTTCTTTTTCTCCGTGGGTGTTGTTGACTCTGTCTCCCCCCAAGAGGAGATATAGCGGGGCGACAATCCTGGAGAAGTTCCGAACGTAAGTACGATAGTAGGAGAGGAATCCTAAGATCTGCCTCAACTTCCCGACAGTAGAGGGCCGCTTGTCTGTCAAGGCCAGTACAGGAGTAATTTCTGCTGGGTCCATGGTATATCCTTCTCCAGACACAATTTTCCCTAGAAATCGGACTTGCCTTTTGAACAGTTCACACTTCTTTGGGGTCAACTTAACTGGCAGATATCATCCCTCAATCCTTCCAAACAGATCTCCATGCTCCTCTGAAATTCTGCTGAAGTTGAACTGAGCCCAAACGGTATGCAGATCCACTCATATAACCCCAACGGTGTGATGAATGCTGTCAAGGGTCTACTGAACTCTTCAACAAACCCTTGATGGTATGCTTTACCCTGATCGAGGACAGAGAACCATGTACTTCCTGATAGGCTATCCAGCATATCTTGAATCTGTGGTATCGGGTGCCGATCAGGTACTAACTTTCGGTTTAGTTCCCGGTAATCACAGCAGAGTCTCAACATACCATCCTTCTTCCTAATACAAACAATAGGAGAGGAATAAGACGACTTCGACTTTTGGACTCAACCTCTGTTGATTAGATCTTGTAAATACTCTTTCACTTCACGGTGTAATGGTTTCGGCACAGACATGTAACTTTTGGTTACTAGGGTCGTGTCTTTCAAATTGATTTTCAATTGCAACGACGGGATACAGCCTATATCAGAGTCATCTTTAGAGAATGCATGACACTCTTCTCTCAGCATCTGTTTTGCTATTGCTATATCTTCAGCACACCAGTGTTCCAGGGATACTGGGGGATCCCTGGATGCTGAGGTGGGTCGTGAAATTTCCTCCCCTAGGCAATTCCTGTTCCTTGGTTGGGAGACTGAATTCACGGTAGACCCCTGGGCGGGTCTCACACTGGCTGGATATACTGTTTTAATGCTTTCAATGTGACCTAACACAGTCTTTGGATCCAGTCTAATGTCGTGTTTCGTAGTATTCATCACCAGTACTGTCAAACCCACCAGTAGGAATCGTAAGCACAGTCTCACCTTGAACTAGACCTTCCGGCAGTTTGGAGGAGTCTTTTGGCACGAACAGTCTTTTCTGGACTTTTCTTCCCGGTTCTAACCAGACTCCACACCTCACCCCCACCATTTGGTTCGCCGGGATGATGGTTGGACGCCAGCCTACCTTGACTTCTTTTTTGTGTCCATTGTATTCTGTGCTTTCTTTACTCTATGAATCACATTTTCAGCCACGGTGTTGGGTAAGGCAAGTGATGTGGCAATTGCATCCACCACCAGCGTCCCTGACTTGTGTTTCATGATGACCTCACTGATTACATTATAACCCAGGATAGGATCCTCTGCCATGTTCTGATCACTGGTCACGAGAAAAGGTACCAAAAACTCAATGGTGTTGCTGTTCTTCGTGGCCCTCAGTTGGAAAGTCAATTCCACCCAGCCTATGAAAGGGATTTCGGTCTGGTTGACTGCTTTGCCGTGGAGTTCCACTGGTCCTAAGAGTACTTTTAGCGTCCGAAGGCAGGTATGTGGCAGGTAGCGCCTTCTCCATTTTTCATTTAAAAGGCTCGCTTTGGCTCCTGTTTCCCACAGTGCTTTTACCAGGAGTCCATCTAGCTGGCACTGTATAAAGCACCTTTCAACGATTAGGCTGATGAGGCTATCTTTACTGACTGAGAAAACCTCCTCCCAGGAGTACATCATTTGACCTTCACACTGGGCATTAAGTAACTGATGCCCCTGTCTCTCTTGCAGCTTTTGTAAACGGGAACACACTTGAGGATAGTACAAACTTAGCCATTTTACCTCATGCGCCGTTCTTGGGTTTGGTGAGATTTGGATTTGCTTCTGGGGCCTCTTCCGTGTCGCAGTGGCACTGGCAACCTCCTGTCTTTTAACCCAAACAACCATGACCATTGGCATTCCTTAGCATAATGTCCTCCCTCACCACATCTTAGACAGTGGACACACACCTTACTCCAATTTGATGAACGGCACGCTTCACAAGCCGGGTATCTTCTGTTTTGGAACCCACTTCTGGGTCTGAGGGATACAGGTTCTGGCCTGACACGAATCAACTTTTTCATCTCAATCAACTCGGCTCGCAGATCTCCTATTACTTCCTCCCAATCAGTGCTGGCGGTCCTCTCTTTTGTTGGTGATTTAAGGTTCCCTCTCGGAGGTTGCACTGGAGGGTCTCCTTGATAATCTTCGGACTGGCCACCGGGCGTCTCTAACTTCAGCTGACTCATTTTGGTAATATTAGGAGCAGAGCCTTTCTTTAACTTCTGTTCTCTCTCTGACTTCAAACTAGCTGCCTCATTCATTTTTTCAATTAGGACTTCGTCCAGAATGCCAGGATCTTCTAGGTACTGTTTCAACTTCATCTTGATGTCTTTGCTGATTAACCCCGTTCCCAATGATCTCAAGAACTTCTTCTAGACTAGTCCAGCATCAAACTTCTCCTCCGCTTATACTTCTCTGGATACAAACAACAGTCTATCCTTCAGTTCAATAATTCTTTCCTTATGGTGATTTGTGGTGTTAGAGAGGACTGTCTTCCTGATTTTTCCAACCTGAGCAGGGTAAAGGTCGATTCCTGCAGGGCTGTTGTTAGGGCTTTGAATTGTTCTTTCAATTCCTGTAGTTCTGTCTACGGACGGAGATTCCCGCTTTTGGTAATTGGTGCCGCCCCTCCATCCTCCAGCTTCAACCTGGTTACAAACTGTGTTAGTTCCTGGAGGAACGTTCCCATGACGTCTTCAGCTTCTTTCTCCCCCAGCTCATCCATTTTTGCATTAATGGCAGCTACCAGTTGCCTGCGGTTGTGTGCTTTATAAATCTGTTCTTCTGACATCTTTATATGTTCTGCTACAGTTCTCAATTCTTCACAGGCTAACTGAAGAAGCAGCTCACTAATTCTGTCCATTTGTATTTCCACATCCATTGCTGCTAGTGAGTTTTTTTTAGGGCTGGTCCCCTTTAATTGGTGTAGCAGAGTTGAATTGAGTGTTTTTCCAGACACTTTTCCTCTTCTCCCTCTACATGGGCCACCAATGTTACTTGCACGCTGCAGGTTCAGATAGGGCAAGACTGGTTTCATGAATTCTTCGGAATCCTGGGGGAACCGTTACTCAGGGCGACCATAGACTGCAGCTTCTCTCAGGCACTCGATAGATTCAATTGCTGACCAGACACATCTGACAAGAGTCTTTTTTTAACAGTGAAATTTAATCTGAAGCATGGCCAGTGCAATCCAGGGATATTACAGCACCAATCTTCATTACAGTACAGTCTGAGTTTCTTGAGCAACCGGCTCCAGCAACAATACAGTAGTTTCTTCACAAGGCACAGTATTACAGTCTCTTCAGTAGCATAATTCAGTATAGATTAGGTCTCTTAGCAGCACACTTCTATGCATACACAATCAAAAGGCTTTTCCTTCACAAGAACACAATAGTACACAGCATTCTTTATGCTGCATGGAGATGGAGGGAGGGAGGGTTTGATGAGGGAGATGATCCCTGTGACACAATTCCTTCCAGTCCTTCTCTTCCTGCCCGATAAACTCCCTGAACTAACAGTGCAGAGTATTATCTGACCTGTGTTTAGTTTCTCTCCTAATCTGAATCCTGATCAGTTGCCTTCTGTCAGATCCAGATCACCCACCACCTTTCTCTTCCCCTTCAGCTAGACTACAATAACAAGTTCTCCACAATCCCCCTGGGGCTCTGCTAAAACACTCCCTGTCTCCTGTGACTGTTTTAACCCCTCTTGTTGCTGGATGCTTCTGAAGCACAACACTTCCCATCTCCTGTGACTGTGTTAACTCTTATAGTTGCTGGATGCTTTTGAAGTAACAGCACTACTTCTGCATGTCGCATATATATTAGTGAAGGCATCAGAATATATAGGCTCCTGCCAGATTTACAATAGATTATCAGAATCAGAGGTGTAACGTACCCGGTGGGGTGGGGGCCCGCCGGCTTCCACCCCTAATTCAGCTGAATGTGCGTCCTTGGACACACATGCAGCTGAAGTGTATTGCAGCGCAAATACTTGCCGGATCCTAGAGCCACAATATATGCTGCCGGACAATCAGAGGCGACCAGGGGCGCATGGCAGTGATGTCGCGTGCTCCCGTTGCATGCCAAAATCAGCTACCGGCTTCAGAAGTGGATGCCGCTCAACATGGGAGTGCTAGGAAGGTGAGTAAGAGCGTTTATTGTTTTTTTCTGTGTATTGACAAACAGCTGGGCCATATATCAGGATGGGGGCCCAGGGTGAGGGCCATATACCAGGATGGGGCCTAGGATGAAGGCCATATTCCAGGATGGGCTGTGCATTATACTATACTGAGGACTATGGGCTGTACATTATACTACAAAGATAACTATAGGGTGTGCATTATACTGTATGGAGGATTATTGAGGGTGAATTATACTATATGGAGAAGTATGGGGAGTGTATTATACTAAAGGGAGGACTATGGGCTTTGCATTATACTGTATGGAGGACTATGGGGTTCATGATAGTGTATGGAGGAGCATGGTGAGTGCATTATTCTATATGTAGGAGCATTATACTGAAGAGACTACAGGACACTATGACTTCTACAGTACAGACCAAAAGTTTGGACACACCTTCTCATTTAAAGATTTTTCTGTATTTTCATGATTATGAAAATTGTATATTCACACTGAAAGGATCAAACCTATGAATTAACTCATGTGGAATTATATACTTAACAAAAAAGTGTGAAACAACTGAAAATATGTCTTATATTCTAGGTTATTCAAAGTAGCCACCCTTTGCTTTGATGACTGCTTTGCACACTTTTGGCATTCTCTTGATGAGCTTCAAGAGGTAGTCACCGGAAATGGTTTTCACTTCACAGGTGTGCCCTGTAAGGTATAACAAGTGGGATTTATTGCCTTATAAATGGGGTTGGGACCATCAGTTGTGTTTTGCAGAAGTCTGGTGGATACACAGCTGATAGTCCTACTGAATAGACTGTTAGAATTTGTATTATGGCAAGAAAAAATCAGCTAAGTAAAGAAAAACGAGTGGCCATCATTACTTTGAGAAATGAAGGTCAGCCAGTGTGAAAAAATTGGGCAAACTTTGAAAGTGTCCCCAAGTGCAGTTGCAAAAACCATCAAGCGCTACAAAGAAACTGGCTCACATGAGGACCGCCCCAGGAAAGGAAGAGCAAGAGTCACCTCTGCTTCTGAGGATAAATTTATCCGAGTCACCAGCCTCAGAAATCGCAGGTTAACAGCAGCTCAGATTAGAGACCAGGTCAATGCCACACAGAGTTCTAGCAGCAGACACATCTCTACAACAACTGTTAAGAGGAGACTTTGTGCAGCAGGCCTTCATGGTAAAATAGCTGCTAGGAAACCACTGCTAAGGACAGGCAACAAGCAGAAGAGACTTGTTTAGGCTAAAGAGCACAAGGAATGGACATTAGACCAGAGGAAATCTGTTCTTTGGTCTGATGAGTCCAAATTTGAGATCTTTGGTTCCAACTACTGTGTCTTTGTGCGACGCAGAAAAGGTGAAGTCCATCCTCTACATGCCTGGTTCCCACCGTGAAGCATGGAGGAGGAGGTATGATGGTGTGGGGGTGCTTTGCTGGTGACACTGTTGGGGATTTATTCAAAATTGAAGGCATACTGAACCAGCATGGCTACCACAGCATCTTGCAGCGGTATGCTATTCCATCCGGTTTGCGTATAGTTGGACTTCATTTATTTTTCAACAGGACAATGACCCCAAACACACCTCCAGGCTGTGTAAGGGCTATTTGACCAAGAAGGAGAGTGATGGGGTGCTACGCCAGATGACCTGGCCTCCACAGTCACCAGACCTGAACCCAATTGAGATGGTTTGGGGTGAGCTGGACCCAGGGGTGGATTAAGAGTAGCAAGGGCCCCGGGCAGTTTAGAAGGCGCAGGCCCCCCCTCCCCACACACACCTGATTTATCACGTGACATGTCACATGATCCCCTGTGATAGATCATGTGATAGTTCACGTGAAATTCATTTGCCACAATATTAATTATAATATTTTTTTTTTAGGCTGTGTGCCCACTATGAGTTTTTTAAGCATTTCCGCAGCGGCAATTCCGCTGCAGAAACGCTTAAAAAAACGCTTGGTAGAAGGTCTGCCATGTTCCCCAATGATAATCTGCATGTGCTGTGTACATGCTGTGGAAATTTCCACTGCGGATTATCATTGCAGAAAAATCCGCAGCATTACCAATTATTTTGCGGAAGCGCGGCGTTTTCGCCGCCATTGACTTGCATTAGAACGCATGGAATCTGCATCCCTGCATCTGTAGATGCGGAATCCATGCGTTTCAATGTGTGGATGGTACCCGGGTGTGGAGGACAGGAGACTCTCCTGCGGACCTGGGTACCATAGAACCTGTAAAAAAAAGAATAAAATAAAAAATAAATATTATACTTACCTTCTGATGGCCCCCGCTGTATTTATCCGATGCGTCCTGGCTTGCCGGCAGCTCGCGATGGTCCGAAAAGGACCTGCCGTGACGTCATTTAGTCATGTGACTGGTCACGCGACCGCTGACGTCGGCAGGCCATCAGAAGGTAAGTATATATTTTTTATTTTTTACCATTCTTTTACGGTCACACTATATAAATCCATGGTGGTTGCATGGATTTATATAGTGTAAGGCTATGTGCCCACGATGCAGAAATGCTCAGGATTTTTTCCTGAGCGTTTCTGCATCTCCCTGGCAGAAAAAAACGCATGAGGATTGTACATGAGGATTGTACATGCGTTTTCCTGCCAGGGACATGCGGAAATGGAGCGGTTACACACTGACATTTCGCATGCAGATTGACAAGCGCTTTCCAAGCGATTAGCATCACTTGGAAAGTGCTTGTGACAGCTAGGTCACACTATATAAATCCATGCAAACAGCATGGATTTATATAGTGTGACCCGAGAGAGTGGTAAAAATAAATGCATACTTACCCTCCGATGGCCCCCGGTGTCCCGCTCACTCCGTTCTCCCTTTTCGGCAACAGTGAATTGAAAGACCTGCCGACGTCAGCGGCACGTGACCCGCCACATGACTCTGACGTCAGCGCAGGTCCTTCAACTCACTGCAAAGTGCTGGGAACCAAGCAGGAGCGCTGTGCGGGCCGACAGAAGGTAAGTATACATTTATTTTATTTTTTTACAGATTTTTTAATGGTACCTGGGTGTGGAGGAGTCTCCTCTCATCTACACCCGGGTACCATCCGCACATTAGAACGCTTGGATTACGCATCTACATATACAGTGATGCGTAATCCATGCGGTCTAATGCAAGTCAATGGCGGCGAAGACGCAGCACTTCCGCAAAATAATTGGTAGTGCTGCGTTTTTTTCCGCAATGATAATCCGCAGCGGAAATTTCCGCAGCATGTGCACAGCACATGCGGATTATCATTGGGGAACATTGCTGCCCTTCTACCATGCGTTTTTAATGCGTTTCCGCAGCTGCAAAAACTATGCGGAAACGCATTAAAAACGCATCGTGTGCACACACCCTAACCAAGTTGTCAAGCACTTTCCAAGTGATGCTAAAATCGCTTGGAAAGCGCTTATCAACCCGCATGCGGAAATGCAAGTGAAGAACGCTTCACATCCGCATGTCCCTGGCAGGAAAACGCATGTACAATCCGCATGTAAAATCTGCATGTACAATCCGCATGCGTTTTTTCTGCCAGGGAGATGCAGAAACGCTCAAAATAAATCCGGAACATTTCTGTATCATGGGCACATAGCCTTACATTAATTGTATGACTCAATATGGAGCACACGTAGCCATCTATACACAGCGGGAGGCCGCACGTAGCCATCTATACAAAGCGGGAGGCCGCACGTAGCCATCTATACAAAGCGGGAGGCCGCACGGTGCCATCTATACCAAGCGGGAGGCCGCACGGTGCCATCTATACAAAGCGGGAGGCCGCACGTAGCCATCTATACACAGCAGGAGGCCGCACGGTGCCATCTATACACAGCGGGAGGCCGCATGGTGCCATCTATACAAAGCGGGAGGCCGCACGTAGCCATCTATACACGGCGGAAGGCTGCACGGCGCCATCTATACACGGCGGGGGGCCGCATGGCGCCATCTATACACGGCGGGGGGCCGCACGGCGCCATCTATACACGGCGGGGGGCCGCACGGCGCCATCTATACATGGCGGGGGGCCGCACGGCGCCATCTATACACGGCGGGGGGCCGCACGGCGCCATCTATACTCAGCAGGAGGAAGCACGCAGTCACGCATGCAGTCACGCACACACACAAACATACAGTGCCTACAAGTAGTATTCAACCCCCTGCAGATTTAGCTGGTTTGATAAGATGCAAATAAGTTAGAGCCTTCAAACTGCAAACGAGAGTAGGTTTTATGAACAGAAGCATAAATCTTACAAACCAAAAAGTTATGTTGCTCAGTTGAATTTTATTAAATTTTAAACATAAAAGTGTGGGTCAATTATTATACAACCCCTATGTTTAATATTTTGTGGAATAACCCTTGTTTGCAATTACAGCTAATAATCGTCTTTTATAAGACCTGTTCAGGCCGGCACAGGTCTGTGGAGTTATCTTGGCCCACTCCTCCATGCAGATCTTCTCCAAGTTATCTAGGTTCTTTGGGTGTCTCATGTGGACTTTATTCTTGAGCTCCTTCCACAAGTTTTCAATTGGGTTAAGGTCAGGAGACTGACTAGGCCACTCCAACACCTTGACTTTTTCCCTCTTGAACCAGGCCTTGGTTTTCTTGGCTGTGTGCTTTGGGTCGTTGTCTTGTTGGAAGATGAAATTACAACCCATCTTAAGATCCTTGATGGAGGAGCGGAGGTTCTTGGCCAAAATCTCCAGGTAGGCCGTGCTATCCATCTTCCCATGGATGCGGACCAGATGGCCAGGCCCCTTGGCAGAGAAACAGCCCCACAGCATGATGCTGCCACCACCATGCTTGACTGTAGGGATGGTATTCTTGGGGTCGTATGCAGTGCCATCCAGTCTCCAAACGTCACGAGTGTGGTTGGCACCAAAGATCTCGATCTTGGTCTCATCAGACCATAGAACCTTGAACCAGTCTGTCTCAGAGTCCTCCAAGTGATCATGAGCAAACTGTAGACGAGCCTTGCCATGACGCTTTGAAAGTAAAGGTACCTTACGGGCTCGTCTGGAACAGAGACCATTGCGGTGGAGTACGTTACTTATGGTATTGACTGAAACCAATGTCCCCACTGCCATGAGATCTTCCCGGAGCTCCTTCCTTGTTATCCTTGGGTTAGCCTTGACTCTTCGGACAAGCCTGGCCTCGGCACGGGAGGACACTTTCAAAGGCTGTCCTGGCCGTGGAAGGCTAACAGTAGTTCCATAAGCCTTCCACTTACGGATGATGCTCCCAACAGTGGAGACAGGTAGGCCCAATTCCTTGGAAAGGGTTTTGTACCCCTTGCCAGCCTTGTAACCCTCCACGATCTTGTCTCTGATGGCCTTGAAATGCTCCTTTGTCTTTCCCATGTTGACCATGTCTGAGTGCTGTTCACAAGTTTGGGGAGGGTCTTAAATAGTCAGAAAAGGCTGGCAAAAGAGATCTTTAATCCACACATGTGAAGCTCATTATTCTTGGTGCCTGAACTACTTCTTAATACTTTTGGGGGACCAAACAGAATTCTTGTGGTTTGAGGGGTTGAATAATAAATGACACTCTGAATTAACTTTTAAGGTTTTAAAAAAAAAAAAAAAAAAAAATTTGCTGCAGTGCATTTCCCACTTCCAGGCTGATCTACAGTACAAATGTCACAATGCCAAGTTAATTCCGCATGTGTCAACCAGCTAAATCTGCAGGGGGTTGAATACTACTTGTAGGCACTGTATACAGACATATACATACATGCATAAACACATTTGAAACACAAAAATACATATAAACAGACATAACACAATGATATCTGCCTGCACACACACACACACAGACACACACACGCACACACCATCCCCCGGCTCCATTCCTCCTGCCTGCTCTGACTTCTCCGGTGCAGCGCTGCAGGCCGGGCGCGCACTGTGTGACGTCACTGCTAGGAGACACGGCCGCGCACAGGGCCATGTCTCCTAGCAGTGACGCGGCCGGGCCAGCACAGGGAAGTTAACTGCTGCAGTGCTGGCCCAGCCAATGAAGAAGTAGCGGCGGCCGCTGCTGGGGGAGCAGTCCGGGGCCCCCCCTCCCACCACTGCTACCGGTATGTGCCGCGGCGGCCCGCACATATAATGAGGGCAATCCGGCATTAGACGCCCCGCCCGGAGCCACGGGCCCCCTGCCGGCTCGGGGCCCCGGGCGGTAGCCCGGATTGCCCTCATTATAATCCGCCTATGGCTGGACCGCAGAGTGAAGGCAAAAGGGCCAACAAGTGCTAAGCATCTCTGGGAACTCCGTCAAGATTGTTGGAAGACCATTACCGGTGACTACCTCTTGAAGCTCATCAAGAGAATGCCAAGAGTGTGCAAAGCAGTCATCAATGCAAAAGGTGGCTATTTTGAAGAACCTAGAATATAAGACATATTTTCAGTTGTTTCACACTTTTTTGTTAAGTATATAATTCCACATGTGTTAATTCATAGTTTTGATGCCTTCAGTGTGAATGTACAATTTTCATAATCATGAAAATACAGAAAAATCTTTAAATGAGAAGGTGTGCCAAACTTTTGGTCTGTACTGTATGTTCACCCCTGGGGAGTATAATGCTTTACTTTTTTTCTATAGGCTAAAGAACAGCACCAGAACGGGGCATATATATATATTATTATGGGCCTCTAAGATACGGGACATATACTATTCTGTCCTCACACGATAGCACGGTGTGCAGTGAGACATATAGCTAAACCCCCTGTCTTCTTTAAGAAAAAGAGAGGCTGTGAACTTGTAACTTTCTTTTATTGATTGTAGATTGGACACGAAAGAGTGAAACTATAGGATGTAATAACAAGGTATTCGGAACATATACTGTACAATACATAGATACAGGTAATTTTCAATACAGTGTAACATGAGGTAATACAAACTGATGACACCTATTTAATACATCAACATACTTCTAATGTGTATTGTACCTCTTACACTGCATACTAACACATAGATCGTAACTTACCAACTATGCTTAGGACAGGCTGTTTGAGGAGCATAAGACAGGAGATGAGTGATCTGATACCTCTTCAAGAGAATGCAGGAAATGGCTGCTGGTATTTCTGCAGTGTCATAATATCAAGTCCACAATGCATTGCAATATTTCCAGAATGCCTCAGAAACTCCAAAAATACATTGCAAACTAAAACTAAAACGTTTACATTAAATGGTCAGCAGATGGTGCTGTTACCAAACAACAAAGTTCAATACATAAGAATGTGTATTGAACATAAACATGTATTTCAATAGCCTGGCTTTATTGTCAGGACAGGACACTCCCCGTTTGACATCAACCGACGTCACTATTGAGTTTATCAGACGAGAACAAGAGGACGAGTTCCCCTACTGGCCTGAGGAACAATTTTGCCTCGCCTTGTTTCCCTGTTTTAACTTCAACTTTACGTACAACTCCGTCTTTACTCGGGAACGTTTGGGTAATGAGACCTAATGGCCATTCGTTTCTTCGAGACTCACAGTCCTTCATTAGTGCTACATCGCCGGGCTGGAGGTTAGGCTTGCTGGTTTGCCACTTTCTCCTCGGTTGCAGAGTAGGAAGGTACTGTTTCCTCCACTTGTTCCAAAAGGCGTTGGAGAGATTCTGTACTTGTCTCCATTGACTGTTGTAACGGTCTTTAACATTAAATTCTCCGGGTGGGGAGCAATTAGGTTCGGTCTTTTGGGTAAGCAACATGGCTGGGGTGAGAACAGTTGGGTCATATAAACTGCTTATGGTCGATAGCACTCCTCTGCGAGTAAAGGGTTTATCTTCTCTGCTAACCTGGAAGGTGAAAGTATCCGCTTTTATGTCCCATAATAGGCCGAGGCTCCGTTGCATTGGTGGGGAGTCTATGCCTAGATCTAAATTTTTCAAGTCATTTGAGTGATCTTCAGGAGGAAAGGCTTCCATCAATTCTTTGCTGTTAGAAGCGATCTTGTGTAACCTCAGGTTAGATAGAGCGAGCATATCCTTCTCTACAAAGAGTCTGGCATCTGTCCCGTACTTTGCTTCTACCTCTTGAGCGGCGCGTCTCAAACCGTAGATGGCCACTGCAGGAGAAGGACTGTTACCGAAAATATGTACTTTCATACGATATTCTGTAGCCTCTTTGAAAGGATCATTATCTTTGAACCACCGGAACCTCAAGAAATTTCTGTGTTCTTCTTTTACAAAGAAACAATGGAACATCTGTTGAATGTCTGCTATGAATGCGATAGAGTCTCTACGGAAATGGAGAAGCACTCCCAGGAGCTTGTTGTTTAGGTCCGGGCCTGATAGCAAGACATCATTCAATGTTTTTTTGTGACATATTGTACTTCATGATAGTGGTAAAATTTCTTCGATATCACTTGCGTTTATTTGTGAAAAAATCGGAAATTTGGCGAAAATTTTGAAAATTTTGCAATTTTCAAACTTTGAATTTTCATGCCCTTTAATCAGAGAGATATATCACACAAAATAGTTAATGAATAACATTTCCCACATGTCTACTTCACATCAGCACAATTTTGGAACCAAAATTTTTTTCTGTTAGGAAGCTATAAGGGTTAAAAGTTGACCAGCGATTTCTCATTTTTACAACAAAATTTACAAAAACATTTTTTTAGGGACCACATCTTATTTGAAGTGACTTTGAGGAGCCTTTATGACAGAAAATACCCAAAAGTGATACCATTCTAAAAACTGCACCCCTCAAGGTGCTCAAAACCACATTCAAGAAGCTTATTAACCCTTCAGGTGCTTCACAGGAATTTTTGGAATGTGGAAGAAAACAATGAATATTTAACTTTTTTTCACAAAACTGCTACTTTAGCCTCAAATTTTTAATTTTCACAAGGGCAGCCAGAAAAAATGGACCCCAAAATGTGTTGTGCAATTTCTCCTGAGCACGCTGATACCCCATATGTGCTGCAAAGCCACTGTTTGGGCGCACGGCATGGCTCGGAAGGTAAGGAGCGCCATTTGACTTTTGGAATGGAAATTTGACTGGAATGGATAGCGGACGCCATGTTGCATTTGGAGAGCCCCTGAGGTGCCTAAACAGAGGAAACCCACAACAAGTGACCAAATTTTACAATCTACTCCTCTGTATAAATTAATCTAGTGGTGGGAAAATAAGTAGGTAAATGGTCATTAAACCCATAGATGAATTCCCACAGAGGTGTCATTTCCATAATGGGGTCACTTCAGGGGGGATTATGCTGTTCTGGCACTTTTCAGAGTACCAGAGCTAAAGAATCCCCCCTGAAGTGACCCCATTTTGGAAATGACACCCCTCTGGGAATTCATCTATGGGTTTAGTGACCATTTTAACTCGATGATTTCCAGAAACAAGCACGCAATGGAAGGTTTAGATTCTGGAGAACCCCCCCCCCACCCCTGGAAATTAAGTGAGCTCTACTCGAATATGTCATTCACTAAATGAACCAAATGTTTGAATGACAAATTGGGATACATTTTTACAGTTTAAAAACGTGGTTCTGTGTGGTAGATTTTAAAGCAGTCAGTGACGCATAAGGCTGGCAATGATGGGCATTGTGGGCAATAGTAGCGGGTATCACGCCTCATTCCTCTCTTAGTACATACACGACATCTTTTCTGGGGGTTCCTTCTTGTTTCCGTTGCTGGAAAAAGTGCAATAAAATGTCGCTCAGTGAGTCTTTTCACATCCTCAGATTCTAATGGATGAGCGGGGCAAGATTTTCAATTACCTTTTCTTGATAATCAAGAAAAGGATCTGAATTTCCTGCTTTTTTGTACAACACAAAAGAATTGTATGTGGCCACCTGAAACAAATAGATAACCAACTTTTTATACCAGGTATAGGACTTTCTTGATACCTGGTATGGCTGTAGAACCTGGTCTGCAAGGTCCACACCCCCCATGTGTTTGTTGTAGTCAATGACTGACACAGGTTTTTGCTTCGGAGTGGTGGATCCTAGTTCTACAGTGGCCCTTGTGGCATCTGTGTGGATCGAGCTGAGGACAAAAATATCCCTCTTATCCCTATATTTCAGGGCAAGCAGCTCTCCATTGCGTACAGCCCCTGACTGCCCCTTTTGGAACTTTTGGTTGACCAATGGTTGTGGAAACCCCTGACGGTTTTTACGGATGGTCCCACAAGCCCCGATGTTGTGTTCAACCAGACTTTTAAATAGGGGTATGCTGGTGTAATAATTGTCCACATATAGATTGTAGCCTTTTTGAAAAAATGGACTTATCAGCTCCCAAACAATTTTTCCAGATGTCCCCAGATAAGTAGGGCATCCTGGTGGGTTTAGCTGGCTATCTTTCCCCTCATATATGCGGAAAGCGGATGTGTATCCGGTTGAACTTTCGCACATTTTATAGATCTTTATTCCAAACCTTGCCCTTTTAGATGGGATAAATTGCTTGAGGTGCAGTCTTCCTTTGAATTTTACAAGGGACTCATCTATAGAAATATTTTGTGTTGGGGTGTAGAGGCTTAAGAATTTTTCTGACAAATTTTCAATGATGGGTCTAATTTTATATAACCTGTCATGTTCTGGGGCATTTCTGGGCAGGCATTGACTATTGTCGTTAAAATGCCAAAACCGCATGAGCATTTCATAACGGGTCCTAGGCAGAATGACTGAAAACATAGGGGTGGCTTGAACAGGGTGGTTGGACCAGTAGGATCGAATGCTCGGTTTTTTAACAAGCCCCATGGCAAATGTAAGTCCTAAAAATTTTTTTATTTCCGGGACATTAGTTGGTGTCCATAAATTTGCCCTAGCATAGTAAGATCGGGGATTCTGGCTTATGAATTGGGATGCATATAAATTTGTTTGCACGACAATATGCTCTAGCAAGCTGTCTGTAAAAAACAAATTAAAAAAATGAATTGGTCCAAAATCTTCCACCTCCACATTTATACCAGGAGTGGCGTTGAAATCAGGGCTGAATGGAGCAGCCGAATCCGAAGCCTCCCATCTGGGAAATGCTAGATCATGTGGCAAAGCCCCTTGTACACTGGCGTGCGCCAATTCACTAGTAGCAGGGACAGCGCTTGTACTGGGCAGTGTTCCCTGATTTGGAGACGTTTCTCCAGTAGCGCTATTTGCCCCTATTGTTGTACTGGTCCTTGGGCTTGAGGATGGACCAGAATCACTGCTCATTTCTGAGCTCTCAGTGTTGCCGCTACTAAAGCCCTCAAAATCCATATCTCCATCTGAGATTGCGCTGTCATCAGTGTCAGAACACAGCAGGGCATACACCTCCTCTGCGGTATAAGTCTGACGGGCCATTTTATTTTTAGATTTTTTGACTGGACTGAACGGACCGGACTGAACGGACGGGACTGATCTGACAGGACTGACTGACCTGACAGGACTGACTGATCTGACAGGACTGACTGACTGATCTGACAGGACTGACTGACTGACAGGACTGACTGACTGGACTGATCTGACAGGACTGATCTGACAGGACTGACTGACTGGACTGATCTGACAGGACTGACTGACTGGACTGATCTGACAGGACTGACTGACTGGACTGATCTGACAGGACTGACTGACTGGACTGATCTGACAGGACTGACTGACTGACAGATCTGACAGGACTGACTGACTGACAGATCTGACAGGACTGACTGACTGACAGATCTGACAGGACTGACTGACTGACAGATCTGACAGGACTGACTGATCTGACAGGACTGACTGACTGATCTGACAGGACTGACTGACTGATAGATCTGACAGGACTGACTGACTGATCTGACAGGACTGACTGACTGATCTGACAGGACTGACTGACTGATAGATCTGACAGGACTGATAGATCTGACAGGACTGACTGACTGACAGGACTGATCTGACAGGACTGACTGATCTGACAGACTCACTAACCCTAACTCTTACTTTCTTTTTTATTTTTTTTTATTTTTTTTACTTTCACAGTGGCAAGGCTGACACAGCTCTTGTCACACTGTTTCTCCTCTGCTCTCTCACTGAGATCGGAGGAGAAACAGTGTATTTATCAGGCAGATCGCCCGGGAAAGTTTGTTGCTAAAACAAACTTCCCTGGTGATCTCTCTGATTGGCTGGTGTGACGCTGACATCATCGAGACCTGAGCCAATCAGGTCTCAATGATGTCAGAGGTCACAGCACCGGGATCCCCGCCGCTCCTGAGGTATGTGGGGGGTCCCGATCGCCGACCACCAGCTGTTACTATCTTTTAAATGCCGCGATCGCTATGGATCGCGGCATCTAGAAGATAGGAACAGGTTAACATCATGGGGACCTGATCCATTCAGGTCCCCATGATGCCACATGTCAGAGCTATCGCTCTGAACCGGTACCGCAGCGCTAGCAGGACCCTGGGGGTCCTGAGCGCTGCGGGACCACCCACCGTTTTTAAACGTCGGCGCTGCACAGAGCCCGGGCAGCGCCGACGTTTATGTACAGTGGGCGGTCCTGAACCGGTTAAATATCTTCTCCATGAAGGTAAAGAAATGGTCCTTCATCTCTGGTTTGTTACAGAAGCTGTGCCTGAGGGAGATAAATCGTTTATAAACTTGTTCTCTGTTGTTAGGCATGCCTTGTCTTCGAGGCTTGAAGGGTAGGGGTGCAATCCAGCACTTATTTTCAACCTGCATCATTCCTTGCTCCATCATCTCTAGGAACAGTCTATCTTCAAACGACATTGCTGTACGATTGTCTTCTTTCGTTTTGCGGAAGACTGTACACCCAAGGTGATCTTGGTCGCCATCCCAAATGCAATCATTATAGGCACGACTTGCTAGGATACTAGGTGATGAAGTGCCTTGCGGTAGTTCTTTTATGAAGAAGTGATTTTCACATGGTTGAAAGAGAGATGGACGTCCATTCTCAAGCGTACTGGTAAGCATGCTGTTGACCATTGTTGGTTTGTGTGCACCTCCTAAACAGACTTCTTCTACGATGACCCATCCTAGGTCAAGTCTCTGGGCATATGGAGCGTTGTGAGGGCCATTGATCTGCTGTCTAACCTTGTGAATTTGTAGGATATCTCTCCCAAGGAGTAAGGCTATCTGAGCCTCTGAATCAAGGTTGGGGATCAGGCGTTCTATACGCTTCAGATGAGGATGATGCGATGCAACTTGAGGCGTAGGTATTTCAGACCTGTTGTCAGGAATCTGATTACATTCCAGTATGGTTGGCAAGGGCAGACACATTTTGCCATCTAAAGACTCGACTACGTAACCTGTTGCTCTTCTACCAGCTGTCTCTACAATACCGACACAAGTCTTCTGGGGGCACTGGGTCCTCTGACGTTAAAGCTATCAAAGAAGGCAGACTTTGGTAACGACTTGTTACTCTGATCGTCTAAAATCGCGTATACTTTGACGGCTTTGTTTTTTCTGTTTGCTGGGTAAACTCTCACTAAGGAAACTTTAGAGCAGGACTTGCCTCCTATAAGGTTTCCGCAAACTTCTGTACACTTAGAAGTAATTGCTGGAGCATCGGTATTCGTTTCCTTTAGCTCCCCGCTATGCTCTTGGACTTGGGGCAGAGTCCTCGTTGGTGGTCCAGGGTGTAGAGCTGTGTTATGTCCAGTGCTGTCACATTCGACACACTTTGCACTAACCTCACAGTCCCTGGCGAAGTGGGATGTTGAAGAACAGCATTTGTAGCAGATGTGGTTCTCCTTCAGGAAGGCCTTCCATTCTTCCAATGGCTTCTCTCTGAAAGCTCTGCACTTAAGTAAGGAATGTGGCTTCTTGTGTAGGGGACACTATCTGCTTGGGTCCTTGGATTTATCTTCTCCTTGACGGGAACTGAACTTTTTGTGAACAGAACCTGTGGAGGAAACGTTAGTTTTGTGGACCTCTATAGTTGCTCTACGAGGTTTACTTACAGAGGTACCCGCACATGACAGCGTGAAATCAAAGCTAGGATCATTCCTAATTCTTGCTTGTTCAGAGACAAAATCTACAAACACATTGAATGGAGGAAATGGTACATTGTTAATTTGTTTATACCTAGAACCATGCATAAGCCACTTGTCTTGCAAGTTGTCTGGGAGCTTTTGAACTATGGGGTTCACACCTCTAGCAGTGTCAAGAAATGTCAACCCCATAAGATCCCCTTGTGTTTTTGCTACATACAACTCCATTAGCAAGTCAGTTAACTCTCTAAGCTTTGAATAGTCCTTGCTAGCTATTTTAGGAAAGTCTCCTACTCTCTTAAACAAGGCACTTTCTATAACCTCTACGGAGCCGTAGCATTCATCAAGTCTATTCCAAATTCTTTTGAGTCCGACATCTGGACAATTTACATCAATGTCTCCGATTCTCTTTGTGTGCTCGGCAGACTCACTTCCTAGCCTTTTTACCAGGAGATCCATTTCTTCGCTACTTGATAGACCTATGTCTCTGATGGCGTTTTGGAAGGAGGCTCGCCACGCTCTGTAATTTTCAGCACGATCACTGAACTTTACAAGTCCCTTAGTGACCAACTCACGTCGAGCAAGGAACTAGGCAAAGTCTATTGTAGATCGGTTGGCGTTGATACCAGTTGATGGTGTGTTGTCAGAGTGCATGTGTGCTGTGCGGTCATACCTGTTAGACGTCTTTGGTTTAGTCCAACTGGTGTAGTACCTTTCTGAGGCAAAGGGAGTCTCTCTAAGTTGGGGCCGATTCTGGATCCTCTGCTCTGGAGAAAGATTATTGTATTCAGTCTTACCCCTATATGTACTCTCTTGTCCATGGCAGGGCAACTGATAGCTGGCTTTCTGGCAGTCCGGATAATCGGGCTGGCTTGTCTTGTTGACAAAATGTACTCCCTCCGGCTTTTGGTCTGGGTGGCCGTCTGCTTTGGAATGTTGCTGGATGTACTCTGAAGTGCACTGCAATGAATCGTGAGGGTCTTGCTGTGGACCTAATACACTGCTGCGTCCGCTGTGTTCGCTGTCAAAAGATATGGCATCCTCTAACGCTTCAGCTTCTGCTATGGCTGCTGCTGTTTCTTTCTCGATAGCCAGCCTCTCTAACGTTGCTTCGAAGCGTGCCTTTTCTATTACTCTTTGTGCATCCAGGGATGCTCGTTCTGCCTCCAGGGATGCTTGTTGGCGTGCTCTTTCTGCATCCAGGGATGCTCGTTCTGCCTCCATGGATGCTCCCTGTAGTTTCAGTTGGATCTCTTCCTCAGCAAAGGCGGCTCGTGCTTTCGCTGCTTCTGCTTTTGCGCGAGCGATGGCGGCGGCATTGCTGACGGATGAGGCCTTTGAGGAACCAACTCGTGATCTCGTCTTGGTAGAGGATGCTCGTCCTTCAGACATGATGTGACCGTTGGTAGACAGCTGCGATATCCGTTGCGGGCTCCACATGGATAATGGCGGGCTTCGTATAGTCAGATCATCTGAGCTTATTATTAGCAGTTGTTTCACTATTCTGTCCTCACACGATAGCACGGTGTGCAGTGAGACATATAGCTAAACCCCCTGTCTTCTTTAAGAAAAAGAGAGGCTGTGAACTTGTAACTTTCTTTTATTGATTGTAGATTTGACAGGAAAGGGTGAAACTATAGGATGTAATAACAAGGTATTCAGAACATATAGTGTACAATACATAGATACAGGTAATCTGCAATACAGTGTAACATAAGGTAATACAAACTGATGACACCTATTTAATACATCAACATACTTCTAATGTGTATTGTACCTCTTACACTGCATACTAACACATAGATAGTAACTTACCAACTATGCTTAGGACAGGCTGTTTGAGGAGCATAAGACAGGAGATGAGTGGTCTGATACCTCTTCAAGAGAATGCAGGAAATGGCTGCTGGTATTTCTGCAGTGTCCACAATGCATTGCAATATTCCCAGAATGCCTCAGAAACTCCCAAAATACATTGCAAACTGAAACTAAAACGTTTACATTAAATGGTCAGCAGATGGTGCTGTTACCAAACAAACAAAGTTCAGTACATAAGAATGTGTAATGAACATAAACATGTATTTCAATAGTCTGACTTTATTGTCAGGACAGGACATATACCATAATGAGGGACATACCGGTGCATCTCACTAAATTAGAATATCATCAAAAAGTTAATTTATTTCAGTTCTTCAATACAAAAAGTGAAAGTCATTTATTATATAGAGTCATTACAAACAGAGTGATCTATTTAAAGTGTTTATTTCTGTTAATGTTGATGATTATGGCTTACAGCCAATGAAAACACAAAAGTCATTATCTCAGTAAACTAGAATACTTTATAACACCAGCTTGAAAAATGTTTTTAAAATCCTAAATGTTGGCCTACTGTAATGTATGTTCAGTAAATGCACTCAATACTTGGTTGGGGCTCATTTTGCATCAATTACTGCATCAAAGCGGCGTGGCATGGAGACGATCAGCCTGTGGCATTGCTGAGGTGTTATGGAAGCCCAGATTGCTTTGATAGCAGCCTTCAGCTCGTCTGCATTGTTGGGTCTGGTGTCTCTCATCTTTCTTTTGACAATACCCCATAAATCCTCTATGGGGTTAAGGTCAGGCGCGTTTGCTGGTCAATCAAGCACAGTGATACTGTTGTTTTTAAACCAGGTATTGGTACTTTTGGCAGTGTGGACAGGTGCCAAATCCTGCTGGAGAATACAATTTCCATCTCCTAAAAGCTTGTCGGCAGAGGGAAGCATGAAGTGCTCTAAAATTTCCTGGTAGACCACTGCGCTGACTTTGGTCTTGATAAAACACAGTGGACCTACACTAGCAAATGACATGGCTCCCCAAACCATCACTGATTATGGAAACTTCACACTAGACCTCAAGGAGCTTGGATTGTGTGCCTCTCCACTCTTCCTCCAGACTCTGGGACCTTGATTTCCCAATGAAATGCAATACCTGCCTTCTGGACATCTGTCAAGTCAGCAGTCTTCCACATGATTGTGGAGCCTACTGAGACAGACTAAGGGAGCTTTTTAAACGCTTAGGAAGCCTTTGCAGGTGTTTTTTGTTAATTATTCAAATTTACTGAGATAATGACTTTTGTGTTTTCATTGGCTGTAAGTCATAATCATCAACATTAACAGAAATAAACACTTGAAATAGATCACTCTGTTTGTAATGACTATATAATATGAGTTTCACTTTTTGTATTGAAGAACTGAAATAAATAAATTTTTTAATGATATTCTAATTTAGCGAGATGCACCTGTATATACTAAGATGGAAGCCATATATATATTTGTGGCGCCCCTGAGGGTTCGACCGCCACAGGGATGCTGCACTTCTCTAATGGAGTGTAGTGTTCCTCCTCTGAGGTAAGAACAGTGTGATGATCAGGACCCAACCTCCTCACCCAACACCACATTTCTCCACCAGAGGGGGCTAGTATGCACTACGTGCTGCCCTCCTGGTTACAGGGAGACACTGGGGAACCAAGAGTTAGGGGAATCATTTAGTGGGTGAGGGTGGAGGACTCACATTTTAGTGACACTTTAAATTTCATATTTAATAAAAAGCCATCTTGGTCATTGGTCTTTGATTCTTGGTTCTTGGTCTTTGGGCTGTCAGCTACTGTGATCTCCCACCCTGAACGTGGATCCTGTGTGGACCGGCAGCGGATGGAGACACGGCCCTCGTACCTTGGCCTGGGTCGAGGGGCAGGTTGTAGACATGGAATGTCTCAACCCGGTCTAGGACCACGACCAAGAAGGCCTGGAGCTTAAGAGTGTAGCTCCACAGCAAATGGATCCCAGGGAGGATGCAGACGGAGCGGTGTACGCCACCTGTCCTCACCACCTGATATATTCAGAGGGAGTCCGGCTGCAAGAGGGGTACCGGCCCCCGACACCCGACCTTGCTACTCCATGTCCTGGTCGGGAAAGCCCGGTAGGCCCTGAGGATCCCACCGGGTATCGGAAGGAGCGGAGCTGCCACCCGTGCCCTTTTTCTGAGAGGAGTTCAGAGGGAGATCTGGCCTATCTACACACACAGACAGGAAAGGATACGGTCTGTAGTTCAGGAACACTCTGGTGCGGGGTCCTGATTGAATGCTGGACTTACTCGGAGGTTGTCGGACCCCCGTCCCTGGTGGCCGCAGAGCTCCACTGGGAGCAGGGAATCGCCTTCCTTTTGCCATCTCAAATGTGAGTAAAGCCTTGGAAGTTCACCCCTATGGCCTCCGGACTCTTTATTCTGCGCTGCACCGCATGACGCGACACCCAGACTTTCCGGACTACTACCCTCGTCTTCCTGTCTTTCTGCCCTGAGGCCCTGCTCCGCCTGTGGGGAGTAGTAACAACGACAGCTGCGATGACACCATGCCTTAGCGGAAGGGCAGCGCTGGTGGCCTTCACCAGGTACCACAGGTGGCGTAGTCGTAACCAGCCACTCGACCCGGATATGCCCGTACCATCCTTTTTAATGTGACGGCCCTGGGCACGGAGCGGGTCTGGGCCACGGCTGCACCCGACCTCTCTATCTTAGGACCCAGCTCCGAGTCCCCCATCTCCCAGGGTAAACAGGGGCTTCCGAGAAGAGGCGTCACATATTTTTCCTGTGGGGGAGGGGGTGGCCTTTACTTATGCCTCTGATCAGAATGTATGGGCTCCTGTCCGGGATATGCTAGTGAGGACACTAGAATGTATTGGCTCCTGGTATTAATTTATTAGTGATGACCTTGGAATGTATGGGCTCCTGTCAGGTATATATTAGGGAATGCATCAGAATAAACTCTAGCCCGTTTAATAGGGAAGACATTACTATGTATGCATAGCTCCAAACTGTCCCGGATTCAGCGGGACTGTCCCTATTTGACGTCTCAGTCCAATTGTCCCGGAACCTGAGGGCTTTGTCCCATTTTCCTCTCACTGTCTTTGATGTCTCTGTAGCTCCCCCTCCTTTTGGGACAGGTCTGGTATCGGTCTGCACACATACATTATTTAAATATACAATTCTCTTCTATGATCTTCTCAAGACTAACTAATGAACTGCATGTTTGCAGGCAGCAGCTCTAGCAATGAGCCATAGCCCACACTGAAGAAGATTGAATAATTTGGGTATATTGCAGGCTTTGAACCTAGAAGCTAATTATACAGGTACATACAGATACAAATATACTGCTAAGAACAATGTATTTCCCAGCAGGATAAGGGTGAAGAAATAATCAGATTATTTTGCCCATATAAAAAAAATGCAAAAATGTAAATTTTGTTCCTAAATTGCAAAAATATACCGTATTTTTCGGACTATAAGATGCACTTTTTTCCTCAAAAATTTTGGAGGAAAGTGAGGGGGTGCGTCTTATAGTCCGAAATATATATATAGTATACTGTATATACATACATACTGTGCCTGTTAGTGGTGGGAGGAGCTGGGCACAGGAGGCAGTAGCCGGCTGCTGCGTCCTACACTGCGCCCGCTGCTAAAGAAAATTAATATTCACTGCTCCCCACGCCCAAGGGCGTGAGGAGCAGTGAATATTTATTTTCCTTAATAGTGCGCACACTGTACCTGCAGCGCGGCTCTGCGGACATGTGTGCCCGCTATTAACGATCATGAATATTCACTATAACCCACTCCTATGGGCATGGGGAGTAGTGAATATTCATGCTCTTTAATAGCGGGCACACAGACCGCCGAGCCACAGCAGAAGCCGCGCTGCAGTTACAGTCTGCGCACTATTGAGGAGAGTGTATGGTCACTGCTTCCCAGGCCCATAGTCCCGGCATGGGGAGCAGTGACTATTCCAGCACAACATCTCACAGTGTGAGGGCGCATGTCAGTGACGGCATGCGTGGCTCACACAGTGAGATCTGTGTCGGCAGCAGAGCAGGACGCAGCGTTGGAGCAGAGAGGTGAGTATAATTGTTTATTTTTTGTGTGCAGCGTAATGGGGATCAGGGGGTGCCAAGCATAAAAGGAAGAGGGTTGAGGGAGCCATGCATACCAGGAAGAGGGATGAGAGGGGGAATGCATACCAGGAAGAGGGATGAAGGGGGGTCATGCATACCAGAAAGAGGGATGAAGGGGGGTCATGCATACCAGAAAGAGGGATGAAGGATGCCATGCATACCAGGATGAGGGATAAGGGTTGCCATACCAGGATGAGGGCTGAAGGGTGCCATGCATACCAGGATGAGGGATGAAGGGTGCCATGTATACCAGGATGAGGGATGAAGGGTACTGTCACGGGTGTGTCAGAAGTGATGGACAGTAGCCCTGCAGTTGGTTGCAGGAGATCTCTACTTTTGGCATTACAGACACCTTCTTAGAGGCTGTCTCTAGGACCCAGCAGCTACCTTTCTCTGGCTAATTAACACCCTGGCCTGGGTGTATAAATACCTGCAGTGTGCCAGAGGGAGGTGCCGGCGATAATCATTACTCCTTGTGAAGGCTTGAACAAGAACAGTATTTCTTCCTCTCTGGTGCTTGAGGACGTGTGTGCATTTGTCTGAAGTCGTCTAAAGCTAAGCAATTTCCCCCTGTTTGTCCTCCCTTGTTGTCTTTAATGTTCAGTGGGCATTCTACGGGAAGAATACTTTTTTTTTCTTCCTCTAAATTTACAAAAAAAAAAAAAAGTAAACTTACATTTAAAAAATAAACATTTTTCCGCAGCGTTTTTGATGCCAAAAGGTGCAGAACTTTGCAGAAACGCTGCAGAAATTTCAGCAAGCAATTCCGGATTGTGCGCACATAACCTAAGGCCGTATTCACACAACATAAAGACTGCTTTTTTTCTGCAGGTGTCCGCACCACACAAAATAATCTTATTATTGTGTGTTTGCCGAGTTTCTTTTATGAGTTTTCGCCCTGATTTGATGCATTTTTGGTGTAGCTGTGAAACTACATTTTTAATACTACAGAAAAGCTTTGATTTTGCATTTAAAGGAGTTGTCCACTACTTGTGACATTGATGCCCTATTCGTTGTTTCAAAAGTGGTTTACATATCTAAGCCATGTTATTTTAGTACCTTTTATAGGGTTTACACAGATGCATCATGGGCTTTTCCTGCCATATACATAAAATAAAAGGCTAAAATACAATGTGGAAACTTAATCAGAGAAAGGTTTTATTTACATTCAGAATAGGTTTAAAAGTAACAAATAACCATTACTCACAGAAATCTCAAACTTTTACTTGTAGAAATATTGTATAAAGAATAGTAGTGAGCGAGCACTAAAATGCTCGGGTGCTCGAAGCTCGGGCCGAGCTCACTGTGATACTCGGGTGCTCGACCCGAGCAACGAGCCCAATGTTAGTCTATGGGAGACCCGAGCATTTTTGCGGCGGCACCCCCGACAGTCTGTAGAAAGCCTAAAAAGTGCCCAAAACAATAGTGACAGTGCTCAAATGACATGGGGACAGCATGGGGATCGCCCCAGGAAGCATTTCTGACCCCCAGGTCACTGCTGTCAACAACGTTGTCAGAGGTATTAAGCCACTTTTACAGGCTCACAATAAAACGTTCAAAAACGAAAGTGAAAGTGCTTTCCTGTGAAATATGTTAACCCCTTAACGACCTTGGGTCTCTCTGTTTTTGTGTTTTCCTTTTTTGCTTCCCTTCTTCCCAGAGCCAGAACTTTTTTAATTTTCGTTCAATATGGCCATGTGAGGGCTTATTTTTTGCGGGACGAGTTGTACTTTTAAACACCATCACTGGTTTTACCATATCGTGTGCTGGAAAATGGGAAAAAAATTCCAAGTGCAGTGAAACTGCAAAAAAAATGCAATTCCACAGTTGTTTTTTGGGTCCTTTTTTTACCACGTTCACAGATTGCTAAAACTGACCTGCCATCATTATTTTCCAGGTCGTTACGAGTTCATAGACACCAAACATGTATAGGTTCTTTTTTATTTAAGTGGTGAAAAAAAATTCCAAAGCTTGCTAAAAAAAACAAAAAAAAAATGACGCCATTTTCCGAGACCCTTAGCTTCTCCATTTTTCGGGATCTGGGGCTGGGTGAGCGCTTATTTTTTGCGAGCCGGGCTGACGTTTTTATTGATACCATCTTGGGGTAGATCCGATGTTTTGATCGCCCATTATTGCATTTTATTGCAAAGTTGTAGCGACCAAAAACACTTAATTCTGGCGTTTAAAATCTTTTTCTCGTTACGCCGTTTACTGATTGTATTATTTCTTCTTTTATATTGATAGATCGGGCGATTCTGAACGCGGCGATACCAAATATGTGTATGTGTTTTTTATATATATATATATATATATATATATATATATATATATATACAGTACAGACCAAAAGTTTGGACACACCTTCTCATTTAAAGATTTTTCTGTATTTTCATGACTATGAAAATTGTACATTCACACTGAAGGCATCAAAACTATGAATTAACACATGTGGAATTATATACTTAACAAGAAAGTGTGAAACAACTGAAAATATGTCTTATATTCTAGGTTCTTCAAAGTAGCCACCTTTTGCTTTGATGACTGCTTTGCACACTCTTGGCATTCTCTTGATGAGCTTCAAGAGGTAGTCACCGGAAATGGTCTTCCAAGAATCTTGAAGGAGTTCCCAGAGATGCTTAGCACTTGTTGGCCCTTTTGCCTTCACTCTGCGGTCCAGCTCATCCCAAACCATCTCGATTGGGTTCAGGTCTGGTGACTGTGGAGGCCAGGTCATCTGGCATAGCACCCCATCACTCTCCTCCTTGGTCAAATAGCCCTTACACAGCATGGAGGTGGGTTTGGGGTCATTGTCCTGTTGAAAAATAAATGATGGTCCAACTAAACGCAAACCGGATCGAATAGCATGCCGCTGCAAGATGCTGTGGTAGCCATGCTGGTTCAGTATGCCTTCAATTTTGAATAAATCCCCAACAGTGTCACCAGCAAAGCACCCCCACACCATCACACCTCCTCCTCCATGCATCACGGTGGGAACCAGGCATGTAGAGTCCATCCGTTCACCTTTTCTGCGTCGCACAAAGACACAGTGGTTGGAGCCAAAGATCTCAAATTTGGACTCATCAGACCAAAGCACAGATTTCCACTGGTCTAATGTCCATTCCTTGAGTTCTTTAGCCCAAACAAGTCTCTTCTGCTTGTTGCCTGTCCTTAGCAGTGGTTTCCTAGCAGCTATTTTACCATGAAGGACTGCTGCACAAAGTCTCCTCTTAACAGTTGTTGAAGAGATGTGTCTGCTGCTAGAACTCTGTGTGGCATTGACCTGGTCTCTAATCTGAGCTGCTGTTAAACTGCGATTTCTGAGGCTGGTGACTCGGATAAACTTATCCTCAGAAGCAGAGGTGACTCTTGGTCTTACTTTCCTGGGCAGTCCTCATGTGAGCCAGTTTCTTTGTAGCGCTTGATGGTTTTTGCAACTGCACTTGGGGACACTTTCAAAGTTTTCCCAATTTTTCGAACAGACTGACCTTCATTTCTTAAAGTAACGATGGCCACTCGTTTTTCTTTACTTAGCTGCTTTTTTCTTGCCATAATACAAATTCTAACAGTCTATTCAGTAGGACTATCAGCTGTGTATCCACCAGACTTCTGCACAACACAACTGATGGTCCCAACCCCATTTATAAGGGGGATTCCCTGTTAAGAGGAACAGAGGCCGCTATCTGCAGACCAGACATAACCTCAAGAGAAATGTGCTGTCTTCCAGGAGCAAAAATTAAAGATGTGTCTGACAGGATATCAAGACTCTTCAGACCTACAGATCACTACCCATTCCTGCTAATACATGTGGGGACAAATGACACCGCAAGAAAGGACCTGGAAACCATCTGCAGTGACTTTGAAGACTTAGGCAAGAAAGTGAAAGAATTGGGAGCGCAGGTGGTCTTCTCATCCATCCTCCCAGTGGATGGCCATGGAACAATGAGGTGGAATAAGATTCTACAGGTGAACAACTGGCTACGTCGATGGTGCCGTCAACAAGGATTTGGATTTCTGGATCACGGAATGAATTACCTATACGATGGACTACTTGCTAGAGATGGGGTGCACCTTACGAAGACTGGAAAACATGTATTTGGAAGTCGCCTTGCTACACTCATCAGAAGAGCTTTAAACTAGAACAATGTGGGAAGGGAAGCAAAAGGCCAGAAAAAGCCATACAGCTGACAAATACTATTGAGATCTCTGCTACTGGAAGTGGAAAAGAAGAACAAAGACAAAAAAATCTAAATAATAAAAATATGGGAGGAAGAGAAACCAATCACAAACTAAAATGTTTTTATACAAATGCACAAAGCATGGGCAACAAACAAGGAGAATTGGAACTACTAATGCAGGAAAAGGAATATGATGTCATTGGAATCACTGAAACTTGGTGGGACGATACACATGATTGGAATAAAAGGCTAAAAGGATACAACTTATTTGCAAGAAACAGACTTGATAAACGAGGAGGAGGTGTTGCATTGTATGTTAGAAAAGCGTATATCTGCACAGAGATTGAAGCTTCAGAGACTGGGAGTTCTGTGGAAACTGTTTGGGTAAGAATACAAGGAGAGAACAACGGAAAGGACACCATTGTAGGCATTTACTACAGGCCACCTGGGCAAGCTGAAGATATGGATGAACTCTTTATGTATCAAATGACCAAATTCTCCAAAAAATATGACGTAGTGGTCATGGGAGATTTCAACTATCCAGACATTTGTTGGGAATCTCTCTCAAGTAAAACTAACAGGTCAAGCAAATTCTTATCCTCTCTTGCTGACAACTTTATCTTCCAAAAGGTAGGGGAGAAAACAAGGGGATCTGCTACTTTGGATCTAATTCTTATAAACAGGGAGGAAATGGTTGAGGAGGTAAAGGTGGCTGGGACCCTAGGAGGCAGCGATCATGCTATTATAGAATTTTGGATAACTAGAGGAGGAAGACATGTGAAGACTCAAACTTCAAGGTTAGATTTTAGAAAGGCAGATTTTAAGAGACTCAGAAAGAGAATAGGAGGGATCCAATGGCTGGATGTCCTTAAGGACAAAAATGTCCAGGAAGGATGGGAAATTTTTAAAAATGAGATTCTCAAAGCACAATCGTTAACAATCCCGAAAAGTAGGAAGAATGGGAAGCATTTAAGGAAACCAGGATGGATGAACACAGAACTTAAACACATGCTAAAAAGAAAGAAAGAAATGTTTATTAAATGGAAAGAGGGAGGCATATCTAAAGAAGATTATAATGCAGTCTGCAGATCCTGTAGGGCACGTATCAGGTTAGCTAAAGCTGACAATGAATTAAGGCTTGCAAGAGATGTCAAAAGCAATAAAAAAGGATTTTGGGGGTATGTCAAAAGTAAAAGAAAAGTCAAAGATGCTATAGGATTTTTACAGGATGAAAATGGAGAAATGGTAAGAGAGGATGTTGAGAAGGCCGAACTTTTTAATTCCTATTTTGCATCTGTTTTCTCTCAGAAAGAAAATGTAACATCAACTGATCTTCACTGTCCTTTTAAAGGAATAGAGGAATCCAAGTTATCAGTAAACAGAAAGATTGTGAGGGAATATTTAGCTAACATAAATGAGTTCAAGTCTCCAGGTCCAGATGAATTACACCCCAGAGTACTGAAGGAGATTGTAGAAGAAATTTTAGAACCACTCTCCATAATCTTTGAAAATTCTTGGAGAACAGGAGAAGTCCCAGAAGACTGGAGAAGAGCAAATGTTGTTCCTATCTTCAAAAAGGGGAAGAAGGTGGACCCAGGGAACTATAGGCCGGTGAGTCTGACTTCTATACCAGGAAAGATCTTTGAACAAATTATTAAACAACATGTATGTAAGTACATGGATAAGAATGAAGTGATTAACCAGAGTCAGCATGGGTTTGTAACTAACAAGTCATGTCAGACTAACTTAATTTCCTTCTATGACAGAATCACTGACTGGGTGGATCAGGGAAATGCTGTAGATATAGTATATCTTGACTTCAGCAAAGCATTTGACAAAGTATCTCACATCATCCTTATTGAAAAAATGACCAAGTATGCAATGGACCAGGCAACTGTTAGGTGGATTCATAACTGGCTTAGTGATCGGACTCAAAGGGTGGTTGTAAATGGCTTCACATCCAGCTGGATGAATGTCTCAAGTGGGGTACCACAGGGCTCCGTCCTGGGACCTGTATTGTTCAACATCTTTATCAATGATTTAGATGAAGGAATTGAGGGTAAACTGATTAAATTTGCTGATGACACAAAGCTAGGAGGGATAGCTAATACTAGAGAAGAGAGAGAGAGGATTCAAAAAGACCTAAATAAACTGGAGCAGTGGGCAGCAACCAACAGAATGGTTTTTAACAGGGAAAAATGCAAAGTACTACATCTGGGCAATAAAAATGAAAAAAGCATATACAGAATGGGAGGAATAGAGCTAAGCAACAGTACATGTGAAAAAGACTTAGGTATACTAATAGATCATAGACTGAACATGAGTCAACAGTGTGATGCAGCAGCAAAAAAGGCAAATACAATTCTGGGATGTATTAACAGAAGCATACAGTCTAGATCACGTGAAGTCATTATCGGTCTTTACTCCTCTTTGGTCAGACCTCATCTGGAATACTGTGTACAGTTTTGGGCACCACATTTTAAAAAAGACATAGACAAACTGGAGCAAGTTCAGAGAAGAGCGACCAGAATGGTGACTGGTCTGCAAACCATGTCCTATGAGGAACGGTTGCAGGATTTGGGAATGTTTAGCTTGCAAAAAAGAAGACTGAGAGGAGACTTAATAGCTGTCTACAAATATGTCAAGGGCTGTCACATTGTAGAAGGATCATCTTTATTCTCATTTGCACAAGGAAAGACTAGAAGCAATGGGATGAAACTAAATGGGAGGAGACACAGATTAGATATTAGAAAAAACTTTTTGACAGTTAGGGTGATTAATGAGTGGAACAGGCTGCCACGAGAGGTGGTGAGTTCCCCTTCAATGGACGTCTTCAAACAGAGGCTGGACAGACATCTGTCTGAGATGATCTAGTGAATCCTGCTTTGAGCAGGGGGTTGGACCAGATGACCCAGGAGGTCCCTTCCAACTCTACCATTCTATGATTCTATGATAAGGCAAGAAATCCCACTTATTAAACCTGACAGGGCACACCTGTGAAGTGAAAACCATTTCCGGTGACTACCTCTTGATGCTCATCAAGAGAATGCCAAGAGTGTGCAAAGCAGTCATCAAAGCAAAAGGTGGCTACTTTGAAGAACCTAGAATATAAGACATATTTTCAGTTGTTTCACACTTTTTTGTTAAGTATATAATTCCACATGTGTTAATTCATAGTTTTGATGCCTTCAGTGTGAATGTACAATTTTCATAGTCATGAAAATACAGAAAAATCCTTAAATGAGAAGGTATGTCCAAACTTTTGGTCTGTACTGTATATATATTTTATTTTGAATGGGGCAAAAGGGGGGTGACTTAAACTTTTATATATTTTTTATTTTTTTAATATTTTTAAAAACTTTTTTTTTTACACTTTCTGCTTGCTTCTATGGTCTCCAGAGGAGACTAGAAGCAGCAGTTGTCTGATTGCTTCTACTGCATACAAGCGATGAGCAGATCGCTTGTATGCAGGAGAAATGCTCATTTGCTATGAGCGCTGACCACTAGGTGGCGCTCATAGCAATTGAGACATGACAACTAGAGATGAGCGTTGTTCTACTCGAACTGTTCGCCAATCTCAAATTCGAGCTGTTTTGGGCGGTGTTCGAGCCGTTCGGCGAACACGAACGATTTGAGAAAAATTCGGCTGTTCGAGGTTATGTTCGATAACTGTTCGTGCACCAAAATCATAACTGGATTTTTTCTCAGTAATGATGAAAATTAATGTTAATACGCAGTTTGAGTGTACAGCGGGGTGGGGGGAGGGGCAGGGGATGGATCTCTGCAGGAATAATGAAGATCTCCATTTTTTTTTCTCTTTCCCGCATTTACAGTGGGGAGGTGCAATCTGTCAGTCTATCAGCAGCGCACACACGGAGCGAAGTGCTTTTTTCACACAAGCAAGGGCATGTGTCATTGGCAGTGTATGTCACATGTCCTTGCCCTATAAGACCAAGCCATTTTCCCCGTCGCCACCATTTTCTCACTGCTGCAGCTGCGTGTTAGACGGCACCGCTGTTGCTGTGTGCGCTATACCTTGTTAATTTCAAGCCAATTTTCGCACAAATCTACAGATAGCTTGGGAGTAGGGAATAGTTGTGATTGCAGTCCTTTTAAGGACTAGGTTACAGCATTTCCTACGACTTTTATCAGGCAGGTCTGTGCTCTTAAATAGATAGATTGTGGGAGTAAAGACTAATTGTAATTGCAGTCCTTTTCAGGACTAGGTTACATCAGTTCCTATCACTTTTTGCCAGGCAGGTCTGTGCCAGTGCTGTGCAAGTTTTTTTCACAGCATTTGGCTGAATCTAGCAAAGCTAATACTTTTTGGCCTATTGCAGAGTGTGTTAGTCAGTGGAGTAGCCTATCTGTGTTGCAAGATATACCACCTGTGTATAGAATACCAATTTTTTTACTGCACCTAGTGAAGTAAAATCTTTTGGGCATAGCATCATTCTATTAGTCCATCTATACTGACCTCCATCAGGTTGCAAACTGAATATATTTTTTTTCTGCATCTACCTCTGAAAAAATATTGGGCTTCTAGCTGTGTGTGGGACTTGTTCTATTAATCCATCTATACAGACCTCCATCAGGTTGCAAACTGAATATAATTTTTTTCTGCATCTAACTCTGAAAAAATATTTGGGCTTCTAGCTGTGTGTGGGACTTTCTCTATTAGTCCATCTATACTGACCTCCATCAGGTTGCAAATTCAAAATAATTTTTTGTCTGCATCTAGCTCTGAAAAAATATTTGGCCTTCTAGCAGTGTGTGGGACTTTCTCTATTACTCCATCTATACTGACCTCCATCAGGTTGCAAATTAAAAATAATTTTTATCTGCATCTAGCTCTGAAAAAATATTTGGCCTTCTAGCAGTGTGTGGGACTTGTTCTATTAGTCCATCTATACTGACCTCCATCAGGTTGCAAACTGAATATAATTTTTTTCTGCATCTAGCTCTGAAAAAATATTTGGCCTTCTAGCAGTGTGTGGGACTTTCTCTATTAGTCCATCTATACTGACCTCCATCAGGTTGCAAACTGAATATATATTTTTTTCTGCATCTACCTCTGAAAAAATATTGGGCTTCTAGCTGTGTGTGGGACTTGTTCTATTAATCCATCTATACAGACCTCCATCAGGTTGCAAACTGAATATAATTTTTTTCTGCATCTACCTCTGAAAAAATATTTGGGCTTCTAGCAGTGTGTGGGACTTTCTCTATTAGTCCATCTATACTGACCTCCATCAGGTTGCAAATTAAAAATAATTTTTATCTGCATCCAGCTCTGAAAAAATATTTGGCCTTCTAGCAGTGTGTGGGACTTTCTCTATTAGTCCATCTATACTGACCTCCATCAGGTTGCAAATTCAAAATAATTTTTTGTCTGCATCTAGCTCTGAAAAAATATTTGGCCTTCTAGCAGTGTGTGGGACTTTCTCTATTACTCCATCTATACTGATCTCCATCAGGTTGCAAATTAAAAATAATTTTTATCTGCATCTAGCTCTGAAAAAATATTTGGCCTTCTAGCAGTGTGTGGGACTTGTTCTATTAGTCCATCTATACTGACCTCCATCAGGTTGCAAACTGAATATAATTTTTTGTCTGCATCTAGCTCTGAAAAAATATTTGGCCTTCTAGCAGTGTATGGGACTTTCTCTATTAGTCCATCTATACTGACCTCCATCAGGTTGCAAACTGAATATATTTTTTTTCTGCATCTACCTCTGAAAAAATATTGGGCTTCTAGCTGTGTGTGGGACTTGTTCTATTAATCCATCTATACAGACCTCCATCAGGTTGCAAACTGAATATAATTTTTTTCTGCATCTACCTCTGAAAAAATATTTGGGCTTCTAGCTGTGTGTGGGACTTGTTCTATTAGTCCATCTATACTGACCTCCATCAGGTTGCAAACTGAATATAATTTTTTTCTGCATCTAGCTCTGAAAAAATATTTGGCCTTCTAGCAGTGTGTGGGACTTTCTCTATTCGTCCATCTATACTGATCTCCATCAGGTTGCAAATTAAAAATAATTTTTATCTGCATCCAGCTCTGAAAAAATATTTGGCCTTCTAGCAGTGTGTGGGACTTTCTCTATTAGTCCATCTATACTGACCTCCATCAGGTTGCAAATTCAAAATAATTTTTTGTCTGCATCTAGCTCTGAAAAAATATTTGGCCTTCTAGCAGTGTGTGGGACTTTCTCTATTACTCCATCTATACTGACCTCCATCAGGTTGCAAATTCAAAATAATTTTTTATCTGCATCTAGCTCTGAAAAAATATTTGGCCTTCTAGCAGTGTGTGGGACTCATTGTATTAGTCCATCTATACCAAGCTCCACCAGCTTTTAAATTAATAATAATTTTTAGCTGCATCTAGCCCTGAAAATAATTTTTCTTCCCAATAGTGGTAGCAATAGAAATATGGGGCGCGCGCCTGGCTTACAAAAATATACGCTTCATAACAAAAAACACCAGCCTAGCGCACTGCATTAATAAGATGGCATCATCGTCTCCCCCAGTGCTAGGCCTACTACCCAGGCTAGCATTCCTGTGCCTAAAACACAATGTATGGGTCCGCGCTAGCCACTATGCTGATGGGTCTAAAGCTGCTGCTAACGCTTTATAACAATTCAATTGGCAGATTTTCACAGAGCTCTTCCACAACGCCCACCCATCGGGCAACAGTTGCCCACCTTCCCTATGGGATCTAGTGGCGAATAGTTGATGCCATTAATCAGAGCGTCAGTTGCCCCGTCGACGTGGCAAGCATACGGTAAGGCATGGGAATAGTGGACACGACTAGTAGCAGGCAGACGGGTTGACCAATGTGAACAAGCCAGATCACAAGTCACCATAGAATTTCTCCACCAGCTAATTATGAGGGGCATATCAGGGGCGTCAGCGCAGCGGTGTCTGACCGGAGTAGCATTTCACTTCCAACTACTGAATTGGGGAGATGTGACAAAGGTTCATCATCAGACAATCCATAAAAGGGTGGAAAAGGGGTCAGCCAAGTCAGGAGTGTAGACGTCCCGTCCCGTGTCACTAAAACTGATTTCTCACATCATATCCCTAACACCATTAACATGACACTCACAATTTGAAGCAACACTACTGTCTACTGCATTTGTGATCGCCTTCTTCGGGGCGCTATGCATAAGCGAATTAGTCCCTCAATCCAAAATTACCACCAATGGAGGCTTATTACACCAGGACGTAGTCATAGCCAATAATGCAATACGTCTACACATACACAAATCGAAAACGGTTCCAGCGGGCAGGGGCACTTGGGTACTTCTACAACCCACAAACGGTACACTGAGTTGGGTAACAATAGTAAAAACATATCTAACCATCAGATCACAAAGTAATTTCTTCCTATCACACATTGATGGAATGCCATTATCAAGATACCAGTTCCAAGCTATATTTAATAAATGCATAACATTGGCAGGGAACCACCCCAAAGATTACAGGACACACTCATTCCGCATAGGCGCGGCCACGGAAGCAGCAAGAGCAGGACTGTCAGAAACAGAAGTTCAGAGGATAGGGAGATGGCGATCCACGTGTTTGGCAAGATATATAAGACCGGACTTGTTATCCTAACGTGGTTTGTTTCTTTTACAGGTGACGCTAAGCCAACAGTGTGGGTGATAGGCCACTCGTATATGTATTGGGCGGAAAAAAGGGCGAAAGTCTGCCCAGGCGGGAGGAAATTAGAGTTTCATAACACATATTTCAACTAGAGAGGTATTAGAGGCCTGCTATGGCCACAGGTACTAATGGAAGTAATCAAGGTAGGGAGAGAGGCAAGATGTCCGGTCATCTTAGTTATACAGGCCGGGGGAAACAACCTAGGTCATCATAACAGCGCATAACTAATGGCAATAATGAAACTAGACACTGAGCGCTTCAGAGAATTTTTCACAAAACTAGCGATAGTATGGTCAGAGATTGTGCCGATAGCGGTATGGCAAGGTGCGCGAGACATCACGGCCATCGAACGGACAAGGCGGGTAATAAATATTCGGATGGCAAAATTTAGAAGAGACAGAGGCGGTGTAGTGGTACGACACCGACAACTGGAAGGAGATAAAGCAGGCCTCATACGGCCCGACGTTGTTCACTTAATGAATATTGAACTGGACATATTCCTGTCAGGACTCCAGGATGGAGTGGAACAAGCGTTAAGAGTGATGGATGGGGGTCAGAGTCCTGCATACGAGTACGCGGGATCCTCCGTGGCCTGGAAATAGAAAGGACATGTTGGAGAGTTACACTTGTTGGCCAACTTGCCGGAGTGGAGACCCAGGGCATGCTGCAACAAGCTGAATTATTTTAGAAATAAAATGCCTTTCTAATGGAATGAGTATAAAGAGTTAATAAAGCTGTGACCAATCCTCACCCATCCAGTTGTAAGAGCTACATTATTGTATTGTCAAGGAAAGGGGGGCGGTAGGGGGGCTGAGCGTCTGGGTTTGGTTGGGGGTCCCTACAGTCTGCCTAGGCTAGATGCATTTAAAAATTCTTATTAGATACACAGGCGGTGCAGCTTGCTTCGCAGCTGGGCTACTACGCCCAAAGTATTGCCTAGGCTAGATGCAGTTAAAAATTCTACGCTGACTAGCAGACACTGAAGATTTGGAGCAGACCTCTGAGCTCTTCAGACTCAACCATCTGTGTTACCCCAAGCCATAGTGTATCTAGTTTCTTACAGTTAAAAAGGGGGGGGAGCGACCCAACCCACCTGGAATTGACGATGCCAACGTCACGTAAGACACAGCAAGGGGACTCCAAAAAGAGTCTCCATTTTTTCCCAAAATTGTGGCACAGACACCACTTAACCCTAGAACGCATACCTGGGGCCTCGCAGGCCCGCCCTGTTAATTGTTTTCTATTTTCTGCAAGATTACTTTAGTTAGAATTTTGAAACTCTAGGTATTCTTCATGTATATAGTTGTTTGTCATTTGAGTTTTTCCATGTTATTTGCACACGAGCCTAAAAGGCCCCAGGTATATGAAAGTGTAGATTTTTATGGTCATGCGTTCTAGGGTTAAGTGGCATCAATTGCCCCACAGTTGCTTAAAACGGTTGGTGAGGTGATTTTACCAAATCCTCAAGGTTTTAGTCTCCCAAGGATAACACAGGGGTAGAAAAATCTTTGCGAATCCATGATTTGTTCATCTTTATGAACGTGAGTCTGTCTACATTCTCAGTGGAAAGACGCGTGCGCTTATCTGTCAGCACACCACCAGCAGCGCTGAACACACGTTCAGAGAGAACACTGGCTGCAGGGCATGACAAGATCTCCAAGGCGTGAGTGGCGAGCTCCGGCCATTTTTCCAGATTGGAATACCAAAATGAGCAAGGGTCCAGTGACACAGTCATGGCTTCGATGTTCACTTGGAGATACTCCTGCACCATCCTCTCTAGGCGTTGACTATGTGTCAGACTTCTTGTCTCCTGTGGCCTTGCAAAGGATGGTCTAAAAAAGTGGTGAAACGATTCCACAAAATTGCTGTTACCAGCAGATACTGTGTTACTGTTACGGTTTGAGTGATGAAGACTCGACAGTCCCACGGTTGGCAAGTTAGAACTGTGAGATTCACTTCCTGCACCACTGGTGTTTTGTGGAAAAGCACATGTAAGATTCTGCAACAGCGTCTGCAGATACTCCTGCATGCGTCAATCCCTTTTTATGGCAGGAATTATTTCTGCAAATTTACTTTTGTACCGGGGATCTAAGAGTGTGGCAACCCAGTAGTCGGGATTACTTCGAATTCTGACAATCTGAGGGTCATGTTGCAGGTAGTGCAGCAAGAAGGCACTCATGTGTCTTGCGCATCCAGGAGGACCAAGTCCTTGTTGTGTTGGTAGCGAGGTAAGAATCATGCTTCCTTCCTCTGCCCTCTCCCCTCAACCTCGCACAACAGAAATGTGATCAAGGTCTCCCTCATCTGATGAGTCTTCCATCAGTTCGTCCTCCACTTCTTCCTGGGCTCCTGCACCTTCCTCAACAGTTTGGCTGCTACCATGCGCCCTGGTTAATCCCTCTCCCCCACCCTCCCATGCCTGCCGCCTTGGTGCTGCCAACCGTCTGGACCTTGGAGATGTTATCCCTTCCGCATACGACTCCTCCTCTACTTCCTCCACCTCCTCTTGTCCCACCACCTGACTCTGAATTCTGTTTAGTGTGTGCTCCAGCATGTAAATCACCGGAATAGTCATGCTGATAATGGCATCGTCGTCAGCACTAAACATCTTCGTCGCCATTTCAAAACTGTGCAGAAGGGTGTGTGGCGCCCCTGAGGGTTCAGTCGCCACAGAGTTACTGCATCTCACCCAGAGGTGTGGTATCTCACCCTCAGGTAAGGAAGGCATATGGCTCGGGACCCTAACACCTGCATCCAACACATACCCGCAGTGGGGGTAGGGCAAGATTGCTCCTAAGGGAGAGCACAGTCCCAGGTCCCTAGCTGGTGGAAGGGTCCTATGTAGTGGGTGCTTAGGGGAGCAGCTTAGCGGAGCACATGACAGGGAGAGTATAAATAGGAAGCTATCTTAGAAAGAGCAAGCCAGTCAGAGGAGGAAAAGTGACAGGAGCAGAGGCTCGGCATGAGCTCTGCTCCAGAGGCGGGCCTAGCCTGGGAGGCCCAGGACTGAAGGAGAGAAGAGGAGTGGGAGCAGGAAGGCTCCAGGAACCGAAGGGACCCTAGGGCTATGGGCCGTGCAGAAGGCCACCCGTACTCCTGCTGCTACCAGGAGGTAGAGGGGTCAGACCAGATAAGGGGAACCGGTCCCTCAACTAGCGGAGAAACAGCAAGGCTCAACTAGAAACCGGAGGCTGCAGCATTTCATGTACTGCAGGTAAAAGTCCACACCAGTCTCACTAAGAAGGTAGCCACATAGGACCCAGGGGACGGAACACAAGTCACCCGCCAAGGCCCGAGGATACCGGATAGAAGTGTCACTGGGTGTGAGGTGCAGGTAGAAGGCCAGAGAAAGGACACACAGAAGGGGGTCCTGCTAAGTACTCCGGAGCTATCTGGGGGTGGACTGAGCCCCTCACTGAGTACGCACAGCACGACGGGTGAGATTGCTCTGGTACCTGTAATCTGGACTGCAACAACTGTGAGTAAAGATCTTGGGACTGCATCACACGGACTCTGTGTTCATTACTGACTCCCTGCACTACAACCACCATCATCCACCCACACTGCCCTCAAGCTACACTCTTCCTGTGGTGAGTAATAATACCATTGCTGCAAAACCACCAGCTTCAGAGGACTGTTCCGCAGCGGCGGCCCCTTTTGCCCCACTCCAGAGGACATTATAAAACCCATATATACAAATTACCCTTAGATTGACCGCCCTGGATCACGGACCGGGTCACCGCCACAGTGACTACAACCCCCAGTGTCTACCGGCCCGGCTCAGGGTACCCCACGGCCCAGGGGGCGCATCAACTTCATAGGTCCCTGATCTGAGACCACTCCTGCAGCGTGATTTGCCCCACCTCTGGATCTCGTTGGCCCAGGCTATACGTCAGAACGTATTGCACCAGGGCTTGTCGGTGCTGCAACATGGTCAGAGTTGAATTCCACCATGTCGGCACATCGCATTTCAGCCGGTGAACTGGCAGGCCCAACGACTTCTGTAGAGATGTAAGTCATTGAGCTGCGGGATGCGAACGGCGGAAGTGAGCACACAGCGACCGTGCCCCCTGCAGAAGGCCATCTAGTCCGGGATAGTGGGCTAACAATTTATGGACAACCAGGTTCAACACGTGAGCCATACAAGGCACGTGTGTGACATTGCCCCGGCGATGCAACATTGTCGCACACGGCCTTCCCTGGTTGCAGGTCCAGTGGAGACAACCATTCATGAAACTGGGTCTCCAGAGCTGACCACAACTCCTCAGCTGTGTGACTCACATTTCCCAGACATTTCAAAGTAAACACTGATGCCTTGAGCCCTGCTGCCAGCATAGTAAGGAGGTGTGCAGGATTCCTTCTGCGCAGTTAGAATGCAGGTGGCATTACCAGACAGGCTTTGGGTGCAGGTGGAGGACCGAGAGGAGGTTGAGGAGGCAGAAGCAGTGGAGGAACTTCGAGATAAAGAGGATTGACGCACAACTCGTGGGAACGGTAAGACTTGGACAGCAGCCCCTTGTCCTGCTGTCACCATAGTTACCCAGTGCCCAGTCAGCGACATGTAACGCCCCTGTCCATGCCTACTCGTCCAAGTGTCTGTGGTGAAATGCACCCTGTCACACACAAAGTTTCTCAAAGAAGCGGTGATGTTGTGTGCGACATGCTGGTGGAGCGCAGGCACACCTTTCTTTGAGAAGTAGTGCCGACTGAGCATCTGGTACTGGGGCACTGAGACGGACATAAGGTCTCGAAAATCCACTGTGTCCTCCAGGCGGAAAGGCAGCATTTCTGTAGCCAAGAGCTTGCAGATGGTGAAATTCAACCTCTTAGCTTTCTCATGGCTAGGAGGAAATGGTCTTTTACTTTTCCACATCTGAGGGACCGAGGGCTGGCTGTTGTGCTTAGATGGGGTTGAGTAGGATGTCCCCGGCAAACTGCCGGTCTGTGAGGAAGATGCAGGCGGACATGTTAGATTGCCTTGATCCAAAGCTGGTGCTCTCGATGTCAGAGAGCGCTCAACACCAGCAGGTGTTTCCACTTCCCAATGAACTGATGACCTGCCAATCACACTGGCTGTTGCAGGTAAAGAGGTCTGCGTCCAAAAACATGTGTGACTGCTGTCCCTCCAGTCACAGAGGATGAAGAGGCCGCGGATGCACAAGATGGGGCAGACGGTGGTTGGCCCAGCCTGCTAGGCTGCATTGTAGCACAATGAGCTTCCCACTGCAACTTATGCTTCATATCCATGTGCCGGTTCATGCATGAAGTACTCAAACTATGGATTTTTTGGCCTCTACTTATGTTTTGGTTACAAATATTACAGATAACACGAGTTGGGTCATCCTTATCATTCTGAATAAATGCCCAGGCTATGCAAGGCTTAGAGCCCATGCGACCTGAAGAGCCACTACGACTTGTGGTCAGAGGCAGAGTTGTGGTTGAGGATGCAGTTGTTGACGTGCTTCCAGTACTCCATCTTTGTCCAGGAAGGTGCAACCTAACCTCGTCGTCAATAGCATCTGTGACGCCACGCTGTGCTTGGTATCACATATCCTAGAAGAGTGCATTGATGGAATCCTCCACAAGAGGCCCCCATAAACATTCACACATCTCCACCTTCCACCTCAGACCAGCAGAGGGAGCCCGTTAGGGATATAAAAAGGGAAGGTGGAGCTAGGCAGTTCAGTTCCTCTGAAGAATTCCTGCAGTAGAGAAGCCTAAGAGAGGTCAGTCTGCAGTGGAGCTCAGTCTAGTCTAGAGAACTCAGTTAATAGTTCAGCAGTGGAGCACAAGGCTCCTGCTAACTAGATTCAGTAAGGCATAAGGAATCCCTGGAGAACTACAAGTCCCAGGATGGCTAAGGTGCTGATACGTAACAGAGCCAGGAGACGCTTAGGCCCCGCATAGTGGGAGCGTGAACTCCAAGAGAAGGCCCTACCACAAGGTCAGCCAGCGCAGGACAGAGACAAAGTTAGGCCTAGCTCCAGGCAGGTCAGAAACTTACTACGCAGAGGCAAGAAACAGGAGGCCCTACACCCGCTCATTGGGGAGGATCCTGATATTCACCCTTCACCCTACAGTGCTCTGGGATGTGCCTGAATTTCCTCCAGTAAAAGGTACTGAAGTGACTACCGTGTCCGTTCCCGTTCTTGCTCTGACCCAGCTGGGTCTCGCCTGTCCTGCATTCCCCCTGCATACGCTGCCCTGAGACCTAGCTCCACCTGTGGGGAGCTATACCATCGAGCAGCCTTATCACGGGTCTCAGTGGACTGCTGCAGCGCTGGTGCTTCTCACCAGATACCACAGGTGGCGTCACAAACTCTTATAAAATTAACAATTATCCACTCTTTTAAAGAGTGACCCCAGGGTACGGGCCAGGGAGCCGACCACCGCGACATCCCCAAGGCCAGGCAAAGGCCCGGGTACCGAGTCATCCCCATCCCCTGGGCTAGTCACATCCTCCTCCACCTCCTCCGTTGACCTCATCGACTGGCTGACTGTGGGTTGACAGTAAGTGGGATCTCCAACCTCGTCATCATCACCCTGTGTGTTATCACACCCGTCGTCCTCAAAGCCAACCTCTTCCTGCCCTGACCGAAAAGTCAAGTTGTCGCTCCAATCAGGTATTTGAGTCTCATCATCGTCTTCATCATTGTCTCCACCAACAGGAGTGACAGTTTGGGAACGAGGGTCTACATTATGCTCAGAACCTTCTTCATCTGGTCCTGGATCCGACTTATAAAGATTCTGGGCATCAGTGCAGATCATTTCCTCGTCTGGATTAACAGAAGCTCTGGAGCAGACTTACGTTTCCCAGGCTATAGTATGAGTAAACAGCTCTGCAGACTCAACCATCTGTGTTACCCCATACTCAGACGGGCAGCTGGAGACTTGGGAGCTGTGAGGAAGCAAGTGCGATTGGGGTGACACCTCTGAGGACTGGAATATTTGTGATGTTGAAATTGAGGTGGAGGAGAGCCCACTTGAAGGAGCACTTGATATCCGCTGAAGCACCTGCTGTTTTTGTGCCTCATCTGGAATTTGTAGCGATGGGCGTGTCCGTAAGAAAGGGATCGTATCACATTGTCCACGAAAAGAAGTCGACATCTTAGCTTGGCTGGAAGATGGTCTTTCTTCTGCAGATGTTACCCCCCCACTGCGGGGGGGCTCGACCCACCAGCGGACAGGCACCAGTATTGGGAGAGGGGGGCTGGCCGTCAGGGTCCACCGCGGCTCTGGCACAAACCCGGCGACACGGAGGTGGCACGGGCAGGAACGAACTGGCCGTGTCGGCTTCTCACTTTTTGGATTTTAGAAGGGCATGACATGCCTATATCTGTGTCTCCCCCTCCTTTTACTCCTCCACCTCTTTTCTTTTCGCATGACTATATGTACTTGTCACTTTTCCATGTGTTAGTTATGTCTTCTGAGCAGTTTGTCAGCTTTTGGACACCTTTGAAGGTGTTTTCTATGTGTTTCTATGTGTTTTTGTTTGCCTGCCATTGGTTTTAACGGTGTTCGAAGGTGTTCGACGAACAGTTCGACGAACACATGGGTGTTCGACGAACCGAACTCGAACACTACGGGGGTGGCTCAACACTAATGACAACCACAGGCGTCTGCTGCAGACCCTGAGTTGTCATGCCCACCCATTGGTGACCCGCGATCACGTGACGGGGTCACTGTGGGCGGGGCTTAGGACTCCCGGAAGCGCGAGTTAAATGCCACTGTCAGAGATTTAACATGTTAATAGCTGCGGGTGGATTGCGATTCCAATAATCAGCTGACATGTGCTCGCTTCAGTGCGGGCTCACCGCCGGAGCCCCCGCTGAACCGGCCTTCCCGACCTGGTGCGTACTATTACTGACCAGGTCGGAAAGGGGTTAAGGAACATCCTTTCCAGGGTAAAGACTTGCGTATAAGGTAAAATAAATAACCAAAAACAAAAATACTCCTCCACACCTTGGGCTATGTTCACAAGTAGCATTTTTTATGCGTTTTTGCACGTTTGTATTGCTTTCAACCGTGACAAATGCATTCACCTGGAAATGTCATTTTAACATTTTACAACCTTATCTGGCCATGTGCTGTGTGACACATGCATACAGTGCTAAAAAGACATGGGAACAGCATGGGGAAGACCCCTGGAAGCATCTCTGACACCCAGGTCACTGCCTAAAAGTGTGCCCATCAGAAGTGATCCTTGCCGCATCAGAAGATGCAGACTTGCAACTATCCCCGTGCAAGTCCTTGTCCCAGGGCAGTGTTCAATTGTACCTCCCCCATAACTTGTAATACAAGCGCAAGTATGCAGCCTGCCACCCACCCACCCCCAGGCTGCAATACCATACTGCTAGCTTGCTTGCACTTGAAATTGGGCCTTTTAGGCATGTGGTGGTGGAATCTGGCCACCACGTCATGGCTGCGTCGGTAGCCTGGTATCCATACTCAGTCCCCAGCCGCCTGGCGGCCGGGTGTCCATACTCGGTCCCTAGCCGCCCCGCGGCCGGGTGCCCACACACAGTCCCCAGCTGCGTGGGGGTGGCCAGGTGTCCATAAACGGTCCCCAGCCGCCCCTATTTGTCCCGGTGCGTCTTATCCACAAGCGCGCATGCTAAAACATTACCTGTGCCCTCCCCAGTGCATTTAGTGGGAAGGACAGCCTAACCACAAACACGTGGACAAGTGAATGTGACCAGGAATGGTCCATCTCACTGACGCCATCACACTGGGTTAATATTGTGGAAGCCGGGACACAGTTGGACACTGGGATGCAACACGTCCTCCAGACATAGAGGATTGCGGGTCCTGGTTCAATCAGGCTTCAACACAAAGTTCAGAAGGTAGACAGCAGCAGTGGTCGGCCTCCTACACAACGAGTAAATTATTCATGATCATGAGGCCATCCACCTCCTTAGCTTTCTGTTCCTTGGAATGCAAGCGCATGTATGTAGTAGCAGCTAGACCTGAGGTGGTCAGCGTTTTGGCGCATATTCTACCTCCTTCGAGGATTGCTGGATGTTTTCCTGCTACTATCCCAGTTCTATGACTCCCGTTAAAACAAAGCTTCAGGTGATGAATGATGGATGAGGTGGTGGCAAAGGAGAGAGCAGGAGGAACAGGGACCATTCACATCAATATCAGGCCAGCCAACCACACATGTCTTGTAGGATGTTTCTGTACCAAAAAGAGCGGTTCAGCTACACAGTTATAAGGCATACAGTGAATGCAATGCCTACCAAAAATTTCGAGGCACTCCAATACCCCTTGGAAGTGACATGGAGGTCAGAGGGCCTTAACTAAACCGTTTTTTCCATTTATAGCAACTGGGTCTCCTGTACACTGTTGGCCTAAGCAGGGAATGGAAGGCTTTCCAAAAATTATTAGGCACTGCAATGCCCCTTGAAACAGACGTGGATTACAGCGTATTAAAAACCTTCTACCCATTATTGGGGAGTGGGTCTCCCTTAGTGTTCGCCCATGCATTGAAAAGCAAAAGCTGACAAAAATTAGGAGGAAATGCAATGCCCGTTGCAAGAGTCGTGGAGGTTAGAGGTAATTAAATACAACATGTCAATGCCCCTTGGAAGAGCTGTGGAGTTCAGAGTGGTTCAACAAGACAGTTTTAATGCCCCATGGAAAAGACGAGGAGGTCACAGTAGCTTAACAAGATGGTTTTAATGCCCCTTGGAAGAGACATGGAGTTCAGAGTGGTTTAACAAGACAGTTTTAATGCCCCTTGGAAGAGTGGTGGAGGTTACAGTGGAATAAAAAGACAATATCAATGCCCCGTGGAAGAGACGTGGAGGTCACAGTAGCTTAACAAGACGGTTTTAATGCCCCTTGGAAGAGTGGTGGAGGTCGCAGTGGAATAAAAAGACAATATCAATGCCCCTTGGAAGAGTGGTGGAGGTTACAGTGGAATAAAAAGACAATATCAATGCCCTGTGGAAGAGACGTGGAGGTCACAGTAGCTTAACAAGACGCTTTTAATGCCCCTTGGAAGAGTGGTTGAGGTCGCAGTGGAATAAAAAGACAATATTAACGACCCTTGGAAGAGACGTGGAGGTCACAGTAGCTTAACAAGACGATTTTATTGCCCCTTACAAGAGCCATGCAGTACAGCATATTAAAAACATTATTCCCATTATTGGGGAGTGGGTCTCCCATAGTCTTTGCCTATGCCTTCCAAGCAAAAGCTGCCAAAAATTAGCACAGAGGAACTTGCAATGCTGGCAACATGGACCACGGTCACCCTGGTGGTATAGTGGTCGTGGAGGCTGAGGATAAGGAGAAGAGCAAAAAACAGCCGAAATGAGGAAGTGTATACCCATGTGTGGGTGTGAAGCGGCGCATGGGAATACACCTCCCGAAATAACACAGTGGATTTGACTTTATGTTACTCTGCTGTCATTTGGTGGTGATGAGAAGTCTGGCCCAATCCAGCCCTTGTTCATTTTGATAAGGGTCAGCTTGTCAGCATTGTCAGTTGACAGGCGAGTGCGCTTATCAGTTATAATTCCCCCAGCGGCACTAAAAACAGGCTCCGATAACACGCTAGCGGCAGGGCAGGCCAGGACCTCCAAGGCATACAGAGTGAGTTCATTCCAAGTGTCCAGCTTGGATACCCAATAATTAAAAGGCACAGAGGAATCACGGAGGACGCTGGTACTCCCTCACCATCTTTTGAAACTTTCCACTCCTTGTGAGAGTACCCTGCGCCTCAGGGCCTGTAAGCTGGGCAGGTCTCAGAAAACTGTCCTAGAACATTGACAGTGTTCCCCTGCCTCTGCTGGATTGGAGTTCCGTCTCTCTCGCCTGTATGCCTTAGTTGGGCAGCGAACTGTGACCTCTGCCGCTACCGTGTTCAGATGGGAATTTTTTTAATAGTTCTGCAGCAAGGGCCTTCTGGTACTGCCCCATTTTTGTAGACCTCTCCACCTCAGGAATAAGAGAGTGAAAGTTCTCCTTGTAGAGGGGGTCTAAAAGTGTCATCAACCAGTAATGACTGTCACCCAACATTTTGACAATGCGAGGGTCACGGTTAAGGCAGCGTAACATAAAGTCAGCCATGGGTGCCAGACCGGTAACGGGCAAGACTTCCGTGTCCTCACCAAGATGACGACTGATAGTGTTGAGCGATCATTAAAATGCTCGGGTGCTCGAAGCCCAATGTTAGTCTATGAGAGACCCGAGCATTTTTGCGGCAGCACCCCCGGCAGTCTGTAGAAAGCCTAAAAAGTGCCCAAAACGATAGTGACAGTGCTCAAAAGACATGGGGGCAGCATGGGGATCGCCCCTGGAAGCATTTCTGACCCCCAGGTCACTGCTGTCAACAACGTGGTCAGAAGTATTAAGCCACTTTTGCGGGCTCACAATAAAACGTTCAAAAACGAAACTGAAACGGTTTTCCTGTGAAATATGTTAAGGAATTTCCTTTCCAGGGTAAAAACTTGTGTATAAGGTAAAATAAATAACCGAAAACAAAAATACTCCTCCACACCTTGGGCTATGTTCACAAGTAGCATTTTTCATGCGTTTTTGCACTTTTGTATTGCTTTCAATCGTGACAAATGCGTTCAACGGGAAATGTCATTTTAACATTTTACAACCTTATCTGGCCATGTGCTGTGTGACACATGCATACAGTGCTGAAAAGACAAGGGATCAGCTTGGGGAAGACCCCTGGAAGCATCTCTGACTCCCAGGTCACTGCCTAAAAGTGTGCCCATCAGAAGTGATCCTTGCCGCATCAGAAGATGCAGACTTGCAACTATTCCCGTGCAAGTCCTTGTCCCAGGGCAGTGTTCAATTGTACCTCCCCCATTCCTTGCAATGCAAGCGAAAATAAGCAGCCAACCACCCACCCACCCGCAGACTGCAATACTATACTGCTAGCTTTCACTTGAAATGGGGCCTTTTAGTTTGGAGGAGGCCGAAGCTGGCCACTACCTCATGGCCGCTTCGGCAGCGAGGTATCCATACTCAGTCCTCAGCCGCCCGGAGGCCGGGTGTCCACGCTCGGTCCCCAGCCGCCAGGTGGCGGCCAGGTGTCCATACTCGGTCCCCAGCCGCCCCGCGGCCGTGTGTCCACACACGGTCGCCAGCCGCCTGGGGGCGGCCGGGTGTCCATAAACGGTTCCCAGCCGCCCTGATTTCTCCTGTCACCTTCCCCCACACTTTTCTTAGCCTGGCCTGCTTTAGGGCAGCATTTGACGAGCCCACCAGAGAACCAGACTCCTCCGGTGGGCCCTGGCTTCTCCATCAGGGGAGTTGAGAGTGCCAAGGTGAGGAGCATGATGATGATGATAGAAGTTAGCATCTGCTTTGTTTTCTTGGAATGCAAGCGCATGTATGTAGTAGCGGCTAGGCCTGAGGTGGTCTGCGTTTTGGCGCATATCCTACCTCCTCCGAGGATTGCTGGATGTTTTCCTGCTACTATCCCAGTTCTATGACTCCCGTTAAAACAAAGCTTCAGGTGATAAATGATGGATGAGGTGGTGGCAAAGGAGAAAGAGCAGGAGGAACAGGGACCATTCACATCAATATCAGGCCAGTCAACCAGATATGTCTTGTAGGATATGTTTCTGTAACAAAAGGAGCGGTTCGGCTACACACTTATAGGGCATACAGTGAGTGCAATGCCTACCAAAAATTTCGAGCCACTCCAATGCCCCTTGAAAATGACATGGAGGTCAGAGGGCGTTAACTAAACCTTTTTTTCCATTTATAGCAACTGGGTCTCCCTTTCACTGTTGGCCTAAGCAGTGAATAGAAGGCTTTCCAAAAATTATGAGGAACTGCAATGCCCCTTACAAGAGCCATGTGTGGCACCCCAGGGGTCTGGTCACCACAGTAATAGAGATATTACGTCGGAGAGCAAGTGGGAGGTTTCCTGGTCAGGATCCCTTAAACATACAACATCCTCCTGCCCCAGTCCTGGGAGGGGAGAATTCTGCCCTTATAAACTGGATCTGGGGCAGGGTTGAGTGAGTCAGAGAACAGTCAGAGTCAGAGTGAGAGCAAGGGAAAGTAACAGCAAGGAGCTCTGTAGGAGCTAGGAGCTAAAGACCAGGGGCTGGAAGCTGAGCAGAGCTCGCCCTGGCAGAAGACAATAGGAACCGGACACAGGAGTCCGAAGTTGTGAGGACTTATATATCCAGCAGCAGAAACCAGCCGGCAGGGGATTTCAGGTCCTCTGGCCATAGAAGCCCGGAGGCTCAGTCACAAGCAAGGGACCAGCACCGCCGTCGTGGAGCGGAGGCTAACAGAAGGCCCCTAGTCACCAGCCATACGGGTGAGCACTACACGGTACACTCAGGGACGTGGGCTACTTCTACCCGCTTACAGCAAGGTAGCCAGGAAGAGTGCAGACAGACGGGGAGGCCTACAACTCCACCTGGCCAGGGGAACTCCTGCTTGCTCACAGACTGACCAGGCCTCTTATGCTAGCCAGTACTCCCGGGAGGGTCTACCTTATAATCATCAGTAAAGACCCTGAACTGCACTGCAAAGACTCTGAGTCGTTCCTGCTGCGCTCGTGCACCATCACCCCCATCATCCACACTCACTGCCCTGAGGCTATACTCCTCCCGAGGGGAGTTATCCCATTCTCTGCTGCGAACACAACACCAGCCTCAGCGGTCTGCCTCGCAGCGGTGGTACTTCCTGACCGCAATCCACGGGTGGCGCAGTTGGACAATTAACCTCAAAACCTAAGAAAGACTGCCACTGGTTTGACCAGCCTGAGCCACGGGACCGGGTCACCGCCACGGAGCCTACAGACCCCAGAGACCCGGCACCGGGTATCCCACACACGTGTACACACGGCCCAGGGGGCGCGTAACATGCAGTACAGCATATTACAAACATAACTCCCATTATTGGGGAGTGGGTGTCCCATAGTATTTGCTTATGCCTTGCAAGCAAAAGCTGACAAAAATTAGGACGGAGCAACTTGCAATGCCCCTTACAAGAGCCATGCAGTACAGCATATTACAAACATAAGTTCCATTATTGGGGAGTGGGTGTCCCATAGTATTTGCTTATGCTTTCCAAGCAAAAGCTGCCAAAAATTAGGACGGAGCAACTTGCAATGCCCCTTACAAGAGACATGCAGTACAGCATATTACAAACATAAGTCCCATTATTGGGGAGTGGGTGTCCCATGGTATTTGCTTATGCTTTCCAAGCAAAAGCTGCCAAAAATTAGGACGGAGCAACTTGCAATGCCCCTTACAAGAGCCATGCAGTACAGCATATTACAAACATAAGTCCCATTATTGGGGAGTGGGTGTCCCATAGTATTTGCTTTATGCTTTCCAAGCAAAAGCTGCCAAAAATTAGGACGGAGCAACTTGCAATGCCCTTTACAAGAGCCATGCAGTACAGCATATTACAAACATAAGTCCCATTATTGGGGAGTGGGTGTCCCATAGTATTTGCTTATGCTTTCCAAGCAAAAGCTGCCAAAAATTAGGACGTTGCAACTTGCAATGCCCCTTACAAGAGCCATGCAGTACAGCATATTACAAACATAAGTCCCATTATTGGGGAGTGGGTGTCCCATGGTATTTGCTTATGCTTTCCAAGCAAAAGCTGCCAAAAATTAGGACGGAGCAACTTGCAATGCCCCTTACAAGAGCCATGCAGTACAGCATATTACAAACATAAGTCCCATTATTGGGGAGTGGGTGTCCCATAGTATTTGCTTTATGCTTTCCAAGCAAAAGCTGCCAAAAATTAGGACGGAGCAACTTGCAATGCCCTTTACAAGAGCCATGCAGTACAGCATATTACAAACATAAGTCCCATTATTGGGGAGTGGGTGTCCCATAGTATTTGCTTATGCTTTCCAAGCAAAAGCTGCCAAAAATTAGGACGTTGCAACTTGCAATGCCCCTTACAAGAGCCATGCAGTACAGCATATTACAAACATAAGTCCCATTATTGGGGAGTGGGTGTCCCATGGTATTTGCTTATGCTTTCCCAGCAAAAGCTGCCAAAAATTTGGACGGAGCAACTTGCAATGCCCCTTACAAGAGCCATGCAGTACAGCATATTACAAACATAAGTCCCATTATTGGGGAGTGGGTGTCCCATAGTATTTGTTTATGCCTTGCAAGCAAAAGCTGCCAAAAATAAGGATGGAGGAACTTGCAATGCTGGCACCCTGGTGGTATAGTGGTGGTGGAGGCTGAGGATAAGGAGAAGAAGATTAAACAGCCGAAACGAGGAAGCGTATACCCATGTGTGGGTGTGAAGCGGTGCATGTGAATACACCTCCCGAAATAACACAGTGGATTTGACTTTATGTTACTCTGCTGTCATTTGGTGGTGATGAGAAGTCTGGCCCAATCCAGCCCTTGTTTATTTTGATAAAGGTCAGCTTGTCAGCATTGTCAGTTGACAGGCGAGTGCGCTTATCAGTTATAATTCCCCCAGCGGCACTAAAAACACGCTCCGATAACACACTAGCGGCAGGGCAGGCCAGGACCTCCAAGGCATACAGAGCGAGTTCATTCCAAGTGTCCAGCTTGGATACCCAATAATTAAAAGGCACAGAGGAATCACGGAGGATGCTGGTACTCCCTCACCATCTTTTGAAACTTTCCACTCCGTGTGAGAGCCTCAGGGCCTGTAAGCTGGGCGGGTGTCAGAAAACTGTCTCAGAACATTGACAGTGTTCCCCTGCCTCTGCTGGATTGGAGTTGCATCTCTCTCGCCTGTACGCCTTGGTTGGGCAACGAACTGTGACCTCTGCCGCTAGCGTGTTCAGATGGGAATTTTTTTAAGAGTTCTGCAGCAAGGGCCTTCTGGTATTGCCCCATTTTTGTAGACCTCTCCACCTCAGGAATAAGAGAGTGAAAGTTCTCCTTGTAGCGGGGGTCTACAAGTGTCACCAACCAGTAATGACTGTCACCCAACATTTTGACAACGCGAGGGTCACGGTTAAGACAGCGTAACATAAAGTCAGCCATGCGTGCCAGACTGGTAACGGGCAAGATTTCCGTGTCCTCACCAAGATGACGACTGACCATGCTCTCTTCCTCCTCCTCCTCCTGTTCCTCCTCCCCCCTGTCCTCAGGCCACCCACGCTGAACCGACGGTATGACACCTGTACAGGTACTACCGTCTACAACGCATGATAGCAGCTCCTGTTCTTCCTCCTCCTCCTCCTCCTCCTCTCCCTCATTGTCCCCCAATGCACGTTGGGATGAGATGAGGCTGGGCTGTGTGTAATTGCCCGCTATGGCTTCTTGATCCATCTCATCATACTCTGGCTGCAATGCCTCCTCTTTAATTCTCTGCAGAAAGCGTTGCAAAAGACAGACAAGTGGGATGCTGACACTAATGATGGCGTCATCGCCACTCACCATCTTGGTGGCCTCCTCAAAGTTTGTCAGGATGGTACATATGTCAGACATCCAGGTCCACTCCTGAGGTCTTATGTGTGGAGTCTGACCTGAATATCGATGGCCTTGTTGCAGCTGGTACTCCACAACTGCTCTCTTCTGCTCACAAATCCTTTGCAACATGTGGAGGGTAGAGTTCCAACATGTGGGGACATCACACACCAGTCGGTGTGCCGGAAGCTGCAAACGCTGCTGCAATGCAGCAAGGGCGGCGGAAGCTGTAGCCGATTTGCGAAAATGAGCTGACAGGCGGCGTACTTTCACGAGCAGATCTGGCAACTCGGGGTACTATTTAAGAAACCGCTGAACCACGAGGTTAAGCACATGAGCCAGGCATGGTACGTGTGTGATCTCACCTCGCCTCAGAGCTGCCACCAGGTTACGGCCATTGTTACATACGACCATGCCGGGATGTAGGTTCAGCAGTCTCAGCCACAGATCTGCCTGCTCTTTCACAGCTGTCCACAACTCACAAGCAGTGTGAGGTTTATCACCTAAGCTTATGAGTTTCAGCACAGCCTGTTGCCGCTTGGCGGAGGCAGTACTGCAATGCTTCCAGCTTGTAACTGATGTGGTGATATCTGAGATGGAGGCTGAACATGAGGAGAAGGAGGAGGATGCGCAGGAGCTGTACACTGTGGGGGCAACTCTGACATAGGGCCCGCAATCCTCGGTGTGGGGAGGATGTGTTCCGTCCCAAGGTCCGACTGGGTCCCGGCTTCCACTATGTTTACCCACTGTGCCGTCAGAGAGATGTACCGTCCCTGGCCACAAGCACTTGTCCACGTGTCCTTTGTCAGGTGGACTCTCCCAGTAACTGCGTTGTTGAGGGCACGGCAGATGCTTTGGGACACGTGCTTGTGTAGTGCGGGGATGGCACACCGGGCAAAATAGTGTCGGCTGGGGACCGAGTACCGAGGGACGGCCACCGGCATAAGATTGCGGAAGGATTCCGTCTCCACCAGCCTAAAAGGCAGCATTTCCAATGCAAGCAGTCGTGAAATGTGCGAATTTAGGACTGTGGCCTGTGGGGCGTTAGCTGCGAATTTCCGCTTTCGTTCAAAGGTCTGGGATATGGACAATTGAACGCTGCGGTGAGACGTGGACGTGGACGTTGATGCTGTTTCTTGAGAAACTGCCATAACAAGTGAAGACTGAGAGGAGGGGGCATCTTTACATGCAGTATGGACAGGGGATTGCCTTGCACACACAACAGGGGGTTCTATTGCACGCACAACAGTGGAAGAAGCAGTGGTGACACCCGCTGACACTGGTCGTGGACCCTGGGTTTCGCCCCACAAAGTCGGGTGCTTTGCTGCCATGTGCCTGATCATGCTGGTGGTGGTCAGGCTGGTAGTTTTGTCACCCCTGCTGATGCTGGCATGGCAGGTGGAACATATGGCCTTTTTGGGGTTATCAGCAGAGTCTTTAAAAAAATTCCAGACTCTGGAAGACCTACCGCTTGTACTGGCAACGTCCCTCGTGTTGGTGTTACGGGGAACGGTTGCCTGCCTTCTGTCTGCGGCCACCACACTGCTTCTTCCTGCCTGTTGGGGTACTCTGCCTCCCTCCCCCTGTGTGCTGCTGGCCTCACTCTGCATGTCCTCCTTCCACGTTGGGTCAGTTACTAGATCATCCACCACCTCCTCCTCTTCCACTTGCGCACCACGATCCTCCTCCTCACTTCCTGGCAATTGTGTCTCGTCATCGTCCACCTCTTGTGACAGATTGCCAACGTCGACTTCCTGTGGCCGTGGCTGTTCATATATTTGGGCATCGCAACATGGGATCTCCTCTTCCACCACTTCAAGCGTATCAGGCGAGGGGCCCAAATATGGAAATGGACCAGTGAACAGCTCTTCAGAGTGTCCAAGTGTGGGATCACTTGCTGTCTGACGACACTCGGCATGGTGGGAGGAAGGAGCATCAGGGTGAGGAGGAGTATGCGGTCGAGACTCACGGCTACTAAGAGTTGACCGTGTGGAAGACAGACCGGAGGTGGTGGTGCCCAGGTAACTGGAAGTATTGTCTCCTATCCAATTAATAACCTGTTCACACTGATCAGTTCTCAATACTGGTGTTGTTCTGTGCTTCCCTAGTAATTCGGTCAAGAAGTGGGAGCGAGAAGATGTGGCTGTTGGTTGTGGCACATTTTCACCTTTTCACATTTTCACCTTGGCCACGGCCCCGTCCTCTGCACGAACCATCACCAGAACGTCCACTTCCACGTCCCTTGCCGCGCGCCTTGCCCATTGTAAATGAAGTAAAATAGCTTACACTTGCACTATCAATAGAATAAGGGTAATAAAGAGTAGATTAGAACCGTGGAAGAGGAAAACCACAGTTATTGTTTACTGGGGTATACCACACTTTTTTAAATAGAGATATTTGCGGCTGAACAGTGAGCGACACACTCAAACTGCTTTTTTTTTAGATAGTAAAGGCCCAAAACTGGATAGTACAGCGATTTGACCCGTGGAACTGCGAAACCACACTGGGATGTCGGGCCTACAGAAGACTATTTTCAACAGATATATTTTTGTGTCACAACAGTCAGGAGACACTACTGCTTTTCTTTACGGAAAAAACTACCAAAAGTTGAATAATAGAGATTTTTTACCGTGGGATGGCAAAACCACACTTATTGTTTACTGGGGTGTACCACACTTTTTTAAATAGAGATATTTGCGGCTGAACAGTGAGCGACACACTCAAACTGCTTTTTTTTAGATACAAATGGCCCAAAATGGATAATACAGAGGTTTGAACCGTGAAAGTGCAAAACAACACTTCTGTTTCTCTAGCCTACACCAGACTATTTTCAACAGTTATATTTGTGTCTGAAAAATCAGAGACACGCTTTTTTTTTGGGGGGGGGGGGGGAGGGGGGACACACCAAAAGGTTAATAAGACGGGTATTTGTACAGTGTGAAGGAGGAAAAAAAAAGGAGGATTTAGATGGAAAAAAAAGGATTTTTCCTGGCCCCCGACACCTGGTGCTAAGTCCAGCAATTTCAGCAACAGGAGCACACAGGACTGTAATGCAGCGTTTGCTGGTATAACCACTGTGTCTCCTATACAGCCTGCCTGCCTGGTATCTGGGATGGATATTAGTCCTGAAAAGGACTGCTTGTTTGTTCTGGCAGCCTTTACAGACCCTACACTAACTATTTCGCAGTTTATATCTCTCCCTAAATCAGCAGTGCTGTCCCTACACTGTCTAATCCGGAGCGACTGTGTCCAAGATGGCGGCGCCCCATTTTAAATACTCGAGGTGACGCTGTGCGGCCAGCCAATCACTGTAATGCCCACAACCAACATGGCTGCAGCATTACAGTGACTGGCTGGCAATCCCTGCATGTTCATTGGCTCTGTAAAGAGCGCCAAACATGCAGGGCGGAGACCCGAGCTCCCGCCCGAGAAACCCGGAAATGCTCGGTGCTCGCCGAACATCCCGAGTAGCGTGATGCTCGGGCGAGTACCGAGCAGTGTCGAGCATGTTCGCTCAACACTAATAAAGAACATTTTAACATTATACATAGAAATAATTCTAATTTTATAAAAGTGCATTTTATTAGCATTGAAAACTTTATACCTTTGCTTGTTTCAATTTATGCATTTCTGATGTATTGTTAAACTGTGTAATAAGCTGTTAGTGCATAAGGGCAGAATTGTGGGAAGGGTCTTTGGCTTTGCCCCGACCCTTGGACTGCCTTTGGTGTCTGATGTTTCGGTGTCATGAGATCATGATGCCCGCTTTGGATAGCAAATCAATAGCCTTGAAAAATCCAGGAATGAGAAACATCCCAGGTGTGGAACGCCCCGTCATACCGAAGAGAATCTGCTAGATCTGGGCCTGGCAGACTGGCCCTGGTGGGTTCGTTGACGCCAGGAGGGGGCCAGCCTGAAGGAAGATCTCTTCTTTTCCTGGCAGGCCGGAGAGTTGTCCTGTTGGTTGCTGTACTAGACTGAAAATTTCCGAAATGACCAAAACTGGACTGTGTGTCTCTTGGGAGGAGGGCATTTAGCCTTCTGTTGCGGAAGCAAAATACAATTACCCCCAATGGCGTTAGAGATTATCTTATCTAGCTCTTCGAAAAGGCGGGAGCCCTGGAAGGGGAGGCTTGTAAGGGACTTTTTGGATGCTGCGTTCCATAATTTCAGCCGTAAGGCCCTGTGGATAATGATATTGCCAGCTGCCAAGGCAGAATAGGCGGCTGCAGGAGGGGCACACTTTCGTTATAGGTAGTGGGAGGCTCCTGGGGAGGTGACATAGAGGGCGGACTGCAGTCTTGGCAGAGGGACCAGATCTGACCTGAGGGAAATCTTTTGTTAGAGGAGAAACATGTAAAATGCAGGACAATGGGAGTGAGACTCCCTGGGGTTAGGCATAGAGAGAATAGAAAGAAACAGGTGCTAGAGGGAGCTAGGCTGCAGATAAACAGCTGCCCCCCAGTGGCAGAGCTTACTCAGCCCCTGCATCCTGGGAACCTGGAGAGGCTGAAGACGGCGGTGATCTGGCAGAACCAGGCGATGAAGCTGCACAGTTCAGGTGAGCTGCGGCAGTCAGTGTTATAAACTGGCAGCAGAAAGATGGCGCCGAGCAGAAGGCGGAGAAAGAGGCGGCGTCAGGAAAAACACAAGCAGGGTTCTCACACACCAGAAAACAAAATGCGCCCTGATAGGTGGAGGGCGGAAAGCACTAGAGAGCCGGCGTGCGTGATTGTTCGTGCCGCTGGGGGTGTGGTCCGGGGACCGGAGAAGGCCTAGACCGGAGCCTGGATTTTTTTTTAAGAGAGGGGCCGCAGTGGCCTCTGGAAAATGTGGAGGCCACGTCCCTTTTCTTTTTTTTCTTTTTTTTAAAGAGCCCCCTAACTGACTGGTAGAATATACTGTACCTGTCCTGAAGATCCTGAATCCTTCTTCGCAGACCGATGATGAAGCATGAGATAACCTGGACACAGACCTTCGGGTTGCTGGCAGGGAACGAATAAGTCTTCCCTCCCTGCACCTTCTGGCTCTGGAGGTCGAGTGAGCAGTCGATTAGTGGCAAGGGTTGTCTGCAGGGGAACCCCAAACACTCTTGATGTGTTAGGGTCCTGCCTCGTAGACCAGAGGATACAATAGTGAAAAAATTCGAGGTGGGTGATCACAGTGACAATTTCACTGTCACAAACCGTATCTGAAAGAAAAAGGAGAATCATTAATAAAAAAAAAAAACAACCTAAGGCTACTTTCACATTGTGTACTGTGTCCCCGTCGTGACATACGTCCGAAATTCCAAAACAAAACAAGGTCTGGACATATGCGATGACGGGGGCCATAGACTGCAATGGTGACGGCAGAGCGAAATTGCGCTCTGCTGTGCACTTTTTTCAGGAGTGTACGCCTACAGGAGGCGGACACTCAGACGCAGTCTACATCTGAGAGTCCGCCTCCTGTGGGTGTACACTCCCGAAAAGAGTGCACGGCAGAGTGCCATCACCACTGCAGTCTATGGCCCCAGTCATCGCGTACGTCCAGACCCCGTTTTGCCGGGGATTTCAGACGTATGCCCCGATGGGGACACAGAACGCAATGTGAAAGCACCCTAAGGTAGAAATGGGCCTGGGTCCAGACCCGTGTCTGCCTCCTACTGACACTAAGCTAAAACTGATTAGCTTTGTGCTAGTTGGTGGTGTACCCTTCTGGGGAAGAGCTAACTTTTTTTGCATAAGTCAGCAGCATACACCCATGGTTATTTGTGTCACCCAAAAAAGCATTAAACCACCTACCCCAACCACCCCCCCCAGCATTAGCCCCACCCCTACAGAGGTCCCCCAGGATTAATCCCCCCACACCAACCAGAGGGCCCCAATGCAAAAAAACCCACCTCAAATCCCAGACGACCCACCCCCATATCAAGCATAAAGCCCCACCAGACGCCCCCCCACCAAGCATAAACCTCCACCCCAAATCCCACCAGACGCCACCCCACCAAGCATAAACCTCCACCCCAAATCCCACCAGACACCCCCCCCCCCACACACAAACCTGCAGCTCCTCCACCAGACACCCATCCCCCACAAGCCTGCAGCTCCCCCACCAGGCATCCCCCCACAAGCCCCCAGCATCACCCGCAGCAACCCCCACAGAGCCCCCAGCATCCCCCACAGAGCCTCCACAAGCCCGCATCATCCCCCACAGAGCTCGCAGCATCACCCACAGAGCCCGCAGCATCCTCCACAGAGCCCCCAGCATCCCCCGCAAGCCCACAGCATCGCCCACAGCAACCCCCACAGAGCCCCCAGCATCCCCAACAAGCCCGCAGTATCCCCACAAGCCTGCAGCATCCCCCACAGAGCCCCTAGCATCCCCCACAGAGCCCCCACAAGCCTGCACCATCCCCCACAGAAACCCCAGCATCCCCCACAGAGCCCCCAGCATCCCCCACAGAGCCTCCACCAGCCTGCAGCATCCCCCACAAGCCCCCAGCATCCCCCACAAGCAGCACGCAGCATCCCCCCCAGCCCTCACAAGCCTGCAGCATCCCCCCAGAGCCAACACAAGCCTGCAGCATCCCCCCACAAGCCTGCTGTATCCCCCCAGAGCCCCCCACAAGCACACATTATTCCCCAGAGCCCCCTAAGATCTCCACAAGCATTAATTAACCCCACCAGATGGCCCTCCAGCATAAACCCCCCAAATCCCTCACCCCTAAGTATCAGCCCCCTCACCCCGAAAACAACAAGAAGAGAAGACATCAGAAGAGTAATGAATAAAACAAACTCATGTTTCTCGGCTTAGGACACTAACCTCCTCCTGCAGCTTCGCTGTCAGTTGTGTCTCCGCATGGTTGCGTCTAGATCGGAGTTAATTTTTTGAGGTTCTCACATTATCCACTCCACTCTAGTTGTTTCAGTGCTGAGGCGTCTAGATCGGAGTTGATCTTTTGTGCTCCTCATTTTAACAACTCCACTCAAGACGGTTCACTGCTGAGGAGACTAGATCGGAGTTGCTGGAGTGAGGGCCTTAAAAAATCCCCTCCGATGTAGACAGTTCAGCCCTGACACCCCTAGATTGGAGTTGATTCGAGGAACCCCCCATACCCACTGCAGTCTAGTAGCCTCTTCTGGCTTTTTATTGTTTTTTTTATGCTTTTTTTATGGAATTGTTTTTAATGGAGCCAAAATCACAGATCAGAAAGGAATTTTCTTTTTACATTCTATTATATATTTTATGTATTTTTACTCTTATACTTTATGTATTTTGGAAAAATGATTTTTTTCCAGATTAATAAAACTTAAAGTGAGTACATTCCTGTATTATAAGTAAATGATATACACAGCACTCAGCATAAGTGAGTACACCCCCTGTATTATCAGTACATTATATACACAGCGCTCAGCATAAGTGAATACACCCCAATATTATCAGTACATTATATATACAGAGCTCAGTATAAGTGAATACACCCCAATATTATCAGTACATTATATATACAGAGCTCAGTATAAGTGAATACACCCCAATATTATCAGTACATTATATATACAGAGCTCAGTATAAGTGAATACACCCCAATATTATCAGTACATTATATATACAGAGCTCAGTATAAGTGAATACACCCCAATATTATCAGTACATTATATATACAGAGCTCAGTATAAGTGAATACACCCCAATATTATCAGTACATTATATATACAGAGCTCAGTATAAGTGAATACACCCCAATATTATCAGTACTTTATATATATTGTGCTCAGTGTAAGTGAGTACATCCCTGTATTATCAGTACATTATATATAAAGCGGTCAGCGTGAGTACACCCCCATATTATCAGTAGTATATGTATATGTACATCGCTCAGTATAAGTGAGTACACCCCTGTATTATCAGTACATTATATATACAGCGCTCAGTGTGAGTACACTCCCTTTATTATCAGTACAGTATACATATACAGGGCTCAGCATGTGTACTTCCCTTTTATTAGCAGTACATTATACATAAAACACTCAGCATAAGTAAGTACACCCCTGTATTTTCAGTATATTATATATAGCACTCAGCATAAGTGAGTGCACCCCTGTATTATCAGTACATTATATATACACAGTGTTTAGCATAAGTGAGTAAACCCCTGTATTATCAGTACATTAAAATATATACACTGCTCAAAAAAATAAAGGGAACACTTAAACAACAGAATATAACGCCAAGTAAATCAAACTTCTGTGAAATCAATCTGTCCACTTAGGAAGCAACACTGATTGACAATCAATTTCACATGCTGTTGTGCAAATGGAATAGACAATAGATGGAAATTATTGGCAATTATCAAGACACACAATAAAGGAGTGGTTCTGCAGGTGGGGACCACAGACCACATCTCAGTACCAATGCTTTCTGGCTGATGTTTTGGTCACTTTTGAATGTTGGTTGTGCTTTCACACTCGTGGTAACATGAGACGGACTCTACAACCCACAGAAGTTGCTCAGGTAGTGCAGTTTATCCAGGATGGCACATCAATGCAAGCTGTGGCAAGAAGGTTTGCTGTGTCTGTCAGCGTAGTGTACAGAGGCTGGAGGTGCTACCAGGTAACAGGCCAGTACACCAGAAGACATGGAGGGGGCCGTAGGAGGGCAACAACGCAGCAGCTGGACTGCTACCTCCGCCTTTGTGCAAGGAGGAACAGGAGGAGCAATGCCAAAATGACCTCCAGCATGTCACATATGTGCATGTGTCTGCACAAACGGTTAGAAACAGACTCCATGAGGGTGTTATGAGGGCCCCACGTCCATAGATGGGGGTTGTGCTCACAGCCCAACACCGTGCAGGACATTTGGCATTTGCCACAGAACACAAGGATTGGCAAAGTTGCCACTGGCGTCCTGTGCTCTTCACAGATGAAAGCAGGTTCACACTGAGTACATGTGACAGACATGACAGAGTCTGGAGACGCTGTGGAGAGCGATCTGCTGCCTGCAACATCCTTAAGCATGACCGGTTTGGCAGTGGGTCAGTAATGGTATGGAGTGGCCCTCCATGTGCTCGCCAGAGGTAGCCTGACTGCCATTAGGTACCGAGATGAGATCCTCAGACCCCTTGTGAGACCATATGCTGGTGCGGTTGGCCCTGGGTTTCCTAATGCAGGACAATGCCAGACCTCATGTGGCTGGAGTGTGTCATCAGCTCCTGCAAGATGAAGGCATTGAAGCTATGGACTGGCCTACCCGTTCCCCAGACCTGAATCTGATTGAGCACATCTGGGACATCATGTCTCGCTCCATCTGACGCGCCCCCTGGGCCTGTGCTGTGCAGGGGAACCCGGAACCGGGCCTGTTGTAGAATGCTGGGGGTTGTAGTCTCCGTGTGGCGGTGACCCGGTCCGTGCCCAGGGTGGTCAAACCAGTAGCAGTCTTAATGTATAGCAAATGTCCGACTACGCCACCCGTGGATTGCGGTCAGTGGGGACCGCCGCTGCGCAGCCGACCGCTGAGTCTGATGTTGTTTGCGCAGCCGAGTATGGGATAACTCCCCACGGGAGAAGTATTGCCCCAGGGCAGCTAATGTGAGAGATGATGGGAGTGATGGTGTGAGCGTCCCAGTGCTAATGGTGCTGGTGCGGCGAGGAACCACAGAGACGTGCGGTTGCAGTTTTCAATGCTTTACTCACAGTTGTTGTTCATGTCAATGCTGCAGGCGATGACTGCCCGAGCCGTGCTGCGTCCACCAGGCAAGGGACTCTGTCAACTCCCAGGTAATTCCAGAGTGTGGTTCAGAGCTCCCTTCTCTACCTTTCTCTGGCCGTCCCCACCAGTGACCCACCTTTGTCCAGCTTCCTCGGGCCTTCTGTTGGCGAAACCTCTCCCGGTTTCCCTGACCCTATACAGTATGCCTTTCTGGTGGATGTAGTGAGGGGTCGCACCAAGATGTGGTAACAACCTCCGGTCTTTGGCTGAGGAATCTGTTGCCTCCACCAATTTGGGTTCCGGTACCCTGTTCTGCCAACCCTTCACCCTGTATCTCCTCTGGGCATATGGGGTTCCTTCTGTCCTCGTGTCTCTGGGCCTTTCTCTGTGTTCCTTGCTTCCTTTCTCCTGTGTTCCAGTTCCTTTCCGCTCCTTCTCCTCTCTCTTTCTGTTGTTTCTGGCCTCCACTCCAGGCCTGCCTCTGGAGCTGGGCCCAGACTGAGCCACAGCTCCCTGTCAGCCCTCTCTGGCTGAACTCCTGTCTTCTTCTCCTCCTCTCTGAACTGAACTGAACTCTGTTCTAAGATGGTGCCCACCTTATATACCTCCTAACACCCGAGCCCAGGTGACTAGCAACCAATGGGCTCCTACCTATGCCCAGAGACCCACCCCTATCTGCTCCTACACCACTGGGTTTTCCACCCCCTCCCCACTCCAACCAGGGACAGATGCTGTCGTGCCTGCACTTCTATCTTGTGGGAGCACCGTTGAGCTGTCCCTCGGAAATGGGGTGTGTGTGGTGCATGCAGCTTACTGGGTCCTGGTCCACACTCCATCCTTACCCGGGAGTGGAATATCACACCTCTGGTTTGAGGTGCAATACCCCTGTAGCAGCCGAGCCCTCGGGGTGCTACACATTCACCAACCTCACGTTGCACCACAGACTGTCCAGGAGTTGGCGGATGCTTTAGTCCAGGTCTGGGAGGAGATCCCACAGGAGACCATCCGCAACCTCATCAGTAGCATGCCCAGGTGTTTGTAGGGAGGTCGTACAGGCACGTGGAGGCCACACACACAATACTGAGCCTCATTTTGACTTGTTTTAAGAACATTACATCAAAGTTGGATCAGCCTGTAGTGTGTTTTTCCAATTTAATTTTGGGGGTGACTCCAAATCCAGGCCTCCATTGGTTAATAAATTTGATTTCCATTGATGATTTTTGTGTGATTTTGTTGGCAGCACATTCAACTTTGTACAGAACAAAGTATTCAAAGAGAATATTTCATTCAGATCTAGGATGTGTTATTTGAGTGTTCCCTTTATTTTTTTGAGCAGTGTATATATATATATATATATATATATATATATATATATATATATATTGTAAGGCAGCGCTAGTCATCACGCTGGGGGACACTCACTTCACCGGGTCAATTAACGCACACATGCAACGTTTTTCCGGTATTTCACAATCCAGCAGTTTATTACACTTCATAACTGCTTATAACATAGTCCATCTCAGTGGCTCACCGGCATGTTTACACACATAACATCCAAGAGCCTTTCAAGTGGCAGACAGGCCCACTTAGCTCCAGTTACAGCCTTCAGCAAAGTAACTACATCAATGTCCATATAATGCACCGCTTTTACCTTTTGCCGGGTCTAGCGGTTTCCATCAGATTTCTTCTGCCACAGCTGTGGCTTTACGGCTTCCCAGATGGGGGTCTCCAGCCCTCGTACCTTCCAAGGCTACTGGCATCTCTTACACACAAGGATCCAGCCTCTGCCTTACAGGCTTCACCAGGCTTCACTAGGCCTCACTAGGCCTCACACTCTAATGGTGTCCCACACACGGGGAACAGGCCTCACGCCTTTCACACCCTGTTTCAAAAGCACCAGGATTTATATATCCTTCAGTGGTCATAAGACCTGAAATGATGTCACAGTCATGTGATCAGTCCTTCTGAGGGAGAGGTACATGGTCAGCCAGAACACACCCTGGACCATTACAGTAATGCCGCAAGCCGCTGCATTACATATCCCCCCCCTCTGTTCAAGCTTGTGGGGTTGAACACATAATATACCCAATCACATTATAACCCACAGTTCACACAGAGACCATGTACTTGACAATTGCACGGCTCAGACCCTGGAACATTAGTCATCGACATTAGCCCATTCCTTAGGGACCTACCATCTGTCATTGTCACTGACTTCGTCAAGTCACATTTCCGGGTCGTAACCTTGTCAGACCTCCCCCGCTTCCAGCTGTCAGTCGTAACCTTGTCAGACCACCCTTGCTCCCAGCAGTCAATACAGAAGTGTGACTCATTTGCCCTTGTATCTAAAGGTCTCATTACCTCTAAACCCACGCCCACTACTCTCAGGACATTTTTAAAGGTCTCTAACTACAGCTGTAGCTGTTTTGTTATTTAGGGGGCCCTTTCTCTGTCTGGTCTCACAATTTCTAGACGGCTGCCACCTTCTGCTGCTCAGGTGATGCTGCCTTTCCATTCGCAGTCTGGCGAGATTCAACTGTTCTACCTCTCGCAGGTAGGTCACTCGGTACTCCATCAGCATGCGTACATATGCAAGACTTTCTTCCGTTCCTACAGCGGAGAATGACACCATGCCGTCTTCATCTGGTATCCAGTCCTGGCGATCACGTGGACTGCTTACTTTCATCACACCAGACTTCTTTACCATCATTTGCATGGTTTGGCCATTTCTCCCAATGAGCTTTCTTACCAGAGCCTGAGGCACCCAGATGACCTCTTCACGCAGACTTTGAGCTTTTCTCATAAGCTCCAGTTGTCTAATGGCTTGTTCCGTCTTCAACGGGACAAACCGCTTTGTGCAAATACATCGCCAGTGCATGTCACTTAGGATAGCCACCCTCTTCACTGTGACTTCGGTTGTGGACAGGACCAACAGCTGTTTAGCTTCTGAGGTCGAGTACACCTTACAGGCTCCCACGGCCTTCTTAAACTCTTCATGCATGGACTCACTGGTGCATTCTTCTCTCAAATCCTCGGGTACATCTATGAGGCACTTGTACCGAGAGGTTTCTGTCTCACCAGTGGTCTCCAAATGATCATCTGGCTCAGGTTTCAGGGGCAACTGACTTTCAGCTTTTTCACCCTGTATGCTTCCCCTGAGCTGACTCACAGCTACAAATTCAAGAATTTTCATCTTGACCTCTTCCATTTCATATTTATCTTCTGTTAACACTCTCTTAGCTCTCCTCAGGTCCACCTTTCATGGTATAAAGGAGTAAGTGCAACTTGTTTGCCCTTTTCCTTCTCCAAGGAGGCCTCGTTCACTGAGTGATACTTTGCTAGGCGACCTTTGAGCTCGAAAACTTCTTCCTCTAGCTCAGCTACTCGCCTGTCAGCAGCCTATGTCTGAAGCTCTTCCTGCTTCAACTGCTCCTTTAACAGTAGCGTTCTCTCAGACCTCTCTGTCTCCAATGCGCCCACTCGGCTCTCGACAGCCAGTCTCTCTCTCTTGCTTCAAATGGGCTTGTAGCGACTCCTTGAGCTCCTTGATCTCGGCTCTTGCATCCACCGAATCACCCGAGCTCGTATTATTTGAGGAGGTATCTGTTTCATACCTCCCATCTCCAGTGGCCAACTCCTGGCACTGGTCTGTGGCTTCTCCGATAGAATCCTCCATCTTTTTCCGCTCAGCTTCCATCTTGCTGATTCTTTCCTTAACGCACGTCTCTGCCTTCTGGAGATTATCACAGAACGTCTGCAGCTCCTTCAGCTGAGCTTTCAGACCTAGGGTCTTTCTACGGAGATCATCATTTTCATCACGGGTGTCCTGCAGAGTGGTCTCAACCACTTGGCGCATGTAGTCTGCATCCGCCTTATCATCTTCTAGTTTTTCCTTAACCTTGAGGACATCCTCATAGTCTCTCAATTTGTTGCAGTTCCCCACTGAGTTCACCATACTCCTTCTTGGATTCACACAGCTCTTTCTTCACTTGGTACAGCTCTAACTGTACCAGGGTGAAACGATCTTTCACCTCGCTCAACTCATCTTCACACTCTGCTTTGTCAATCTCCAATTGAAAAACCTCCTCCTTGATTTTGCGGCGGTCCTCCTTAATTTTCTGGAACATTTCCTTCCATTGGTTAACTTCCTCACTGCTTCCCTCCAGTTCTCGCTGTAAGTTTCTCACAACCTGGTATATTTTCTGCCGTTCAGACTCCAGGCTCCGCAGGTCTGAGGACACGTTCTCCAGGTTTTCCCTTAGTTGCTGCACGTCACTCTGACACTGCTGCCTGATGGCCAGTCATGACCAAGAGATGGAGGCTACCTCCTCTTTCAGGGCAGTCAGATCCTGATCCTTCTGTCTCAGTACTGTTCTGGAGGTTGCTACTGGCAACGTCACCTCCTCTTCTGCCTCTAAAGGAGGATCCACACTTGGAACAAAGGCACACAGCATTATATTTTCTTTATTTTCACTTTCAGCAAAGAGTACAGGAGCAACCTTTTTGAGGCCCTTGCGCCGTCAACGACGAGAGGGGGACTTTGTCACCTCGTCTAGCTCTTCCTGACTGAACTCTCTTTCTACTTTCGTAGTGTCACCATCAGCTACGGGGTTTGTGTCACTCCCCATGGTGTTGTGGACTTACAGGTCTCCTCCCACTTGGATGTCAACCCCCTCTACTTTAGCTACCCCGTTATCAACGGTCAAATTGTCATTTTTAGGCCGTACCAACCCACAACCAGTAACAAATTTTGTTTGTTTTTCTATACTCCATGCTCTTTTGAAAATCCACCCCTTTTGAGACTCCGCCCCCTTTTGGACAACCACACCTGTAGGGGGATTTTTACAAAAAAAAATCAGCAATAGTCTTAGGACTAGAGATGAGCGGTGTTCGACTCGAACTGTTCGTCAATCTCAAATTCGAGCTGTTTTGGGCGGTGTTCGAGCCGTTCGGCGAACACGAACAATTTGAAAAAAATTCGGCTGTTCGAGGTTATGTTTGATAACTGTTCGTGCACCAAAATCATAATTGGATTTTTTCTCAGTAATGCTGAAAATTAATGTTAATACGCAGTTTGAGTGTACAGCGGGGCGGGGGGAGGGGCAGGGGATGGATCTCTGCAGAAATAATGAAGATCTCCATTTTTTTTTCTCTTTCCCACATTTACAGTGGGGAGGTGCAATCTGTCAGCCTATCAGCAGCGCACAACACGGAGCGAACTGCTTTTTTTCACACAAGCAAGGGCATGTGTCATTGGCAGTGTATGTCACATGTCCTTGCCCTATAAGACCCAGCCATTTTCCCCGTCGCCACCATTTTCTCACTGCTGCAGCTGCGTGTTAGACGGCACCGCTGTTGCTGTGTGCGCTATACTTGGTTAATTTCAAGCCAATTTTCGCACAAATCTACAGATAGCTTGGGAGTAGGGAATAGTTGTGATTGCAGTCCTTTTAAGGACTAGGTTACAGCATTTCCTACGACTTTTATCAGGCAGGTCTGTGCTCTTAAATAGATAGATTGTGGGAGTAAAGACTAATTGTAATTGCAGTCCTTTTGAGGGCTAGGTTACATCAGTTCCTATCACTTTTTGCCAGGCAGGTCTGTGCCAGTGCTGTGCAAGTTAATTTCACAGCATTTGGCTAAATCTAGCAAAGCAAATCCTTTTGGCCTATTGCAGAGTGTGTTAGTCAGTGGAGTAGCCTATCTGTGTTGCAAGCTACACCACCTGTGTATAGAATACAATTTTTTTTACTGCACCTAGTGAAGTAAAACCTTTTGGGCATAGCATCATTCTATTAGTCCATCTATACTAACCTCCACCAGGTTGCAAATTCAAAATAATTTTTAGCTGCATCTTGCCTGTAAACTAATTTTGGGCATATTAGCAGTGTGTGGTACTCATTCTATTAGGCCATCTATACTAAGCTCCACCTGCTTTCAAATTACTAATAATTTTTAGCTGCATCTAGCCCGGAAAAATTTTTTTCTTACCAATAGTGGTAGCAATAGAAATATGGGGCGCGCTCCTGGCTAACAAAAATATACGCTTCATAACAAAAAACACCAGCCTAGCGCACTGCATTAATAAGATGGCATCATCGTCTCTCCCGTCTATGCCGGCTAGCATTCCTGTGCCTAAAACACAATGCATGGGTCCGCGCTAGCCACGATGCTGAGGGGTCTAAAGCTGCTGCTAACGCTTTATCACAATTCAATTGGGAGATTTTCACAGAGCTCCTCCCCAACGCCCACCCATCGGGCAACAGTTGCCCACCCTCCCTATGGGATCTAGTGGCAAATAGTTGATGCCATTAATCAGAGTGTCATTTGTCCCGTCGACGTGGCAAGCATACGGTAAGGCATGGGAATAGTGGACACGACTAGTAGCAGGCAGACGGGTTGACCAATGTGAACAAGCCAGATTACAAGTCACCATAGAATTTCTCCACCAGCTAATGATGAGGGGCATATCAGGGACGTCAGCGCAGCGGTGTCTGACCGGAGTAGCATTTCACTTCCAACTACTGAATTGGGGAAATGTGACAAAGATTCATCATCAGACAATCCATAAAAGGGTGGAAAAGGGGTCAGCCAAGTCAGGAGTGTAGACATCCCGTCCCGTGTCACTAAAACTGATTTCTCACATCATATCCCTAACACCATTAACAAGACACTCACAATTTGAAGCAACACTACTGTCTACTGCATTTGCGATCGCCTTCTTCGGGGCGCTATGCATAAGCAAATTAGTCCCTCAATCCAAAATTACCACCAGTGGAGGCTTATTACACCAGGACGTAGTCATAGCCAATAATGCAATACGTCTACGCATATGCCAATCGAGAACGGTTCCAGCGGGCAGGGGCACTTGGGTACTTCTACAACCCACAAACAGTACACTGAGTCGAGTAACAATAGTAAAAACATATATAACCGTCAGATCACAAAGTAATTTCTTCCTATCACACATTGATGGAACGCCATTATCAAGATACCAGTTCCAAGCTATATTTAATAAATGCATAACATCGGCAGGGAACCACCCCAAAGATTACGGGACACACTCATTCCGCATAGGCGCGGCCACGGAAGCAGCAAGAGAAGGACTGTCAGAAACGGAAGTTCAGAGGATAGGGAGATGGCGATCCACGTGTTTGGCGAGATACACAAGACCGGACTTGTTATTCTAACGTGGTTTGTTTCTTTTACAGGTGATGCTAAGCCAACAATGTGGGTGAAAGGCCACTCGTATATATATTGGGCAGAAAAAAGGGCGAAAGTCCGCCCAGGCGGGAGGAAATTAGAGTTTCAGAACACATTTCAACTGGAGAGGTATTAGAGCCCTGCTATGGCCACAGGTACTAATGGAGGTAATCAAGGTAGGGAGAGAGGCAAGAGGTCCAGTCATCTTAGTTATACAGGCCCGGGGAAATGACCTAGGTCATCACAAGAGCGCATAACTAAGGGCAATAATGAAACTAGACACTGAGCGCTTCAGAGAATTTTTCACAAAACTAACTATAGTATGGTCAGATTGTGCCGATAGCGGTATGGCAAGGTGCGCGAGACATCACGACCATCGAACGGACAAGGCGGGTAATAAATATTCGGATGGCAAAATTTAGAAGAGACAGAGGCGGTGTAGTGATACAACACCGACAACTGGAAGGAGATAAAGCAGGCCTCATACGGCCCGACGGTGTTCACTTAATGGATATTGGACTGGACATATTCCTGTCAGGACTCCAGGACGGAGTGGAACAAGCGTTAAGAGTGATGGATGGGGGTCAGAGTCCTGCATACGAGTACGCAGGATCCTCCGTGGCCTGGAAATAGAAAGGACATGTTGGAGAGTTACACTTGTTGGCCAACTTGCCGGTGTGGAGACCCAGGGCATGCTGCAACAAGCTGAATTATTTTAGAAATACAATGCCTTTCTAATGCAATGACTATAAAGAGTTAATAAAGCTGTGACCGATCCTCACCCATCCTGTTCTAAGAGTTACATTATTGTATTGTCAAGGAAAGGGGGGCGGTAGGGGGGCTGAGCGTCTGGGTTTGGTTGGGGGTCCCCACAGTCTACCTAGGCTAGATGCATTTAAAAATTCTTATTAGATACACAGGCGGCGTAGCTTGCTTCAGAGCTGGGCTACTACGCTGACTAGCAGACACTGAAGCTTTGGAGCAGACCTCTGAGTAAACAGCTCTTCAGACTCAACCATCTGTGTTACCCTAAGCCATAGTATATGTAGTTTCTTACAGTTAAAAGGGGGGGGGGGGGCGACCCAATCCACCTGGAATTGACGATGCCAACGTCATGTAAAACACAGCAAGGGGACTCCAAAAAAAGTGTCTCCATTTTTTCCAAAAATTGTGGCACAGACACCACTTAAGTGGCATCAATTGCCCCAGAGTTGCTTAAAATGGCTGGTGATTTGATTTTACCAAATCCTCAAGGTTTTAGTCTCCCCAGGATGACACAGGGGTAGAAAAGTCCTTGCGGATCCATGATTTGTTCATCTTTATGAACGCGAGTCTGTCTACATTCTCAGTGGACAGCCGCGTGCGCTTATCTGTCAGCACACGACCAGCAGCGCTGAACACACGTTCAGAGAGAACGCTGGCTGCAGGGCATGACAAAATCTCCAAGGCGTGAGTGGCGAGCTCCTTGGATTGGAAGCCCAAAATGAGCAAGGGTCCAGTGACACAGTCATAGCTTCGATGTTTACTTGGAGATACTCCTGTACCATCGTCTCTAGGCGTTGACTATGTGTCAGACTTCTTGTCTCCTGTGGCATTGCAAAGGATGGTCTAAAAAAGTGGTGAAACGATTCCACAAAATTGCTGTTACCAGCAGATACTGTGTTACTGTTGCGGTTTGAGTGATGAAGACTCGACAGTCCCACGGTTGGCAAGTTAGAACTGTGAGATTCACTACGTGCACCACTGGTGTTTTGTGGAAAAGCACATGTAAGATTCTGCAACAGCCTCTGCTGATACTCCTGCATGCGTGAATCCCTTTCTATGGCAGGAATTATTTCGGCAAATTTACTTTTGTACCGGGGATCTAAGAGTGTGGCAACCCAGTAGTCGGGATTACTTCGAATTCTGACAATCCGAGGGTCAAGTTGCAGGTAGTGCAGCAAGAAGGCACTCATGTGTCTTGCGCATCCAGGAGGACCAAGTCCTTGTTATGTTGGTAGCGAGGTAAGAATCATGCTTCCTTCCTCTGCCCTCTCCCCCAACCTCGCACAACAGAAATGTGATCAAGGTCTCTCTCATCTGATGAGTCTTCCATGCCCATCGCCAGTTCGTCCTCCACTTCTTCCTCGGCTCCTGCACCTTCCTCAACAGTTTGGCTGCTACCATGCTCCCTGGTTAATCCCTCTCCCCCACCCTCCCATGCCTGCCGCCTTGGTGCTGCCGACCATCTGGACCTTGGAGATGTTATCCCTTCCGCATACGACTCCTCCTCTACTTCCTCCACCTCCTCTTGTCCCACCACCTGACTCTGAATTCTGTTAAACGTGTGCTCCAGCATGTAAATCACCGGAATAGTCATGCTGATAATGGCATCGTCAGCACTAAACATCTTCGTCGCCATTTCAAAACTGTGCAGAAGGGTGTGTGGCGCCCCTGAGGGTTCAGTTGCCACAGAGGTACTGCATCTCACCCTCAGGTAAGGAAGGAGTATGGCTCGGGACCCTAACACCTGCATCTAACACATACACGCAGTGGGGGTAGGGCGAGATTGCTCCTAAGGGAGAGCACAGTCCCAGAGCCCTAGCTGGTGGCAGGGTCCTATGTAGTGGGTGTGGGTGGAGAAAGCAGCTTAGGGGAGAACATGACAGGGAGAGTATAAATAGGAAGCCATCTTAGAAAGAGCAAGCCAGTCAGAGGAGAAGTGACAGGAGCAGAGGCTCTGCATGAGCTCTGCTCCGCAGGTGGGCCTAGCCTGGGAGGCCCAGGACTGAAGGAGAGAAGAGAGGAGTGGGAGCAGGAAGGCTCCAGGAACCGAAGGGACCCTAGGGGTACGGGCCGTGCAGAAGGCCACCCGCACGCCCGCTGCTACCAGGAGGTAGAGGGGTCAGGCCAGATAAGGGGAACCGGTCCCTCAACTAGCGGAGAAACAGCCAGGCTCAACTAGAAACCGGAGGCTGCAGAATTTCATGTACTGCAGGCCAAAGTCCACACCAGTCTCACTAAGAAGGTAGCCACATAGGACCCAAGGGACGGAGCACACGTCGCCCGCCAAGGCCCGAGGATACCGGATAGAAGTGTCACTAGGTGTGAGGTGCAGGGAGAAGGCCAGAGAAAGGACACACAGAAGGGGGTCCTGCTAAGTACTCCGGAGCTATCTGGGGGTGTACTGAGCCCCTCACTGAGTACGCACAGCACGACGCGGGAGATTGCTCTGGTACCTGTAATCTGGACTGCAACAACTGTGAGTAAAGATCTTGGGACCGCATCACACGGACTCTGTGTTCATTACTGACTCCCTGCACTACAACCACCATCATCCTCCCACACTGCCCTGAAGCTACACTCTTCCTGTGGGGAGTAATAATACCATTGCTGCAAAACCACCAGCTTCAGAGAACTGTTCCGCAGCGGCGGCCCCTTTGGCCGCATTCCACAGGTGGCGTAGTCAGACATTATAAAACCCATATATACAAATTACCCTTGGATTGACCGCCCTGGGTCACGGACCGGGTCGCCGCCACAGTGACTACAACCCCCAGCGTCTACCGACCCGGCTCCGGTTACCCCACGGGGCACGTCAACTTCATAGGTCCCTGGTCTGAGACCACTCCTGCAGCGTGATTTGCCCCACCTCTGGATCTCGTTGCCCCAGGCTATACGTCAGAACGTAATGCACCAGGGCTTGTCGGTGCTGCCACAGTCGCTGCAACATGTGCAAAGTTGAATTCCACCGTGTCGGCACATCGCATTTCAGCCGGTGAACTGGCAGGCCCAACGACTTCTGTAGAGATGTAAGTCTTTGAGCTACGGGATGCGAACGGTGGAAGTGAGCACACAGCGATTGTGCCCTCTGCAGAAGGCCATCTAGTCCGGGATAGTGGGCTACAAATTGCTGGACAACAAGGTTCAACAAGTGAGCCATACAAGGCACGTGTGTGACATTGCCCCGGCGAAGGGCCGCACCCAGGTTTGCAGCATTGTCGCACACGGCCTTCCCTGGTTGCAGGTCCAGTGGAGACAACCATTCATGAAACTGGGTCTCCAGAGCTGACCACAACTCCTCAGCTGTGTGACTCACATTTCCCAGACATTTCAAAGTAAACACCGCCTGATGCCGTTGAGCCCTGCTGCCAGCATAGTAAGGAGGTGTGCAGGATTCCTTCTGCGCAGTTAGAAAGCGGGTGGCATTACCAGACAGGCTTTGGGTGCAGGTGGAGGACCGAGAGTAGGTTGAGGAGGCAGAAGCAGTGGAGGAACGTACAACTCGTGGGGACGGCAAGACTTGGACAGCAGCCCCTTGTCCTGCTGTCGCCATAGTTACCCAGTGCCCAGTCAGCGACATGTAACGCCCCTGTCCATGCCTACTCGCCCAAGTGTCTGTGGTGAAATGCACCCTGTCACACACAGAGTTTCTCAAAGAAGCGGTGATGTGGTGTGCGACATGCTGGTGGAGCGCAGGCACACCTTTCTTTGAGAAGTAGTGCCGACTTGGCATCTGGTACTGGGGCACTGCGACGGACATAAGGTCTCGAAAATCCACTGTGTCCTCCAGGCGGAAAGGCAGCATTTATGTAGCCAAAAGCTTGCAGATGGTGAAATTCAAACTCTTAGCTTTGTCATGGCTAGGAGGAAATGGTCTTTTACTTGTCCACATCTGAGGGACCGAGGGCTGGCTGTTGTGCTTAGACGGGGTTGAGTAGGGTGTCCCCGGCAAACTTGCCGGTCTGTGAGGAAGATACAGGCGGAAAAGTTAGGTTGCCTTGATCCAAAGGTGGTGCTCTCGATGTCGGAGAGCGCTCAACACCAGCTGGTGTTTCCACTTCCAAATGAAATGATGACCTGCCACTGGCTGTTGCGGGTTAAGAGGTGGCAGGTTTTTTGGACACAGACATGTGTGACTGCTGTCCCCCCAGTCACAGAGGAAGAAGAGGCCACGGATGCACAAGATGGGGCAGACGGTGGTTGGCACGGCCCGCTAGGCCGCATTGTAGCACAGTGAGCTTCCCACTGCAATTTATGCTTCATATCCATGTGTCGGTTCAAGGATGAAGTACTCAAACTATGAATTTTTTGGCCTCTACTTACAGTACAGACCAAAAGTTTGGACACCTTCTCATTTAAAGATTTCTCTGTATTTTCATGACTATGAAAATTGTACATTCACACTGAAGGCATCAAAACTATGAATTAACACATGTGGAATTATATACTTAACAAAAAAGTGTGAAACAACTGAAAATATGTCTTATATTCTAGGTTCTTTAAAGTAGCCACCTTTTGCTTTGATGACTGCTTTGCACACTCTTGGCATTCTCTTGACGAGCTTCAAGAGGTAGTCACCGGAAATGGTCTTCCAACAATCTTGAAGGAGTTCCCAGAGATGCTTAGCACTTGTTGGCCCTTTTGCCTTCACTCTGCTGTCCAGCTCTCCCCAAACCATCTCGATTGGGTTCAGGTCTGGTGACTGTGGAGGCCAGGTCATCTGGCGTAGCCCCCCATCACTTTCCTTCTTGGTCAAATAGCCCTTACACAGCCTGGAGGTGTGTTTGGGGTCATGGTCCTGTTGAAAAATAAATGATGGTCCGACTAAACGCAAACCGGATGGAATAGCATGCCGCTGCAAGATGCTGTGGTAGCCATGCTGGTTCAGTATGCCTTCAATTTTTAATAAATCCCCAAAAGTGTCACCAGCAAAGCACCCCCACACCATCACACCTCCTTCTCCATGCTTCACGGTGGGAACCAGGCATGTAGAGTCCGTCCGTTCACCTTTTCTGGGTCGCACAAAGACACGGTGGTTGGAACCAAAGATTTAAAATTTGGACTCATCAGACCAAAGCACAGATTTCCACTGGTCTAATGTCCATTCCTTGTGTTCTTTAGCCCAAACAAGTCTCTTCTGTTTGTTGCCTGTCCTTAGCAGTGGTTTCCTAGCAGCTATTTTACCATGAAGGCCTGCTGCACAAAGTCTCCTCTTAACAGTTGTTGTAGAGATGTGTCTGCTGCTAGAACTCTGTGTGGCATTGACCTGGTCTCTAATCTGAGCTGCTGTTAACCTGCGATTTCTGAGGTTGGTGACTCGGATAAACTTATCCTCAGAAGCAGAGGTGACTCTTGCTCTTCCTTTCCTGGGGCGGTCCTCATGTGAGCCAGTTTCTTTGTAGCGCTTGATGGTTTTTGCAACTGCACTTGGGGACACTTTTAAAGTTTGCCCAATTTTTCGGACTGACTGACCTTCATTTCTTAAAGTAATGATGGCCACTCATTTTTCTTTACTTAGAATTTGTATTATGGCAAGAAAAAATCAGCTAACAGTCTATTCAGTAGGACTATCAGCTGTGTATCCATCAGACTTCTGCACAACACAACTGATGGTCCCAACCCCATTTATAAGGCAAGAAATCCCACTTATTAAACCTGACAGGGCACACCTGTGAAGTGAAAACCATTTCGGGTGACTACCTCTTGAAGTTCAACAAGAGAATGTCAAGAGTGTGCAAAGCAGTCATCAAAGTAAAAGGTGGCTACTTTGAAGAGCCTAGAATATAAGACTTATTTTCAGTTGTTTCACACTTTTTTGTTAAGTATATAATTCCACATGTGTTAATTCATAGTTTTGATGCCTTCAGTGTGAATGTACAATTTTCATAGTCATGAAAATACAGAAAAATATTTAAATGAGAGGGTGTGTCCAAACTTTGTCTGTACTGTAGCTTTTGGTGACAAATATTACAGTTAACACGAGTTGGGTCGTCTTTAGCGATCTGAAAAAATACCCAGGCTATGCAAGGCTTAGAGCCCATGCGACCTGAAGAGCCACTACGACTTGTGGTCAGAGGCAGAGTTGTGGTGGAGGATGCAGTTGTTGACGTGCTTCCAGTACTACGTCTCTGTCCAGGAAGGCGCAACCTAACCTCGTCGTCAATAGCATCTGTGATGCCCAGCTGCGCTTGGTATCACAGATCCCAGAAGAGTGCATTGATGGAATCCTCCACAAGAGGCCCCCATAAACATTCACACATCTCCACCTTCCACCTCAGACCAGCAGAGGGAGCCCGTTAGGGATATAAATAGGGAAGGTGGAGCTAGGCAGTTCAGTTCCTCTGAAGAATTCCTGCAGTAGAGAAGCCTAAGAGAGGTCCGTCTGCAGTGGAGCTCAGTCTAGTCTAGAGAACTCAGTTAATAGTTCAGCAGTGGAGCACGAGGCTCCTGTTAGCTAGATTCAGGGAGCCCAATTAGAGCTTAAGGTGTGCCGGCGCCATAAGATCGGTGATGCGCGGCAAGCTGCCGTTAGTGTGTATAGCCTAGTGAGGGCCCGAGTAGGCCGAAGGCGAGTGGAGAGTTAGTACATAGGGGGCAGAGGAGCTTAACCAGCTCACCTCGAAGCATTTACCGGACACCGGATCCGAGCTTACCGGGAGCTCTATGACCCAGTAAGGCATAACCGGAATCCCTGGAGAACTACAAGTCCCAGGATCACTAAGCTAAGCTCCTAACAGAGCCAGGAGACGCTTAGGCCCCGCATACTGGGAGCTTGAACTCCAAGACAAGGCCCTACCACAAGGTCAGCCAGCGCAGGACAGAGACAAAGTTAGGCCTAGCTCCAGGCAGGTCAGAAACTTGCTACGCAGAGGCAAGAAACAGGAGGCCCTACACCCGCTCATTGGGGAGGATCCTGATATGCACCCTTCACCCTACAGTGCTCCGGGGTGTGCCTGAATTTCCACCAGTAAAAAGGTACTGAAGTGACTACTGTGTCCGTTCCCGTTCTTGCTCAGACCCAGCTGGGTCTCGCCTGTCCTGCATTCCCCCTGCATACGCTTTTCTGAGGCCTATCTCCACCTGTGGGGAGCTATACCATCGAGCTGCCTTATCACCGGCCTCAGTGGACTACTGCAGCGCTGGTGCTTCTCACCAGATACCACAGGTGGCGTCACGAACTCTTATAAAATTAACAATTATCCACTCTTTTAAAGAGTGACCCCAGGGTACGGGCCCGGGAGCCGACCACCGCGACATCCCAAAGGCCAGGCAAAGGCCCGGGTACCGAGTCATCCCCATCCCCTGGGCTCCACCTCCTCTGCTGACCTCATCTCTTGGCTGACTGTGGGTTGACAGTAAGTGGGATCTCCAACCTCGTCATCATCACCCTGTGTGTTCTCACACCCGTCGTCCTCAGAGCCAACCACTTCCTGCCCTGACCGAAAAGTCAAGTTGTCGCTCCAATCAGGTATTTGAGTCTCATCATCGTCTTCATCATCGTCTCCACCAAAAGGAGTTACAGTTTGGGAACGAGGGTCTACATTATGCTCAGAACCTTCTTCATCTGGTCCTGGATCCGACTTATAAAGATTCTGGGCATCAATGCAGATCATTTCCTCGTCTGGATTAACAGAAGCTCTGGAGCAGACCTCCGTTTCCCAGGCTATAGTATGAGTAAACAGACTCAACCATCTGTGTTACCCCATACTCAGACGGGCAGCTGGAGACTTGGGAGCTGTGAGGAAGCAAGTGCGATTGGGGGTGACACCTCTGAGGACTGGAGTATTTGTGATGTTGAAGTTGAGGTGGAGGAGAGCCCACTTAAAGGAGCACTTGATATCCGTTGAAGCACCTGCTGTTTTTGTGCCTCATCTGGAATTTGTAGCGATGGGCGTGTCCATAAGAAAGGGATCGTATCACATTGTCCACGAAAAGAAGTAGACATCTTAGTTTGGCTGGAAGATGGTCTTTCTTCTGCAGATGTTACTCACCCCCCACCGTGGGGGGGGGCTCGACCCACCAGCGGACAGGCACCAGTATTGAGAGAGGGAGGCTGGCCGTCAGGGTCCACCGGAGCTCTGGCACAAACCCGGCGACACGGAGGTCGCACGGGCAGGAACGGACTGGCTGTGTTGGCTTCGCACTTTTTTGGTTTTAGAAGGGCATGACATGCCTATATCTGTGTCTCCCCCTCCTTTTACTCCTCCACCTCTTTTCTTTTCGCATGACTATATGTACTTGTCACTTTTCCATGTGTTAGTTGTGTCTTCTGAGCAGTTTGTCAGCTTTTGGACACCTTTGAAGTGTTTTCTATGTGTTTTTGTTTGCCTGCCATTGGTTTTAATGGTGTTCGAAGGTGTTCGGCGAACATACGGGTGTTCGACGAACCGAACCGAACTCGAACACTACGGGGGTGGCTCAACACTACATAGGACCCAGTTCACAACATCTCTTACCACCTCCCCGGGCACTCTGGGACAATACTGGTGCCCCCGGAGAGTTCACAGAATGGTCCACTGCCGCCATTCTATACGGTGCCAACAGCTCCTGCTGTTCCTGCACCATGTCCTGTAGACGTTTCTCAAATACCTCCTGCGGTTTTAACCGGCACTTTAATCGCTCAATAGCTTCAGTCTCATTTGCTGCTCCGTTCACAGCCATCGCGGTACACCGTTCACACTAGACACTTCACACCGCTCTCCCCGAAAAATTTTTGTGGCGCCGCCGAGCCACAGCAAACCAGGTTTGAGTGCGAGGACAATTTTCGTAACCCCGCTGAGTTACAGCAAGATGCTTGTATCCACACTCGTCGTCATGTGCCGTTGCCCCTAGCAACCGGGCCTGCAGTTGCCCCTAGCAACCGGGCCTGCAGTTGCCCCTAGCAACCGGGCCTGCAGTTGCCCGCATTCTCCAACCACATGTAAGGCAGCTCTACTCATCACGCTGGGGGACACTCGCTTCACCGGGTCAATTAACGCGCACATGCAACGTTTTTCCTGGTATTTCACAATCCAGCAGTTTATTACACTTCATAACTGCTTATAACATAGTCCATCTCAGTGGCTCACTGGCATGTTTACACCATAACATCCAAGAGCCTTTCAAGTGGCAGACAGGCCCACTTGGCTCCAGTTACAGCCTTCAGCAAAGTAACTACATCAATGTCCATATAACGCACCGCTTTTACCTTTTGCCGGGTCTAGCGGTTTCCATCAGATTTCTTCTGCCACAGCTATGGCTTTACGGCTTCCCAGATGGGGGTCTCCAGCCCTCGTACCTTCCAAGGCTACTGGCATCTCTTACACACAAGGATCCAGCCTCTGCCTTACAGGCTTCACCAGGCTTCACTAGGCCTCACTAGGCCTCACACTCTAATGGTGTCCCACACACGGGGAACAGGCCTCACGCCTTTCACACCCTGTTTCAAAAGCACCAGGATTTATATATCCTTCAGTGAACATAGGACCTGCAATGATGTCACAGTCATGTGATCAGTCCTTCAGTGCACACAGGACCTGTAATGATGTCACAGTCATGTGATCAGTCCTTCTGAGGGAGAGGTATATGGTCAGCCAGAACACACCCTGGACCATTACAGTAATGCCGCAAGCCGCTGCATTACAATACAGTTAGGTCCATATATATTTGGACAGAGACAACATTTTTCTACTTTTGGTTCTAGACATTACCACAATTAATTTTTAACAAAACAATTCAGATGCAGTTGAAGTTCAGACTTTCAGCTTTCATTTGAGGGTATCCACATTAAAATTGGATGAAGGGTTTAGGAGTTTCAGCTCCTTAACATGTGCCACCCTGTTTTTAAAGGGACCAAAAGTAATTGGACAAATTAAATAATTGTAAATAAAATGTTCATTTCTAGTACTTGGTTGAAAACCCTTTGTTGGCAATGACAACCTGAAGTCTTGAACTCATGGACATCACCAGGCACTGTGTTTCCTCCTTTTTGATGCTCTGCCAGGCACTCACTGCGGTGGTTTTCAGTTGCTGTTTGTTTGTGGGCCTGTCTGAAGTTTAGTCTTTAACAAGTGAAATGCATGCTAAATTGGGGTGAGATCAGGTGACTGACTTGGCCATTCAAGAATATTCCCCTACTTGGCTTTAATAAACTCCTGGGTTGCTTTGGCTTTATGTATTGTCCATCTGTAGTATGAAACGACGACCAATCAGTTTGGCTGCATTTGGCTGGATCTGAGCACACAGTATGGCTCTGAATACATCAGAATTCATTCGGCTTCTTTTGTCCTGTCACATCATCAATAAACACTAGTGACCCAGTGCCACTGGCAGCCATGCATGCCCAAGCCATCACACTGCCTCCGCCGTATTTTACAGATGATGTGGTATGCTATGGATCATGAGCTGTACCACGCCTTTGCCATACTTTTCTCTTTCCATCATTCTGGTAGAGTTTGATCTTGGTTTCATCTGTCCAAAGAATGTTCTTCCAGAACTGTGCTGGCTTTTTTAGATGTTTTTTTTAGCAAAGTCAAGTGTAGCCTTTTTATTCTTGATGCTTACGAGTGGCTTGCACTGTGCAGTGAACCCTCTGTATTTACTTTCATGCAGTCTTCTCTTTATGGTAGATTTGGATATTGATACGCCTACCTCCTGGAGAGTGTTGTTCACTTGGTTGGCTGTTGTGAAGGGGTTTCTCTTCACCATGGAGATTATTCTGCGATCATCCACCACTGTTGTCTTCCGTGGGCGCCCAGGTCTTTTTGCATTGATTAGTTCACCAGTGCTTTCTTTCTTTCTCAGGATGTACCAAACTGTAGATTTTGCCACTTCTAATATTGTAGCAATTTCTCGGATGGGTTTTTTCTGTTTTTGCAGCTTAAGGATGGCTTGTTTAACCTGCATGGAGAGCTCCTTTGACCGCATGTTTACTTCACAGCAAAACCTTCCAAATGCAAGTGTGACACCCCAGGGGTCTGGTTGCCACAGTGATAGAGATATTATGTCTGAGAGCAGGTGGGAGGTCCTTTGGTCAGGGATCCTGTGCATGCCACACCTCCTGCCCAGTCTTGGGAGGGGAAGAACTTCCCCTGTATAAACCCTGGGCTGAGGCAGGGTTAGTCAGTCAAGGAGAGTAGAGACAAGAAACAGCAGAAGCAATACTACTACGAGTCAGGGGCTGGCAGCTGCAGAGCTCGCCCTGACTGAGAAGCTTTCTTACCGGACCCGGCGTCCGAGGCTGTGGGGACTAACTCTTACCCAGCAGCAGAAGCCGACCGGCAGGGGATTTCAGGTCCTCAGGCCCAGAAACCCGAAGGCACGGTCACACGCGTGGGACCAGCACCGCCATCGTGGAGCGGAAGCCATTAGAAGGCCCCGAGTCACCGGCCATACGGGTGAGCACCACATGGTACACTCAGGGACGTGGGCTACTTATATCCGCTTCTAGCAAGGTAGCCAGAAGAGTACAGTCAGTTTGGGAGGCCTACAACTCCGCCTGGCCAGGGGAGATCCCATCTGCTCAAGGACTGACCAGGCCCCGTTCACTAGCAAGTACTCCGGGAGGGTCTATCGTTGTTACCAGTAAAGACCCTGAATTACACCGCACCATCTCTGAGTGGTTCCTGCTACCCCCATCATCCACATCTGCTGCCCTGAGGCCATACCCCTCCCGTTGGGGGTTATACCATCTACGCTGCACCATCCATCCACCGGCCTCAGCGGACTGTCCTGCAGCGGCAGCTCCATAGCTGCATTCAACGGGTGGCGTAGTCGTCCTACATCTAACGCTGTTACATCGCCGCTCAGTTTGACTCCCTGGGCACGGACCGGGTCACCGCCACGAGACTACAACCCTCAAGAGATCCGGCTCCGGGTAAGCTCCCGCGTGCGCAACGCAGCGCGACACAGGCCCAGGGGCGCGTCAATTTTGGCGTAGTCGGCAGGATCTCGTGCCCGCAACCACCGGGTACTGCGTGCCTGAAAAAGAGACTTTTCAAACTTACCTGTGGTGAAGATTCCCGCCATCCGGCGCCATCTTCAGCCTTCTTCCCGCCATCGGTGAAGTTTCCCGCCATCCGGCGCCATCTTCTGCCTTCTTCCCGCCATCCGTGGAGTTTTCCCGCCATTGGACGCCATCTTGAGGACGCCGCGTGGGAAGAAGAGGGGCGTGGACTCCGAAAGCGCGCGAGAACTGAAGCCCCGCCTCACGTCCGGACGTTGCGTAAGGTCCTGGAAGGAGCCCAGCAGACGCCGACGTCACAGGAGCGCGACGGAAGGTCCTCAACCCTGACGATCCACTGCGGAGCCGCGGCCTACGGAACAGGATCATCGCAAGGTAGGCCACGGTCCACTAGGGGGGAGGAAGATGTCGGATACGGAGGAGAGCTTCACTGCCTCAACCCCCGCCAGCGCTACCGCTGCTGCAGTTATGCCCTTCACCATGCCCTATATCCCGGGAGCAGCTTGGCTACCCCAGTACTCAGGGGAGTCACATACCCTGCATGACTTTAGAGAAAAGCTGGATAGCCTCTTCCAGGTGTACCCCCTCACAGAAGAGCAAAAAGTGAGCATCCTGGTGGCCCAACTAACCGGGGCAGCCAAAAGGGAAGTAAAATCCTGGCCACCTGGGAGGAAGACTGTCGCAGGGATACTAACCCGGCTGAAGGACACCTTTGATACCCGCACCTCAGCCGAGATTAAGCTTAGATTCTACGGGTGCAAGCAGCGAGCGCATGAGAGTATAAGGGACTATGCACTAAACCTACAAGAGGCCCTGAGGGCCATTAAGCAGACCGACCCTGATGGAGTGGGAAACGAGGACAGGCTGTTGACCGAACAGTTTATAGAGGGACTGTATTGTAATACCCACCGAACCCAGTTGCGGGCAATGGCCTTACAGGATCCCCATCTGGGCTTTGCACAGTTCAAGGACAGAGCCATCCGGGTGCTCCGAGAACCGGCACCGGGTGGCGTTGTGACCCACAAGCGCCCTGCTATCACTTACCACCAGGAGGCGGCGCCCTTGTCGGCAGGGCCTGTGGGAGCTGATGCGCAGGCTTTGGACAATGACCCGGCTCCAGACCTACACCATCAGGTCCAAGAGCTAGCTAAGAGCGTTGCTGCGCTAACCCGAACTGTGCAGTCTTTACAGGCTTCCACCCCAGGGAAGATCCAGCTGGCATCCGGACCGGAGGACATCCCGTGGCGTCGACCAAGGAGGACCCCACCGGCCAGAGGAAGACCCAGTGACCGATACAGCGAGGACAGACGACCCATCTGCCGCCGCTGCAATCAACCTGGACATATGGCAAGGTACTGTTCTTTAAACGGGCACAACCTGGGGTAGAGGGCCAACCCCCAGGAAAAAGATCACCAGGCCCATCGAACTGGCGCGACAGATATGTGGGAGGACGTCCAGTCTTGCCTGTGGTACTGGATGGCATTCCCATGAGTGCCCTACTGGACACCGGGTCACAGGTCACCACCATCCCGTACGTGCTCTTTAAGCAGTACTGGAATGACTCGGATATTACCCGCTACCCTGACGACGACTTGAGTATCATCGCCAGCAATGGCCAGCCCGTGCCACAGATCGGATTTAAAGAGGTGACCATCAAAATCGGTAGAGTCGAACTGGCAGCACAGGGACTGATCATTGTAGATATTGACAAACATGAGAGTCACCCAAAAATAACTCTAGGAACTAATGTAATTGAAAATTGTCTTGCAGAGGTGATTTTCCTTTTACAGCAGGTTGCCAAGAACGCCAGCTCCGGCGAGCAGCGGGTGCTCCAGAAAGAGATCCGGGCACTGATGCGACGGCAACAGGTGGAACTCTCCGGCGGTGAGATTGGTAGCGTAAGAATGTGTGACCCTTTTCCTATTGCCATGCCCCCAAAAAGTGAAATGATGATTTGGTGCCGGGCAGCTATTGGTCTGAGAGGTAGAGATTACCAGGCAATGGTAGAACCAGTTTACTCGGACAGTAGGCCCACCATTTTGACAGCACGGGGGGTGGTTGATGTACGCCATGGGAGGGTGCCCGTTCGCATAATAAATATCGGGGAGAGGGAAGTGTACCTGCCCCGGTATGCCACGCTAGCCAAATTATATACCATTAACCAAAATTCTATACAATCTGTGGAACCCTTGCCTCCATCTCACCCGGAGGAAGGTAACGGCTCTAAGAAAAACATGGAGGACTGGTGTCAGCAACTACATCTGGGTACTGACTCCACTCCCGCACACCAGAAACAAGGAGTCTCTCGGGTGGTTCAGGAGTACGAGAGAGTGTTCAGTAAACACCCGTTAGACTTCGGGCGAGTCAAGGGGGTAGAACACCGCATCCCCACGGGAGATCATCCTCCCATAAAAGAGAGGTATCGACCCGTACCCCCTGCACATTACCAACACGCCAAGGGGATGCTTAGAGACATGAAGGAGGCTGGGGTAATCAGGGATAGCTGTAGCCCCTGGGCAGCCCCACTAGTTTTAGTCAAAAAGAAAGACAACACTATGAGGATGTGTGTAGATTACCGGAAAATCAACCGTATCACACACAAGGATGCGTACCCTTTACCAAGGATAGAGGAGTCTTTGGCTGCTTTAAGATCTGCTAACTTCTTCTCCACCTTGGATCTCACTCGCGGGTACTGGCAGGTTCCTGTAGCAGAGGCGGACCGGGAGAAGACCGCATTCACCACCCCGATGGGACTTAGCGAGTTCACCTGCATGCCGTTCGGACTCTGCAATGCTCCGGGAACCTTCCAACGACTAATGGAGTGTTGTCTGGGCCACAGAAACTTCGAGACGGTCCTGTTGTACCTGGACGATGTCATCGTATATTCCAAGACGTATGAGGACCACCTGAAACACCTGGCGGAAGTGTTCGAAGCTCTGGCAAGTTACGGCCTAAAGGTGAAACCCTCCAAGTGTCACCTCCTGAAACCAAAGGTGCAGTACCTGGGACACGTGGTGAGCGCTGACGGAGTGGCTCCCGACCCTGATAAGATCACCGCAATTAAGGAATGGCCAAGCCCCTCCAGCGTAAAAGAAGTGCGGCAGTTCCTCGGGTTGGTAGGCTACTACCGAAGGTTTATTCCCGGTTTCACCAAAAAGGCAGCACCTATGCAGGACCTCCTGATAGGCCAGTCCCGGAAGGCCAAGAACCAGAAGCCGCCCTTCAAATGGGAGGAGCTGGAAGAAGAGTCCTTCCGCCAGCTGAAGATGGCCCTCACGGGGGACGAAATCCTGGCGTACCCGGATTATAGCCAGCCCTTTATTCTCTACACCGACGCCAGTAACATCGGGCTAGGAGCCGTACTGTCCCAGATCCAGCAGGGGAAGGAACGAGTAATCGCCTACGCCAGCCGAAAACTGCGACCCACCGAAAGGAACCCCGAGAATTACAGCTCATTTAAGTTAGAGTTCCTGGCCGTAGTATGGGCAGTCACCGAGCGCTTTAAGCATTACCTCGCTTCTTCCCGGTTCACCGTGTACACGGATAACAACCCGTTGACACACCTGGACACGGCAAGACTCGGTGCCCTGGAGCAGAGGTGGATGGCCCGTCTGTCCAACTACGAGTTCACAATCAAATACCGGGCAGGACGCTCCAATACCAACGCGGACGCCCTGTCCAGGATGCCCAACCTGCCGGACGGAGGAGAAGATCCGGAGGGACTGGAAGAAGTTGAACTCCCTGCGTTCCACCGTCATGGGACTATCCAGTATTCCCACCGGGTAAGGAGTAAGCAGGCTGCTACGTTGAACCCCTTACCCCACTACAACTGGGCGGAAACGCAAGACAGCGACCCTGCCGTCCGACTGGTGAAGGAGATGCTGACTCGGCCGGAGGCTCGCCTTGAACCAGACGCTCCGGAGGAAGCCAAACAACTATGGGCAGAGAAGAGTCGACTGTTCCTTTACAAAGGGAAGTTGTGCCGCAGAATGGTTAACTCCCGGACGCATGAATTACTCTGGCAAGTAGTGGTGCCACGAAGAGACGCAGCCATGGTGATGGAGGCATACCACGACGGAGCTGGACACTTCGGGTGGAAGAAGCTGGAGTTCCTGCTGCGCGAGCGGTTCCACTGGGTAGGCATGAGGGGAACCATCGAGAAGTGGTGCAGAGACTGTGGCCCGTGCAACCTGAGAAGGAAGGACCGTGCCAGCCAGAAGACTCCCCTGCAGTCCATCGTCACCCGGCAACCGTTGGAACTGGTAGCCTTGGATCATGTAAAACTGACCCCAAGCAGAAGTGGCTACGTCTACGCGTTAACCATCGTGGATCATTACTCCCGGTTTCTGGTTGTCGTCCCCGTCAAGGACTTAACGGCTCAAACAGCAGCTAGAGCCTTCCAGCAGCACTTTTGCCGTCCACACGGGTACCCGGACCAAGTGCTGACGGACCAGGGACCTGCCTTTGAAGCGGAGGTCTTCCAGGAATTCTGCAATCTGTATGGCTGCCGGAAGATAAGGACGACACCCTACCATCCGCAAACTAATGGACTTTGTGAGAAAATGAACCAGGTGGTAATGGATCTTCTAAAAACGTTGCCCCTGGAAGAACGCAGTCTGTGGCCTGAGAAGTTGCCCGATCTGGTGGACCTATACAACCACATCCCGGTAGGTTCCACCAATTGTACCCTGGCTTACCTAATGAGGGCAAGACCTGGTAAGTTACCTATTGACCTGGAAATGGGAGTCCTGACACCCGAGGACACTTCACCAGAAACAGACTGGGACACAGAGAGGCAGCAGCAGTACCGGAGAGTACAGGAGAGCGTGGAGCGAAGTCTCTGTCAGGCTAGGGAAAGACAAGAGAAAACTTACAACCAGTATGCTCCCGCTGTTCCCCTGGTACCCGGAGAGCAGGTCTTGAAGAGGAAGAGACGGCTCCACAAGTTGGATGACCAGTGGGAGAAGGACCCGTACACCGTACTGCCCTCAAGCCACGAGAACCCGAAGGTTTGTACCATCAGTAAAGACGGAGGGGAAACCACAGCCATTGTATCCCGGGACCACCTGAAGAAGTGTCCCGAACAACTGAGGAACCCTGAAGAGGAACAAGAAGACCATCGACCCGTAGAGGAAAGGGAAGATATGGTTAGTACTGTGCTCGGGGACTTCCCTCGGTCTTGGACTCAAGTCAATGGTGCAGTTGTGGTACCCGTACTCACCTTCCTCCAACCAGCATCCCAAGCACCTACGGAGCAACAGGTAGAGCTGGAAGAACAGCCGGTCCAGGAGGCAGAAGACTCCACACAAGCAGGACAGGAGGATCAACCCTCTGCTTATAGTGAGCCTGCCGTACCCCTAGTGAGACAAAGAGCCGGTAGACAGCTGCCCAGTTTACCCTTGACAGCTCCTACACCCTGTAGTTCAGGGCCAGACAGTCAGCTCCGTAGGTCCACTAGGGCCACTAGAGGCCAGTTACCCGCACGCTGGAGGATTTGAAGTGTATAAATTGTTTTATTTAGGTTTATCTGTGTATTGTTGCTTGTGTATAATTTTGTGTTTCCAGTTATTTTTAGGAATCCTTGGTGGATTTACCGGGAATCCTTGTACATAGTTGGAGCGTAACCCAGGATGGACTAGAGACTGTTAAGGACTCGGGGTAGGACAGACCCCTACCTGGTTACGTCTCCATGTTTTGGTGAAATGGACACCTTGCTTTCTTCAAAAACTGCACCCGGTTGCGGACACGCCGTGACCATCTTTATATGTTTTTCTTATTGTACTATTATTGTTTATACCTTGTTATGTTTTTCTAAAATATGTTTAGTCCCGGAGTACTAAATTTCACTAGGGGGGAATGTGACACCCCAGGGGTCTGGTTGCCACAGTGATAGAGATATTATGTCTGAGAGCAGGTGGGAGGTCCTTTGGTCAGGGATCCTGTGCATGCCACACCTCCTGCCCAGTCTTGGGAGGGGAAGAACTTCCCCTGTATAAACCCTGGGCTGAGGCAGGGTTAGTCAGTCAAGGAGAGTAGAGACAAGAAACAGCAGAAGCAATACTACTACGAGTCAGGGGCTGGCAGCTGCAGAGCTCGCCCTGACTGAGAAGCTTTCTTACCGGACCCGGCGTCCGAGGCTGTGGGGACTAACTCTTACCCAGCAGCAGAAGCCGACCGGCAGGGGATTTCAGGTCCTCAGGCCCAGAAACCCGAAGGCACGGTCACACGCGTGGGACCAGCACCGCCATCGTGGAGCGGAAGCCATTAGAAGGCCCCGAGTCACCGGCCATACGGGTGAGCACCTCACGGTACACTCAGGGACGTGGGCTACTTATATCCGCTTCTAGCAAGGTAGCCAGAAGAGTACAGTCAGTTTGGGAGGCCTACAACTCCGCCTGGCCAGGGGAGATCCCATCTGCTCAAGGACTGACCAGGCCCCGTTCACTAGCAAGTACTCCGGGAGGGTCTATCGTTGTTACCAGTAAAGACCCTGAATTACACCGCACCGTCTCTGAGTGGTTCCTGCTACCCCCATCATCCACATCTGCTGCCCTGAGGCCATACCCCTCCCGTTGGGGGTTATACCATCTACGCTGCACCATCCATCCACCGGCCTCAGCGGACTGTCCTGCAGCGGCAGCTCCATAGCTGCATTCAACGGGTGGCGTAGTCGTCCTACATCTAACGCTGTTACATCGCCGCTCAGTTTGACTCCCTGGGCACGGACCGGGTCACCGCCACGAGACTACAACCCTCAAGAGATCCGGCTCCGGGTAAGCTCCCGCGTGCGCAACGCAGCGCGACACAGGCCCAGGGGCGCGTCACAAGCACCACACCTCAAATCAACTCCAGGCCTTTTATCTGCTTAATTGAGAATGACATAACGAAGGGATTGCCCACACCTGTCCATGAAATAGCCTTGGAGTCAATTGTCCAATTACTTTTGGTCCCTTTAAAAAACAGGGTGGCACATGTTAAGGAGCTGAAACTCCTAAACCCTTCATCCAATTTTAATGTGGATACTCTAAAATGAAAGCTGAAAGTCTGAACTTCAACTGCATCTGAATTGTTTTGTTTAAAATTCATTGTGGTAATATCTAGAACCAAACATTTCTCTAATTAGGGGGACAGACAGGGCAATCTGTCACAAAGACCGGGATCGCTGAACGGTGTGCTGCCTCCCTGGCGCTCGAGTCCGGCACATCGCGGATCGGGTTGACAGGTTACTGGGTGGGGCTGGCGAAGACCCAGCAGTCATGGTCCACATTGGCACCAATGACAAAGTGAGTGGTAGATGGAGGGTCCTTAAAAATGATTTCAGGGATCTAGGTAGGAAGCTTAGGGCAAGGACCTCCAAGGTAGTTTTCTCAGAAATACTACCAATCCCGCGAGCCACACAGGAGCGCCAACGGGAGGTTAGGGAGGTGAATAAGTGGCTAAAGAGTTGGTGCAAGGCAGAAGGGTTTGGGTTCATGGAGAACTGGGCCGACTTCGCTGTCGGCTACAGGCTCTACCGTAGGGACGGGCTGCACCTCAATGGGGAGGGTGCAGCGGTGCTGGGGAAGAAGATGGCTAATAGGTTGGAGGAGTTTTTAAACTAGAGACGGGGGGGGGGGAACCAAGGAAATAGGTGGGATGTGAGGCAAGCAAGGGGGAAGGGGAGAAGTGAATATAATGAGGGTGGAGAGGGGGGTGGGGATAGTACAGTTAGATCGTTAGAGAAGAATAGGATGCTAAATAACCCCAAAGTTTTATCTTGCATGCTGACCAACGCAAGAAGCCTGACCAATAAGGCGGATGAGCTGCGGGCGCTTATATCGGAGGAGAGGTATGACATCGTAGGTATAACAGAGACTTGGCTAGACGATAGCTACGACTGGGCGGTAAATTTAACAGATTATAGTTTATTTAGAAGGGACCGGAAACAGGGGAAGGGCGGAGGAGTCTGCTTATATGTAAAGTCACGTCTAAAGCCCAGACTAAGGGAAGATATAGGAGAGGGAGAAGAGGGGGTCGAGTCCATGTGGGTAGAGATAGAAGGGGCAAAAAATAATAATAAAATATTACTGGGGGTCTGCTATAAGCCACCCAATATAACAGAGGAGAATGAGAAACTGCTATTAGGACAAATAGACAAAGTAGCAAAACATAATGAGGTGATTGTAATGGGGGACTTCAACTACCCGGATATTGACTGGGAAACAGAAACCTGTAGATCGCAGAAAGGAAAAAGGTTCTTGACAAATATCAAGGATAATTATCTCTCCCAACTAGTGCAGGAACCAACGAGAGGGAAGGCAGTGTTGGACTTAATATTGACTAATAGGCCTGATAGAATAACTGAGGTACAGATAGGGGGGCACCTAGGTAATAGCGATCATAATATTATCAATTTCAAAATGCCCTTCAGTAGGGTTATCAATAAGGGAACAACTAAAACATTAAACTTTAGGAGGGCGAAGTTTGATCAGCTGAAAGAAAGCCTTCAACTTATAGACTGGGACAAAGTTCTTAATCAAGGAAATACGAATAGTAAATGGGAAACCTTCAAAAGAATTCTGAATACTCAGTGCGAGAGGTATATACCGTATGGGAATAAAAGGGCCAGAAATAAGAGGAAACCAATATGGTTGAATAAGAACGTAAAAGGGGCGTTAAATAGCAAAAAAGAGGCATTCAAGAGATTAAAACAGGAAAACAGCAAGGAGGCACTAATGTGTTACAAGGAAAAAACGAGAACCTGCAAAAAAACAAATAAAAATAGCAAAGGAGGAAACAGAGAGACGTATTGCTAGGGAAAGTAGATCAAATCCCAAACTGTTCTTTACGTATATAAATAGTAAAAGGATTAAATCGGATAATATTGGACCGATAAAAAGTGAGGAAGGCAAAATCATAGAGAAAGATGAGGATAAAGCTAATCTATTAAATAAATTTTTTTCGTCAACTTTCACAAAGGAAAAAGAACTAACAGGCGAAATGAGAAGTGACAAACTTAATCCTCCACTAAGTATGACAAATCTAACCCAAGCTGGGGTACAGAAACGCCTCAGTAACATTAAAATAAACAAATCACCAGGACCTGATGGCATACACCCACGGGTACTAAGGGAACTAAGTAATGTGATAGACAGACCATTATATCTTATATTTAAGGACTCTGTTGAGACTGGGTCTGTGCCACTTGATTGGCGACAGGCGAATGTAGTGCCAATATTCAAAAAGGGAGCGAAAAGTGACGCCGGAAACTATCGGCCGGTGAGTCTGACGTCCGTTGTGGGCAAAATTTTTGAAGGCTTTATTAATGAGGCAATCATGGAGCATCTTGACGCTAATAATCTATTAACCCCGAACCAACATGGATTCATGAGGAATCGCTCCTGCCAAACAAACCTGATTGACTTCTACGAGGAGGTTAGCTCTCGAGTAGATCAGGGGGAACCAGTGGATGTCGTGCATCTCGACTTCTCAAAAGCGTTCGATAGTGTGCCACATAATAGATTGGTATACAAAATGAGAATGATGGGGCTGGGGGAAAATGTCTGCAAGTGGGTAGCTAACTGGCTAAAGGATAGAAGGCAGAGGGTGGTTATAAATGGAATATACTCAGATTGGGTAAGCGTCACTAGTGGGGTACCACAGGGGTCTGTACTAGGCCCAATGTTATTTAATATCTTTATTAACGACATAGTCAACGGGATAAATAGTAAAATATCAATATTTGCAGATGACACAAAGTTATGTAAAACAATTAATACAAAAGAGGACAGTGCAGATCTACAGAGGGATTTGGATAAGCTGGGTAGGTGGAGCATTAAATGGCAAATGAGGTTTAACGAGGAGAAATGTAAGGTCATACATATGGGAAGGAAAAATGGAAGTCACCAGTACTCACTGAATGGGAAATCATTGGGGAATTCAGAGATGGAGAAGGACTTGGGCATCTTGATTGATAGCAAACTAAATTGGAGTGCCCAAAGTCAGGCCGCTGCTGTAAGGGCAAACAGGGTAATGGGATGTATCAGAAAAGGTATAGCTGCAAAGGAGGAGAACATTGTTCTTCCACTGTACAAAGCACTGGTCAGACCACACTTGGAATACTGTGCTCAGTTATGGGCCCCAATATATAGAAAGGATATAAATGAGCTTGAAAAGGTACAAAGGAGGGCAACAAAATTAATAAAGGGAATGGAGGGACTGCAATACCCAGAGAGGTTGGCAAAACTAGGACTATTCAGCCTGGAAAAGAGAAGGTTGAGGGGGGACATAATAAATGTGTACAAATATGTTAGGGGACAGTATAGAGACCTTGCCCGGGATTTGTTCAAAAGGAGGGATATTACGGTAACAAGAGGGCATTCACTAAGACTGGAAGAGAAAAGGTTTCAGCACCAGCATAGGAAGGGGTTCTTTACGGTAAGAGCAGTGAGAATATGGAATTCACTGAGTGAGGAGACGGTAATGTCGGATTCACTACACCAGTTCAAGCGGGGACTGGATGCATTTCTAGATACCAGGCAGATTTCAGCATATACTTAAAAATAGAATAAAATAGTAGGTTGATACAGGGATTTATTCTGACTGCTGGTTTCAGAGTCGGGAGGGAATTTTTCCTCAGGTGAAGATTGGCCAAATCATTTGGGGTTTTTGCCCTCCTCTGGATCAACTTTAGCAATTACAGAACTAACAGGTCGAACTTGATGGACGCAAGTCTTTATTCGGCTTTACTAACTATGTAACTATGTAACTATGTAACTATGTAACTATGTAATTTGTCTCTGTCCAAATATATATGGACCTAACTATGTGTGTGTGTGTGTGTGTATGTATATATATATAATATATACACACACACACACACACACACAGTTAGGTCCATATATATTTGGACAGAGACAAATTAGAGAAATGTTTGGTATATATATATATATATATATATATATATATATATTTATTACACACACATATACACACAGTACAGACCAAAAGTTTGGACACACCTTCTCATTTAAAGATTTTTCTGTATTTTCATGACTTTGAAAATTGTACATTCACACTGAAGGCATCAAAAGTATGAATTAACACATGTGGAATTATATACTTAACAAAAAAGTGTGAAACAACTGAAAATATGTCTTATGTTCTAGGTTCTTCAAAGTAGCCACCTTTTGCTTTGATGACTGCTTTGCACACTCTTGGCATTCTCTTGATAAGCTTCAAGAGGTAGTCACCGGAAATGGTTTTCACTTCACAGGTGTGCCCTGTCAGGTTTAATAAGTGGGATTTCTTGCCTTATAAATGGGGTTGGGGCCATCAGTTGTGTTGTGCAGAAGTCAGGTGGATACACAGCTGATTGTCCTACTGAATAGACTGTTAGAATTTGTATTATGGCAAGAAAAAAGCAGCTAAGTAAAGAAAAACGAGTGGCCATCATTACTTTAAGAAATGAAGGTCAGTCAGTCTGAAAAATTGGCCAAACTTTGAAAGTGTCCCCAAGTGCAGTTGCAAAAACCATCAAGCGCTACAAAGAAACTGGCTCACATGAGGACCGCCCCAGGAAAGGAAGACCAAGAGTCACCTCTGCTTCTGAGGATAAGTTTATCCGAGTCACCAGCCTCAGAAATCGCAGGTTAACAGCAGCTCAGATTAGAGACCAGGTCAATGCCACAGAGTTCTAGCAGGAGACACATCTCTTCAACAACTGTTAAGAGGAGACTTTGTGCAGCAGGCCTACATGGTGAAATAGCTGCTAGGCAACCACTGCTATGGGACATGCAACAAGCAGAAGAGACTTGTTTGGGCTAAGGAACACAAGGAATGGACATTAGACCAGTGGAAATCTGTGCTTTGGTCTGATGAGTCCAAATTTGAGATCTTTGCTTCCAACCACCGTGTCTTTGTGCGACGCAGAAAAGGTGAACGGATGGACTCTACATGCCTGGTTCCCACCGTGAAGCATGGAGGAGGATGTGTGATGGTGTGGGGGTGCTTTTCTTGTGACACTGTTGGGGATTTATTCAAAATTGAAGGCATACTGAACCAGCATGGCTACCACAGCATCTTGCAGCGGCATGCTATTCCATCCAGTTTGCGTTTAGTTGGACCATCATTTATTTTTCAACAGGACCTGCTGCACATAACACATCTGCATCTCTGGCTGCTATGGGCATAAAAGGGGACAAACTTATGGTGTGGCACCTATGCTCCCCTGACCTCAACCCCATTGAGAACCTCTGGAGCATCATCAAAAGGAGTGTCTATGATGGCGTGAGGCAGTTCACATCTAAGCAACAGCTCTGGGAGGGTATTCTGTCCTCATGCAAAACAATTAAAGCTGAAACCATCCAAAACCTGACAAATTCAAATGGACGAGAGAGTTCAGAAGCTCCTTTCGAACAAGGGGTCCTATGTGCAAATGTAACATCACCTAGAATAAAGTTTTGAGTTGAAAACTGTTTGATTTCAGTTTGTAAAAACCTGCTAATGCTTATAATTTCAAAAATGACCATTTTTTTGTTCTTTATTAAAATGAAAAGGTTGAAAACTCTGCTGTGCATAATAATCTGGAACATGCATTTTGAGTGCAGTTTGAGTTTTTTATTTTTTTAAAAATATACTGTTATAGGCAGTTTGTACAAAAACCTTTCAATTGTACTCTAATAGTTATTTGACTGGAAATTTACAATGACTGCAATTCATATAGGTAATTTGGGAAAATCTGAGAAAATATTATTTGCATAATAATTTGGAACACAGTGTAATGTGTGTATATATATATATGCTAGATGGTGGCCCGATTCTAATGCATCGGGTATTCTAGAATAGGTATGCGGCCGACGGGGCGCAATTAGCAGAGCGGTGTTTAAATTTGGCGCCAAAATCGCTGATTGGTCACGGGCGGTGGCCGTGACCAATTAGCACAGCAGTGTTTAAATGTCGCGGCAAGATCGGTGATTGGTCTCGGCCGCTATTTAAATGTGGCGCCCAAATCGGTGATTGGTCGCAGGCAGCGGCCGCGACCAATCAGCAGAGCGGTGTTTAACTTTAGCGCCAAGATCACTGATTGGTCTCGTGCGGAGAGCGTGACCAATCAGCGAATCGCATTGGTGAGGAGCGGGGAGCGGAATCGTATTAGTGAGGAATGGGGAGCGCCGCTGCCTGTGCGGATACTTCCACTCCGAGAAGCCGGGACATGAGCGACTGCTCGCAGCAGAAGTATCCCGACCCGCAGCGCCGCTCCCCGGTCCTCCCTTCACACCCTAGCCGCTGATGTCTCCACAGTATCCGCATAGTGTTACAAAGGTCCGGATATTTGTGTGAAAAATCGCTGATTGGTCGCTGGCGCTGCCCACAACCAATCACCGATTTGGGCGGCAAATTTAAATATCGGCCGCGACCAATCACTGATCTTGGCTCCACATTTAAACACCGCTGTGGTGATTGGTTGCGGCCGATATTTAAATTTGGCGCCCAAATCGGTGATTGGTCGTGGGCAGCGTCGGCGACCAATCAGCACAATAGTGTTTAAGTTTTGCGCTAAGATCAGTGATTGGTCGGGTCCGAAGACCGCGACCAATCATCGAATCGTCTTGGTGAGGACCGGGGAGCGGTGCTGCCTGTGTGGCTATTTACGCTGCGAGAACCCGGGACATAGCGGGCGCTCACAGGAGAAGTATCCCGACCCGCAGCGCCGCTCCCCGGTCCTCCCTTCCGCATGGAGGTCAGCGGCGCCGGCGGTCCTTCCGCTGCTACCGGCCGGGAGATGAGCGCCTCGCGCCGCTCATCTCCCGGCTGCATCTCCGTCCCGCAGATGGGTCCGGAGGTCGGGTTCCTTCTGCTGTTGCCGGCCGGGAGATGAGAGCCTCGCGCTGGTCATCTCCCGGCTGCATCGCCGCTCAGCTCTGTCCCGCAGATGAGCCGCTAACGGCCGCCATCTTTTTTTAGAAATCCCCCGGCGCTGATTGGCCGCTGCCGGTCCAATCAGCGACGCGGGATTTCCTGGACAGACAGACAGACAGACTGGATAAGACTATATATATATATATATATATATATATATATATATATATACACACACACCCACACACACACACACACACACACTGCTCAAAAAAATAAAGGGAACACTTAAACAACAGGATATAACTCCAAGTAAATCAAACTTCTGTGAAATCAAACTATCCACTTATTAAGCAACATTGATTGACAATCAATTTCACATGCTGTTGTGCAAATGGAATAGACAATAGATGGAAATTGGCAATTATCAAGACACACAATAAAGGAGTGGTTCTGCAGATGGGGACCACAGACCACATCTCAGTACCAAGGCTTTCTGGCTGATGCTTTGGTCACTTTTGAATATTGGTTGTGCTTTCACTCTCGTGGTAGCATGAGACGGACTCTACAACCCACAGAAGTTGCTCAGGTAGTGCAGCTCATCCAGGATGGCACATCAATGCGAGCTGTGGCAAGAAGGTTTGCTGTGTCTGTCAGCGTAGTGTCCAGAGGCTGGAGGCGCTATCAGGAGACCAGCCAGTACACCAGGAGATGTGAAGGGGGCCATAGGAGGGCAACAATCCAGCAGCAGGACCAATACCTCCACCTTTGTGCAAGGAGGAACAGGAGGAGCACTGCCAGAGCCCTGCAAAATGACCTCCAGCAGGCCACAAATGTGCATGTGTCTGCACAAATGGTTATAAACCGACTCCATGAGGGTGGTATGAGGGCCCGACATCCACAGATGGGGGCTGTGCTTACAGCTCAACACCGTGCAGGATGCTTGGCATTTTCCACAGAACACCAGGATTGGCAAAGTCACCACTGGCGCCCTGTGCTCTTCACAGATGAAAGCAGGTTCCCACTGAGCACATGTGACAGTCGTGAGAGTCTGGAGACGCCGTGGAGAGCAATCTGCTGCCTGCAACATCCTTCAGCATGACCGGTTTGGCAGTGGGTCAGTAATGGTGTGGGGTGGCATTTCTTTGGAGGGCCGCACATCCCTCCATGTGCTCGCCAGAGGTAGCCTGACTGCCATTGGGTACTGAGATGAGATCCTCAGACCCCTTGTGAGACCATATGCTGGTGCGGTTGGCCCTGGGTTCCTCCTAATGTAGGACAATGCCAGACCTCATGTGGTTGGAGTGTGTCAGCAGTTCCTGCAAGATGAAGGCACTGAAGCTATGGACTGGGCCGCCCGTTTCCCAGACCTGAATCCGATTGACCACATCTAGGACATCATGTCTCGCTCCATCCACCAACGTCACGTTGCACCACAGACTGTCCAGGAGTTGGCGGATGCTTTAGTCCAGGTCTGGGAGGAGATCCCACAGGAGACCATCCGCAACCTCATCAGGAGCATGCCCAGGCATTGTAGGGAGGTCATACAGGCACGTGGAGGCCACACACAATACTAAGCCTCATTTTGACTTGTTTTAAGGACATTACATCAAAGTTGGATCAGCCTGTAGTGTGTTTTTCCACTCTAATTTTGGGGGTGACTCCAAATCCAGGCCTCCATTGGTTAATAAATGTTATTTCCATTGATGATTTTTGTGTATATACACTGCTCAAAAAAATAAAGGGAACACTCAAATAACACATCCTAGATCTGAATGAATGAAATCTTCTCATTGAATACTTTGTTCTGTACAAAGTTGAATGTGCTGACAACAAAATCACACAAAAATCATCAATGGAAATCAAATTTATTAACCAATGGAGGCCTGGATTTGGAGTCACCCCCAAAATTAAAGTGGAAAAACACACTACAGGCTGATCCAACTTTGATGTAATGTCCTTAAAACAAGTCAAAATGAGGCTTAGTATTGTGTGTGGCCTCCACGTGCCTGTATGACCTCCCTACATTGCCTGGGCATGCTCCTGATGAGGTTGCGGATGGTCTCCTGTGGGATCTCCTCCCAGACCTGGACTAAAGCATCCGCCAATTCCTGGACAGTTTATGGCGCAATGTGACGTTGGTGGATGGAGCGAGACATGATGTCCCAGATGTGGTCAATCGGATTCAGGTCTGGGGAACGGGTGGGCCAGTCCATAGCTTCAATGCCTTCATCTTGCAGGAACTGCTGACACACTCCAACCACATGAGGTCTGGCATTGTCCTGCATTAGGAGGAACCCAGGGCCAACTGCACCAGCATATGGTCTCACAAGGGATCTGAGGATCTCACCTCAGTACCTAATGGCAGTCAGACTACCTCTGTCGAGCACATGGTGAGCTGTGCGGCCCTCCAAAGAAATGCCACCCCACACCATTACTGACCCACTGCCAAAGTGGTCATGCTCTCCACGGCATCTCCAGACTCTGTCACGTCTGTCACATGTGCTCAGTGTGAACCTGCTTTCATCTGTGAAGAGCACAGGGCGCCAGTGGCGACTTTGCCAATCCTGGTGCTCTGTGGCAAATGCCAACCGTCTTGCACGGTGTTGGGCTGTGAGCACAACCTCCATCTGTGGACGTCGGGCCCTCATACCACCCTCATGGAGTCGGTTTCTAACCGTTTGTGCAGACACATGCACATTTGTGGCCTGCTGGAGGTAATTTTGCAGGGCTCTGGCAGGGCTCCTCCTGTTCCTCCTTGCACAAAGGCGGAGGTAGTTGTCCTGCTGCTGGGTTGTTGCCCTCCTACGGCCCCCTCCACGTCTCCTGGTATACTGGCCTGTCTCCTGGTAGCGCCTCTAGCCTCTGGACACTACGCTGACAGACACAGCAAACCTTCTTGCCACAGCTCGCATTGATGTGCCATCCTGGATGAACTGCACTACCTGAACAACTTCTGTGGGTTGTAGAGTCCATCTCATGCTACCACGAGTGTGAAAGCACAACCAACATTCAAAAGTGACCAAAACATCAGCCAGAAAGCATTGGTACTGAGATGTGGTCTGTGGTCCCCACCTGCAGAACCACTCCTTTATTGGAGTGTGTCTTGATAATTGCCAATAATTTCCATCTATTGTCTATTCCATTTGCACAACAGCATGTGAAATTGATTGTCAGTGTTGCTTCCTAAGTGGACAGATTGATTTCACAGAAGTTTGATTTACTTGGAGTTATATTCTGTTATTTAAGTGTTCCCTTTATTTTTTTGAACAGTATATATAGATATAGATATTCCTCAGCATAAGTGAGTACACCCCTTTATTAGCAGTATATTATATACACAGTGCTTAGAGTAAGATATTACACCCCCTGTATTTTCAGTACATTTTATATACAGCACTCAGCGTAAGTGAGTACACCCCTGTATTCTCAGTACATTATATATACAGCGCACAGCATAAGTGTGAACATCCCCTGTATTATCAGTACATTTTATATTTACTTCAGTGCACAGCTTAAGTGAGTACACCCTTATATTATCAGCACATTATTTATACAGTGCTCAGGGTAAGTGAGTACACCCCCTTTATTATCAGCACATTGTATATACAGTGCTCAGTGTAAATACTTGGAGAGAAATACGACCATATCAACCCAAAATAATAATAAAAATTAACTTTTATTCAGAAATAATATAAAAAGTTACTCCATAATCAGTATAAGGCACAGTACAAAAATACAGAAAAACACATATCATGTAGGATGACCATCTCACTGAAGGAACGATCCGGTCCACATGTTATAGGGTCCGAGGCACCACAGCAAAAAAACATATATGTAGTCCTTCATATGACAGACCAATAAAGAGGATTATCAAATGACCACAGTATAATACCCATAATAATACCCATATGGTAGTGCATATAGCAAGTATACATATAGAAATAATATCAAATACTTGGCAATACCATATAGGGAACTCATAACCTATCCTGTCAGGGTGCCATATACCAGCAGCTAGGATATACATTCATCATATCAAATGCCACATAGAGGACACTAGTAATAGCCACTATAGCATTATTATAGTCAAGGTATGACAGCTATGAGAGTTCAGCTAATAGAATTATGTTGGCAGAGTGTGTTCCAGACAGGTATAACGATAGGTAAGTAAAAAGCAAGTGCTGCGTTACATAGGGGAGAATTACCTGGGCCACAAGCTGTGATGTCAGGGCACCCTCACGTGGACCGCTCGTCCACCCCAACGCACGTTTCGGCGTTTGCCTTCTTCAGGGGGCGTCCCTTCAGTGAGATGGTCATCCTACATGATATGTGTTTTTCTGTATTTTTGTACTGTGCCTTTGTAGCGCCGGCGTCCCTGCCCTCTGCTAGGCAGGGACGCTGTTCCCCTCACCTCTCTGCTCCGTGCCCGGCGTCCTCCTCCCGCTCTGCTGGCAGCGCGCGCTCCTTCCCGGCCACTGTGCTTAGGGCGCGCGCGCGCGCTCTCCCTCCCTCTTAAAGGGGCCGCGCGCGCCGTCCTAAGGAGTCCCCGGCCAATGGCCGGAGGACTTCACCATATATAAGGCACCTCCTCCAAAATGGAGGTGCCCGAGCAATGTTGTTGCACTGTTCACTACTCTGCTTCAGCCCTCAGGTCCCGTTGCCAGTTACCTGCCAGTTACCTGCCAGATTCCTGCCTGATTACTTGCTACCTGCCTGCTAGTCTGAGGTCTGACGGTCTGCCTTACTATCCTGTCAGTCTGTCTAAGGACCAGCCTGCCCGCTCACCTGGGAGCGCACATCAGCTACCTGCCTGCTTGCCTGAGGTCCGACGGTCTGCCTTCCAACTCCTGTCAGTCTGTCTATGGACCAGCTTGCCCGCTCACCTGGGAGCGCACATCTGCTACCTGCCTGCTAGCCTACCTGGAGGCTCCGCCGTCACGTGCTGTGACCACCTGCCTGTCCAGTGACTCCTGCCCGCTCACCTGGGAGCGCTCATCTGCTACCTGTCTGCTAGCCTACCTGGAGGCTCCGCCGTCACGTGCTGTGACCATCTGCCTGTCCAGTGACTCCTGCCCGCTCACCTGGGAGCGCTCATCTGCTACCTGTCTGCTTGCCTACCCGGAGGCTCTGCCGTCACGTGCTGTGACCACCCGCCTGTCCAGAGATTTCTGCCCGCTCACCTGGGAGCGCTCATCTGCCGCCTGTCTGTTGGTCTTCCTGGAGGCTCCGCCGTCACATGCTGTGACCACCCGTTCATCCAGAGACTCTCGCCTGCTCACCTGGGAGCTCACGTCTATCATCAGCCGCCACAGGTCGTACCAACCTTTTACCTAGAGACTGCCCCGGTCACTTGCCGTGACCACCAGCCCGTTCATCCAGAGACTGCCTCGGTCACTTGCCGTGATCTCCAGCCCGTTCACTCAGAGACTGTCCCGTTCACCTGCTGAGACTTCCAGCCCGTCTTCCCTGGTCACCACCCGCTCCCTTACAAGGACCGCCCCCTTGTATAGTAGCTTAGAGGTTCCGCCTCCCAGACCCGTTACAGTTTGCTCGGGCCATGGAACCCGGTGGCACCCAAGCTCCCTCGCTCTCGGACCTGTGTCATGAACTGTCCCGTCAAAGGTCCCAACAGGAGTCCATCCTGGGTCACCTGCGGAATGTCAATACTCGCCTGGACACTCTGACTGCTCCACCAGCAACCTCCGCCTGTGCCATGTCTCGCAATCCGGCAGCTCCGCTGCCCACTAATACCATGGTATCTTACCCCGGACCCCGGCTTTCTGCACCTCCTCGCTTCGGAGGCGACTCCACCCAGGCTCGGGGCTTCATAAATCAGTGCACCCTGCACTTTGAACTATTGTCTCACCAGTTTAACTCTGACCGGGCCAAAATTGCATTCATCATGTCCCATCTCACCGGGGAGGCCCTGGCCTGGCTAAATCCTCTATGGGAGAGAGGAGACCCCCTGGTGTACAACTTGCCTGCTTTTCTCTCGGCTTTCCGGAAAGTCTTCGACGAACCCGGACGGAAGACCTCATCCGCATCATTACTGCTATGCCTCCGTCAGGGAAGTCTCACCGTGGGCCAATATGCCATACGGTTCCGTACCCTTGCCTCGGAGCTGGCCTGGGATAACGACGCTCTGGTATCCGTCTTCTGGGAGGGTCTGTCCGGCCGTATTAAAGATGAACTTGCCGGTCGGGACATTCCTACCACTCTCGATGACCTAATAACTCTTGCCACCCGGATTGACCTACGGTTCCAGGAGCGTGCCAAAGAGGTCACCCGTGAGAGGAGGTTACCACGTCTAGCTCCTACTTTTCAGAAACCCGTCACTCCCTCCGTCTCTACCCAGGTACACTCTCCTGAGTCTATGCAGGTCGACCAGACCAAGATGCTCAAAACCCGTCAGGACTTACGCCGTGCCGAGGGGAGCTGCTTCTACTGTGGCAGTAAGGAGCACCGGATCCGTGCCTGCCCGGAGAGGTCGGTAAACGCCTGTGTCTAGGTTCGCTCAGAGAGGTCGACCTAGACAAGAATAAATCCTCTCCATCTCTGCTGTTGTCAGTCTCAATCGTCTGCGGGGAGAACCGTTATTTCGAACTAGCCCAACTTGACTCTGGAGCAGCCGGGAATCTTATCTCACAGTCCCTGGTAGAGAAATACCGCATCCCCACCAAACCTTTGGCTGTACCCTTGTCTGTTGCTGCCGTGGATGGGGGCCTCTTACCACGCCCCATCCAACTCATCACCGAATCCATTACTCTGCAGGTGGGAATGCTGCATTCTGAGAGTATCTCCTTTCATGTTCTGCCTGGACTCTCTCACGCCCTCTTACTAGGCCTACCTTGGCTCCAGAGACATGCACCCGTGCTTGACTGGCAGACCGGAGAGGTCCTTCGCTGGGGACAGGACTGCCATAAGACCTGTCTGGTTCCCGTCCATCCCGTCCGTCCTTCTCCTACCCCAGCTAATCTACCGGGACTTCCGATTCCTTATTGGTCTTATGCTGATGTCTTTAATAAAAAGGAGGCAGAGACACTACCCCCTCATAGACCATACGACTGCCCTATCGACCTGTTACCTGGTACTACTCCTCCCCGTGGGCGTATTTATCCATTATCCGCTGCTGAGACCCGGTCGATGTCCGAATATATTGAGGAGAATCTGGCCAGAGGATTCATCCGGAAATCTACCTCCCCGGCGGGAGCAGGCTTCTTTTTCGTCAAAAAGAAGGACGGCTCTCTCCGTCCCTGTATAGACTATAGAGGTCTTAACCAGATCACGGTGAAGAATAAGTACCCCCTTCCGCTCATTCCGGAGTTATTTGATCGTCTGAGGGGGGCTAGAATCTTCACCAAACTGGACCTCCATGGGGCGTACAACCTGGTTTGTATCCGTCAGGGGGATGAATGGAAGACGGCATTCAACACCCGGGACGGCCACTATGAATATCTGGTAATGCCCTTTGGCCTCTGTAACGCTCCTGCCGTCTTTCAAGAGTTGGTCAATGACATCTTCCGGGACCTTCTCTACTCCTGCGTAGTGGTGTACCTGGACGACATCTTGGTCTTCTCTCCGGATCTCCAGACTCACCGGAGGGACGTTCGTCAGGTCCTGCTCAGGCTCAGGCAGAATCACCTCTTCGCTAAATACGAGAAGTGCCTCTTTGAGCAGACCTCGCTTCCGTTTTTAGGCTACATTATTTCTCAGACCGGCCTATGAATGGATCCAGAGAAACTGTCTGCCATCGAGAAATGGCCTCGACCGGAGGGGTTGAAGGCCATTCAGCGATTCCTGGGCTTCGCCAACTACTACCGCCTCTTCATACCACACTTCTCTTCCCGGACCGCCCCAATTTCCGCGCTCACCCGTAAAGGTACTAATCCCAAAGAGTGGCCACCCGAAGCAGAGGAGGCCTTTCTTTCCCTAAAACAGGCCTTCTCTTCCGCCCCGGTGCTGCATCACCCAGATGGCAACAAGCAGTTCTTCCTGGAAGTTGACGCCTCCTCCTCTGGAGCCGGAGCGGTACTTACTCAAAAATCATCCTCCGGGAGAATGGTAACTTGTGGCTTCTTCTCTAAACTCTTCTCCTCCTCAGAGCGCAATTATTCCATAGGAGACCGAGAGTTATTGGCCATCAAACTGGCATTGGAGGAGTGGCGTTACCTGCTCGAGGGGGCTCTTCACCCGGTAATAATTTACACTGACCACAAGAACTTGGCTTACCTCCAGCATGCCCAGAGACTTAACCCGCGCCAAGCCCGGTGGTCCTTGTTTTTTGCTCGCTTTGATTTTGTTCTTCATTTTCGCCCGGCTGACAAAAACGTCAAAGCAGACGCCTTGTCCCGATCCTTTCTGGTGTCCGATCTCGAGGAAGAACCTAAACATATCATCGATCCCGCCAGAGTATTGCAGGTGGCTCCAGTGAGTCTAAATCGTCTCCCTCCCGGTAAGACGTTTGTTTCAGTACCTGATCGGGAGAAGATCCTACACTGGGGCCATTCGTCTAAACTAGCTGGCCACGCCGGTCAGAAAAAGACCCTCCAGCTTATTGCCCGGCACTACTGGTGGCCTACCCTACACAAGGACGTAATAGACTTTGTTTCTACCTGTGTGTCCTGCGCCCGCAACAAAGTCCCGAGACACCTGCCAGCCGGTCGCCTCCTTCCGCTTCCTGTGCCTGCTGCCCCCTGGCAGCATATTGCTATGGACTTCATAACTGATCTCCCCATCTCTGCCGGTTGTACGGTCATTTGGGTGGTCGCTGACCGCTTTTCCAAGATGGCTCACTTTATTCCCCTGCCAGGCCTCCCGTCTGCACCCGAGCTGGCTAAAGACTTTATCCGCCACATCTTCCGTCTTCATGGCCTGCCCCTCCACATCGTGTCGGATCGTGGGGTACAGTTCACCTCACGTTTCTGGAGAGCCACTTGTAAACTGCTAGACGTCACCCTGGACTTCTCTTCCGTTTACCACCCACAGTCCAATGGTCAAGTGGAGCGAATCAATCAGAACCTGACCAGTTACCTCCGGCACTTCGTTAATGCCCATCATTCAGACTGGGTGGATCTCCTACCATGGGCCGAGTTCTCTTATAATAATCACCAGAGCGAATCCTCCTCCAAATCCCCGTTTTTTGTAGTCTTCGGTCAGCATCCTCGGATTCCTTTTCCTGTCTCCATCTCTGTGGACAACCCGGCTGCGGAATCTCTCGTTAGCAAATTTTCCTCCATTTGGGAGAGTACCCGATCCGCACTCCTTCAGTCGTCCGAACGGATGAAAAGACACGCTGACAAAAAACGCCTGGATCCTCCACAATTTCGTCCTGGAGATAAAGTCTGGCTCTCATCTAAATATGTCCAACTCAAGATACCTTCTTACAAGTTAGGGCCTCGGTTCATCGGCCCTCTGGAGGTCATCTGTCAGATCAACCTGGTGGCCTATAAATTGAAACTCCCGGCCAACTTACGGATCCCTAACTCCTTCCATGTATCTCTCCTCAAACCTGTGGTTCTTAACTCTTTTTCCAAGTCTACAGGTACACCTCCTGCTCCGGTTTCTGCTGAGGACGAGTTTGAGGTAGAGAACATTCTTGCCACCAAAAGGGTAAGAGGAAAGACCTTTTTTCTAGTAGATTGGAAGGGGTTTGGTCCTGAGGAGAGAACGTGGGAGCCCCGGGAGAACATCCATGCCCCTCTTATCCTTGCTAAATTTCTGTCCGGCCTAAAAAAGGGGGGGCCTAAAGGGGGGGGTACTGTAGCGCCGGCGTCCCTGCCCTCTGCTAGGCAGGGACGCTGTTCCCCTCACCTCTCTGCTCCGTGCCCGGCGTCCTCCTCCCGCTCTGCTGGCAGCGCGCGCTCCTTCCCGGCCACTGTGCTTAGGGCGCGCGCGCGCGCTCTCCCTCCCTCTTAAAGGGGCCGCGCGCGCCGTCCTAAGGAGTCCCCGGCCAATGGCTGGAGGACTTCACCATATATAAGGCACCTCCTCCAAAATGGAGGTGCCCGAGCAATGTTGTTGCACTGTTCACTACTCTGCTTCAGCCCTCAGGTCCCGTTGCCAGTTACCTGCCAGTTACCTGCCAGATTCCTGCCTGATTACTTGCTACCTGCCTGCTAGTCTGAGATCTGACGGTCTGCCTTACTATCCTGTCAGTCTGTCTAAGGACCAGCCTGCCCGCTCACCTGGGAGCGCACATCAGCTACCTGCCTGCTTGCCTGAGGTCCGACGGTCTGCCTTCCAACTCCTGTCAGTCTGTCTATGGACCAGCTTGCCCGCTCACCTGGGAGCGCACATCTGCTACCTGCCTGCTAGCCTACCTGGAGGCTCCGCCGTCACGTGCTGTGACCACCTGCCTGTCCAGTGACTCCTGCCCGCTCACCTGGGAGCGCTCATCTGCTACCTGTCTGCTAGCCTACCTGGAGGCTCCGCCGTCACGTGCTGTGACCATCTGCCTGTCCAGTGACTCCTGCCCGCTCACCTGGGAGCGCTCATCTGCCGCCTGTCTGTTGGTCTTCCTGGAGGCTCCGCCGTCACATGCTGTGACCACCCGTTCATCCAGAGACTCTCGCCTGCTCACCTGGGAGCTCACGTCTATCATCAGCCGCCACAGGTCGTACCAACCTTTTACCTAGAGACTGCCCCCGTCACTTGCCGTGACCACCAGCCCGTTCATCCAGAGACTGCCTCGGTCACTTGCCGTGATCTCCAGCCCGTTCACTCAGAGACTGTGCCGTTCACCTGCTGAGACTTCCAGCCCGTCTTCCCTGGTCGCCACCCGCTCCCTTACAAGGACCGCCCCCTTGTATAGTAGCTCAGAGGTTCCGCCTCCCAGACCCGTTACAGCCTTACACGGATTATGGAGTAACTTTTTATACTATTTATGAATAAAAGTTAATTTTTATTATTATTTTGGGTTGATATGGTCGTATTTCTCTCTTCAAGTATTTATCTATGTCGAGCGACTTAACCTATATTTCCACCATTAGGTGCTAGCCATTGAGCAGTATATATATTATCTTTAATATGCACCAATTGAGAAACTTACATTGGAGTGCTCAGTGTAAGTACACCTCCTGTATTAACAGTACATGATATATACAACGCTCAGCTGCATTATCAATACATTACATACACAGCGCTTAGCATAAGTGAATACACGCCCCTGTGTTATCAGTACATCTTGTATAAAATGCTGGACTTTTCCTTCTGTCCAAAGCCTGATGGGGGATGGGTGCCGCCTGCGCAGTGTGTCAGCACTTGCATATACCACACTACAGCGCCATTTAACTGAAAAGACTGTGTTCGAAGACACAGTGGCTTCAATAAATTGGAGCTGGATATCGCTAGATACGCAAGCGTTGACTCCAGCACCATTTTATTGAAGAATTCTGCTACAACGTCATAATAGCAGCGGGCACACGCCAGCCATCGCCTTTATCCCTATGGCCGGCGCGTGCGCATTGCTATGTTGACGTTATAGTACATTACTTAAAAAAAACAGTGCCGGAGTCAGCGCGTGCACATACCGCACATACCGCAATCTCCGGCGCCGTTTTATTGAAGACACTGTATACATGAATTTGCAGACACGGTGTCTTTAAAAAAAATGGCACAGGATAGCGCGGTATGCACAAGTGCTCACTCCGGTGCCATTAATAAGATTAAAAATGTACCAATAAAAATGCTCACCACCCGGGTGTAGAACGGGTTCAATAGCTAGTTGGAAATATCAGAGCAGTGTCCTCATCTCTGGAAAGCAGCACAATCACTGCACACCACATCCACAGTGGTGACAGATCTTCACATGTCTCTACATCACTTCTGACATACGAGTGCTGTGTATTGAAAAGTCTATAGTGATGTATGTGAGGAGGTATATATGTATATACACTGCTCAAAAAAATAAAGGGAACACTTAAACAAGACAATGTAACTCCAACTCAATAACATTTCTGTGAAACCTACCTGTCCAATTATGAAGCAACACTGATTGTGAATCCATTTCTCCTGCTGTTGTGCAAATGGAACAGACAACTGGTAGAAATGATAAGCAATTAGCAAGATACCCCCTCTAAAAGGAGTCGTTCTGCAGGTGGTGACCACAGACCATTTCTCTGTTCTCATCCTTTTTGGCTGTTGTTTTAGTCACTTTCATTTTGCCATTGCTCTCACCCCTAGAGGTACAGTAGCATGAGGCGGTGTCTACAGTACAACCAACAGACGTTACTCAGGTAGTGCAGTTCATGCAGGATGGCACATCAGTGCGAGCTGTGGCAATAAGGGTAGCTGTGTCTGTCAGCACAGTGTCCAGAGCATGGAGCAGATACCAGGAGATGTGGAGGGAGCCATAGGAGGGCAATAACCCAGCAGCAGGACCATTACCTCCTCCTTTGTGCAAGGAGGAACAGGAGGAGCACTGCCAGAGCCCTGCAAAATGACCTCCAGCAGGCCACAAATGTGCATGTGTCTGCACAAAAGGTTAGAAACCGACTCCATGAGGGTGGTATGAGGGCCCGACATCCACAGATGGGGGTTGTGCTCACAGCCCAACACCATGCAGGAAGCTTGTCATTTGCCACAGAATGCCAGGATTGGCAAAGTCACCACTGGCGCTCTGTGCTCTTCACAGATGAAAGCAGGTTCCCACTGAGCACATGTGACAGTCGTGAGAGTCTGGAGACGCCGTGGAGAGCAATCTGCTGCCTGCAACATCCTCCAGCATGACCGGTTTGGCAGTGGGTCAGTAATCGTGTGGGGTGGCATTTCTTTGGAGGGCCGCACAGCCCTACATGTGCTCGCCAGAGGTAGCCTGACTGCCATTAGGTACCGAGATGAGATCCTCAGACCCCTTGTGAGACCATATGCTGGTGCGGTTGGCCCTGGGTTCCTCCTAATGTAGGACAATGCCAGACCTCATGTGGCTGGAGTGTGTCAGCAGTTCCTGCAAGATGAAGGCATTGGAGCTATGGACTGGCCCGCCCGTTCCCCAGACCTGAATCCGATTGAGCACATCTGGGACATCATATCTCGCTCCATCCACCAACGTCACGTTGCACCGCAGACTGTCCAGGAGTTTGCAGATGCTTTAGTCCAGGTCTGGGAGGAGATCCCACAGGAGACCATCCGCAACCTCATCAGGAGCATGTCCAGGCATTGTAGGGAGGTAATACAGGCACGTGGAGGCCAAACACAATACTGAGCCTCATTTTGACTTGTTTTAAGGACATTACATCAAAGTTGGATCAGCCTGTAGTGTGTTTTTCCACTTTAATTTTGGGGGTGACTCCAAATCCAGGCCTCAATTGGTTAATAAATTTGATTTCCATTGATGATGATTTTTGTGTGATTTTGTTGTCAGCGCATTCAACTTTGTACAGAACAAAGTATTCAATGAGAATCATTCATTCAGATCTAGGATGTGTTTTTTGAGTGTTCCCTTTATTTTTTTGAGCAGTGTATATATACACACAAACACACTTAGCTCCGACAGAACCTCACAATACATCTTAGGCCTTCTTCACATGTACACGTGAAACTGTGGCATGGTCCATTTTTACCATCTGTGTGTACATGTGTGCGGTCTGTGTGACACGTACCGGAATAAAACAAGAAATTACTGATTTTTATGTGTTAAAGGGAACCTGTCACCAGAAAAAAACGCTATTAACCTGCAGATATGGGGATAATCCGCTGGTATTAATCTGCCCAGCGCCTGCACTTAGCCGAACGCTGTGGTGAGAAAATTAACTTTATTCCCCCCGCAGTGTTCCGGTTTCAGTCACGGGTTGGCGCTGGCTCAGTCACCGCTCTGGAGTGAATAGAGCTCTGGCCGTAACTGCACCCTCTGTCATGACTGACAGCTACAATGCAGAGCCCGTGTCAAGTCAGGGACAAGGCGCAGTTACAGCCAGAGCTCTGTACTCTCAGAGCTGTGACTAAACCAGTGCCGCCTTCGTGACTGAAACGCCGAGGGAGGGGAATAAAGCTCATTTTCTCCCAGGCAAGTTAGTAGCGCTATTAACCTGCAGATTAATAGCGTTTTTTCTGGTGACAGGTTCTATTTTAAGATGTGAAAAGCCAATGAGACACAGCACGGTGGCTCAGTGGTTAGCACTACAGCCTTGAAGCGCTGGGGTCCTGGGTTCAAATCCCACCAAGGACAACATCTGCAAGGAGTTTGTATGTTCTTCCCGTGTTTGCGTGGTTTCCCTCTCTCACTCCAAAGACATACTGATAGGAAATTTAGATTGTGAGCCCCAACAGGGACAGCGATGATATTGTATGTAAAGTGCTGTGGATTATGTTGGTGCTATAGAAAAATACACTGTGTGCAGAATTATTAGGCAAGTTGTATTTTAGAGGATTATTTTTATAATTGACCAACAACTATGTTCTCAATCAACCCTAAAGACTCATAAATATCCAAGCTTTATATTTTTGGAAGTTGGAGTGGTTTTTTTTTAGATTTGGCTATCTTAGGAGGATATCTGTTTGTGCAGGTAACTATTACTGTGCAGAATTATTAGGTTACTTAATAAAATACAAATATAATCCCATCTCATTTGTTTATTTTTACCAGGTAAACCAATATCAGTGCACAAAATTTAGAAATAAAAATTTCTGACATGCAAAAACAAAAAAAAAACAAAAAAAAAAAGAGTGATCAATATAGCCACCTTTTCTTTATGATGACACTCAACAGCCTTCCATCCATAGATTCTGTCAGTTGCTTGATCTGTTCTGATTTTACACTCCTGTCAGTGTACAGTGCTTTCTTCTACAGCAGTCACATCAGTGATTGATGTGGCTGCTGTAGAAGTGACCCATATCGCCAAGGGACAATCTGGATTACGTCGTGATGGCGGACAGGTGAGGGATATGTTTTTTTTATTTTTGTTTTTTTACAGAAGATCGAGGGCTTCGGGGATTGAGAGAACAATAAAAAAAATTATTAAAACCATGTGTAATTTTATTTTAATAAAATACTTTACTCTGACAGTGTTTTTATTGAAAAAGCATATACCGTATATATATATATATATATTTATGGATACAGGAGTGCACAGCAAATGTGGAGTCCAATAATATTAAAGAAGGTGCTAACCCATGTGGTATAACCAAGTATGCAAGTAAAAGAGAAAAGAACTACATGCTCAGAGCAGCACACTTCTATATATAAAAGGTATAATTTTATTCCATAAACCTCATAGACAAAACATTTAAAAATTATATAGACACAAAGGGGTCTGGCCCTCATGACTGCTCAAGTTAATAGATGGTCACCAATACCGATGCAATAAATAGACAATACTTTGTATATCATGCAATAAATACATGCGTATATAACATATCAAAATACACAGATAGAATTTACAGAAGAGAGTCCATGAACACTGTAAAGAATAAACCAAAAAAAGCAATAGCCACAACGTGATTTTTTTTGCCACTTAATCATCAAGGTTTGTGCAATATAAGAGCCCAATGTCTAATATAAATGAACGAGTAATATCAAATCCTTAATGCTCCTGCAAAATAGCACAATAGTCTTACAAGGTATTCTTATAAAAAATCCCAATAATGCAAAAGGTCTCTTATTATCAATATACAGGGATAAATGTCCGAAATAAATATTATCTATAGCCTATATTCAGCGTAAGTTAACTATATCACTTGATCCGACCCATCTGCATATATCTAGATGTAACATATCCGCATATACAGGATGTAATACCTGGCAGAAAGAGATGTAGACGCGTGTACCCTGTCAGTGTGGCTAGTGCTAAAGTATAACAGTCATGTGGAAAGGATGAAGGACCAGAGCCCCATGCCCCACGCGTATCGCCGTGTCTCCGCGCAGCTTCGTCAGGGGAATAACGTCCACTGGTTCCTGGCTTGTCTTTATATCATGGTTAAATAAGCTAATAGTATACTGGTGTGTTTCTTCTGCCGACATAATCTCAACCGGACATGACATCATCGGCTGGAGGGCGGAAGTGATGAAGTCAGCCAGGAGAGTCTGAGTGTGGGCAAACACCTTGCCCTTACTATGCTGTTGCACAACCGCAAAACAAAGAGTAGTTACTTACCGGTAACGAAATTTCTCGGTACCCATGATGGCACCACGGAGAGAGGGGATCCGCCCTTCAAGGACAGGAAACCTACAGATAAAAAGGGCGGCACCTCTCTCCCGCATCAGTTGGTTTACAGAGCACCGAGAGGACCGCCAGGTTAGTAACATCATATATGGCATTTTTATTTATATATGTACAGTACAGACCAAAAGTTTGGACACACCTTCTCATTTAAAGATTTTTCTGTATTTTCATGACTATGAAAATTGTACATTCACACTGAAAGCATCAAAACTATGAATTAACACATGTGGAATTATATACTTAACAAAAAAGTGTGAAACAACTGAAAATATGTCTTTTATTCTAGGTTCTTCAAAGTAGCCACCTTTTGCTTTGATGACTGCTTTGCACACTCTTGGCATTCTCTTAATGAGCTTCAAGAGATAGTCACCGGAAATGGTTTTCACTTCACAGGTGTGCCCTGTCAGGTTTAATAAGTGGGATTTCTTGTCTTATAAATGGGGTTGGGACCATCAGTTGTGTTGTGCAGAAGTCTGGTGGATGCACAGCTGATAGTCCTACTGAATAGACTGTTAGAATTTGTATTATGGCAAGAAAAAAGCAGCTAAGTAAAGAAAAACGAGTAGCCATCATTACTTTAAGAAATGAAGGTCAGTCAGTCCAAAAAATTGGGAAAACTTTGAAAGTGTTCCCAAGTGCAGTTGCAAAAACCATCAAGCGCTACAAAGAAACTGGCTCACATGAGGACCGCCCCAGGAAAGGAAGACCAAGAGTCACCTCTGCTTCTGAGGATAAGTTTATCCGAGTCACCAGCTTCAGAAATCACAGGTTAACAGCAGCTCAGATAAGAGACCAGGTCAATACCACACAGAGTTCTAGCAGCAAACACATCTCTTCAACAACTGTTAAGAGGAGACTTTGTGCAGCAGGCCTTCATGGTAAAATAGCTGCTAGGAAACCACTGCTAAGGACAGGCAACAAGCAGAAGAGACTTGTTTGGGCTAAAGAACACAAGTAATGGACATTAGACCAGTGGAAATCTGTGCTTTGGTCTGATGAGTCCAAATTTGAGATCTTTGGTTCCAACCACCTTGTCTCTGTGCGACGCAGAAAAGGTGAACCGATGGACTCTACATGCCTTGGTTCCCACCCTGAAGCATGGAGGAGGGGTTGTGATGGTGTGGGGGTGCTTTGCTGGTGACTCTGTTGGGGATTTATTCAAAATTGAAGGCATACTGAACCAGCATGGCTACCACAGCATCTTGCAGCGGCATGCTATTCCATCCGGTTTGGGTTTAGTTGGACCATCATTTATTTTTCAACAGGACAATGACCACAAACACACCTTCAGCCTGTGTAAGGGCTATTTGACCAAGAAGGAGAGTGATGAGGTGCTACGCCAGATGACCTGGCCTCCACAGTCATCAGACCTGAACCCAATCGAGATGGTTTGGGGTGATCTAGACCACAGAGTGAAGGCAAAAGGGCCAACAAGTGCTAAACACCTCTGGGAACTCCTTCAAGATTGTTGGAAGACCATTTCCGGTGACTACCTCTTGAAGCTCATCAAGAGAATGCCAAGAGTGTGCAAAACAGTCATCAAAGCAAAAGGTGGCTACTTTGAAGAACCTAGAATATAAGACATATGTTCAGTTGTTTCACACTTTTTTGTTAAGTATATTATTCCACATGTGTTAATTCATAGTTTTGATGCCTTCAGTGTGAATGTACAATTTTCATAGTCATGAAAATACAGAAAAATCTTTAAATGAGAAGGTGTGTCCAAACTTTTGGTCTGTACTGTATATATATTATTTTATTTATTTATTTTTTTCCCAGACACACCCTGTGACTAAACAACAGGTAGTAACGATTGTGCACACCCATGTGTAAGAAAAAAGGGGAGGGAATGTACGGGTGCCGTCATGGGTTCTGAGAAATTTCGTTACCGGTAAGTAACTACTCTTTCTCTTTCCCCATGACGGCACCACGGAGAGATTGCAGAGCAGTGAAGATTAGGGAGGGACCACCACTTCCAGAACCCTTCTGCCAAAGGTAAGATCTGAAGACGATGTTAGATCCAGCCGGTAGTGTTTAAAGAACGTGGAGTGAGAAGACCAGGTCGCCGCTCTACATATCTGTTCGATTGAAGCTCCGGCCTTCTCCGCCCAGGAGGCTGCCACTGCCCTCGTCGAGTGAGCCCTTAAGCCCACCGGCGCTGTTTCCCCGCTTGAGGAATAAGCCAGGGAAATGGCTTCCCTTATCCACCTTGCCAGGGTTCCTTTAGAAGCTTTCTGTCCCTTCCGAGATCCCTGGAAGCACACAAAAAGAGCCCTGTCCTTCCTACACTCCCGTGTGGCCTCTAAATATTGCATAATGCACCTCCTGACGTCCAAGGTGTGAAGGGCCTCTTCCCCCTTGTTTTTTGGGGCTGCGCAGAAGGAAGGGAGGGTAACCTCCTGTGACCTGTGAAAAAGGGACCCCACCTTAGGAAGGTACGCAGGGTCGGTCCTAAGCGTCACTCTGTCGTCTAGTATTTGTGTAAAAGGGGGTCCTGCGGATAGTGCTTGGATGTCACTAATGCGGAAAGCCGAGGTGAGGTGAGGGCTACCAGAAGGGAAGTCTTAAGGGACAAGGTTTTAAGGGACGCTTCTGTAGCACCCTGAGGATTCGGCTGCTACAGGGGTATTGCACCTCAACCCAGAGGTGTGATATTCCACTCCCGGGTAAGGATGGAGAGTGGAACTGAGCTCGGTAGGCTGCATGCACTACACACATCCCATTTCCGAGGAACAGGCCGACGGTACTCCCACTTAGAAATGTGCAGGTACGACCGAGTCTGTTCCTGGCTGGAGTGGGAGGGGGGTGGTACATCCCATGTAGTGTAGGGGCAGATAGGGGGAGCAGCCTGGGTAAAGTTAGGAGCTCATTGGGTGCTGGTCACCTGAGCTCACACATAGAGGGTGTATATAAGGTGGGCACCAACTAGAATCAGGGTCAGACGCAGAGAGTCAGATGCAGAGAGGATCAGCTGCAGAAAACAAGTTAGGAGAGGAGAGAAGAAAGACCAAGACCCAGAGTGAGAGAGGAGAAAAGAGAAAGACCCAGAGCACAGAAGAGAAGGGACCCAAGAACCCAAATCAGAGCACCGGGTGAGGAGTCAGCATCAGGGTACCGGAACCCAAGCTGGTGGGGGTAAAAACAATCCCCAGCCAGAGACCGGAGACCGTGGGCAGTGTCTGTCACGGTCACCCACCACATTCACCCCGAAGGCACACCACATGAAGGGTCAGGGAACCCAGGGCCAAGGGTGTCCCAACAGAAGGCCCGAGGGAGCTGGACCTAGGTGGATCACTGGTGGGGACGGCTGAAGAAAGGACAGAGGGAGAGCTCAGGGCCACGCTCCGGACTTGTTTGGGGGTTGGCTGGATCCAGGACCTGGTGGACGCAGCACGGCTCGGGTGGTCACTAGCAGCTGGAGTGACCAGTACAACATCTGCAGTAAGTAAACACCCTTAACTGCACAACCCGACTCTGTCTTCTCTGCCGTCTGCACTACACCACCACAACCCCCATCCTCTGCGCCTGTCCCCTCTGAGGCTATACCCCTCCCGTTGGGGGTTATCCCACCAAGCTGCGCACCCACCATCAGCCTCAGCGGACCCTGCTGCAGCGGCGGCCACAGTGACCGCATCACAACGGGTGGCGTAGTCGACACAAAAGAACTTTAGTAACATCTGTAGAACTGCCACATCACACTGAGCTTGACGCCCTGGGCACGGGACCGGGTCACAGCCGCTCGGAGACTACAACCCCCCCCATCTGATCCGGTGCCGGGTATTCCCCTCAAAAAGGAATATGTCCCAGGGGGCGCGTCAACTTTGGCGTAGTCGGCAGGATTACGTGCCCGCAACACCCGGGTACTGCGTGCCTGAAGAAAAGTGCAAGTTTACCTCAGAAAGAAGTCTCCCGCCGGTTCCGGAGGGTCCACGCCATCGGACTCCATCACCAGTCGTTTCCCGCCGATTGTCCGCCATTTCCAACTTGTTCCCGCCATCTGCAGAGTTTCCCGCCACTGGGCGACGCTTCCCGCCAAAACCGCAGATTTCCCGCCTTGGAAGAGCAGCGGACGCCATTATGGGCGTGCCAAAGGAGGGCAAGAGGCCACCTCCCATCGTGGGCTGGGACAGAAAATGGCGCCAAAAGTGGAAACCGCCCCCACCAACAGAGACTGTGATGCTAGAGGTGTCTGTCAGCGTGAAAGAACTACCCCTGGAGCTGACAGTCACCGAGTTGCCCCGGGACCGCCCTCGAAGGGGGAGGAGACGAAAGAGAAGAGAAAAGATGGGTGTCGCTTGGAGCAGTCTGGAGCGAGCGCACCCGGAGGCGAGAGGTCTAACGAGGAGTAGCGGAGGAGCTCACCCGGAGATGGAGAGAAAGCAGAACAGCACCGGCCCGCTGGCCAGGAGTCTGCTAGAGACCGAGGAAGGAGGGCAGAGCAGCACCGGCCCGCTGGCCAGGAGCCTGCCGGAAGAAGAGCAGAGCAGCACCGACCCGATGGTCAGGAGCCTGCTAGAGTCCACAACCCCGCTAGGTCTAGCGGAGATCTTAGCGCAGCTCCCCCGAGACCGGGAGTGTGCACAAACTGCCTTGGAGGGCCTCGCAAGGAGGATGGCCCGGGTACAGCGTGAGATACTGGCGGAGTGGAGCCGGGAGATGGCCCAGCAAGCTGGAACCCGTCCACGGAGCATGCTCCCCTGGGAGAGGACACCAACTGCCTCTACGGATGACGCGGGAGGACCCAAGGTCGGAGACGGCGCCGAGAAGGGAGCCGAACGCATGGAGGCAGGTAAAGGGTACGCCTATACCCCAAGCCGTGACACCGCTTACCTGCCCCAGCTCCCCGTCGCAGAGCCCGAAAGTCCCCCTGCTGTGCCCGTAGCCGCCATGTCACCGCTATGGACTAGGCCCCGACCGGAAGCCGCCGCAGCGACCCCTGTGACGTCACGCGCCTCGACCCGGAGCGTGACAAAGCAGGAAATACCACCAGCCTGGTCGCAAGGCCTAGTACCCCCGGGCGCCGCATCACCAACAGCGCCCCCTACCTCCGCGGAGCCTCCGGCCTGGCCGCAAGGCCAGGTAGCCCAGGGTGCCGCCGTCCTAACGGTGCCCTTCACCTTCCAGGTGCCCCAGGCCTGGCCGCAAGGCCTGGGCAACCCGGGCGCCACCACCACCGCGCCCGCGCCCGTAAAACCAAGGGTGCCACACCTGGGGGAGGACTTGTTCAGCCAGCTCACATGGCCGGACGGGTCTGAAGTAACAACCAGCTATAAGCAAAGAGCAGGAGGGAGCCGTCGTTGAGGACGGGAATAGAGACTGTATATAGTTGCCCGTCGGGGCACAGTGAACCGTTGCTGCTAAAATAGTCCCCGTTGGGACCAGTGAACTGTTTACCCGTTAACCCCTTCATCCTACAGGCTGAGGACTGTGAGCAGCCATTCCCTTCCCTCTACCTGGCCGAGGACTGAGAGCGGCCAACTTCCCCTGTATATAGTTGCGCTTCCTAAAGCGCCCCCTACCGGTTTTATAGAAAACCAGTTTTTCTAAGAGACTGTCGCACTTTTCCCGGACACACGTTGCACAGTGTCCGGAGGAGGAACCTGAAACAAGAAACGACTACGAGAATGTTTATATGAAAAGTTTTATATGATGTTTTATATGTTTATGTTTATGAAAAAAAATGTATGTTTTGGTGTTTTTGTCTTACAGCCCGAGGACGTGCTGTGATTTACCAGGGGGGAATGTAGCACCCTGAGGATTCGGCTGCTACAGGGGTATTGCACCTCAACCCAGAGGTGTGATATTCCACTCCCGGGTAAGGATGGAGAGTGGAACTGAGCTCGGTAGGCTGCATGCACTACACACATCCCATTTCCGAGGAACAGGCCGACGGTACTCCCACTTAGAAATGTGCAGGTACGACCGAGTCTGTTCCTGGCTGGAGTGGGAGGGGGGTGGTACATCCCATGTAGTGTAGGGGCAGATAGGGGGAGCAGCCTGGGTAAAGTTAGGAGCTCATTGGGTGCTGGTCACCTGAGCTCACACATAGAGGGTGTATATAAGGTGGGCACCAACTAGAATCAGGGTCAGACGCAGAGAGTCAGATGCAGAGAGGATCAGCTGCAGAAAACAAGTTAGGAGAGGAGAGAAGAAAGACCAAGACCCAGAGTGAGAGAGGAGAAAAGAGAAAGACCCAGAGCACAGAAGAGAAGGGACCCAAGAACCCAAATCAGAGCACCGGGTGAGGAGTCAGCATCAGGGTACCGGAACCCAAGCTGGTGGGGGTAAAAACAATCCCCAGCCAGAGACCGGAGACCGTGGGCAGTGTCTGTCACGGTCACCCACCACATTCACCCCGAAGGCACACCACATGAAGGGTCAGGGAACCCAGGGCCAAGGGTGTCCCAACAGAAGGCCCGAGGGAGCTGGACCTAGGTGGATCACTGGTGGGGACGGCTGAAGAAAGGACAGAGGGAGAGCTCAGGGCCACGCTCCGGACTTGTTTGGGGGTTGGCTGGATCCAGGACCTGGTGGACGCAGCACGGCTCGGGTGGTCACTAGCAGCTGGAGTGACCAGTACAACATCTGCAGTAAGTAAACACCCTTAACTGCACAACCCGACTCTGTCTTCTCTGCCGTCTGCACTACACCACCACAACCCCCATCCTCTGCGCCTGTCCCCTCTGAGGCTATACCCCTCCCGTTGGGGGTTATCCCACCAAGCTGCGCACCCACCATCAGCCTCAGCGGACCCTGCTGCAGCGGCGGCCACAGTGACCGCATCACAACGGGTGGCGTAGTCGACACAAAAGAACTTTAGTAACATCTGTAGAACTTCCACATCACACTGAGCTTGACGCCCTGGGCATGGGACCGGGTCACAGCCGCTCGGAGACTACAACCCCCCCCATCTGATCCGGTGCCGGGTATTCCCCTCAAAAAGGAATATGTCCCAGGGGGCGCGTCACTTCCCCTAGAGGTTCAAAGGGGCCTCTGGTCAGGGCTGAAAGAACAAGATTTAAATCCCACGGAGGAGCCTTCCGGGAGGGGATGGGCCTGGATCTATGAGATGCTCTGATGAACCTGGAGACCCATCTATCCCTTGCCAGGTTGCAGTTATACAGGGCTCCCAGAGCTGCCACCTGAACGTTCAGCGTGCTCGTGGCCAACCCCAGCTCCAACCCCCTCTGAAGGAACTCCAGGATGGTAACCACGGGGGCCTCCCCCACTATATCCGTACCTGCAAAGGAAAGGAATTTCTTCCAAGTTTTCCCGTAGAGCCTAGTAGTTACAGGTTTCCTACGCTGCAGCAAGGTAGAGATTAGATTGGGGGAAAACCCTTTATCCCTCAAGAGTGACCTCTCAAATTCCAAGCTGTCAAGTGCAGGTTTGTTACCTGCGGGTGGAGAACTGGACCCTGAGACAGCAGGTCCGGAACTTCCGGAAGGACCCAGGGGTCGGAGACGGACATGATCCTCAGCCAGGAAAACCAAGGCCTTCTTGGCCAGAAAGGGGCGATCAGGATCGCATTCGCCTCGTCTTCCCTGACCTTCCTCAGAACTGCCGGAATGAGAGCAATCGGAGGAAAGGCATATACTAGCTGGTGGCCCCATGGAATCAAAAAAGCGTCTAGTGCTACTGGATTCCCCCTGGGGTCGATCGAGCAAAACGTGTCCACCTTTTTGTTTTTCCAGTTGGCGAATAGGTCTATACATGGGATTCCCCAAGCCCTCGTGATTTTTTTGAACACTAGCTGGTTCAACTCCCACTCGCCCTGTCTCAACTGGGTCCGGCTTAGGAAGTCCGTCGTGACGTTCATTGACCCTTTTATGTGCAGAGCTGATAAGGACTCTAGATTACTCTCTGCTACGTGGAGGATGGAGCTTGACGCCTGAAGAAGGGAGATGGACCGGGTACCCCCCTGGTGATTTAGACATGCCACCACTACTCGGTTGTCCGAGAACACTTTCACGTGGTGACCTTTTAACACATTTAGAAATTCCAAGAGGCCATACTTCACTGCCAGAAGTTCTTTCATGTTGGAGGAAGAACCTTCCACCCCCTTTGCCCAGACTCCCTGAGCCACTCGGTCCTCTAAATGAGCCCCCCACCCCCTGGGGCTTGCATCTGTCGTCAGATCTTGGGGTGACGGTATTGTCCATGGGACGCCCCTGCCTAGATTTTCTTTCTTTGTCCACCATGTTAGGGAAAGTAAAGTTTTTGAGGATAAGGTCAGTCGACCTTCTAAGTGCCCTCTTAGAGATTTTTCTGCCCTCAAAATCTCCCATTGTAAGACCCTGGTGTGCAACTGAGCCCAGCGGACCCCCGGGATGCAGGCAGTCATAGAACCGAGGAGGGACATTGCTCCCCTTAGTGTCATAACCGGATGCTTCCTCACATAGGACACACGGGCTATCATATTTTGGACTTTCTCTTCCGGAAGACGGCATTCCTGACTTCTTGAATCTAACAGGATACCTAAGTATTCCTGTAGCTGAACTGGCTCCACTCTGGATTTTTTTAGATTTAGAAGCCATCCCAAATAGAGATGAGCGTTGTTCTACTCGAACTGTTCGCCAATCTCAAATTCGAGCTGTTTTGGGCGGTGTTCGAGCCGGTCGGCGAACACGAACAATTTGAGAAAAATTCGGCTGTTCGAGGTTATGTTCGATAACTGTTCGTGCACCAAAATCATAACTGGATTTTTTCTCAGTAATGATGAAAATTAATGTTAATACGCAGTTTGAGTGTACAGCGGGACGGGGGGAGGGGCAGGGGATGGATCTCTGCAGGAACAATGAAGATCTCCATTTTTTTTTCTCTTTTCCGCATTTGCAGTGGGGAGGTGCAATCTGTCAGCCTATCAGCAGCGCACACACGGAGCGAAGTGCTTTTTTTCACACAAGCAAGGGCATGTGTGATTGGCAGTGTATGTCACATGTCCTTGCCCTATAAGACCAAGCCATTTTCCCCGTCGCCACCATTTTCTCACTGCTGCAGCTGCGTGTTAGACGGCACCGCTGTTGCTGTGAGCGCTATACCTTGTTAATTTCAAGCCAATTTTCGCACAAATATACAGATAGCTTGGGAGTAGGGAATAGCTGTGATTGCAGTCCTTTTAAGGACTAGGTTACAGCATTTCCTACGACTTTTATCAGGCAGGTCTGTGCTCTTAAATAGATAGATTGTGGGAGTAAAGACTAATTGTAATTGGAGTCCTTTTCAGGACTAGGTTACATCAGTTCCTATCAGTTTTTGCCAGGCAGGTCTGTGCCAGTGCTGTGCAAGTTTTTTTCACAGCATTTGGCTGAATCTAGCAAAGCTAATCCTTTTTGGCCTATTGCAGAGTGTGTTAGTCAGTGGAGTAGCCTATCTGTGTTGCAAGATATACCACCTGTGTATAGAATACCAATTTTTTTACTGCACCTAGTGAAGTAAAATCTTTTGGGCATAGCATCATTCTATTAGTCCATCTATACTGACCTCCATCAGGTTGCAAACTGAATATAATTTTTTTCTGCATCTAGCTCTGAAAAAATATTTGGGCTTCTAGCAGTGTGTGGGACTTGGTCTATTAGTCCATCTATACTGACCTCCATCAGGTTGCAAATTAAAAATAATTTTTTTCTTCATTTAGCTCTGAAAAAATATTTGGGCTTCTAGCAGTGTGTGGGACTTGTTCTATTAGTCCTTCTATACTGACCTCCAGCAGGTTGCAAATTGAATATAATTTTTTTCTGCATCTAGCTCTGAAAAAATATTTGGGCTTCTAGCGGTGTGTGGGACTTGGTCTATTAGTCCATCTATACTGACCTCCATCAGGTTGCAAATTAAAAATAATTTTTTTCTGCATCTAGCTCTGAAAAAATATTTGGGCTTCTAGCAGTGTGTGGGACTTGGTCTATTAGTCCATCTATACTGACCTCCATCAGGTTGCAAATTAAAAATAATTTTTTTCTTCATTTATCTCTGAAAAAATATTTGGGCTTCTAGCAGCGTGTGGGACTTGTTCTATTAGTCCATCTATACTGACCTCCATCAGGTTGCAAATTAAAAATAATTTTTTTCTGCATCTAGCTCTGAAAAAATATTTGGGCTTCTAGCAGTGTGTGGGACTTGGTCTATTAGTCCATCTATACTGACCTCCATCAGGTTGTAAATTAAAAATATTTTTTTTCTGCATCTAGCTCTGAAAAAATATTTGGGCTTCTAGCAGTGTGTGGGACTTGGTCTATTAGTCCATCTATACTGACCTCCATCAGGTTGCAAATTGAATAAAAAAAATTTCTGCATCTAGCTCTGAAAAAATATTTGGGCTTCTAGCGGTGTGTGGGACTTGGTCTATTAGTCCATCTATACTGACGTCCAGCAGGTTGCAAATTGAATATAATTTTTTTCTGCATCTAGCTCTGAAAAAATATTTGGGCTTCTAGCGGTGTGTGGGACTTGGTCTATTAGTCCATCTATACTGACCTCCATCAGGTTGCAAATTAAAAATAATTTTTTTCTGCATCTAGCTCTGAAAAAATATTTGGGCTTCTAGCAGTGTGTGGGACTTGGTCTATTAGTCCATCTATACTGACCTCCATCAGGTTGCAAATTAAAAATAATTTTTTTCTGCATCTAGCTCTGAAAAAATATTTGGGCTTCTAGCAGTGTGTGGGACTTGGTCTATTAGTCCATCTATACTGACCTCCATCAGGTTGCAAATTAAAAATAATTTTTTTCTTCATTTAGCTCTGAAAAAATATTTGGGCTTCTAGCAGTGTGTGGGACTTGTTCTATTAGTCCTTCTATACTGACCTCCAGCAGGTTGCAAATTGAATATAATTTTTTTCTGCATCTAGCTCTGAAAAAATATTTGGGCTTCTAGCGGTGTGTGGGACTTGGTCTATTAGTCCATCTATACTGACCTCCATCAGGTTGCAAATTAAAAATAATTTTTTTCTGCATCTAGCTCTGAAAAAATATTTGGGCTTCTAGCGGTGTGTGGGACTTGGTCTATTAGTCCATCTATACTGACCTCCATCAGGTTGCAAATTAAAAATAATTTTTTTCTGCATCTAGCTCTGAAAAAATATTTGGGCTTCTAGCAGTGTGTGGGACTTGGTCTATTAGTCCATCTATACTGACCTCCATCAGGTTGCAAATTGAATAAAAAATTTTTCTGCATCTAGCTCTGAAAAAATATTTGGGCTTCTAGCGGTGTGTGGGACTTGGTCTATTAGTCCATCTATACTGACCTCCATCAGGTTGCAAATTAAAAATAATTTTTTTCTGCATCTAACCCAGCCAATAGTTTTGGCCTAATACCACAGTTTGGCCACTCAGCTCTGCTCGGTTACCATCCATTGTTTTTTTGTGCAAACAACTCCAGAGTTGTGAATTAGTTAACCACCAAAATGAGTGGAAAAAGGTCTGCTGCTGGTGGAAAGGGGAATAGGCGTGTTGGGAAGGGGAAAAAAGGTTGTGTCCGTGGGGTAGGTGCAGAAGAAAGACCATCTTCCAGCCAAACTAAAATGTCTACTTCTTTTAGCGGACAATGTGATAAGATCCCTTTCTTACGGCCACTGCCAATCACTAGAAATTCCAGATGAGGCACAAAAACAGCAGGTGCTTCAACGGATATCAAGTGCTCCTTTAAGTGGGCTCTCCTCCACATCAACTTCAACATCACAAATACTCCAGTCCTCAAAGGTGTCACCCAAATCGCACTTGCTTCCTCACAGCTCCCAAATCTCCAGCTGCCCGTCTGAGTATGAGGTAGAACAGATGGTTGAGTCTGCAGAGCTGTTTACTCATACTATAGCCTGGAAATCAGAGGTCGACTCCAGCGCTTCTGTGAATCCAGACGAGGAAATGATCTGCACTGATGCCCAGAATCTTTATGAGTCGGATCCAGGACCAGACGCAGAAGGTTCTGACCATAATGTAGACCCTCATTCCCAAACTGTAACTCCTGTTGGTGGAGACAATGAGGAAGACGATGATAAGACTCAAATACCTGATTGGAGCGACAACTTTAGTTTTTTGTCAGGGCAGGAACAGGTTGGCTCTGAGGACGACGGGTGTGATAACGCACAGGGTGATGATGATGAGGTCGGAGATCCCACTTACTGTCAACCCACAGTCAGCCAAGAGATGAGGTCAGCAGAGGAGGTGGAGGAAGATGCTAGTGACGACGAGGTCAGGTTGCGCCTTCCTGGACAGAGACGTAGTACTGGAAGCACGTCAACAACTGCATCCTCAAACACAACTCTGCCTCTCACCACAAGTCGTGGTGGCTCTTCAGGTCGCATGGGTGCTAAGCCTTGCATAGCCTGGGCATTTTTTCAGATCGATAAAGATGACCCAACTCGTGTTATCTGTAACATTTGTCAGCAAAAGCTAAGTAGAGGCCAAAAAATACATAGTTTGAGTACTTCATGCATGAACCGGCACATGGACATGAAGCATAAGTTGCAGTGGGAAGCTCAGTGTGCTACAATGCGGTCTAGCCGGCCGGGCCAACCACCGTCTGCCATATCTTGTGCATCCGCGGCCTCTTCATCCTCTGTGACTGGGGGGACAGCAGTCACACCTGTTTTGGGGCGCAGACCTGCCACCTCTTTACCCGCAACAGCCAGCGTGATTGGCAGGTCATCATTTTCTTTGGAGGTGGTAACACCAGCTGGTCTTGAGCGCTGTCCGACATCGATAGCACCACCTTTGGATCAAGGCAACCTAACATGTCCGCCTGCATCTTCCTCACAGACCGGCAGTTTGCCGGGGACACCCTTATCAACCCCGTCTAAGCACAATAGCCAGCCCTCGGTCCCTCAGATGTGGACAAGTAAAAGACCATTTCCTCCTAGCCATGAGAAAGCTAAGAGGTTGAATTTCACCATCTGCAAGCTCTTGGCTACAGAAATGCTGCCTTTCCGCCTGGTGGACACAGAGGATTTTCGAGACCTTATGTCCGTCGCAGTGCCCCAGTACCAGATGCCCAGTCGGCACTACTTCTCAAAGAAAGGTGTGCCTGCGCTCCACCAGCATGTCGCACACAACATCACCGCTTCTTTGAGAAACTCTGTGTGTGACAGGGTGCATTTCACCACAGACACTTGGACGAGTAGGCATGGACAGGGGCGTTACATGTCGCTGACTGGGCACTGGGTAACTATGGTGACAGCAGGACAAGGGGCTGCTGTCCAAGTCTTGCCGTCCCCACGAGTTGTGCGTCAATCCTCTTTATGTCAAAGTTCCTCCACTGCTTCTGCCTCCTCAACCTCCTCTCGGTCTTCCACCTGCACCCAAAGCCTGTCTGGTCATGCCACAAGCTTTCTAACTGCGCAGAAGGGATCCTGCACACCTCCTTACTATGCTGGCAGTAGGGCTCAACGTCATCAGGCGGTTTTTACATTGAAATGTCTGGGAAATGTGAGTCACACAGCTGAGGAGTTGTGGTCAGCTCTGGAGAACCAATTTCATGAATGGTTGTCTCCACTGGACCTGAAACCAGGGAAGGCCGTGTGCGACAATGCTGCAAACCTGGGTGCGGCCCTTCGCCGGGGCAATGTCACACACGTGCCTTGTATGGCTCACGTGTTGAACCTGGTTGTCCAGCAATTTTTAGCCCACTATCCCAGACTAGATGGCCTTCTGCAGAGGGCACGGTCGCTGTGTGCTCACTTCCGCCGTTCGCATCCCGCAGCTCAGCGACTTACATCTCTACAGAAGTCGTTGGGCCTGCCACTTCACCGGCTAAAATGCGATGTGCCTACCCGGTGGAATTCAACTCTGCACATGTTGCAGCGACTGTGGCAGCACCGACAAGCCCTGGTGCAATACGTTCTGACGTATAGCCTGGGCCAACGAGATTCAGAGGTGGGGCAAATCACGCTGGAGGAGTGGTCTCAAATCAGGGACCTATGCACCCTTCTGCACAGTTTTGAAATGGCGACGAAGATGTTTAGTGCTGACGATGCCATTATCAGCATGACTATTCCGGTGATTTACATGCTGGAGCACATGTTAAACAGAATTCGGAGTCAGGTGGTGGCACAAGAGGAGGTGGAGGAAGTAGAGGAGGAGGAGTTGTATGCGGAAGGGCTAACATCTGCAAGGTCCAGACGGTCGGCAGCACCAGGGCGGCAGGCATGTGAGGGTGGGGGAGATGATTTTACCAGGGCGCATGGTAGCAGCCAAACTAGTGAGGAAGGTGCAGGAGCCCAGGAAGAAGTGGAGGACGAACTGATGGAAGACTCATCAGATGAGGGAGACCTTGATCACATTTCTGTTGTGCGAGGTTGGGGGGAGAGGACAGAGGAAGGAAGCATGATTGTTACCTTGCCACCAACACAACAGGGACTTGGTGCTCCTGGATGCGCAACACACATGAGTGCCTTCTTGCTGCACTACCTGCAACATGACCCTCGAATTGTGAGAATTAGAAATAATCCTGACTACTGGGTTGCCACACTGTTAGATCCCCGGTACAAAAGTAAATTTGCAGAAATTATTCCTGCCATAGAAAGGGATGCACGCATGCAGGAGTATCAGCAGAGACTGTTGCAGAATCTTACATGTGCTTTTCCACAAAATACCAGTGGTGCACGTAGTGAATCTCACAGTTCCAACTTGCCAACCGTGGGACCGTCAAGTGTTCAGCACTCAAACCGTAACAGAACCACAGTATCTGCTGGTAACATCAATTTTGCGGAATCATTTCACCACTTTTTTAGCCCATCCTTTGCAAGGCCACAGGAGACAAGAAGTCTGACACATAGTCAACGCCTAGAGACGATGGTACAGGAGTATCTCCAAGTAAACATTGAAGCCACGACTGTGTCACTGGACCCTTGCTCTTTTTGGGCTTCCAATCTGGATAAATGGCCGGAGCTAGCCACTTACGCCTTGGAGATCTTGTCATGCCCCGCAGCCAGCGTTCTGTCTGAACGTGTGTTCAGCGCTGCTGGTGGTGTGCTGACAGATAAGCGCACGCGGCTCTCCACTGATAATGTAGACAGACTCACGTTCATAAAGATGAACAAATCATGGATCCGAAACGACTTTTCTACCCCTGTGTCATCCTGGGGAGAGTAAAAGCTTGATGATTGGTTAAAATCACCCTACCAACCGTTTTAAGCTTTCAAATTACTAATCATGTTTATCTGTATCTTGACTGGAAAATAATTTGGGCTTTGTAGCAGTGTGCAGCACTGATCCTATTAGGCCATCTATAATAAGCTTCACCAGATTTAAAATTAAAAATAAATTTTAGCTGCATCTAGCCCGGAAAATAATTTTGGGGCTCCGAGATGCGCAAGACACATAAGTGCCTTCTTGCTGCACTACCTGCAGCATGACCCTCATATTGTCAGAATTCGAAGTAATCATGACTACTGGGTTGCCACACTCTTAGATCCCCCAAACTTTTCGATCAACCTTTTCATTTTAATAAAGACCAAAAAAATGGTCATTTTTGAAATTATAAGCATTAGCAGGTTGTTAGAAACTGAAATCAAACAGTTTTCAACTCAAAACTTTATTCTAGGTGATGTTACATTTTCACATAGGACCCCTTGTTCGAAAGGAGCTTCTGAACTCTCTCGTCCATTGAATTTGTCAGGTTTTGGATGGTTTCTGCTTCAATTGTTTTGCATGAGGACAGAATACCCTCCCAGAGCTGTTGCTTAGATGTGAACTGCCTCCCGCCATCATAGACACTCCTTTTAATGATGCTCCAAAGGTTCTGAATGGGGTAGAGGTCAGGGGAGCATGGGGGTCACACCATAAGTTTGTCCCCTTTTATGCCCATATCAGCCAGAGATGCAGATGTTTTATGTGCAGCATGAGATGGTGCATTATCATGCAGAAAAATGATCTTGCTGTGAAATACACGGTTCTTCTTCTTGAACCATGGCAGGAAGTGCTGTTTGAGAAAATCCACATACATTATGGAGTTCATCTTTAGCGCCTTCAGGGATCCTAAAGGGGCCGACAATCTCTCTCCCCATGATTCCAGCCCAAAACATTACTCCACCTCCTCCTTGTTGGCGCTGTAGCCGTGTTTGCGTGGGGTGTCCATCAACCAGCCATCCTCCACTCCATTCATCTGGACCATCGAGCGCTGCACGGCACTCATCCGTGAACAAAACAGTTTTGAAATCAGTCTTCATGTAATGTTTGGCCCACTGGAGCCGTTTCTGCTTGTGTGAAGTGGATAGAGGAGGTCGACAGGATGGCGTATGCACAGCTGCAAACCTCTGAAGGACCCTGCATCTTGTTGTTCGGGGGACGTTGGAGGCACAAGCAGCTTCAAAAACTTGTCTGCTGCTATGACAAGGCTTTTTTGCCGCTGCTCTTTCAACCTGACGTAATTGCCTGTAGGAAAGAGTCCTCAATTTGCCCTTATCAGCACGCACACGTGTGTACTGTGAATCAGCTACATACTTCTTGATTGCCAAGACACTTCATCCTGATCATCGCACAATGTTGATTGTAGTCATGCCTTGACCTAAACACTCCACAATTTGTTGCTTCTCAGCAGCCAACACATCCTTTTTCTTTCCCATTTTGGCAGAAAATGTAGGCTGCTTAATAATGTGAGAGAGCCTTCTTAAGTAGTCTTGCCTTTCATTGGACACACCTGCCAAACTAATTAGCACAGGTGTCTGCAATTGCTTACAGTGATATAAAGAGCCCTGACACACATCACCATCAATGAGTTTAACTGACAAACAAACAAATTCTTCCCTTATCACTCCTAAACACTTTTTGCATAATAATTTGGAACGCGGTGTACATGTGCTTTTCCACAAAACACCAGTGGTTCACGTAGTGAATCTTACAGTTCTAACTTGCCAACCGTGGTCTGTATGGAATTGTTCAATAAAGGGCCCAAAATTAAGATAACATAGATGGGAGAGGTCTCTATGAATAGGAATTCCTAAGTATTTGATACCCTGTGAGGGCCAGGCAAAGGGAAAGTTGGACTGGATGGAATCCTATATGGATTTGGGGAGGGAGACATCGAGGGCCTCAGACTTCGCTGCATTGATTTTAAAATTTTACCATGTAACAAAGTGATCTATTTCAGCCATAACAGCAGGGATGGATATATGTGATTGAGTGATATATACTAGGACATCATCAGCAAATAGAGAGCACTTGTACTCGGTGCCTCCCACCTCAATCCACCTAATATTGGGGTTATGGCGAATTGATGAGAGCAGGTGCTCCGTCACTAGGATGTATAAGAGAGGGGACAGAGGACATCCCTGCCTTGTCCCATTGGTGATTGTGAAAGGTGATGAAAATGTTCTGACGCACCCCCTGGGCCTTGGGACACCCGGAGCCGGACCCTTTTTGGTGGATGCTGGTGGTTGTAGTCTTCGTGGCGGCGATCCGGTTCCGTGGCTCAGGGCGGTCAAACCAGTGGCGGAACTATTTATGTGGTTTTGATGTTTAAATGTCCGACTACGCCACCCGTGGATTGCGGTCAGAGTGAACCGCCGCTACAGGGCAGACCGCTAAGGCTGGTGTTGTGGGTGCAGCAGAGCGTAGCATAACTCCCCACGGGAGGAGTATAGCCTCAGGGCAGTGTATGCGGAGGATGGGGGTGATGGTGCAGGGCAGCAGCAGTAACGACACGGAGTCAGTGATGCAGTTCAGGGCCTTTACTCACAGTTCTTATTATCCAGACCACGTCTGCAGGTAACGGCTGCCCACGTCATACTGTGCTCACCAGGTGAGGGGCTCAGACAACTCCCAGATAACTTTGGAGCGCTTCACAGGACCCCCTTTGTGTGTCCTTTGTCTGGCCTTTCTTACCAACACTTCTGTCCGGCTGCCTCGGGCCTCCTCTTGGTAAACTTGGCGCCAGTTTCCCTGACCCTATGTGGTGCCTTCCTAGCGGGTGGAGCAAGGGGCTGCGCCACATAAAATGTCAGAGCCTCCGGTTTCTAGCTGAGGGTCGTTTCCTGCCTCCACTAGTTCGGGGACCCGTCTCCCCCTTTGGCCTGACCCCTCCACGCAGGTGGATTCGGGCGTGCGGTGGCGACTCGCCCGTCCGCACCCCTGGGATCCCTTCATTCCTCGTTCCTGGAGCCTTCTCCGCTCCTCTTCCTTCCTTCTCCCTCTTGCAGGCCTGGGCCTCTGTTACTAGGCCCGCCTCCGGAGCAGAGCTCATGCAGAGCCCCTGCTCCCTGCCACTTCTGCTCAGACTTCTCTGCACTGAACTAAGATGGTGCCCACCTTTTATACTCCCTTCTCAATGCACCCAGGAACTGCTTCCTCCCTGCTCCTGCACTGCAGGGTTCCCCTTCCTCAGTGTTCCCTCCCCCCACTCCAGCCAGGGACAGGGACTGTCGTGCCCATCTCAGGGGCATATTGGTCGCCCTGCCCCACGGCAATGTGGTGTAATGTATGCAGGTGTCGGGTCCTGATCCACACTCGATCCTTATCTGAGAGTGAGATATCACACCTCTGGGTGAGGTGCAATACGTCTGTAGCAACCGAGCCCTCGGTGCTACAGTTCCATTTATCTTCAGCCTAGGTGACGTATTGTGATACAGGGCCGTGATTTTGGCTATAAAAGGGTCCCCTAGACCCCTACCCCAAGCTTTTTAAGAGAATCATATATGGCGTGCCAGGAGACTCTATGGAATGCTTTCTCAGCATCCAACAAGAGTATCTACTTACAAATTTTTAACTGCATCTAGCCCAGGAAATACTTTGTGCCTAGTAGCAGTGTCTGCTAGTCAGCGGATTATCCCGGCTGTTAAGCAAGCTACACCACCTGTAGTTTGGACACTTAATTTTTTCAAAGGAAATGCTTCGGGACCACGGGATACTTAGTGAAGAGCATCAGGAGGCACCCCAAGGCATAGGGGCTGGGACTGGCACTAGGATGCCTTGCGGTGGACAGCCGAGCTCGATCCTTATAAAAGCTTTTTAACTGCAGCAGCTTTAGTGGACGCTACTGGAGCTGGAATTACGCGGCTGCTGGCATGAGACTTGCCCTCCAATAGATCCTTGTAAATGGATTTAAAGTGTATTCATTCAAATTAGAGGGACAATTTAAATTAAAAAGCTTAGAGCTGCCTCCACCACAGGGGGGCTCTCTCGACCCACCAGCGGACAGGCACCAGTATTGGGAGAGGGGGGCTGGCCGTCAGGGTTCACCGCGGCTCTGGCACAAACCCGGCGACACGGAGGTGGCACGGGCAGGAGCGGACTGGCCGTCTCGGCTTCTCACTTTTTGGATTTTAGAAGGGCATGACATGCCTATATCTGTGTCTCCCCCTCCTTTTACTCCTCCACCTCTTTTCTTTTCGCATGACTATATGTACTTGTCACTTTTCCATGTGTTAGTTGTGTCTTCTGAGCAGTTTGTCAGCTTTTGGACACCTTTGAAGGTGTTTTCTATGTGTTTCTATGTGTTTTTGTTTGCCTGCCATTGGTTTTAACGGTGTTCGAAGGTGTTCGACGAACAGTTCGACGAACAGTTCGGCGAACACACGGGTGTTCGACGAACCGAACCGAACTCGAACACTACGGGGGTGGCTCAACACTAATCCCAAACTTGTCAAAGAATCCATGACTACTGCTAGCTGGTCTTTGCAGTGGCTGAACGAGTTGCCTATAACCAGTAGATCGTCCAGGTATGGGACTATCAGGATGTTCCTCTCCCTCAGATGAGCCATGACTTCCGACATCACTTTCGTGAAGACTCTGGGGGCTATTGCTAACCCGAAGGGAAGGGCCCCATACTGGAAGTGTCTGATTGTGCCCCTTATTGGTATAGCTACCCTCAGGAATTTCTGGTAGTCCCTGTGAATGGGGACATGATAGTAGGCGTCTTTTAGGTCTAAGACCGTCATGAAACAGCCTGGAAACAGTAATTTCACACAAGTTTTTATTGACTCCATCTTGAAAGGTTGTATATTTAGAAACTTGTTTAATTTCTTCAGGTTTACGATAGTCCTGAGTGTACCATCCGGTTTTCTCCTGAGGAATAGTGGGGAGTAAAACCCCTCGCCTGCCTCCTGAGCTGAGACCTCCTGCAGGACTGCTCTGTCCACTAGGTCTAGGACTTCCTGTTCTAGAGCCAACTGCTCTACCGCTGAGGACCTTACGGGGGTTACTGTGAAATTTCCTCAGGGAGTGGAGAGGAACTGGAGTTTTAGCCCAGATTTTATCAGGCCCAAAATCCAGCCCACATTTGAAATCTTTTCCCAGGCTGGGAGGAAATGGGGCAGCCTTCCCCCCACCTGGGGCTTCGTTTCATTGGGCGGGCTTCTTGCTGTCACTAAAGGGCCTGTTGAACATAAACCCCTTGGCTTTCTTTTGTCTCCTATCTTCCCACCTGTCCTGATCTTTGGGGGGCCTCTTTCGCATTAATTTTTTGCTCCGAAAACCCTTCCTGAATGATGAACCGGAGAGGACCGGAAATCGTTTTTTGTCATCCCCGGCTTTATCCAGGATGTCATCTAGAGTAGATCCGAACAAAAATTCCCCTTCACAAGGGATGGAGCACAGTTTGGATTTTGTTTGGAGGTCGCCTGGCCAGCATTTGAGCCATAGGGCCCGTCTAGCTGCATTTGAAAAACTCCCTGCTCTGGCTGCCAGTCTGACGGAGTCAGCTGAGGCGTCCGCCAGAAAAGCCGCTGCGCCTTTCATCACAGGGATGGCCCCTATAATATCCTCCCTTGAAGCCTTGTCTTTTAGCTGAGATTCCAGCTGGTCCAGCCAAACCATCAAGGATCTGGCTGTGCAAGTGGCTGCCACTGCAGGTTTTAACCCCCCCCCTGCCGCTTCCCAGGCTCCTTTCAGAAAGGAGTCCGCTTTTTTGTCCATAGGGTCTTTGAGTACCCCCATGTCTTCAAACGGCAGGGAATATTTTTTAGAGGCTTTGGCTACCGCCACGTCAATTTTTGGCGCTTTATTCCAGAAAGAGCATACAGGGTCCTCAAAGGGGTATTTCCTTTTTGGGGTCAACAACCCTTTTCTCTCTGGCTTCTTCCATTCTCTCTTAATCAGGTCGTGTACCTGATCATTAAGAGGGAAGGATCTCTTTCTTTTCTGACCTAAGCCACTGAACATTATCTCTTGGATGGACTTTTTGGGATGAGGGTCTACAAACCCCATGGTGGACCTAACTGCTTTGATTAAGCTATCTGTTCCGTCTATAGGGAAACAGTTACGACCACCGTCCTCTGAAGATGAGGAAGCAGATGATGAACCGGATGATTGAGATACCGCAACTTCCTCATCTGATTTACTAGACTCTGACTCCGGGGAAAGGTGCCTAGTTTTTTTATGCTTCTTCCCCCCCTTTTGGAGGGATTTAAAGGTATCTTCGACTTGTGATTTTATCAGGGATCTGAGCTCGGTAGCAAACTTAAGGGTCTCCTCACAGATGGTTTGCTCGATGCATGAGCTACATAGTCTCTTTTGCCATGTGGTGGGTAGATCTGCTGCGCCAAGTGCGCAGGCCCTGTTTTTAAACTTCCCCGTGCTCTTCCTTCCCTAAGAAGAAAAAAGAGGGGGGAGGGTCCAAATTACAAGTGAACTTTCACGAAGATCACTTACTGCCTATACGAAAGAGAGAGAGGGAATACCGCATTCGAAGAGGAACCTGCTCTGGTAGCTGGGTCTTTCGCCGAGGCTGATGCCGTGCCGGAATCTTTGCCACGCTGAGAAGACCTGCCGGACCGACCGCTTCCTCCGCCACCTTGAATATGTTGACGCGGAGGGCTGCTGGAGGGTCCTTTCGTGCGTTTCCTCTGAGGCGATGGTGATGGAGAAGGTGAGTGGGGGCGCAGGGACTGCACCTCCTGGGGCTCCTGGTCACTCATACTGCTGATTTTCACGTATGCCAGGAAGCATTTTTCCTTTGCTTCCCTAGCAATTTAAGCTATGCAGGTGACCGCCCCCTCCCCCTCCAACACCGATGTGGGGAGCGCCCCCCTCTGGCCAGGGCACCGCTGTGTCCTCCATGTTAGGCCTTTCCCGCGCGCACGTTTGAACTCGCCGCTCCTGCGGCCGCGTCACTTCCGGGCGCCTCCCGCGTCACTTCCGGCGCGCGCGCGTGGGGGAGCGTCGGTGTGCGCGCGCACCCGCCCAAACGCCGAATCGCTATCCGGCAAGCATGCGGGGCGTGCGCTGCACAAGGCCCAGACCCTGACCCAGGGCTCAGGCCTACTCCCAACCCGAGCCCTGAGCCTCCTATACTTACCGCCTGGGCCCGACGCCACAGGAGACCGCGGCTTGCTTCGCATCTCCCTGCCACCCTAGAGGCCCGCTGACCCCAGCTGTGGCGCTTCAGGACACCGCACCAGCCGAGGCAGGGAACCCCCGCTGCCTGAGCCGGACTGGTTGGGCCTGGTAAGTAAAATCTTCTTTCTTCTTTTCTTCAGGATTTGATCCGTAGGTCCCTGTCAAGGACAGGAAACCAACTGATGCGGGAGAGAGGTGCCGCCCTTTTTATCTGTAGGTTTCCTGTCCTTGAAGGGCGGATCCCCTCTCTCCGTGGTGCCGTCATGGGGAAAGAGAAAAAAAACTCCCCCTGTCTGTGCAGCTATGCTGCTTCCTACGGGGAGCCTGTAACCACGTTAGCCACCTTATTCACATGACAGGCTGATATGTAATTGAAGGTAATGCCCAAAAACTAGAAGATGAACACAAGCAGTAATATATAGATGAGGATAGGGAAAATATATACAACACCGGACATATTGATCCCATTTACACATCGGAATATATCCAGCATCAAGACGAATTTTTAGTTTTTAGTTCATGCTATTCACTCTCAAACAGACCATCAGATGTGAATCAATCTCGTGGGGGCCCAAAGGTGGAGACCAATATGGTGTCTGTCATAGCCCCACTTAAGATTGAGGGTTTGAGAGGGAATGCATGTACATGTTTGCAAGCCAACACGATATATGGTATGACATGATACTTCCTTACTCCATTACCTCCAGTAAACATTGGTTATTTTAGAGGTTCAAGTTTCAGGTATCTGGCTTTATAGAACATGCCTCCAACCATGTCACTTTCCAAGTCCATAAAGTGCCAGGATGACCCAATGGGGAGAGAATATATATTCTACTGTCATTTGATACGAAGAAGTGAATTCCTATGGGATTCCGCTGATGAAGCCCATTTCAAAGTAGTCATCCAGGATGGAGGAATCTTGCAGTTTGCAAGCAGCCTTCTTCCAACCAGGGGAGCCCAACTTTAGGATGCAAAGAGTGCCTGGTATACCATTTTAATCCCTCAACCAATAGAGGGGAGAATATTCTTCCATATATTCTTCCATCCTCACAAGACAGAAGATCAAATAAGGCTCTTGCACATTGGACCTGGTAGGGTCAGGAAGAGGGTAGAGAAAGGATTACAAGGGTTAGATGTAAAGCATCCCAACGACTTAGGTACCCAAAAAAACGGTAAAAAGTAGTTCCTAATTCATCCCATGGGGTGCCATCGATTGGAGCTCATAAATCTAACGTGATTCTTGTTGGAGTAACTTCCTCTGTATGTTCCACCCCCCCCCCTCTCTTTCCTGATGCCTGATCTTTTCCAAGCCCACTATTGGCGTATTACAATTCCCGTGATGATATTTCAGGTAATGTGCTGCCACCAAGAAAATTGTGTTACCTTTGTCCATGTCCGAGCGTTGAAAACTTTACTACGGGGTTAATAAAGGTGTCTTATAGACGCCTTCCATTACTAACCTGGGCTTCATGTCAGCCACCAATACGAGGCTGACATGAACCCCAACCCCATTATCCCACTCGCCGCCGCTACACGGTAGTGGGAAGATCAGAGGCTAAACCAGATTTGGTGCATCATATGAATGTGCCATTTCTGGGACTGCTGAGGGGTGATATTATTAGACATGGAGGGGGCTAGTATCCATGGCCCCTTCCCTGGCTATTAATATCAGCCTGCAGCTGTCTGTTAAGCCTTTTCTGGTTAGATTTTATAGGGGGACCCTACATCCATTTTTATCTGGGGTGCCCCTGTAATGTAGCCAGTAAAGGCTAAACAGACAACTGCAGGGTGATATTAATAGCCAGGGAACATTTTTGGCTAATGGCTCCTTCCCCGGCTACAAATATCAGCTCCTGCAGTCAGCTAACTCTAACCTCTGCTAGTTATAAAAATGACAGGAGCTCACATAATTTTTTACTATTTTAGGCTATGTGCCCACGATCCAGACATAGCAGCGCTTTGTATGCAGCATATTTTTGCTATTGAACGCAGGTAAATCCACATGTGTTCACTTACTGTGCGGATTTACTGCATTCTAGTGGTCAAATTTCTGTTGCGGAGACTAGCGACTTCGCAAGAGAATTTGACATGCTGCGGTCCTGAAAGACACGCCGCATGTCAGTGGTCCACAGCATCAGATGCATGCATAGTGGACATGGGATTTCTAGAGATCCCATCCACTATGCTGTAACATCTGGGCACTGCGGGTTTGACGCTGTATAAATACCGAGCTTCAAACCCGCAACGGCTCCTGATCGTGGCCACATACATAAACTCACCTGCAGCATGTCAAGTTCTGTAGCGGACACGCTAGCTTCCGCTGCAGATTTTGACTGATTGACATGTCAATATATGAGATGGATCTGCTTGTTGCTGTGTGTGAGGATGTAGTGGCTAATGAAACAGCTGTGATCTTTTAAGAATAGCCAGGGAACATGTTTGCCTACTGGCACCTTCCTAGGCTAAAAATAGCAGCTCTCAGCTGCCCCAGAAATGACATGAATGGAACTGCTAATGAGATTGGGTGTATGGGATTAGCTGACACCTAGCCCTTTTGTGTCGTGATGACAAGGTGTCAATCAGAACCTTTCATTACTAAAAGCTAATTAAAGTAAAGTAAAGAGTTAAATAAAACACACACACAGTAAACACTTTATTTGAAATACAACAGATACATTCTTTAATCATTTAAATTAACCAATATACTCACCCCAGGTCTGACGGCAATGTAAGGGTTGAAGCAATGTCCCACGTTTCTTTTTTCAAATATCTTTATTTAGCTCCAAAAAGCATTCATTGATGTCCAAAAAACGCGGCAAAAATCGCAGCAAAACACGCAGTTTTTTTTCACAGCATTTTTCCTGCCAAGAGATGCAGATACACTGCAGAAATTTCTGCATTCAAATCCTGAACGTGAACACATAGCCACAGATGCACAGTGGGTGCAGTTTTCATTAAATCACATCCACTTTTCTTGGAAACTGCTAAAAAAAAGCAGAATTTTTGTGCAAAATAGGAAAAAGAAAAACTGAGCATTTACACTACATGTGAACATGGTCTTAATTTCAACGCAAATGTCTTTCCCCTGTGGTCTGAAGACACTGCTGAACTCTGCAGTTTTGGTGCATTTTTTCTCTATAGGCTTCTTCTGAAAAAAAAAAAAAAAAAAAGCATAAACCCCCCCCCCCCCGCCATTGCATTTCTAAGTGCAGAATCAAAGCTTTTCTGTACTATTAAAAAAAAAAAACTTTAATTCATCTTACTGACCACTTATTTTTCTACAATATAGATAATACAGTTTTTATTAGAACCCAACAAACAGTATTTTGCAATATTTAAAAGTTAGTATTTATCTATATGCTTGTCTCTCCACCTGTTTTTACAGGCATTCTTCCTTTCCCTTTTCTTGCCTTTCCCATTCCTCTTCTTCCCCTTAAGGCTGTGTGCCCACGTAGCGTTTTTCAAGCGTTTTTGATGCGGAATTTCCGCAGCGGAAACGCTTGTAAAACGCTTGGTAACCCGCACCCCATGGTCCCCAATGGGATTCCGCAAGTTCTATGCACATGCTGCGGATTTTTCCGCAGCGTTTATGCTGCGTTCAAAAATCCGCAGCATGTCAATTAATTTTGCGTTTCCGCAAGCAGAATTGCCTTTGTCCAATGCATAAAAAACGCAAGGCAATTCCGCATGTGGAAAACGCGTGATAAACGCGCGAAAAATGCGCGATAAACGCGTGCGGAATTCCGCATGCGTTTTTCCGGGAGAGGACTTGCAGAAATGAAGCAGAAATTTTCTGCTTCATAAATGCAACGTGGGCACATAGCCTAAATGTTTTATATAGAAGGTAAATTGTCTATTCAGAGAGGAAGAGGACTAGAACTCTATTGCCACCTACAGGAAATAGCAATCCTAAAAGTCAATAGTGACCCTTTAATGAGCCTCATCACATGACTTAGTATATAAGCCAGAATCAGATATCTTTTATGTGCAGTTACCCCTTTCCCTTGTCTATCCTGTAAATAACACCCTATTTCATCTTCCTTCTAGCCCTTTCATTTTTCCAATTTTCCGTAATAAACCATATTTTTCCTTCTCTCTTCTCACCCTTAACCCTTTCCACCCTTTATTTCACCTATATCTTTCATCCCTTTAAATTTCGCTTTTGTTTTGTTCTGGTTTTATATTACTGTGTATTTATAATGTCCGTCCTCCTTTTTCTTTTACCCTATTTATGTAAAAAAATCCTTTGATAAAAACTCTTCACATCTGCCACAAAAATTGCATAAAATAAGGGGAAAACTCTTAAAAGAAACGCAGCAAAAACTCAATAATCAGAGATTGTTATTGCATTGTGTGGTGCGGACACCTACAGAAAAAAGCAGCAGATAGAACTCAGCATTTATGGTACATGTGAATATGGCCTCAGCATTACAGTTTTATTGCATTTTGTGTAGGTTTAATCGAGAAAAAATATCAATGACGCAATTTTTTTTTACGTTGTTTACCGATCCCCGTGAATAATCTGATTGCTGTTTTGTGAGGGTCATTACAATTACAGGGAAACTAAATATGTCCGTGTTATTTGCTGATTGTGATGTTCATTATTTTATAAAAAACGCATTAAAAATGAATTTTTTGTTCATCATCAAGTGTTTTTCATTATTATTTTTTAGCAATTTTATAGGATGAAATCTCTTATTCTCCCTCTAGAATACAAATACATACATTGTACACTGCATTGATCTATCAATATAATCTGCCTGTGGTCAGATCCAACAGTACACAAAATTCTCCCAATGACATCATAAGACCTTTTGGCTCAGTAGCTTAAGCGCCTGCCTGTAATGTTAAGGTTGAGACTGGGAGACTCAAAAAAAAAAATTACATTTTTGTAATTGCTTATTATTTTTATAGGAACAAAAAAATATTTTTGTTCACCTCAGTATACAGTCCCCATAAAAATACATTGTTATACATTGCCTGCAATAGGGGTCAGGATTACTAAATTCTCCTGTCTATATCATTATAGGCTGTGGCTCATTGGTAAAGCACCAGCCTGAGATGCGAGTTTGAGTCACTGGAGCACTAATTCCCAGAGAGAGAAGTGAATATATAATTTAATTTACGTACTGAGCAGAGAGAAGCAGCCCCACCCCCTGGAGGAGGTGCTACAGAGCGAATTAAATATTCCAGTTGCAGATCTTTATTCATTACATAGTGGAATGTGTTGAGTATAGTGTTGAGCGAGCGTGCTCATTTAACCCTTTTAACTCGGGTGCTCACCGAGTAGTTTAGACGTGCTTGGAATCTATGAGCCAATGTGGCAGTATATGTCGTGGCTGTGATACATGCATGGATTGACTAAAACAGGCAATCCCTGCATGTGTTACAGCTGTCTAACAGCTGCGACACATGCAGCTGCGGTGGCTCAAACATACATGCCGAGCACGCCAAAACTACTCGGCGAGCACCTGGGCGTGCTCATTTAAAGGGTTAAAAGCACGCTCGCTCAGCACTAGTTGAGAACAATAAAAGATGAAAATGATCAATGTGAATCAAAGTTAATATCCCATGTAGGTCTGGATTTAGAATGATACTGTCACGCACAGTGTAGGAAAGACAAAGTGTGACATGAAAGGATGAGGGGAAGGGAGCCCAGTGTAATGTATAGAATTCAGTGTATATGGAGTCTTGGCATGAGTGCAAAGGAAGTACACGAAACACAGATCTTGATAAAGTAATATTCTTGTATTACGTCATACAAGCAGATGCACAGTAAAATATAAGTCTCTGAGCAAAGAGAACACCTCCTGGTGTAACTGGAAGACGGGAGAATGCTTCTTGGGCTTGAGAGGTCCAGGCAAAGGTAGACTTCTTACGGGTCAGCTGTGTGATGGGTGACACTATTTCAGAAAAGTTCCTGATAAAAAGCCTGTAAAAATTTGCAAAGACGATGAAGCGCTAAACCTCTTTCACATTCCTGGGCACTGGCCAGTCCTGAATAGTCTCAGTCTTCCTCACGTCCATGGTTATTCCCTGTGAAGAAATTATGTACCCCAAAAACTGGATCTTAGTTACATGAAACTTGCATTTTCTCAGGCTTGATATAGAGGTGGTGCATTCTTAGACGTCCCAAGACCTTCCTCACATGTTCATGATGTTCATCTATGGAATTAGAGAAAATTAAAATATCGTCCAAATAAATCACCACAAATGTATCCAAAAGATCCCTGAAGATGTCATTGGCTAAATGTTGAAATGTTGCTGGCGCATTGCATAAGCCGAACGGCATGACTTGATATTCAAAATGTCCGTAACGTGGCCTGAAAGCTGTCTTCCACTCATCACCTGGCCTAATGCGGACAAGATTGTAGGCCCCACGAAGATCTAATTTAGTAAAAATCTTAGCCGGTCGTACTCTCTCCAACAATTCGGGGATCAAGGGTAGTGGGTAGCGATTCCTGACGGTGACCTTATTAAGCTCCCGATAATCTATACAGGGTCTAAGAGATCCGTCCTTTTTCTTTACAAAAAAGATGGGTGCACCTGCAGGGGAAGAAGAGGGACGTATAAAGCCCTTAGCTAGATTTTCATCTATATAATCTTTCAACGCCTTTAATTCTGGACCCGCCAGAGGGTAAATATTACCAAAGGGTATTGCTGCACCTGGCAGTAGTTCAATTGGGCAGTCATAGGGACGATGGGGAGGAAGCTGATCAGCATTCTTCTTATCACAGATGTCAGCATACTCACTATACATGGGCGGCAGCTTGAAGACTGATGGTGTGGAAATTACCGGAGTGGAGCAAATCATAACCCCGGGAATTGTCTTCTCCGGGAAATGCAGGTCCTTGGTTTCCCAATTTATTGTAGGGTTCTGAATCTGCAACCAAGGTAATCCTAAAATAATGGGGAAATGTGGAGAAGTGATGAGCATAAACGACAGTCTCTCTAGATGACCTTTCCCATGAAAACCTTGAGGGGTCCCGTCTCCTGATCCACAGGTCCTGAATTTAATAGAGAGCCATCCACTGTCTCCATCTGTACAGGGGTTGTCCTCTTCACAGAACGTATTCCGTGTCTTTGGGCAAAGGAAATGTCCATAAAATTGCCGCTAGCTCCAGAATCAATCATAGCTGAAGTGGACACCCAAACAGCATTTATCCAGAGTTTAATAGAAAGAAGACAATGAGAACTGTTCTTGTTGCAGTTCGGACGAGACACAGCAGAGGAAACCGGAAAAATTGCAGCATTGATATGTGAATCAGGCTCAGATGTGACAGAGTTTAAGTCTGAATAGTCAATATCTATAGGTGCAGCCGGGTCAGACAAGAGTTCCCGAGCCGCCATCACAGACCCCTTTTCAGAGCATTCACAGTGTATAACTGCAGCAGTAGCCTTACGGGAATGGCTGGGACAGTTTATAATGAAGTGCCCGGACTTACCGCAGTAGAAACATAGATTTTCCTTCAACCGATGCTCCTTGCGTGCGTCACTGACCCGTTTCTGTAGAGAGTCCACTTGCATGGGTTCAGGTTCAGCTTTTCGAGGAGTCCGAGGAACAAAGTCTCTAGTTGGAGAGGGAGGAAGGTATCTGTTAACACGATTAATTGCCGACCATCTCTCCTGTCTATGTTCTGTAAGCCGGGCATCGATCCGGATGCAGAAATTGATGAAATCTCCTAAAGCAGTGGGAGGGTCAGCACGGGCTCCTAAAGCAGTGGGAGGGTCAGCACGGGCAAGTTCATCTTTAACTTCAGAAGACAACCCCTTCCAGAAAATGGATTTCTTGGCGGAGCTATTCCAAGTAGTGTCGAGGGCCCATCTTCTAAAATCCAGCGCATATTCTGCTACTGAGCGTTTACTTTGACGCAAGGTTAGCATGGCAGCTTCTGCCGTAGCACTGCGATTGGGATCATCAAACATTTGCCCCAGGGCCAACATGAAAGTATTTAGATCGTCCAGACATGCATCATTAGTCTCAACCAAAGGGTTCGCCCACGCTAGGGCCTGGTCAGTGAGAAGCATGATTATTGTTAGTACCTTAGATCGGTCAGTAGGGTATTGTGATGCCTGGGTGGCAAAAAACAGTTTGCATTGATTGAGGAATCCCCTGAATTTTTCTCTCATTCTCCGCCAAAGTGAAAAGGTGGTAATTTGGGGAGGCCCAAAACTGGGGGTGCAACCGGTGCACGAGCTAACTCCTCCAGAGCTTCAGTCCGGGTGCAGAAATCTTGAAAATTTTGACCAAGCACCTGTAGGCTGTGATCGCTACGATCCTGCAGACCTGCAAAGTTCGCCTTTAAAGTCTGCAAATCAGTGAGAATTGAATTAGTCACCTCATACAATTTCATAATGCGGGCATCAATACTCCCAGACCCAGCTGACTCCATCTTGTGGCTTCTGAATCTTGTAATGTGTAGAATTCAGTGTATATTGAGTCTTGGCATGAGTGCAAAGGAAGTACATGAAACACAGATCTTGATAAAGTAATATTCTTGTATTACGTCATACAAGCAGATGCACAGTAAAATATAAGTCTCTGAGCAAAGAGAACACCTCCTGGTGTAACTGGAAGAACCCCGGATTCCCCGGGGTTGCAAAAGGCACAACAACAAAAGACAGTCTTTAAGCAATAAGCAAAGTCTCTCTTACTGTTGCTGGGAAGTCCTTTGAGTAGAGCAATAGTCCAGTGATCCAGCAGGTAAGAAGGCTCAGATCCATAAATGGGAACTTCAGACAGGCAGGTAAGCAATGAGGATTCCTCAGAGAGTGAAGCTGACTTGAAGAGCTTAGTCCAGAGGCTTCAGGAAGCAATGTTACAGACTGTCTGCAGACAGGATTCAGAAGCACTGAACTAACAGCTGAGGCTGCTTAAGTGCAAATGGCAGAAAAGCAGGGTGGAGACGTAGAGGCTGAAGACACCATTACAACTGAGGGCAAAATGGATGCACAAAACAGAAAGCAAGATGGCTGCAGGGAAAAACAAAATCCAAGCACAAACATGAAAAAACCATGATAGAAAGTCTCAGAACCTCACACCCAGACACTAGGGAAAAGGGGAAGTGGAGATCTCCTAGGCTGATCTGCAATCACCCTATCTACCCCTACCATCCCTATATTGGTTCCTCACTAATCGCCGCACAGGAACTTATCCCTGTATTTCCTTAGCGCTTAGCCCTAGGCAGGGAAGGGGGAGATGAGTGCTAGTCGATCCCCACTGTCAACTAAAGAAAGCAAGGGGAGACAGACACGGGTGACGTAGCTTAGCTTGAGTCGACTCATGAGAGATGACACACACGTCCTCTTGGCACCAGAGAGGAAGTAAGGACTGCACTTGCTCCAAGCCTTCACAAGGGGTCATGTGAATATCACCGGCGCCTCCCTATTGCAAAGTGAAAGTATTTATGTACCCAGGCCAGGGTGTTAACTAGCAAGAGAAAGGTAGCCACTGGGTCCTAGAGTGAGACAGATCTAAGGAGGTGTCTGTAATGCCAAACGAAGAGATCGTCTGCAACCAACTGCAGGGCAACTGTCTGTCACATCTGACACACCTGTGACAGTACCCCCTCCACTACGAGTGGCCTCTGGACACTCAGGACCAGGTTTCTCAGGATAAGAGGCGTGAAATGAACAAACCAACTTGAGACCGTTAACCTCTGATGCTGAAACCTACATCCTCTCTGCTGGACCATAACCCTTCCAGTGCACCAGGTATTGTAGGGAATGATGTTGGAGACAAGAATCTACAATCCTCGAAATCTGAAACTCAAGATTACCATCAACCATTACTGGGGGCGGCGGTAGGGGTGAGGGCTCAAGAGTAGTGTTGAGCGAGCACTAAAATGCTCGGGTGCTCGAAGATCGGGCCGAGCTCGCCATGATACTCGGGTGCTCGACCTGAGCAACAAGCCCAATGTTAGTCTATGGGAGACCCGAGCATTTTTGCGACGGCACCCCCGGCAGTCTGTAGAAAGCCTAAAAAGTGCCCAAAACGATAGTGTCAGTGCTCAAAAGACATGGGGACAGCATGGGCATCGCCCCAGGAAGCATTTCTGACCCCCAGGTCACTGCTGTCAACAACGTGGTCAGAGGTATTAAGCCACTTTTAAGGGCTCACAATAAAACGTTCCAAAACGAAACTGAAACGGTTTTCCTGTGAAATATGTTAAGGAACTTCCTTTCCAGGGTAAAGACTTGTGTATAAGGTAAAATAAATAACCAAAAACAAAATTACTCCTCCACACCTTGGGCTATGTTCACAAGTAGCATTTTTTATGCGTTTTTGCACTTTTGTATTGCTTTCAACTGTGACAAATGCATTCACCGGGAAATGTCATTTTAACATTTTACAATCTTATCTGGCCATGTGCTGTGTGACACATGCATACAGTGCTGGAAAGACATGGGAACAGCATAGGGAAGACCCCTGGAAGCATCTATGACACCCAGGTCACTGCCTAAAAGTGTGCCCATCAGAAGTGATCCTTGCCGCATCAGAAGATGCAGGCTTGCAACTATCCCCGTGCAAGTCCTTGTCCCAGGGCAGTGTTCAATTGTACCTCCCCGATTCCTTGCAATGCAAGCGCAAGTATGGAGCCTGCCACCCACCCACCCCCAGGCTGCAATACCATACTACTAGCTTGCTTGCACTTGAAATGGGGCCTTTTAGGCATGTGGAGGCGGAATCTGGCCACCACGTCTGTAGCATCGGCGTCTCTGCCTCCTGCCAGCCAGAGATGCCGTCCCTCTCACCTTCCCGATCCCCGCGCGGCGTCCTCCAGCGCTCCTCTTCCTGCAGCGACCGGCGCGCGCTCTTTCCCGGGCACTGTGCTTAGGGCGCGCGCGCTCTCTCTCTTAAAGGGGCCGCGCACGCAGTCCTAAGGAGTCCCCGGCAAATAGCCGGAGGACCTCCCATATTTAAGGCACCTCCTCCAAAATGGAGGTGCCCGAGCAACAGTTGTTGCACAAGTATACTTACCTCTGCTTCAGCCCTCAGGACCTGTTGCCAGCCTGATTTCCAGTCCTGCCTGCCAGCTTGTCTACACTCCAGCCCAACAGTCTGTCTCCGGTCATCCGCCAGTCTGTCTATGGGCAAGTCCACCTGCTTACCAGGAATCACCTGCCAGTTACCTGCCTGCTACCTGCCGTGCCTGCTAAACCGCTCACCTGGGAGCGCTCGCCTGCTACCCGTCGGTTACCTGCTAGCCTACCTGGAGGCTCTGCCGTCACTTGCCGTGACCACCTGCCTGCTAGCCTAGAGACTTCAGCCTGCTTGGCCGTCACTTGCCGTGACCACCTGATAGCCTACCTGGAGGCTCCTGCTGTCACTTGCTGTGACCACCTGCCTGGTAAACCTAGAGACTACCACTTGCTCTGCTGTCACGTACCGTGACCACCCGTCAGCTAACCAGAGACTTCTGCCTGCTTGCTGTGTCCATCCGTCATACCGGTCAGTCCCAGCCATCTGACCCGTGGGAGCCAACTGCTCTCTTACAAGGTCGTCCCCAGAGTAGCACCTGGTCCCTCTGCCCGGATCCTCCCTGGTCACGGAGTCGTTAGCCGCCGTCCAACCAGGGTCGGTTCGGGTTGATACTTAGTTACGCCCCTCTGGGTCCCCCCTTGCACCGCGGCACAGAGGTTCCACCACCCGGACCCGTAACAGTTTGCTTGGGCCATGGAACCCTGTGGCACCCAAGCTCCCTCGCTCTCTGACCTATACCACGAAGTCTCCCGTCAGAGATCTCAACAGGAATCCATCCTGAACCACCTGCGGAGTGTCAACTCCCGCCTGGACACACTGACTGCTCCACCAGTACCCGCCTCTAGTTGCACGACTCGCACCCCGGCAGCACCGCTGCCCATCAATACCATGGTATCCTGCCCCGGTCCCCGGCTTTCTGCACCGCCTCGTTTTGGTGGAGACCCCGCCTTGGCTCGAGGTTTCATAAACCAGTGCACCCTGCACTTTGAACTCTTGGCATTCATCATGTCCCATCTCACTGGGGAGGCACTGGCTTGGCTAAATCCCCTGTGGGAGAGAGGGGATCCCCTGGTGACTGACCTGTCGTCTTTCCTCACTGCTTTCCGAAAAGTCTTCGATGAACGGGGATGTAAGACGTCATCAGCCTCCTCTCTGCTACATCTCCGCCAAGGGAGTCTCACCGTGGGCCAATATGCCATACAGTTCCGCACCCTCGCTTCTGAGCTTGCTTGGGATAATGAGGCCCTGGTGTCCATCTTCTGGGAGGGCCTTTCTGGTCGGATTAAAGACGAGCTCGCCGGTCGGGACATTCCTACAACCCTGGATGACCTGGTGTCGCTGGCTACCCGGATTGACATCCGGTTTCAAGAGCGCACCAAAGAGGCCACCCGTGAGAGGTTTCCCCGCCTTGCTCCTACTTTCCAGAGACCTGTCTCCTCATCTGTCACTCCCTGGGCGCACTCACCCGAGCCCATGCAGATCGACCAGACCAAGATGGTCAAATCTCGCCAAGAGTCACGCCGAGCCGAGGGGAGCTGTTTCTATTGTGGCAGTAAGGAGCACCTGATCCGTTCCTGCCCGGAGAGGCCGGGAAACTCCAGTGTCTAGGACCGCTCGGAGAGGTCGCTCTAGACAAAAGTAAACCCTCTCCATCCCTGACCTTGTCTGTCTCTATCTCCTGGGGAGAGAACCGTCACTTTGAACTCGCCCACCTGGATTCTGGAGCTGCTGGTAACCTCATTTCCCAGTCCCTGGTTGAGAAATACCGTATTCCCACCAAGTCTCTGGCTGAACCATTGTCAGTCGCCTCCGTGGATGGAAGACTCTTTCCGGTGACCATCCTGCTCATCACGGAACCCATAACCCTGCAGGTGGGAATGCTGCACTCTGAGAAAATCTCCTTCCATGTGCTACCCGGACTCTCTCACTCCCTATTGCTAGGCCTACCTTGGCTCCAGACACATGAACCCGTGTTGAACTGGCAATCCGGTGAAGTACTCCGGTGGGGGCCGGACTGCCATAAGACCTGCCTGGTACCAGTTTGTCCGGTTCGTCCACCACCTACCCCAGCTAATTTACCCGGTCTTCCGGCTCCTTACTGGCCCTATGCTGACGTCTTCGGTAAAAAGGAAGCAGAGACATTGCCACCTCATAGGCCATATGATTGCCCAATCGACCTGGTACCTGGCGCCACTCCACCCCGTGGTCGTATTTACCCATTGTCTGCGGCCGAAACCAGGGCCATGTCTGAGTACATTGAAGAGAATCTGGCTAGGGGATTCATCCGGAAGACTACCTCCCCGGCTGGAGCCGGATTCTTCTTTGTCAAAAAAAAGGATGGCTCGCTACGCCCCTGTATTGACTATAGAGGACTCAATCAGATCATGGTAAAGAATAAATACCCCCTGCCACTCATCTCCGAGTTGTTTGACCGCCTTAAAGGTGCCAGGATCTTTTCCAAGCTGGATCTACGTGGAGCATATAACCTGGTCCGTATCCGGCAAGGAGACGAGTGGAAGACGGCATTCAATACCCGGGACGGTCACTATGAGTACCATGTGATGCCCTTCGGTCTCTGCAATGCTCCCGCCGTCTTCCAAGAACTGGTCAACGACATCTTCCGTGATCTTCTTTACTCCTGCGTGGTGGTATACCTGGACGACATCTTGGTCTTCTCTCCGGATCTTCCCACACACCGGATGGATGTTCGTCAGGTCCTGCTTAGGCTCAGGCAGAACCACCTCTATGCTAAATACGAGAAGTGCCTCTTCGAGCAGACCTCTCTTCAATTCCTGGGCTATGTTATCTCACAGACAGGCTTGCGAATGGATCCCGAGAAACTCTCTGCTGTCCTAAAGTGGCCCCGTCCGGAGGGGTTGAAGGTGATTCAGCGATTCCTGGGCTTCGCCAATTACTATCGTCTCTTCATTCCACACTTCTCGTCCCGGACGGCTCCCATATTTGTGCTCACCCGTAAGGGGGCTAATCCCAAGGTATGGTCACCCGAAGCCGAGGAGGCCTTCCTTTCCTTAAAGCAAGCCTTCTGCTCTGCCCCAGTGCTGCACCGTCCGGACTGCAATAAACAATTCTACCTGGAGGTTGATGCTTCCTCCTCCGGAGCCGGAGCGGTGCTCACCCAAAGATCTTCTTCCGGGAGAATGGTAACCTGCGGCTTCTTCTCCAAAATCTTCTCCTCATCTGAGCGCAACTACTCCATAGGAGACCGAGAATTGCTAGCCGTCAAATTGGCGCTGGAGGAGTGGCGCTACCTGCTTGAGGGGGTTCTATACCCGCTGATCATCTATATGGATCACAAAAATCTGGCATATCTCCAGAATGCCCAAAGACTCAATCCGCGTCAGGCCCGATGGTCTTTGTTCTTTGCCCGCTTCGACTTCATCCTACATTTCCGCGCGGCGGACAAGAATGTCAAAGCCGATGCCTTGTCCCAATCCTTCCTGTCCTCCGATCTAGAGGAGGAGCCTATGCACATCATCGACCCCTCCAAGGTGATGAATGTGACCCCCTTGGATGTAACTCGTCTTCCACCCGGTAAGACGTTTGTAGCGGTTCCAGACCGTGAGAAGGTTCTTCTCTGGGGTCATTCTTCTAAACTAGCTGGCCATGCTGGCCAAAAGAAGACCTTCCAGCTCATTACCCTGCATTACTGATGGCCTACCCTGCATAAGGATGTGGTAGACTTCGTCTCAGCCTGTTCATCTTGTGCCCTCAACAAAGTTCCCAGGCATTTACCAGCCGGTCATCTCCTGCCTCTTCCCGTATCTGCTGCCCCGTGGCAACACATTGCTATGGACCTTACACTGTGTTCCAAATTATTATGCAAATAATATTTTCTCAGATTTTCCCAAATTACCTATATGAATTGCAGTCATTGTAATTTTCCAGTCAAATAACTATTAGAGTACAATTGAAAGGTTTTTGTACAAACTGCCTATGATAACAGTATATTTTTAAAAAAATAAAAAACTCAAACTGCACTCAAAATGTATGTTCCAGATTATTATGCACAGCAGAGTTTTCAACCTTTTCATTTTAATAAAGAACAAAAAATGGTCATTTTTGAAATTATAAGCATTAGCAGGTTATTACAAACTGAAATCAAACAGTTTTCAACTCAAAACTTTATTCTAGGTGATGTTACATTTGCACATAGGACCGCTTGTTCGAAAGGAGCTTCTGAACTCTCTCGTCCATTGAATTTGTCAGGTTTTGGATGGTTTCTGCTTCCAATTGTTTTGCATGAGGACAGAATACCCTCCTAGAGCTGTTGCTTAGATGTGAACTGCCTCCCGCCATCATAGACACTCCTTTTGATGATGCTCCAGAGGTTCTCAATGGGGTTGAGGTCAGGGGAGCATGGGTGCCACACCATAAGTTTGTCCCCTTTTATGCCCATAGCAGCCAGAGATGCAGATGTGGTATGTGCATGAAAATGATCTTGCTGCGGAATGCACGGTTCTTCTTCTTGAACCATGGAAGGAAGTGCTGTTTGAGAAACTCAACATACATTATGGAGTTCATCTTTACCCCTTCAGGGATCCTAAAAGGGCCGACAATCTCTCTCCCCATGATTCCAGCCCAAAACATTACTCCACCTCCTCCTTGTTAGCGCCGTAGCCGTGTTTGCATGGCGTGTCCTTCAACCAGCCATCCTCCACTCCATCCATCTGGACCATCGAGATCATTTCATGCATGATAATGCCCCGTCTCATGCTGCACATAACACATCTACATCTCTGGCTGCTATGGGCATAAAAGGGGACAAACTTATGGTGTGGCACCCATGCGCCCCTGACCTCAACCCCATTGAGAACCTCTGGAGCATCATCAAAAGGAGTGTCTATGATGGCGGGAGGCAGTTCACATCTAAGCAACAGCTCTGGGAGGGTATTCTGTCCTCATGCAAAACAATTGAAGCAGAAACCATCCAAAACCTGACAAATTCAATGGACGAGATAGTTCAGAAGCTCCTTACGAACAAGCGGTCCTATGTGCAAATGTAACATCACCTAGAATAAAGTTTTGAGTTGAAAACTGTTTGATTTCAGTTTGTAATAACCTGCTAATGCTTATAATTTCAAAAATGACCATTTTTTGCTCTTTATTAACCACTTCGCACCAGAGCCTGTTCTTGCCTTCGTGACCGGGCCAATTTTTTCAATTCTGACCACTGTCACTTTATGAAGTAATTACTCTGGAACGCTTCAACGGATTCCCCTGATTCTGAGATTATTTTTTCGTGACATATTGTACTTCATGATAGTGGTAAAATTTCTTTGATATCACTTGCGTTTATTTGTGAAAAAATCGGAAATTTGGCGAAAATTTTGAAAATTTTGCAATTTTCAAACTTTGAATTTTCATGCCCTTAAATCAGAGAGATATGTCACACAAAATAGTTAATAAATAACATTTCCCACATGTCTACTTTACATCATCACAATTTTGGAACCAAAATTTTTTTTTGTTTGGGAGCTATAAGGGTTAAAAGTTGACCAGCGATTTCTAATTTTTCCAACAAAATTTACAAAAACATTTTTTTAGGGACCATATCATATTTGAAGTCACTTTGAGGGGTCTTTATGACAGAAAATACCCAAAAGTGACACCATTCTAAAAACTGCACCCCTCAAGGTGCTCAAAACCACATTCAAGAACTTTATTAACCCTTCAGGTGCTTCACAGGAATTTTTGGAATGTGTAAGAAAAAAATTAACATTTAACTTTTTTCACAAAAATGTTACTTTAGACCCAATTTTTTTTATTTTCACAGGGGTAACAGGAAAAAATGGACCCCAAAATTTTTTGTGCAATTTCTCTTGAGCGCGCTGATACCCCATATGTGAGGGAAAAACACTGTTTGGGCGCACAGCAGGGCTCGGAAGGGAAGGAGCGCCATTAGACTTTTTGAATGTAAAACTTGTCTGAATAATTAGCAGACGCCATGTTGCGTTTGGAGAGCCCCTGATGTTCCTAAACAGTGGAATCCCCCCACAAGTGACACCATTTTGGAAACTAGACCCCTTAGGGAACATATCTAGATGTGTGGTGAGCACCTTGAACCCCAAGGTGCTTCACAGAAGTTTATAATATTGAGCTGTAAAAATAAAATTTTCACATTTTTCCCACAAAAACGTTTTTCATCCCTTACTTTTGCATTATCATAAGGGTAATAGGATAAATTGCACCATGAAATTTGTTGTGCAGTTTTTCCTGAACACGCCGATACCCCATATGTGGAGGCAAACCACTGTTTGGGCGCACGGCAGGGTTTGTAAGGGAAGGAGCGCCATTTGACTTTTTGAATGTAAAATTTTTTGAATAATTAGCGGACGCCATGTTGCATTTGGGGAGCCCCTGATGTGCCTAAACAGTGGAAACCCCCCACAAGTGACACCATTTTGGAAACTAGACCCCTTAGGGAACTTATCTAGATGTGTGGTGAGCACCTTGAACCCCAAGGTGCTTCACAGAAGTTTATAATCAGCTGTAAAAATACAATTTTCACATTTTTCCCACAAAAACGTTTTTCATCCCTTAATTTTGCATTATCATAAGGGTAATAGGATAAATTGCACCATGAAATTTGTTGTGCAATTTCTCCTGAACACGCCGATACCCCATATGTGGAGGCAAACCACTGTTTGGGTGCACGGCAGGGTTTGAAAGGGAAGGAATACCATTTGACTTTTTGAATGTAAAATTTGTTTGAATAATTAGCGGACGCCATGTTGCATTTGGGGAGCCCCTGATGTGCCTAAACAGTGGAAACCCCCCACAAGTGACACCATTTTGGAAACTAGACCCCTTAGGGAACTTATCTAGATGTGTGGTGAGCACCTTGCACCCCCAGCTGCTTCACAGAAGTTTATAATATTGAGCCATAAAAATAAAATTTCCACAATTTTCCCACAAAAAATGTTTTTCATTCCCTAATTTTGCATTATCATAAGGGTAACAGGATAAATTGCACCATGAAATTTGTTGTACAATTTCTCCTGAGTACGCTGATACCCCATATGTGGGGGAAAACCACTGCTTTGGTGTACGGCAGGGTTCGGAAGAGAAAGGAGCGCTATGTTGGCTGGGATAGGCTGCAGACACCATGTCACATTTGAAGAGTCGCTGACATGCCGTAACAGCAGAAACCCCCACAAGTGACCCCATTTTGTAAACTACACCTCTCAAGGAATTCATCTAGGGAAGTAGTGAGTATTTTTTAATTTTTAAATTTATACCATTGGGCAGTGAAAAAAGCATAATTATATTTTTGCCACAAAAAAATGTTTTACCCTCAGATTTTACATTTTCACACAGGGCAATGGGTAAAAATGGTGCCGAAATGTGTCACACAATTTCTTCTAAAAGTGGCAATACCCCATATGTCGCTGTATCGTACCACTCAGCCATACGGCGAGTTCTGGGGGGGACGGAGCGCTATTTGACAATTGGAGAACAAATTATTGTAGAATAGGCATTTGGATTTGGGAGCACAACATTTTCTGAATTTCTTTTGGGGGGCAAGGGCCATTTTGCTTTTCCAGAGCCTTTCTGCTACCAGTAACTTGGAAGTCCCTTATATTTTTAACAGATGACGGACCTGAGTGGGGACTAGCTTTTTTTGAGGACATTTATCCGGCGCTCTAGGCTGAGCACTTACATCGGGGTTTCCATCTAAATTTCCAAGTGATGTAATTCAGATGAAACCCCTGCCGGATCCATTCACTATAATGAGGCAGCAGAGTTACTCTGGACTCCGTCTGGCCTCTGTTTAGCGGTGTCCTTTTTTTCAGAAGTGCACAAAACTGTGGCCAACTGCACTTTTATGCACGCCTAAAACAAATGACACCGTGGGATCACAGGCCAGACGGCATCCACAGTGGCCTATATCTGCCTCATTACAGGGAATCTTCCATCATGGGTTCCGGCTGAATCACATATTTCAGAGATTTACACGGAAACTCTGGCGTAAGTGCTCAGCGCAGAGCGCAGGATAAATGTGTGCCGAGCCATACTGCGATCTTTGGGAGGCATAATAAACAAATCAGTAGCAGGTGAAGAATTGGTTTTATTTATTTTTTTATGCCGTTCCTAGTGTGATATAACTGATTAGATTACTTTATTCTTCGGGTCGGTGCGATTACAGAGATACCAGATTTATATCGGGTTTTTATGACTGACAGCTGTCACACACTGAGACGCTTTTTTTTTGCAAAATCTAGTTTTTGCATCGCCATATTTTGAGAGCTATAATTTTTCCATATTTTGGCCGACTGAGTCATGTGATGGCTTGTTTTTTGCGGGACGAGTTGACATTTTTATTGGTACCATTTTTGGGTACGGGACATTTTTTGATCGCTTTCTATTCCGTTTTTTGGGAGGTAAAATTAACAAAAACCAACAATTCAGGAATTGTTTTTTGAGGTTTTATTTTATGTCGTTCTGCGTGTGGTAAAAGTGATCAGGCAGCGTTATTCTTCGGGTCAGTACGTTTACAGCGATACTACACTTACTGTCTATTTTTTTTATGTTTTGGCGCTTTTACACAATAAAACAATTTTATAGAAAAAATATTTTTTTTGCATTGCTTTATTCTGAGCGCTGTAACTTTTTTATTTTTCGGCTGATGGAGCTGTATGGCGGCTTTTTTTTTGCAGAACAAGATGACGTTTTCAGCGGTACCATTTTATTTCCATTTTGCTTTTTGATCGCATTTTTTTCCACTTTTTGTTTGGCGATATGAGGAAAAGTATAGTTTTTTCCTCCGTTTTTTATTTATTTTTATTACGGTGTGCACAGAAGGAGTTAATTAGTGTGACAGTTTTATAGCTCTGGTTGTCTCGGACGCGGCAATACCAAATATGTGTACTTTTTTTATTTTTGCATAAATATACAGATTTATCGGTTTAATAATTTATTTATTTATTTTAATTTATTTTGTATTTTTTTTTTTACTTTTTTTTACATTTTACTTAGTTCCTGTATGGGACATTAATTTTTATTTTTCTGATCCCTGATCTCATGTAATGTAATATACATATATTACATTACATGAGATCTTCACTGACTTTCACAGTCAGAGTCTCCTGCCAGGCTTCAGCTGCCGGCTGCAGGCTGAGCCAGGCAGGACACCATATATGGCAGAGCTGGAGGCGGTCTTGTGACCTCCAGCTGCCATAGCAACCCAAGGTCCTGGAAGGTATCAGGGGTCGTCGGATCGGTAAGTGGACGACCCCCTCTCCTCCTGCTGTCTTCTATATGCCGCGATCACTATAGATCGCGGCATATAGAAGACAGCAAAGGGTTAACATCACTGGGACCTGATTCACTCAGGTCCCGATGATGTTCCCTGTCAGAGCTATCGCTCTGCACTGCTCCTGCAGCGCTTGCAGGACCCTGGGGGTCCTGAGCGCTGCGGGACCACCCACCGTTTTTAAAATGTCCGCGCTGCACAAACCCCAGGCAGCGCGGACGTTTATCTACAGTGGGCGGTCGGGAAGCGGTTAAAATGAAAAGGTTGAAAACTCTGCTGCGCATAATAATTTGGAACATGCATTTTGAGTGCAGTTTGAGTTTTTTTTTTTTTTTTTTAAATATACTGTTATCATAGGCAGTTTGTACAAAAACCTTTCAATTGTACTCTAATAGTTATTTAACTGGAAAATTACAATGACTGCAATTCATATAGGTAATTTGGGAAAATCTGAGAAAATATTATTTGCATAATAATTTGGAACACAGTGTATTACCGATCTCCCTGTTTCTGCCGGTTGTACAGTCATTTGGGTGGTCGCGGACCGCTTTTCTAAAATGGCCCACTTCATTCCTCTGCCTGGTCTCCTGTCTGCATCTGAGCTAGCTAAGGACTTCTTTCACCATATCTTTCATCTCCATGGCCTACCCCTCCACATCGTGTCGGATCGAAGGGTTCAGTTCACCTCACTCTTTTGGAGAGCTACCTGTAAGCTGCTGGATGTCACCCTGGATTTCTCCTCCGCTTACCACCCTCAGTCCAATGGTCAAGTAGAGCGGATCAACCAGATCCTTACCAGCTACCTCCGGCACTTTGTCAATGCCCACCATACTGATTGGGTGGACCTCCTACCATGGGCCGAATTCTCTTATAACAATCATGAGAGCGAATCCACTTCCAAGTCCCCGTTCTTTATTGTCTATGGCCAACACCACAGGATTCCATTTCCCGTCTCCGCTTCTGTGGACAACCCTGCTGCGGAGTCCCTGGTCAGTGATTTTTCCACTATTTGGGAGAATACTAGGTCCGCACTTTTTCAGTCTTCCGAGCGGATGAAGAGATTTGCTGACAAAAGACGTCTGGATCCGCCTCATTTCCGTCCGGGAGACAAGGTTTGGCTTTCCTCCAAACATGTGCGGCTCAAAATACCCTCCTACAAGCTGGGTCCTCGGTTCATCGGTCCATTTGAGGTCCTTAAACAGATCAATCCAGTGGCCTACAAGTTGAAGCTTCCGCCCACCTTACGCATTCCCAACTCCTTCCACGTATCTCTCCTCAAACCTGCTGTCTTTAACTCTTTCTCCAATAATTCAGTTACTCCCCCTGCTCCAGTTGCTGCTGAGGAAGTTTTTGAGGTAGAGAATATTCTGGCCACCAAGAGGGTAAGAGGGAAAACCTTTTTTCTGGTGGATTGGAAGGGGTTTGGCCCAGAGGAGAGAACTTGGGAACCCAGGGAGAACATCCACGCCAAGCTTCTCTTTGAAAAATTTCTTGCCAGCCTAAAAAAGAGGGGGCGTAAAGGGGGGGGGGGGTACTGTAGCATCGGCGTCTCTGCCTCCTGCCAGGCAGAGACGCCGTCCCTCTCACCTCCCCGCTCCCCACGCGGCGTCCTCCAGCGCTCCTCTTCCTGCAGCGGCCGGCGCGCGCTCTTTCACTGGCACTGTGCTTAGGGCGCGCGCGCTCCCTCTCTTTTAAATAGCCGGAGGACATCCCATATTTAAGGCACCTCCTCCAAAATGGAGGTACCCGAGCAAAAGTTGTTGCACAAGTATACTTACCTCTGCTTCAGCCCTCAGGTCCCGTTGCCAGCCTGATTTCCAGTTCTGCCTGCCAGCTTGTCTACACTCCAGCCCGACAGTCTGTCTCCGGTCATCCGCCTGTCTGTCTATGGGCAAGTCCACCTGCTTACCAGGAAGCACCTGCCAGTTACCTGCCTGCTACCTGCCGTGCCTGCAAACCCGCTCACTTGGGAGCGCTCGCCTGCTACCCGTCGGTTACCTGATAGCCTACCTGGAGGCTCTGCCATCGCTTGCCGTGACCACCTGCCTGCTAGCCTAGAGACTTCAGCCTGCTTGGCCGTCACTTGCCGTGACCACCTGATAGCCTACCTGGAGGCTCCTGCTGTCACTTGCTGTGACCACCTGCCTGGTAAACCTAGAGACTACCACTTGCTCTGCTGTCACGTAGCGTGACCACCCGTCAGCTAACCAGAGACTTCTGCCTGCTTGCTGTGTCCATCCATCATACCGGTCAGTCCCAGCCATCTGACCCGTGGGAGCCACCTGCTCTCTTACAAGGTCGTCCCCAGAGTAGAACCTGGTCCCTCTGCCCGGATCCTCCCTGGTCATGGAGTCGTTAGCCGCCGTCCGACCAGGGTCGGTTCGGGTTGATACTTAGTTATGCCCCTCTGGGTCCCTCCTTGCACCGCGGCACAGAGGTTCCACCACCCGGACCCATAACAACGTCATGTCTGCGTCGGCGGCCTGGTATCCATACTCAGTCCCCAGCCGCCCGGCGGCCAGGTGTCCACGCTCGGTCCCCAGCCGCCAGGGGGCGGCGGGGTGTCCAGACTCGGTCCCCAGCTGCCCCGCGGCCGGGTGTCCACACACGGTCCCCAGCCGCCTGGGGGCGGCTGGGTGTCCATAAACGATCCCCAGCCCCTATTTCTCCTGTCAACTTCCCCCCACACACTTTTCTTAGCCCGGCCTGCTTTAGGGCAGCATTGCACGAGCCCACCAGAGAACCAGACTCCTCCAGTGGGCCCTGGCTTCTCCATCAGGGGAGTTGAGAGTGCCAAGGTGAGGAGCATGATGATGATAGAAGTTAGTATCTGCTTTGTTTTCTTGGAATGCAAGCATAAGTGTGCAGCCTGCCACCCACCCACCCACCCCAGGCTGCAATACCATACTGCTAGCTTGCTTGCACTTGAAATTGGGCCTTTTAGGCATGTGGAGGCTTAATCTGGCCACCACGTCATGGCTGCGTCGGCGGCCTGGTATCCATACTCAGTCCCCAGCCGCCCGGTGGCCGGTTGTCCACGCTCAGTCCCCAGTCGCCAGGGGGCGGCCGGGTGTCCATACTCGGTCCCCAGCCACCCCGCGGCCGGGTGTCCACACACGGTCCCCAGCCGCCTGGGGGCGGCCGGGTGTCCATAAACGGTCCCCAGCCGCCTCTATTTGAAGGACAGCCTAACCACAAACACGTGGACAAGTGAATGTGGCCAGGGATGGTCCATCTCACGCCTTCACACTGGGTTAATATTGTGGAAGCCAGGACACAGTTGGACACTGGGATGCAACACGTCCTCCAGACATAGAGGATTGCGGGCCCTGGGTCAATCAGGTTTCAACACAAAGTTCAAAAGGTAGACAGCAGCAGTGGTCGGCCTCCTACACAGCGAGTAAATTATTCATGATCATAAGGCCATCCATCTCCTTAGCTTTCTGATCCTTGGAATGCAAGCGCATGTATGTAGTAGCGGCTAGGCCTGAGGTGGTCAGCGTTTTGGCGCATATCCTACCTCCTCCAAGGATTGCTGGATGTTTTCCTGCTACTATCCCAGTTCTATGACTCCCGTTAAAACAAAGCTTCAGGTGATGAATGATGGATGAGGTGGTGGCAAAGGAGAAAGAGCAGGAGGAACAGGGACCATTCACATCAATATCAGGCCAGTCAACCACACATGTCTTGTAGGATATTTTTCTGTACCAAAAGGAGCGGTTTGGCTACACAGTTATAGGGCATACAGTGAGTGCAATGCCTACCAAAAATTTCGAGGCACTCCAATGCCCCTTGGAAGTGACATGGAGGTCAGAGGGCCTTAACTAAACCGTGTTTTCCATTTATAGCAACTGGGTCTCCTGTGCACTGTTGGTCTAAGCAGTGAATGGAAGGCTTTCCAAAAATTATGAGGAACTGCAATGGCCCTTGAAACAGACGTGGATTACAGCATACTAAAAACCTTCTACCCATTATTGGGGAGTGGGTCTCCCTTAGTGTTCGCCTATGCATTGAAAAGCAAAAGCTGACTAAAATTAGGAGGAAATGCAATGCCCGTTGAAAGAGTCATGGAGGTTAGAGTTAATAAAAACAACATTTCAATGCCCCTTGGAAGAGCTGTGGAGTTCAGAATGGTTTAACAAGACAGTTTTAATGCCCCTTGGAAGAGACATGGAGGTCACAGTAGCTTAACAAGACGGTTTTAATGCCTCTTGGAAGAGACGTGGAGGTTGCAGTAGCTTAACAAGAAGGTTTTAATGCCCCTTGGAAAAGTGGTGGAGGTTGCAGTAGCATAACAAGACGGTTTTAATGCCCCTTGGAAGAGACGTGGAGGTTGCAGTAGCTTAACAAGACGGTTTTAATGCCCCTTGGAAGAGACGTGGAGGTCGCAGTAGAATAAAAAGACAATATCAATGCCCCTGGGAAAAGTGGTGGAGGTCGCAGTAGCTTAACAAGACGGTTTTAATGCCCCTTGGAAAAGTGGTGGAGGTCGCAGTAGCTTAACAAGACGGTTTTAATGCCCCTTGGAAGGGACTTGGAGGTTGCAATGGAATTAAAAGACAATACAATGCCCCTTGAAAATGTGGTGGAGGTCACAGTAGCTAAACAAGACGGTTTTAATGCCACTGGGAAAAGTGGTGGAGGTCGCAGTAGCTTAACAAGACGGTTTTAATGCCCCTTGGAAAAGTGGTAGAGGGCGCAGCAGCTTAACAAGACGGTCTTAATGCCCCTTGGAAGAGCCATGCAGTACAGCATCTTAAAAACATTATTCCCTTTATTGAGGAGTGGGTTTCCCATAGTCTTTGCCTATGCCTTCCAAGCAAAAGTTGCCAAAAATTAGGAGGAAGGAACTTGCAATGCTGGCAACACGGACCAAGGTCACCCTGGTGGTATAGTGGTGGTAGAGGCTGAGGATAAGGAAAAGAGCAAAATGCAGCCGAAATGAGGAAGCGTATACCCATGTATGGGTGTGAAGCGGTGCATGGGAATACACCTCCTAAATAACACAGTGGATTTGACTTTGTTACTCTGCTGTCATTTGGTGGTGATGAGAAGTTAGCCCAATCCAGCCCTTGTTCACTTTGATAAGGGTCAGCTTGTCAGCATTGTCAGTTGACAGGCGAGTGCGCTTATCAGTTATAATTCCCCCAGCGGCACTAAAAACACGCTCCGATAACACGCTAGCGGCAGGGCAGGCCAGGACCTCCAAGGCGTACAGAGCGAGTTCATTCCAAGTGTCCAGCTTGGATACCCAATAATTAAAAGGCACAGAGGAATCACGGAGGACGCTGGTACGGTCGGCAAGGTACTCCCTCACCATCTTTTGAAACTTTCCACTCCTTGAGAGAGTACCCCGAGCCCAGAATATTGACAGTGTTCTCATGCCTCTACTGGATTGGAGTTGCGTCTCTCTCACCTGTACGCCTTGGTTGGTCAACAAACTGTGACCTCTGCCGCTAGCGTGTTCAGATGGGAATTTTTTTAACAGTTCTGCAGCAAGGGGCTTCTGGTACTGCCCCATTTTTATAGACCTCTCCACCTCAGGAATAAGAGAGTGAAAGTTCTCCTTGTAGCGGGGGTCTAAACGTGTCACCAACCAGTAATGACTGTCACCCAACATTTTGACAACGCGAGGGTCACGGTTAAGGCAACGTAACATAAAGTCAGCCATGCGTGCCAGACTGGTAACGGGCAAGACTTCCGTGTCCTCACCAAGATGACGACTGACCATGCTCTCCTCCTCCTCCTCCTCCTCCCCCTGTTCTCAGGTCACCCATGCTGAACCGACGGTATGACAGTTGTACAGGTACTACCGTCTACAGCGCATGATACCAGCTCCTGTTCTTCCTCCTCCTCCTCCTCTCCCTCATTGTCCCCCAATGCACATTGGGATGAGATGAGGCTGGGCTGTGTGTAATCGCCCGCTACGGCTTCTTGATCCATCTCATCATACTGTGGCTGCAATGCCTCCTCTTTAATTCTCTGCAGAGAACGTTGCAAAAGACAGACAAGTGGGATGCTGACGCTAATGATCGCGTCATCGCCACTCACCATCTTGGTGGACTCCTCAATGTTTGACAGGATGGTACATATGTCAGACATCCAGGTCCACTCCTGAGGTCTTATGTGTGGAGTCTGACCTGAATATCGACGGCCTTGTTGCAGCTGGTACTCCACAACTGCTCTCTTCTGCTCACAAATCCTTTACAACATGTGGAGGGTAGAGTTCCAACATGTGGGGACATCACACACCAGTTGGTGTGCCGGAAGCTGCAAACGCTGCTGCAACACAGCAAGGGCGGCGGAAGCTGTAGCCGACTTGCGAAAATGAGCTGACAGGCGGCGTACTTTGACGAGCAGATCTGGCAACTCGGGGTACGATTTAAGAAACCGCTGAACCACGAGGTTAAGCACATGAGCCAGGCATGGTACATGTGTGATCTCGCCTCGCCTCTGAGCCGCTACCAGATTACGTCCATTGTCACACACGACCATGCCTGGATGTAGGTTCAGCGATCTCAGCCACAGATCTGCCTGCTCTTTCACAGCTGTCCACAACTCACAAGCAGTGTGAGGTTTATCACCTAAGCTTATGAGTTTCAGCACAGCCTGTTGCCGCTTGGCTGAGGCAGTACTGCAGTGCTTCCAGCTTGTAACTGATGTGGTGATATCTGAGATGGAGCCTGTACATGAGGAGGAGGAGGATGAGGTGCAGGAGCTGTACACTGTGGGTGCAACTGTGACTGACATAGGGCCCACAATCCTCGGTGTGGGGAGGATGTGTTCCGTCTGGGTCCCGGCTTCCACTATGTTTACCCAGTGTGCCATCAGGGAGATGTACCATCCCTGGCCACAAGCACTTGTCCACGTGTCCGTTGTCAGGTGGACACTCCCAGTAACTGCGTTGTTGAGGGCATGGCAGATGTTTTGGGACACGTGCTTGTGTAGTGCTTGGATGGCACACCGGGCAAAATAGTGTCGGCTGGGGACCGAGTACCGAGGGACGGCCACCGCCATAAGGTTGCGGAAGGATTCCGTCTCCACCAGCCTAAAAGGCAGCATTTCCAACGTAAGCAGTCGTGAAATGTGTGAATTTAGGACTGTGGCCTATGGGGCTTTGGCTGTGAATTTGCGCTTTCGTTCAAAGTTCTGGGATATGAACAATTGATCGCTGCAGTGGGACGTGGACGTGGACGTTGATGATGTTTCTTGAGAAACTGCCATAACAAATGAACACAGAGGAGAGGGCATCTTTGCATGCAGTATGGACAGGGGATTGCCTTGCACGCACAACAGGGGGTTCTATTACACGCACAACAGCGGAAGAAGCAGTGGTGACACCCGCTGACACTGGTCGTGGACCCTGGGGTTCGCCCCACAAAGTCAGGTGCTTTGCTGCCATGTGCCTGTTCATGCTGGTGGAAGTCAGGCTGGTAGTTTTGTCACCCCTGCTGATGCTGGCATGGCAGGTGGTACAAATGGCCTTTTTGGGGTTATCAGCAGAGTCTTTAAAAAAATTCCAGACTCTGGAAGACTTACCGGTTGTACTGGCAACGTCCCTCGTGTTGGTGTTACGGTGAACTGTTGCCCGCCTTCTGTGTGCGGCCTCCACACTGCTTCTTCCTGCCTGTTGGGGTACTCTGCCTCCCTCCCCCGTGTGCTTCTGGCCTCACTCTGCGTGGCCTCCTGCCACGTTGGGTCAGTTACTAGATTATCCACCACCTCCTCCTCTTCCACTTGCGCACCACGATCCTCCTCCTCACTTCGTGGCAATTGTGTCTCGTCATTGTCCACCTCTTGTGACAAATTTCCAGCGTCGACTTCCTCTGGCCATAGCTGTTCAAATATTTGGGCATCGCTACATGGGATCTCCTCTTCCACCACTTCAAGCGGAGCAGGCGAGGGGCACAAATATGGAAATGGACCAGTGAACAGCTCTTCAGAGTGTCCAAGTGTGAGATCAGTTGCTGTCTGACGACACTCGGCATGGCGGGAGGAAGGAGCATCAGGGTGAGGAGGAGTATGCGGTTGAGACTCACGGCTACTAAAACTTGACCGTGTGGAAGACAGACCAGAGGTGGTGGTGCCCAGTTAACTGGAAGTATTATCTGCTATCCAATTAATAACCTGATCAGTTCGCAATAATGGTGTTGTAGTGTGGTTCCCTAGTAATTCGGTCAAGAAGTGGGAGCGAGAAGATGTGGCTGTTGGTTGTGGCACATTTTCACCTTGGCCACGACCCCGTCCTCTACACACACCATCACCAGAACGTCCAGTTCCACGTCCCTTGCCACACACCTTGCCCATTGTAAATGAAATAAAATAGCTTACACTCGCACTATCAATGGAAAAAGGGTAATAAAAAGGAGATTAGAACCGTGGAAGAGGAAAACCACAGTTCTATTTCTCTGGCCTACACCAGAATCTTTTAAACAGATATATTTGTGACTGAACAGACAGGGAGACACTTTTTTTTTTTTTTATGTAAAACATGCAAAAAGCTGGATAATACAGAGATTTGAAACGTGGAACTGTAAAACCACAGTTATATTTTTATGGCCTACACCAGAATCTTTCAAACAGATATATTTGTGTCTGAACAATCAGAGAGACACTATTACTGTTTTTCTTTATGGCAAAAAATGCCAAAAACAGGATAATACAGAGATTTGACCCGTGGAACTGCAAAACCACAGTTATATTTTTCTGGCCTACACCAGAATCTTTCAAACAGATATATTTGTGTCTGAAGAATCAGGGAGACACTGTTACTGTTTTTCTTTACGGAAAAAATACCAAAAGCTGGATAATACAGAGATTTGAACCTTGGAACTGCAAAACCACAGTTATATTTTTCTGGCCTACACCAGACTCTTTTAAACAGATATATTGGTGTCTGAACAGTCACAGATACACTCAATTTTTATTTTTGGGGGGGAATACCAAAAGGTTAATAAGACGCTTATTTGGACAGTCTGACTGAGGAAAAAAAAAAATACAGGATTTAGATGAAAAAAAAAAAAAATTTTGCTGGCCCCTGAGACCAGGGTGATAAGTCTCGCAATTTGACCAACAGGAGCACACAGGACTGTAATGCAGCGTTTGCTGGTATAACCACTGCGTCTCCTATACAGCCTGCCTGCCTGATATCTGGGATGAATATTAGTCCTGAGAAGGACTGTTTCTTTGATTTGGCAGGCTTTAGAGACCCTACACTAACTATTTCAGAGTATAAATCTCTCCCTGGCTCAGCAGCACTGACCCTACACTGTCTGATCCTGAGCGACTGTGTCCAAGATGGCGGCGCCCGGTTTTAAATACTCGAGGTGATGCTGTGCGGCCAGCCAATCACTGTAATGCCCACAAACAACATGGCTGCGGCATTCCAGTGACTGTCTGGCAATCCCTGCATGTTCATTGGCTCTGTAAAGAGCGCCAAACGTGCAGGGCGGAGACCCGAGCTCCCGCCCGAGTAACCTGGAAATGCTCTGTGCTCACCGAACATCCCGAGTAGTGAGATGCTCGGGCGAGTACCGAGCAGTGTCGAGCATGCTCGCTCAACACTACTCAAGAGGTTCCACATATTTCTTGAGTAAGGACCTGTGGAAAACATTGTGGACCTTAAAGTCCTGAAGAAGCTCAAGATGAAACGCTGCTGGGTTAATGACGGCGGTTATTTTATAGGGACTAATAAACCTGGGTCCCAGATTCCAAGAAGAGACCTTCACCTTGATATTTCTAGTAGACAACCACACAAAGTCATTCACATTCATGTCCGGACCTGTCAAGCTTTTTCTGTCAGCCATACGTTTATACCTGTCTCCCATGATCTTTAAATTACTCAGGATCCCCAGCCACACCAAGGAGAGCAATGAAGCAAAACGTTCCTCCTCAGGAACTCCCGAAGCTCCTCCCCAGGTACCAAACTGTGGGTGGTACCATATGCACCAAAGAACGGTGACCAGTGGATTCTTGATGATGATTATTAATGGCAAATTCTGCAGCAGTAAGTAGGATGCCGAATCCTCCTGATATTTGGAGACGAAACATGTGAGGTAGGTCTCCAAATTCTGATTGACAAACTTTGTCTGTTCATTCGACTGAGGGTGGAAGGCAGAGGAAAAGGACAGCTGCACCCCCAGTCGAGAACAGAATGCCTTCCATAACTTGGAAACAAACTGGATCCCCCAATCTGACACCACATCGGAGGGAACCCCGTAAAGCTTCATGATTTCATTTATGAACACCTGAGCAAGTGTCTTGGCATTTGGGAGTGCAGGTAATGCGACAAAGTGAATCATTTTACTAAACCTATCTACAACTACCAAAACCACCGTTTTGCCTGCAGAAACTGGTAGGTCAGTAATAAAATCCATGAACAAGTGTGTCCATGGCCTACTAGGGATAGGTAGCGGAAGAAGAGTACCAGACGGACGGGTATGCAAAACCTTAGAACGAGCGCAAATACTACAAGCAGATACATATTCAATCACAATCCTATGCAACCCCAGCCGCCAAAAACGATCAGAGAGGATGTCCGCGGTTGCCTTACCACCTGGATGACCTGCCAGCACAGAGTTATGATGTTCCTTAATTACTTTGCGGCGCAGATTAGATGGTACAAATAACCTTCCTGAAGGACAGGAGGCAGGGGCGTCCCCCTGAGCCTCCAACACCTTACCCTCCAGTTCAGGATATAATGCCAAAATGACTACCCCCTTTTGTAGTATTGGGGCAGGAATCATATGGTCACCGCCACCAGGGAAGCTCTAGGACAAAGTATCAGCCTTGACATTTTTGACCTCTGGACGAAAAGTGACAACAAAATTGAACCTAGTAAACAAAACAGGGACCATCTGGCTTGCCTAGGGTTGAGACATTTAGCTGACTGAAGATATGACAGGTTCTTATGGTTAGTAATAACAGTAATAGGATGGACAGCCCCCTCCAACCAATGTCGCCATTCTTCAAAGCCAATTTGATCCCCAGAAGTTCCCTATTAGCCACGTCATAATTTCTCTCAGCCGAAGACAACTTTTTAGAAAAGAAGGCGCATGAACGCCATTTACCAGGGGAAAGACCGTGAGACAACACAGCCCTAACTCCCACATCCGATGCAACAACTTCCACAATAATGGGTTGGGAAACATCGAGTTGACTGATTATAGATGAAGTGACAAAATAATTCTTTAAGGAAGAAAAACCCTGGATGAAGGCATCCGACCATTTGGAAAAATCAAAACCCTTGCTAGTTATGTCAGTAAGGTGTTTCACAATTATTGAGTAATTTTGGATGAATTTCCGGTAAAAATTAGTAAAGCCAAGAAAACATTGTAAAGCCTTCAGATTCTTGGGACGGTCCCAATCAAGGACTGCATGGATCTTCTCCGGATCCATCTGAAAACCAGAAGATGACAACAATTACCCCAAAAACTGCACCTCATGAATGACGAAAACACATTTTTCCAGTTTGGCATAAAGTTTGTTATCCCTTAATATCTGGAGCACCTGTTTAACATGCCCCCGATGTGTCTCAAAATCAGGTGAGTAAACCAAAATATCGTCCAGATAGACCACTACAAACCTCCCCACCAAATGATGGAAAATATAATTTATGAAATGCTGGAATACCACAGGTGCATTGGTCAAACTGAAAGGCATAACCAGAATCTCGAAATGCCCTTCAGGGGTATTGAATGTTATTTTCCATTTGTCCCCTTCTCTGATTCTAACCAGATTGTAGGCTGCCCTTAAATCCAACTTGGAGAATACCTTAGCTCCTACAACCCGGCTGAACAAATCAGGAATCAGAGGAAGAGGGTATGGATCTCGGATGGTAATTTGATTTAATTCCCAGAAATCTAAACAGGGACGTAGACCGCCATCTTTTTTCTTCACAAAGAAGAACCCTGCCACCACAGGTGAAGATGAGGGCCTAATGTGTCCCTTCTCCAGATTTTCCGCAGTGAAATCCTTCATGGCTTGTCTCTCAGGGTCAGAAAGATTATACAGTATGGACTTTGGTAGTTTAGCTCCAGGAGTCAGGTTAATAGGACAGTCATATGCACGATGAGGAGGCAAATCCTGACACCCCCTCTCAGAAAAATTGTCCTCAAAACCAGACAGAAAAGCAGGTAATATTTCCGTAGCGACAGCAGCAAGGGAAATTTCTAAACAGTTCTCATGGCAGTAATCTCCCCATTCAATAATCTCCCTGGCTTGCCAATCCATCAATGGATTGTGTTTCACTAGCCAGGGAAGACCCAAAACAATTGGGGTGGGATGACTGTCCAGGACATAGCAAGGGATTATTTCACAACGAACCTACCCCACCGTCAGTTTTACCTTATGTACAATGTGAGTAAATGCTTTCTGTGCAACTGGCGCCAAGTCAATGGCGAAGATGGAAATAGGTTTAGCTAAAGTACAGCAAGCAAGACTATGAGTCATTCCATTTAGAATCTGTTGCCTATCTAAGGAATTCAGAACTGTATGTTTCCACTGACCGATTCCCCTGCTAAAGGCGACATAGCCTAGACTCAGCTAAGGCGACTCAGTCAGGGTCATCATAGATGAGGGCCAGAGCGCCGAAAAATCCCTCTACAGACTGGAAAAAAACAAATCCTGCGGTAAAGAAAATGCCCACGATTGAGGATCTCCTTGCAGTAGAGAAATCACAATTCCAACCTGTTGCTCCTCATTTCCAGAGGAGTAAGGACAAAGTTTAAAATACAGTTTACAGGACTCTTTGAATACAAAAAACTTGTCCCTACCTCCTGAAAACCTGTCCGGGAGGGCAACCTTGGGTTCAGGCTGGACAGATATGGAAAGAGAAAAAAAAACCAAAACAGCTCACCTCCATGAACCAGCTGGGTGTCTCCGGGATTCGTAATCAGTGCTGCTTGCGCTCAGTAGACAGGTAATAGGAAAGATGATGATCCAGCTCCACAGACTCCCAATAGTAAAAACAAGAAAATTCCAAGAAAATATAGAACGTGACTTGGAAACATTACAGCAGGAATCCATGCAAATTCATAGAGGAAAGTGCAATTTGTCTAGAATTGAAAAACTTGCCTTAGACAATCTTTCCAAAAGAACAGACATTGTGATCAAGATGTCGGACAAGGGCGGATCAGTGGTGGTCTTGAATAGTGAGGATTATGTTCTTTCAATTAATAACATGTTGCAAGACCATAATATATATACCATTCTTTCCAATGACCCGACGGCATTTTTTCAAGAAAACCTCATCAAATTAGTACGAGAGGGCTTTTCTTTGGGCTTCTTCACTAAAAATGAATCAGAATTTCTCATTGTGGATTCTCCAACTATTCCCATCTTACATGCCCTACCTAAGACTCACAAGAATGAATGACCACCACCCATGCACCCAATTATTTCTGGAATTGGCTCGCTGGGAGAAAGATTGGGTCAATGGTTGGATTCTGCTTTACAGCCACTTGTATTCCAGGTCATCTTGAAGACTCATGCGACGTCCTTAATTTATTTGATATTGTTACCTGGTCACATTCATGGTCATGGCTTACTTGTGACATCACGGCACTTTACACTAGCATTCCTCACCACATAGCAATCTCTGCTATAGAGCACCATATGCTCAAGTACAGTTCTTACTCCCATGAATTACAATCGTTCATTAAAACAGTTTTATCTTTTCTATTAACACACAATTATTTTATGTTCAATGGAAATTTTTTTCTCCAAACTGGTGGAGCTTGTATGGGGGCTAAATTTTCCCCTTCGGTTGCTAATCTTGTTATGGCTTGATGGGAGGAATGCTATGTGTACAGTGCCCATAACCCTTTTTGTACATCCCTCATTTACTATTCAAGATTTATTGATGATATTTTAATGGTTTGGGGGGGCAACATGGATGACATTCCAGAATTTATATCGTATTTGAACAGTAATGAATTTAATTTACGATTTACATACACCATCAACCGTAATTATATTACTTTTTTGGACTTAGAACTAAACAGCCAAAATAATGAACTGATCACTTCTAAAACGTTCAGGAAACCCAAATCAGGGAATGCAATTTTGCATAAGCAAAGCTTTCACCCACCCCATGTCCTAAAAGCCATTCCAGTAGGAGAAATTACTAGAGCTAGAAGGAATTGTAGTGATTCCATTTCCTTTTCTAAAGAATGTACTACCATTAATTCTAGACTATCATGTAGAAATTATCCAAAATGGACCTTAGATAGAGCAAGAAAAATAGTAGATAGTAAATCTAGAAGGAATCCCATTACTAAAAGGAACCACCACAATAACACCAGCTCTAATATTCCAACATTAGTTCTCACCCACAATACACACTTTTCTGCAATATTTAATATAGTAAAACGCAACAGATATTTTGAGAGAGGATTCAATTATGGATGTAATATTAAAGGGCTGAATTAGGGTAGTTCCACGTAGAGCACCAACAATAGGCAACAAAATCTCTCCAAGTTTATACAGAGCAAAGTCCATTAAAACGACTGGTAACTGGCTATCAACTAGTGGATACCATAAGTGCAGTTTTACCAACTGCAAATCAAGTCTGGTTTCATCAAAAAAATTAACATTTACGGACAAAAATAATTCTAAAGTACAGTACAGACCAAAAGTTTGGACACACTTTCTCATTTGAAGATTTTTCTGTATTTTCATGACTTTGAAAATTGTACATTCACACTGAAGGCATCAAAACTATGAATTAACACATATGGAATTATATACTTAACAAAAAAGTGTGAAACAACTGAAAATATGTCTTATATTCTAGGTTCTTCAAAGTAGCCACCTTTTGCTTTGATGACTGCTTTGCACACTCTTGGCATTCTCTTGATGAGCTTCAAGAGGTAGTCACCGGAAATGGTCTTCCAACAATCTTGAAGGAGTTCCCAGAGATGCTTAGCACTTGTTGGCCCTTTTGCCTTCACTCTGCGGTCCAGCTCACCCCAAACCATCTTGATTGGGTTCAGGTCTGGTGACTGTGGAGGCCAGGTCATCTGGCGTAGCACCCCATCACTCTCCTTCTTGGTCAAATAGCCCTTACACAGCCTGGAGGTGTGTTTGGGGTCATTGTCCTGTTCAAAAAATAAATGATGGTCCATCTTGCCTCTGCAAGATGCTGTGGTAGCCATGCTGGTTCAGTATGCCTTCAATTTTGAATAAATCCCCAACAGTGTCACCAGCAAAGCACCCCCACACCATCACACCTCCTCCTCCATACTTCACGGTGGGAACCAGGCATGTAGAGTCCATCCGTTCACCTTTTCTGCGTCGCACAAAGACACGGTAGTTGGAACCAAAGATCTCAAATTTGGACTCATCAGACCAAAGCACAGATTTCCACTGGTCTAATGTCCATTCCTTGTGTTCTTTAGCCCAAACAAGTCTCTTCTGCTTGTTGCCTGTCCTTAGCAGTGGTTTCCTAGCAGCTATTTTACCATGAAGGCCTGCTGCACAAACTCTCCTCTTAACAGTTGTTGTAGAGATGTGTCTGCTGCTAGAACTCTGTGTGGCATCGACCTGGTCTCTAATCTGAGCTGCTGTTAACCTGCGATTTCTGAGGCTGGTGACTCGGATAAACTTATCCTTAGAAGCAGAGGTGACTCTTGGTCTTCCTTTCCTGGGGCTGTCCTCATGTGAGCCAGTTTCTTTGTAGCGCTTGATGGTTTTTGCAACTGCACTTGGGGACACTTTCAAAGTTTGCCCAATTTTTCGGACTTACTGACCTTCGTTTCTTAAAGTAATGATGGCCACTCGTTTTTCTTTACTTAGCTGCTTTTTTCTTGCCATAATAAAAATTCTAACAGTCTATTTAGTAGGACGATCAGCTGTGTATCCACCAGACTTCTGCACAGCACAACTGATGGTCCCAACCCCATTTATAAGGCAAGAAATCCCACTTAATAAACCTGACAGGGCACACCTGTGAAGTGAAAACCATTTCCGGTTACTACCTCTTGAAGCTCATAAAGAGAATGCCAAGAGTGTGCAAAGCAGTCATCAGAGTAAAAGGTGGCTACTTTGAAGAACCTAGAATATAAGACATATTTTCGGTTGTTTGACACTTTTTTGTTAAGTATATAATTCCACATGTGTTAATTCATAGTTTTGATGCCTTCAGTGTGAATGTACAATTTTCAAAGTCATGAAAATACAGAAGGGATCCTCCCCTTATGTCTGACACTTATTCATACCAAGTTTAAGAGCAGTCTTCGCTCGAAATGCATCAGGTAGTGCACCCCTACTTGGTGCCCCTGTGTTTCCCTTTCATTATTGTTTTTCTGCTAGCTGGAGTTACATTATTGCCATTTGGATATTTTTTTTAAAAAAAAATCTAAATAAAAGACATTTGTTTTTACTTTTGGAGTCTGTGGAGCTGGATCATCGTCTTTCCTATTACCTTCAGGCGGGACAGGCCTACCTGCAGAGACCTCCACATTAGCGACCTGTAGCTGCTGATGCTGTTGCTGAACCTCACAGCAGAGCTCTACGAGCTCTGAATCTGAACCCATACCAAGAGAGAAAGGAAAAAAACACACACACCTGAAAAAAGCAAACAAACACACAATTAAACCCAAGTGTCAGTTTTTTTCTCTAAAAGTGCACGGCCGGTGATATTATAAAACAAAAAGAGAAAGAGCGCACTATGTGAAGAACCCAGTGAATAAGTAAATAAACATGGGGGGCCAATTGTCCTCTCACCTAGGGGGGTTGTGCACCCCTGCACAACTCCAGTGAATGCCTTAGTGTAAGGGACTGTTGCTCGCTAGGTGTGCTGCAGACTGCCGTCCGTCACTGGTACTTCCACATTCCAGTCCCGGACCACGTGACTGGAAGCCGACTGTGCGTCACCGCAGGTCCTCTAGGTTAGGAGACGTGGCTCTGATACCGCAGGTCCTCAATTGGATCCAGAAGGGGGGTATGATCAAACCAAGGGCTGCTCCTGCAGCTTACCCTTAAAAGGGGGAAATAGAACATGTGCACAAGGTAGAAAGCGGTCTGTGGAGCGCTAGGACAATGACAGTATTGGGGCTGAAAAATTATTTATTAGCCCTCTCCACAATGCATTTCGATAGCAATACTATCTTCATCAGGTGGTACAGGGGACTGGACAAGAAAAAACAAACTTTGAGGGGCTAGAGTGCCCAATTTAAAAATCCAGAAACTCTCCCTGTTCATCAAGCTGGCCAACAGATCTGGGACGGTATCTCCCACATGATCAATAATGGTGAGCCTCATGAATTTTAGATCTTTCTGATGAACAGCATTAAAGTGTTTAGATACCCTATTTGTATATTATGTCTATGTTTATTAAGGCGAGCATGCATGGTTTGTATCGTGTGGCCCACATATTGAAGGCCACATGTACATTCCAATAAGTAGACTACATGTGTTGATTGACAATTCACAACATGTCTAATGGTAAAAGTTTCGCCTCTGGTTTGCGATGAAAACATCTTTTGAACACCATTTTGAATGCTATTACAACATAAACATTTTGGCGTATTGCAAGAGTAACAACCCAGACGAGAGTTATCATATGATTTCTGCATTTTTGGCTTCAAGGATATATTACTGGTTGCAATAAAACTTCGCAAATTTTTATTTTTTCTGTAAATGATTCTTGGTCTACTGGGTATGTGCCGCCCTAATATTGGATCCCTTTTCAAAATGAACCAAAAGTTGTTTAAAAGGTTCTGAACGGTAACTCTAGAATGATTGAACATAGTAACCATGCTCCACTTAGTCAACTCAGAGACTGCTTTGCTTTTATCAGTAGAGGATTCTATTTTATCAATACAGGTGTCTTGGGTCAGGATTCTTGTCCTGGAAAAAGCATAATTTAGCAGTCTCTTCGGGTAACCTTTTCGTATAAACAGTTTCCTCTATATTTTTGATTCTGCTAAAAATTCGGAATCCCTAGTACAGTTTTTTCAAACCCTCCAATATTGGCCGTAGGGGACATTTGTGATCCATTTTGGGAGATGTCCACTGTCAAATCTCAGATAACTGTTGACATCCACCGGCTTGAAAAAGGTTGATGTGAACAATCTCCCCATGGTGTCAAATTGTACCATTAAGTCCAGATACTGGAGGGCAGTATCTGAAATAGTGGCTGTAAAAGATAAGCCCCAATTAGAATTCAACTCATCAACAAATTTGAGTGCACCCTCTCTTGTTCCCCTCCACAAAAAAACAGATCATCTATATAACGGCGGTAGAACACCACATGGTCCGCCGCCATGGGGGACTGTGCGATGAAGACGGACTCAAATGCCCCCATGAACAAGTTGGCGTAACTAGGGGTAAATCTCGTCCCCATCGCACAGCCCTTTGTTTGGCGGTATACCGAACCCTAAAATGTGAACATGTTATTATTCAAAATGAATATAATGGACATCTTAAGAAAATTCTTTTGCTCTGTTGGAATGTTATTATCGGTCATCAAGTATTGGTCGACTGCTTTCAACCCCAAGTCATAAGATATGTTGCTATACAAAGCACTGACATCAAGGGTCAAAAGGAGACAGTTGTTCATAGGGGGCAACTATCTTAGTAATTTGATCAATTGGGAAGAATCTCTCAGATAACAGTCAAGTTTAAGAACAAACTTTTGAAGAAAAAGGTCAACATAATGGGAAAGGTTCCTGGTGATAGAACCAATGCCCGAGATTATAGGGCGACCAGGAGGGTTAGTGTGACTTTTATGTATCTTGGGGAGGAAATAGAAGAAGGGGACCCTAAATTGTGTTATGTCCAAGAACTTTTTTCTTTTTTATTTAGAAGACCACTAGCACATGCGATTTTCACAAGTTCCTTGTATCTAAAAAAAATTGAAACAGAAGGATCATGGGAAAGTGTTTCATAATATTCTTGATCACTCAACATCCTTCTTGCCTCTCCAAGATACCACCCTCTATTCATCAACACTATACCACCTCCCTTATCCGCATTCTTAATAATAATATTCTTATTCTCCCTAAAAGAAGTGACTGCTCGTCTCTCTCCAGGGCTCAAATTATCTCTAATTTTCGGGTGCCCAAAAGATCGAATGCATTTTAGAATAAGTTGGTGGAATGTTTTGATGTGTGAACCTTTATGGTGTAAGGGATAGAATTTTTTGGAGTGTCCAATTACATCTACATGTAGGGGTTCGATTTCTAGTTCACTTGTAGATGGAGGGTTTTGTGGAGATGGAGTGATGGATTTTTTACTCCTCTCTTCTGATAGAAAATGTCGTTGTATAGTTAATTTTCTAAAAAAATCATTAAGGTCAAGATAAAGGGAAAAAACATCCATTGAAGAATTAGGACAAAAAGATAGACCCCTTTCAGGTAATAAGACTTCATCTTTGGTTAAAACATAATGTGACAGATTAAAAATTCCTGTATTTCCACTTTTATCATTTAGTAGGCCTTCGTCCTCTTCTGAGATACATCTGGTAATGCCCGTATTAGATCTGCAGGAACTTCTCCTACCTCCTCTACAACCCTGTTTTCTCTGTATCTTTTTGGGTAGCGTCCTGGAACCATCCGAAAAAACTGTGTGATCTTTGAATCCTTTAAATTAGAGTTCAAATTATTGGTTGAACTCTCTTTCGATGGAATGGAGAATTGAAATGTATCTATCGATTCTTGTACAGATGGTGTCAAATCTAACGTTGACAACACATTCCTAGGAGAAGGCAAAATAACCGATGAATGAACGGTATCGACAATATCCAAATCATTATCGGAAGAATTAGGACCCTTCTCACAGGTGGCATCTTCAATGAGAGTATCTTCTTTTAATGGATTCAAGCTAATGGGCAACAGTTGCTCATTATCTGAAATCAACAAAACCGTTTTTTTTGTATTTGTTGCTATGGGTACTATTGAAATTCGAAATGTTCAGTCTGCAAAATTGTATTATTATGCACTGTCAATAAAGACAGATTAATGGGGTCAATGTAATCCTCTTTTTGTGTAGATGTAACGATGGGTGAATTGCTCACTCCAAAATCTAATGGAAATTGGACTATATTTTTTTCAACTGCTTGGACTGCTATATCAGTATCTAAAGATGTTAAAATTGGGCAGAACTGAATTGTGCAGGTTGTATAGTGGTTGGATTGGCTCCATTATATAAATCCTTTCTAGTATTCTCAATCATTGTTTCCATTTTTTGTCTCATGTGGACAATCAATAATGTTTTTTTATGTTGTTCATAGAAAACGTTCTGTTTGTCAGACTTAAGGGAATTGAGGGACGTGTGTTTTTTATCATTCAAATCTCATGTTGGAAAGGAGAGATTTGCATTGGTGATGGAATTAGGATTGGCAGTGACCCTAGCTGGCCCTTGCAATGGGGTGGGTAGTAATATCCATGGTTTCATCTGTTGCAAACATCTCCTTTCTATCCCGTATTAATTTCGCTGCTTTTTTTCTTGTAGTATCCTCTTCAAATTTAATGAGTTTAAATTTAAGATTTAGATCATGTTCTCTAAAGTCCAGGGAAAGGGAGTATACATCCAAATTACTTCTGAGGAGTTTGAGTTCATCTAGGGCTTTTGAAGCCAAAGAGTTCCTTTAAGCGATCAGAAGATTCATCATCCCAAAGGAACAATTGAATAAATGTTCATCCCATTCTTTGACAAATGAGGAATCTTGTGGGAAGGATGATTTTTGTGATAATCTAAGTCCCTTAGGCACAAGCTTCTCAGGTATATAGCGCCTCAGGAGCATGAGGTAAATGTGATTTATAATCTCAATCTTACTCTTATTTTCATACTCTAAGAAGAGTTTAGACATATGTTTCTTCTCCACTTCATTTAAAAATTGAGAACTGGTATCAGTATTAGGTAATACAACACTGTTTGGGAGGCCCAAGACTTCAGATATAAGAAGCTCCCTATGATACTCACGATTTGTATTAAAAAATTCCATAATGATCTGAATTTTAAATTATATGTACTATGATGCAGCACAATTGTGATATGAAATAGCACAAAATCCCTGTAGGGACCTTGTACCCTAGAGTCCCTATACCAAATGCTGATAAGAAGCCAATCCAAACATCAGCTACATGAGATTACAGACATATAAAACTTAATAAAGCTTGATGAAAAGCTTGATAAAAAGTAATAATGAACCCAGCTGAATTATTTTGTAACCATAACAAGGATTAAAAAAAGATGCAATACCAACAAAATAGTCCCCAGTAATTATAGACGAATATAGATTCAATGTAGAGAATGTGCGTCCCATATACTATTGCTCATGCTTAAGTCAGTGGGAATGCTCTTCAGAGAAAGAGGAATAATGGTGATGGAAGGATGTCAATATTCTGTCAGTTTTTTAACCAATCAATGTTGTGCGGTCCCTATAAATGTTTTCCCTTGTCCAAACCCCTGTACCACCTGATGAAGATAGTATTGCCATTGAAACGCGTTGTGGAGAGGGTTAATAAATAATTTTTCAGCCACAATACTGTCCCCCCAGTGATCATTGTCCTAGTGCTCCACAGACCACTTTGTACACTGCCGGTGATAATGTCGCGCACAGTTTAAGAAAGGCAAAGTGTGACCTAAAGGGATAAGGGGAAGGGAGCCCAGACACTAGGGAAAGGGGGAAGTGGAGACCTCATAGGCTGCTCTGCAATCACTCTGTCTACCCCTACCGTCCCTATATTGGTTCCTCACTAGTGTTGAGCATTCCGATACTGAAATATCGGGTATCGACCGATATTCGCTGTATCGGAGTTCCGATACTTTTAAAATATCGAATACCGGAATCGGAAGTTCCCATAATGCAATGAGCCAGTTTGATTTTATTCAGCCAATGAGGATCCTAAGAAGTGTGGGCACATCCTGTTAGGCATATTAGGCATGTTAACTAATGGCATGGCTGTGATTGGATGCTGAAATGATGTCATGATGCACTATAAAAGTCGCCGCTGCCATTTTGGGTTCACTTTGCTGTGAATTCAGTTAAGGACAGGACGCTGCTGTTCTGAGGGACAGTTTGAGCTAGCGATTTGCTTTATTGTGCTTTACCCAGGCTACTTTATAAACCGCTGTGCGAGAAACTTTCTTTTGCCTTGCAGCGCTAGTGCACAGTTCTCTGCACTGTTCATGGCTGTCTGTGAGGTCTCTGTATGTGAATGCAGCTCACGCTGTAGTGTGTTCTGCAGCCACGTCCGGTTGTAGTCTGCTCAGCGTGCGTCACTGCTTCATACATTGTCCTTTTTTGCATTAGTGCTGCTCATTTTTTCCTGATTTCTCCTATTAGTGTGGTTCCATCCGTATCCAGCTAGATTGCTTCCAAACACACTATATAGGAGTAGATAGAGAAGCTTTCTTTTGCCTTGCAGCGCTAGTGCACAGTTCTCTGCACTGTTCACGGCTGTCTGCGAGGTCTGTGTGTGTGAGTGCAGCTCACGCTGTAGTGTGTTCTGCAGCAACGTCCGGTTGTAGTCCGCTCAGCGTGCGTCACTGCCTCATACATTGTCCTTTTTTGCATTAGTGCTGCTCATTTTTCCTGATTTCTCCTATTAGTGTGGTTCCATCCGTATCCAGCTAGATTGCTTCCAAACACACTATATAGGAGTAGATAGAGAAGCTTTCTTTTGCCTTGCAGCGCTTAGTGCACAGTTCTCTGCACTGTTCACGGCTGTCTGCGAGGTCTGTGTGTGTGAGTGCAGCTCACGCTGTAGTGTGTTCTGCAGCAACGTCCGGTTGTAGTCCGCTCAGCGTGCGTCACTGCCTCATACATTGTCCTTTTTTGCATTAGTGCTGCTCATTTTTCCTGATTTCTCCTATTAGTATGGTTCCATCCGTATCCAGCTAGATTGCTTCCAAACACACTATATAGGAGTAGATAGAGAAGCTTTCTTTTGCCTTGCAGTGCTAGTGCACAGTTCTCTGCACTGTTCACGGCTGTCTGCGAGGTCTCTGTGTGTGAGTGCAGCTCATGCTGTAGTGTGTTCTGCAGCCACGTCCGGTTGTAGTCTGCTCAGCATGCGTCACTGCCTCATACATTGTCCTTTTTTGCATTAGTGCTGCTCATGTTTCCTGATTTCTCCTATCAGTGTGGTTCCATCCTTATCCAGCTAGATTGCTTGCAAACAAACTATATAGGAGTAGATAGAGGAGCCTTTCTGCAGCCTTGTGCCCTGCAGCCCCAGCCAGATTAGTATTAGCCTATTTTTTGTAGCCCCATCTATTGCATTGTAGGTTACCTTCCTGCATAGTAATAGCTACAAAAAGTTTGTGATACTATCGGTTTTACATCTTTGGGCACATCCAGTGTCTTTTTGTGAAAAAAAAACGTAAATAAAGTTCACCAAGCACGCCACTTTACAGTTGTGTAGGCCACATTAGCTCATATTAAAGTCTAGTCCACACTTTATAAAATTAGTGTTTTTTATACCTGTTAGCAGCTGTTCAGGAATAAGCTCACTAAGCCCTTAGTACTTTTCTGCCTATCTTTATCAGTCTAACAAGATGAAGAAGGCAGGGAGTAAGGCTTGTGGGCGTGGGCATGGAGTTTCTGCAGGGAGAGGACGTGGGGATTCTGTGCCTGCTGCGGGCACCAGTGACTCAGCATCCCCCAGTTTTACCAGGGAACAGTCCTTTATGCGCAGCTTTGTAGGAGCTCACCTTACCCCACTGCTGCGGGAGGACCAAATTGAAGCCGTTCTCGGATGGATGACAGCTAACGCATCGGCTTCAATTAGTTCCAGATCCTCTCAGGTCCTGAGCACTGAAGAGCACCCATCTGTCTCTTCACCACCTGCCAAATTGCCCAGGCAGTCAGAGAGCCCTGGACAGGAACCATCTCTACTTCTGTTCTCTGAATCTCTTGGCTTGAAAAGAGGGGGCCAGCCAAGCAGAATTCTAGAATTTGAAGAAGAGGTAGTATGCAGTGATGCGGAACTGCTTTGTCTCTCTGAATCTGAATAGGCGGGTGGGCCAGTGCCTATAGTCAGCACACCTCAGTACGCATCTGATGATGAGACTCAGGTGCCACTTTCTGGTGCGTACTGTGCTCTCTAGACTACCCAGGAGAAGCAGTTGTTTGAAGAGGGTAGTGTAGATGATGAGGTCCTTGACTCATCATGGCGTGAGGTTCAGGAAGGTGGTGGGAGCAGCTCTGAGGAAGAGATTCCCCGAACAGCCCAAAAAGGAGGGAGAGGGTGGGGGCAGACTTGGTTGCCTGTAGCCTCCAGTTCGGCACCCATTAGGAGCATGCATCTTCCAAAACCCAAAACGGGCGCTCCGAAGACGTGCAGTGCCTAGTCCTTTTTTGACACAGTTGCAGATGACATTTGCTTTGTCAAATGCAAGCTGTGTAATCAGAAAGTGAAAAGTGGGAAAAGTGTCAGCAACCTCAATACCACAAATATGTGGAAACATGTGTGGACCAAGCATGTGGTGGAGTTACAAAGACACACTGAAGACCTAGGCCAACCTACAGCGCCACCTACCACCTCTTCAGCTCGTGTTGTAGCCTCTTCCTCCAGCTCACACACAGCTGGTTCGGCTTCCTCACAAGATCGCCATGGAAGAACCTCTGGCACTGTTCTACAGAGACACAGTGTCATTCCTCCCACAGCACCACGTTCCCTGTCATCCTCACACTCCTAGGCCAGTCTACAGCCATCGTTAGCACAGGCATGGGCAAACCACCCCCAAGCACAGGCTCTAAATGCTGGCATTGCAAAACTACTGTCCCTTGAAATGCTATCATTCAGGCTGGTGGAGACTGACACCTTCCATAACTTGATGGCATTGGCAGTCCCACAATACAACGTGCCCAGCCGCTTTTATTTCAGCAGGCAAGCTGTCCCTGCCCTGCAACAGCATGTTGAGGGAAAAATTAAACATGCACTACAAAACGCCATCAGTAGCAAGGTCCACCTGACCCCCGATGCGTGGACCAGTAAGCATGGACAGGGACGATACCTTTCCCTCACTGCCCATTGGGTAAATGTTGTGGAGCCGGGTACAGATCTTGAGAGCGGCGCTGTATGTGTTCTGCCAACTGTAAGGATTGCAGGAATCCAGTCTGTACACATTGACTCCTCCTCATACTCCAGTTCCTCTGAATCAGCGCTGCAGGAGCCGTCACGGTCTACCTTCACATCGACCCGTGAACGGTTACCTGTTACGACCGATATGAGCACAGCCGTGGCCAAACGTCAACAGGCCGTATTGAAATGAATTTCTTTGGGGAATCGAAGCCACACAGCGCAGGAGCTCTGGAATGCCATCAAGCAGCAGAGCGACGTGTGGTTTGTGCCAGCGAATCTCCAGTCAGGCATGGTAGTGTGTGACAATGGCCGAAATCTGGTGGCAGCTCTGGGCCTAGGCAACCTCACTCACATCCCATGTCTGGCACATGTGCTCAACTTGATCGTGCAGAGTTTTTTGAGGGACTATCCGGATCTTGATGCACTGCTGCACAAGGTCCGCATAGAGTGCCCTCACTTGCGGCGTTCCAGCATCGCAAGATCGCGCATTGCAGCTCTGCAGCGCCGATTACGCCTTCCGGAACATCGCATCATATGTTACCTACCCACCAGTTGGAATTCAACATTACATATGTTGGAGAGGTTGTGTGAGCAGCAGGCAGCAGTAATGGAGTACCAGCTGCAGCAGGCGCAAACAAGTCGCACTGCGCGCCGTTCACACTTCACCACCACTGAGTGGGCCTCTATGAAGGACATCTGCCACGTTTTGCGTGCCTTCGATTATTCCACGCAGATGGCGAGTGCAGATGATGCACTAGTCAGCATGACTATCCCCCTTATCTGCCTGCTTGAAAAAAAAATGCAAGCACTAAGGGAGGAGGTTTTGGAAGAGGTGGAGGATGAGGAGTCACAAACGCCATCTGCTTCTGTACAGTCTGCGCAACGTGGTTCCTCACAAAGGCCTAGGCAGGGGACACTTTGTGAGGAGGATGAGGAGGAGTCAATGGAGGAGGAAGACATCTGTCCAGAGGAGGGAGGTACACAATGCTCTAGTAGTCAGTATCTAGAGCAAGGGTGGGGTGATGCAGAGCAGGCAGAGATCACGCCTCAAGCAGGGGACAGCGTTTCTTGGCCAGTTGGCAGTCTGCAGCACATGGTTGATTTCATGCTGCAGTGCCTGAGAAACGACCGCCGCATTGCCCACATTCTCAACACGGCTGATTATTGGGTGTCCACCCTCCTAGATCCTCGTTACCGGGACAACTTACAAAGCCTCATAACACCATTGAACCGGGAGCGTAAAATGCGGGAGTACCAAGACACACTGGTGCATTCCATCATGTTCTCCATTCCACCAGAGAGCAGTGCTGCTAGTGCTTTGCAAGGCAGCTCAGTGCGTCGAGGCAGTGGAGGAAGCTCTGCACAAAGAGGGAGCAGAAGCAGTGCCTCAGCACAAGGCAAGACCAGTATGGCCCAAATGTGGCAAAGTTTTGTGTCCCCGCCACAAATGTCTACACCATCACAGACGGCTCCAGTCAGCAGGAGGCAACATTTCCATCAGATGGTGACAGACTACATGTCTTGCCCTCTCAGTGTACTCCCAGACGGCTCTTCCCCCTTCAAGTTTTGGGTCTCTAAGCTGGATACATGGCCAGAGCTTAGCCAGTATGCATTGGAGGTGCTGGCTTGCCCTGCTGCTAGTGTATTATCGGAACGCGTCTTTAGTGCCGCAGGTGTTGTACTAACAGACCGTCGCATCCGACTATCCTCCGATAACGTTGACTGGTTTACTTTTCTGCAAATGAACAAGGCCTGGATCTCGCATGAATTTGTCAGTCCTCTTCCAGATTAAATAATTGGTTGTCAACAGTATCCAGGTCTCCTGTTGTGTTCATGTTTCTACCACCTGAACTGTAATCCCTGGGCTCCAACACCGCCAGTTGCTGCTCAGAAGTGCCATCTGCACAGTCAACACTTTCTCCAGTGTTATTGGGGTTCAGTAACGTCAGCTGATCCCCTGCTGTGTGTCCGGCAATTTCTCCTGCTCTGTCCACATTCACACTACGACTAATTTTAAACTTGCTCCAATTAGGCCTCTGGCTCCTCTGTTTTCAGTATTTACCCTGGTCTCCAACACCGCCAGTTGCTGCTCAGAAGTGCCGTCTGCACAGTCAACACTTGCTCCAGTGTTATTGGGGTTCAGTAACGTCAGCTGATCCCCTGCTGTGTGTCCGGCAATTTCTCCTGCTCTGTCCACATTCACACTACTACTGATTTCAAACTTGCTCCAATTAGGCCTCTGGCTCCTCTCTGTTTTCAGTATTTACCCTGGGCTCCAGCACCGCCAGCTGTTTCCCAGCAGGGTCTTTGGCACGGGTACTCCCTCCTGCCCAGCCTGGTTCCAGCACGCCAGCTGTTTCCGGGTAGTGTCAACGTCACTTTGCCTCCAATACGTTGTCCTGTCGTGTTGCGGTCGGGTTAGCCGACTCTATGGTGCCTGCAGTTTAGGTGACTCCTATGTGGGCTGCGAGATCTGGCAATGAAGGCTGGTTCCATAGTGCCAATAGGACAAGCACCCCCTGTAGGACTGTGTGTTTCGGTAACTCCGGCCGACTCGCGGCCTTGCAACTTTTTTTTTCATGTGTACCTTCTGCTGCCTATCTAAATTCCAGTACCATTAGCTGGTTCTTTGAAAGTCAATCTTGAATATGTCCCCCTGGGTTCCAGTAACATCAGCTGGTTCCAGGCAGTGCCTTTGGCTTAGGTGCCTCCTTCTCGGTATCCGTGTTCCACCAACGTCTGCTGGTCCTTGGTAGTACTTTCTGGCACAGGTACCTCCTGCTTAGTAACCGGGTTCCAGTACCATCAGCTGGTCCTCGGTAGTTCCATTGGCTCTTGTACCTTCTGCTACCCATCCGGGTTCCAATACCGTCAGCTGGTTCTTGGCAGTTCCTCAGCCTTCTTGTACCTTCTGCTACATTTCCAAGTTCAAGCTTTTTGAAATAGTTTTTGATAATCACTCTGGATCTCCCTGACTACGACCCTGAAGATGACGACCCTGAAGACCACCCCGAAGAAGACGAGGACCCCGAAGACGACGACCCTGAAGATGACGACCCTGAAGACCACCCCGAAGAAGACGAGGACCCCGAATATGATGACCCTGAAGACGACGACCCTGAAGACCACCCGAAAGAAGACAAGGAACCCGAAGACGACGACCTTGAAGACCACCCCGAAGAAGACGAGGACCCCGAAGACGACGACCCTGAAGACCACCCCGAAGAAGACGAGGACCCTGAATATGATGACCCTGAAGATGACGACCCTGAAGACCACCCCAAAGAAGACAAGGAACCAGAAGACGACGACCTTGAAGACCACCCCGAAGAAGACGAGGACCCCGAAGACGACGACCCTGAAGACAACGACCCTGAAGACCACCCCAAAGAAGACGAGGACCCCGAAGACGAGGACCCTGAAGACCACTCCGAAGAAGACAAGGACCCCGAAGACGACGACCCTGAAGACGACGACCCTGAAGACCACCCCGAAGAAGACGAGGACCCCGAAGACGATGACCCTGAAGACGACGACCCTGAAGACCACCCCAAAGAAGACAAGGAACCCGAAGACGACGACCTTGAAGACCACCCCGAAGAAGACGAGGACCCCGAAGACGACGACCCTGAAGACAACGACCCTGAAGACCACCCCGAAGAAGACGAGGACCCCGAAGACGAGGACCCTGAAGACCACTCCGAAGAAGACAAGGACCCCGAAGACGACGACCCTGAAGACGACGACCCTGAAGACCACCCCGAAGAAGACGAGGACCCCGAAGACGATGACCCTGAAGACGACGACCCTGAAGACCACCCAGAAGAAGACAAGGACCCCGAAGACGATGACCCTGAAGATGACGACCCTGAAGACCACCCCGAAGAAGACAAAGACCCCGAAGACGATGACCCTGAAGACGACGACCCTGAAGACCACCCCAAAAAAGACCAAGAAGATGACCCTGAAAAAGATGACCAAGAGGACAAAGAACAAGAAGACAACCACCAAGATACAGAAGAAGAAGAGACAGAAGACCAAGAAGCAGAAGAACAAGAAGCTGCAGAACAAAAAGCAGAAGAAAATTAAGCATAAGACTAAAAATCAGAGCAAAAGATATTACCGTATATTCCGGCGTATAAGACGACCTGGTATATAAGACGACCCCCCTACTTTCCTGTTAAAATATAGAGTTTAGGATATATTCTCCGTATAAGACTACCCCTTTTCCAACGCATACCAAACACCGGTAAAAATTTAAAAAAAACAGATTTGAATTTAACATGGTCCTTTTTTAATTTAAATTCTTATGACATGCAGGTATATAGCAGGAAAACTGTCACTCATAAACATAAGGCATACAACAACAACATTACTATCATCCATTTTCATCAGCGGCATACACCGGTACCCGACAATTTACAACAGAAAGAATAGAGCTTCACACATAGATTAGATAGATAGAAATATGTCAGTCACATATATATGAAGTACAGTGACATTGTTGCTTACTGTACTTGTCATTTAGTGTAAAGGATTTATTTAAAAAAATAATAGTGTTTTCATGCACCGTCTCTTTAAAAAAGCCGGCCGGCAATTCAGCATCTGTACCCGACAATTTAGAATAGAAGGAATAGAGAATCATACATAGATTAGATAGATAGAAACATGTCAGTCACATATATATGAAGTACAGTGACAGTGTTGATTACTGTACTTGTCATTTAGTGTTAAAATAAAGGATTTATTTAAAAAAAAATTGGCGTGGGGTTCCCCTTAATTTTAGTCTCTAGCGGAGGTTAAGCAGACAGCTGGGGCAGATGTTTGAAGCCTGGGAAGTCGGTAATACCCACGGAGCTTCCCAGACTACTAATATCAGCCCCCAGCTGAATACCTAGCCTTTACTAGCTATTAAAATGGGGGACCCCCCCAAAAAAATGACGTGGGGTCCCCCCTATTTTAATAGCTAGCAAAGGCTAGGCAGACAGCTGGGGGCAGATATTAATAGCCCAGGAAGGGTGCCATGAATATTGGCCCCCTCCCAGGCTAGAAACACCAGCCGTCAGCCACCCCAGAAATGGCGCATCCATAGGATGCGCCAATTCTGGCACTTAGCCTCGCTCTTCCACGCTGCCCTGGTGCGGTGGCAGGGGGTAATAGGGCTGGGGTTCATGTCAGCGCCAGCTGCCATGAAGCCCAGGTTAGTAATGATGGGCGTCTATAAGACACCCCCATTACTAACCTACAAAGTGTTAAAAAGAAAAAACACACACTACACCAAGAAAAAAATAATTTATTTGAAATAAACCACACCATTTTATTTAATTCTTAGTTTACTAAAAAAAAAATAGTTACCTGTCCACGTTCCTGCGCTGATCTCCCATGCACAGCTGTCACATCTGGAGATGGTGACAGCTGTGCATGGCTGCTGTAAGCTCACGCTGCCGGGAACACGTCCGCTCCCGGCAGCGGGAGCCACTGACTGAGGTCACCGGAGTGCATTTAGTCAGCGCAGCTCCGGAGACCTCCTTTACGGCACTGCTGTACCGTGGGAATTTCTCACGATACAGCAGGGCCGTAAAGCAGCTAACCGGAGCAGCGCTGCCTGAACTCCGGCGAACCCGCTTATGCAATGACGGGGCTGCTTTACGGCCCCGTCATTCTAGCGGCGGCAGCGGTTCAGAGCGGTCACATTCTATGTGGCTGCTCTGAACTGGAGATCTTCGTGGGACACTCGTGGACTACTACGGAGGGGTAAGGATAAGGTTGTGGTTTATTATTTTATATTTTATTACAGGAGATTGATGGCTTCGGGGAATTAGGTGTCTAGGTGAGTATAGGTGTAGTTTTTTATTTTTTACTTTATTTTAGGTGGCGATCGGCAGGGACAGGTCATGTATGAACTAATTTATTGTAGGTAACCACTGGCCACCAATGACATGTATTTAACATTTATTGGGGACACAGTAGGGCAATTTATATAGCAGGATCAGGCTGATGGGAACTACTGCTCCCATCGAGCTGATCCTGCTGGCAGGAGTGGACGGGGGACAGACATAGGCCGATGGGAGTAGTAGTGTCACATCGGCCTATGTCTGCCTGCACGCACACACCCGCACACCCGCAGACATCGCACAGACACCGCACACATCGCACAGACACCGCACACACCCCCAGACACCGCGCACACCCGCACACACTCGCAGACATCGCACAGACACCGCGCACACCCGCACACACTCGCAGACATCTCACAGACACCGCACACACCCGCAGACATCGCACAGACACCCCACACACACTCGCAGACACACGCACAGACACCCGCACACACCAATCATGACGGGTCTGGGAGGTGAGGCTGACCTGTGAGACCGTGGGAAAGTTCATGTGAGTTCATGCAATGCAGTCAAGCATGAACTCACATGAACCCTCTGAGGGCACCGCGGCGACTTCAAATGAACAGCTGATCGGCATCACCTGATACCTCAGCTGTTCATTTGAAATAACCGGCGGGAAAGCGCAGCACAGAACGGGAAAGCCGGCGGTGAAGTCTTTTCACTGCCGGCTTCCCCGCCCGGGTCCTTCGCTCCCCGCTCCTTTGTGCTGCACTCCCCGCCCGGTCCTAACTTACGATCGGGATGGGAGGTGGCGAGGGGAGCGGAGGATCGGGGTGGGAGGCTGCGGGGAAGCAGTATGGGGCTGTGTGATTGTTTAAAAGCCGGCGGCTTTTTACCGCCCGCCGGCTTTTAAACAATCAGGAGAATTCTCCCACGCTGGGATGGCATTCTGATGACAGGCTGGATCTCAGCTGAGCTCTGCCATCCAGCTTGTCATCCTTCAGAGACACTGCAGAGCGCAGGCATTATGGGAACTTCCGATTCCGGTATTCGATATTGTAAAAGTATCGGAATTAAGTATCGGAATTCCGATACCGCGAATATCGGCCGATACCCGATATTACAGTATCGGAATGCTCAACACTACTTGTCACAGAAGCGATGCGAACTTCCCAGCTCCGGACACAGCGCAGCGCTTCTGTGACAAGTGAAAGCTGTCGGCACAGAAGCCCTGCGCTGTGTCCGGAGCTGGGAAGACACTGCGATGTGTCAGAAAAGTTCGCTAGGTTCTGTCTGTCTCCGCTGCTGGGAATACGCTGCGCTGTGTCCCAGGCCTGAGAAGACACAGCGCAGCGATGTGTCAGTTTCAGCACAGAAGCGCTGACTGTCTGGACCTACCGCAGCCGTATTTTAACTCCCTCCACCTTATATTAACTCCCACATGGCAGGGATACGGCCACGGCAGCTTATTAACACCCCTAGAGTATCCCCGCATGTCAATTTCTGAAAGTTCAAAATCATTACCGGCGTATAAGACGACCCCAGACTAGACAGAAGATTTTTCAGTCTTCAAAAGTCGTCTTATAAGCCGGAATATACGGTATCTAAATTATAAGCAGAAGAAGACTAAGCAGTGTATGGGGGTGAGTCCGTTCCTCCTCGTGGTGCCCCTGGAAAATACCTGCTGCTGCAGGCCAAACTGAACGCGGTCAAATCCTGTTGTAAATCTTTTGTGACAGGCAGAACGGAAGGTGTAATCTTCAAACTTTTATAGATAACAACTACAGGAATGCCTGTCACAAATAAGAATATGATGAAGAGGAAGAAGATGAAGAAGTAGAATATGAAGAAGAATAATAGTTGAATAAGAAGAATATGAAGAATGTTAAAAAAAAAAGAATAGGAAGAAGGTGGAGAAGAAGAAGATGAATAAGGTGAAGAAGAAGTTGATGAAAAAGATGCTGCTGCTGAGGATGATGAAGGAGAAAGTGTGGGAGAAGTAAAAAAGAAGGTGAAGAGCATGGAAGTAGTGAAACATAAATATCTGACAAAATATAAAAAAGCTTAACATAGTCAATATCTTTGTAACTCCGAACGTCTTAAAAAAAAAATTAATTCCTGCTATGCCATTTGATTGGGCTAAGCCTCTATGCCTTTAATGTCTCCTCCACCTTCCCCAATACATTCTACATTATTCTTAGTTGTTTTCCTTCATGTAGAATTAACCTACAAGGAAAGAAAGGGTTTATTTTCATTCCGATATTTGTGTCCCATTGACTTGCATTGGTTTCCGGTATCGGAATCGGCGATATCCAATATTTTTTGGGTATCGGTCCGATCCAATCCGATCCGATATTTCCCGATATCGGAAGGTATCGCTCAACACTATTCCTCACCAATCGCTACACAAGAACCTATCCCTGTATTTCCTTAGTGCTTGGCCCTAGATAGGGAAGGGGGGGGCGCTAGTCGATCCCTACTAACAACTAAAGACAGCAAGGGGAGACAGGCGGGAGAAGTAGCTTAGCTTGAGTCGACTTATGAGCATCTCTCATCTCTCTTAGCACCAGAGAGGAAATAAGAACTGCACGTGCTCCAAGCCTTTACATGTGATGTGAATCATGTGAAAGTATTTATACACCCAGGCCAGGGTGTTAATAAGCAAGAGGAAGGTAGTCGCTGGGTCCAAGAGTGAGACAGATCAAGGAAGGTGTCTGTAATGCCAAGCGAAGAGATATTCTGAAACCAACTGCAGGGCAACTGTCTGTCACATTTGACACACCCGTGACAGATACTCAAAATCAAAGTGGAAAATCAAATTGCAGGCTGATCCAAGTTCAGTGGAAATGCCTCAAGACAAGGAAATGATGCTCAGTAGTGTGTGGCCTCAACATTCCTATAGGACCTCCCTACAACGCCTGGGTATGCTCCTGATAAAACGGCAGATGGTCTCCTGAGGGATCTCCTCCCAGACCTGGATTAAAGCATCAGTCAACTCCTGGACGGTCAGTGGTGCAATGTGGCATTGGTGGATGGAACGAGACATGATGTCCCAGATGTTCTCGAGTGTTTTCAGGTCTGAGGAACGGGCAGGCCTGTCCTTCATAATGCAAGAACTGCTGACACATTTCGGCCATATGAGGCCTAGCATTTTCATGCATCAGAAGGAACCCAGGGCCCACTGCACCTGTATATAGTCTCACAATGAGTCTGAGGATTTCATCCCGGTATCTAATGGCAGTCAGGGTACCTCTGGCTAGCACATGGAGGACTGTGGGGCCCACCAAAGAAATGCCTCCCCACCACATTACTGACCCACTGCAAAACTGGTCAGGCTGGAGGATGTTGCAGGCAGCAGAACATTCTCCACAGCGTCTCCAGACTCTTTCACATCTGTCACATGTGCTCAGTGTGAACCTGCTCTCATCCCTGAAGAGCACAGGCTGCCAATGTACAATCTGCCAATCTTGGTGCTCTCTGGCAAATGTCAATTGCTCTGCACAGGCCCTGATACCACTCTCATGGATTCTGTTTCTGACAGTTTGAGCAGACACTTGGATGTCAATGGCCTGCTGGAGGTCATTTTGCAGGGCTCTGGCACTGCTCCTCCTGTTCCTCTTTACACAAAGGAGGAGGTAGCAGTTCTGCTGCTGAGTTGTTGCCCTCCTATGGCCCCCCTCCACATCTCCTGGTGTACATGCATGTCTCCTGGTATCTGCTCCATGCTCTGGACACTGCTGACAGACACAGCTACCCTTCTTGCCACAGCTTACATTGATGTGCCATCCTGGATGAGCTGCACTACCTGAGCAACTTCTTTGAGTTGTACTGTAGACACCGCCTCATGCTACTGTACCTCTAGGGGTGAGAGCAATGACATTGTGATCGCAGCATTTAGCAAGCAGGCATAGGGACAGAAGCCCCCGCACAAGGAACGGCGTAATAAATAAATTAAAATAAATAAAACCAATTCTTGAAATGGGAGACTTTAGCAGTATACTGTAATAATAGAAAACGCTGCACTACTGCACCTGGGTGCATGAGTAGGGTCCAAAGCCGTAGAGATATGAAGATAACCTCAGCACACCAAATGGTAAAATTTGATATTTTATTTGCAGTCCACAGTAATAGACGTTTCGGTCGGCAAGACCTTCATCAGTGTACTGCACATGAAAGAAGTGAACAAGTAGAAAATACAACAATTAAATTACATGATATTACAGAACAATAGGTCATAGTGTCAACAATTTCTAGTATCCTATAGAAAAGCAGATTTAAATAACCTACCCAATTACTGGGAAGAGAGGACCAGGATTAGGAAGGTGAAGTGTCCCAGTGCTGGGATTTCTATGGGAAGAGCGCATGATGTGAGTCAGTGTAACGAAGTACTAGGCTGATGTGAGGTAGGTTTTGAGGGGCTGTCAACATACCTTATGTGCCAATAGTAAGGGAGAATGCTGCGTAAACCGCGGTATCCCCTGCTGGTGATGGGCATTGTGGATCACAATAAAAGTTTCGACTCAATCCACAAAAAAAGCAAGTTCCCACTCAGCTTCATCATCTGTTAATGGAAATATAGGGGGGCTTCCGCGTTACTGGTAGCCCAAAGGCTCTGGAAAAGTGAAATGGCCCATGCCCCCCAAAAGAAATTCAGCAAATTCTGTGCTCCCAAATCCAAATGCCCCCCCCCCACTCTCACAGTGTGCCTAAACCACAGTTAGCATCCACATGTTTGGCATTTCTGTTGCAATAAGAGCCAGCCTAATTTACAGCTGCATGATTCCAAAGGCATGAGCTGGGCACAATGTACAGGCACTACAACGTACTGGTCACTACAATGGCAGTTTGCAATTTTCACTCAGCAACATCAAATGCTGCTTGTTTTTGGAAAACACCAATGTAGTTAAAATCCTCACCACACCTGTTGATAGATTCCCAAAGGGGTATCATTTCGAAAGTTGGGTCAGAGTCTCTGTATATGGAGTTTGCATACTATTCTAGGAAAATCTGCGCTCCAGGAGGCAAATACCGTATTTTTCGGACCATAAGACGCACTTTTTTCCTCCAAAATTTTGGAGGGAAATGGGGGGGTGCGTCTTATGGTCCGAATGTTGGGGGGGGTGTATATTTATGTGTGGTGTGGGGGGAGCGGTATCAGTGGAGGAGCGGGGAACAGGAGGCAGCAGCCGCCTACTGCAGCCTACACTGTCCCCGCTGCTAAAGAAAATGAATATTCACTGCTCCCCATGGGGCGTGGGGAGCACTGAATATTCATGCTCCTTAATAGCGGTATACAGTGTAGCCGCGCTGCAGCTGCTGATGGCTATCTCCTCTGCCCGCTGTTTAAGGGCATGAATATTCAACCTCTCTCCACGCCCATGGGCGTGGGGAGGGGGTGAATATTCATGCCCTTTAATGAGCGGGCACAGGAGATAGCCGGCAGCAGCCGCAGCGCGGCTCCGCTGTGTGCCGGCTATGAAGGAGAGTGAAGTCAATGCTCCCCGTGCACACAGACCCGGCGTGGGGAGCAGTGACTTCTGGCAGCTGATCTCTCCATGTGAGCCGCGCATGGCAGTGATGTCATGCGTGGCTCACATGGAGAGATCAGTGCAGGCAGACAGGACGCAGCACTGGAGGAGAGAAGAAAGGTGAGTAGCAGTGTTTATTTTTTTTTAATGTGCAGCCTGATGGAGATTAGGGGGGCCATGCATACTAGGACAGGGATTAGGGGTGCCATGCATACCAGGACAGGGATTAGGGGTGCCATGCATACCAGCACAGGGATTAGGGGTGCCATGCATACCAGAGCAGGGATTAGGGGTGCCATGCATACCAGGACAGGGATGAGGGGTGCCATGCATACCAGGACAGGGATGAGGGGTGCCAAGCATACCAGGACAGGGATGAGGGGTGCCAAGCATACCAGGACAGGGATGAGGGGTGCCAAGCATACCAGGATAGGGATGAGGGGTGCCAAGCATACCAGGATAGGGATGAGGGGTGCCATGCATACCAGCACAGGGATTAGGGGTGCCATGCATACCAGGACAGGGATGAGGGGTGCCATGCATACCAGGACAGGGATGAGTGGTGCCAAGCATACCAGGACAGGGATTAGGGGTGCAATGCACACCAGGACAGGGATGAGGGGTGCCATGCATACCAGGATAAGGATGAGGGGTGCCATGCATACCAGGATGGAGGGATGCCAGGCATACCAGGATGGGGATGGGGACCACATATAAAAGAAAAGGGGGTGGCATATATACCAGGATGGGGGATATTGTCAGAATTGGGGGACATTACTCCTATACCAGTGTCAGCAGAAGACCCCCTCCCCCTTAAAAGTGCATCATGACCACATTTCTTGCTTAAATTTTTCTTTTTTTATTTTCCTCCTCTAAAACCTAGGTGCGTCTTATGGTCCTGTGCGTCTTATAGTCTGAAAAATACGGTAGCTCTCCATTTCTCTCAAGTCTCGCTGTGTGGCTAAAAGCTAGCTCGCCCTATTCCACGGGATACCTCTGAAGGTGAGGATGCCAAGGCCTCTGCCCTCGCCCTAACTCCTGCGTTTGCCCTCCGTCTGTTCTCCTCCCCCACCCGGGGAAGAGGGGCGCTACTGTGCACTGTAGTACACCAACCCGACAAACAGGGCAACACGGACAGAAGTTAACAGAAAACTCCAGGCACACAAAATATTAACTCACATATAACAGAGGGAAACACAAGGGTGTGAAGGTAGGGGGATAAACCAAAATGGAGAAGGATAAGGAATAACCACACGTACAAACCAGGCACCAGTCACAAGTTATTTCTTCCGAACTCCTTCTCATTAGATACTCCACTCCCTCCTAGTCATGCAGCAAAAGCTATCTCTGACAAGGATTAGTATCAGAGCCCAGATTATATAGGAAAAAGCAGTGGCTAACCGAGCTCAGCTGTGAGCACAGCAAAATCCAACATGGCCCCTTAACTCCTGTTCTGCTGGAAGAAAATAAACACACTTAAAATGATGGAGAAGTGCTTCTTTTTGGAGCTGGAGCAGGATCCCACTGACGCTGAGGTCTCCCGGCTCCAACCTGTCATGGTAACCCCGTGACATCCACCTGCTGCCACCACTTGTGAAGATCTGAGGTTGTGGGTTGCAAATAATCACCTAGGCAGGTTAGCGATGTAACAATATAGTCTCAGTCCATGCTCCTCCAGATGACAGATAAACGATATAAGCTGTAGGGGTTAGGTACTCACTCAGCCTTTTTTGAGGTAGTCACAGTAGTCAGTTTCTTTAAAATGTCCAAAGCAGGTTTATTCGGACTTCATAAACCACACTTTCAGAGTAAATGAAGCATAGCCTTGTCCGGCACAAAGTAACAAAACACAGCCTTATCTGGCACAAAGTAACATAACAGGAAAATAAACAGTCCATATAGTGCTGCGGGTTCGCCCGCTCACAGTCAGTGTTCTGTACCACAGACATGCTGGAGGTCTCCACACCTCCAGCCACAGACACTAAATGAGACACTCGGTCTCCATTTTATACACCCTGGGGTGGGGATATGTGAGCAGCCAATCCCCCCCATCTCTTATGACTGCTCGTAAAAAACAGCTCTGATACACCTAATTAACCCTCTCAGCACTACTAGTGCTAGAGCATGATTTCCTGGTTTTACATCATTGAAGTTACCAACGGCAGCGATACATATCTCCCCTCAAGAACATGTCAGGTGGCTATCTTACATACCCCCCCTCTGCCCAAAGCCGGGGGGCTTGGCACCCTCCGCTAACAAACAGTGGACCATTGACAATGCGTCAGCATTGCCATGCAGTTTCCCAGGCCTATGTTCTACATGTAAACTAAAGTCCTGAAGGGCTAGGAACCACCTGGTCACTCTAGCATTATTCCCTTTTTTCTCACTCATCCACCTTAGTGGGGCATGGTACCAGCCTAAACTTCCTGCCTAAGAGGTAGCACCTTAAAGTGTATAACGTCCACTTGATGGCCAAACATTCCTTCTCGAATATGGAGTAATTTTACTCACAGGATGTCAGCTTCCAGCTTAAATACATTATGGGGTGCTCTTCCATGTTCACCACTTGTGATAGGACAGCCCCCAATCGGATATCTGATGCGTCTGTCTGGACCACGAACTCCTTTGACAAAATACGGTGCCATCTGCACTGGCTGTTTACACAGAGCCTGCTTTAGTTCCTGGAAAGCCGTCTCAGCTTCTGGAGACCACTTAGCCATAGCCATTTTTGTCCCTTTAAGGAAGTCTGTAAAAGGGGCGGCTATCATGGCGAAGTTAGGAATGAACCGGCGGTAGTAGCCCACAATGCCCAGAAACGCTCTGACCTGCTTTTTTGAGAGAGGTTGTGGCCAACCCTTGATCGCGTCAATTTTATTCATTTGGGGCTTTATCACGCCCCTGCCTACGACTTAGTGCAAATATCTGGCCTCCTCCATGCCCATGGCACATTTCTTCGGGTTGATGGAAAACCCCGCCTTCCGAAGAGCATCGAATATCATTTAGTTTCCTATAGTCATTGCAGAAGCGCCACTCTCCATCTGGTTTCGGCACAAAGACTATGGGACTGGACCAGCCACTCTTGGACTCTACGATGACCCCCAGATTCAGCATGCACTTCACCTCCTTCGAGATCACCTCTTGGCGGGCTTCAGGAATCCAATATGGCTTCATATTCACTCGGACATGTGGATCCGTAAGTACCTCATGCTCCATGACCTGAGTACAGCCCGGTAGATCAGAAAATAGGTCCTTGTTCTGCTGTTGCAACTCCTGGCATTGTTGCTTCTGGGCACGTGACAGCGACTCTGCCACCTTGACTTTCTCCATGTTGGTTTCAGTCTTTGCCATCAAACACGGAGCTTCCATAGGCTCCCTGTCTTACCACGACTTAATGAGGTTGACGTGGTACACCTGGTAGGGCTTCCTTCTCCCTGGTTGGTGGACCCTATAGTTGACGTTGCCAACCTTTCCATCCACTTCATAGGTGCCCTGCCACTGGCCAGGAACTTGCTCTCCACCGTAGGTACCAGCACTCACACCCGATCCCCAGGGTTGAAGTGTCTCACTCTCACTGATCTATTGTACACTCTCGACTGTGCCTCTTGTGCTTTGAGGAGGTGTTCTTTCACAATGGGCATCACCTCTGCAATCCTCTCTTGCATCTGGGCCACATGTTCGATTACACTCTTGTAGGGTGTGTAGACCCCGCCTCCTGAATCTCCTTTGCCACGTCCAGGAGTCCGCGGGGGTGTCGGCCATACAACAGTTCAAATGGGGAGAACCCAGTAGAGGCCTGCGGGACTTCTCTAATAGAGAACAGAAGGTACGGCAGTAGACAGTCCCAGTCCCGGCTGTCTTTCTCTACGACATCTTTTAGCATGGCCTTCAGGGTTTTATTAAACCTCTCCACTAAACCATCTGCCTGGGGGTGGTAGACTGAGGTTCTGAGCTGTGTGATTTGCAGGGTTTTGCACAACTCCCTCATCACCCGTGACATAAATGTGGTCCCTTGGTCCGTGAGGATCTCCTTATGCAACCCCGTTCTAGAGAAGATGTGGTCCAACTCCCGGGCTATACATTTGGCAGAGGCGTTATGTAGTGGCCCTGCCTCCAGATACTGCGTAGCATAGTCCAGTACCACCAGGATATACTGATGTCCTCTGGCGGCCTGTGACTGGGGTTCTTCCAGAGCGACCTGGTTGTTGTCCGGACAACCTGGCTTCCTCCCTTTCTCCCACAAATCCCAAAACAAAGCAAAGTCCCGCCCTATTATCACAGGGTGCAACAGGTCCTTGACTATGCCCACCTCAAGGGCCTCGGCGCCAGAGTTTATGTCTATGATCACTCGGACAACAGGGTAGTCATTAGCGTCCCCATGGATACAACAGATGCCAACCTTTTTCCCCGAGACCAGTTGATGAGGAACTGCGGTCCGCAATAGGGTTACTAGACTCCCTGAGTCTAACTGAGCAGTCACGTGCACTCCATTCACCGATACGAAGCATTCCTGTGGTCCCTCGCCTGGTTGAAGAACAGCACTGCAGGCAGGATATGCAAAGTACGAGCAGCACCGTCCTGCACTGCAGTCCATTGGTTCGTTGGTCACGGGGCAACGGGTGACTATGTGACATCTCCAACATACTACATTATTGGGCAGGACCTTTGGCAGCAACTCCGACCCCTCCTGGGCTCTAGGACGCCCCCAGATGTGGCTCTAGTTCCCCTCCTTTGGGTATCTGCCCCCTTTTGGGAACCCCAGTATGGAGATGCTATGACCCCTGGCTTCCCCAAGGCACTCTCTACCACCTGATACCTATCCACCAACCCCACAAGGTCATCGGCGTTACGGGGATCCCCCTGGGCAAACCAGGATTGCACAGACCTTGGAAGGGAGTGTGTTACGCTCACGCCCGGACTGTTTGGCGTGAGCGTGGTTAGTGGTCCCACTGGGCCACGAAGTGAGGAGTGCCTGGAGGGGCATGACTAGGGGCCTCGCCAGATCCGACCACAGACGCACGGCGGCTTAATCGGCTCTGTGGTCCAAGGAGGGACGTGGGAGGTGGCCCAGGTGCTTCTCCAGGTCAGACCCCGGTCAAACAGCTGTTGACCCACACCAGGGAATGAAAGAATGAGCAGGTTTGGCTGGTATGCAGACAGACGGGTACTGGCAGGCACGGCTGGTATGTAGACAGGCGGGTACTGGCAGGCATGGCTGGTATACAGACAGGCGGGTACTGGCAGGCATGGCTGGTATACAGACAGGCGGATACGGTACTTTCAGGCAGGTAAACAGGCTGGATAGAGACCAGTACAGACTGGGATACAGGAACAGATCCGCAGGTGCTTAGGGGAAGAGTAGCAGGGCAGAGCCGCAGGTGTGGAGGGCAAGCGGAGCAGGGCAGAGCCGCAGGTGCTGAGGACAAGCGGAGCAGGGCAGGGCAGAGCAGAGCCACAGGTGCGGAGGACAAGTGGAGCAGGGCAGAGCAGAGCCACAGGTGCGGAGGACAAGCGGAGCAGAGCAGAGCTGCAGGTGCGGAGGACAAGCTAAGCAGGGCACAGCAGAGCAGTAGGTGCGGAGGACAAGCAGAGTAGGGCAGAGCAGAGCCGCAAGGGCAGAGGACAAGCGATCGGGCAGAGCAGAGCCACAGGTGCGGAGGACAAGCGGAGCAGGGCAGGGCAGAGCAGAGCCGCAGGTGCGGAGGACAAGCTGAGCAGGGCAGAGCAGAGCCGCAGGTGTGGACAAACGGAGCAGGGCAGAGCAGAACAGAGCTGCAGGTGCGGAGGACAAGCGGAGCAGTAGGTGCGGAGGACGGGCAGAGCAGAGCCGCAGGTGCACAGGCAAGCGAGCAGGGCAGAGCAGAGCCGCAGGAGCAGCGGACAAGCGGAGCAGGGCTGAGCAGAGCAGAGCTGCAGGTGCGGGCTGACAGGACACTGCTCTGTTCACATGGAACAGACAGGGAAACACAGGAAGATAGCTAGAACACAGGAGGTAGATACGGAGGCAGGGAAATGGGACAAGCAGAACCAGATACACACAAGGTACTTGCTATGAAGTAGCAGAAAACTCACAAACAGAAGTACAGAGATGAGTAGGAGTTAGGTACTGGTACAGACACTGCAGGAAAGGGATGGATAGGACATAGAGACAAACAAGTAATGGGTAGGACACAGTTCAGACAGGAACTGACACAGGAACGAGATACAGGCACGAGCCTGGGTGGCAGAAATAGACTTGAAGTCACAGATACAGGTAACGGGCCTGGGTACTCAGCCCCCAGGGTGGCGGAAACAGGCAAGATTTAGGACAGGACCTGGCAACTCACAGTTGCACAGAACACACTGTAAGAAAGTGTTGCTCAGGCACATCCTACTAGGTGGAGGATGTTTAAGTATCCAGTGACTCACAGCAATAGGCTGGGGATGCATTAGGACTGCGCACACAGTAACTTTTATGAAGGTTTCACCAATTTAAGATACACTAGGTAACTGCTCTCCTCCAAATTAAAGATGTCCGAGTGCATGCAGAGAAGCTAATTAACAAAATCTGCTAATCTGGTTGATAAACTTCACTCAGAGACTAAACCACGCAAATGGCATACTTTATTACGTAGACATGGGGTTAAATAGCATTCTCCTTCTAGGTGGGATTAGTAAAATTTATTGCTCTTTTCTGATAACTCGGCACACTGTAATTTGTTCATCTATGTATCTCTTGCACTCAGTAACTCAGTAACGCCATCTTTGCCAACTCGACATGAATCTCTCTGTTATCAGCCGTGCACATGCATACGTCATTCCCAGGAAATCATTTAGTTGTTTGTGTCTACAAATTAGAACAGAAGCTGTTAGTTATATATTCATTAACTATTAACATAATCCATGTGCATATACACATTTGCATACATACATACACATAGATTATTCCATCATCTCTATATTGATTCGCACTGATTAGGTAATCTGTTAAAAGAAACGAATTGATTTTCTATAATATATATATTTTACCTTGACACGTTAAGAATGAGGAAGTTCCAGCGCCTCCGCCCTAAGCCAGCAGACAAGAGATATGCACACAGCAAGTAGAGAAGCATAGTGCACAGCCTGGACTGGTAGGTAAGTTGGCAGTCTTGCATGGTGGGAGATGGTAAACCATGCCAGCACGCCGCCAGGGATGTTACAGTACCTCCACCTTTACGCCCCCTCTTCTTCAAGCCCGCAAGGATTTTCTGCAGAGAAGTTGGAGGCCGATCCTTCTCAATAGACTCCCAAGACTTCTCTTCAAGAAGACTACCTCTTCTGTCCACTAGAGGGAACGAGACAGGTCTCACCATCTTGGTGACTAGGATGCTTCCTCCCATCGAGCCATCCTCAGCATCAGATGAAGTGGACGAAGTACCAGGAACAGGACATAGGAAAGTCTCTCTCCATTTGTTATTATCAGGTAGCAACCCAAAGGATTCAAGGGACAACTGGAGATACTCCACCGGGTTGGAGGGGTGCAGAGACTCGGGGGTAACCACAATCTTGACGTACACTTTGTCAAGTTTACTGGATGAAGTGGGCGAAGTACCAGGAACAGGGTGTAGGAAAGTCTCTCTCCATTTTTTAACATCAGGTAGCACCCCGGAGGATTCAAGGGACAACTGGGGGTCCTCCATCTGGTAGGAAGGGTGCAGAGACTTGGGGGTAGCCACCGCCTTGATGGACTTATTGCCAGACTTATTAGAGATGGAAGATCCTTGTTTTGGGACCATCTTCAGTCTGGTCTCTGAGATGACACGTTTACAAGGCGGGGCAGTACCTGAAGCCAGATCATTGGTACAATCATCGAGAATGTTTGGGGACATCGCCTCCACTTCCCCTCCTTCGGAGACTTCAGCGCACAGCGAGTCAGCGACTAGCAGATCTGGTGAAGAAGAAGACATTGCTGACTGTCCTGAAGGTATGTGGACTGGACGCCCCTTGTACCTCAGCAGTCCCCCAGGAAACACCATGCAGGATCTCCAGACCTGAACGGGCACTAGAGCTCTCGGCTCTGGACGACCTGTGGGTAAACCAGACAGCACCTGGAATGTGAACTTCTTCATGTGTAATGCTCCAATCTGGAGCTTAATTTGTACAGACATATTTTGACTGTTTCTGAGTAGGGCTCATCCTACCCCTGACAATGCCCAAACTGGATTCTGGAGTTGTCGGACGGGGATTAGAAATCGACTCTTCACAGCTTTCAGCCCGAAACTTCCGGTTAATCCGAGGCCTTCACTTGCCATGGAGACAGTCATGGTCATCTGTGGAAAGGAAACACTAACGCCAAGGGCAGCCTCTCCTACAGGCCTCATGTCTTGGGACTCTCCAACCTTCGCTGGACAAAGACCGTCAGAGTGTCCCAAACAACCGCAGCGAGTCCGCAATCTGATTTCATGGCTGAGTTCCGGCCTTTGCTTTGCCTGACGAACATGGTCAACCTTCATGGATTCTGTGCGGGTAGCTGCATCTACAGGCTGGGGAACAGGAGGTCTTTGGGAGGACAGAACCTGGCGTGACGGTTTACCTCTACGCCTTCCTCATCTGGACTGCCTCTTGAGGTTGGGAAGGGAAGTATACTGCGGAGCATTGTCATCCTCTGTGGATTCTGTGTGGGCAGCAGCCTCTTCAGGCTGGGGAACTGGTGGGCTACCTACACGCATCACCCATCTGGACTTCTCCAGGATATTGGGAAGGGAAGCTTTAGCAGAAGATTCAGGGTTATGGTCATCGAAAACCGTTAGAAAGGCAACCAGGAAGACCTGCAGGTCAGAGACAATAGGATCCCTTGCTTCCCATAGGGGGGTGATCCAATTCAAGGCATCACTCACTAGGTAGGACATCAGAAATGCTACTTTAACCCGATTGGTGGGAAAATAGTGCGCATAGAATTTGAAATGCAGCATGCATTGCTCCACAAATGCACGGCTTTGTTTTGGATCCCCATAGTACTGTGGTGGATCCGCAGGAACGAGTGCTGATAGCTCCATTTGGGCTAGTGCGTAAATCGCCTGGACCTTAGCTTGGGAAAAAATTTTCTCTTGGTGCATGCATTCACCAGACAAGAATTCAAATGTGTCTGAGAGCGAAGGGTCGTGGGACTCAACGGGGACCATGGCCTGAGCAAACTGTTACTCTCACGCCCAGACTGTTTGATGTGAGTGTGGTTAGTGGTCCCACTGGGCCACGAACCGAGGAGTGCCTGGAGGGGCGTGACTAGGGGCCTTGCCAGATCCGACCATGGACGCAAGGCTGCTTAATCGACTCCATGGTCCGAGGAGGGGCGTGGAAGGTAGCCCAGGTGCTACTCCAGGTCAGACCCCAGTCACACAGCTGTTGACCCACACCGGGGAATGCAGGAATGGCTAGGTTTGGCTGGTATGTAGACAGACAGGTATTGGCAGGCACGGCTGGTATGTAGACAGGCAGGTACTGACAGGCACGGCTGGTATACAGACAGGTGGGTACTGGCAGGCATGGCTGGTATACAGACAGGCGGGTACGGTACTGGCAGGTAGGTAAAGAGGCTGGATAGGGACCAGTACAGACTGGGATACAGGAACAGATCAGCAGGTGCGGAGGGCAAGCGGAGCAGGAAAGAGCCGCAGGTGCGGAGGGCATGTGGAGCAGGGCAGAGCCGCAGGTACGGAGGGCAAGTGGAGCAGGGCAGAGCCACAGGTGCGGAGGGCAAGCGGAGCAGGGCTGAGCCGCAGGTGCGGAGGGCAAGCAGGGCAGAGCAGAGCAGAGCCGCAGGTGCGGAGGACAAGTGGAGCAGGGCAGAGCAGAGCAGTAGGTGCGGAGGACAAGCAGAGCAGGGCAGAGCAGAGCCGCAGGTGCGGAGGACAAGCAGAGCAGGCAGAGCAGAGCCACAGGTGCGGAAGACAAGCAGAGCAGGGAAAAGCAGAGCTGCAGGTGCAGAGGACAAGCAGAGTAGGGCAGAGCAGAGCAGAGCCGCAGGTGCAGAGGACAAGCGAAGCAGAGCAGAGCCACAGGTGCGGAGGACAAGCGAAGCAGGGCAGAGCAGAGCCGCAGGTGTGGAGGACAAGCGGAGCAGGGCAGATCAGAGCGGAGCAGGGCAGACAGGACAGGGCTCTGTTCACATGGAACAGACAGGGAAACACAGGAAGATAGCTAGAACACAGGAGGTAGATATGTAGGCAGCGAAACGGGACAAGCAGAACCAGATACACACAAGGTACTTGCTATGAAGTAGCGAGTGGACACAAAACTCACAAACAGAAGTACAGAGACAACGAGTAGGAGTTAGGTACTGGTTCAGACACTGCAGGAAAAGGGAAGGATCGGAAATAGAGACAAACAAGTAATAGTCTAGGACACAGTTCAGACAGGAACGAGATACAGGCAAAAGCCTGGGCATTCAGCCCCCAGGGTGACGTAAATAGACTTGAAGTCACAGATAAAGGTAACGGGCCTGGGTACTCAGCCCCCAGGGTGGCAGAAATAGACTAGAAGTCACAGATACAGGTAACGGACGTGAGTACTCAGCCCCCAGGGTGGCGGAAACAGGCAAGATTCAGGACAGGACCTGGCAACTCACAGTTGCACAGAACACACTGTAAGAAAGTGTTGCTCAGGCACCTCCTACTAGGTGGAGGAGGTTTAAGTATCCAGTGACTCACAGCAATAGGCTGGGGATGCATTAGGACGGCGCACATAGTAACTTTAAGAATCTGGAAGTTCCAGTGCCGCCGCCCTAAGCCAGCAGACAAGAGACATGCACACAGCAAGTAGAGAAGCATAGTGCACAGCCTGGACTGGTAGGTAAGTTGGTGGTCTTGCATGGTGGGAGATGGTAAGCCATACCAGCACGCCGCCAGGGATGTTACAGAGTGTTTGTCCATGATGGCCCGCTCCACCATCTGTGCTGGGGAGGAAGATTCAGGTTGCAACCATTTTTAGACCAGGTTTAGGAGGTTAAACATTTGGGACCGGGGAGGTTTGTCACTGCAATAGGCCCAGTGATGCACCCGTTGCGCCCTGACAGTCAGAGTCACTCCCAAGCGCACCAAGATTTCCATTTTTAGTTTGGTGTACTTCTTTGCACCCTGCAAGGACAAGTCATAATAAGCCTTCTGTGGCTCGCCTGTCAAATATGGCGCCAAAACCTCCGCCCACTGCTCCAGAGGCAATTTCTCCGGCTCTGTCACCCTCGCAAAGACCGTCAGGAACGCATCGACGTTGTCACCCGGGGTCATCTTTTGCAATGCTCTTCTTACCGTCTTCCTTACATGAGAGTCATCACCTGGAGTTAGGGGTGGGGCGGGTGTCTTGCCACGGATCACCTCGGCTAGGAGCTCCATCTGCTGAAGTTGTTGCATCTGCTGCTGCTGTTGCCACTGCTGCTGCTGTGCCTGCTGCTGTTGCCACTGCTGCTGCTGGAGGTTAGCCTGCACCAGTTGCTTTATCAGATCCTCCATGTTTCCGAATGTCCCTTGCTGGCTGGCGGCCTTCTCCCAGGACATATATGGTTTTCTGTAGCAGTCACACTGCTTCTTGGGATTTGTGCCTGCATTCTTCACCAATTGTAGGGGTTAGGTACTCGATGTAACAATATTTTATTCCTCACATTCATAATAATTCAGCAATTACAGGTAAATGGCCAAAATACATTGCCCCCCAGTCCTCCAGATCCTCTCCCCAGGGCAGTAGTTCCACTGCCTTTATGCCAGGCGATACTCACTGTCTCCCAACTTTTGGTTGGCCCACAGATTTCGTATCTCCAGTCAGTATGGAGATCGGTTGCCGACAAAGAATATGTATCCAGTAGCAATGATCCTTAAGAAAATTAATCAAATCCAGTCAACATATCTCACAACTGTAGCATATTTATCCATGCCAGTCGGCAACCGATCTCCATACTCCGTAAGCCATCCCTCCATCCATTCATCGGCTCCAGATCCTCAGCATAGCTCCTATCCCTTTGACGACATTTTTCCAACGTCCCAACTAAAAATGTGGCTTATCCCTCCCTCCCTATGATCAGCCCCCTCAACCCCAAAACTAAGCGTGCATTAGTGGAAGTATTTTTCTCAGGCCGAACTGGTCACCTGGGACTGCATGTGAAACTCCCTGTTGCGACGACTCCCCTGGATCTACTTTCTCCATTCACACAATGGGCGTAGTGGCTGAGAAAATAATGGATTAAGGCCCCTGAGTTACGGTCACTGAATGGAAGCATTGATTCCTGAGGCCGATCTGATGAGTAAACAAATCACTACTAAAACACAACAATAAGATCAATGGCAATGGTGCTCTGTGCTGGAAAAAGTCTGATAGTCTTTACAACAAGGCCTGCTTCTCACAGTAATTATTCTTTCTTCACCGCCCAATGATGTAAAATTCTTTGAGGCACATGTGGTGTCAACATGCTCACTGAGAGGTGTATTTTGTAAAATGGGGTCTCTTATTTGGGGGTTCTGTTGTTCTGGCACCTTAGGGGCTCTGCCAATGTGACATGGCACCGTCAAACCAGTCCAGCAAAATATGAACTCCAACATGGCGCTTCTTCCTTTCTAAACTTTCCCAAGTGCCTTAAAAGTAGTTATCGACCACACATGGGGTATCAGCGTACTCAGCAGAAATTGCACAGCAAATTTTGGGGTTCATTTTCTCCTGCTATCCTTGTGAAAATGAAAAGTAGCTGGTGTTTTTCAGGAGTTAAATAACTTTGGGCTACTTATCTCACACCACCATTACATACATAGTGATAACCACATCAAATTGGCCCAAATGGGTTCTGGGCATCAGAACTGGCGTCAAAGTAGGCAAATAGCCAATTTTCAAAGATTTGAATAAGTAACTGGTCTTTTTAAGGAATTAAATGACTTTGGCCACTGATCTCACACAAGCATTACATACATAGTGATGCTCTGCATCAAATTCAGGTCATTCCAGTGTTCCAAATGGGTTCTGGGCATCAGAACTGGCATCAAAGTGGGAAAATAGTTAATTTTCACAGATTTGAGAAAGTAACTGGTGTTTTTCAGGGGTTAAATGACTTTGGGCCACTGATCTCACACCAGCATTACATACATAGTGATGGCCCATATAATATTCAGGTCACTCTAGCCTGGCCAAATGGGTCCTGGGCATCAGAACTGACATCAAAGCGGGCAGATAGACAATTTTCACAGATTTGAATAAGTAACTGGTGTTTTCAAAGGGATTAAGTGACTTTGGGCCACTGATATGACACCAGCATTACACACATAGTGATGGCCCGCATCAAATACAGGTCATTCTAGCATGGCCCAAGTGGGTCCTCTGCATTAGAACGGCCACAAATATGGGCAAATAGCCACTTTCCACCGATTTGAATAAGTAGTGTTTTTCAGGGGTTAAATTACTTTTGGCCACTGATTTCACAACACCATTATATACTGTAATGCAGCAGCTTGCTTGGCATTACTGTAATGATCCAGGGTATGTTTTGGCCGACCAGGTACCTCCCCCTCAGCTGACTGGTCACATGATTGTGACATCGCACAGGTCCAATGCACACAGAAGGTCTGATCACATGACTGTGACATCAGCAAGGTCCTGTCGGTGTGCATTGGATGGATATATAAACCCTGACAGATTTGAGACAGGTGTGTAAGGCCTGAGGCCTGTTCCTGTGTGGGACACCGCTAGAGAGTGAAGCCTGGTGAAGTCTGGCAGCCTGAAAGGTCGAGGCTGGATCTTGTGTAGATGCCAGTGGCCTTGGAGGGAAAACCGGCTTGGAAGGCAAGAGTCCCGGAAGGCGAAGGCTGGATGTGTGTGTGAAACATTCCAGTAGCCTTTGAGGGAATGAGGGCTAGAGACCCCCATCTGAGAAGCCGCAAAGCCACAGTGGTGGCAAACCAAACGGACTGAAGCAGCCAAAACCCGGCAAAGGTAAAAACACTGCTTAATGTGGACATTTATGCTATTACCTTGCTGAAGGCTGTAACTGGAGCCAAGTGGGCCAGTCTGCCACTTGAGGCTCGTGGATATTATATGTACATGCCGGTGATATACTAAGTTGGACTGTGTGATAAGCAGTTTATGATAAACAATAAACTGCAGCATTGAGAAAACTGGAAAGACATTGCATGTGTGCCTTAATTGTCCCGGTGCAGCGAGTGTCCCCCAGTATGATGACTAGCGTTGCCTTACAATACATAATGTTGGCCATGAATCAAATTCTGGTCACTCCAAGCTGGCCTAAACGGGTTCTGGGCATCAGAACGGACATCAAAGTGGGCAAATAGTTAATTTTCACAGATTTGAATAAGTAACTTGTATTTTTCAGGGGTTAAATGACTTTGGGACACTGATCTCGCATCAGCATTACATACATAGTGATGCTCTGCATCAAATTTAGGTCACTCCAGCTTGGCCCAAATGGGTTCTGGCCATTATAGATGAGCGAACATATTTGCAAAAAGTTTGTTTTTTTTCAAATTCGGCACAAACGTTGCACATTTGGATTTGTGCTTGGACCCTGAGCAATTTCCTCAAAATCAGAAAAAGTCGAGCATGAACCCGAAGATCCCTGGTTTCCCGCGCTGTCATCTGCGTGACAGCGCAGGAAACTGGGGCTTTGATCTGTGGTAACATAGTTACCACCGGCCACAGCGCTGCAGGATCCTGCAGCTGTTACTGTGATCCACGGTAAAAAGCTTACCGCGAGTCACAGGCACCGGCTGATGGGACTACTTCTCCCATCAGCTGGCGCCTGCTCTCACTGTTAAAAGCGACTGCAAGCGCCGCTGATAAGAGTAGTCTCTCAGCTGGCGCTTGTGCAATGAAAGTAAAAAAAAAAGCTAAAATGAATAAATAGTTATTTAAATAAAAATAAAAAACGCATTATACTCACCTATGCCTAATCACTGATGGCCTTGTCCCTTGTGGAAAATAAAAAATAAAAAAACACCATAAAAAACCCTTGCGGTTGTCATTGCCAGGATGCTATGAACGCCGCCCAGCGGTCGCCTCTCATAGCAAATGAGCATTTCTGCTACACACAGGCGATCTGATGATCTCCTGTGTGCAGCACAGGTGATCAGACAATCGCAGCTTCTAGTCTCCCATGGAAACTATTGAAGCATGTAAAAAGTAAAAAAAAAAAAGTTTTTAAAAATATTAAAAAAATGTAAAATATATAAAAGTTTAAATCACCCCCCTTTCACTCCATTCAAAATAAAACAGTTAAAAATCAAATATACACATATTTGGTATCGTTGCATTCAGAATCGCCCAATCTATGAATATATAAATAGAATTAATATGATTGGTAAACGGTGTAATGAGAAAAAAAATCAAAACCCCAGAATTATGTTTTCTTGGTCACCGCAACATTGCAATAAAATGCAATAACGGGTGATCAAAACGTTCTATCTAAGGTACCCCAAAATGGTATGAATAAAAACATCATCTCAACGCGCAAAAAATAAACCCTCACCGGCCCCAGATCCTGAAAAATGGAGACGCTATGAGTTTCTGAAAATGACAACCTTTTTTTTTTTTTTTTAACAAACTTTGGATTTTTTTTCACCACTTAAATAAACAAAAACCTATACATGTTTGGTATCTGCAGACTCGTAATGACCTGGAGAAGCATAATGGCAGGTCAGTTTTAGCATTTAGTGAACATAGTAAAAAAAAACAACTGTGGGATTGCACTTTTTTTGCAATTTCACCGCATTTTGAATTTTTTTTCCCATTTTTGAGTACACAATATGGTAAAACCAATGGTGTTGTTGAAAAGTACAACTTGTTCTGCAAAAAATAAGCTCTCACATTGCTACAGTATATTGACCTAAAAATAAAAAAGTTATAGCTCTGGGAAGAAGGGGAGCGAAAAACAAAAGCGCAAAAAAGGAAAATGGGCCGGGGGTGAAGGGGTTAACGCCTAATCCCCGATGCCCATGTCACCTATAATAAAGAAAAATAATAAACTATCATAATCCTAACCTATCCGCTGTAGTCCGCGTAATCCAGATTGTTCCACAGTGATCATTGACGATCATTGATAGTACAGCCATATCCGGAGATGTGACTACTCTATTTGGCAGCCTGCAATACACTGATAGGAGCTTCATCGCTTCTGCAGTGTATAGCGTTGAGCTGCCAGGATGCCCTCAAAAACTTTGCACACTACTGATGTCAGACTTACCAGAGGGTAGTTACCTGGATCCACCTTCTTACCTTTTTTAAATATCGGTAACACATCGGCTATCATCCAATTCTGTGTCACTATCCCTGTTACAAGAGAGTAAAGAATATGAGATACAGTGGTTTGTCAATTACTGAGCTCAATTCCCTCAGTATCCGTGGATGAATGCCATCTGGGTGAGGGGATTTGTCAATATTTAATTTGCTCAGGCGTACTTCTTTTTGTGTTAAACTAGTTATATCAAGTGGTGAACTTTCATTTTTGCCCTGTTGAAAGGTCCCTGGTAGAGATGGTTTGTTCGTGAACATGGATAAAAAGTTCCTATTTAATATTGTAGCATTTCTTTGTCCTCTATAACTATCATGTTAGTATTGTTTTTTAATGGTCCGATACCATCTGTTTTTTTCTTTTAGCATTAATGTATTTATAAAATTATTTGGTATTTATTTTAATGTCACTGGTAATTTGTTTCTCTGTAGATAATTTTGCTAGCTGGATTTATTTTTACATTTCTTATTTAGGTCTTTATACTCCTGAAATGCTATTTCTGTATTTCAAGATTTTGAATGCCCTTTGTTTTTGTCTAATTAAACTTTGTATTGTCGTAATTATCCATAATAGTTTCTTTTTATTCCTCGACATTTTATTATCAGAGGGTATACATTTTCTACAGGATTCTAGTAGTATTTCCTTAAACATGCCCCATTTACATTCGGTATCCCCAGTTACCATGACATGGGCACAGTCTACCCGATTAAGCTCTTCCCTTAATTTGTTGAAATCAACTTTCCTAAAGTTCCAGGTTTTTGCATTTCCTTTTTGAAATGTTTTATTGAACATTACATTGAAACTTAACATATTATGGTCGCTGTTTCCGAAGTGCTCCCGGACCTGTAGATCTGAAATTGTATCTGGTCTATTTGACTTAACCAGATCCAGTAGATTACCTCCCCTGGTTGGTTCATCTACCAGCTGAGAGAGGTTATTGTTCTGGACTGTGCATAAGAACTTTCAGCTTTTATCACAACTGGAAGATTCTATGTCCCATTGAATATCTGGATAGTTAAAATACCCCAGAATAAGAGAATAAGGATCCTATTATTATTATTTGCTGCATTTTTTAATTTGTTGCAGCATTTCATCCTCTACCAGTTCAGCTATATTAGGAGGCTTGTAATAGAATTAAAATCTTTCCATTATTGCCATCCCCATGTACATTTACCCAGACTGACTCTACATTATCGCAGCTGTGATTGAGCACAGGTTTTAAGTTGGATCTTACGAAAAAACACACCTCTCCACCTTTTTTGTCTTTCCTGTCCCTTTTAAATGTAGTATATTCTTTCATGTTTGTCACCCAGTCATGGCTTTCATCCAGCCAGGTTTCCATAATACCCACCACATCATATTCTGTGACTGACATAAGAGTCTCCAGTTCATTCATTTTGTGTCTGAGACTTCTTGCATTCGCCAGCAGACATTTAATACTGTTAGCACATTTGTTGCTCCTACTCATCTCCCTACTTTCCTTGCATATCCCAGCCCCCCCCTAGAGCCTCATTAACCATTGCTGTCTCACTCTCTCTGTATACTCTATCCCCTTATTAGCATGAATATTCTCCCCAGATCCTAGTTTAAATGCTCCTCCATCCGTCGGACTATTTTTTCCTCCAGTATAGCTGCACCCTCCCCATTGAGATGCAGCCCATCCCTACTGTAGAGCTTGTAGTCAACAACGAAGTCGGACAGTTGTCCATGAACCCAAACCGTTCCTTCCTGCGCCAATTTCTAAGCCACTTATTTATCTCCCTAAGCTCCTGCTGTCTTTTTAGTGACGCTCGTGGCACCAGCAGTATTTCTGAAAACACCACCTTGGAGGTCTTGGCCTTCAGCTTCTCTCCTAGTTCCCTGTAATCATTTTTAAGGACCTTCCACCTCCCTCTAACTTTGTCATTGGTACCGATGTGTACCATGGCCGCTGGGATTTCCCCAGCCCCTCCCAGCAATCTGTCTATCTAATCCAAAATATGTCGAACCCAAGCACCCGGCAGACGACACACTGTTCGACATTCACGTTTTTGGCAGCAGATGACCCTGTCTGTCTGCTTAATTATAGAGTCCCCTACCACCAACATCTGTCTGACCTTTGCTGCACTCCTATTTCCCTCCTTCCTACAGCAGTCGTCTTCTGGGTTGCATATTTACTAGGTTGTGCCAGATCAGGACTAGGCTCTCTGGCAATTTCCCCCTACCCTTTCTTATAACATTTACCCAGCTACGTACGTCTTTATCCTGATCTTCCCCACCTCCACCCTCCTCCATATCACTGGCCCCAGTCAGCGCAAGTTCAGTGAGCTCTAAACTTCTCTCTAGGTTTGCAATGCCCCTAAGTGTTTCTAGCTGCACATTTACATCCATCAAACGGCTGTTCAAGGCATGCATACATCTCACAAGACGCACACCTGGTAGCATGGAGCACATATTAAATGGGGATAAACAATACAGGCAAAAGCAGAAAAACGAATAGAAGGCTAGTAAGGAAAACATCAAACTATGCTCTTGCGTTAAACTATGTACTTATCTGCCTCCTTTGTACTTATGCAGCCTCCACATGCTCAGCAGCCTTGCTTGATAGAAAACCAAGCAATGTGAACTGAGGTCTAAGATGGTAGACATGCAAGAAATAGGAGCATGTTCACACTAGCAAAAAGAAGCAAAACCTACAAAAGACAAAAATATATCTCATACCCTACCATCATTATATATAAATGTAAAGCAAAGTTGCATAATAAATATAGGGTACTTAGTGAACTATTTTTGATCAAAAAAAGTATACAAGCCGTCCCACCAGCGGCAAGGTGACCCTAAATTGGGACGGTACCTATACTGTCTATATTAAAAACCTTACTGTATATCAAAGTTGAAGTAATGCATATAAAAGGGTAGACAAATAGGACCGGGTCCCAACTCCAGACCACCTAGGCCCGTGGTAAGCTACATATACAGGGTCGGACTGGGGTGCCTAGGGCCCACCAGGGGAACTGACTCTAGGGGCCCACACTACAGCCCACCTAAACGGTTTTATTACTTGTTATGTTTTTCTATAATGTACTATAATTACATGTTTGGTCGCGCTGTGGAGCACCAAGCGGCAGGACTTTCTTCGAACAGTCATTCCGTACTGCCAGAGTCCCTTTAATGGTAACTTGTCACCTTGAAAAATGCTATTTATCTGCAGATATAGGGGTAATCTGCAGGTAAATAGGGTGTAAAGCCTGGTTAGACGGCTTATTGGAAAAGCATTGGCTACACGGAGAAAATTACATTTTATTCTCCCTGCCGCCACTCGCTTCCTGTCATAGGGTCGGTGAGGGTGCTGCAATAACATCCGGCACCTTGATTGTGACATCTTCCATGGAGGCCAACCTCAGGCTGAGCTTCATTGAATGACTAACATGGCAGCAGCACCTGGCAACTAGTGCTGAGCGAACGTGGTTGGATAAGGTGTGATCCCAGCATGCTCAGATGTTATCTGAGTATCTTGTAGTGCTCTGCTACTATGCTCGAGTCCCCGGGGTAGCATGTTTTACGGAGGTAGACAGACGCAACACATACAGGAATTGCCGGTTTGTTAGGTAATCCCTGCATGTGTTGCTTCTGTCTATCACCGCAAAACATGCTACCCCGGGGACTCGAGCATATTAGCAGAGCACTACAAGATACTCGGATAACACCCGAGCATGCTGGGATCACACCTTATCCGACCAAACTCACTCAGCACTAGTTGCCAGGTGCAGCTACCATGTTAGTCATTCAATGAAGCTCAGCCTGAGGTTGGGCTCCATGGAAGTGTCACAATCAAGGTGCCGGACGTTATTGCAGCACGCTCACTTTGTAGTTCGCGGTGACTGTAATGTCTCTTATCCGACCACGCTCACTCAGCACTACTGGCAACCCATCAGGAACCTGCAACTGCGTCACAGGGGGCTGAAGGGAACAGGTGACTGCATGCACCGACCATTGTGCTATCTAAATGCCGCTGTCAGTGATTGAAAAGGGCACTTAAATACTCAAAACAGCAGCAATCAAGGCGAGCTCTGATCACTGCTGTTACAGGCAGACGCCGGCTATGTAACACAGCCGACATCTGCCCGGTATGGAGCAGGCTCAGCTCCTGAACCCGCTCCATACAAGCACATCCCAATGGTGACAGTTATGACAAGGTTAGCAAATTTCACTTGTATGTTCCTAAATGTGGAAAGACAAATGGAATTCCCTAACACATGCGAAAGAGACCTAATAGATTTAGTAAAGGTGCCTCAAGCATATGAATGTTACTACACACCACAATGCACAGTTACATACACGCATCTTACAAAAATACATATTATTCCAGATACGCAGATGCGCACAAACACGCCGACGCGCAGAAACACGCAGACGCGTACAAACACATCAGTACATGAATACATCATCTGAACCACCATCAATTGTAATATCAGGTCAGCCCCATATATCTTTGTATCGCATAAACCTACAACTCCCAGTATGTAATTAACAATAGAGATACTGGGAGTTGTTATCAGTCATCATCAGACTGCGGACCATACAGGAAGCACAGTTCTGATGAGACACAGGCAGGATCACAAATGAACATTTACATCCAGGTATCTTACCTGAGACGTCTTCTCTGATTAGAGTCGTTCTCTTTCTTTTCGTCTCCATCTTGTCTAGACCCCTTGAGGACTTTTCTCATCCACAGCTCGTCTCTGCAGACTTCCATCTTCTCCGGTCTTCTGCAGCTCATCCCCACACGATGCCCTTAAAGATAGCAGTGTCATTATAATGCTCCTGAATAAAAATATTTACACTGAGCCCCTGAATAAACCTAACTCTTACAATGCTCCCTGCACAAAACATGACATACACTCTACCCCTCTTATGGTACCTGCTCTCCACACTGTCCTCTCCTTACCATACTGGGCCCCCTGTTCACACTGTCCTCTCACACTGTGTCCCCCCTATACTGCTCAGTCTCTATACTGTGCCCCTTCATCACACTCCCCCTCCTCAGCATACTGTTCCCCCCTTTCTGTGCCCTCATACTGTTTCCCCCATACTGCCGCATCTCTATACCTTCCCCCACACTACCTAGTCTCTGTGCTGTGTCACCTCACACTTTTCTCCCTTCATACTGTCTCCTCACACTATTCCCCCACTCTCCGTACTGTTTCCTCATACATCCCCCTTCCCCATCCTGTTCCTGCACCCATTCCCACACCTCCCCTAGTTATTTCACACATCTCCCCATTCTGTCTCCTAAAATTTCTCTCCCATCTCTCCCCAAATATAATAAATCTTCGGAAGAGCACACAGACATGCAGAAGCGCGCTTACACACACGAAAACAAGCGCACACAGACACATACTAAGGGCTCTTTCACACGTCAGTACATGCGATGACAGTTTCCACACGTACCAGAGACATTGGTACACGCAGACCCATTCAAATGAATGTTTTTACCTTCTGCACCTCCTGCAAAACGTCCCGCACACTGATGACAGCGCTCTTCCCAAGCACCGGGTGCTGAACGCTGCTCTCATCATAGATCCCTGCCGGCGCTGCGATCAGCAACAGCAGGGTCAATGATGAGAGTAGTAGTCTACTCCCGCCGTGTCCAACTGTAAAAATAGGAATAAAATAAAAAACTCCTTATACTCACCTCTCCTAAGTGTCACCCGCTGTAATCCGTGAAAGCGCTCACGCCGAGGAGAATGACTCCTGCAGCGAGCGGGCCCCGGAGCTGCGCTCAACAAGGGGTGCCCTGTCAATCACTGAGCACAGCTCCGGGGCCCGCTCACTGCAGGAGTTGTTCTCCTCGGCGTGAGCGCTCGCACGGATTACAGTGGGTGACATTTAGGAGAGGTGAGTATAAGGATTTTTTAATTTTATTCCTATTTTTACAGTTGGACACGGCGGGAGTAGACTACTACTCTCATCATTGACCCTGCTGCTGCTGATCGCAGCACCGGCAGGGATCTATGATGAGGGCAGCACCCAGCTCTTGGGAACAGCGCTAACTGTAAATTGATTCCCAAGCGCTGGTATGTGTCACACGGATGACACACAGGTGGACACGGATATCTCCAGTCCCGTAAATATCAGGACATGTGAAAGAGCCCTAATATACAGTACAGACCAAAAGTTTGGACACACCTTCTCATTTAAAGATTTTTCTGTATTTTTATGACTATGAAAATTGTACATTCACACTGAAGGCATCAAAACTATGAATTAACACATGTGGAATTATATACTTAACAAAAAAGTGGGAAACAACTGAAAATATGTCTTATATTCTAGGTTCTTCAAAGTAGCCACCTTTTGCTTTGATGACTGCTTTGCACACTCTTGGCATTCTCTTGATGAGCTTCAAGAGGTAGTTACCGGAAATGGTTTTCACTTCACAGGTGTGCCCTGTCAGGTTTAATAAGTGGGATTTCTTGCCTTATAAATTGGGTTGGGACCATCAGTTGTGTTGTGCAGAAGTCTGATGGATACACAGCTGATAGTCCTACTGAATAGGCTGTTAGCTGCTTTTTTCTTGCCATAATACAAATTCTAAGTAAAGAAAAATGAGTGGCCATCATTACTTTAAGAAATGAAGGTCAGTCAGTGCAAAAAATTGGGAAAACTTTGAAAGTGTCCCCAAGTGCAGTTGCAAAAACCATCAAGTGCTACAAAGAAACTGGTTCACATGAGGACCGCCACAGGAAAGGAAGACCAAGAGTCATCTCTGCTTCTGAGGATAAGTTTATCCGAGTCACCAGCCTCAGAAATCGCAGGTTAACAGCAGCTCAGATTAGAGACCAGGTCAATGCCACGCAGAATTCTAGCAGCAGACACATCTCTACAACAACTGTTAAGAGGAGACTTTGTGCAGCAGGCCTTCATGGTAAAATAGCTGCTAGGAAACCACTGCTAAGGACAGGCAACAAGCAGAAGAGACTTGTTTGGGCTAAAGAACATAAGGAATGGACATTAAACCAGTGGAAATCTGTGCTTTTGTCTGATGAGTGCAAATTTGAGATCTTTGTTTCCAACCACCGTGTCTTTGTGCGACGCAGAAAATGTGAACGGATGGACTCTACATGCCTGGTTCCCATCGTGAAGCATGGAGGAGGAGGTGTGATGGTGTGGGGGTGCTTTGTTGGTGACACTGTTGGGGATTTATTCAAAATTGAAGGCATACTGAACCAGCATGGCTACCACAGCATCTTGCAGCGGCATGCTATTCCATCCGGTTTGCATTTAGTTGGACCATCATTTATTTTTCAACAGGACAATGACCCCAAACACACCTCCAGGCTGTGTAAGGGCTATTTGACCAAGAAGGAGAGTGATGGGGTGCTACGCCAGATGACCTGGCCTCCACAGTCACCAGACCTGAACCCAATCGAGATGGTTTGGGGTGAGCTGGACCGTAGAGTGAAGGCAAAAGGGCCGACAAGTGCTAAGCATCTCTGGGAACTCCTTCAAGATTGTTGGAAGACCATTTCCGGTGACTACCTCTTGAAGCTCATCAAGAGAATGCCAAGAGTGTGCAAAGCAGTCATCAAAGCAAAAGGTGGCTACTTTGAAGAAGCTAGAATATAAGACATATTTTCAGATGTTTCACACTTTTTTGTTAAGTATATAATTACACATGTGTTAATTCATAGTTTTGATGCCTTCTGTGTGAATGTACAATTTTCATAGCCAAGAAAATACAGAAAAATCTTTAAATGAGAAGGTGTGTCCAAACTTTTGGTCTGTACTGTACACAAGCAGATACACATACAGAAATGGGGACACGTACACACGCAGGCAAGCACTCACAGAAATGCACACGCAATCATGCACAGACACACTCAGACAATCACACACAAAAATGCAGACATGCAGGGAAGCATGTGTGGCACCCCAGGGGTCTGGTTTTCCACAGTAATGTAATGTTATGTCTGAGAGCAGGTGGGAGGTCCTTTGGTCAGGGATCCTGTGCATGCCACACCTCCTGCCCAGTCTTGGGAGGGGAAGAACTTCCCCTGTATAAACCCGGGGCTGAGGCAGGGTGAGTCAGACAAGTGGAGTAGAGACAAGAAGCAGCATAGGAAACAGCAGAGTTACAAGGAGTCAGGGGCTGGCAGCTGCAGAGCTCGCCCTGACTAAGAAGACTTCTTTCCGGACCCGGAGTCCGAGGCTGTGGGGACTAACTCCTACCCAGCAGCAGAATCCGTCAGGCAGGGGATTTCAGGTCCTCTGGCCCAGAAGCCCGAAGGCACGGTCACACGCGTGGGACCAGCACCGCCATCGTGGAGCGGAAGCCATTAGAAGGCCCCGAGTCACCGGCCATACGGGTGAGCACCACACGGTACACTCAGGGACGTGGGCTACTTACATCAGCTTCTAGCAAGGTAGCCAGAAGAGTACAGTCAGTTTGGGAGGCCTACAACTACGCCTGGCCAGGGGAGATCCCATCTGCTCAAGGACTGACCAGGCCCCGTTCGCTAGCAAGTACTCCGGGAGGGTCTATCGTTGTTACCAGTAAAGACCCTGAACTACACCGTACCGTCTCTGAGTGGTTCCTGCTACCCCCATCATCCACGTCGGCTGCCCTGAGACCATACCCCTCCCGTTGGGGGTTATACTATCACGCTGCATAATCCTACCATCGGCCTCAGCGGTCTGCCCCGCAGCAGCAGCTCCCTGGCTGCACTCAACGGGTGGCGTAGTCATCAACTATTTACTACTAGTAGACTGCCGTCCAGTTTGACTCCCTGGGCACGGACCGGGTCACCGCCACGAGACTACAACCCTCCACGGATCCGGCTCCGGGTAAGCCCCCGCGTGCGCACCGCAGCGCGACACAGGCCCAGGGGCGCGTCAATTTTGGCGTAGTCGGCAGGATTTCGTGCCCGCAACCACCGGGTACTGCGTGCCTGAAAAGCAAAGACTGTTCAAACTTACCAGTGGTGAAGATTCCCGCTATCCGTGGAGGTTTCCCGCCATCCGGCGCCATCTTCTACCTTCTTCCCGCCATCCGCGAAGTTTTCCCGCCATCCGGCGCCATCTTCGACCTTCTTCCCGCCATCCGTGGAGTTTTCCCGCCATTGGACGCCATCTTGAGGACGCCGCGCGGGAAGAAGAGGGGCGTGGACTCCGAAAGCGCGCGAGAACTGAAGCCCCGCCTCACGTCCGGACGTTGCGTAAGGTCCTGGAAGGAGCCCAGCAGACGCCGACGTCACAGGAGCGCGACGGAAGGTCCTCAACCCTGACGATCCACTGCGGAGCCGCGGCCTACGGAAGAGGATCATCGCAAGGTAGGCCACGGTCCACTAGGGGGGAGGAAGATGTCGGATACGGAGGAGAGCTTCACTGCCTCAACCCCCGCCAGCGCTACCGCTGCTGCAGTTATGCCCTTCACCATGCCCTATATCCCGGGAGCAGCTTGGCTACCCCAGTACTCAGGGGAGTCACATACCCTGCATGACTTTAGAGAAAAGCTGGATAGCCTCTTCCAGGTGTACCCCCTCACAGAAGAGCAAAAAGTGAGCATCCTGGTGGCCCAACTAACAGGGGCAGCCAAAAGGGAAGTAAAATCCTGGCCACCTGGGAGGAAGACTGTCGCAGGGATACTAACCCGGCTGAAGGACACCTTTGATACCCGCACCTCAGCCGAGATTAAGCTTAGATTCTACGGGTGCAAGCAGCGAGCGCATGAGAGTATAAGGGACTATGCACTAAACCTACAAGAGGCCCTGAGGGCCATAAAGCAGACCGACCCTGATGGGGTGGGAAACGAGGACAGGCTGTTGACTGAACAATTTATAGAGGGTTTATATTGCAATGCCCACCGAACCCAGTTGCGGGCAATGGCCTTACAGGATCCCCATCTGGACTTTGCACAGTTCAAGGACAGAGCCATCCGGGTGCTCCGAGAACCGGCACCAGGTGGCGTTGTGACCCACAGACGCCCCACTACCACTTACTACCAGGAGGCGGCGCCCTTGTCAGCAGGGCCTGTGGGAGCTGATGCGCAGGCTTTGGACAATGACCCGGCTCCAGACCTACACCATCAGGTCCAAGAGCTAGCTAAGAGCGTTGCTGCGCTAACCCGAACTGTGCAGTCTTTACAGGTTTCCACCCCAGGGAAGATCCAGCTGGCATCCGGACCGGAGGACATCCCGTGGCGTCGACCAAGGAGGACCCCACCGGCCAGAGGAAGACCCAGTGACCGATACAGTGAGGACGGACGACCCATCTGCCGCCGCTGCAATCAACCCGGACATATGGCAAGGTACTGTTCTTTAAACGGGCACAACCTGGGGTAGAGGGCCAACCCCCAGGAAAAAGATCACCAGGCCCATCGAACTGGCGCGACAGATATGTGGGAGGACGTCCAGTCTTGCCTGTGGTACTGGATGGCATTCCCATGAGTGCCCTACTGGACACCGGGTCACAGGTCACCACCATCCCGTACGTGCTCTTCAAGCAGTACTGGAATGACTCGGATATTACCCGCTACCCCGACGACGACTTGAGTATCATCGCCAGCAATGGTCAGCCCGTGCCACAGATCGGATTTAAAGAGGTGACCATCAAAATTGGTAGAGTCGAACTGGCCGCACAGGGACTGATCATTGTAGATATTGATAAACATGAGAGTCACCCAAAAATAACTCTAGGAACTAATGTAATTGAAAATTGTCTTGCAGAGGTGATTTTCCTTTTACAGCAGGTTGCCAAGAATGCCAGCTCCGGCGAGCAGCGGGTGCTCCAGAAAGAGATCTGGGCACTGATGCAACGGCAACAAGTGGAACTCTCCGGTGGTGAGATTGGTAGCGTAAGAATGTGTGACCCTTTTCCTATTGCCATGCCCCCAAAAAGTGAAATGATGATTTGGTGCCGGGCAGCTATTGGTCTGAGAGGTAGAGATTACCAGGCAATGGTAGAACCAGTTTACTCAGACAGTAGGCCCACCATTTTGACAGCACGGGGGGTCGTCAATGTACGCCATGGGAGGGTGCCCGTTCGCATAATAAATATCGGGGAGAGGGAAGTGTACCTGCCCCGGTATGCCACGCTAGCCAAATTATATATCACTAATCAAAATTCTATACAATCTGTGGAACCCTTGCCTCCATCTCACCCGGCTCTAAGAAAGACATGGAGGACTGGTGTCAGCAACTACATCTGGGTACTGACTCCACTCCCTCACATCAGAAACAAGGAGTCTATCGGGTGGTTCAAGAGTATGAGAGAGTGTTTAGTAAACACCCGTTAGACTTCGGGCGAGTCAAGGGGGTAGAACATCGCATCCCCACGGGAGATCATCCTCCCATAAAAGAGAGGTATCGACCCGTACCCCCTGCACATTACCAACACGCCAAGGGGATGCTTAGAGACATGAAGGAGGCTGGGGTAATCCGGGATAGTTGTAGCCCCTGGGCAGCCCCATTAGTTTTAGTCAAAAAGAAAGACAACACCATGAGGATGTGTGTAGATTACCGGAAAATCAACCGTATCACACACAAGGATGCGTACCCCTTACCAAGGATAGAGGAGTCATTGGCTGCTTTAAGATCTGCTAACTTCTTCTCTACCTTGGATCTCACTAGCGGGTACTGGCAGGTTCCTGTAGCAGAGGCGGACCGGGAGAAGACCGCATTCACCACCCCGATGGGACTTAGCGAGTTCACCTGCATGCCGTTCGGACTCTGCAACGCACCAGGAACCTTCCAACGCCTAATGGAGTGTTGTCTGGGCCACAGAAACTTCGAGACGGTCCTGTTGTACCTGGACGATGTCATCGTATATTCCAAGACGTATGAGGACCACCTGAAACACCTGGCGGAAGTGTTCGAGGCTCTGGCGAGTTACGGCCTAAAGGTGAAACCCTCCAAGTGTCACCTCCTGAAACCAAAGGTGCAGTACCTGGGACACGTAGTGAGCGCTGACGGAGTGGCTCCCGACCCTGATAAAATCACCGCAATTAAGGAATGGCCAAGCCCCTCCAGCGTAAAGGAAGTGCGGCAGTTCCTCGGGTTGGTAGGCTACTACCGAAGGTTTATTCCCGGTTTCACCAAAAAGGCAGCACCTATGCAGGACCTCCTGATAGGCCAGTCCCGGAAGGCCAAGAACCAGAAGCCGCCCTTCAAATGGGAAGAGCTGGAAGAAGAGTCCTTCCGCCAGCTGAAGATGGCCCTCACGGGGGACGAAATCCTGGCGTACCCGGATTATAGCCAGCCCTTTATCCTCTACACCGACGCCAGTAACATCAGGCTAGGAGCCGTACTGTCCCAGATCCAGCAGGGGAAGGAACGAGTAATCGCCTACGCCAGCCGAAAACTGCGACCCACCGAAAGGAACCCCGAGAATTACAGCTCATTTAAGTTAGAGTTCCTGGCCGTAGTATGGGCAATCACTGAGCGCTTTAAGCATTACCTCGCTTCTTCCCGGTTCACCGTGTACACGGATAACAACCCGCTGACACACCTGGACACGGCAAGACTCGGTGCCCTGGAGCAGAGGTGGATGGCCCGTCTGTCCAACTACGAGTTCACAATTAAATACCGGGCAGGACGCTCCAATACAAACGCGGACGCCCTGTCCAGGATGCCCAACCTGCCGGACGGAGGAGAAGATCCGGAGGGACTGGAAGAAGTTGAACTCCCTGCGTTCCACCGTCATGGGACTATTCAGTATTCCCACCGGGTAAGGAGTAAGCAGGCTGCTACGTTGAACCCCTTACCCCACTACAACTGGGCGGAAACGCAAGACAGCGACCCTGCCGTCCGACTGGTGAAGGAGATGCTGACTCGGCCGGAGGCTCGCCTTGAACCAGACGCTCCGGAGGAAGCCAAACAACTGTGGGCAGAGAAGAGTCGACTGTTCCTTTACAAAGGGAAGTTGTGCCGCAGAATGGTTAACTCCCGGACGCATGAATTACTCTGGCAAGTAGTGGTGCCACGAAGAGACGCAGCCATGGTGATGGAGGCATACCACGACGGAGCTGGACACTTTGGGTGGAAAAAGCTGGAGTTCCTGCTGCGCGAGCGGTTCCACTGGGTAGGCATGAGGGGAACCATCGAGAAGTGGTGCAGAGATTGTGGCCCGTGCAACCTGAGAAGGAAGGACCGAGCCAGCCAGAAGACTCCCCTGCAGTCCATCGTCACCCGGCAACCGTTGGAACTGGTAGCCTTGGATCATGTAAAACTGACCCCAAGCAGAAGTGGCTACGTCTACGCGTTAACCATCGTGGATCATTACTCCCGGTTCTTGGTTGTCGTCCCCGTCAAGGACTTAACGGCTCAAACAGCAGCTAGAGCCTTCCAGCAGCACTTCTGCCGTCCACACGGGTACCCGGACCAAGTGCTGACGGACCAGGGACCTGCCTTTGAAGCGGAGGTCTTTCAGGAATTCTGCAATCTGTATGGCTGCCGGAAGATAAGGACGACACCCTACCATCCGCAGACTAATGGACTTTGTGAAAAAATGAACCAGGTGGTAATGGATCTTCTAAAAACGTTGCCCCTGGAAGAACGCAGTCTGTGGCCTGAAAAGTTGCCCGATCTGGTGGACCTATACAACCACATCCCGGTAGGTTCCACCAACTGTACCCCGGCTTACCTAATGAGGGCAAGACCTGGTAAGTTACCTGTTGACCTGGAAATGGGAGTCCTGACCCCCGAGGACACTTCACCAGAAACAGACTGGGACACAGAGAGGCAGCAGCAGTACCGGAGAGTACAGGAGAGCGTGGAGCGAAGTCTCTGTCAGGCTAGGGAAAGACAAGAGAAAACTTACAACCAGTATGCTCCCGCTGTTCCCCTGATACCCGGAGAGCAGGTCTTGAAGAGGAAGAGACGGCTCCACAAGTTGGACGACCAGTGGGAGAAGGACCCGTACACCGTACTGCCCTCAAGCCACGAGAACCCGAAGGTCTGTACCATCAGTAAAGACGGAGGGGAAACCACAGCCATTGTATCCCGGGACCACCTGAAGAAGTGTCCCGAACAACTGAGGAACCCTGAAGAGGAACAAGAAGACCATCGACCCGTGGAAGAAAGGGAAGATATGGTTAGTACCGTGCTCGGGGACTTCCCTCAGTCTTGGACTCAAGTCAATGGTGCAGTTGTGGTACCCGTACTCACCTTCCTCCAACCATCATCCCAAGAACCTACGGAGCAACGGGTAGAGCTGGAAGAACAGCCGGTCCAGGAGGCAGAAGACTCCACACAAGCAGAACAGGAGAATCAACCCTCTGCTTATAGTGAGCCTGCCGTACCCCTAGTGAGACAAAGAGCCGGTAGACAGCTGCCCAGTTTACCCTTGACAGCTCCTACACCCTGTAGTTCAGGGCCAGACAGTCAGCTCCGTAGGTCCACTCGGGCCACTAGAGGCCAGTTACCCGCACGCTGGAGAATTTAAAGTGTATAAATTGTTTTATTTATGTTTTTCTGTGTCTTGTTGCTTGTGTATAATTTTGTGTTTCTAGTTATTTTTAGGAATCCTTGGTGGATTTACCGGGAATCCTTGTACATAGTTGGAGCGTAACCCAGGATGGACTAGAGACTGTTAAGGACTCGGGGTAGGACAGACCCCTACCTGGTTACGTCTCCCTGTGTTGGTGAAATGGACACCTTGCTCTCTTCAGAGACTGCACCCGGTTGCGGACACGCCGTAACCATCTTTATATGTTTTCTTATTGTATTATTAATGTTTTTGCCTTGTTATGTTTTTCTAAATGTGTTTAGTCCCGGAGTACTAAATTTCACTAGGGGGGAATGTGGCACCCCAGGGGTCTGGTTTTCCACAGTAATGTAATGTTATGTCTGAGAGCAGGTGGGAGGTCCTTTGGTCAGGGATCCTGTGCATGCCACACCTCCTGCCCAGTCTTGGGAGGGGAAGAACTTCCCCTGTATAAACCCGGGGCTGAGGCAGGGTGAGTCAGACAAGTGGAGTAGAGACAAGAAGCAGCATAGGAAACAGCAGAGTTACAAGGAGTCAGGGGCTGGCAGCTGCAGAGCTCGCCCTGACTAAGAAGACTTCTTTCCGGACCCGGAGTCCGAGGCTGTGGGGACTAACTCCTACCCAGCAGCAGAATCCGTCAGGCAGGGGATTTCAGGTCCTCTGGCCCAGAAGCCCGAAGGCACGGTCACACGCGTGGGACCAGCACCGCCATCGTGGAGCGGAAGCCATTAGAAGGCCCCGAGTCACCGGCCATACGGGTGAGCACCACACGGTACACTCAGGGACGTGGGCTACTTACATCAGCTTCTAGCAAGGTAGCCAGAAGAGTACAGTCAGTTTGGGAGGCCTACAACTACGCCTGGCCAGGGGAGATCCCATCTGCTCAAGGACTGACCAGGCCCCGTTCGCTAGCAAGTACTCCGGGAGGGTCTATCGTTGTTACCAGTAAAGACCCTGAACTACACCGTACCGTCTCTGAGTGGTTCCTGCTACCCCCATCATCCACGTCGGCTGCCCTGAGACCATACCCCTCCCGTTGGGGGTTATACTATCACGCTGCATAATCCTACCATCGGCCTCAGCGGTCTGCCCCGCAGCAGCAGCTCCCTGGCTGCACTCAACGGGTGGCGTAGTCATCAACTATTTACTACTAGTAGACTGCCGTCCAGTTTGACTCCCTGGGCACGGACCGGGTCACCGCCACGAGACTACAACCCTCCACGGATCCGGCTCCGGGTAAGCCCCCGCGTGCGCACCGCAGCGCGACACAGGCCCAGGGGCGCGTCACATGCACACACGTGTGAAGACACATATACACATGTAGACATGCAGGCACTCAAATACATACACACACACGCATGCAGGCATATACACACACATGCAGGCAGGCATATACACACACACTGTACACACACAGCCATATACACAAACTGTACACACATGCATATACACACAGGCAGGCATATACACACACACACACACGCAAGCATATATACACACGCATCGCAGGCATATACACACACACTGTACACACAGGCATATACACACACACTGTACACACACAGGCATTTACACACACACACTGTACTCACACACACGCAGGCATATACACACACACAGGCATATGACTCACCCATAAAAACGTTATTGAATATTTGGCACGGTGCTCTTGATATGAAATTGAAGCAGTGAGAGCTGTAGGCCTGCAGCCTTGTTTCCAATTCCAGGCCAGGCCTGGTTGGAGAGTTGAACTGTAGAGTGCTGCAGGTCACCGTCCACATATCCAGCCCCGGAACCGGTATAAAAAAGCCCAGAGTCAGAGCAGTAGAGAAGGGGGCGGTGCCACCACCCGGGAGCCAGTATTACTACAGGGGAGCAGGCCAGGGCAGATATGGAGCCGGGATGGGATGTATCAGAAGCCCGGGAGCAGGGAGAGCAGAGCGAGACATCAGCTTCGGTGGCGCCGGCGTCTCAGAGGCCGGCCCTGGAGCAGAGAGAAAGCACTGCAGAGCGCAGCCGCGGCGTATCAGAGGCCAGAAGAGAGCGGCGTCAGCGTCACCTGACACCACACCACAGTCTGCCAGCCAGCGGGAAAGCAGAGCGCGGTGCGTGTCACCGCCCAGAAAGAATCCGTCCTCTCAGTGGCAGAGACTCACGTGGTAAGTATGCTGCATGCACGTCACTGCAGGCCCGCTGTCACCAATGAATGTGCCGTGCGCGCGATGCTACATTTGCTTCAGCCGCGCTTTTAAAGGGCCCCCGCCACCAATTTTCTCACTCTCATATCGGGGCCCACCGGGAAATTTCCCGATTTCCCGCCAGGCCAGACCGACCCTGTACATATATACTAATCAGCTCAACAAAGCCTTGCTTGATAGGTCTGCACTTGTAGTCCTCCAGTCAGCACAGAAGAGCTGTTCCTACTAGAAAATTCTAAAACAAATAGTCCTGCACACACACAGTTGATCACATGAGCCACAGTTTATCACATGAATCTTAAATAATGGACTGTGTCATTATTTCAAATAAATTACTTTATTCTGGGTGTTTGGTGTTTTTTCTTACAATTTTACTATGGGGTTAGTAATGGACGGCTCTCCATTACTAGACGGCTCTCCATTACTAACCTGGGCTTCAGGTCAGCTGCCAATACAAGGCTGACATGAACCCCAATCCTATTACCCCACTTGCCACCGCACCAAGGCAACTGGGAAGAGTGGAGGCTAAGCACCAGAATTAGCGCATCTTATGGATGCGCCATTTCTGGGGCGGCTGAGAGCTGATGTTTTTAGCCTCGGGAGACGATATCCATGGCCCCTTCCTAGGCTATTAATATTAGCCCGCAGCTGTCTGCCTAGCCATTGCTGGTTATTAATTATAGGGGCGCCCCATTTTAATAACCAGTAAAGGCTAAGTATACAGCTGTGGGCTGATATTAATAGCCTTGGAAGTTCTATGGGTATTACCCTCTCCCCAGGCTATCAACATCAGGCCCACCTGTCCGCTTTCCCACTGCTGGTTAATAACATTTAGGGGGATCCCAGGCCATTTTTTTCTGAAATTTAATCGTTTATTAATAAATTACATGTATAGTAAGCTGCAAATACAAAGCACGGATTTTATATCTCAGTCACATATTTCTATCTATCCATCTGCATATTATTTATTTTACTCACTTATATAGTGCCATTAATTCCACAGCGCTTTACAGACATTATGGGCACTGTCCCCATTGGGGCTCACAATTTAAATTACCTATCAGTATGTCTTTGAAATGTGGGAGGAAACCGGAGTACCCGGAGGAAACCCACGCTAACACGGGGAGAACATACAAACTCCTTGCAGATGTTGTCCTTGGTGGGATTTGAACCCAGGACGCTAGCACTACAAGGCTGCAGTGCTAACCACTGAACTACTGTATATCTATTTTTCCATTCGTATATCTATCTATCCATCTATGAATCTATCCATCCATCTATCTATCAATCTAGATAGATAGATATGGATATATGGATGGATAGATAGATAGATAGATAGATATATGAATATATGGATATATAGTGTGACAAAGTCACTGGCGAAGTACTAGAGGGGAGATATGTAGCACTGAGATTAATAGCTGCACTAATTATACATAGGAAAAAGGTTCCCGCACATGAGTGGGTTAATCAGCCATCTTTAATGTTTGGATGATTGAACACCTGTAGAGAGGGAGGAGGTCAGGAGGATAAAATTCACAGCCTTTCAGAGCATTTGGTGTGGGGAGGGCCTGGAGGTGAAAGCTCTGAGCTGGTTTGTCATATGAAGGAAAGACAAACCTGGGATTGTTTGTTCCTGAAGTGGACGGTTACCCATAGCAACAAGGACTGTACCATACGTTATGGTTATGTTTTGTTTTCCTGTTAGGCTAGGAAGGCCTTGTTTGTTTTTGCTAACATTGCTGTAGTTTATGCAGTGCTCTTAATAAACTCAGCAGAAGATTTAAAGAGAGAGTGTTCCTGTATACCTCTATGTGTAACCAAGTGAGCCGATCTACCGCTATATATATATATATATATATATATATATATGTGATAGATGGATAGAGAGATATATGGATAGATAGAGAGATATATGGATAGGTGTAGCATCGGCGTCTCTGCCCCGTACTAGGCAGAGACGCTGTCCCTCTCACCTCCCCGCTCCTGGCGCGGCGTCCTCCAGCGCTTCTCTCCCCGCTGCTTCCGGCACGCGCTCCTTCCCCGGCAGTGTGCTTAGGGCGCGCGCGCGCTCCCCCTCTCTTAAAGGGACCGCGCGTGCCGTCCTAAGGAGTCCCCGGCCAATTGCCGGAGGACCTCCCATATATAAGGCACCTCCTCCAAAATGGAGGTGCCCGAGCAATGTTGTTGCATAGCCTTTCAACTCTGCTTCAGCCCACAGGTCCCGTTACCAGTTACCTGCCAGTCACCTGCCAGTTACCTGCCAGATTCCTGCCTGTTACCTATCTATCTGCGGTCCGACAGTCTGCCTACCAGCCCTGCCAGTCTGTCTATGGATCAGTCTGCCCGCTCACCTGGGAGCGCTCACCTACTACCTGTCTGCTAGCCTACCTGGAGGCTCCGCCGTCACGTGCTGTGACCACCTGCCTGTCCAGAGACTCTTGCTCGCTCACCTGGGAGTGCTCACCTGCTACCTGCCTGCTAGCCTACCTGGAGGCTCCGCCGTCACGTGCTGTGACCACCTGCCTGTCCAGAGACTCTTGCCCGCTCACCTGGGAGCGCTCACCTGCTACCTGCCTGCTAGCCTACCTGGAGGCTCCGCCGTCACGTGTTGTGACCACCTGCCTGTCAAGAGACTCTTGCCCGCTCACCTGGGAGCGTCCACCTGCTACCTGCCTGCTAGCCTACCTGGAGGCTCTGCCGTCACTTGCCGTGACCACCCGCCTGTCAAGAGACTGTCCCCGTCACTTGCCGTGACCTCCTGCCCTTCTACCCAGAGACTGTCCCCGTCACTTGCCGTGACCTCCTGCCCTTCTACCCAGAGACTGTCCCCGTCACTTGCCGTGACCTCCTGCCCTTCTACCCAGAGACTGTCACCGTCACTAGCCGTGACTACCTGCCCGCCTTCCCTGGGAGCCACCCGCTTCCTTACAAGGACTAACCCTTGTATAGTTGCTCAGAGGTTCCACCTCCCAGACCCGTTACAGTTTGCTCGGGCCATGGAACCCGGTGGCCCCCAGATCTCCGATCTGCACCAGGAAGTCTTACGTCAGAAAACTCAGCAGGAGGTGGTACTGTCCTATCTACGGTCCGTTAACTCTCGTCTAGGCGCATTGTGTGACTCGTCTTTGTCTACCTCTGGTCCAGCCGTGCCCATTCCTGCGGTACCGCAATCCAGTCCCTTCATGGTACCCGACTATGGACCTCGGCTTCTGGCACCTCCACGCTTTGCCGGCAAACCTACTTTAGCTCGGGGTTTCATAAACCAGTGCACCCTGCACTTTGAGCTATTGGCATACCAGTTCATCTCCGACCGGGCCAAGGTGGCCTTCATCATGTCCCATCTCACTGGGGAGGCACTGGCATGGCTAAATCCCCTGTGGGAGAGAGGGGATCCCCTGGTGTACGACCTGCCGTCTTTCCTCGCTGCTTTCCGGAAAGTCTTCGATGAACCTGGACGGAAAACCTCTTCTGCCTCCTCTCTGCTATGTCTCCGCCAAGGGAGTCTCACCGTGGGCCAATATGCCATACTGTTCCCCACCCTCGCTTCTGAGCTTGCCTGGGAAAATGAGGCTCTGGTGTCCATCTTCTGGGAGGGTCTTTCCGGTCGGATTAAGGACGAGTTAGCTGGTCGGGACATTCCTACCACTCTGGATGACCTGGTGTCACTAGCTACCCGGATTGGCATCCGGTTCCAAGAACGTGCCAAAGAGACTGCCTGGGAGAAAGACTTTTCTTGCTCTGCTCCTACTTCCCTGAGACCTGCCTCTCAACCAGTCACTCCGCGGGCGCTCTCGCCTGAACCTATGCAGATCGACCAGACCAAGATGGTCAGATCTCGCCAAGAATCTCACCGAGCCGAGGGAAGCTGTTTCTATTGTGGCAGTATGGAGCACTTCATCCGTTCCTGCCCGGAGAAACCGGGAAACTCCAGTGTCTAGGACCGCTCGGAGAGGTCGTCCTAGACAAAAGTAAGCCCTCTCCGTCTCTGACTTTACCGGTCTCTATTGCTTGGGGAGAAAACCGTCACTTTGAACTCGCCAACCTGGATTCTGGAGCTGCTGGAAACCTCATCTCCCAGTCTCTGGTAGAGAGATACCGTATTCCCACCAAGTCCCTGGCTGAACCATTGTCAGTCGCCTCCGTGGATGGAAGACTTCTCTCGGAGACCATCCTGCTCGTCACTGAACCCATAACCCTGCAGGTGGGAATGCTGCACTCTGAGGAAATCTCATTCCATGTGCTGTCCGGACTTTCTCACTCCCTGTTGCTAGGTCTACCTTGGCTCCAGACACATGAACCCGTATTGAACTGGCGATCCGGTGAAGTACTCCGATGGGGTCCAGACTGCCATAGGACCTGCCTGGTTCCAGTCCGCCCAGCTCACCCTCCGCCTACTCCAGCTAATTTACCAGGTCTCCTGGCTCCTTACTGGCCCTATGCGGACGTCTTCGGCAAGAAGGAAGCAGAGACGTTGCCACCCCATAGGCCATATGACTGCCCGATCGACCTGGTACCTGGCACCACTCCTCCCCGTGGGCGTATCTACCCGTTGTCTGCAGCCGAGACCCGGTCCATGTCTGAGTACATTGAAGAGAATCTGGCTAGGGGATTTATCAGAAAATCTACCTCCCCGGCTGGAGCCGGATTCTTCTTTGTCAAAAAGAAAGACGGCTCGCTACGTCCCTGTATTGACTACAGAGGACTCAATCTCATCACAGTAAAAAACAAATACCCCCTGCCGCTCATCTTCGAATTGTTTGACCGTCTCAAGGGCGCCAGGATCTTCTCCAAGCTGGATCTACGAGGAGCATATAACCTGGTCCGTATCCGTCAAGGAGACGAGTGGAAGACGGCATTCAATACCCGGGACGGTCACTATGAGTACCTTGTGATGCCCTTCGGTCTCTGTAATGCTCCCGCTGTCTTTCAAGAACTAGTCAACGACATCTTCCGTGACCTCCTGTACTCCTGCGTAGTGGTATACCTGGACGATAGCTTGGTCTTCTCTCCGGATCTCCCCACACATGTTCGTCAGGTCCTGCTTAGGCTTCGGCAGAACCACCTCTATGCCAAATACGAGAAGTGCCTCTTCGACCAGACCTCCCTACCATTCTTGGGCTATGTCATCTCCCAGACAGGTCTGCAAATGGATCCTGAGAAGCTCTCTTCCGTTCTAAAATGGCCTCGTCCTGAAGGTTTGAAGGCGATACAGCGATTCCTGGGCTTCGCTAATTACTATCGTCTTTTCATCCCACACTTCTCGTCTCGGACTGCTCCCATATCAGCACTTACCCATAAGGGGGCTAATCCCAGGACATGGTCGCCTGAAGCCGAGGAGGCCTTCCTTTCCTTAAAGAAAGCCTTCGCCTCTGCTCCCGTCCTGCACCGTCCTGACTGTAATAAACAATTCTACCTGGAGGTTGATGCCTCCTCCTCCGGAGCCGGAGCGGTACTCACCCAAAAATCTTCTACCGGGAGAATGGTAACCTGCGGCTTCTTCTCCAAAATCTTCTCCTCATCTGAGCGCAACTACTCCATAGGAGACCCTGAATTGCTAGCCATCAAATTGGCACTGGGGGAGTGGCGCTATCTGCTTGAAGGGGCTCTCTACCTGGTAATTATCTACACGGATCACAAAAACCTGGCATATCTCCAAAATGCCCAGAGACTCAATCCTCGCCAGGCCCGGTGGTCGTTGTTTTTTGCCCGCTTCGACTTCATTCTTCATTTCCGTCCGGCGGACAAGAACGTCAAAGCTGATGCCTTGTCCCGGTCCTTCCTGTCCTCCGATCAAGAGGAGGAGCCTACGCATATCATCGACTCCTCCAAGGTGATGAATGTGGCCCCCTTGGATCTGACTCATCTCCCACCCGGTAAGACGTTTGTAGCTGTACCTGATCGGGAGAGGGTTCTTCGCTGGGGACATTCTTCTAAACTAGCTGGCCATGCTGGCCAAAAGAAGACCTTCCAACTCATTACCCGGCATTACTGGTGGCCTACCCTGCGTAAGGACGTGGTAGACTTCGTCGCGGCCTGCTCATCCTGTGCCCGTAACAAAGTTCCCAGACATCTACCAGCCGGCCATCTCCTGCCCCTTCCCGTACCTGCTGCTCCTTGGCAGCACATTGCTATGGACTTTATCACCGATCTTCCTATTTCTGCCGGTTGTACAGTCATTTGGGTTGTCGCTGACCGCTTTTCTAAGATGGCCCACTTCATTCCCCTGCCTGGTCTCCCATCTGCACCCGAGCTGGCTAAAGACTTTATCCGCCACATCTTCCGTCTCCATGGCCTGCCCCTCCACATCGTGTCGGATCGTGGGGTTCAGTTCACCTCACGCTTCTGGAGAGCCACATGTAAGCTGCTAGACATCACCCTGGACTTCTCCTCCGCTTACCACCCACAGTCCAATGGTCAAGTGGAGCGGATCAATCAGATTCTGACCAGTTACCTCCGGCACTTCGTTAATGCACACCATTCGGACTGGGTGGATCTCCTACCATGGGCCGAGTTCTCTTACAATAACCATGAGAGCGAATCCTCTTCCAAATCCCCGTTCTTTATAGTCGGTGGCCAACATCCCCGGATTCCACTTCCTGTCTCCGTTTCTGTGGACAACCCTGCTGCGGAGTCTCTTGTCAGCGAATTTTCTACTATTTGGGAGAGTACCAGGTACGCTCTTCTTCTGTCCTCTGAGCGGATGAAGAGATATGCTGATAAGAGACGTCTGGATCCGCCTCAATTCCGTCCGGGAGACAAGGTTTGGCTCTCGTCCAAACATGTGCGGCTCAAAGTACCCTCCTTCAAGTTGGGCCCTCGATTCATCGGTCCCTTCAAAGTCCTCAGGCAAATTAACCCTGTGGCCTACAAATTAAAACTCCCGGCCACCCTACGGATTCCCAACGCCTTCCACGTATCTCTCCTCAAACCCGTTGTCTTTAACTCTTTTTCCAATAATCCAGGTGCCCCTCCTGCTCCGGTTTCCGCTGATGACGTCTTTGAGGTAGAGAGTATTCTGGCCTCCAAGAGGGTAAGAGGAAAGACCTTTTTTCTGGTAGATTGGAAGGGGTTTGGTCCTGAGGAGAGAACTTGGGAACCCAGGGAGAACATCAACGCCCCGCTTCTCCTTGAAAAATTTCTTTCTGGCCAAAAAAGAGGGGGCCTAAAGGGGGGGGTACTGTAGCATCGGCGTCTCTGCCCCGTACTAGGCAGAGACGCCGTCCTTCTCACCTCCCCGCTCCTGGCGCGGCGTCCTCCAGCGCTTCTCTCCCCGCTGCTTCCGGCACGCGCTCCTTCCCCGGCAGTGTGCTTAGGGTGCGCGCGCGCTCCCCCTCTCTTAAAGGGACCGCGCGCGCCGTCCTAAGGAGTCCCCGGCCAATTGCCGGAGGACCTTCCATATATAAGGCACCTCCTCCAAAATGGAGGTGCCCGAGCAACGTTCTTGCATAGCCTTTCAACTCTGCTTCAGCCCACAGGTCCCGTTACCAGTTACCTGCCAGTCACCTGCCAGTCACCTGCCAGATTCCTGCTTGTTACCTATCTATCTGCGGTCCGACAGTCTGCCTACCAGCCCTGCCAGTCTGTCTATGGATCAGTCTGCCCGCTCACCTGGGAGCGCTCACCTACTACCTGTCTGCTAGCCTACCTGAAGGCTCCGCCGTCACGTGCTGTGACCACCTGCCTGTCCAGAAACTCTTGCCCGCTCACCTGGGAGCGCTCACCTGCTACCTGCCTGCTAGCCTACCTGGAGGCTCCGCCGTCACGTGCTGTGACCACCTGTCTGTCCAGAGACTCTTGCCCGCTCACCTGGGAGCGCTCACCTGCTACCTGCCTGCTAGCCTACCTGGAGGCTCCGCCGTCACGTGCTGTGACCACCTGCCTGTCCAGAGACTCTTGCCCGCTCACCTGGGAGCGCTCACCTGCTACCTGCCTGCTAGCCTACCTGGAGGCTCCGCCGTCACATGCTGTATCCACCTGCCTGTCCAGAGACTCTTGCCCGCTCACCTGGGAGCGTCCACCTGCTACCTGCCTGCTAGCCTACCTGGAGGCTCTGCCGTCACTTGCCGTGACCACCCGCCTGTCAAGAGACTGTCCCTGTCACTTGCCGTGACCTCCTGCCCTTCTACCCAGAGACTGTCCCCGTCACTTGCCGTGACCTCCTGCCCTTCTACCCAGAGACTGTCCCCGTCACTTGCCGTGACCTCCTGCCCTTCTACCCAGAGACTGTCCCCGTCACTAGCCGTGACTACCTGCCCACCTTCCCTGGGAGCCACCCGCTTCCTTACAAGGACTGCCCCCTTGTTTAGTTGCTCAGAGGTTCCACCTCCCAGACCCGCTACAATAGGTAGATAGATATATGGATAGGTAGATCAAGATCAAGGCTGTACACAGCTGAAATGTCGCCACACCATATGGGCTAATAAAGTCCACCTTTTTTTCACAACAGAACTATTGGTATGCTGCCTTCCTTTTTTGACTACTATTACTATTGCAAACGGATATTTGTTTGGGGGTCTTGCACCTAGGATATAAAGTTTATGGGTTCACTTTTGTGATAGATGGATAGATAGATATGTGATAGATGGATAGATAGATATATGGATAGATAGATATAAAAAAAAGTCGAAGACAGCACTCCTTCTACAAAGAGTGATTTATTCGCTCATAAGAGCTCAGGCGACGTTTCGTCTCTGTGTGTGAGCCTTTCTCAAGGCTTGAGAAAGGCTCACCTCTTTTGAGAAGGAGTGCTGTCTTCAATTTTTTTGATATTATATGCAAGGTTTGGTACATGCCTGGAGGACGAGCACCCTGCGTATTCTTTTATTTTGCTTGCTGGTGCTGTTTTTGATTCTTATTTTTTCTAGATAGATAAATAGATAGTAGTAAAAATATATTAGTAGGCAGTACTCCAAGAAAAAAGAAACTTCTTTAAAAAATTGACATTTATTGACTCCAAATTGTTGTCAGATGTCTATATTTCATTGTGTTATAAGTGATCTGCAAGAAGAAAAAATATAAAATACATATAAATATATTAAAACATATATTCCAATTCAATTATAAAAAACTCCATATTTCATACACTCCTCAATTGTTAGAACAGAACCCTTTACGTTATTTCTGCTGCATTAAATTCAACATTTAACCCATTCGGTTTTAATGTATTTAATCTGTGAAGCCATTCAAGTTATTTTTTCTTTAATAACATCATGATATCTCCACCTCATCTTTGTATGGGGACATCTATAATCCTAAACCTCAATTGTTAAATTTTGTGACCCGCCTTCGCAAAATGCCTGGACACAGGTAAATCCATCCTTCTTTTCATCTCATCTGACAACAACATGCATAATAAATAAACCTAAACGGTCATATATTAGCTGGAAGCGCAAAACACAGCAAACCTACAAAGATTACTTCCATACAAAAACTCATTTAAATAGTTAATCTTTATTTGTATACAAAGAAATTGTAAAAACAGGTAAAAAAGATATACTGCAGAATGAAAACAGCTGGTATACAAAACCTATGTGCGTCACATGCATAGAATAAATCCAGATTAAATACCATATAAATATGTTCACTTATATGCAGAGAGACATATATGTTCACACACATGCCCCCTTAATATATACAGCTAAATATAAATAAACCAATATAAATAGGACATCATTAGAGAAAAAGCATGTATATTACTGGAGATTGTAACTCCGCTACACAAGAGAAGATCACTTGAACATTTTGCCTAGGTATTTTAATTTGGTAAACAAAAATGCAAGTACACAAATTCTAAGGGAACCACAAGTGCTTCTTGGTAAAGCAGATGAATATATATGCACACATGTGAGAAGGTCCACACTATAGTTACCAGACATAGCCCTCTGACGTACGTTTCGCGTGTCTAGCTTCCTCAGAAAGGTCGTATAAACTAGTTGTGGATCAGGTGGATTATATCTAGAATCACAGCCAATGGGCTGCGCATACCAGTCAAGCAGCTGTGTATTTCCCATCTCATTCAGCGCTATCACATGGCCACATCCGAATCATGTGATAACATCCAGTTGGCCGGAAATGGTCATAGGTGGAGACGCTAGGTAAGTATACAAACAAGGACGTGTTCCCATGACAACACCCAAGCAATGTAATACAGAGCACTCTGATGCATGTCACTCTGAGGTCATATACCTAAGACTGAATATAAATAGGCAGATTAGAGTATATATACAGTACAGACCAAAAGTTTGGACACACCTTCTCATTTAAAGATTTTTCTGTATTTTCATGACTATGAAAATTGTACATTCACACTGAAGGCATCAAAACTATGAATTAACACATGTGGAATTATATACTTAACAAAAAAGTGTGAAACAACTGAAAATATATCTTATATTCTAGGTTCTTCAAAGTAGCCACCTTTTGCTTTGATGACTGCTTTGCACACTCTTGGCATTCTCTTGATGAGCTTCAAGAGGTAGTCACCGGAAATGGTTTTCACTTCACAGGTGTGCCCTGTCAGGTTTAATAAGTGGGATTTCTTGCCTTATAAATGGGGTTTGGACCATCAGTTGTGTTGTGCAGAAGTCTGGTGGATGCACAGCTGATAGTCCTACTGAATAGACTGTTAGAATTTGTATTATGGCAAGAAAAAAGCAGCTAAGAAAAGAAAAACGAGTGGCCATCATTACTTTAAGAAATGAAGGTCAGTCAGTCCGAAAAATTGGGCAAACTTGGAAAGTATCCCCAAGTTCAAATGCAAAAACCATCAAGAGCTACAAAGAAACTGGCTCACATGAGGACCGCCCCAGGATAGGAAGACCAAGAGTAACCTCTGCTTCAGAGGATAAGTTTATCCGAGTCACCAGCCTCAGAAATCGCAGGTTAACAGCAGCTCAGATTAGAGACCAGGTCAATGCCACACAGAGTTCTAGCAGCAGACACATCTCCACAACAACTGTTAAGAGGAGACTTTGTGCAGCAGGCCTTCATGGTAAAATAGCTGCTAGGAAACCACTGCTAAGGACAGGCAACAAGCAGAAGAGACTTGTTTGGGCTAAAGAACACAAGGAATGGACAGTAGACCAGTGGAAATCTGTGCTTTGGTCTGATGAGTCCAAATTTGAGATCTTTGGTTCCAACCACCGTGTCTTTGTGCGACGCAGAAAAGGTGAACGGATGGACTCTACATGCCTGGTTCCCACCGTGAAGCATGGAGGAGGAGGTATGTTGGTATAGGGGTGCTTTGCTGGTGACAATGTTGGGGATTTATTCAAAATTGAAGGCATACTGAACCAGCATGGCTACCACAGCATCTTGCAGTGGCATGCTATTCCCTCTGGTTTGCATTTAGTTGGACCATAATTTATTTTTCAACAGAACAATGACCCCAAACACACATCCAGGCTGTGTAAGGGCTATTTGACCAAGTAGGAGAGTGATGGGGTGCTACGCCAGCTGACCTGGCCTCCACAGTCACCAGACCCGAACCCAATCGAGATGGTTTGGGGAGAGCTGGACCGCAGAGTGAAGGCCAACAAGTGCTAAGCATCTCTGGGAACTCCTTCAAGATTGTTGGAAGACCATTTCTGGTGACTACCTCTTGAAGCTCATCAAGAGAATGCCAATAGTGTGCAAAGCAGTCATCAAAGCAAAAGGTGGCTACTTTGAAGAACCTAGAATATAGGACATATTTTCAGTCGTTTCACACTTTTTTGTTAAGTATATAATTCCACATGTGTTAATTCATAGTTTTGATGCCTTCAGTGTGAATGTACAATTTTCATAGTCATGAAAATACAGAAATTTTTTTAAAAGAGAAGGTGTGTCCAAACTTTTGGTCTGTACTGTATACACAGGTACATATATGATCTTTTCTCTAAAAAACAAACATAGAGAACAAAAGGCCTTTTAGTCACCCAATTCTCATATATACAACAAAATAAAATAGGCATCAGAATTAAATATTTTTTCTTCATAATTAGATCAAACATACAACAACAAAATCCATCATTAATCATAACCCTAACAAATGTGACCAAACCCATGGTTATATCCAAAGAATTAAAAAGTAATATTAGATATGACGCGCCCCCTGGGCCTGTGTTGTGCAGGGGAATACCCGGAGCCGGATCGCTGGTGGGATGCTGGAGGTTGTAGTCTCCGTGTGGCGGCGACCCGGTCCGTGCCCAGGGTGGTCAAACCAGTGGCAGTCTGGGTGTGATAACAAATGTCCGACTACGCCACCCGTGGATTGCGGTCAGTGGGGACCGCCGCTGCGCTGCAGACCGCTGAGGCTGATGTAGTTTGCGCAGCCGAGTATGGAATAACTCCCCACGGGAGAAGTATTGCCTCAGGGCAGCTAGTGTGGAAGATGGGAGTGATGGTGTGAGTGTCCCAGTAGTAATGGTGCTGGTGCGGCGATGAAACACAGAGACGTGCGGTTGCAGTTTCCAATGCTTTACTCACAGTTGTTATTCATGTCAATCCTGCAGGCGATGACTGCCCAAGCCGTGCTGCGTCCACCAGGCAAGGGGCTCGACCAACTCCCAGGCAATTCCAGAGCGTGGCACAGGGCTCCCTTCCTTTCCTTTCTCTGGCCGTCCCCACCAGTGACCCACCTTTGTCCAGCTCCCTCGGGCCTTCTCTGGGCACGCTGATCTCTGCGTCCCTGACCCTATATGGTATGCCTTCCTGGTGGATGTAGTGAGGGGTCGCACCAAGATGTGGTAACAACCTCCGGTCTTTGGCTGAGGAATTTGTTGCCTCCACCAATTTGGGTTCCGGTACCCTGTTCTGCCAACCCTTCACCCTGTATCTCCTCTGGACATATGGGGTTCCTTCTGTCCTCGTGTCTCTGGGCCTTTCTCTGTGTTCCTTGCTTCCTTTCTCCTCTGTTCCAGTTCCTTTCTTACTTTCCTTTCCGTTCCTTCTCCTCTCTCTTTCTGCTGTTTCTGGCCTCCACTCCAGGCCTGCCTCTGGAGCTGGGCCCAGACTGAGCCACGGCTCCCTGTCAGCCCTCTCTGGCTGAACTCCTGTCTTCTTCTCCTCCTCTCTGAACTGAACTGAACTGAACTCTGTTCTAAGATGGTGCCCACCTTATATACCTCCTAACACCCGAGCCCAGGTGACTAGCAACCAATGGGCTCCTACCTATGCCCAGAGACCCACCCCTATCTGCTCCTACACCACTGGGTGTGCTTCCCCCTCCCCACTCCAGACAGGGACAGATGCTGTCGTGCCTGCACTCTTGTCTCGTGGGAGCACCGTTGACCTGTCCCTCGGAAATGGGGTGTGTGTGATGCATGCAGCCTAACGAGTACTGGTCCACACTCCATCCTTACCCAGGAGTGGAATATCACACCTCTGGTTTGAGGTGTAATACCCCTGTAGCAGCCGAGCCCTCGGGGTGCTACATATATCTTTATAATAGAAACATAATTAAAGTGCAATGAAAGTGTTACCTAAAATAAATCCGCATAAATAAAAAGAAAAACTGAGAGTGGCCACTCCCCCCCAATTTTTTTTTAAAAGATGCATATAGAAGAAAAATAATATAAATACGACCTATATATAGCATATAAAATACCATAAAATCTAATTGTAAACCAATCCTCCATAACTATATTAGACATAGCAGTCACCCATATATTTGTCCCTACAGCACACACACATGTCTCATATTTATCAAACAACTTTTTACCATTTTTACAGCTCGAAGAGGCAAAGCCAGAAAAGGGATGTGAAAAAAACCAAGGTAGGACCCCGTACCATTCGGGGATGAGTAAAAATTAAACAAAAGTATGACAAAAAAAAATAAATAATTTTTTTTGCACAAATATACTAATTAGTTGTGTGACTGATATATCAATAGGAACATATACATGATTTTAATTGAGATAAGTATACTGCATTAAAGTGACTAGTGCCAATGGTACCCTCATAGATACCCTTTCTTAAAACCACGTGTGCAAAATTTTTTTTTATATATACACTCTTCACTAATCCTTTAGAAGAATATACATATATAGAGAGTTGAATAAGTGCAGCAGAATTGTGCAATGGTGCAAGAAGGGACCAGTGATGATACTTTACCATTGTTGATAGTCAAGAACCACAAACATACAACGAGGCCCTATTAAAAAAAAAAAAAAAAAAAAAAAAAAAACACTGCAAAGAAAAAATATATGAAGGACATAATATCTGGGGATATGACTCTATATCTCTCTCTCCATATAAGCAACAAGCACAAGCGTATTATGCAAAAAAGGCTATTCTTGGTTCCACATCCATGTCCATGTTATTATTCTTCCCGGTCAGGATCATTCATCTTCGTCCAAGGCCGCACTACCCAGACCAACTGGAAAAAAAAAAAAAACACTAAAAACACTTAAAACCTAACCAACTAAAAAGTATAAACAACTAAAAATAAATCTATAGGAAAGGGGCAAAGCTCAAAATCTCATTGAGACGATCAGGACGCACGGTCTTCATTCGCCAAATCCACTTAGTTTCTAGCTGTAACAGTTGTCTCTTCAGATCACCACCTCTCAAATTTGTCAGAATGCGATCCATTCCAAACGCTTTCAGCAGAGTATGGTCACAATTGTGATAGTCTTTGAAATGGCGGGGCATTGGCTTTAGCTGTGTTGGGTCTTCGATTTTATACGAGTTCATGATGTCCAATACATGTTCTCGGATCCGGATTTTCAATTTTCTAGTGGTCATCCCTACATAGAACATGTTACACGGGCAAACGATACAGTAGATTACTCCTTCAGTCTCACATGATATATGATGAGTGATGGTGAATTTAGCTTCACCATCACTAGAAGAGAAAGAAGTTGTCCTCTGCAAATTAGGACAGGTTGTACATTTTCCGCAGGGAAAAAAAAAACATTTTTGATTTCTAGACCCAAAGGCATTCACTGTTTTTTTGCCCTTATAAAAACTTCGCAGAAGAGTATCTCTCAGATTTTGCGATCTTCTGTAAGTTACAGTTGGTCTATCTTGTACATAGTGTTTTAAAACTGGATCCGAGAATAAGATTGGCCAAAATGTCTCCAATGCTTCCCTCAGATGGATCCAACTGCTGTTACACTGTGTAATAAATCTTACTGCAGAGCTAGGAGGAGGTGGTTTCTTGGATTTAAGTAGGTCTTTTCTTATCGTTCGTCGACTGTATCCTCTCTCGCGAAATCTACAGGACAAATCTCTAGCCTGTTCCAGAAATACATGGTGTAACGGGTCTGGGAGGCGGAACCTCTGAGCAACTATACAAGGGGGCGGTCCTTGTAAGGAAGCGGGTGGCTCCCGGGGAAGACGGGCAGGTAGTCACGGCAAGTGACAGGGACAGTCTCTGAGTAGAAGGACGGGTACTCACGGCAAGTGACAGGGACAGTCTCTGGGTAGAAGGACAGCAGGCAGGTGGCTGGTGAGCGCTCCCAGGTGAGCGGGCGAAAGTCTTTGGACAGGCAGGTGGTCACGGCAAGTGACGGCAGAGCCTCCAGGTAGGCTAGCAGGCAGGTAGCAGGTGAGCGCTCCCAGGTGAGTGGGCAAGAGTCTCTGGACGGGCAGGTGGTCACGGCAAGTGATGGCAGAGCCTCCAGGTAGGCTAGCAGGCAGGTAGCAGGTGAGCGCTCCCAGGTGAGTGGGCAAGAGTCTCTGGACGGGCAGGTGGTCACGGCAAGTGATGGCAGAGCCTCCAGGTAGGCTAGCAGACAGGTAGCAGGTGAGCGCTCCCAGGTGAGCAGGCAAGAGTCTCTGGACAGGCAGGTGGTCACGGCAAGTGACAGCAGAGCCTCCAGGTAGGCTAGCAGACAGGTAGCAGGTGAGCGCTCCCAGGTGAGCAGGCAAGAGTCTCTGGACAGGCAGGTGGTCACGGCAAGTGACGGCAGAGCCTCCAGGTAGGCTAGCAGGCAGGTAGCAGGTGAGTGCTCCCAGGTGAGCGGGCAAGAGTCTCTGGAGGGGCAGGTGGTCACGGCAAGTGACAGCGGAGCCTCCAGGTAGGCTAGCAGACAGGTAGCAGATGAGCGCTCCCAGGTGAGCGGGCAGGCTGGTCCATAGACAGACTGACAGGTGTCGGAAGGCAGATCGTCGGACCGCAGGCTTGCAAGCAGGTAAACGGATATCAGGCAGGTATCAAGCAGGAATCTGGCAGGTGACTGGCAGGTAACTGGCAGGAATCTGACAGGTGACTGGCAGGTAACTGGAAACGGGACCTGAGGGCTGAAGCAGAGTGAAGGCTTTGCAACAACATTGCTCGGGCACCTCCATTTTGGAGGAGGTGCCTTATATATGGTGAGGTCCTCCGGCCATTGGCCGGGGACTCCTTAGGACGGCGCGCGCGGCCCCTTTAAGAGAGGGGGAGCGCGCGCGCGCGCGCCCTAAGCACAGTGGCCGGGAAGCAGCGCGCGCTGCCAGCAGAGCGGGAGGAGGACGCCGGGCACGGAGTGGAGAGGTGAGGGGAACAGCGTCCCTGCCTAGCAGGAGGCAGGGACGCCGACGCTACACATGGTCTTAAGAGCAATTTTGTCGTATCCGTAGAAATTGGCCAGTTGGAATGTTCTGAACCAATGATTTAGGGTGCGACGATTCTGCATGCAATAAAGCATTAACTGCTGTGTCCTTACGAAATGTTCTGGTTTGAAGTAAGTTCTGGTCATCCTTATAGATCGTAAGATCCAAAAAATCTATACTAACCTGACCATGGGTTTGGTCACATTTGTTAGGGTTATGATTAATGATGGATTTTGTTGTTGTATGTTTGATCTAATTATGAAGAAAAAATATCTAATTCTGATGTATATTTTATTTTGTTGTATATATGTGCATTGGGTGACTAAAAGGCCTTTTGGTCTCTATGTTTGTTTTTTAGAGAAAAAAATCATATATGTACCTGTGTATATATATACTCTAATCTGCCTATTTATATTCAGTTTTAGATATGTGACCTCAGAGTGACATGCATCAGAGTGCTCTGTATTACATTGCTTGGGTGTTGTCATGGGAACACGTCCTTGTTTGTATACTTACGTAGCGTCTCCACCTATGACCATTTCCAGCCAGCTGGATGTTATCACGACTCGGATGTAGCCATGGGAACGCGTCCCTGCCCGGCCGTACACTCACTAAAAGGCTTTTTGGTCTTTATGGTGTTTTTTTTGAGAAAGGATCATATGTGTATGTATATATATGTGTTGTATGTGTATGTATATATATGTGTATTCTAATCTGCCTATTTATATTCAGTCTTAGATATGTGACCTCAGAGTGACATGCATCAGAGTGCTCTGTATTACATTGCTTGGGTGTTGTCATGGGAACGCGTCCTTGTTTGTATACTTACCTAGCGTCTCCACCTATGACCATTTCCGGCCAGCTGGATGTTATCACATGATTCGGATGTAGCCATGTGATAGCGCTGAATGAGATGGGAAATACACAGCTGCTTGACTGGTATGCGCAGCATTTTTCGCACCCACGCACGTGCAAATTATTTCCTGTACAAGGATATTTTACCTGCGATACATCGTTTGTGATATATCTGATTAAATGCCCCTGCGGTCTCGGATAAATTGGGGAGACCACCCAACATATCCGAGACCGCATCTCCAAGCATAAATCCACCATTCGGTGCAAACAGACTATTTTCCCCATCCCCCACCATTTTGTGACTATGGGACATAACATTTCTCAGTTACGCTTCCAGGTTTTGGAACAGATACCACCTGGAAGGAGAGGGGGCAATAGAATTCTGAAATTGACCGTCACTGCTCTCCTATGTTGCCTATAGTTTTCACCTATAACGGTTCTGCGCATGCGCTATTTTGCATTCCACATACCGGAAACCGGAAGTTACGCACTCTCTCCACTTCCTCCTTTTACTGGGGCAGTGTATTTAACCGCGATGTGCGGTAGTCACAGCTCACCTGACGGTGCGTCGGTCCGCATACCCAACACGGCACACAACCAAGGTAGGCAGGAGTGGTCCCCTCATTGTGAACGCAGATCTTGAGCATTTGTATCTTGTAAATACGGATCACCACAGTCCTTCTCTCCCTCTCCCTGCAGCCCGATATCTACTGCATACTCCATGCTTGGGGATAACGGAACACTGTTTCTTTTCAAATAAGAACCACGTATATGCACAGGTTTGCTCTTTCCATATATTGTGATTCTCCCCAAATTCCTAGACGGACTATATGCCATATAGCATTCTGAGAACACTTACGTACAATGAACTAGAACCCTATTAGGCTTCCCTTACCGGGCTATCAAGTAATTACCCATTACCCCTTACCATTCTCTTTCAATACGATTGAAATGATCACTGCATATTCTTATTCTTTGATTATAGGACCCAAAAGTGGGTTGTCCTATTGAGCTACACTAATGTCTTTTCCTGAAAACGCTTGATTTGAGGTATAAATTTCTGATGTTTTTTATTTTCTTTCTCGTGCCTCACAGCACGTTAACAAGCATAACAGTAGTACAGTGTCTCTTTTTCAACTGTTCGTTTATTGTGTTGTGAAATTATGTCTGTACATGTCATGAAATATGATATTGTTTTCCATGTAGAACCTTGTCCCTGATGAAAATCATGTTATGATTGAAACGGTCGTCGGATATTTTTCTTGGATCTAATCAATAAAAGAATCTTCTTTTTTGTACATTATTTTCTTCCTATTTTGTCTGCCGGGATTATTTATTATATATTTGGACTTTTTTTCCCTGAGCACCAGTACATTATTGGTTGAGCACAGCTTTATCTTTAAGCATGGATTCATATAGTGTGACCAAGTTGTCATGCACTTTCCAAATGATGCTAAAATCGCTTGGAAAGCGCTTGACAACCCGCATGCGAAATCACATGATCAAGACGCTTCATAAACACTTGTCCCTTGCAGGAAAAACAAATGTACAATCCGCATGCGTTTTTTCTGTCAGGGAGATGCGGAAACGCTCAGGAAAAATCCGGAGCATTTCTGCATCGTGGGCACATAGGCTTATTCTTAAAAACTTGCACCTCTGGTGATTGATTATCTATTAAGGCACTTAGCACTTTAAATGAAATATGGATTACAACAATAGCAAGATTTTTTAGGATATCAGTTTTATCACTGTATGTATAATATGAGATGGATTTATGTGGATGTATTTCTGCCTTTTCACTGTATATGTACTGTATTGAGATGAATTAATGGATTGTAATTATGGATATCACCTATGTACCTATATATATGTTTCACCATTTGCACTTTAACTTGAAAAAGGTTCTATGAACTGAAACGTTGCCATTTGAGCTCAATAACATTCCATTTTTCTTGGAGTGCTGCCTACTATTGTATTTTTACTACTATACTACAATATGGACAGATTGTTTGGAAGCCTGGTACCCACTGTGAGTAGTAGTTAAATGGTGTTGTTCCAATTCAATATTTTTCTAGATAAATAGATAGATAGATGGATAGATAGTGATAAATGGATAGATAGATATGTGATGGATACATAGATAGATGGATAGATATATGGATAGATAGATATGTGATATATAGGTATATGGATAGATAGATATATGGATAGATAGATATGTGATACATAGTGTGACAGAGTCACTGGTGATATATGTGAGGGGAGATATGTTTCACTGCGGCTACTAGCTTCAGTGAACTAAACCTACAAATTTCCTCCAGCATGTTCTGTGTTGGTTAAACCACCATTTTAAAAGGGAGTGTTTTTATGTGAATGACATTGTGAAAGGCGGGAGGTCATTCACCATATCTCCACCTCAGGGTGTGGCTGGGCATGTTAAATGCTCAGTCACTGTTTTATTTTTCTGGTGTGGTCTCAAGAAGGAAGTCTCCAGACTGTGTGTGTGGAAGCCTGAGAGCTCCACAGAAGGACTTTATGGTGAAACCTTAAAGCACTCCCCAGAGTAAGCGAAACTCCACTCATCTATGGACTGTACTATACTTTATCTTTTTGTTTTTCGTTATCCTGTGTTTATTTTGTGGAACCCTGCTGTGGTTTATGCCATATATCAATAAACCTTCAGGAAATTAACCTGAGACTTGTTTCCTGTGTCTTCCTCTGTGAGAGCCGAGCAAGTCACTTTACCACAGTTGCTGCGAGAGTGCATGCAAGATTCTAGGAACATGTGTACCTGCCACAGAGAACGGTGGATGTTCTGGGTAAAGGCTGTCAGCCAACAAGAGATGTCCGGGAGCATTGAGGAGCTCATCAAGCACCTGGTCCAAAGCTAACAGCAACAGCACCTGCAGCAGCTACAGCAACAATGAGAGTACCAGCAGCAGTACCAGCAGCACATGCAGAAGCACCAGGAGCAGCAGCAGGTACAGCAGGAGACAAACTCCCGATGCATCAGATCCAACAGCAGTAACGGCAGATGGAACTCCTAGTGGGGGAAGTTCGCAGCAGAGATACCGCCCCTTTCCCAAGTCCAGGTGATGTCGTCCGGAAGGCGGTAAGGTGAGCTATGCAAAAGATGACCCCAGTCGATGATGTTGAGGTATTTTTGACTGTGTTCGAAAGGGTGGCAGAGAGGGAGAAGCTGCCGCCGGAGCAGTGGGCACAGGTGCTGGCCTCCTATTTAACAGGTGAACCCCAAAAGGCCTACTATGACCTGGCCCTACAGGATGCACAAGAGTATGCCAAATTAAAGACAGAGATATTGGCACTCTCAGGAGTGACTATGTCGGACAGAGCCCAAAGGGTCTACCACTGGGCGTATGCTGGCGACAAACCCCTTCGCTCGTAGATGTTTGACTTGCTATATCTAGTCTGGAAATGGTTGCAGCCAGAGTCTTCCACTCATGCCCAGATGGTCGAGCATGTGGTGATGGACAGATTCATCAATTCTCTTCCCAGGTCGGTGCAGACCTGGGTTGCCCATGGTGACCCTCGGAACCAGGGCGACCTCGTTAGCCTAATAAAGAGGTACCAAGTGGTTGAGAAGTCCCTCGGGAAACCGGACATAGTCAATTCTCCATACTGGAATACCCAAAGGGAGGCGGGTTCACCATGCAGGGGGTTTAGAGCCACAACTGGGGGAATCCCCTTTCCACTGAGGGTCCCGCAAAGACTGCTGTTAAGGATGTGGTCTGTTGGCGGTGTCACAATCCTGGACACGTAGCCACCCGGTGTCATCTGTCCCCTGAGCCAGTGGACTTCAGCCTAGGCAGACGTTCTTATTACTCTTATCTGGCCTGCAGTGTGGACTTTCAACCCAGCAAGGGGCCGCAGGCATGTGCCGTGTCCATTAACGGAGTGAGGCTTCTTGGACTATTGGACTCTGGTGACCCTAATCAGTGCCACCCTTCCCCACCAGCTGATCCCTGCCAAAACTGTGAGAATTTGCTGCATACATAGGAATGACAAGACTACCCTGTTGGCAGAGTGCCAGTGGGAAGAGAATTTGGTGCCCAGTCCCATGAGGTCGGGGTGGTCAAGAACCTGATACATCCTGTAATATTGAGGTGCAATTTTTCTTTGTTTTGAGACTTGTGGGGGGAAGGGAACCGTACTGAGTCATTGCAGAATTGCACCTTTCAAAGCAGAGAAATGACTGTTTGTGCAATGACATTATTCATTTTTTTTTTACGCCATTGAAAAACGTGCTGTTACTCATATACCAGAAATGGTTGAAGGTATTGGCTGAACGCAAGGAGATGGCAGCTCACCATCTTTGAATCTTCTTTAGCATGCTAAGAGGAGCAGGAAAAAGCAAAAAATTTCAGAATTCAACCTTTCCAAGCAGAGAAATGACTGTTCGTGTGATGACATTATTCATTTATTTCAGCCATTGGAAACCATTCTGTTTCTCATACTAGAAATGGTTTAAGGCATTGGCTGAATGCAAACAGACAGCAGCTCACCCTTTTTGAATCTTCTCTATCATGCTAAAAGGAAAGAACAAAAGAAGAAAAAACTTCGAAACACATCCCACTTTAGAAATAGTACATAAATAGGTTTTTATTAGAAAAATCCAAGAGAATGACAAGACATACATATGGATCACACCTAATCTTTGTTAAAAATAGGAAAGAGCACGGAATCAAAGATGGCGTACAGGTAGATAAAGTTTAAATCTAGAAAGGACTCATATAGGGCAAAACATGACTACAATTGACCAATAATCAAATTCAGAGACATCAATAAATATTATACCAAATAAACGGCTATTCTATGTTAACATTCAAATAAATCTAAATTGACATTGCATATGTACAAGGAATGCCAGTTAATATAAATAGTCTCTGCTTTAATATATGTACAAAAATTCAATCATATGTGCCCATAGGAATGCATCATTGTGACACCTACATCAAATCATCACATTACCCAGTCGCTGCATGGAGTAAAAATAAAAGGATTGTATGGCATTTAATGGACATAATAATCCATAAAGGTCTCTCACTTACAGCAACTGAGGAGCACGCCACCTGTTCCTGCTCACCTTACGCGCGTTTCGGCTAGAACTGCCTTCGTCAGGGGGTGGAGAATGAGAAAGGTGAAAGGAGTTAAAAAGGCCGAGCAACCAATGAAAGATGGGGGTGTGTGGGTAGCTGGCCAATCAATGCAGAGCGGGCGTGGCATGACGCATGTCTGTCACCGCCCCACCGCCGCATCCACGGCAACCGCGTCATGTGATCCCCGGCAACACAGCCACGCGAGGAATCACGTGACTGTGCGTCCAAGGAACACATATAGACACAGCCAGTGAAGAGGCCGAGGCAGGCAGTGAAGACATGCGTGCCGCTCGCTCCACATCATCAGGACACCAGGAGGTACACAATCATAACGGAGATGCTCAGCAATAGAATAAAGATCAAATACTATCTTACATATTGTCACAGCTGAAAAGAAAGTGTAGTTGAACAAATAGTAGATTATATATTGCACCATCAGTATCTCAAACTGCGATCAACACATAAATCAGCTGTGATAGTGGGAATGTGCAGCAGGATACACACATAAAAGGACCATATATCATAAGACTTTACATCACGACAATAACATCATCTCCATAATATTGAATTCTGTGATAAGTAAGAGGTACAAACCCACTGATACAAAAAAGGAGGGGCATAAGATGGTCTTCAAATATGTATCCCTGCACACATTCCCACCATCTTGGATGTTAGATAAAAACATACCAACAGCAAAAACATTCCGTACATCAACAGAGATATCATTATATAGAACAAAATGATATATAACAACATGATCTGTAGTAATAGAGTTGAAGTTGATTAATCGCATAAGGGCCATCTTCCACAGGGCCAAAAAAGACATGCAATATGTATATATGAATCTCCATTGATGAGAAGGTGCATAATAGTAGCAGTACTCCGATTGAAATAGATGTTCTCATAGCGTCCATGAAAAAAGAAGAAGGGGAAGCAGAACACCACACAGGAAACTAGAATAAAAAAGTGAGTCAATAAACAAAACCAAACACCAAAAACATAATTAAAAACATAGGAGAACAATCAGAGAAATGGCACATAGCTTACATTTTCATTTAGGCCTGATGGTTGTAAGGTCTTTAACAACCAAATCCATCGACTTTCCTTTTGGGCCAGTGACTCGCCCCCTGGGCCGCGTGGGGAACCCGGAACCGGGCCTCTGGTGGGATGCTGGGGGTGGTAGTCTCAGTGTGGTGGCGACCCGGCCCGTAGCTCAGGGTGGTCAAACCAGTGGCAGTCTTAGTGTAATAAATGTCCGACTACGCCACCCGTGGATTGTGGTCAGTCGGGACCGCCGCTGCGCTGCAGACCGCTGAGGCTGATGTTGTAAGCGCAGCCAGGTATGGGATGGTATGAGAAGTATTGCCTCAGGGCAGCTAGTATGGAAGATGGGAGTGATGGTGTGAGCGTCCCAGTACTAATGGTGCTGGTGCGGCGATGAAACACAGAGACGTGTGGTGCAGTTCAGGGTCTTTACTGATGGTATAAAGCAGACCCTCCCGGGAGTACTGGTTAGCAGTAGAGGCCTGGTCAGTCTGTGAGCAAGCAGGATCTCCCCTGGCCAGGCGGAGTTGTAGGCCTCCCCGTCTATCTGCACTCTTTCCTGGCTACCTTGCTGTAAGCGGTTACAAGTAGCCCACGTCCCTGAGTATACCGTGTGGTGCTCACCCGTATGGCTGGTGACTTGGGACCTCCTGTTAGCCTCCGCTCCTGGATGGCGGCGCTGGTCCCTTTCTTGTGACTGAGCCTCCGGGCTTCTATGGCCAGAGGACCTGGAATCCCCTGCCGGCTGGTTTCTGCTGCTGGGTGTATATCAGTCCCCACAGCCTTGGACTCTGGTGTCCGGTTGTAGTGTCCTCAGCCAGGGCGAGCTCTGCTCAGCTCCAGCCCCTGGTCTTCAGCTACTGTTCCTACAGAGCTCCTGCTGTATCTTTCCCTCTCCAAGCTCTAACTGACCTAATCCCGCCCCAGACCCAGTTTATAAGGGCAGATTCCTCCCCTCCCAGGTCTGGGCAGGCAGTGTTGCATGCTTAGGGTTCCTGACCAGAGAAACCTCCCACTTGCTCCCAGACATAATATTTCTATTACTGTGGCAACCAGACCCCTGGGGTGCCACACCAGCCTTTGACTAACGTTGCCACCCCTAATATTAGTAGCAATCATGTCTATGCCACGGACTCTAAATTGAGATGTGTCACAGGCATGATATAATTTAAAATGCTTCGGTATTGTTTTTAATAGGGATATATCCGTCTCGAGAGCAGCAGCCTCTATGTCAAGTACGTGTTCACGTACTCTTACTTAAACAGTCTACAGATGAAAGAGACCTTTCTCTCATGTTAGATTGAATAGAACTCCATCTACTTTATCTGTTGCATCTAATGGTGAGGAATCCACTTCATCAGCCTCATCTGTATAATCCGGATACAGGGGGCGATCGAGACATAATTATGATACACGTCAACATCCTTACAAGCGGTATTTTGATCACTCCCCGGATACAGCCAAAAGGAATTCTAAGGTAATTAATCTCAGCACTCACTCTCTCTCCAATTCAGACCTCAGTGTATTATCAAAGGGATTAACATTTGCACCATGTGCAACCTTTGATACTTTTACAGCTATTAAAGATCTGAATATCTTTGCACGTAAATTACATTTTAAAAATTATTTTCATGACAAAACTCTAAATAATATATTTCCTACAGAAACAGAACGTCAAGCATTGAGAGATCTTGAAGAATTGGAGAAGGAGAGTGAAATGAGTGAAGGTAACATCATTCCATCTTCTATTGCTCCAAAATCCAGGAAATTTCCACCCTTGTCTGCCTGTCCTAACATCGATTTATTCGTACAGTTAGTTTCTAAAGATTTCGAAAAAGTTCCGAAAAAATTCTCGCAGGATAATCTTACCAAAAAGGAGAGAGAATCCTTGAGAAAATTAAAATCATTAAAATATGTAGTGATCAAACAGGCAGACAAGGGTGGCAATGTGGTGATCTGGCCCAAATCTAATTATGAAGCAGAGGCATTCAGACAGTTAAATATTGAGGTCAATTATAAAAAACTCACCTTTAATCTGCTGATTGACTGCAATAAAAAATATGATAAATTTCTACAGAGGGCAATGAAGGATGGCACAATTTCACAAAAATTATGCTCTGCATTAAAAGTGTTGGAACCAACTATTCCAACACTTTATTTACTACCCAAGATCCACAAAGATATTAAATGTCCACCGGGTAGACCAATAATATCCGGGTGTGGCAACTATCTTGAGAACGCAGGCAAATTTATTGATACCAAACTTCAACCACTTGTTGAATGCCTTCCATCATTCATCAAAGACACTGGTGATTTTCTCAAGAAAATTGATGAATTATATATAGGCCCAGATACATTACTAGTAACATGTGACGTAGAGTCGTTATATACGAATATACGTCACGTAGATGGAATCAAAGCAACTCGATTCTTTCTACAAACAGCAAATCATTCGGAGAATATGGTCTCTTTCATCATTGACCTACTTGAATTTAGTCTTTCCCATAATTTTTTTGTTTTTAACGGATCTTATTTCCTACAGCTCCACATTAATACCATACGTTTTATTACTACATTCAATGAAGGACCATCGCGGGTTCGAGAGGCCCTCATTAAATCATGGCCAATTTTATTGGCAAATCCTGTTCTGTCCAATTATTTGCCATCAAAGCCACAAATTACATTTAAAAAGGCTAAAAACCTTCGAGACCACCTGACAAGAAGCCATTATCAAAACTCTGCCCCCCCTAATTTTTTGAGTAAATCCATGCCAGCCCATGGGTGTTCACCATGTGGGAATGTCTGGCGTGTGCAAATATTGAAAGTATTGATTAATTTACAAATTCAGAAGGAACGAAGATTTATTCAATTACTAAATCAATAACTTGTGTCTCTAGGGCAGTAATCTACTATGCCACTTGTCCATGTCCAAAAATCTACATTGGACTAACTACTAGATTTTTAAAAGTATGAGTACGTGAACACGTACTTGACATAGAGGCTGCTGCTCTCGAGACGGATATATCCCTATTAAAAACAATACCGAAGCATTTTAAATTATATCATGCCTGTGACACATCTCAATTTAGAGTCCGTGGCATAGATATGATTGCTACTAATATTAGGGGTGGCAACGTTAGTCAAAGGCTGGCCCAAAAGGAAAGTCGATGGATTTGGTTGTTAAAGACCTTACAACCATCAGGCCTAAATGAAAATGTAAGCTATGTGCCATTTCTCTGATTGTTCTCCTATGTTTTTAATTATGTTTTTGGTGTTTGGTTTTGTTTATTGACTCACTTTTTTATTCTAGTTTCCTGTGTGGTGTTCTGCTTCCCCTTCTTTTTTCATGGACGCTATGAGAACATCTATTTCAATCGGAGTACTGCTACTATTATGCACCTTCTCATCAATGGAGATTCATATATACATATTGCATGTCTTTTTTGGCCCTGTGGAAGATGGCCCTTATGCGATTAATCAACTTCAACTCTATTACTACAGATCATGTTGTTATATATCATTTTGTTCTATATAATGATATCTCTGTTGATGTACGGAATGTTTTTGCTGTTGGTATGTTTTTATCTAACATCCAAGATGGTGGGAATGTGTGCAGGGATACATATTTGAAGACCATCTTATGCCCCTCCTTTTTTGTATCAGTGGGTTTGTACCTCTTACTTATCACAGAATTCAATATTATGGAGATGATGTTATTGTCGTGATGTAAAGTCTTATGATATATGGTCCTTTTATGTGTGTATCCTGCTGCACATTCCCACTATCACAGCTGATTTATGTGTTGATCGCAGTTTGAGATACTGATGCTGCAATATATAATCTACTATTTGTTCAACTACACTTTATTTTCAGCTGTGACAATATGTAAGATAGTATTTGATCTTTGTTCTATTGCTGAGCATCTCCGTTATGATTGTGTACCTCCTGGTGTCCTGATGATGTGGAGCGAGCGGCACGCATGTCTTCACTGCCTGCCTCGGCCTCTTCACTGGCTGTGTCTATATGTGTTCCTCGGACGCACAGTCACGTGATTCCTCGCGTGGCTGTGTTGCCGGGGATCACATGACGCGGTTGCCATGGATGCGGCGGTGGGGCGGTGACAGACATGCGTCATACCACGCCCGCTCTGCATTGATTGGCCAGCTACCAACACACCCCCATCTTTCATTGGTCGCTCGGCCTTTTTAACTCCTTTCACCTTTCTCATTCTCCACCCCCTGACGAAGGCAGTTCTAGCCGAAACGCGCGTAAGGTGAGCAGGAACAGGTGGCGTGCTCCTCAGTTGCTGTAAGTGAGAGACCTTTATGGATTATTATGTCCATTAAATGCCATAAAATCCTTTTATTTTTACTCCATGCAGCGACTGGGTAATGTGATGATTTGATGTAGGTGTCACAATGATGCATTCCTATGGGCACATATGGTTGAATTTTTGTACATATATTAAAGCAGAGACTATTTATATTAACTGGCATTCCTTGTACATATGCAATGTCAATTTAGATTTATTTGAATGTTGACATGGAATAGCCGTTTATTTGGTATAATATTTATTGATGTCTCTGCATTTGATTATTGGTCAATTGTAGTCATGTTTTGCCCTATATGAGTCCTTTCTAGATTTAAACTTTATCTACCTGTACGCCATCTTTGTTTCCGTGCTCTTTCCGATTTTTAGCAAAGATTAGGTGTGATCCATATGTATTTCTTGTCATTCTCTTGGATTTTTCAAATAAAAAGCGATTTATGTACTATTTCTAAAGTGGGATGTGTTTCGAAGTTTTTTCTTCTTTTGTTCTTTCCTTAATATTGTTATACTTCGATTATCCCAAAAATCTAATAATATAAGTGCCATGATATGGGGTGTTACCGATTCTCAATATTAGATCACCCCACATGTTCCATATTGTTAATCATGCTAAAAGGAGCAGAGGAAAGCAAAACATTTCAGAATTCGACCTTTCCAAGCAGAGAAATGACTGCTCGTGCGATGTAATTATTCATTGATTTCAGCCATTGAAAACCATTCTGTTTCTCATATACCAGAAATTGTTTAAGGTATTGGCTGAATGCAAACAGATAGCAGTTCACCCTCTTTGAATCTTCTCTAGCATGCTAAAAGGAGCAGGAAAAAGCAAAAAAATTCAGAATTCGACCTTTCCAAGCAGAGAAATGACTGTTCATGCGATGACTTTATTAATTGATTTCAGCCATTGAAAACCGCTGTTTCTCATATACCAGAAAAGGTTTAAGGTATTGGCTGAATGCAAACAGATAGCAGCTCATCCTTTTTTAATCTTCTCTATCATGCTAAAAGGAGCAGGTAAAAGCAAAAAATTTCAGAATTTGACCTTTCCAAGCAGAGAAATGACTGTTTGTGCGATGACATTATTCATTGATTTCAGCCATTGGAAACCATTTTGTTTCTCATATACTAGAAATGGTTTAAGTTATTTGCTGAACTAAAACAGATAGCAGCTCACCCTTATTGAATCTTCTCTACCATGCTAAAAGGAGCAGGAAAAAGCAAAAAAATCCAGAATTCGACCTTTCCAAGCAGAGAAATGACTGTTCGTGCGATGAGTTTATTCATTGATTTCAGCCATTGAAAACCATTCTGTTTGTCATATACCAGAAATGGTTTAAGGTATTGGCAGAACGCAAACAGATAGCAGCTCATCCTTTTTAAATCTTCTCTATCATGCTAAAAGGAGCAGGGAAAAGCAAAAAATTTCAGAATTCGACCTTTCCAAGCAGAGAAATGACTGTTTGTGCGATGACATTATTCATTGATTTCAGCCATTGGAAACCATTTTGTTTCTCATATACCAGAAATGGTTTAAGGTATTGGCTGAACTAAAATAGTTAGCAGCTCACCCTTTTTGAATCTTCTCTAGCATGCTAAAAGGAGCAGGGGAAAGCAAAAAATTTCGGAATTCGACCTTTCCAAGCAGAGAAATGACTGTTCGTGCGATGACATTATTCATTGATTTCAGCCATTGAAAACCATTGTTTCTCATATACCAGAAATGGTTTAAGTTGTTTGCTGAACTAAAACAGATAACACCTCACCCTTTTTGAATCTTCTCTAGCATGCTCAAAGAAAAAGCAAAAAAATTCAGAATTCGACCTTTCCAAGCAGAGAAATGACTGTTCATGCGATGACATTATTAATTGATTTCAGCCATTGAAAACCGTTCTGGTTCTCATATACCAGAAATGGTTTAAGGTATTGGCTGAACGCAAACAAATAGCAGCTCACCCTCTTTGAATCTTGTCTAGCATGATAAAAAAAGCAAGAATAAGCAAAAAATTTCAGAATTTGACCTTTCCAGGCAGAGAAATGACTGTTCGTGTGATGACATTATTCATTGATTTCAGCCATTGAAAACCGTTCTGTTTCTCATATACCATAAATGGTTTAAGGTATTGGCTGAATGCAAACAGATAGCAGCTCACCCTTTTTGATTCTTCTATATCATGCTAAAAGGAGCAGGGAAAAGCAAAAAATGTCAGAATTTGACCTTTCCAAGCAGAGAAATTACTGTTTGTGCGATGACATTATTCATTAATTTCAGCCATTGAAAATCTTTGTTTCTCATATACCAGAAATGGTTTAAGTTATTTGCTGAACTAAAACAGATAGCAGCTCACTAGTGTTGAGCGAACATGCTCGACACTGTTCGGTACTCGCCCGAGCATCACGCTACTCAGGATGTTCGGACAGCACCGAGCATTTCCGGGTTACTCGGGCGGGAGCTCGGGTCTCCGCCCTGCACTTTTGGCGCTCTTTACAGAGCCAATGAACATCCAGGGATTGACAGCCAGTCACTGTAATGCCGCAGCCATGTTGATTGTGGGCATTACAGTGATTGGCTGGCCGCACAGCGTCAACTCGAGTATTTAAAACCGGGCGTCGCCATCTTGACACAGATGGCTGGGATCAGACAGTGTAGGGACAGCGCTGCTGATTTAGGGAGAGATATATACTGCAAAATAGTTATTGTAGAGTCTGTAAAGGCTGCCAGATCAAACAAACAGTCCTTCTCAGGACTAATATCCATCCCAGATATCAGGCAGGCAGGCAGGCTGTATAGGAGACGCAGTGGTTATACCAGCAAATGCTGCATTACAGTCCTGTGTGCTCCTGTTGCTGAAATTGCTGGACTTAGCTCCAGGTCTCGGGGGCCAGGAAAAATCCTTTTTTTTTCATCTAAATCCTCTTTTTTTTTTCCTCCTTCACACTGTACAAATACCTGTCTTATTAACCTTTTGGTGTCACCCCCCCAAAAAAAAGTGTGTCTGTGACAGTTCAGACACAAATATATCTGTTGAATATAGTCTGGTGTAGGCCAGAGAAACAGAAGTGTCGCTCACTGTTCAGCCGCAAATATATATATTTAAAAAAGTCTGGTATACACCAATAAATTATAACTGTGGTTTTGCTGTTCCACGGTTCAAACCTCTGTATTATCCACTTTTGGGCCATTTGTACCTAAAAAGAAAGTTTGAGTGTGTCGCTCACTGTTCAGCCACAAATATATATATTTAAAAAAGTCTGGTATACACCAATAAATTATAACTGTGGATTTGCTGTTCCACGGTAAAAAGTCTCTATTATCCTGCTTTTGGCATTTTTTGCCGTAAAGAAAAACAGTAACAGTGTCTCCTGATTGTTCAGACACAAATATATCTGTTGAAAATAGTCTGGTGTAGGCCCGAGAAATAGAACTGTGGTTTTGCAGTTCCACGGGTCAAATCTCTGTATTATCCTGCTTTTGGCATTTTTTGCCGTAAAGAAAAACAGTAATAGTGACTCCTGATTGTTCAGACACCAATATATCTGTTTAAAAGAGTCTGGTATACACTAGTAAATTATAACTGTGGTTTTGCCGTCCCACAGTAAAAAATCTCTATTATCCAGATTTTGGTATTTTTTCCATAAAGAAAAACAGCAATAGTTTCTCCCTGATTGTTCAGATTGTTTAAAAGAGTCTGGTGTAGGCCAGAGAAATAGAACTGTGGTTTTCCTCTTCCACGGTTCTAATCTACTTTTTTTTACCCTTTTTCCATTGATAGTGTGAATGTAAGCCATTTTGCTTCCTTTACAATGGGCAAGGCGTGTGGCAAGGGACGTGGAACTGGACGTTCTGGTGATGGTGCGTGCAGAGGACGGGCCCGTGGCTAAGGTGAAAATGTGCCACAACCAACAGCCACATCTTCTCGCTCCCAATTCTTGACTGAATTACTAGGGAAGCACAGAACAACACCAGTATTGCGAACTGATCAGTGTGAACAGGTTATTAATTGGATAGCAGATAATACTTCCAGTTACCTGGGCACCACCACCTCCGGTCTGTCTTCCACATGGTCAAATCTTAGTAGCCGTGAGTCTCGACCGCATACTCCTCCTCACCCTGATGCTCCTTCCTCCCACCATGCCGAGTGTCGTCAGACAGCAACTGATCCCACACTTGGACACTCTGAAGAGCTGTTCACTGGTGCATTTCCAGATTTGTGCCCCTCGCCTGCTCCTCTTGAAGTGGTGGAAGAGGAGATCCCATGTAGCGATGCCCAAATATTTGAACAGCCACGGCCACAGGAAGTCGACGCTGGCAATTTCTCACAAGAGGTGGACAATGACGAGACACAATTGCCAGGAAGTGAGGAGGAGGATCGTGGTGAGCAAGTGGAAGAGGAGGAGGTGGTGGATGATCTAGTAACTGACCCAACGTGGCAGGAGGACATGCAGAGCGAGGCCAGCAGCACACAGGGTGAGGGAGGCAGAGTACCCCAACAGGCAGGAAGAAGCAGTGTGGTGGCCGCACACAGAAGGCAGGCAACAGTTCCCTGTAACACCAACACGAGGGACGTTGCCAGTAGAACCTGTAGGTCTTCCAGAGTCTGGAATTTTTTTAAAGACTCTGCTGATAACCCCAAAAAGGCCGTTTGTACCACCTGCCATGCCAGCATCAGCAGGGGTGAGAAAACTACCAGCCTGACCACCACCAGCATGATCAGGCACATGGCAGCAAAGCACCCGACTTTGTGGGGCGAACCCCAGGGTCCACGACCAGTGTCAGCCGGTGTCACCACTGCTTCTTCCGATGTTGTGCGTGCAATAGAACCCCCTGTTGTGTGTGGAAGGCAACCCCTGTCCATACTGCATGCAAAGATGCCCCCTCCTCTCAGTCTTCACTTGTTCTGGCAGTTTCTCAAGAAACAGCATCAACGTCCACGTCCCACCGCTGCGTTCAATTGTCCAAATCCCAGACCTTTGAACGAAAGCGTAAATTCGCAGCTAACGCCCCACAGGCCACAGTCCTAAATTCGCACATATCACGACTGCTTGCATTGGAAATGCTGCCTTTTAGGCTGGTGGAGACGGAATCCTTCCGCAACCTTATGGCGGTGGCCGTCCCTCGGTACTCGGTCCCCAGCCGACACTATTTTGCCCGGTGTGCCATCCCCGCAGTACACAAGCACATGTCCCAAAACATCTGCCGTGCCCTCAACAACGCTGTTACTGGGAGAGTCCACCTGACAACGGACATGTGGACAAGTGCTTGTGGCGAGGGACGGTACATCTCCCTGACGGCACAATGGGTGAACATAGTGGAAGCCGGGACCCAGTCGGACCTTGGGACGGAACACATCCTCCCCACACCGAGGATTGTGGGCCCTGTGTCAGTCAGAGTTGCCCCCACAGTTTACAGCTCCTGCGCATCATCCTCCTCCTCATGTTCAGCCTCCATCTCAGATATCACCACATCAGTAACAAGCTGGAAGCACTGCAGTACTGCCTCCGCCAAGCGGCAACAGGCTGTGCTGAAACTCATAAGCTTAGGTGAGAAACCTCACACTGCTTGTGAGTTGTGGACAGCTGTGAAAGAGCAGGCAGATCTGTGGCTGACACCACTGAACCTACATCTAGGCATGGTCGTGTGTGACAATGGCCGTAACCTGGTGGCGGCTCTGAGGCGAGGCAAGATCACACAAGTACCATGCCTGGCTCATGTGCTTAACCTCGTGGTTCAGCGGTTTCTTAAATCGCACCCCGAGTTGCCAGATCTGCTCGTCAAAGTACGCCGCCTGTCATCTCATTTTCGGAAGTCGGCTACAGCTTCCGCCGCCCTTGCTGTGTTGCAGCAGCGTTTGCAGCTTCTGTCACACCGACTGGTGTGTGATGTCCCCACATGTTGGCACTCTACCCTCCACATGTTGCAACGGATTTGTGAGCAGAAGAGAGCAGTTGTGGATTACCAGCTGCAACAAGGCCATCGATATTCAGGTCAGACTCCACACATAAGACCTAAGGAGTGGACCTGGATGTCTGACATATGTACCATCTTGACAAATTTTGAGGAGTCCAACAAGATGGTGAGTGGCGATGACGCCATCATTAGCATCAGCATTCCACTTGTCTGTCTTTTGCAACGCTCTCTGCAGAGAATTAAAGAGGAGGCACTGCAGCCAGAGTATGATGAGATGGATCAAGAAGCCGTAGCGGTCCATTACACACAGCCCAGCCTCATCTCATCCCAACGTGTATTGGGGGACAAAGAGGGAGAGGAGGAGGAGGAAGAAAAGGAGCTTGTATCATGTGCTGTAGACGGTAGTACCTGCACAACTGTCATACCGTCGGTTCAGAGTGGGTGGCCTGAGGACAGGGGGGAGGAGGAGGAGGAGGAGGAGGAGAGCATGGTCAGTCGTCATCTTGGTGAGGACACGGAAGTCTTGACCGTTACTAGTCTGGCACGCATGGCTGACTTTATGTTACGCTGCCTTAACCGTGACCCTCGCGTTGTCAAAATGTTGGGTGACAGTCATTACTGGTTGGTGACACTTTTAGACCCCCGCTACAAGGAAACTTTCAGTCTCTTATTCCTGAGGTGGAGAGGTCTACACAAATGGGGCAGTACCAGAAGGCCCTTGCTGCAGAACTCTTAAAAAAATTCCCATCTGAACACGCTAGCGGCAGAGGTCACAGTTCATTGCCCAACCAAGGCATACATGCAAGAGAGACGCAACTCCAATACAGCAGAGGCAGGGGAACACTGTCAACGTTCTGGGACAGTTTTCTCCGACCCTCCCTTTGGACAGACCCTGAGTCGCGGGGTACTCTCACAAGGAGTGGAAAGTTTCAAAAGATGGTGAGGGAGTACTTTGCCGACTGTACCAGCATCCTCCGTGATTCCTCTGTGCCTTTTAATTATTGGGTATCCAAGCTGGACACTTGGAATGAACTCGCTCTCTATGCCTTGGAGGTCCTGGCCTGCCCTGCCGCTAGCGTGTTATCGGAGCGTGTTTTTAGTGCCGCTGGGGGAATTATAACTGATAAGCGCACTAGCCTGTAAACTGACAAAGCTGACCCTTATCAAAATGAACAAGGGCTGGATTGGGCCAGACTTCACATCACCACCAAATGACAGCAGAGTAACATAAAGTCAAATCCACTGTGTTATTTCAGGAGGTGTATTCGCATGCACCGCTTCACACCCACACATGGGTATACGCTTCCTCATTTTGGCTGTTATATGTTCTTCTCCTTATACTCAGCCTCCACCACCACTATACCACCAGGGTGACCGTGGTCCGTGTTGCCATTATTGAAAGTTCCTCCGTCCTTATTTTTGTCAGCTTTTGCTTGGAAGGCATAGGCAAAGACTATGGGAGACCCACTCCCCAATAATGGGAATAATGTTTGTAATATGCTGTACTTCATGGCTCTTGTAAGGGGCATTGCAAGTTCCTCCGTCCTAATTTTTGGCAGCTTTTGCTTGGAAGGCATAGGCAAAGACTATGGGAGACCCACTCCCCAATAATGGGAATAATGTTTGTAATATGCTGTACTGCATGGCTCTTGTAAGGGGCATTGCAAGTTCCTCCGTCCTAATTTTTGGCAGCTTTTGCTTGGAAGGCATAGGCAAAGACTATGGGAGACCCACTCCCCAATAATGGGAATAATGTTTGTAATATGCTGTACTGCATGGCTCTTGTAAGGGGCATTGCAAGTTCCTTCGTCCTAATTTTTGGCAGCTCTTGCTTGGAAGGCATAGGCAAAGACTATGGGAGACCCACTCCCCAATAATGGGAATAATGTTTGTAATATGCTTTACTGTATGGCTCTTGTAAGGGGCATTAAAACCGTCTTGTTAAGCTACTGGGACCTCCACGTCTCATCCGAGGGGCATTAAAACAGTCTTGTTAAGCTACTGTGACCTCCAGGAATCTTCTGAGGGGCATTTAAACCGTCTTGTTAAGCTACTGTGTCCTACACGTCTTTTCCGAGGGGCATTAAAACCGTCTTGTTAAGCTACTGCGACCTCCACGTCTCTTCCAAGGGGCATTAAAACCATCTTGTTAAGCTACTGGGACCTCCACGTCTCTTCCGAGGGGCATTAAAACCGTCTTGTTAAGCTACTGTGACCTCCACAACTTTTCCAAGGGGCATTAAAACCATCTTGTTAAGCTACTGTGACCTCCACCACTTTTCCAAGGGACATCAAAATCATCTTGCTAAGCTACTGCGACCTCCACTTCTCTTCCGAGGGGCATTAAAAGCATCTTGTTAAACCACTCTGAACTCCACAGCTCTTCCAAGGGGCATTGAAATGTTGTTTTTAATTAACTCTAACCTCCACGACTCTTCGAACGGGCATTGCATTTCCTCCTAATTTTTGGCAGCTTTTGCTTGGAAGGCATAGGCAAAGACTATGGGAGACCCACTCCCCAATAATGGGAATAATGTTTGCAATATACGGTACTGTATGGCTCTTGTAAGGGGCATTAAAACCGTCTTGTTAAGCTACTGGGACCTCCACCACTTTTCCAAGGGGCATTAAAACCATCTTCTTAAGCTACTGCGACCTCCACCACTTTCCAAGGGGCATTAAAACTGTCTTGTTAAGCTACTGCGACCTCCACGTCTCTTCCAAGGGGCATTAACACCGTCTTGTTAAGCTACTGTGACCTCCACGTCTCTTCCGAGGGGCATTAAAAACGTCTTGTTAAGCTACTGGGACCTCCACGTCTCTTCCGAGGGGCATTAAAACCGTCTTGTTAAGCTACAGCGACCTCCACGACTCTTCCAACGGGCGTTGCATTTCCTCCTAATTTTAGTCAGCTTTTGCTTTTCAATGCATAGGCGAACACTAAGGTTAGAAGGTTTTTAGTACGCTGTAATCCACGTCTGTTTCAAGGGGCATTGCAGTTCCTCATAATTTTTGGAAAGCCTTCCATTCACTGCTTAGGCCAACAGTGCACAGGAGACCCAGTTGCTATAAATGGAAAAAATGGTTTAGTTAAGGCCCTCTGACCTCCATGTCACTTCCAAGGGGTATTGGAGTGCCTCTAAATTTTTGGTAGGCATTGCACTCACTGTATGCCCTATAACTGTGTAGCCGAACCGCTCCTTTTGGTACAGAAACATATCCTACAAGACATGTGTGGTTGACTGGCCTGATATTGGTGTGAATGGTCCCTGTTCCTCCTGCTCTTTCTACTTTGCCACCACCTCATCCATCATTTATCACCTGAAGCTTTGTTTTAACGAGAGTCATAGAACTGGGATAGTAGCAGGAAAACATCCAGCGATCCTCGGAGGAGGTAGAATATGCGCCAAAACGCTGACCACCTCAGGCCTAGCCGCTACTACATACATGCGCTTGCATTCCAAGAAAAAAAAGCAGATGCTAACTTCTATCATCATCATGCTCCTCACATTGGCACTCTCAACTCCCCTGATAGAGAAGCCAGGGCCCACCGGAGAAGTCTGGTTCTCTGGTTGGCTGGTCCAATGCTACCCTAAAGCAGGCCAGGCTAAGAAAAGTGTGGGGAAGGTTACCGGGACAAATAGTGGCGGCTGGGGACTGAGTATGGAGACCTTGCTGCCGAAGCAGCCATGAGGTAGTGGCCAGCTTCAGCCTCCTCCTAACTAAAAGGACCCATTTCAAGTGCAAGCAAGCAGTATGGTATTGCAGCCTGGGGGTGGGTGAGTGGCAGGCTGCATATTTGCGCTTGCATTGCAAGGAATGGGGGAGGTACAATTGAACACTGCCCTGGTACAAGGACTTGCACCGGGATAATTGCAAGTCTGCATCTTCTGATGCGGCAAGGATCACTTCTGATGGGCACACTTTTAGGCAGTGACCTGGGTGTCAGAGATGCTTCCAGGGGTCTTCCCTATGCTGTTCCCATGTCTTTTCAGCACTGTATGCATGTGTCACACAGTACATGGCCAGATAAGATTGTAAAATGTTAAAATGACATTTCCCGGTGAATGCATTTGTCACAGTTGAAAGCAATACAAAAGTGCAAAAATGCATAAATAATTCTACTTGTGAGCATAGCCCAAGGTGTGGAGGAGTATTTTTTTTTTTGGTTATTTATTTTACCTTATACACAAGTCTTTACTCTGGAAAGGAATTTCCTTAACATATTTCACAGGAAAGCAGTTTCAGTTTCGTTTTTGAACGTTTTATTGTGAGCCCTTAAAAGTGGCTTAATACCTCTGACCACGTTGTTGACAGCAGTGACCTGGGGGTCAGAAATGCTTACTGGGGCGATCCCCATGCTGTCCCCATGTCATTTGAGCACTGTCACTATCGTTTTGGGCACTTGTTAGGCTTTTAAAAGACTGCCGGGGGTGCAGCCGCAAAAATACTTGGGTCTCCCAAAGACTAACATTGGGCTCGTTGCTCGGGTCGAGCACCCGAGTATCAAGGAGAGCTCGGCCCGAGCTTCGAGCACCCGAGCATTTTAGTGCTCGCTCAACACAACAGCTCACCCTTTTTGAATCTTCTCTAGCATGCTTAAAGGAGCAGGAAAAAGCAAAAAAATTCATAATTTAACCTTTTTAACCCCTTAACAACATTTTCCGTACTAATACGCGTCTGTGCCCTGGGACTTAAGAGCCAGACCCGTATTAGTACGTCATGGCGATCGCGCCCGCACACAGGCTGTGCGGGCGCGATCGCCGCCGGGTGTCAGCTGATTGTCACAGCTGACACCCGGTACTATGTGCAGGGAGCAGTCCTGCACCGCTCCCAGCACATTAACCCCCGCAATGCTGCGATCAAAGTCGATCGAAGTCGATCGCGGCATTGCGGGGGCAAGGGGAGGTGATCGCCGATACTCACCTCCTCTTCCGGCTTCCAGCGCAGTCTGCAAAGGCTTCCCGGGTGTTGCCATGACGACCCGATGTCGTCATGACAACATCCGGGTCACCAGACAGCAGGAAGATTGCTTGGACATGCGCAGTGCATCTCCAAGCAATCTTCACACTGTGCATTTCTGACAGCTTGCATGGCATAGGGATGGTGCTGCATTCCTGTGCCATGCAGGCGATCAGAGAAAAAAAAGTGAAAGTCCCAGAGTGGGACAAAGTAATAAAGTGTATAAACTGTGTGAAAGTGGAAAAAAAAATAAAAAAATAATTTGCAAAAATATAAAAAAATAAATAAATAAATAATCCACCAAAAATAAAAATATAATGTACCCATCAATAAATATTATTATAAAAAAAAAACAAACAATAAAAGTACACATATTTGGTATCGCCGCGTCCGGAACAACCTGACCTATAAAACTGTCCCACTAGTTAACCCCTTCAGTGAACACGGTAAAAAAAAAAAAAAAAAAAAGAAGCAAAAAACAATGCTTTATCACCATACCGCCAAACTAAAAGTGGAATAACACGCGATCAAAAAGATGCATATAAATAAAAATGATACCGCTGAAAACGTCATCTCGTCCCGCAAAAACAAACCACCATACAGCTCCATCAGCTGAAAAATAAAAAAGTTATAGCTCTCAGAATAAAGCGATGCTAAAAAATATTTTTTTCTATAAAATAGCTTTTATTGTGTATAAGCGCCGAAACATAGAAAAATGATACAAATGTGGTACCGCTGTAAACGTACTGACCCGAAGAATAAAGATACCTCATCAATTTTACCACACGCGGAACAGAATTAAAAAAAAAAAAAAAAAAAACAATTCCTGAATTGTTGGTTTTTGTTTATTCTGCCTCCCAAAAATCGGAATAGAAAGCGATCAAAAAATGTCACGTGCCTGAAAATGGCACCAATAACAACGTCAAGTCATCCCGCAAAAAACGAGCCGTCACATGACTGTCTGCCAAAATCTGGAAAAATTATAGCTCTCAAAATATGGCGATGCAAAAACTAGATTTTACAAAAAATGCGTCTTTTAGTGTGTGACAGCTGTCAGTCATAAAAACCCCATATGATTCTGGCATTGCTGTAATCACACCGACCCGAAGAATAAAGTCGTCTAATCACTTATACCGCACAAGGAACAGCGTCTAAAATAAACTCTTGGGTTAGGATTGGGCTAGGGTTAGGGCTGGGTTTGGGGCTAGGGCTGTGCTGGGGCTAGGGTTGTGCTGGGGCTAGGGTTGTGCTGGGGCTAGGGTTGTGCTGGGGCTAGGGTTGTGCTGGGGCTAGGGTTGTGCTAGGGCTAGGGTTGTGCTAGGGCTAGGGTTGAGCTAGGGTTAGGGCTGGGGTTGGGATTTTTTTCAAAAGTAAGATGACGATATGGCGACTAGTGTTGAGAGCAAGTGCTCGCTACTTGAATTTGCATCGGGTGCTCTGGTATGCATTGAGTATCGTGGGTATTTGAGTGACATGCTCGAGTCTCTGCCCCATATGCTTCGCGGCCAAAAAACTTTACGGGGATTGCCTGCCATGCACGAGCGATCCCCGCATGTTTTTTTTTGGGTGTCTAATAACCGTGAAACATGAGGAGCAGGGACTCGAGCATGTCACTCGAGCACACGCTGTACATGGTGCATACCTGAGTACCCGATGCAAACTCAAGTAGCGAGCACTTGCGCTCAAGAATAATGACAACTTATTCAATATGATGACCTAATATAAAGAAATTCTGTGCCGTACCTCTGGGTTCAAAATGTTCACTATACACCTTAATAAAATCCTTGAGGGGTATAGTTTCCAAAATGGGGACACTTGTGGGGGAGCTCCAAAGTTTGGGCACACAGGGGCTCTCCAAACACAACATGGCGTCCGCTAATTATTCAAGCAAATTTTACAATCAAAAAGTCAAATGGCGCTCCTTCCCTTCCGAGCCCTTCCGTGCGCCCAAACAGTGTTTTTTCCCCAAATATTGGGTATCTGCGTGCCCAGGGGAAATTGCACAACAAATTTTGGGGTCCATTTTTTCTTGTTACCCCTGTGAAAATAAAAAAATTGGGTCTAAAGTAACATTTTTGTGAAAAAAGTTAAATGTTCATTTTTTTCTTCCACATTCAAAAAATTCCTGTGAAGCACCTGAAGGGTTAATAAAGTTCTTGAATGTGGTTTTGAGCACCTTGAGGGGTGCAGTTTTTAGAATGGTGTCACTTTGGGGTATTTTCTGTCATGAAGACCTCTCCAATTGACTTCAAATGTGATGTGGTCCCTAAAAAAATGGTTTTGTAAATTTTGTTGGAAAAATGAGAAATCGCTGGTCAACTTTTAACCCTTATAGCTCCCTAACAAAAAAAAATTTTGGTTCCAAAATTGTGCTGATGTAAAGTAGACATGTGGGAAATGTTATTTATTAACTCTTTTGTGTGACATATCGCTCTGATTTCAGGGCTTAAAAATTCAAATTTTGAAAATTGCAAAATTTTCAAAATTTTCACCAAATTTCAGTTTTTTTCACAAATAAACGCAAGTGATATTGAAGAAATTTTTCCACAATCATGAAGTACAATATGTCACGAAAAAACAATCTCAGAATCAGGGGGATCCGTTGAAGCGTTCCGGAGTAATTACCTCATAAAGTGACAGTGGTCAGAATTGTAAAAATTGGCCCGGTCATTAACGTGCAAACCACCCGCGGGGCTTAAGGGGTTAAGCAGAGAAATGACTGTTAGTGCGATTACATTATTCATTGATTTCAGCCATTGGAAACCATTCTGTTTCTCGTACCAGAAATTGTTTAAGGTATTGGCTGAACTAAAATAGATAGCTCACCCTTTTTGAATCTTCTCTAGTATGCTAAAAGGAGCAGGGTAAAGCAAAATATTTTGGAATTCGACCTTTCCAAGCAAAGAAATGACTGTTCGTCTGATGACATTATTCATTGATTTCAGCCATTGAAAACCATTCTGTTTCTCATATACAAGAAATGGTTTAAGGTATTGGCTGAACGCAAACAAATAGCAGCTCACCCTCTTTGAATCTTCTCTAGCATGCTAAAAAAAGCAGGAATAAGCAAAAAATTTCAGAATTCGACCTTTCCAAGCAGAGAAACGAATGTTCATGCGATGACATTATTCATTGATTTCAGCCATTGAAAACCATTGTTTCTCATATACCAGAAATTGTTTAAGTTATTGGCCGAACACAAACAAATAGCAGCTCACCCTTTTTGAATCTTCTCTAGCATGCTAAAAGGAGCAAGAAAAAGCAAAAAAATTCATAATTCGACCTTTCCAACTAGAGAAATGACTGTTCGTGCGATGACATTATTCATTGATTTCAGCCATTGGAAACCATTTTGTTTCTCATATACCAGAAATGGTTTAAGGTATTGGCTGAACTAAAATAGATAGCAGCTCACCCTTTTTGAATCTTCTCTAGCATGCTAAAAGGAGCAGGGGAAAGCAAAAAGTTTCAGAATTCGACCTTTCCAAGCAAACAAATGACTGTTCGTGCGATGACATTATTCCTTGATTTTAGCCATTGAAAACGGTTCTGTTTCTCATATAGTAGAAATGGATTAAGGTATTGGCTGAATGCAAATAGATAGCAGCTCACCCTTTTTGAATCTTCTCTAGCATGTTAAAAGGAGGAAGAAAAAGCAAAAAAAATCTGAATTCAACCTTTCCAAGCAGAGAAATGACTGTTCGTGCTTTGACATTATTCATTGATTTCAGCCATTGAAAACCGTTCTGTTTCTCATATACCAGAAATGGTTTAAGGTATTGGCTGAACGCAAACAGATAGCAGCTCATCCTTTTTGATTCTTCTCTATCAAGCTAAAAGGAGCAGGGAAAAGCAAAAAATTTCAGAATTCGACCTTTCCAAGCAGAGAAATAACTGTTCGTGCGATGACATTATTCATTGATTTCAGCCATTGAAAACCGTTCTGTTCCTCATATACCAGAAATGGTTTAAGTTATCTGCTGATCTAAAACAGGTAACACCTCACCCTTTTTGAATCTTATCTAGCATGCTAAAAGGAGCAAAAAAAGCAAAAAAATTCAGAATACGACCTTTCCAAGCAGAGAAATGACTAGAGATGAGCGGTGTCCGACTCGAACTGTTCGCCAATCTCAAATTCGAGCTGTTTCGGGCGGGGTTCGAGCCGTTCGACGAACCCGAACGATTTGCAAAAAATCCGGCTGTTCGAGGTTATGTTCGATAACTGTTCGTGCACCAAAATCGTAACTGGATTTTTTCACAGTAATACTGTTAATCAATGTTAATAGACAGTTTCAGTGTAGAGTGGGTGGGGGGAGGGGCAGGGGATGGATCTCTGCAGAAATAATGCCGATCTCCATTTTTTTTTCTTTCCCGCATTTACAGTGGGGAGGTGCTGTCTGTCAGCCTATCAGCAGCGCACACATGCAGCGAAGTGCTTTTTTTTCACACAAGAAAGGGCATGTGTCATTGGCTGTGTATGTCACATGTCCTTGCCCTATAAGACCCAGCCATTTTCCCCGTTGCCACCATTTTCTCACTGCTGCAGCTGAGTGTTAGACGGCACCGCTGCTGCTGTGGGCGCTATACTTTGCAACTGTGTGAATTGCAAGCTAATTTGCTCTTAAATAGACAGATAGGTTTAGGGAGTAGGGACTAGTTGTAATTGCAGCCCTTTTGAGGGCTAGGTTACAGCAGTTCCTAGCACTTTTTGCCAGGCAAGTCTGTGCCAGTGCTGTGCAAGTGTTTTTCACAGCATTTGGCTAAATCTAGCTAAGCCAATCCTTTTGGGCCTCTAGCAGTGTGTGTTAGTCAGTGGAGTAGCCCATCTGTACCAAGCTACACCACCTTTGTATTTAATAACAATTTTTTACTGCATCTAGCCCAGTAAATACTTTTGGGCCTGTAGCAGTGTCTGTTATTCATTGTAGTAGCCCATCTGTACCAAGCTACACCACCTGTGTATCTAATAAAATTGTTTTACTGCATCTAACCCAGCCAATCCTTTTGGGCTAGTACCACAGTTTGACCACTCAGCTCTGCTCAGTTTCCATCCATTGTTTTTTGTGCAAACAACTACAGAGTTGTCAATTAGTTAACCACCAAAGTGAATGGCAAAAGGCCTGCTGCTGGTGGAAAGGGGAATAGGCGTGTTGGAAAGGGAAAAAAGGTTGTGTCAGTGGGGTAGGTGTTAAAGCAACAGTAACATCTGCAGAAGAAAGACCATCTTCCAGCCAAACTAAGATGTCTACTTCTTTTCGTGGACAATGTGATACAATCCCTTTCTTACGGACACGCCCATCGCTACAAATTCCAGATGAGGCACAAAAACAGCAGGTGCTTCAATGGATATCAAGTGCTCCTTCAAGTGGGCTCTCCTCCACCTCAACTTTAACATCACAAATACTCCAGTCATCAGAGGTGTCACCCCAATCGGACTTGCTTCCTCATAGCTCCCAAGTCTCCAGCTGCCCGTCTGAGTATGGGGTAACACAGATGGTTGAGTCTGCAGAGCTGTTTACTCATACTATAGCCTGGGAAACGGAGGTCTGCTCCAGAGCTTCTGTTAATCCAGACGAGGAAATGATCTGCACTGATGCCCAGAATCTTTATGAGTCGGATCCAGGACCAGATGAAGAAAGTTCTGAGCATAATGTAGACCCTCGTTCCCAAACTGTAACTCATGTTGGTGGAGACAATGATGAAGACGATGAGGAGACTCAAATACCTGATTTGAGCGACAACTTGACTTTTCGGTCAGGGCAGGAAGAGGTTTGCTCTGAGGACGACGGGTGTGAGAACACACAGGGTGATGATGACGAGGTTGGAGATCCCACTTACTGTCAACCCACAGTTAGCCAGTCAATGAGGTCAGCAGAGGAGGTGGAGGAGGATGCTATTGACGATGAGGTTAGGTTGCGCCTTCCTGGACAGAGACCGAGTACTGGAAGCAAGTCAACATCCGCATCCTCAACCACAACTCTGCCTCTGACCACAGTCGTGGTGGCTCTTCAGGTCGCATGGGCTCTAAGCTTTGCATAGCCTGGGCATTTTTTCAGATCGATAAGGATGACCCAACTCGTGTTATCTGTAATATTTGTCACCAAAAGCTAAGTAGAGGCCAAAAAATCCATAGTTTGAGTACTTCATGCATGAACCGTCACATGGATATGAAGCATAAGTTGCAGTGGGAAGCTCACTGTGCTACAATGCGGCCTAGCGGGCCGGGCCAACCACCGTCTGCCCCATCTTGTGCATCTGTAGCCTCTTCATTCTCTGTGACTGGGGGGACAGCAGTCACACATGTTTTTGGACGCAGACCTGCCACCTCTTTACCAACAACAGCCAGTGTGATTGGCAGGTCATCATTTCATTTGGAAGTGGAAACACCAGCTGGTGTTGAGCACTCTCCGACATCGAGAGCACCACCTTTGGATTAAGGCAGCCTAACTTTTCCGCCTGCATCTTCCTCACAGACCGGCAGTTTGCCAGGGACACCCTACTCAACCCCGTCTAAGCACAACAGCCAGCCCTCGGTCCCTCAGATGTGGACAAGTAAAAGACCATTTCCTCCTAGCCATGACAAAGCTAAGAGTTTGAATTTCACCATCTGCAAGCTGTTGGCTACAGAAATGCTGCCTTTCCGCCTGGTGGACACAGAGGATTTTCGAGACCTTATGTCCGTCTCAGTGCCCCAGTACCAGATGCCCAGTCGGCACTACTTCTCAAAGAAAGGTGTGCCTGCGCTACACCAGCATGTCGAACACAACATCACTGCTTCTTTGAGAAACTCTGTGTGTGACAGGGTGCATTTCACCACAGACACTTGGACGAGTAGGCATGGACAGGGGCGTTACATGTCGCTGACTGGGCACTGGGTACCTATGGTGACAGCAGGACAAGGGGTTGCGGTCCAAGTCTTGCCGTCCCCACAAGTTGTGCATCAATCCTCTTTATCTCGAAGTTCCCCCACTGCTTCTGCCTCCTCAACCTCCTCTCGGTCCTCCACCTGCACCCAAAGCCTGTCTGGTAATGCCACCCGCTTTCTTACTTCGCAGAAGGAATCCTGCACACTTCCTTACTATGCTGGCAGCAGGGCTCAATGGCATCAGGCGGTGTTTACTTTGAAATGTCTGGGAAATGTGAGTCACACAGCTGAGAAGTTGTGGTCAGCTCTAGAGACCCAGATTCATGAATGGTTGTATCCACTGGACATGCAACCAGGGAAAGGCCGTGTGCGACAATGCTGCAAACCTGGGTGCGGCCTTTCACTGGGGCAATGTCACACACGTGCCTTGTATGGCTCACGTGTTGAACCTGGTTGTCCAGCAATTTTTAGCCCACTTTCCCGGACTAGATGGCCTTATGCAGAGGGCACAATCGCTGTGTGCTCACTTCCGCGGTTCGCAGCCCGCAGCTCAACGACTTACATCTCTACAGAAGTCGTTGGGCCTGCCAGTTCACCGGCTGAAATGCGATGTGCCGACACAGTGGAATTCAACTATGCACATGTTGCAGCGACTGTGGCAGCACCGACGAGCCCTGGTGCAATACGTTCTGACGTATAGCCTGGGCCAACGAGATCCAGAGGTGGGGCAAATCACGGTGCAGGAGTAGTCTCAGATGAGGGACCTATGCACCCTTCTGCACAGTTTTGAAATGGCGACGAAGATGTTTAGTGCTGACGATGCCATTATCAGCATGACTATTCCGGTGATTTACATGCTGGAGCACACGTTAAACAGAATTCGGAGTCAGGTGGTGGGACAAGAGGAGGTGGAGGAAGTAGAGGAGGAGTCGTATGTGGAAGGGATAACATCTCCAAGGTCCAGACGGTTGGCAGCACCAAGGCGGCAGGCATGGGAGGGTGGGGGAGAGGGATTAACCAGGGCACATGGTAGCAGCCAAACTGTTGAGGAAGGTGCAGGAGCCAAGGAAGAAGTAGAGGACGAACTGGCGATGAGCATGGAAGACTCATCAGATGAGGGAGACCTTGATCACATTTCTGTTGTGCAAGGTTGGGGGGAGAGGGCAGAGGAAGGAAGCATGATTCTTACCTCGCTACCAACACAACAAGGACTTGGTCCTCCTGGATGCGCAAGACACATGAGTGCCTTCTTGCTGCACTACCTGCAACATGACCCTTGGATTGTCAGAATTCGAAGTAATCCCGACTATTGGGTTGCCACACTCTTAGATCCCCGGTACAAAAGTAAATTTGCCGAAATAATTCCTGCCATAGAAAGGGATTCACGCATGCAGTAGTATCAGCAGAGGCTGTTGCAGAATCTTACATGTGCTTTTCCACAAAACACCAGTGGTGCACGTAGTGAATCTCACAGTTCTAACTTGCCAACTGTGGGACTGTCGAGTCTTCATCACTCAAACCGTAACTGTAACACAGTATCTGCTGGTAACAGCAATTTTGTGGAATCGTTTCACCACTTTTTTAGACCATCCTTTGCAAGGCCACAGGAGACAAGAAGTCTGACACAGTCAACGCCTAGAGAGGATGGTACAGGAGTATCTCCAAGTGAACATCGAAGCCATGACTGAGTCTCTGGACCCTTGCTCATTTTGGGCTTCCAATCTGGACAAATGGCCCGAGCTCGCCACTCACGCCTTGGAGATCTTGTCATGCCCTGCAGCCAGCGTTCTCTCTGAACGTGTGTTAAGCGCTGCTGGTGGTGTGCTGACAGATAAGCGCATGCGGCTGTCCACTGAGAATGTAGACAGACTCACGTTCATAAAGATGAACAAATCATGGATCCGCCAGGACTTTTCCACAATTTTTGGAAAAAATGTAGACTCTTTTTGGAGTCCCCTTGCTGTGTTTTACGTGACATTGGCATCGCCAATTCCAGGTGGGTTGGGTTGCACCCCCCTTTTAACCGTAAGAAACTACATACACTATGGGTTGGGGGTAACACAGATGGTTGAGTCTGAAGAGCTGTTTACTCAGAGGTCTGCTCCAAAGCTTCAGTGTCTGCTAGTCAGCGTAGTAGCCCAGCTCTGAAGCAAGCTACACCGCCTGTGTATCTAATAAGAATTTTTAACTGCATTTAGCCCAGGCAATACTTTGGGCGTAGTAGCCCAGCTGCGAAGCAAGCTGCACCGCCTGTGTATTTAGTAAGTATTTTTAACTGCATCTAGCCTAGGCAGACTGTGGGGACCCCCAACCAAACCCAGACACTCAGCCCCCCTACCGCCCCCCTTTCCTTGACAATACAATAATGTAACTCTTACAACAGGATGGGTGAGGATCGGTCACAGCTTTATTAACTCTTTATACTCATTCCATTAGAAAGGCATTTTATTTCTAAAATAATTCAGCTTGTTGCAGCATGCCCTGTGTCTCCACACCGGCAAGTTGTCCAACAAGTGTAACTCTCCAACATGTTCTTTCTATTTCCAGGCCATGGAGGATCCTGCGTACTCGTTTGCAGGACTCTGACCACCATCCATCACTCTTAACGCTTGTTCCACTCCGTCCTGGAGTCCTGACAGGAATATGTCCAGTCCAATATCCATTAAGTGAACACCGTCGGGCCGTATGAGGCCTGCTTTATCTCCTTCCAGTTGTCGGTGTCGTATCACTACACCGCCTCTGTCTCTTCTAAATTTTGCCATCCGAATATTTATTACCCGCCTTGTCCGTTCGATGGCCGTGATGTCTCGCGCACCTTGCCATACCGCTATCGGCACAATCTCTGACCATACTATAGTTAGTATTGTGAAAAATTCTCTGAAGCGCTCAGTGTCTAGTTTCATTATTGCCATTAGTTATGCGCTCTTGTGATGACCTAGGTCATTTCCCCCGGCCTGTATAGCTAAGATGACCGGACCTCTTGCCTCTCTCCCTACCTTGATTACTTCCATTAGTACCTGTGGCCATTGCAGGCCTCTAATACCTCTCCAGTTGAAATATGTGTTATGAAACTCTAATTTCCTCCCGCCTGGGCGGACTTCCGCCCTTTTTTCTGCCCAATATATATACGAGTGGCCTATCACCCACACTGTTGGCTTAGCGTCACCTGTAAAAGAAACAAACCACGTTAGAATAACAAGTCCGGTCTTATGTATCTCGCCAAACACGTGGATCGCCATCTCCCTATCCTCTGAACTTCCGTTTCTGACAGTCCTGCTCTTGCTGCTTCCGTGGCTGCGCCTATGCGGAATGAGTGTGTCCCGTAATCTTTGGGGTGGTTCCCTGCCGATATTAGGCATTTATTAAATATAGCTTGGAACTGGTATCTTGATAATGGCGCTCCATCAATGTGTGATAGGAAGAAATTGCTTTGTGATCTGATGGTTATATGTGTTTTTACTATTGTTACCCGACTCAGTGTACCGTTTGTGGGTTGTAGAAGTACCCTAGTACCCCTGCCCGCTGGAACCGTTTTCGATTTGCATATGCGTAGACTTATTGCATTATTGGCTATGACTACGTCCTGGTGTAATAAGCCTCCACTGGTGGTAATTTTGGATTGAGGGACTAATTCGCTTATGCATAGCGCCCCAAAGAAGGCGATTGAAAATGCAGTAGACAGTAGTGTTGCTTCAAATTGTGAGTGTCATGTTAATGGTGTTAGGGATATGATGTGAGAAATCAGTTTTAGTGACACGGGACGGGACGTCTACACTTCTTGGCTGACCCCTTTTCCACCCTTTTATGGATTGTCTGATGATGAATCTCTTTGTCACATCTCCCCAGTTCAGTAGTTGGAAGTGAAATGCTACTCCGACACCACTGCGCTGACGCCCCTGATATGCCCCTCATCATTAGCTGGTGGAGAAATTCTATGGTGACTTGTAATCTGGCTTGTTCACATTGGTCAACCCGTCTGCCTGCTACTAGTCGTGTCCACTCTTCCCATGCCTTACCATATGCTTGCCACGTCGACGGGGCAACTGACGCTCTGATTAATGGCATCAACTATTCGCCACTAGATCCCATAGGGAGGGTGGGCAACTGCTGCCCGATGGGTGGGCGTTGGGGAGGAGCTCTGTGAAAATCTGCCAATTGAATTGTGATAAAGCATTAGCAGCAGCGTTAGACCCCTCAGCATCGTGGCTAGCGCGGACCCATACATTGTGTTTTAGGCACAGGAATGCTATCCGGCGTAGTAGGCCTAGCACTGGGAGAGACGATCATGCCATCTTATTAATGCAGTGCGCTAGGCTGGTGTTTTTTGTTATGAAGCGTATATTTTTGTTAGCCAGGCGTGCGTCCTATATTTCTATTGCTACCACTATTGGGAAGAGTTCCAGGAGTGTCTGTTTTATTGTCAGCACTTGTTCTGCCCAATACGGAGGCCATAAGCTTGTGCACCATTGGTTATTTCGTATCGCTGCATATCAGCCTGATTCTGTCACCCCGGTGAATAATCTTAGTTCAATGTTGGACTGTTCTGCTGACATAAATAACGTGTGGCCGTTGAATGATTATAAGTAGGTTTTCCACACCCCTAAGTCCGCCCGTAGCTGCCTGCTGATTCTGATTCTATGACTCGGTTTTGATTCCCCTTTTGTTGCGGGCGATAAATGGCGAGAAAAAACCCTTCCGACTGGCATCACCCGGCTCGCAAACACGAGGAGACCTAGTAATATTTGCATCTGCTGTATTGTTACTTTCCATACTGCGCAAAAACTCTCGATTAGGTGTAATGTTTTGGTATCTTTTCCCATGGGAGGCGGAACAACCTTGCTGTAGTGTCGATTTCGATGCCTAATAAAGATAGCTTTGGTGTGGGGCCTACGGTTTTTGTTGGGCATAATGGGACTCCAAACCAACGGGAGATGTTTGTGAATTCATTGAGTAAGGGGCAGCGAAAGGGGATGACCAATCGCCACGGCCCGCGGAGGGGCCACCACAGTCAGTGACTCCTTCCTTATTTAGTATAGAGTCTACCAATACTTTGGGCGTAGTACCCCAGCTGTGATGCAAGCTACACCGCCTGTGTATCTAATAAGAATTTTTAACTGCATCTAGTCCAGGCAATCATTTGCTAGTATTGCTAGTAGCAGTGTCGCATGGGCTCTAAACCTTGCATAGCCTGGGCATTTTTTGAGATCGCTAAGGATGACCCAACTCATGTGATCTGTAATATTTGTCACAAAAAGCTAAGTAGAGGCCAAAAAAACAATAGTTTGAGTACTTTATGCTTGAACTGTCACATGGATATGAAGCATAAGTTGCAGTGCGAAGCTCACTGTGCTACAATGCGGCCTAGCGGGCCGGGCCAACCACCATCTGCCCCACCTGTGTCATCCTGGGGAGAATAAAAGCTTGAGGATTTTGGAAAATCACCTCACCAACCATTTTAAGCAACTCTTGGACAATTGATGCCACTTAAGTGGTGTCTGCCACAATTTTTGGAAAAAATGGAGACTCTTTTTGGAATCCCCTTGCTGTGTTTTACATGACGTTGGCATCGTCAATTCCAGGTGGGTCGGGTCTCTCCCCCCCTTTTAACTGTAAGAAACTACATACACTATGACTTGGGGTAACACAGATGGTTGAGTCTTAAGAGCTGTTTACTCATACTATAGCCTGGGAATCAGAGGTCTGCTCCAAAGCTTCAGTGTCTGCTAGTCAGCGGAGTAGCCTCCACCTGTAGATCTAATTACAAATTTTTAACTGCATCTAGCCCATGCAATACTTTGGGCCTAGTAGCAGTGTCTGCTAGTCAGCGGAGTATCCCAGCTGTTAAGCAAGCTACACCACCTGTGGTTTGGACACAATTTTTTCAAAGGAAATGCTTCGGGCCCCCAGGACACTCAGTGAAGAGCATCGGGAAGGCGCCCCAAGGCAAAGGGGCTGGGACTGGCGGTAGCACTCCTTGCGGTGGACCGCCAAGCTCGATCCTTATAAAAGCTTTTTAACTGCAGCAGCTTTAGTGGACGCTACTGGAGCTGGAACTCTTTTTTTTATTTTATATAAAAGTACAAAAACACAAAGACAAAACACAAATATAAACCACAAATACAAACATTATACAAGAAAAACAAAAAACCCAAGCAAGACATAGCCCAAATCCAAAATTATATAGAGTCCAACAAACTAACACATGACACTTGACACGAAACACAAGACACAAAACGTCTTCGTTTTTCCAAAAGACCCCCCAGCAAGGGAAGACCTTCCGTACCTACCAGCCAGGCCACGCCCTAAAGCGCACAAGACCCCTAACATTCGCAACATTCATACCTGCACATTCACATCTAACCCCAAAAAGGAAAACTAAATAACTGGCCCACCGCCCAAAAATAAGAGATGGGCCACCTGGCCAAAACTAACACTCTACACACAAAATTTATTTATTTTTTTTAAATTTTTAAATTTTTTTTTTTTTTTAATTTTATTTATTTATTTTTTTCCCCACCACCATTTTTAAACACCCAAGGTCCCACGAAAGTCTGTGGCCATTTACGCGCAAAAAGGGTCCTTTTTCCCTCATCCCGCAGGATGTCCATTTTTCTTTTTTTTTTTTTTTTTTAACAAAAACACCCCTTCCCCCTCCCCCCCTGAAACCCCCACCCAACCTAAAACTACACCCCCCACACGCAATACACATATATATACATACAATACACATATACATACAATACACAACATAAAAAGTCTGTTTTAACACTTAGCAGTAACATGATAATTTCAAACCACAAAGAACCAACCATAAATCAAAAATCAGACCCAAGTTCAGTGCTTGCAAGCCCTATATTCCGATTCCGATACCGCAAAACAAAAAACTACAATGTGAGGGGAGCAGCCCACCACCAGGAAACTGGAGACTACAGAGGCTCTCACCCTAATCTAACACACAACACCCTGTCCCTCCCTATTAAAAAAAAAAAAACTGTCCCTACCGCCCTACCAATCTTTCCCTACCTGTCCCTCACTGACCCTCACTACCAACCTAATACTAAACTACCTATCCCTGATGACTGTCCCTGTCTGTCCCTCCCTGACCCTACACGACTACCTGACCCTACAAATAAATTTAAAGTATAGAAGGAGACTAACTCACCCTATCACAGACACGCGTAACCTAACTCTCCCTAGGGCACATTGAATGAGAACCCCCTCCATAGAAGGGAAGCCCTCCCTGCACCCAGCCTCTCATACTCCAGCGAGCGCACTTTTGCCAGGTCACCCAGGATGTTCCTAATCACCTCTTCCCGGGGGAGGGCTTTCTGCTGGGTGGACACTAAGCACTGTGCGTTCCACGTGTAAAACCTAGTCACTAAGCTAACTAAGAACACAGTGCCCCGATCTCGGCCACCCAGGGACCTGAATGCCCCATAGGCCCACTCCGCATAGGAAAGGTCTGCCAGCCTGGGCCAGCCAATGGAAGCACCCACCCTACTGTAGACCTCTGTATTAAAGGGACACCAAAGCAGGAAGTGCTCCATGCTCTCAAGCATGCCGCCACACTCCTCGCGGGGACAATCCCGGTCATCAGAGTTCCTGTACTTCAGGTTGTCCCTCACATACAGTCTCCCATGGAAGCAGAGCCAAGCCAAGTCCCAAAAGTTCAAGGGGATCCGTTTAGAGTTCAATTACCCAAGCCCTACCTCCAGATCCCGGCTTGGGCAATCCTTGAGTGCCAGGGGCTTCTGAAAGTGGGTCAACAGGACCCTATTGTCAAGTAACCTCCTTGACAAGGTCCTGATCTCCCACACTCCCAGACCCCACCGACGGATCACCTTCAGAACCGGGGTAGCATAAGCCGGAAGATGCCCATGAGGCGTTCGAAGGTCCTTCACCTGCCCTTCTGTCTCCCATTCCTGGAAGAAAGGCCGAAACCACTCCCTACAGGAGAATACCCACGGAGGAGCCCTCTCTAACCAGAGGTTGGCGATGTTTGCCTTAATAAAGGTGTTTACTAGGAACACCACTGGGTTGACCATACCCAACCCTCCTAGTCTCCTCATGCGGTACGTGACCTCCCTCTTGATTAGGTTCAGCCTATTCCCCCATAATAGTTGAAAGAACAGGCTGTAGACCCATGTCCAAAGAGGCTCTGGCAAGATGCAGACACTGCCCAGGTATATTAGTAAAGGGAGCAAATACCCTTTGGCCAAGCTAACCCTTCCCCTCAGGGTCAGGGACCAGCCCTTCCACTGATCCACCTTCTGGGTGGCAATCTTAAGTCTGCCCTCCCTGTTTTGCTGGGGGTAGTCCCCCGGGCCGAAACTGATGCCTAGTATTTTTGCTGTGGCCTGAGGCCCTGGAAGAGTGTCCGGGAGATCAAAACTAGGATCTCCCCCTCCCAGCCAGAGACTTTCACACTTATCCCGGTTGATCATGGACCCGGATGCCACCGAGTAGCGCTGAACCTCAGACATGACCCAATCTGCCTCCCCTCTCGAGGTTACAAAAAGGGAAACGTCGTCGGCGTACGCCACTACCCTCAAGGTGGCATCTGGCTCCACCTGGTCCATCCCGACTCCCACCAACGGTCCACGCTCCACCCTCCTTAGAAGGAGGTCAATCGTGAACACGTATAACAGTGGGCTCAGAGGACAGCCCTGGCGGACACCAGACTTCACCTCAAAAGGGGGTCCGACCCAACCGTTCACAAGTGGAAAAGTCTCTGCCCCATTGTATAAAACTCTCAACCAATCAACAAACCTCCCGGGCAGACCGTACCTCAGAAGGACGGACCAGAGGTACTCGTGGTTAACCCGGTCAAAGGCTTTCGCCTGGTCTAAGGACAGCAAGTACCCCTTCCAGTGACCTGACCTGCTCTGCTCCACTGCCTCTCGGACACCGAGCACAGCACTAAATGTGCTGCGGCCTGGAACAGAGCAGTGCTGGGCCCCCGAAAGGAGCCGGGGTGCGAATTTCACCAACCGATTAAAAAGCACCTTTGCCAGAACCTTTCGGTCCGTATTGAGAAGCGCTATGGGACGCCAATTCTCAATACGGGACGAGTCTTTACTCTTTGACAGAATAATCAGGGCTGACTTCCTCATTGAACTGGGCAGAGCGTCTGAGGAGAGACACTCATTAAACACCTCAGTCAAGAGGGGGACCAAGGAGTCCCTAAAAGTCTTGTAAAACTCGGAAGTTAAGCCATCCGGACCAGGTGACTTTTTGGGCCGGAGCCCATCAATCGCCCGTCTCACTTCCTCTTCCCTGATTGCTTCCGCCAAAACATGAAGAGAGGGGTCATCCCCTGGCTCAGGGATGGTTTCAGCCAGGAAAGCCGACATCTCATCCCGATCAGGTTCCCTCCCCCCCAAGAGGTGCGAGTAGAAGGATCTGACCACCTCCAGGATCCCTGATTTGGATCTGTTCAGGGACCCGGTACTGTCGATCAGTCCTGTTACTACCTTACAACTCACTGACATCCTGCAGTTCCTGTAAGGGTCGGGCAAGCGGTACCTCCCGAAATCCCTCTCAAAAACCAAGGATGTGTGCCTATCATACTGGCACCCCTTGAGCAAGGCCTTCACCCTGGAGATTTCCTCACGGTCCCCTCCAGTCGAGACGAGCTGCTCGAGTTTCCTCCCCAGATCCCGATACAGGCGGTGCCTGTTCAGGCCCCTGAGGCTCGAGAGCTGACGGAAGAACCTTGCAACCCTTCTTTTGAAAATCTCCCACCACTCAGACTTAGTACTACAGAGACCGAAGAGAGGTACCTGGCTCTGAAGAAATTCCTCAAAGGATTGTCTTACATCAGCTTCTTCCAACAGGGACGAATTCAGCTTCCACAGGCCTCTCCCCATCCGGGGGGTCTCTGTAACATTCAAGGAAAAGAAAATGAAACAGTGATCGGAGAATTCCACCTCAACAGCGGACACTGCAGAAGAGACGGCCTCCTCCTTTAAATAAAACCTATCTATCCTAGACCTACTGCTACCCCTATGAAAGGTGAAACCCCCGTGACCTGGGGTGTGCCGGATGTGGACATCCACCAAGCGAGCTTCACTTGCTATGCTATTCAGGGCTATGCTATCATAAGCCAGCCGGTCTCCGGGGCCTCCCCTATCACGGGATCTAGTTACAGTGTTAAAATCCCCACCGAAGACCACCTGCCGGCTTGTAAAAAGATAGGGCTTGACCTTCAGGAAGAGACATTTACGGTCCCACTTAGATTGCGGGCCGTAGATATTAATGAGCCGGAGCTCCTGTCCCCTCATGAAGACGTCAAGAACCAAGCACCTCCCCATTTCTACCTCAATCACCCATCTGCATTCCACCGAAGCGACCTTAAAAAGGACCGCTACCCCGCTATACGGCTCGGCCGCAAGAGACCAGTATGAGGGCCCACACCTCCACTCCCTCTTTGCTTTATAAATGGCCCCCATGTCCATTAGTCTGGTCTCCTGCAAAAATAAAATGTCAGCCTCAACTCGGGTGAAAAAATCAAAGGCCGTAAATCTGGCCGCATCTGACTTTATACTGGCGACATTAATCGACGCCAGAGTCAACGGGGTAGGTTCCGCCATCATGGGTGATTGAGTTAGATGGCCTTCTTTTTCCCCGTACCCCCCTTTTTCCTCTCGCCTTCTGAGGAGGAGCCCGAGTCACCCCTCCTCTTTAGGGATACCGAGGAGTCCATGCCCGCCCCTCCAGCATCGGACACCTCCTTCCTAGCACAGGTTTCCTCGCCTCCGGACCCCGGGGCAGTCCCCCCCCCAGGTGCAACCGAGTCCCCCGGGGGACAGACCCTGCCGCCCCCTGAAGGCACCCCAGATGTTGTCTCCGGCTCCTTACCCCCGACCTCCGACACAGCAGAGTCAGCGAGGGCTTGTAACCGATTGGAGAGGGGGATCAGAGGGGAGCCTGTGAGCCCTTCGGTAGGCACCGTAGCGGTCAGGGGGGGGGGGCTTTAGGTTTTTTTTACCCTTTTCCTGTTCTTTTTCCTCCGACTACTGGTACTTTTGTCACCTGATTTTTTTTGGCTGCTCCACCTCCTCCTCATCCAGACTTTCATACTGGGAGGAGTTATCGGAAGCAGCCGCCTCCTCCCTCTCCATCCTCCTGATCTCCTCGCTCGCCGCCTTTTCCCCCAAGGCCTCAGAGGCTCCGGCTGCAACCTCCGGGGAGGGGACAGTCATCACCCCAGTCGCCTGGGGCTTATCCTGCCCCCTGTCCCTTCGGCGCCTCACCAGTTGCCACTTGTGGGCAGGTGTATTCGCCTTGCCTTTACTCCCTGACCCCTCAACTCCCCTCCCGCCCCCATCTACAGTTCCAGCAGAAGATGAACCACTGGGGACCCCCCTGCGGCCCTCCTCCGCCTGACCAGAGATGGTGTTGGAAAAGGAATGGGGGCAGCAGCTATACGGGTGACCTAGATCACCACACAGGTGACACCTAATGTCACCACAGGCCGCAGCCAGATGACCATTTCTGCACCTTGCAGCCCGCGCTGAAGTGGCGGGGGTCACCGCACCTGTGGCAGACCTTCGGCAGCCCCTGGTAGAAGATCAGGATCCTGTCCCTCCCCAGGAATGCTGAGGAGGGGATGTGAGTGACAGTACCACCTGAAACCTTCAATTTCATCATGAAGGTCCAGCCCCCTGACCAAATGCCGAACTCGTCCCTGTTCTTCTTTGGGACCTCTGTGACTTCCCCATAACGAGAAAGCCACGTCATAATATCGATCCCTGAGAGTGACTTCTTATTTGTTAGAACGGTCACCCTCTTTACGCCATTTTGGCGAGACACCGCCTGTACGGCAAAGTCTCGCCAGCCGGGCTCCCCTTTCACCAGTTCAAAATTCGACCAGAAAAGCTCTAAGCCCTCCGGCCGAACAAAACTGATGTCAAAGATTGAGGTACCAAAAGGATGGATCAGGGCAAAGATGTCAATTGCCCTGAAGTCCATCTTCAGGAGGAGCTCCACGACCCTCGCTCTAGGCGGGCACGCTTCACTGCCCCTCCACCGAAGACGGACCACATTCCTCCTGGCCACCCCCTGCCCGGCTGTCAGGAGGGACCACACTGTTTCCCCCTCCCTTTTATCTTGGAAGGCAGCCTGGCCATGCATGTCCAGCCAAAAGGCCAGATCCACCTCTCTTCCCTCTACTGTGATCGTCCGTTCTCCCTTCTTGAGGGCCTCCAGAAAACGGCGTCGCAAGTCACCGTCCCTGAGGTCCAGAGGCGAGGAAACCCCCCGAGAGGACCCCGAGGCCCTGGCCACTACCCCCGCAAAACTCTGGGGGCTCGCGGCCGGGGGAGCAGATGGACCAGTCCCCCCCCCGTGCTCCCCGCTACCAACAGACACTCCATTCACGCACCCTACCGCAGACACCCCACCATTTGCATCCCCAGCCACAGACACATTCGTACCCACACCATCCCCATTTGTGTCCACAATCACCCCACTCGCCCAGCTCCCACTCCCATGCGCACCGAGGTCAATGTTTTTCTTTTTTTGTGTACACTTTCTGGGCACAGTTTCACTACCACCGTCCATATTACTTGTGTTGCCGGTACTGCCGCCTGCTGGTGGCGTCTTCCCTGCCGGGGGGTTCTGTACATTTAATGCTGCTGGCCTATCAAGCACCATGCTGCAGGACTTAAGCAGTGCAGCACCACTGCTCCCAGCATACCTGGAGCTTCCTGCTTTACTGGCAGGAAGAGAGCCAGGTGTAGCTCCTCCCACTGCACCATCCAGCCCTGCTGCAGCTTTCCTGGATACCTGCACTGCCGGAGTCCCTGCCCCAGGTAAGTCCCCAGACACAGCGGACCCCGGCACACAGGCACCCGCATCAGCCAGAGCAGCAGCCCCCACACTGGCACTGGCCGCAGCTGTGGTCTCTGTTGCTGCAGGAGCAGCCACCGGTGCTAAGCCCCGCCCCGGACGTGGCCACACCCACATGGGCAGACCCGGCTCGGGAAGCCACGCCCCCAGCGCCCAGCAGCACAGTACTGCTCACTGTGACCACTCCTACATGGGCGGCCCCCGCCCAGGAAGCCACACCCCCTGCACCCGGCAGCACAGTGCGGCCCTCCGTGGCCACTCCCACATGGGTGGGGGACACCAGGGAGGCCACGCCCCCCAAAAATGGCTGCGATGGGACCCCTAAAACCAACCAGGAGCCGGGTCTACTCTCGGGGGTCCCCGGTCCAGCGGCACCAATTCCCGGAGGCACAGCACCCCCCACCGTCACTCCCTTAGCCACAAAGAGCTTGACCACAGCAACTCCGGCGGCCGGCCCCAGGCTAGGCCACTCCCCCTCGGCATCCACCGGCAGCAGAGCCCTCAGCGCCGACCCCTTACTGGGCCCCTGCGCCGGGGGCCCCGACTTCACCACGGACCCCGCCGGGGGAGCAGGCCACACCACCTTCCTTTTACGAACCGGCTCTGCCGGAGCTGCAGGCCCTGCACTTTTTGCCCTGCCAGATGCCTTACCGGGTGCCTGGGTCCCCAAAAGTGATCCAGATTTAACAGATCCGTGAGTGAGGGACCCAGACACTTTCCCAGCACACGTCGCCAGAGATGCGGCCCCGGCTGCCGGTGAGCCGCCAGCAGTGCAGGTGGCAGCGGCAGTTACGCTCGCCGCCCCCCGCACGCCAGCAGGCACACCAGGTGCCAGGCCAGCCCCCTCTCTCACAGGGGACCCAGCCTGAGCACCACCATGGTTTTTGCCTGCCGCCGGGCCGCCCTCCGTGCCATGCTCCATGTCAGACACATCCGACACACCACCTTCATTACTGCAAACTGAGGCGGCGCTCTGCGTGCTATGGTCTATAGTCTCCTCGCTACGGACCCACATCAGGGCCCGAGCCGGGGTGGGTAGCGGGTGCCGCACAACGGGACCGGGGGGCCCCAGAGAGGGGGACATACACAAATTTATGTGTTACCGATGTTTTCTTTTTCATAGCTCTCTTCGCTTTCCTCTTCATCCCCCTCCCGGTTGCCTTGTCCTCGCAGATCTCGTCCCCGAACGTCAGCTGGTTAAAACGTACCGGGGACTCAATCTGCCTGATCTGCTTCATGACGAGGCAGCCCCCCTCATTACTACTACCACCATCCTCATCCTCCCCTGCGCTCCCGCTGCCCTCAGAAGGGCTAGAGTCAGACGGGAGAGCCATCTGCTCAGGGGCTATCCCGCTATGCGATGCCTGGAGATCACTTACCAGGCCACCAGATGGCGGGTAGGGCGCAGCCTCCTCCTCACAGTCCTCTTCCTCCTCATCCTCCACCGCCACCACCTGGCTGGAGCTCCGTGACCCCTCCAGAGATCCACCGGCCATGGCTCTGAACCAGTCGTCGTTCTCCAGTTTTTCTCTGAATGGCCCGCTGCCGGCCAGGATGGTACACCACCGGTTGTCGGACCTCTCCTGAGCTACCCTAAACTCCCCCCAGAGGGATTTTAGCTTCCTAGAGGCGTCCTTATACTCGCAGAGGTGCGCATGGATGCGGGAGCCATAGATGACAGTGGACTCCTTCGCCACCTTGGTGCCCCAATCAGGGGGCACCGCTGCAGCACCCCTGCACGTACTCGGCCTACCTCCGGGGGGAGGAGCTGCCGCGGCCGTGGCCTCGGAGGTCCCTCTGGTCTTCATGCCGGACCCCTTGCCTTTTCTGGACCTGGTCATCCCAGCCACGATGGTATTCCTCCCGCCCCCTGCCGGCTTGGACCGGGGGGCAGGAGCCGGGGGCCCAGCCCCGGAGGCCAATCCCACAGCAAGTCTCCTTTCCTGGGAAGGGGGCAGACAAAAAGTACCAGATGGAAAAGGCAAAACCTCCCTTCCCTGGAGCTCTCTCCACACAAACACAGCAGAAAACGGCAAGCTCCGCCTCTTCCTCCTCCTGCAACTGTGGCTGCTGGCATGAGACTTGCCCTCCAATAGATACTTGTAAAAGGATTTAAAGTGTACTCATTCAAAATTTAAATTACAGAGCTTAGACCTGCTTCCACTGCGGGGGGGCTCGACCCACCAGCGGACAGGCACCAGTATTGGCAGAGGGGGGCTGGCCGTCAGGGTCCACCGCGGCTCTGGCACAAACCCAGCGACACGGAGGTCGCACGGGCAGGAACGGACTGGCCGTGTCGGCTTCGCACTCCTGCGTAGTCCCTCTGCCCACTCGCACCCGTAACCTCAAAGGGATGCACAAGCGGCTTTTCTTCCCAGGGCTGTTCCCCGCCCAGCAGGAACGTGGGGAAGCTCAGGTCGGCCTTCCACTGGACTCCCTTACCTCCCTCGCCCTCTTTCCTTCTTCCGTTCTCCATCTAACCCCTCGGCTCTGTGTTGTCCGCTCTCCCTCCAGCTCTCTCCTTCTCACAGGTGGACTACCGCGTGTATTCACACTGTGGCGAATCTTTTGGGCCCAGGCATAAGAAGTTGTCGAGGTAATGGATAATATGTGCCTCCTTAGAAATGTCCATTACAACCCATTCGAGGAAGCAACTAAACGCCTCAAATAGTGAGCAGGATCTGGACCACCCCATGGGCAAACAGCGATCTATATAGTATGCTCCTTCCCAGAAGCAGCCCAATAAGTGGACATTATTCGGAGGCACAGGTAGCAAGTAATCGGAACGCCGCATCAATGTCTGTTTTGGCCATTAGGGTGACCCTTCCCAACTTCTTGATCCGCCTGATTGCCTTGTCAAAGGATGTACAGTATATACTACTGTACTTGGTTCCGCGTCGATGTTGTGGTTTACTGACCTGCCCCTTGGATATGACAAATGGTGGATTAGTCCGAATGTATTGGGTTCCGTTTTTGGCACAACTCACAGCGGGGATACGACTACGTCTTGTAAGGAAAGTGTTCTGAATGGAACCGCCATTCTACCTAAAGATATTTCTTTTTTTAATTTTCTAGTCACGACGTCTGGGTGTTGGTAGGCTGATTTTTGATTTTTACTCCAGCCTTTCTTGATTTTAGAAGGGCATGACATGCCTTTATCTGTGTCTCCCCCTCCTTTTACTCCACCTCTTTTCTTTTCGCATGACTATATGTACTTGTAACTTTTCCATGTGTTAGTTGTGTCTTCTGAGCAGTTTGACAGCTTTTGGACACCTTTGAAGGTGTTTTCTATGTGTTTCTATGTTTTTTTGTTTGCCTGCCATTGGTTTTAACGGTGTTCGACGAACCGAACCGAACCGAACCCGAACACTACGGGGGTGGCTCAACTCTACTGAACAGTCAGCGAGACACTCAAACTGTTTTTTTTTTATGTAAAAAAGGCAAAAAGGTGGATTACACCCAGATTTGAACCGTGGAGTGGAAGAGGAAAACCACAGTTCTAGTTCTCTGGCCTTCACCAGAATCTTTTAAACAGATATATTTGTGTCTGAACAGTCAGCGAGACACTCAAACTGTATTTTTTTATGGAAAAAAGGCAAAAAAGTGGATAATGCAGAGATTTGAACCGTGGAATGCAAAACCACAGTTCTAGTTATCTGGCCTACACCAGACTCTTTTAAACAGATATATTTGTGTCTGAACACTCACAGACACACTCCATTTTTTTTGGTGGGGGGGGGGGGATACAAAAAGGTTAATAAGACGGGTATTTGTACAGTCTGACTGAGGAAAAAAAAAAAAAAGAGGATTTAGATGAAGAAAAAAAGGATTTTTCCTGGCCCCTGAGTCCTGGGGCTAAGTCTAGCAATTTGAGCAGTGGCAGCACACAGGGCTGTAATGCAGTGTTTGTTGGTATAACCACTGCGTCTCCTATACAGCCTGCCTGCTGCCCGCCTAATATCTGGGATGGATATTAGTCCTAAGAAGGACTGTTTGTTTGATTTTGCAGGCTTTAGAGACCCTACACTACCTATTTCACAGTATAAATCTCTCCCTAGCTCAGCAGCACTCTCCCTACACTGTGTGATCCGGAGTGACTGTGTCCAAGATGGCAGCGCCCGGTTTTAAATACTCGAGGTGACGCTGTGCGGCCAGCCAATCACTTTAATGCCCACAACCAACATGGCTGCGGCATTACAGTGACTGGCTGGCAATCCCTGTATGTTCATTGGCTCTCTAAAGAGCGCCAAACATGCAGGGCGGAGACCTGAGCTCCCGCCCGAGTAACCCGGAAATGCTCGGTGCTCGTCGAACATCCTGAGTAGTGAGATGCTCTGGCGACTACCGAGCAGTGTCGAGCATGCTCGCTCAACACTAGTCCTAACATTTCCTGCCTGAACGGGAGCAGAGCCGTGTGCCAACCACCGCCGCAGCGACAATGCACCAGCAGGGCGGGCGACTTGGTGCCTCACAGCACCCATGCTACAAGACCGAGTCCTCATGACTCCAGGCCACGCCGCCCCACAAGCACAGAGCCACAGCAACAATGGCCAACACACTAAGAGCCTCATGTTCAGTTTTATATATTTTTGCCGAGAGGCATTAAATCAACGTATGTTTTTAGAGGTGCTTTCCATTCTCTTTTTTTAGCTTAATGCATGATCTGTCCTTTTTTTCGGATGTGCACTCCTCCCATTTGGCACAGGCGATTTTAATTAGCAGGAGACTGCAAAGAGAGTCTAGCCTATTTTTTCTCTCACTTGAGAGCTTGTGGAAGGTGAGTCACAGTGCTCCTTTCATGTGGTGCTGGTGCAGTGTGTCGTCCATTGTTGCTGTGGCTTTGTGCTCGTGGGGCGGCACGGCCTGGAGTCATGGGGGCTCGGTCTTGCAGCATGGGTGCTGTTAGGCACCAGGCCGCCCGCCCTGCTGGTGCATCTTCGCGGCGGCAGTGGTTGGTGCACGGCTCCGCTCCCGTTCAGGCAGGAAATGTTAGGACCCACTATGAGGTTTGCCATGACGTGGCAGTGGGCTTCATACAGTCTGATCATAATGTTAAACTAAGAACCTCATGTTCAGTTTTATATATTTTTGCTGAGAGGCATTAGATCAACATATGTTTTTGGAGGTGCTGTCCATTCTCTTTTTTTACCTCAAACACAATGGGAGACCCACTTCCAAATAATGAGAACATTTTTTTTTCAGGAGGCCCTCCTCTACATCTCTTCCAAGGGGTATTGGAGTAGGTCAAAATTTTTGGCAGCCCTTGCATTCACTGCATAGGCAAACAGTATGGGAGACCCAATTCCTAATAATGGGAACATTGTTTTCAGGAGGCCCTCCTTTAAGTCTCTTCAAAGGGGTATTGGGGTGCGTCCAAATTTTTAAAGGGGTATTGGGGTGCATCCAAATTTTGGACAGACCTGCCACTCACTGCATACGCAATAACAGTATAGGAGACCAACTCTTTAGTAATGGGAACAACAAAGCATAGCCAGCTGATTGCTCTCTAAGAATAGCAAGGGCCGACTGCTGGCCCTTTAATAATAGTAAAGGCCGCCTGATGGCCCGATAAAAATAGGCTTTGTGACTTTCAGAGTCCCTCCTTCATAAATGAAACAGGATGTGTCTGTTCATATCTCACACACCACATGGCCAGTTAAGGTTGTAAAATGTTAAAATGACATTTCCTGGTGAATGTACAGTACAGACCAAAAGTTTGGACACACCTTCTCAATTAAAGATTTTTCTGTATTTTCATGACTATGAAAATTGTACGTTCACACTGAAGGCATCAAAACTATGAATTAACACGTGGAATTATATAGTTAACAAAAAAGTGTGAACCAACTGAAAAAATGTCTTATATTCTAGGTTCTTCAAAGTAGCCACCTTTTGCTTTGGTAACTGCTTTGCACACTCTTGGCATTCTCTTGATGAGCTTCAAGAGGTAATCACCGGAAATGGTCTTCCAGCAATCTTGAAGGAGTTCCCAGAGATGCTTAGCACTTGTTGGCCCTTTTGCCTTCACTCTGCGGTCCAGCTCACCCTAAACCATCTCGATTGGGTTCAGGTCTGGTGACTGTGGAAGCCAGGTCAGCTGGCGTAGCACCCCATCACTCTCCTACTTGGTCAAATAGCCCTTACACAACCTGGAGGTGTGTTTGGGGTCATTGTCCTGTTGAAAAATAAATGATGGTCCAACTAAACGCAAACCGGATTGAATAGCATGCCGCTGCAAGATGCTGTGGTAGCCATGCTGGTTCAGTATGCCTTCAATTTTGAATAAATCCCCAACAGTGTCACCAACAAAGCACCCCCACACCATCATACCTTCTCCTCCATGCTTCACGGTGGGAACCATGCATGTAGAGTCCATCCGTTCACCTTTTCTGCGTCACACAAAGACACGGTGGTTGGAACCAAAGATCTCAAATTTGGACTCTTCAGACCAAAGCACAGATTTTCTTGGGTCTAATGTCCATTCCTTGTGTTCTTTAGCCCAAACAAGTCTTCTGCTTGTTGCCTGTCCTTAGCAGTGGTTTCCTAGCAGCTATTTTACCATGAAGGCCTGCTGCACAAAGTCTCCTCTTAACAGTTGTTGTAGAGATGTGTCTGCTGCTAGAACTCTATGTGGCATTGACCTGGTCTCTAATCTGAGCTGCTGTTAACCTGCAATTTCTGAGGCTGGTGACTCGGATAAACTTATCCTCAGAAGCAGAGGTGACTCTTGGTCTTCCTTTCCTGGGGCGGTCCTCATGTGAGCCAGTTTCTTTGTAGCGCTTGATGGTTTTTGCAACTGCACTTGGAGACACTTTCAAAGTTTGCCCAATTTTTCAGACTGACTGACCTTCATTTCTTAAAGTAATGATGGCCACTCATTTTTCTTTACTTAGCTGCTTTTTTCTTGCCATAATACAAATTCTAACAGTCTATTCAGTAGGACTATCAGCTGTGTATCCACCTGACTTCTGTACAACACAACTGATGGCCCCAACCCCATTTATAAGGCAAGAAATGCCACATATTAAACCTGACAGGGCACACCTGTGAAGTGAAAGCCATTTCCGGTGACTACCTCTTGAAGCTCATCAAGAGAATGCCAAAAGTGTGCAAAGCAGTCATCAAAGCAAAAGGTGGCTACTTTGAAGAACCTAGAATATAAGACATATTTTCAGTTGTTTCACACTTTTTTGTTAAGTATATAATTCCACATGTGTTAATTCATAATCTTGATGCCTTCAGTGTCAATGTACAATTTTCATAGTCATGAAAATGCAGAAAAATCTTTCAATGAGACGGTGTGTCCAAACTTTTGGTCTGTACTGTATTTGTCACGGTTGAAAGCAATGCAAAAGTGCAAAAATGCATCAAAAACGCTACTTGTGAACATAGCCCAAGGTGTGGAGGAGTATTTTTGTTTTTGGATATTTATTTTGCCTTATATACAAGTCATTACCCAGGAAAGGATGTTCCTTAACATATTTCACAGGAAATTCCACTTTGGTTTAGTTTTTGTATGTTTTATTGTGAGTCCGTAAAAGTGGGGTAATAACTCTGATAACATTGTTGACAGCAGTGACCTGGGAGTCAGAAATGCTTCTAGGGGTCTTCCCCATGCTGTTCCCATGTAATTTGAGCACTGTTCCCAGCCGCCTGAAAAATGCTCGAGTTTCCCATAGACTTACATTGGGCTCGTTGCTCGGGTCGAGCACCCGAGTATTCCAATTTGCTCAACCTGAGCATCGAGCACCAGAGCATTTTAGTGCTCGCCCATCACTAGTTGCTTGTCAGACATATTAAATTTGGATCATGCCATCAAGAATGCATTGTCTACACCTTGTTTGTCTTTGCAAACACAGCATAGAGTCAATTGTATGCAGTTTTTGACAGATTCAAACTGCATCAAAACTGCACTGTGTGGCCTTACCGTTATGTTTTTACAATGTAGTGGTAGAATGCAGATGAGTCAGTGTTAGTAATTTTGAGGCTTACAGCTGCACATGGTCGTATTATGTGTTATGTGTTTCTATTATATGATGCTCACAGATTTGTTTTCAAGGATGCACACAAAAGATGTTTCTCACAAATTTTTTAAATTACATGAGAAAAAATATTTCTTGTATATCAGGTTGTGGAGATATTCTGCCCAAAAAGCACTGTTCTATTGAATTCTGTTCAGAACCATTTTATTGTTCTGTAAAGTGAATGGAAAATACAGTTGCTAAAACAAACACTAGATGGCTGTATTGTCACAAGCAGCTCCTTACGACATATAATTAAAAACCTTTGGTTTTCCCATCTGACCTGTGTTAGTATGACCTTTCTCATTGATATAAACCAGCTGGAAATGTGAAGATAGTGTAAACACCCTACCAGTGGAAACTCAGGAAAGAGTCTTCTATAATTTCAGTATAAACTTGCATTAAAAAGTCTGTTAGCTTACTAAGATCTCAATATTTACATGTTCTTCCCCACATGTCTGAATCTCCAGGTCTCCAGAAAAATATGATTTAGCAGTTGTAAATTAAAAACCAGTGGTGGTCACATAGGGAGAGTGGGTTTTACCATCTGACTCCCATTGTTGAGATCTAAATTTAACATTATGTTCATTGTGTCTACAATCTGTAAATGTAAATGTGCTCTATTAAAGGGAACATATCATATAAAAAATGCTATTAACCTGTAGATATGGAGTTAATCTGCAGGTAAATAGCACTCTGAAGCCGTGGGACGCTGAGAGCCCCGCTGCTGGGAGGATATGAACGTTATTCCTCCCGGCAGCCTCAGGCTTTCAGTCAAAAGGGTGGACTGGCTTTTCTTCAGTTACCGCACAGTGCATAGTGAATGGCGGCCTTAACCACACCCCGACACTGACTGATAGTCGGCTCTAATGCTGTCACAGATCAATTAAGCTTAAATTGTTCAACCTTACTTTTATATTTTATTTTTATTCCTACCTCTACTAACTAGCCCCTACCCTCAAAAGCCCTCCTTCTCTTTACTTAGCCCCTGTTCTCAAAAAGTCTATTTTTCCTTGCCTAGAAGCAGATCTATTTGAAAGCACTCCCTACCAGGGAGGTTTGCTAACTCCTTCAGAAGTTCAGAAGGTCTACCCTATTTCCAAGAACTTACAACTCACAGTCAGCACTAGGCTCTAATTGGGCTTAAGCTAAAGTTAGCCAAGTGGAGTCAGTGGGCAAGCTACAGCTTCAATACCTTTAAGAAACAAAATTTTGTATACAACAGAACACATACAGCAATTTGTATATACAGGCAGGAACAAATTAAGTTCTGAGCAGTCTCTTAAACAGCTAAATAGATACTGTTTAAATAGACTATCACCAGTTTGAACATGTTAAACTGGCCACATCATGGAATAATGACTGTAGAGTTGAGTAAAATGTAGTCTTTTATTTTTTCCTTTCCCTTGCCCGCTGCAGAGTTATTAGTTTGTAAAAGGTTTATGTAACACCACTGCCCCACTTCCCATCCCCCATCATGCAGGGGCATTGACTTACCACCCTGGGCCATGCAGGGAGTTCATTGTCCTCTGCTTGCTGTGCATGCTTAGGGCGCCCGTGCTTGCACTTCCTGATTCTTAAAGAAACACTGTGTGCATTCCTAATGTGTCTCCAGCCTATTGTTGGGAGACACTTGGTACTTAAGGCACCTTTACCTGTTGGGAGGTGCCTGAGCAACATTCTCTTTCAGTGTATTTGTTCAACTACTGAGTTGCCAGGTCCTGTCCTGTTTCTTGCCTGTTCCTGCCACCGTGGGGGCTGAATACCCAGGCCTGAACCCTGAACCTGTACTTGTATCTGATCATTGCCTGTTCCTGCCACTCTGAGGACTGAATACCTAGGCCTGAACCCTGATCCTGTACCTGTATCTGTCCTTGTCTGAAGTAGGACATATCCCTGAACCTATTTGTTTGCAAGTCTGGATCTTTTCCTAAATTCCCTGTGTCTGAACCTGTATCTATCTCTAAAACCTGCAATGTCTGAACCAGTACCTATCACTATCTGTTGCCTCTCTGTAACTTTAGTGATTTGCGTGTACACTTGCTACTTCATTGTAAGTACCTTTTGTGAGTCTGGTTCTGTCTGTCTTGTGTGTACCTGTCCTTTTATTGGTCTTGTGTGAACTTGGTCCTGTCTGTCCTGTGGGAACCTGTAGTTCCCTACCTGTCCGCACATGCGGTTCCCTGCCTGTCTGCACCTGTGGTTCTCTGCCTGACCACACCTGCAATTCACTGCCTGTCCACACCTGCGGTCCAGTACACCCTTGCCAGAGACCCAGTTCTTTCTGAAGCTGTTCCTGCCACACTTGGGGCTGACTAACCAGGCCTGAACCCTCCTTAAGCCATTCCTGTCTGTCCAGTCTGAACTGGTCCAACTCATTCCTGTATTCCAGTCGTACCTGCCAGTGACCCACTTCTTCTTGAAGCTGTTTCTGCCCGTCCAGTCTGGACTGGGTCCTACACCTGCCTGCCTGTATATCAGCCGTGAAAGTCTGTATACCTTCTTCAGGGTCAGCTGTCGGGTGTCTGAGGTCAGTTCTCGTGTAGCACCTGGTCTCGCCCCTCCTGGGCTCTCCTTGGATCATGGCACTGTCAGCTGCCATGCATCTGTAATGACCGGAGGTCCGAGAGAGATCCAGTGAGTCACAAACTGAGACAGAGACAGAAATAAACAACACTTTCTTTACTAAAATAGGGATTAGACTAAAACTCAGTATTGCATGAATCAGTCTCAGGTTCTACCTGGGACAGTCCCTACTAAATACACACAATCAGCAAAAGCTGAAATCAATGTGCCAATCTCAAGATTTCCAGCTTATGTGAATTATTCTAAAGATCTGGAACAATTTTACCTAAACAGTGTCAGTCTAGTGAGGGCGGTCTATAGGGACCCCCTGAGATGGCACACTAAATACAATCCTACCACTAATAACAATAACAATGCATGAAACTATACCAATTGCTCTTATACCCCTATTATAAGGATACCCGGGTATCTTAAAGTTACGGTACTGTTAACCTCAGATGTAGTCTATCACAGGCCTGTGAATCGCGGTGGCTGCAGCTAGTCCTGGAAAACTTTGGCGCCAAAAAAAAAGCAAAGTTCAAAAAACAGCAAAGGTTCCTTAGCCCACATGCCGGGGACTTTAGTCCTGTAGCCTCAGGTTAAGGTCTGGGAAGATCTCTTCACAAGGCTTGTCAGTATCCTCTCAATGTGGATGGCACCAGACCCCTTCTCTCCTCTCGCAGTCACTCACTCTTTTCCAGACCACCGACCACATGCTCCATCACAAAGATGGATTCCTCAGTCTCTTTCCCTCTCACACGACATTTGGCTCCTTCAGCACAAAGTCTCTAGTCCACTCAGCATGGACTTCCACAAAACTCCAAAGAGCCACACAGCTTTCCCCAGCTCAGCACTTGTTCTTAAGCAGGGACAGAGCTTCACCAGGGACAGGGGTTAACAATCTCCACAGGGAAGCTTGTAGAGACAGCGTCTTGTTGCAGCTCAGTTCTCACAGACTTCCTGTCTAGCCTCTCACACAGCAGACACCCTCAGAACACACAGGCTCTCCAGCTCTGCCCCTGCTCTGAGCTCAGCCAGGCAAAAGTCACAGGGTCCTAATGCTCTCCTGCTGCTATCATAGTTCACAGTCTCACATGCCACCCCACTAGAGGTTGGCGTCCTCGACACACCTCCCCACTCAAAGTTGTCTTGTGCATAACTCTGTGGAGGTATACCCGCCGTAGCTCGAGTAGTTATCTTGGTACCCACCCCAACAGGCTCGGCTCCCAAGGGGGCAGAAGTCTCTTCAACTGGAGTCAATGAGGCTGCTCCCTCCTGAGGTGTGGCGCCCTGTGCCACCTCATACGGGTCAGGTAACTGACCTGATTCCCCGTTCTCTGAAGGACATACCACATTCTCAATACTCTCTCCACATGGGGACAAATTGATCGCAGGGGGCAAGTAAGCAGGCGCGGAGGCAGACCCACCATCAAATTCAAGAGCATTAGGGATGCCCACCCCTCGGGACACGGTCTGTGGTTCCGTGGAAATGGGGACGGCATCTTTAAGCCAGCACCGTTGTAGCATGTTACGATGAAGATTACGGGTTGGTCCCCCTGTCCCCACCGGCTCGACCTCGTAGACTGGAATCTCAGGGCTCACCCGTTTTTTTACCAGGTACAGAGTCGCCTCCCACTATCCACTCAGCTTTCTGAACCGTCGTTTGATTCTCACCAACACTCTATCCCCCGGGGAGAAAGGCTCGGTTTGCACAGGACGCGTGTCCCTACGGGTCACCTGACTGAGTCGATCACCCACCACCTGATACTCCACCCTCAATTGTCGCCGGTGTTCCCGAACCCATTCTGATGTGGTCCAAGGGGGGGTTGGAGGAGGGATCTGGCATGCTAAAATCCTCAATGTCCTGCCCTGGCCTCCCGAACATCAACATGTGTGGTGAGTAGCCAGTAGTGCTGTGCACTCTATTATTGTAGGCCCACATCAATTCGGGGAGATACTCAGGCCAGCGTACCTGTTGTTTACCCTCTAACGTCCTCAACATCTGCAACAGAGTCCGATTAAAGCGCTCACAAGCTCCGTTACCTTGGGGATGGTAAGGTGTCGTTCTCGACTGTGCGACACCATACAGCTGCTACAGCTCCTTCATCAATGCCCCCTGAAAACATGCCCCCTGATCCGAGTGTATTCTTTGCGGACACCCAAACACCTAGATGAAATGTCGACACACGGCTTCAGCCGCCGACTCCGCCGTCTGATCTCTTGTCAGCACTGCTACAGCATACTTGGTGAAGTGGTCTGTCATTACCAAGCTATAGGAATACCCAGATGTTGAGTATCCTATCAAGACATAGTCAATCATGAGTAGCTCTAAAGGAGCAGAAGTATTAATAGATTGCGTGGGCGCCCGCTGCTCAGGGCTCTTACTGAGCTCACAGACCCGACACTGCAGGCACGCCTCTGTCACCATCTCCCTCAATTCAGGACAATAGAGGACTCGCTGTAGCCACTGGAGTGTGTTTTCACTCGCAAAGTGGGCCCCCTTCTCATGTGCCTCGCGAGCGACCACCAGGATCACCAGCTGGTACCGGTGCTGCAGCTCAGATAGCAGGTACACCTTACGGTACAAGAGGCCCTGTTCCACACACAACTTATCCCACTGTCGCAGTAGTTTCATTCCTTCCACGGACAGCTGGGCCTTTTCCTCTGCACGCGGCCAGACCCCTTTTTGCACCCAATTGCGCACTAGTGCAATGTCAGGACAATCGTTCTGGTCCTTCGCCCAATCCGAGGATGTTTTTCCCAGAACACACGGCATCCCTGACGCCACCCCACTTGAATATACCACACTTCGGAAGATAGGTACCTGCCCCAAGTCAGGGGTTTCAGTGTCCTCAAGCTGGTCATCAACATTTTCCCCCGAGGACCCAGGGGGCACCCTTGAGAGTGCATCCGCATTTCCGTTTTCCCGCACAGAGCAAAACTTAATTCGGTAGTTAAACTTAGCAAGGCGAGCGACCCACCGCTGCTCCAACGCTCCCAGCTTTGCGTTTTCTAGGTGAGCCAGAGGGTTATTATCAGTCATGACTAGCACCTCAGCTCCCGTTAAATACTCGGCAAAGCGTTCTGTCATCGCCCACACCAGGGCCAGTAGCTCTGGGCGAAATGAGCTGTAGTTAGCTGGGTTGCGTTCAGTGTCTCTTAAAAACCTGCTGCCATAGGCGATTACTCGCTCCTGACCATCCTGCACTTGTGCTAGTACTGCCCCCACTCCATGCAGACTGCCATCGGTGTATAACAGGAAAGGGGAATCAAACCGGGCATACGCTAACAGTGGAGCATTCATTAGGGCGGCTTTCACCTCCTCAAATGCCTTTTGCTGCTGGGGTCCTCATGGGATGGGGCGATTTTGGGGGCCTTGTGCCATCCCTCTTAAGAGCTCATTCAGGGGACTCACTACTTGTGAAAACTTAGGTACAAATCGCCGATAGTACCCCACTAAATCTAAGAAGGCCCGAACCCCTCACAGGGTAAAGGGGGGTGGCCACTCCTGCACAACCAAGACCTTACTGATCGCGGGCAGAACCCTGTCCGGAGTCACCACGTGACCTAAATACTCAATCTGACTCTGTAACAGTTGGCACTTCTTTGGTTTTATTTTTAAGCCATAACAACTGAGCCGCCGGAGAACTTGACGTAACTTCTCAAGATGGTGTTCAAATGAGGTCCCGAACACCACAATGTCATCTAAGTATATCAGGACTGATTCAAAATTCAGATCGCCTAAGAAATGTTCCATTAGGCGTTGAAAAGTTCCCGGGGCATTAGTGAGCCCGAAGGGCATCTGGTTGAATTCATAGAGCCCTATTGGTAGGACAAACGCCGTCCTGGCCCGATCTTTTTCGGCCATTGGTACCTGCCAATGGACACTTGCTAAATCCAACGTCGAGAAATATATGCCGACAGAGACTCTTCTATGCAAGGTAATGGATATGCGTCCCTCACCGTGTGAGCATTCAATTTGCGATAGTCCACACAAAACCGGAGGGTCCCATCCTTCTTCTGCACCAAGACCACAGGGGCCGCCCAGGGGCTCTGGCTCTCTCGGATCACTTAGTTGTCAAGCATACTGGCCACTATGCGCTTCACCTCTTGATAGAGCATTGGGGGAATTTGACGATAACGTTCCCTAATAGGAGGAGTATCCCCCGTGGGAATCTCATACTCAATCGTCCGGGAACAGCCGAAATCCTCCGCATGTCGCGAAAAGGTCTCTTGATGTTCCCACAAGACCTTCTCCGGCTGCTCCAATTGCACGGTGGTCAGTTCCTCCCGATACAATCCCATATGGTCCATGATCACACGACCATTCCATTCTTCGGTAGGAGGTTCGGTCAGGCCTACTTCGACCGCGAATGTCCATGAAGGCTGTTCATCTGGGCGAAGTTCGAACACTGTCTTGTCAGGCACCTTCCCTGCTGGCACGAACAGTTCAGCCAGAATGGTCCCAGCAGGAATTGTAACAGCCTCATCTAAAACGTTGATACATCTGACTGGCACCTGTCCATTCTTCACAATCGCCAGAGACCGGGCCACATGCGCCTTGGCGAACGAGGACTTCTCTGGGGCTGGCTCGATGAGTACTTCAAGCCCATTTGGTCTCTGTGCAACCCCCACCGGTAGCATTAAGAGTTCTTCATGCCGGGGCGCTAGCGAGATCGTGGTCCGCGATGGCACTCGGACCAGGCCCACCCGATCCCCAGGGACCACACTCTTCAGGAGATCGCAACTCAGCACTAGACGGTGTAACATTCTCTGGGTGGGTCGATGGTGGGTAGCACATGCAAAGTATCGGGGTCCCTCACTGGCATACATCTGATGATTTAAATCTTGCAGAACATTCATTCCAAGCATCACCTCCATCCCTCTTCTAGGAGGGTGGACCACCAGCACTATCCCTTTCTGACCCAACTCTTGACCAAACATTTTCAGTTGCATCCACACGATCCCCTTCACTGTCAGTTGGCCATTGTTAGCGGCTGTAAGCCTTATCACTCAGCCGTCCTCGGGAACCACGAGTTGACTAAAGTGCTTTTCGTACACCTCTAAGGGCATTATGGTATATTCGCATCCTGTGTCAACCAAGCATCTCATCTTCCGCCCTTCAAACTCTACTTCCAGCACTGGACTGCATGAGAACAAATCTTGTTCTTCCCGTCGAGGGCTTTGTGGGGGGTGGGCCGCTGCTGCTCGCCCTCTCATGACAGCGGCTGGGAGTTTAACGCTGGCGAAGGAGGCTCCGGGGCTGCAGACATCCGGCAGTACCGGGAGATGTGTCCCCGACGCCCACACATCCAGCAGGTGACTGCTCCTTGTGGATGAGAACTTGGATCATTCGAAGAGGGTGACCTGGCAGACTGTGGAACCACCATTCCAGAGGACAGGGCAGGTGGCCCTTCCGTAGGAGTAGGGACCGGCCCAGCTCTTAATTTAGACACCTCCAGCTTTAGCTCCTTCAGTTTGGCACGCTGAGCCTGTACAACGTTTACCAGTCCTCCCCCTCCTGAAACTTGCGCCAGACCTCCATCCAGCTGTGCACTGTCCACTGCCCCCTCGGCCACCAGAGTAGACTCCTCCTCCCTTTCCACCACGGCCCGATAAATCTGCCAGAAGGATAATTCCGGGGTAGCTCGGGACATCTCCATCAGTTTGTCTCGAAGGAGTCTATTGGCTAACCCCGTTATGAATTGATCCCCGAGTAAGCGGTCTACCTCTACCTCGGAATGCCCCCATGGCCCCTGGGTCTAGTCGCTGCACCTCATTCAATGTTTCCTGTAAAATGTTCGAGTACTGCATCAAAGTCTCACATTCCCTTTGGGGCCGATTGAAAAACAAGGAACGAAGCTGGGCCACACGAGCCCGGCCTCCTGAACTCCCCTCTAACAGCTCCAAGATTTTCTCTAACGTGCTCTTCTCTGACTCTGGATGTACCATCACCATCCGCCTAGCGTCGCCCTCTAGTGCATTTAATGCCAACTCTGCTCATAATGCGGGGGCCAGATTACACATTCGCAGCACTCTCCGGACCCTCTCAGCCCAATCCTGCAATGGCATGTTACACCCGTCATATTTCGGCATGTGCTGGAGTAAAGCTCCTACCGGCACATATCCTCCCACAGTCGTCACAGCAGCCAGGGGTTCCGCTACCAGCGGGGGGGCTGCTGGTGCGGCAGAGTCATTTCTTCCCTCGCCGCCGTCTATGACAAGCACTGGATCCTGCCGACTACGCCAAAAATGTAATGACCGGAGGTCCGAGAGAGATCCGGTGAGTCACAAACTGAGACAGAGACAGAAATGAACAACACTTTCTTTACTAAAACAGGGATTAGACTAAAACTCAGTATTGCATGAATCAGTCTCAAGATTTCCAGTTTATGTGAATTATTCTAAAGATCTGGAACAATTTTACCTAAACAGTGTCATTCTAGTGAGGGCGGTCTATAGGAACCCCCTAAGATGGCACACTGAGTAGAATCCTACCACTAATAACAATAACAATGCATGAAACTATACCAATTGCTCTTATACCCCTATTATAAGGATACCCGGGTATCTTAAAGTTACGGTACCGTTAACCTCAGATGTAGTCTATCACAGGCCTGTGAATCGTGGTGGCTGCAGCTAGTCCCGGAAAACGTTGGCGCCAAAACAAAAGCAAAGTTCAAAAAACAGCAAAGGTTCCTTAGCCCACATGCCGTGGGACTTTAGTCCTGTAGCCTCAGGTTAAGGTCTGGGAAGATCTCTTCACAAGGCTTGTCAGTATCCAGACCCCTTCTCTCCTCTCGCAGTCACTCACTCTTTTCCAGACCACCGACCATGTGCTCCATCACAAAGATGGATTCCTCAGTCTCTTTCCCTCTCACACGACATTTGGCTCCTTCAGCACAAAGTCTCTAGTCCACTCAGCATGGACTTCCACAAAACTCCAAATAGCCACACAGCTTTCCCCAGCTCAGCACTTGTTCTTAAGCAGGGACACAGCTTCACCAGGGACAGGGGTTAACAATCTCCACAGGGAAGCTTGTAGAGACAGCGTCTTGTTGCAGCTCAGTTCTCACAGACTTCCTGTCTAGCCTCTCACACAGCAGACACCCTCAGAACACACAGGCTCTCCAGCTCTGCCCCTGCTCTGATCTCAGCCAGGCAAAAGTCATAGGGTCCTAATGTTCTCCTGCTGCTATCACAGTTCACAGTCTCACACATTCAAGATTTGTCTTGGTGTGGCATTTAGTCACGCCCCTCCAGGCTCTCCTCGGTCTACAGCACAGTGGAACCATGATCCACGCTCGTGCATAACAGTCTGAGTGTTAGTGTAACAGTTTGCTCAGATCATTGGCCTTGCTGAGCCTAATGGTGCTTCGCTCTGAGACTTATCTCAACTATTGTTTTGCCAGCATGAGCATCAGGAACACATTTTTCACTATCTACAGATGCTGGATACCCGATTGGAATCCCTGACATTTGCTGCATCAGCCTAAGTTGCAGTTCCCACGGCCATGCCTTTTGTACATGTGATTTGCACTCCTGGAGTGCCATGTCTGATCTGCCATGGTACGATGGGGATCCGAAGCAGTGCCATGGGTTCCTGGAGCAGTGAATGCAGCATTACGAACTTTTTAGTCATCACTTTCACTCCGAACGGGCTAAGGTAGGATTCCTCATGTCCTACTTTGCAGGAGATGCCCTAGCATGGCTCAACCCTTTGTGGGAGAGAAGGGATCCTGTTACCACGGACCTACAGTGTGCAAATTGAAGTGGTCAGTGGGGCGCTAGAAACTGGATAAGCCACTGGAAAAGGATAAAACAAACCTCTTTATTGAAGTTCTAATGCCCACAACGCGTTTCTGCAGCGGTCTGCTACCTTCATCAGGTGGAGTGATGGGAAAATGGCAGAAACAGGCACTTTTATACATAAAGCAAAGGAACTCAATGGGAGGTGCCAAGGGAGAATTTGGTACTTAACCCCTTAATCACCATTAAAAAAGACAATTACAATTTAATAACAAAGGCGACTTAAAAAAGCAATACGGGTCATTAACTACACATTATAAACTTACTATGAAGATGCAAGATGCAAACATTAACGGCAATGCTTTACAAATACATACATGTAAAAATGCATATATAAATGAGGGTAAATAAGCATATTACATAAAAATTGGTGAGGCATATCCTGAGTATACCCCTCAACCAGTTTTTATTCCCCCAAAAATATATAAGTATTAATAATTCATCTGCACACATTATCAATCGCTAAATTCAAACCTTCCGGATATAATGTACCCAATTTAAAAATCCCAAAATTCTCTCTCTTCATAAGATAATTAAGCCGATTTGTTACGTTATCAGGGACTTGTTCTAAAATCGTGAGTTTTAAGCTAATGGGATCTCTCTGGTGGGCAGTCAGAAAGTGCTTAGAAACACTATGCTGCACATACCCATTCTTAATATTAGAGCGATGTTTATCAAGGCGGGCCTGCATTCTTTGTATAGTTCGGCCTACGTATTGCAAACCACATCCACACTGCAACAAGTAGACCACATAGTCAGAATGACAGTCTACTTTACAGGTGATGGGGAATTGTTCACCAGTGGTTTGCGAGCAGAAGGATACTGCCCCATGATTAATGGTAAAACAGCATAAACAGCCAGGAGATCTGCAAGCAAAACAACCTACTCCTTCTTGCCTTTGCCTCCCATATCTCCGTACTGAAGCTGCAGATTTCAATGTCGTGTTACTGTGCGATATGAAGGACCGTAAATTCCGATTCTTCCTATAAACAATCCTGGGTTTACATGGCAAATGTTTGGACTGAAGCGGATACCCCAACAGGACGCACCAATAACGACTTAATAGTTACTGTATGTACACTCTAGATTTATTGAAAGTAGTCACTAAACTCCAATCTTTATATCCTGTATTCGTATGCTCACAGTTAGGGCCAGAAAATCGAGCCAGACATGATTCCTGACTGAGCGGCTTAATTCTTTTATGTGCATCCCTAATCAATTTCTTAGGATACCCCTTCCTCAAGAATCTTTTTTCAAGCACATCAGCCTCCTTTTCAAAATCTTCATCCTGCGTACAATTTTTCCGTATACGCCAATACTGGCCATACGGAATGTTCTTAATCCACCTTGGAAGATGGCCACTGTCAAATCGGAGGTAGCTATTCACATCCACGGTTTTGAAATGGGTGGATGTGAGAACCCTCCCCAAATCATCCAATTTCAAAACTAAGTCAAGAAACTGTATGGAGTCACTTGACATGGATACAGTGAACTTAAGACCCCATGGGTTATTATCCAAAATTTCAAAGAAATCCTGGGCTGATTTTTCCGTCCCGTCCCAGATAAAGAACAGATCATCGATGTAACGATGATATAAACGTATATGGCCTTGGGTTAGAGGAGAAGACGTGATGAACAAAGATTCAAAACGTCCCATGAAGATATTTGCGTAGCTGGGAGCTACCCTCGTCCCCATTGCACAGCCCTTTATTTGCTTATAAAAAGTATTTTCGAATGAGAACACATTATTATTTAATATGAATTCTATTGATATCAAAATAAACTGTTTTTGAAAAAGGGGGGATACTACCATCTTACATTAAGTAATGGCGCACTGCTTCTCTACCTAGTTCGTGGGAGATATTACTGTAAAGAGCTGCAACATCTGCTGTGATAAGGATACAGTTCTTCACAAACGGCAAACTTCTAACTGTGGCAATTAAAGTTGAGGAGTCTTTAAGATAGGACCCCAATTCACATACATATTTCTGAAGAAACAAGTCGATGAAGTGTGATAGATTGGACGTAATGGAATTTATCCCGGATATGATGGGGCGCCCAGGTGGATTACAAGGATCCTTGTGTAATTTAGGTAAAAAATAAAAAATGGGGGTCCGGTAACTTGAGATATCTAAGAACCTATTTTCTTTCTTATTCAGAATGCCCTTTTCATAACCTTCCTTAATCAAATAATTATAATTAACAAAGATGGAGATTGAAGGATCAATGTCCAATTTATGGTAGTATTGGTCGTCACTAAGTATCCTAAGACCCTCACACAAGTACCAGGATCTGTCCATAATCACGACTCCTCCTCCTTTATCAGCACTTTTTATTATAATGTCATTATTGTTCTTCAAAGCCTGCATTGCTTCCCTTTCACTTTTCATCAAATTGTCTGGTTTCCTACGCCGCTCAATCGAGCGTAGATCTCTGAGGACCAATTGTTGGAAAGATTCTATATGTGCACCCTTGTGGTGCATCGGGTAAAACTTATTAGAGCCTCCCCTGACCGCCACATGCTTATATTGATCAGTAGGGATGGTTACCTCATCAGGTGAATTGGAAAAACCTATGGAAGCATTGGGAGCTGGTAATTTCTTGCCACGTTCCTCTATTAAAAAAGGTCGCTTAATAGTCAATTTCCGAAAGAATTCGTTCAGATCTAAGAAAAGATCAAAACTATTTAATTCAGCATCTGGACAAAATGATAATCCTTTAGCCAATAAGGAAGTTTCACCTTCTGTAAGCATGTGAATAGAAAGATTAAATATACCACAGGATCTTAAATCACTAGTCTCCGAAATTTGTGAGCTGGATGCTACCTCACCTATACCTTTGCTTTCTTGGTGATTAGGGATTCCGAGGTCACGGCTATTACCTGAGATCCCTCTACCTCCTCTACATCCACGTGTCTTCTTCTTTTTGGGTGGCGCCCTGGTGCCACTTGAAAAAACTGAGTGATTTTTGAATCTTTCATTGTTATTGGTGGCTTAAATGGGCCAAATAATGGTGTAGATCTCATTGCTATGTTAGCTGTATCTAACATGGGCGCAGTTAGAAACAAGGCAGAATTTTTTACCTCTAATGCTGGCGAGTCCATGGTGCATGTGGTATCCACAATGGGTTCGACCAAATTAGTATTATTATCTCCTGATTCAAATAATTCCTGACTCATGTCTGGTCCTATTAACGTCTTGTGAGGTCGGGTGAATTGTGAGACATGGGGAAGCATCCACAGTGTTCGTATTACTAAATGAACATTCGTGACCTGATGCCAACCCAGCACCCTGATTTGTTAAAGGTATAATGTTGGGGAAAGAGGTAATGGAACTACTCGTACATGACATAATGATGGGTTCCATTGTGTTATGTGCAACTTCAGGTGTGTTAAGCATAACCATGGAATTATTAATATCAGAGGCAGTGATTTTTCCTTTGTCACTGACATTACATGCAGCAATAGTGCCCTGTGACTCCGGTATTATTGACCCTATGGGGAGCACGGACACATTGTCCAACCTCATGGAATTCCCCAAACCATCATTACAGCCAAAATCCAAGGGTGGAACAAACGGATTTGATAATGCTGCAGCCTGCATAATGCCATCACTGCCTTGCATCTTATGCTGATTTAATGGTGCACCCGATGTAATGGAGAATACAGCAGTTTTGGGTACACTTCTATTCTTTCTTAGCAAGGTATTCTTATGCTTCTCGTAATTATCTCTTTGCTCTTTAGTTTTTAAGATTCCAGACGGACCAGTAGTGGGTATTTTTGCCCGCTGTGCTACCATTTTACTTGTAGTGTTACCTTCACCTACAGTGTTACGTGTTTGGGAAGAGATCCCAGGCTGAGGAAGCGCGGAGCTTTCCATTTTATCTCTTAAATATTTATTCCCTTTTTTCTTCACAATGTCACCTTCAAACCTCAATAATCTACTTTTAAGAACGGGATCAAATTCCTGGAAGTCCCTATGACAGGAGTATAGTTCCAAATTATTCCTTAAATCACCCATCTCGCCCATAGCCTTATCCACCAGGGTTGTTCTTTTCCTAATGAGGAGCTCTATAAGATTCATGGAGCAATCAGTGAGACATTCATCCCAATGTTTAGTGAACTCAATGTCCTGGGGAAAAGAGGATGATACTTTCACCCTTAAACCTCTGGGCGTGATTCTGTTAAGCACATATTGTTTGAGAAACAGTATATCCAATTTATTAACAATCTCGATCTTGGATCTGTTTTCAAAGTCCAAAAATAGATCGTACATGCGTTTCTTATCTGATTCGCTCAAGGTATCCCGATGTGTGGTGCAGATCCCCTCCACATGGGGGCTATTAGGGGTGTGAATAGCTTCCAAGATGAGCCTCTCTCTCCTGGACTCCCCATGGGACAAGTAGTCCATATTGACTGCGTGAGTGTAAATGGAACTACCACAGAATATATATTATAGGGTGGACGTATGACTATATATAGAACAAGAACCTGTTACGGCTAAAACAGATAAAAAACAATTCTGAAACAAAGAAAAGGGAAAAAATCCCACTAAATGATTAAAATGTACATGGGATGCACAGATAACAAAGGATTGCTACTATTACATGTCCATGTAACTTGCAAACGTGATAATATATAGAATGAGAACCTGTTACGGCTAAGGCGGATAAAACAATTATGAAACAAAAAAAAAAATTGGAAAAAATCCCACTAAATGATTATAATGTACATGAGATGCACAAAAGACATGAATTGCTAATGTTACATATCCATATGACTTGCAGACGTGGCCAATTCAATGGACAGTTCCAAGTAAATCATCAGTATGGTGCAATCTCCTATCCTTTAGAAGTGGATGTCTCTTGTTAAAAACCATGTGGTTCAGTGCCCATGAATATCACATGGAAGGGAAATCAGGTCCACAAGACTGCAGCTCTTCCTGGAAGCAAGCTTCCCACATACAAGATGCGTGACCATGAAAGACAAAAAAGGGGGTGGGGTGGAAAAGCGCAGTGCTTGTGTGAACCTGTATGGAAGTAGAATATACGTGCAGATGCAGTGGTCTACTCACCTGAGTGGGTTGTGCAGACCGCACAACCCAGGTTAAACAGCTACTGGCGCTGATAGCGCTGCCTCGATGCCTTCAGTGTCTCCTCTGGATTAGCAAATGGAGCTTCCAATCATGTGATTCCGGGTGGGGTCACATGGGTGATGACATTATCGCAGGTCCTACAGGTCCTGCAGCTGAAATTGTATCCAGTTCTTTGCAGCCTCCAGCCACAACTCCCAAGGGAAAAGTGAACAGTGTGCAAATTGAAGTGGTCAGTGGGGCGCTAGAAACTGGATAAGCCGCTGGAAAAGGATAAAACAAACCTCTTTATTGAAGTTCTAATGCCCACAACGCGTTTCTGCTGCCTTCATCAGGTGGAGTGATGGGAAAATGACAGAAACAGGCACTTTTATACATAAAGCAAAGCAACTCAATGGGAGGTGCCAAGGGAGAATTTGGTACTTAACCCCTTAATCACCATTAAAAAAGACAATTACAATTTAATAACAAAGGGCACTTAAAAAAGCATTACGGGTCATTAACTACACATTATAAACTTGCTATGAAGATGCAAGATGCAGACATTAACGGCAATGCTTTACAAATACATACATATAAAAATGCATATATAAATGAGGGTAAATAAGCATATTACATAAAAATTGGTGAGGCATATCCTGAGTATACCCCTCAACCAGTTTTTATCCCCCCAAAAATATATAAGTATTAATAATTTATCTGCACACATTATCAATCGCTAAATTCAAACCTTCCGGATATAATGTACCCAATTTAAAAATCCCAAAATTCTCTCTCTTCATAAGATAATTAAGCCGATTTGTTACATTATCAGGGACTTGTTCTAAAATCGTGAGTTTCAAGTTAATGGGATCTCTCTGGTGGGCAGTCAGAAAGTGCTTAGAAACACTATGCTGCACATACCCATTCTTAATATTAGAGCGATGTTTATTAAGGCGGGTGTGCATTCTTTGTATAGTTCGGCCTACGTATTGCAAAGCACATCCACACTGCAACAAGTAGACCACATAGTCAGAATGACAGTCTACTTTACAGGTGATGGGGAATTGTTCACCAGTGGTTTGAGAGCAGAAGGATACTGCCCCATGATTAATGGTACTACAGCTTAAACAGCCAGGAGATCTGCAAGCAAAACAACCTACTCCTTCTTGCCTTTGCCTCCCATATCTCCGTACTGAAGCTGCAGATTTCAATGTCGTGTTACTGTGCGATATGAAGGATCGTAAATTCCGATTCTTCCTATAAACAATCCTGGGTTTACATGGCAAATGTTTGGACAGAAGCGGATCCCCCAACAGGACGCACCAATAACGACTTAATAGTTCCTGTATGTACACTCTAGATTTATTGAAAGTAGTCAGTTTATTTTGAAATCAATAGAATTCATATTAAATAATAATGTGTTCTCATTCGAAGATACTTTTTATAAGCAAATAAAGGGCTGTGCAATGGGGACGAGGGTAGCTCCCAGCTACGCAAATATCTTCATGGGACGTTTTGAATCTTTGTTCATCACGTCTTCTCCTCTAACCCAAGGCCATATACGTTTATATCATCGTTACATCAATGATCTGTTCTTTATCTGGGAAGGGACGGAAAAATCAGCCCAGGATTTCTTTGAAATTTTGGATAATAACCCATGGGGTCTTAAGTTCACTGTATCCATGTCAAGTGACTCCATACAGTTTCTTGACTTAGTTTTGAAATTGGATGATTTGGGGAGGGTTCTCACATCCACCCATTTCAAAACCGTGGATGTGAATAGCTACCACAGATTTGACAGTGGCCATCTTCCAAGGTGGATTAAGAACATTCCGTATGGCCAGTATTGGCGTATACGGAAAAATTGTACGCAGGATGAAGATTTTGAAAAGCAGGCTGATGTCCTTGAAAAAAGATTCTTGAGGAAGGGGTATCCTAAGAAATTGATTAGGGATGCACATAAAAGAATTAAGCCGCTCAGTCAGGAATCATGTCTGGCTCGATTTTCTGGCCCTAACTGTGAGCATACGAATACAGGATATAAAGATTGGAGTTTAGTGACTACTTTCAATAAATCTAGAGTGTACATACAGGAACTATTAAGTCGTTATTGGTGCGTCCTGTTGGGGGATCCGCTTCTGTCCAAACATTTGCCATGTAAACCCAGGATTGTTTATAGGAAGAATCGGAATTTACGGTCCTTCATATCGCCCAGTAACACGACATTGAAATCTGCAGCTTCAGTACGGAGATATGGGAGGCAAAGGCAAGAAGGAGTAGGTTGTTTTGCTTGCAGATCTCCTGGCTGTTTATGCTGTAGTACCATTAATCATGGGGCAGTATCCTTCTGCTCGCAAACCACTGGTGAACAATTCCCCATCACCTGTAAAGTAGACTGTCATTCTGACTATGTGGTCTACTTTTTGCAGTGTGGATGTGGTTTGCAATACGTAGGCCGAACTATACAAAGAATGCAGGCCCGCCTTAATAAACATCGCTCTAATATTAAGAATGGGTATGTGCAGCATAGTGTTTCTAAGCACTTTCTGACTGCCCACCAGAGAGATCCCATTAACTTGAAACTCACGATTTTAGAACAAGTCCCTGATAATGTAACAAATTGGCTTAATTATCGTATGAAGAGAGAGAATTTTTGGATTTTTAAATTGGGTACATTATATCCGGAAGGTTTGAATTTAGCGATTGATAATGTGTGCAGATGAATTATTAATACTTATATATTTTTGGGGGGATAAAAACTGGTTGAGGGGTATACTCAGGATATGCCTCACCAATTTTTATGTAATATGCTTATTTACCCTCATTTATATATGCATTTTTATATCTATGTATTTGTAAAGCATTGCCGTTAATGTCTGCATCTTGCATCTTCATAGTAAGTTTATAATGTGTAGTTAATGACCCGTAATCTTTTTTTAAGTGCCCTTTGTTATTAAATTGTAATTGTCTTTTTTAATGGTGATTAAGGGGTTAAGTACCAAATTCTCCCTTGGCACCTCCCATTGAGTTCCTTTGCTTTATGTATAAAAGTGCCTGTTTCTGCTATTTTCCCATCACTCCACCTGATGAAGGCAGCAGACCGCTGCAGAAACGAGTTGTGGGCATTAGAACTTCAATAAAGAGGTTTGTTTTATCCTTTTCCAGTGGCTTATCCAGTTTCTAGCGCCCCACTGACCACTTCAATTTGCACACTGTTCACTTTTCCCTTGGGAGTTGTGGGCAGGACCTGTAGGACCTGCGATGATGTCATCACCCATGTGACCCCACCCGGAATCACATGATTGGAAGCTCCATCTGCTAATCCAGAGGAGACACTGAAGACATCTTGGCAGCGCTATCAGCGCCAGTAGCTGTTTAACCTGGGTTGTGCGGTCTGCACAACCCACTCAGGTGAGTAGACCATTGCATCTGCACGTATATTCTACTTCCATACAGGTTCACACAAGCACTGCGCTTTTCCACCCCACCCCCTTTTTTGTTTACCACGGACCTACAGGCCTTCCTGGTGGTGTTGCGAGGAATCTTTGATGAGCCAAGTCACGAATCTCCTTTTACATCTTCCCTTCCCAGTTTCCAGGAGCGGACCGAAGTAATGATGCATGTGAGGGGACCGTAACACCTAGCTCCGTCCTTCCAAAGATTACTTGTTCCCCAACTTTCTGTGACGGCCGTCTGCTCTGAACCCAAGCAAGTTGGCTGGGTTTGGCTGTTTGAGCTTCAGTCTGAATTCCGACATAACAAGGGATTAAGTAATTGCAGCGGTTGTATAGAACATTGCACTAGTGATGAGCGAGCGTGCTCGCCACTGCTCGGTACTCACCCGAGTGTCTCACTGCTTCAGAGGCTCGGCGAGTACTTCCGGGATGCTCGGGCGGGAGCTTGGGTCCACACCCCGCATGTTTGGCGCTCTTTAGACAGCCAATTAAAATGCAGGGATTGCCTGCCACTCACAGTAAGGCCATAGCCATGTTGGATGTGGCATCACAATGATTAGAGATGAATGAATGTTTCAATGTTCGGTTCGGATTGTGATCGTCGAATTTGCAATATTCACCAATTTATTCGTCGAACATTCGCCGAACATTACTGAACGCCATAGGATTCAATGGGGGGCTGTGATGAAATGCAGGCCGGTGGGTACAGCTCTCTGGCGCTCCCTTACCTCTCAGGTGAGTCAAGGTACTGCACCTAGAGTAAGTAGTGCCAGGAAGCTGCTACCAGCGGGGGAAAACACGGTGGTATGTTGTCCCTTACACGTCACCAATCCGTGACGCCACGATACAGGCACAACTCTCTGGCACCCCCTTGCCTCTCAGGTCCATCAAGGTACTGCACCTAGAGTGAGTGGTCACCGGAGAGGCCGTCCTGTAGCCCACTGGGTATTTGAGGCCCTCTGCAGTGAGGGCGGTATATATATTTCCCTGGCTGCGCCAGTAATATATATCCACACCTCCGACCGTCACTGCCAGCCTTCCTCAAATCCCCCAGATGGTATGCTGCCACCAGTTCTCGTTTAATACAAGCCCAGTCTGTTAATAGACTTGTATCGGGTCAGGAACCAACCCAGTATTGTTTCAGCCAAGCGTTTCCGGACCAATGGATTCGTATATGCAGAGTAAAGGATACAGCCCACGATTAATTTATGATTTAATCGATTATAAGAATACACTAGATTACAAAGCTATACAATTAACTATACTACGTTATTTGGCCAGAATAAGAGATATAACAATTAGAAATACAAAACACAAGAATAACAATGATAAATCAGTTACCGTTCTTGTGGTGCAAGGGAGGCTTTACTTTCCCACAGGTTCAAGCTTAGTTGCAGTCATCCAGGCCTCCGTAGCACATGGCAAAGGTGCTCCTCCCAGTCAGAGACCTGGACCCGACGTTAGGAGTTGTTCACATCATCACCTGGGTCAAAAACTGAAGGGAGTTTCTGGCTGTCGGCTATACTAGAGTCCTGTCACGCCCACTCTTGGTGATGTCAGTTTACTACGCCCCGCCCCCCCTACCAATGCCGGTTTGGCTCCATTTGAGAAAAGTACCCATAACTTTCCCTGGGGTGATCTCATCGTATCACCAGAGGTCTCGTCGTGATCCTACTCTTCTGGGGAAGCCATTGACTCTAAACATGCCTCCCCTGGGACCTTGTATATGGTTCTTCTAAATATCTAGCTTTCCAGGCCACTCATGGATTTATAAGTCCCATGATTGTGTCCGCGGGCACCTTCCCCATATGATGCATTTTATACTGGTTCCCTAACTTGTATCATGTGGTTATGAATTGATAGTATATCTGTAGCTTTTGGTGGCCATTTTCCACAAAGAAAGCACATGGTTTCTTGAGACAATGGAGAGGTTTTCAGGCTTGCACAAATGGTTTGCTCCTGGTTTCAAGTGACATCAAGGTGTTAATTACCCCCTAGGGTCTGGCTGACTCTGTCCTGCTTGGACACAGCAAAGCTGGCCCATCTATTTACCATATCAAAGAAGTTCCTGGAGACTGATCTCCAGAGGTGGGGGGGCGAATTGCTCTATTTACCAGGGGCTGGAGAAATGTGACATGGTAGGAGCTGTGTGAGGGATTTTTAGAAATGACAATAGGGAATATCTTCAGGTATGACGTATCATACCTAAAATGGCGGCTAACTTTCATGACACCTCCCCTTATAAGATGACGCGAGGGGGTAACACATTCCTGTGTTCTCCCATGCGTCTTTCTGCACCCTCCCCTTGCCGGGATAACCCGTCAGCGTTACCGTGGTCACGGCCTCTTTTGTGGCGAATGGAGAAGTGATACTGCTGGAGAGCGAGGCTCCAGCGTAGTAACCTTCCATTCGACCCAGAGACCGTGTGTAACCAGCTGAGGGGGTTGTGGTCCGTCTCCACGTTGAAATGGCTCCCATACAAGTAGGGCTGCAGACGCTGCAGGGCCCATACAATTGCCAGGCATTACTTTTCCACCGTGGAGTAGGCCACCCCCCGTGGCAGTAGCTTCCTGCTCAGGTACAAGACAGGATGTTCCTCGCCTGTCGTGTTCACCTGATTTAGCACAGCACCGAGGCCAAAGTCACTGTCTTCGGTCTGTACCACAAACGGCCGGTCGAAGTCGGCAGCTTGAAGTACAGGGGAGCTACTTAGGGCGGTCTTGAGTGCCTGAAGGCTGTCTCGCAGGCGACAGTCCAGTCGACTGCGACAGGCAGCTTCTTCTTAGTGAGGTCCCTAATGGGCTTGGCCAAGGTGCTATAGTGTGGAACCAACCTCCTGTAGTACCCGGCAGTCCCCAAGAAGGACAGCACCTGCTTTTTGGTCCTGGGGTAGGCCAGGATGCGATGGCATCCACTTTTTCCAGGTTCTGGCTTCAGAACACCCCCACCTACCCGGTGACCCAGGTAGAGCACCTCACTCATGCCCAGCTGGCCCTTTTCCGGCTTGATGGTCAAGCCTGTCCGGTGGATCCAACCCAGCTCTAGTTGATCCTCCCTGGTGGGACTGAAGACTGCAATATCGTCCAAGTACGCAGCCGCGTAACCTCCAAGTCCCTCAAGCAGCGTATTGACCATCCGCTGAAAAGTGACAGGGGCATTCCTCATGCCGAATGGCTTCACCGTGGACTCGTATAGTCCAAAAGGGGTGATAAAGGCAGAGCGTTCCCTTGCCGCGGGGGTCAGGGGAATCTGCCAGTATCCCCAGCTCAGATCCATGATGGTCAGGTACTTGGCCCCGGCCATACGACGAGCAGGTCATCGATGCGTGGTTTGGGAAACTCGTCGGCGACCGTCACCGCGTTGAGCCCCCGGTAGTCCACGCAGAACCGCGTAGTTCGGTCCTTTTTAGGAACGAGGACTACAGGTGAGGCCCATGCGCTGTTGGATGCCTGGATCACCCCCAGCTTCAGCATCTCATCTATCTCTTGGCGCAGGTTTTCCTGCACCTCGAAAGAGACCCAATATGCTGAACGCCGGATCGGAGGGTGATCGCCGGTGACCACGTCATGGACAGCCATCTCAGTCCTTCCGGTCAGGCTGCTGAACAGCTCCCGGAAGGAGTGCAGGGTGGCCTCCAGCTGGGACCGTTGGTCCTCTGTGAGCTGGTGGCCAACCCTCACATCCTCGATGGATCCACCCGCCTTGGCTTGGGCGAGCAGATCCAGGAGAGTTTCTACCTCTCCCTCCTCGGGAAGGTTGCACAATGGGTGGGCATACGCTTCCCGCTCATGATGAGCCTTCATCATGTTCACGTGGAAGGCCTTCCTCCTTCCACGGGCGTGGTCCAGGGTGACCAGATAGTTGACGGCGTTGAGTTTCAGGTGCATGAGGTATGGACCTCCCCAGGCTGCCAGAAGCTTGTTCTGTGGTAAGGGGACCAGTACCCACACTTTTTGACCCACCTGGTAGGTCCTCTCACAAGCATTCTGGTCGTACCACCACTTCTGGTCGGCCTGGGCCATATTGTCCTGCACAAGGTTTGCCAAGGCCATCATCCTGTCCCGGTGGCGCGCGACTTACTCAATGACCGACACCTCCGAGGTGGCTAAATTCCCTTCCCATGCTTCCTTCACCAGAGCCAGCGGTCCCCGTACACGTCGCCCATACAGGAGCTCAAAGGGGGAGAACCCCGTTGAGGCCTGCGGAGCCTCTCGGTAAGCAAATAGCAGGTGCGGGAGAAGACGTTCCCAGTCGCTCCCAGTCACTCCCATAGGAGTCGGCGAACATCTTAAGCATCTGTTTCAAGGCCATTGAACCGCTCACACAGGCCATTAGTCTGTGGGTGATACGGGCTGGCCACCAGGTGTTGCACCTGTATTTGCTTACATAGGGACTCCATCTGCTCCGACATGAACTGGGTCCCCTGATCGGTGAGAATTTCCTGGGGAAATCCTACTCTGGAGAAAATCTCCAATAAGGCGGTTGCCACTTTGTCGGCCTTAGTGGATGACAAAACTACCACTTCCGGGTACCGGGTGGCGTAGTCTACTACAGTCAGTATGAAGCGTTTCCCGCTGGGGCCAGTGGGCAGGGGTCCCACGAGATCCACAGCCACCCTCGAGAAAGTCTCTCCAATGATTGGCAGAGGTATCAGTGGGGCTTTGGAGCGCCGCCCCGACTTTCCCACCCTCTGTCAGGTGACACACGACTTGCAGTAGGCCATCGCCTCGGCTCCCATCCCAGGCCAGTAGAAATGCTGAGCTATCCTGGCCTTGGTTTTAGCGATCCCCAGGTGTCCGGCCATCGGAATCTTGTGTGCAAGCCGCAACAATTCTTCCCTGAACGGATAGGGTACGACTAACTGTCGGTCCCTGGGCCACGCCTCCGGTGAACCCTGCTGGACCGCCATCCGGTACAGCCGTCCCTGGTCCCAGACCACATTCTCGCCATCTGAGTCCTGGGGAGCCTGTGTCACCTGCTCCTTGAGCGCTTTCAGGCTGTCATCGGCTTCCAACGCAGCCCGAAACTCCTGACTCGATGGGGCAAGAATCGAAGAAACTGCCACATCTTCCGTCAGCACCTCCGGACATGTCTCCTGGCCGCTGTCTGACCCAGCTGCCACTTGGTCAGAAATGGGGAAGCCTTCGGACCTTTACGAGGCTCCTTGGGCTCCGGTGCTCCCACTCCTGGTGACAGCGGCTATGACCGCTGTGACCGTGGGTAGTGCTCCGCTTCCCCTCGGTTTCTGACCAAGCCGCCAGATCAGGCAGGCTTCCTAGGTTGTCGACATCCCGGACGTGGGGAACTCCTGCTCTGGGGTCTTACGTGGCGGTTCCTCTCCTGGAACACCCCCACCCCCCTTGGCTCGCTCCCCCCCCCTGCAGAGGCCCTAGACTCAGGGGCCTGGATTTTCCTGGAAGCCCTACACTGCCGGTAGCAACTTTGCTCTCCATCCCTGAGCCTCCCTCTACAGGATCCTGCCCCCCTCCTCCCTCGCCGGAGAACAAGAGGTCCCTGTGCGCTGGCTGAGCACCTCTGGGGGCATCCTCACCTTCCTCACCTGCTCTCACTAACAACCCTGTTTGTGTTGTGTCTGTGTGTGTGTTACTCTCCGGTTCCACTCCCTCCTCCTCCGCAGGAGACACACTCCATACAACATTATTGGTGTTAGAAGCAGATAAATCAAGACATTCTGGGGGAGCTGAACTTGGGGGTTCAGTGGGTACATACTGCGACATTAGTCGCCCCAAGTCGGTCCCTAATAAAACGTTGGCAGGAATATTTGGTGTTACTCCCACCTCCCGCATCCCCCTCCCGGCACCCCAATCCAAATACACCATGGCAACGGGAAGTGCCGGCTCCACGCTACCAATCCCGGAGATGGAAAAGGTCTTTCCCGGTACAAAGTCTTGAGGGGACACCACCTCAGGCCATACCAGGGTTCGTTCAGCGCCAGTGTCCCGCAGTCCCATGACCGCAGAACGGCCTATGGTGACTGGTTGGATATTGTCCAGGGACCTACCACCACCCCCTCCCACACACAGAACATTGGGCACTCTCTGGGACTGGGATGGGGCCTTTTGGCGCTGGGGACACTCAGCCCTAAAGTGTCCTGGCTTGTTGCAATGATGACAACGTCTTACGTCTGTTCCTTGCCTGGAGAGGGCAACAAGGGGATACACCCCTTGTGTTCTGGGGGCTGGGGAAGCAGGGGCAGGATTGGGCTTACCCCCTCTCCAGGTGCTGCTGGCAGACTTCTTCGGCTCAGGCGCCCTGTTATTAGCATACTCATCTGCCAGGGCGGCTGTAGCAGAAGCCCCCCTTGGTTTTCGGTCACGGAGGAACTGTCGGAGGTCCTCTGGGCAGTTCCACAAGAACTGCTCCGTGACGAATAGTTCCTGGACCTCCTGGCGGGTAGTAATCGCTAGACCCGAGGTCCAGTGCTCTGCGGCTCTCAACAGCGCCCGCATATGATCGGTCCAGGTGTCCTTGGGGCCACGCAGCAGGCTCCGGAACTTCTGGCTGTACGACTCCGGAGTGAGGTTATACTGCAGGATCAGGGACTGCTTGATGCTGTCGTAGTCCTGTACCCCCCCGGCAGGTAAGTCCCCCAAGGCATCCAGGGACTTACCCCTCAAACGGAGGGTGAGGTATCTTGCCCACTGATCCCGGGCCAGATGGTGCTGAAGGCAGGTCCTTTCGAATGCCAACAGAAAGGAGTCCAGGTCTCCATCTTTCTCAAGCAGGGGGTAGTCCTCGGCTCGGACTTTACAGGTCTTCGCCTCCTGCTGTGCTGGAGGTGCTGGAAGGAATCCACGCTGAGCCAGGTCCAGTTGATGCTTGTGCTCCGCAGCTCGTTCTGCACGCTTCGCCTCTTCTATTCGCCGGCGTTCATCCTTGAGGAGCCGAAAAGTGGCCGTGTCACCAGACCGCTGACTGGCCAGGGCAGATTGCAGGAGGGCATCCATGCTGGACAGGTTGTGGTGGGCAGATGGTGGGCAGTCCACTGTGGGTCCAAATACTGGGGACTGGCTCCTTGAGGTGCCCGAGCTGAGCTCCTCCCCCCATGAGTAACATTGTCCTCCCCCACCTGCTCACCGACCAAAGCATTGGTCTTCTCCTTCAACTTGTTCCTGGTGCCTTCTGCCATCTTGGTAACCTTGGGTCACTGACACCGCTGCAACCCTGAGTTTGCACACACCTTGTTAGAATTTTACTCTGACCGTCTTGTGTTGGGCTGACCTTAAGACTCCAGCAGTGGAAATTACCACGGGCAGTCTTCAGTGTCTGTGAGTAGGGATCTCACGTACACTATACTCTGCAATCCCACCGCTCTGCCGCCAATGTGATGAAATGCCGGCAGGTGGGTGCAGCTCTCTGGCGCTCCCTTACCTCTCAGGTGAGTCAAGGTACTGCACCTAGAGTAAGTAGTGCCAGGAAGCTGCTACCAGCGGGGGAAAACACGGTGGTGTGTTGTCCCTTACACGTCACCAATCCGTGACGCCACGATACAGGCACAACTCTCTGGCGCCCCCTTGCCTCTCAGGTCCGTCAAGGTACTGCACCTAGAGTGAGTGGTCGCCGGAGAGGCCGTCCTGTAGCCCACTGGGTATTTGAGGCCCTCTGCAGTGAGGGCGGTATATATATTTCCCTGGCTGCGCCAGTAATATATATCCACACCTCCGACCGTCACTGCCAGCCTTCCTCAAATCCCCCAGATGGTATGCTGCCACCAGTTCTCATTTGATACAGCCCAGTCCGTTAATAGACTTGTATCGGGTCAAGAACCAACCCAGTAGAGTTTCAGCCAAGCGTTTCCGGACCAATGGATTCGTATATGCAGAGTAAAGGATACAGCCCACGATTAATTTATGATTTAATTGATTATAAGAATACACTAGATTACAATGCTATAGAATTAACTATTAATGTTGAGCATTCCGATACTGAAATATCGGGTATCGGCCGATATTCACTGTATCGGAATTCCGATACTTAATTCCGATACTTTTATAATATCGAATACCGGAATCGGAAGTTCCCATAATGCCTGCGCTCTGCAGTGTCTCTGAAGGATGACAAGCTGGATGGCAGCGCTCAGCTGCGATCCAGCCTGTCATCAGAATGCCATCCCAACGGGGGAGAATTCTCCTGATTGTTTAAAAGCCGGCGGGCGGTAAAAAGCCGCCGGCTTTTAAACAAGCACACAACCCCATACTACTTCCCCGCAGCCTCCCACCCCGATCCTCCGCTCCCCTCACCACCTCCAATCCCAATCGTAAATTAGGACCGGGAGGGGAGCGCAGCACCAAGGAGTGAAGGACCCGGGTGGGGAAGCCGGCAGTGAAAAGACTTCACCGCCGGCTTTCCCGTTCTGTGCTGCGCTTTCCCGCCGGTTATTTCAAATGAACAGCTGAGGTATCAGGTGATGCCGATCAGCTGTTCATTTGAAGTCGCCGCGGTGCCCTCAGAGGGTTCATGTGAGTTCATGCTTGACTGCATTGCATGAACTCACATGAACTTTCCCACGGCCGCACAGGTCAGCCTCACCTCCCGGACCCGTCATGATTAGTGTGTGTGCGGGGTGTGTGTGCGGGGTGTGTGTGTGCGGGGTGTGTGTGTGCGGGGTGTGTGTGTGCGGGGTGTCTGTGCGATGTGTCTGTGCGTGCAGGCAGACATAGGCCGATGTGACACTACTACTCCCATCGGCCTATGTCTGTCCCCCGTCCACTCGTGCCAGCAGGATCAGCTTGATGGGAGCAGTAGTTCCCATCAGCCTGATCCTGCTATTTAAATTGCCCTACTGTGTCCCCAATAAATGTTAGATACATGTCATTGGTGGCCAGTGGTTACTTAAAAGAAATTAGTTCATACATTACCTGTCCCCGCCGATCGCCACCTAAAATAAAGTAAAAAATAAAAAACTACACCTATACTCACCTAGACACCTAATTCCCCGAAGCCATCGATCTCCTGTAATAAAATATAAAATAATAAACCACAACCTTATCCTTACCCCTCCGTAGTAGTCCACGAGTGTCCCACGAAGATCTCCAGTTTAGAGCAGCCACATAGAATGTGACCGCTTTGAACCGCTGTCGCCGCTAGAATGACGGGGCCGTAAGGGTTCACCGGAGTTCAGGCAGCGCTGCTCCGGTTAGCTCCTTTACGGCACTGCTGTATCGTGAGAAATTCCCACGGTACAGCAGTGCCGTAAAGGAGGTCTCCGGAGCTGCGCTGCCTGAATGCACTCCGGTGACCTCAGTCAGTGGCTCCTGCTGCCGGGAGCGGACGTGTTCCCGGCAGCGTGAGCTTACAGCAGCCATGCACAGCTGTCACCTTCTCCAGATGTGACAGCTGTGCATGGGAGATCAGCGCAGGAACGTGGACAGGTAACTATTTTTTTTTAGTAAACTAAGAATTAAATAAAATGGTGTGTTTTATTTCAAATAAATTATTTTTTTCTGGGTGTAGTGTGTTTTTTCTTTTTAACACTTTGTAGGTTAGTAATGGGGGTGTCATATAGACGGCCATCATTACTAACCTGGGCTTCATGGCAGCTGGCGCTGACATGAACCCCACCACTATTACCCCCTGCCACCGCACCAGGGCAGCGTGGAAGAGCGAGGCTAAGTGCCAGAGTTGGCGCATCCTATGGATGCGCCATTTCTGGGGCAGCTGACGGCTGGTATTTCTAGCCTGGGAGGGGGCCAATATTCATGGCACCCTTCCTGAGCTATTAATATCAGCCCCCAGCTGTCTGCCTAGCCTTTGCTGGCTATTAAAATAGGGGGGACCCCACGTCATTTTCTTGGGGGGGGTCCCCCATTTTAATAGCTAGTAAAGGCTAGGTATTCAGCTGGGGGCTGATATTAGTAGCCTGGGAAGCTCCGTGGGTTTTACCCCCTTCCCAGGCTTCAAACATCTGCCCCAGCCGTCTGCTTAACCTCCGCTAGAGACTAAAATTATGGGGGATCCCACGCCATTTTTTTTAAAAATAAATCCTTTATTTTAACACTAAATGACATTTGAGGAGTTAATAAAGATGCAGTCCCTAAATTATTATTTATTTTTTAATTAATTTTTCCCAAAACTTTTGACGTGGGCTTCGCCATATTTTTGTATGCCAGCCAGGTACAGCATCCAGCTTCTATGAACGCGCCATTTTCCGGGGCGGCCGCGGACTGCAATTTTCAGCGGGGGGGGCAGAAAGCTTGGGCCTCCCTGCGCTGCAGATTCCAGCCCCCAGCTGCCTAGTTGTACCTGGCTGGACACAAAAATAGGGAGAAGCTCCACGTTTTTTTTTTTTTAATTATTTCATGAAATTCATGGAATAATTAAGAAAAAAGGGCTTCCCTATATTGTTGTGTCTGGCCAGGTACAAATAGGCAGCTGGTGGTTGGGGGCAGCCCGTTCCTGCCTGCTGTACCTGGCTGGACACAAATATAGTGTGAAGCCCCACGTCAATTTTTTTTTAATTATTTCAGGAAATTCATGAAATAATTAAAAAAAAATTATGTGGGGCTTCGCCCTATATTTGTGTCCAGTCAGGTACAGCAGGCAGGAACGGGCTGCCCCCAACCACCAGCTGCCTATTTGTACCTGGCCGGACACAACAATATAGGGAAGCCCTTTTTTTTTAAATTATTTCATGAAATAATTAAAAAAAAATTGACGTGGGGCTTCGCACTATATTTGTGTCCAGCCAGGTACAGCAGGCAGGAACGGGCTGCCCCCAACCAACAGCTGCCTATTTGTACCTAGCCGGACACAACAATATAGGGAAGCCCTTTTTTTCTTAATTATTCCATGAATTTCATGAAATAATTAAAAAAAAAAATGTGTGGCGCTTCGCCCTATTTTTGTGTCCAGCCAGGTACAACTAGGCAGCTGGGGGCTGGAATCTGCAGCGCAGGGAGGCCCAAGCTTTCTGGGCCCCACCCGCTGCAAATTGCAGTCCGCAGCCGCCCCGGAAAATGGCGCGTTCATAGAAGCGCCATCTTCTGGCGCTGTACCCAACTCATCCAGGGCCCTGGTGCGGTGGCTCACTGGGTAATAAAGGGGTTAAGGCCAGCTTGGCATTATCAGCTGGCCCTAAGCCCGAAATTCATGGGGTCACGCCAATATTAGACATGACCGCCATGAATTTCTAGTAAAGTATTTAAAAAAAACACAAACACCCAGAAAAAAGTCCTTTAATTGAAATAAACACACAATTCTTTATTGTTCTAAATTAAACCATACTTACAGTCACACCCATTCCAGCTGAAGCCAACGATCTCCTGCAATAAAAGTAAAATAATAAACCAACCTCATCCTTACCTTTCCATGGTTCCCACGACAGCTTCAGCTCTGCTACATCGAGATGACAGGCTGGACCGTAGCAGAACGCTGCCATCCAGCCTGTCATCCCGCAGACACTGAGAAGCGCAGGCATGTTTGCGCTCCTCAGTGTCTGGCTGTGACGGCATCCAGATGAGCCGAGGTCATGTCCAATGAACTCAGCTCACCTCATGCACGTCACTGACAGCGTGGGAAAATTCTCCTGCACTCAGCGCTTCAGCGTGAGAATTTTCCCACGCTGTCAGTGACGTGCATGAGGTGCGCCAAGTTCATTGGACATGACCTCGGCTCATCTGGATGCCGTCACAGCCAGACACTGAGGAGCGCAAGCATGCCTGCGCTTATCAGTGTCTGCGGGATGATAGGCTGGATGGCAGCGTTCTGCTGCGGTCCAGCCAGTCATCTCGATGTAGCAGAGCTGGAGCCGTCGTGGGAGCCATGGAAAGGTAAGGATGAGGTTGCTTTATTATTTTACTTTTATTGCAGGAGATCGTTGGCTTCAGCTGGAATGGGCGTGACTGTAAGTATGGTTTAATTTAGAACAATAAAGAATTGTGTGTTTATTTCAATTAAAGGACTTTTTTCTGGGTGTTTGTGTTTTTTTTAAATACTTTACTAGAAATTCATGGTGGTCATGTCTAATATTGGCGTGACCCCATGAATTTCGGGCTTAGGGCCAGCTGATAATGCCAAGCTGGCCTTAACCCCTTTATTACCCAGTGAGCCACCGCACCAGGGCCCTGGATGAGTTGGGTACAGCGCCAGAAGATGGCGCTTCTATGAACGCGCCATTTTCCGGGGCGGCTGCGGACTGCAATTTGCAGCGGGTGGGGCCCAGAAAGCTTGGGCCTCCCTGCGCTGCAGATTCCAGCCCCCAGCTGCCTAGTTGTACCTGGCTGGACACAAAAACAGAGCGAAGCCCCACGTCAATTTTTTTTAAATTATTTCATGAAATAATTTTTTTAAAAAAGGGCTTCCCTATATTGTTGTGTCCGGCCAGGTACAAATAGGCAGCTGGTGGTTGGGGGCAGCCTGTTCCTGCCTGCTGTACCTGGCTGGACACAAAAATAGGGCGAAGCTCCACATATTTTTTTTTTAAATTCATGAAATTCATGGAATAATTAAGAAAAAAAGGGCTTCCCTATATTGTTGTGTCCGGCTAGGTACAAATAGGCAGCTGGTGGTTGGGGGCAGCCCGTTCCTGCCTGCTGTACCTGACTGGACACAAATATAGGGCGAAGCCCCACATCAATTTTTTTTAATTATTTCATGAATTTCCTGAAATGATTAAAAAAAAAAAATACGTGAAGCTTCTCTCTATTTTTGTGTCCAGCCAGGTACAACTAGGCAGCTGGGGGATGGAATCTGCAGCGCAGGGAGGCCCAAGCTTTCTGCCACCCCCCCCGCTGAAAATTGCAGTCCGCGGCCACCCCGGAAAATGACGCGTTCATAGAAGCTGGATGCTGTACCTGGCTGGCATACAAAAATATGGCGAAGCCCACGTCAAAAGTTTTGGGAAAAATTAATTAAAAAATAAATAATAATTTAGGGACTGCATCTTTATTAACTCCTCAAATGTCATTTAGTGTTAAAATAAAGGATTTATTTAAAAAAAAATTGATGTGGGGCTTCGCCCTATATTTGTGTCCAGCCAGGTACAGCAGGCAGGAACAGGCTGCCCCCAACCACCAGCTGCCTATTTGTACCTGGCCGGACACAACAATATAGGGAAGCCCTTTTTTAAAAAAATTATTTCATTAAATAATTAAAAAAAAATTGACGTGGGGCTTCGCACTATATTTGTGTCCAGCCAGGTACAGCAGGCAGGAATGGGCTGCCCCCAACCACCAGCTGCCTCTTTGTACCTGGTTGGACACAACAATATAGGGAAGCCCTTTTTTTTCTTAATTATTCCATGAATTTCATGAAATAATTAAAAAAAAAAATGCGGGGGGCTTCGCCCTATTTTTGTGTCCAGCCAGGTACAACTAGGCAGCTGGGGGCTGGAATCCGCAGCGCAGGGAGACCCAAGCTTTCTGGGCCACCACCGCTGCAAATTGCAGTCCGCAGCCGCCCCGGAAAATGGCGCGTTCATAGAAGCGCCATCTTCTGGCGCTGTACCCAACTCATCCAGGGCCCTGGTGCGGTGGCTCACTGGGTAATAAAGGGGTTAAGGCCAGCTTGGCATTATCAGCTGGCCCTAAGCCCGAAATTCATGGGGTCACGCCAATATTAGACATGACCACCATGAATTTCTATTAAAGTATTTAAAAAAACACAAACACCCAGAATAAAGTCCTTTAATTGAAATAAACACACAATTCTTTATTGTTCTAAATTAAACCATACTTACCATCACGCCCATTCCAGCTGAAGCCAACGATCTCCTGCAATAAAAGTAAAATAATAAAGCAACCTCATCCTTACCTTTCCATGGCTCCCACGACAGCTTCAGCTCTGCTACATCGAGATGACAGGCTGGACCGCAGGAGAATGCTGCCATCCAGCCTGTCATCCCGCAGACACTGAGAAGCGCAGGCATGCTTGCGCTCCTCAGTGTCTCTCTGTGACGTCATCCAGATGAGCCGAGTTCATGTCCAATGAACTCAGCTCACCTCATCTGGATGCCGTCACAACGATCTCCTGCAATAAAAGTAAAATAATAAAGCAACCTCATCCTTACCTTTCCATGGCTCCCACGACAGCTTCAGCTCTGCTACATCGAGATGACAGGCTGGACCGCAGGAGAACGCTGCCATCCAGCCTGTCATCCCGCAGACACTGAGAAGCGCAGGCATGCTTGTGCTCCTCAGTGTCTCGCTGTGACGGCATCCAGATGAGCCGAGGTCATGTCCAATGAACTCAGCTCACCTCATGCACGTCACTGACAGCGTGGGAAAATTCTCCTGCACTCAGCACTTCAGCGTGAGAATTTTCCCACGCTGTCAGTGACGTGCATGAGGTGAGCTGAGTTCATTGGACATGAACTCGGCTCATCTGGATGACGTCACAGAGAGACACTGAGGAGCGCAAGCATGCCTGCGCTTCTCAGTGTCTGCGGGATGACAGGCTGGATGGCAGCGTTCTGCTGCGGTCCAGCCTGTCATCTCGATGTAGCAGAGCTGGAGCTGTCCTGGGAACCATCGAAAGGTAAGGATGATGTTGCTTTATTATTTTTCTTTTATTGCAGGGGATCGTTGGCTTCAGCTGGAATGGGCGTGATGGTAAGTATGGTTTAATTTAGAACAATAAAGAATTGTGTCTTTATTTCAATTAAAGGACTTTATTCTGGGTGTTTGTGTTTTTTTTTTTAACTTTGACTATGGGGTTAGTAATCGGGGTGTCTTATAGACGCCTCTCCATTACTAACCTGGGCTTGATGTCAGCTGGCATTATAAGCTGACATCAACCCCAACCCTATTACCCCACTGCCACCGCTACAGGGCAGTGGGAAGAGCGAGGCTAAGTGCCAGAATTGGCGCATCCTATGGATGCGCCATTTCTGGGGCGGCTGACGGCTGGTGTTTCTAGCCTGGGAGGGGGCCAATATTCATGGCACTCTTCCTGGGCTATTAAAATCAGCCCCCAGCTGTCTGCCTAGCCTTTGCTAGCTATTAAATTAGGGGGGACCCCACGTTATTTTTTTGGGGGGGTTCCCCCATTTTAATAGCTAGTAAAGGCTAGGTATTCAGCTGGGGGCTGATATTAGTAGCCTGGGAAGCTCCGTGGGTATTACCCCCTTCCCAGGCTTCAAACATTTGCCCCAGCTGTCTGCTTAACCTCCGCTAGAGCCTAAAATTAAGGGGAACCCCACGCCAATTTTTTTTTTAATAAATCCTTTTTTTTAACACTAAATGACAAGTACAGTAATCAACACTGTCACTGTACTTCATATATATGTGACTGACATGTTTCTATCTATCTAATCTATGTATGATTCTCTATTCTTTCTATTCTAAATTGTCGGGTACCGCTGCTGAATTGCCGGCCGGCTTTTTTAAAGAGACGGTGCACGAAAACACTAATATTTTTTTAAATAAATCCTTTACACTAAATGACAAGTACAGTAAGCAACACTGTCACTGTACTTCATATATATGTGACTGACATGTTTCTATCTATCTAATCTATGTATGATTCTCTATTCTTTCTATTCTAAATTGTCGGGTACAGATGCTGAATTGCCGGCCGGCTTTTTTAAAGAGACGGTGCATGAAAACACTAATATTTTTTTAAATAAATCCTTTACACTAAATGACAAGTACAGTAAGCAACACTGTCACTGTACTTCATATATATGTGACTGACATGTTTCTATCTATCTAATCTATGTGTGAAGCTCTATTCTGTCTGTTATAAATTGTCGGGTACCGCTGCTGAATTGCCGGCCGGCTTTTTTAAAGAGACGGTGCATGAAAACACTAATATTTTTTAAAATAAATCCTTTACACTAAATGACAAGTACAGTAAGCAACACTGTCACTGTACTTCATATATATGTGACTGACATGTTTCTATCTAATCTATGTGTGAAGCTCTATTCTTTCTGTTGTAAATTGTCGGGTACCGGTGTATGCGCTGATGAATTGCCGGCTTTTCATGTCATTCTACATTATTCTTAGTTGTTTTACTTCATGTAGAATTAACCTACAAGGAAAGAAAGGGTTTATTTTCATTCCGATATTTGTGTCCCATTGACTTGCATTGGTTTCCGGTATCGGAATCGGTGATATCCGATACTTTTTGGGTATCGGCCCGATCCAATCCGATACGATATTTCCTGATATCGGAAGGTATCGCTCAACACTATTAACTATACAACGGTATTTGGCCAGAATAAGAGATATAACAATTAGAAATACAAAACACAGGAATAACAACGATAAATCAGTTACCGTTCTTGTGGTGCAAGGGAGGCTTTGCTATCCCACAGGTTCAAGCTTAGTTGCAGTCGTCCAGGCCTCAGTAGCACAAGGCAAAGGTGCTCCTCCCACTCAGAGACCTGGACCCGACGTTAGGAGTTGTTCACATCATCTCCTGGGTCAAAACCTGAAGGGGGTTTCTGGCTGTCGGCTATACTAGAGTCCTGTCACGCCCACTCTTGGTGATGTCAGTTTACTATTCCCCGCCCCCCTACCAATGCCAGTTTTGGCTCCATTTGAGAAAAGTACCCATAACGTTCCCTGGGGTGATCTCATCATATCACCAGAGGTCTCGTCGTGATCCTACTCTTCTGGGGAAGCCATTGACTCTAAACATGCCTCCCCTGGGACCTTGTATATGGTTCTTCTAAATATCTAGCTTTCCAGGCCACTCATGGATTTATAAGTCCCATGATTGTGTACGCGGGCACCTTCCCCACATGATACATTTTATTCGGGTTCCCTAACTTCTATCGGCTGGTTATGAATTGATAGTATATCTGTAGCTTTTGGCGGCCATTTTCCACAAAGAAAGCACATGGTTTCTTGAGACAATGGAGAGGTTATCAGGCTTGCACAAATAGTTTGCTTCTGGTTTCAAGTGACATCAAGGTGTTAATTACCCCCTAGGGTCTCGCTGACTCTGTCCTGCTTGGACACTGTAGCGTCGGCATCCCTGCCTCCTGCTAGGCAGGGACGCCGTTCCCCTCACCTCTCCACTCCTTGCCCGGCGTCTTCCTCCCGCTCTGCTGGCAGCACGCGCTGCTTCCCGGTCACTGTGCTTAGGGCGCGCGCGCTCCCTCTCTCTTAAAGGGGCCGCGCGCGCCGTCCTAAGGAGTCCCCGGCCAATAGCCGGAGGACCTCACCATATATAAGGCACCTCCTTCAAAATGGAGGTGCCCGAGCAATGTTGTTGCAAAGCCTTTCAACTCTGCTTCAGCCCTCAGGTCCCGTTACCAGATACCTGCCAGTTACCTACCAGATTCCTGCTTGATACCTGCCTGATTCCTGTCTATCTGCTTGCATTCCTGCGGTCCGACAGTCTGCCTACCAGCACCAGCCAGTCTGTCTATGGATCAGTCTGCTCGCTCACCTGGGAGCGCCCACCTGCTACCTGCCTGCTAGCCTACCTGGAGGCTCTGCCGTCACTTGCTGTGACCACCTGCCTGTCCAGAGACTCTTGCCCGCTCACCTGGGAGCGCTCACCTGCTACCCGCCTGCTAGCCTACCTGGAGGCTTAGCCGTCACTTGCTGTGACCACCTGCCTGTCCAGAGACTCTTGCCCGCTCACCTGGGAGCACTCACCTGCTACCTGCCTGCTAGCCTACCTGGAGGCTTAGCCGTCACTTGCTGTGACCACCTGCCTGTCCAGAGACTCTTGCCCGCTCACCTGGGAGCGCTCACCTGCTACCCGTCTGCTAGCCTACCTGGAGGCTTAGCCGTCACTTGCTGTGACCACCGGCCTGTCCAGAGACTCTTGCTCGCTCACCTGGGAGCGCTCACCTGTTACCTGCCTGCTAGCCTACCTGGAGGCTCTGCTGTCACTTGCCGTGACCACCCGCCTGTCAAGAGACCGTTCCCGTCACGTGCCGTGTCCGTTCTGTCCTTCTACCCTGAGACTGTTCTTGTCACCTGCCGTGTCTACCTTCCCGCCTTCCCTGGGAGCCACCTGCCTCCTTACAAAGACTGCCCCTTTGTATAATAGCTCAGTGGTTCCACCTCCCAGACCCGTTACAGACACAACAAAGCTGACCCATCTATTTACCATATCAAAGAAGTTCCTGGAGACTGATCTCCAAAGGTGGGGGCAAATTGCTCTATTTACCAGGGGCTGGAGAAATGTGACATGGTAGGAGCTGTGTGAGGTATTTTTAGAAATGACAATAGGGAATATCTTCAGGTATGACGTATTGTAGCATCGGCTTCTCTGCTCACTGCTAGGCAGAGACGCCGTCCCTCTCACCTTCCCGCTCCTGGCGTGGCGTCCTCCTGCGCTCCCCTCCTCACTGCTGTCAGCGCGCTCTCCTCCCCGGGCTCTGTGCTTAGGACGTGCGTGCACGCTCCCCCTCTCTTAAAGGGACCGCGCGCGCCATCCTAAGGAGTCCCCGGCCAATGGCCGGAGGATCTCCCATATATAAGGCACCTCCTCCAAAATGGAGATGCCCGAGCAAAGTTGTTTGCACTGTGTCTGTTCTGTGCTTCAGCCCTCAGGTCCCGCTGCTAGCCTGACTCCTCGTCCTGCCAGCCAGCCTTTTATCTGCCCGTTACCTGCCGAGCCTGCCAGCCTGCTCTCCTGGAGCACTCACCTGTTACCTGCCTGTTACCTGTCTTGGCTATCAGTCCGCTCAAGTGGGAGCATCCGCCTCACCTGTCTGTCAGACCGCTCACCTGGGAGCGCCCACCAGTTACCTGCCTGTTACCTGCCTCGTCTGTCAGACCACTCACCTGGGAGCACCCGCCTGTTACCTGCTGAGTCCGTCAGCCCGCTCACCTGTGAGCGCCCACCAGTTACCTGCCAGTTACCTGCCTCGTCTGTCTGCCCGCTCACCTGGGAGCACCCGCCTGTTACCTGCTGTGTCCATCAGCCCGCTCACCTGGGAGCGCCCACCAGTTACCTGCCAGTTACCTGCCTCGTCTGTCTGCCCGCTCACCTGGGAGCACCTGCCTGTTTCCTGCCAGCCTGCCTGGAGACCCTGCTGTCACTTGCTGTGACCACCTTCCTGGTAAACCTAAAGACTGCTACTTGCCCTGCTTTCTCGAACTGTGTCCACCTGTCAGCTACCAGAGACTTCCGCCTGCTTGCCGTGTCCATCCACCATGCCGGTCTGTCCCAGCCATCTGACCCGTGGGAGCCACCTGCTCTCTTACAAGGTCGTCCCCAGAGTAGCACCTGGTCCCTCAGCCCGGATCCTCCCTGGTCACGGTGTCGTTAGCTGCCGTACGACCAGGGTCGGTTCGGGTGGATACTTAGTCACGCCCCTCTGGGTCCCTCCTTGCACCTCGGCACAGAGGTTCCACCACCTGGACCCGTAACAGTTTGCTCGGGCCCTGGAACTCAGTGGCACCCAAGCTCCCTCGCTCTCTGACCTATACCAGGAAGTCTCCCGTCAGAGATCCCAGCAGGAGTCCATCCTGAACCACCTGCGGAATGCCAACTCCCGCCTGGACACACTGACTGCTCCACCAGCAACCACCGCTAGTCGCACGACTCGCACCCCGGCAGCGCCGCTGCCCACCAATAACATGGCATCCTGCCCTGGACCCCGGCTTTCTGCACCTCCTCGTTTCGGAGGCGACCCCGCTCAAGCTCGGGGCTTCGTAAACCAGTGCACCCTGCACTTTGAACTCTTGGCTCATCAGTTTATCTCCGACCAAGCCAAAGTGGCATTCATCATGTCCCATCTCACTGGGTAGGCACTGGCATGGCTAAACCCCCTGTGGAAGAGAAGGGACCCCCTGGTGTCCGACCTGTCGTCTTTCCTCACTGCTTTCCGGAGAGTCTTCGATGAACGGGGACGTAAGACCTCATCTGCCTCCTGTCTGCTACGTCTCCGCCAAGGGAGTCTCACCGTGGGTCAATATGCCATACGGTTCCGCACCCTCGCTTCTGAGCTTGCCTGGGATAGCGAGGCCTTGGTGTCCGTCTTCTGGGAGGGCCTTTCCGGTCGGATTAAAGATGAGCTCGCCAGTCGGGACATTCCTACCATCCTGGATGACCTGGTGTCGCTGGCAACCCGGATTGACATCCGGTTTCAAGAGCGCACCAAAGAGACCACCCGTGAGAGAAAGTTTCCCCGCCTAGCTCCTACTTTCCAGAGACCTGTCTCCTCTTCTGTCACTCCCCGGGCGCACTCACCTGAGCCCATGCAGATCGACCAGACCAAGATGGTCAAATCTCGCCAAGAGTCACACCGAACCGAGGGGAGCTGTTTCTATTGTGGCAGTAAGGGGCATCTGATCCGTTCCTGTCCGGAGAGGCCGGGAAACTCCAGTGTCTAGGACCGCTCAGAGAGGTCGTCCTAGACAAAAGTAAGTCCTCTCCAACCCTGACTTTGTCTGTCTCTATCTCCTGGGGAGAGAACCGTCACTTTGAACTCGCCCACCTGGATTCTGGATCTGCTGGAAACCTCATCTCCCAGTCCCTGGTTGAGAAATACAATATTCCCACCAAGTCTCTGGCTGAACCATTGTCAGTCGCCTCCGTGGATGGAAGACTTCTCCCGGTGACCATCCTGCTCGTCACTGAACCCATAACCCTGCAGGTGGGAATGCTGCCCTCTGAGGAAATCTCATTCAATGTGCTGTCCAGACTCTCTCACTCCCTATTGCTTGGTCTACCCTGGCTACAGATATATGAACCCATATTGAACTGGCGATCCGGTGAAGTACTTCGGTGGGGACCAGACTGCCATAAGACCTGCCTGGTCCCGGTCCGCCCAGCTCGCCCTCCGCCTACTCCAGCTAATCTACCCGGTCTCCCGGCTCCAAACTGGCCCTTTGCGGACGTCTTCGGTAAAAAGGAAGCAGAGACGTTGCCACCCCATAGGCCATATGATTGCCCGATCGACCTGGTACCTGGCGCCACTCCGCCCCGTGGGCGTATCTACCCATTGTCTGCGGCAGAAACCCGGGCCATGTCTGAATACATTGAAGAGAATCTGGCTAGGGGATTTATTCGAAAATCTACTTCCCCAGCTGGAGCCGGATTCTTCTTTGTCAAAAAGAAAGATGGCTCGCTACGTCCCTGTATTGACTATAGAGGACTCAATCAAATCACGGTAAAAAACAAATACCCCCTGCCGCTCATCTCCGAGTTGTTTGATCGCCTCAAAGGCGCCAGGATCTTCTCCAAGCTGGATCTTCGGGGAGCATATAACCTGGTCCGTATCCGGCAAGGAGACGAGTGGAAGACAACATTCAATACCCGGGACGGTCACTATGAGTACCGTGTGATGCCCTTCGGTCTCTGGAATGCTCCCGCTGTCTTTCAAGAACTGGTCAACGACATCTTTCGCGATCTCCTGTACCCCTGTGTGGTGGTATACCTGGACGATATCTTGGTCTTCTCTCCGGATCTCCCCACACATCGGAGGAATGTTCGTCAGGTCCTGCTTAGGCTCAGTCAGAACCACCTCTATGCCAAGTACGAGAAGTGCCTCTTCGACCAGACCTCCCTTCCATTCTTGGGCTATGTTATCTCCCAGACAGGCTTGCGAATGGATCCCGAGAAGCTCTCTGCTGTCCTGAGGTGGCCCCGTCCGGAGGGGTGGAGGGCGATACAGCGATTCCTGGGCTTCGCCAATTACTATCGTCTCTTCATCCCACACTTCTCATCCTGGACTACTCCCATACCTGTGCTCACCCATAAGGGGGCTAATCCCAAGGTATAGTCGTCTGAAGCTGAGGAGGCCTTTCTTTCCTTAAAGAAGGCCTTCGCCTCTGCCCCAGTCCTGCACCGTCTGGACTGTAATAAACAATTCTATCTGGAGGTTGATGCCTCTTCCCCCGGAGCCGGAGTGGTACTCACCCAAAAATCTTCTACCGGGAGAATGGTAACCTGTGGCTTCTTCTCCAAAATCTTCTCCTCGTCTAAGCGCAACTACTCCATAGGAGACCATGAATTTCTAGCCGTCAAATTGGCGCTGGAGGAGTGGCGCTACCTGCTTGAACGGACTCTATACCCGGTGATCATCTACACGGATCACAAAAATCTGGCATATCTCCAAAATGCCCAGAAACTTAATCCGCATCAGGCCCGGTGGTCTTTGTTTTTTACCCGCTTCGACTTCATCTTACATTTCTGCCCAGCAGACAAGAATGTCAAAGCTGATGCCTTGTCCCGATCCTTCCTGTCCTCCGATCAAGAGGAGGAGCCTATGCACATCATCGACCCCTCCAAGGTGATGAATGTGGCCCCCTTGGATCTGACTCGTCTTCCACCCGGTAAGACTTTTGTAGCTGTATCAGATTGTGAGAAGGTTCTTCGCTGGGGTCATTCTTCTAAACTAGCTGGCCATGCTGGCCAAAAGAAGACCTTCCTGCTCATTACCAGGCATTACTGGTGGCTTACCCTGCGTAAGGATGTTGTAGACTTCGTCACGGCCTGTTCGTCTTGTGCCCGCAACAAAGTTCCCAGACATCTACCAGCCGGTCATCTTCTGCCCCTTCCCGTACCCGCTGCTCCATGGCAGCACATTGCTATGGACTTTATCACCGACCTTCCTGTTTCTGCTGGGTGTACAGTCATATGGGTGGTCGCTGACCGCTTTTCTAAAATGGCCTACTTCATTCCCCTGCCTGGTCTCCCATCTGCACCCGAGTTGGCTAAGGACTTTATCCGACACATTTTCCGTCTCCATGGCCTACCCCTCCACATCGTGTCGGATCGAGGGGTTCAGTTCACCTCACGCTTCTGGAGAGCCACATGTAAGCTGTTGGACATCACCCTGGATTTCTCTTCCGCTTACCACCCACAGGCCAATGGCCAAGTGGAGCGGATCAATCAGATCCTTACCAGCTACCTCCAGCATTTCATTAATGCCCACCATTCCGATTGGGTGGACCTCCTTCCTTGGGCCGAGTTCTCTTATAATAACCATGAGAGCGAATCCTCTTCCAAGTCCCCGTTCTTTATAGTTTGTGGCCAACATCCCCGGATTCCGGTTCCCGTCTCCGCTTCTGTGGACAACCCTGCTGCGGAGTCTCTTGTCAGCGAATTTTCTACCATTTGAGAGAGTACTAGGTCCGCTCTTCTTCTGTCTTCCGAGCGAATGAAGAGATATGCTGATAAGAGACGTCTGGATCCACCTCTATTTCGTCCAGGAGACAAGGTCTGGCTCTCCTCCAAACATGTGCGGCTCAAAGTACCCTCCTACAAGTTGGATCCTCGATTCATTGGTCCTTTTGAAGTCCTCAGGCAAATTAATCCAGTAGCCTACAAATTAAAACTCCCAGCCACTCTACGCATTCCCAACTCCTTCCACGTATCTCTCCTCAAACCCGTTATCCTTAACACTTTTTCCAACAATCCAGGTACTCCTCCTGCTCCTGTTTCTGCTGAGGACGTCTTTGAGGTAGAGAGTATTCTGGCCACCAAAAGGGTAATGGGGAGAACCTTTATTCTGGTGGATTGGAAGGGGTTTGGTCCTGAGGAGAGAACGTGGGAACCCAGGGAGAACATCAACGCCCCGCTTCTTCTTGAGAAATTTCTCTCTGTCCTAAAAAAGGGGGGCCTAAAGGGGGGGTACTGTAGCATCGGCGTCTCTGCTCACTGCTAGGCAGAGATGCCGTCCCTCTCACCCTCCCGCTCCTGGCGCGGCGTCCTCCTGCGCTCCCCTCCACACTGCTGTCGGCGCGCGCTCCTCCCCGAGCTCTGTGCTTAGGGCGCGTGCGCGCGCGCTCCCCCCCTCTTGAGGGGACCGCGCACGTCGTCCTAAGGAGTCCCCGGCCAATGGCCAGAGGATCTCCCATATATAAGGCACCTCCTCCAAAATGGAGGTGCCCGAGCAAAGTTGTTTGCACTGTGTCTGTTCTGTGCTTCAGCCCTCAGGTCCCGCTGCTAGCCTGACTCCTTGTCCTGCCAGCCAGCCTGTTATCTGCTCGTTACCTGCCGAGCCTGCCAGCCTGCTCTCCTGGAGCGCTCACCTGTTACCTGCCTGTTACCTGTCTTGGCTATCAGTCCGCTCACCTGGGAGCATCCGCCTGCCCTGTCTGTCAGACCGCTCACCTGGGAGCGCCCACCAGTTACCTGCCTGTTACCTGCCTCGTCTGTCAGACCGCTCACCTGGGAGCACCCGCCTGTTACCTGCTGAGTCCGTCAGCCCGCTCACCTGTGAGCGCCCACCAGTTACCTGCCAGTTACCTGCCTCGTCTGTCTGCCCGCTCACCTGGGAGCACCTGCCTGTTTCCTGCCAGCCTGTCTGGAGACCCTGCTGTCACTTGCTGTGACCACCTTCCTGGTAAACCTAAAGACTGCTACTTGCCCTGCTTTCTCGAACTGTGTCAACCTGTCAGCTACCAGAGACTTCCGCCTGCTTGCCGTGTCCATCCGCCATACCGGTCTGTCCCAGCCATCTGACCCGTGGGAGCCACCTGCTCTCTTACAAGGTCGTCCCCAGAGTAGCACCTGGTCCCTCAGCCCGGATCCTCCCTGGTCACGGTGTCGTTAGCTGCCGTACGACCAGGGTCAGTTCGGGTGGATACTTAGTCACACCCCTCTGGGTCCCTCCTTGCACCTCGGCACAGAGGTTCCACCACCCAGACCCGTAACACGTATCATACCTAAGATGGCGGCTAACTTTCATGACAGGGGCAAAAATAAACACATACACAATACCTTCACACGGGCCCAAAAGCTGCCAAAACACATAAAATTAGTGGCAGACACTAGGAAAGTGCCATCAATTGACCCAGAGTACAAGTAGTATAATTATTACTATTATTTATTATTATAGCAACATTTATTCTGTAGCGCTTTACATGTGAAAAGGGGTCACCGACTTCTACAAGAGGAGAGAAGACCCTGCTCGCGAGGGTGCACAATATACAAGGGATTGGTGAGGATACAGCTGGTCATGCAGCAGTATGCTGGAGCGAGGGGTACGGCAGATTGTACGCTTGTCAGAAGAAATAGTTCTTCAGCTTCCATTTCAAGGTTTCCCCGGTAGGCGAGAGACTGATGTGTTAGGGTACAGAGTTACACAGCAGGGTAGATGAACGGGACAAATCTTGTATGCAATTGTGGCAAGAAGAGATAAGAAGGAAGTAGAGAAGGAGATATTGGAAGGATGGGAGATTGTGTGCAGGTAAGTACAGGGAGGTTAGGTCACACAGGTATGGAGGAAGACAGGTTTTCGATGGCTTGGTATGCCAAAGTTAGGTTTTTCAAATGGAGTCTCTGGGGTACGGGGAGCCAGCACAAGGATTGGCAGAGAGAGGTGAATAGCGGGGTGATAGGTGGATTAGTCGGCCAGCACAGTTTAGGATAGATTAGAGGGATGCGAGAGTTTTAGAAGGGAGGCCACAGAGCAGGAGTTTGCAGTAGTCGAGGCGGTAGATGATGAGTACGTGCACGGGTGTTTTTATAGATTCAGGGTTGAGGAATGTGTGGATACCGGAGATATTTTTGGAGTTGGAGTTGGCAGCAAGTGGAAAGGACTTGGATCTGACGTTTGAAGGACAGGTCAGAGTGGGCAGCCATTGACTTTGATGGATAGGTCAGTTGGAGGGGTGAATGAGATGGTGGAAAGATGATGAATTCTCTTTTATCCATGTTAATTTTTACAAATCTAGCAGAGAAGAAAGCTGAAATAGCGGACACACATTGTGGAATTCTGGTTAGTAAGGAGGTGATATCAGGTCCAGAGAGGTAGATCTGTGTGTCATCTGCATAGAGGTGATACTGAAAGCCATGAGACTCTACGAGCTGTCCCAGGTCGAAGGTAGATGGAGAAGAGCAGGGGTCCTAGAACTGAATCTTGGGGGACACCGACACATAGGGGGCGAGATGAGGAGGTGGTGTGTGAGTAGGAAAAGTGACAATCCGATCGGTTAAGTATGAAGAGATCCAACATAGGGACAAGTCAGTGATGCCGAGACAGCGGTAGATGAGGGCCAGAAAGAATATGTGCTCCAGTAGATGACAAGCACATCAAGTGGCCTCTGCTCCTCTTCCTCCACCTTGACATCACACACAGTACAGTCTTCAGAGGTGGCACCCAAATTACCCTTGTTTTCCCCCATGTCACAACTCTCCAACTGCCCAACTGACTGTAGGGAACCACAGATGGGCGAGGCTGCAGAGTTGTTCACATATTCTATTCTGGGGCATCAGAGGTCTGATCCAAAACTTCACAGACTCAAGAGGAAGAAAGCATGTGTAGCGATGCCCAAAATTTTTTTCAGTTGATCTGGGCCCAGACGAAGTAGGGTCCGAGCAGAATCCAAACCCTTGTCACCAGATGTCAACCCCTGGTGGTGGGCATGGATGGGTTAGAGAATGAAACAAATACACACCAGAATATAGAGCACTAAACTAATATAGAACAGAGGTTGGAAAACTAAAGTACTAAACAGCTAGGGTTGGTGAACTAAACCACTAGACACCAGAAGATGGAGAACCAAACTAATAGACAACAGGAGTTGGAAAACTAAACTACTAAACAGCTAAGGTTGGAGAACTAAACTACTACACACCAGGGGATGGAGAACTAAACCACTAGAGACCAAGGTGTCACTAGCCAGCAAGTGTTGAAATTCCCAAGGCTTGCAGGACAAATCTCTGTATTTAACACTTCCTCCAAAGCTTCTGCCTCCTCCACCTCCTCTAGGGCCTTCACCTGTGCCCTCAACCTCTGCCTTACTGAGACACACATTAAAACAGTGCAGATAGAATCCTCCCCACCTCCGTACTGCGCAGCCAGGGCTCACCACAATCAGGCAGTGTTAAAATTAATATGCCTTGGCGATCGCAGTCATACAGCTGAAGAGTTGTGGACAGCTCTCCAGGCCTAGTTTGAGCAATGGTTGTCTCCACTGAACCTGGAGCAAGGGAAGGCCGTGTGCGATAATGGTCCAAACCTGGTAGTGGACCTATGCCGAGGCAACCTCAGACATGTGCCTTGCATGGCTCGCATCCTCAAGCTGATGATACACAATTTGTCTGCCACTCTCCCGGCCAGGATGCGCTGCTGCAGAAACCATGGTCTCTGCGTGCTCACTTAAAACTATAAAAACAGCAGGATCTTTAGTATAAAATCCAGACTCACCAATGTAACCTCTTAATCCTCGCAAGCTTCAACACAATGTTCTCAAGGTAGACAGCAGCGGTGGTCGGTCCCCTAGACAACGAGCAAACTCCTTCATGATGATAGAGGCCACCATCTCCTTAGCTTGCTGGTACTTTTCTGTGGGATTGAGCTTGTCTCCAAATAGTCAGGAATATCCAGAGAATGGCATGCCACGGTTTGGTATTAGCACCCAGTACCAGAAGTGAAGCCATCCACAATTTCCATATCTCAGGAATTTTATTTGGTAGACTGGCTGCCCAAACATTACTTTCTCACAAAGGAGCAGAAGACAGTGAGTTGCAGTAGTTGCAAGTTTCTCCACCATGACCTGTTTGTTATTGTTAAATATCAGAGGAAGAACAAAATTGGGCTTTGCCAAGGTGCCAGATTGCATCTTAAGACGTACAGATCCTGCCCTTGCGGGCTTACATTCTACAGGATGGTGGGGAAGAAGACAGTAGGTTGTGGGGTTGCAGTAGGTCCGGTGGTGTTGAGGTGACAGTGAGGTAATGGCAGGCTGTCGGCTGTCTTGAAGAGATGAGTTTTCAGGTTCCGTCTGAAGCATCCGAATGTGGTGGATAATCGGACGTGTTGAGGCACAGAACTCCAGAGAATGGGGGATATTCAGGAGAAGTCTTGGAGGTGATTGGGTGAGAAACAAATAAGTGTGGAGGAGAGAGGGAGGTCTTGAGTGGACCGGAGATTATGTAAGAGAATATATCAGGAGATTAGAACAGAGATGTATGGAAATGAAAGGTTATGGAAGGCTTTGTACGTCAGTGTTAGTAGTTTGAATTGGATACGCTGGGCAATTGGGAGCCAGTGAAGGGATCTACTGATAAGCGAGCGTGTTCGCTACTGCTCGGTGCTCGCCCGAGCATCTCACTGCTCGACATGCTCGGCGCTCGCTAAGTATTTACGGGGTTGCTCGGCAGAAGCGCGAGTCTCCTCCATGCATGTTTGGCACTCTTTACAGAGCCAATGAACATGCAGGGATTGCCTTCCACTCACTGTAATGCCGCAGCCATGTTGATTGTGGCATTACAGTGATTGGCTGGCCGCACAGAGTCATCAGGTCTATATCAGACCTGGGGCCGCCATGCTCGTCACAGTCACTCCGGAATCAGACAGTGTAGGGAGAGGTGCTGCTGAGCTAGGGAGAGATTTGCTTGTTTCTAGTTAGTGTAGGTGTACCAAACTATATTAGAGACACATATCCATCTCAACAAACAGTCCTTCTGAGGACTAATCCATCTGCAGAGATATCAGGCAGGCAGTGTATATAGGCAGGCAGGCAGGGTATATAGCAGACTGCAGTGCGCATAGCACAAGAGGCTCCATTCCAGTTTTGTCTGCTGCTGCTGCTGTTGATATTAGATATTTCTATAAATAGGCCCAGGTCTCAGGGGCCAGGAATAATTTTTTTTGGATCTTTATTCTCATTATTTGCTTAAAAAGCAATCCAGAGAACAGTTTTTCTGCGCCATTTGCTTGTTGGCACTGCGGAATAGTCAGGTCCTTTCCATATTACAGCGCTAAAAATCCAGCTCTTTAAAACTGTAGTTTGTCCATCACAAGGATCACATATAATTGCGCTGAAAATACTGCCATTTCTGGCCTCCATTAAAAATTTGTCAGTGTGCCAGTGAAGCAATTGACACCAGATTGCTGTTCAAAATAGTTACCTACAGGCCAGGTATTTAAAACTGTGTTTTCTCCATAACACGGATAACATATACATTTTCAGAAAATACTGCCATTTCTGGCCTCCATTAAAAATTTGTTTGTGTGCCAGTGAAGCAATTGACACCAGATTGCTGTTCAAAATAGTTACCTACAGGCCAGGTATTTAAAACTGTGTTTTCTCTGTCACATGGATCACATATAAGTTTTCAGGAAATACTGCCATTTCTGACCTCCCTTAAAAATTTGTTTTAGTGTGTCCGTGAAGCAATTGACACCAGATTGCTGTTCAAAATAGTTACTTAAAGGCCAGGTATTAAAACTGTGTTTTCTCCATCACACGGATCACATACAAGTTCTCTCCAAATTCAGTCATTTGTTGTGAGCGTGAAAGATATTGTCCTCTATTTAAAATGGGCAAGGCACGTGGCAAGGGAAGGGGAACTGGACGTGATGGTGATTGGTCATGCAGAGGCCGAGGCTGTGGGTAAGCTGAAATTGTGCCACAACAAACACCCACATCTTGTCGCTTGACCTTTCTGTCCCAATTAATAGGGGCCGCAGAACACCACTATTGAACATAGAGCAGTATGAAAAGGTTATTGGTTGGATAGAAGATAATGCTTCCAGTCACTTAGCCATCACCACCACCACTTTGTCTTCCACACGGTCAAGTCTCAGTAGCTGTGAGTCTGGGCAGCATATTCCTCACCCTGAACCTCCTTCCTCCCACCATGCCGAGTGCCCGGAGACAACTGATCCCACACTTGGACACTCCGAAGAGTGGTTCACTTTCTCATTTATAGATTCTGGCCTCTCGCCCGGTCTACTTGAAGCGGGGCAAGAGGAGATCGCATGTAGCAATGCCCAAATATTTGAGCAGCCACGGTCACGCGAAGGCGACGGTGGGAAAATGTCACAAGAGGTGGACCATGATGAGACACAATTGCCAGAAAGTCAGGAGGAGGACCAGAGTGTGGAAGTGGAAAACGATCTGGTGGATTATATAGTAACTGACCCAACCTGGCAGGAGGACATGCAGAGTGAGGAGAGCAGCACACAGGGGGAGGGAGACAGAGCACCTCAACAGGCAGGAAGAAGCAGTGTGGTGGGCGCTGAAAGAAGGCAGGCAACCATTCCCCGTAACACCAACACGAAGGAAGTTGCCAGTACAACTGTTAGGTCTTCCCGAGTCTAGTTGTTTTTTAAAGACTCTGCCGATAACCCCAAAAGGCCATTTTCACCACCTGCTAGGCATCAGCAGGGATGGCAAAACGACCAGCCTCACCACCACCAGCATGGTCAGGCACATGGCAGCAAAGCACCTGACTTTGTGGGCCGAACCCCAGGGTCCAGGAACAGTGTCTGCGGGTGGCACCATTGCTTCTTCCGCTGTTGTGCATGCACATTTATGCTTGTGGAGACGGAAGCATTCTGCAACCTGATGGCGGCGGCCGTCCCTCGGTACTCAATCCCCAGCCGCCACTATTTCTCCCAGTGGGCTGTCCCCGCATTACACAAGCACGTGTCCTGAAACATTAGCCATGCCCTCAACAACGCAGTTACCGTGAAAGTCCACCTGACCACAGACACGTGGAGAAGTGTTTGTGGACAAGGATGGTTACATCTCGCTGACGGCACACTGGGGGTTAACATAGTGGAAGCTGAAACCCAGTCGGACCTTGGGACTGAACACGTCCTCCCGACGCCAAGGATTGCGGGCCCTAGGTGAATCAGGGTTGCCCCCACAGTCTACAGCTCCTGCACCTCATCCTCCTCAGCCTCCTACTCCTCTTCAGCCTCCATCGCCGAAATCACCACATTAAGTCACAAGCTGGAAGCAGTGCAGCACTGCCTCGGCCAAGCGACAACAGACTGTGCTGAAGCTAATATGCTTAGGTGACAAACCGCACAATGCTGAAGAGTTGTGGACAGCTCTGAAAGAGCAGGCAGATCTGTTGCTCACACCGCTGAACCTACAGCCAGGCATGGTCATGTGTGACAATGGCCTGAACCTGGTGGTGGCTCTGAGGCGAGACGAGCTCACACATATACCATGCCTGGCCCATGTGCTTAACCTCGTGGTTCAGCGGTTTCTCAAATCCTACCCGGAGCTGCCGAATCTGCTTGTTAAAATACGCCGTCTGTGTGCCCATTTTAGAAAGTCACCTACAGCTTCCACCGCCCTTGCTGTGTTTCAGCAGCGTTTGCAGCTTCCGGCTCAAAGACTGGTATGTGATGTTCCCACACATTGGAACTCTACACTGCAGATGTTGGGAAGGGTTTGTGAGCAGAAGAGGGCAGTTGTTGAGTACCAGCATCAACAAGGCCGTCGGTGTTCAGTTCAGACTCCACACATAAGACCTCAGGAGTGGACATGGATTTCAGACATATGTACCATCCTCCAAAACTTTGAGGATTCCACCAAGATGGTGAGCGGCGATGACGCCATAATTAGCGTCACCATCCCACTTCTCTGTCTTCTGAAATGCTCTCAGAGAGGAGGAGGAGGAGAGCATGGTCAGTCATCCTCTTGGTGAGGACACGTAAGTCTTGCCTGTTAGCAGTCTGGCACGCATGGCTGAGTTTATATTATGCTGCCTTACCCATGACCCTCGCGTTCTCAAAATTTTGGGTGACAGTCATTACTGGTTGGTGACACTTCTAGACCCACGCTACAAGGAGAACTTTATATCTCTTATTCCTGAGGCGGACAGGTCTACAAAAATGGGGCAGTACCAGAAGGCCCTTGTTGCGGAACTATTAAAAAAATTCCCATCTGAAAACGCTGGTGGCAGAGGTCACAGTTCGTTGGACAACCAAGGAGTGCAGGCAATAGAGACACAAATGCAATCCATCAGAGGCAGGGGAACACTGTCAAAGTTCTGGGACAGTTTTCTCAGACCCTCCCATCGCACAGGCCCTGAGGTGTGGGGTACTCTCACTAGGAGTGCAAAGTTTGGGAAGATGCTGAGAGAGTACCTTCCTGACCGTACCAACGTGCTCCGTGATTCCTCTGTGCCTTATAATTATTGGGTATCCAAGCTGGATACGTGGAATAAACTGTCTCTCTACGCCTTGGAGGTCCTGGGCTGCCCTTCCGCTAGCGTTTTATCAGAGCGGATTTGTTGTGCCGCTGGTGGAATTATAACTGATAAGCGCATTCACCTGTAAACTGAAAATGCTGACAGGCTAACTCTTATAAAAATGAGCAAGGGCTGGATTGGGCCACACTTCTCAACACCACAGAATGATAGAGTAACAAAAACTCAAATCCAGTGTCTTTTTTTGGGAGGTGTATTTCCATGCACTTCTTCACACCCACACATGGGTATATGCTTCCTGATTTTGGCTGTTTGCTCTTGCCCTCCTCCTTCTCCTCATCCTCATCCTCCACCACTATATCACCAGGGTGACCGTGGTCGGTGATGCAACACCCACATAATTTTTTTAAAGGGTGTTTATGATGCCCGGAATTTTTTTTTTTATACAGTATGTTCATGAATACCCCCCAGGGGTAAATGTTTGTCAGCCCATACACTTAGTGCATGTGTATTACAAGTATAGGAGACCCGCTCCTTTCTAATGGGAACATTTTTTTTATGAGGCCCTCTAAGTCTCTTCCAAGGGGCATTGGAGTGCCTCCCAATTTTTGTCAGCCCCTGCATTCATTGCATAGGCCAACACTATGGGAGACCCTCTGCTTTCTAATGGGAAATTGTCGTTACTATGGCCCTGCTCTATGTGTCTTTAAATTTTTAGTGGGGTTTTTCCTAAAATTGGTCAGCCGTTGGACTCCCTGCATACCCTATATCTGTATAGCAGACTCTCTCCTTTCTAATTGGAGTTTTCTCGTTACTGTGGCCCTGCTCTATGTGTCTTTAAATTCTTAGTGGGGTTTTTTGCTAAAATTGGTCAGACGTTGGACTCCCTGCATACCCTATAACTGTATAGCAGACTCTCTCCTTTCTAATGGGAATTTGTCGTTACTGTGGCCCTGCTCTATGTGTGTTTAAATTCTTAGTGGGTTTTTTCCTAAAATTCGTCAGCTGTTGGACTCACTGCATACCATATAACTGTATCGCAGACCCTCTCCTTTCTAATGGGAACAAGGTGGCGTTCATCATGTCTCACCTCACCGGAAGCATTGGCATAGCTTAACCCTCTATGGGAAAGAGGGGATTCCCTGGTGTCCGATCTTCCGGCCTTCTTCACTGCCTTCCGGAAGGTTTTCGATGAACTCGGACGAAGGACCTCTACTGCCTCCTCATTGCTCCGTCTCCACCAAGGGAGTCTCACTGTGGCCCAGTATGCCATACGGTTCCGTACCCTCGCTTCTAAGCTTGCCTGGGACGAGGCCCTGGTGTCCACCTTCTGGGAGGGCCTTTCCGGTCGGATGTAGGACGAGTTAGCCGGCCAGGACGTTCCTACCTCCCTGGATGACCTGGTGTCACTAGAAACCCGGATTGACATCCGTTTCCTAGAACGTGCTAAGGTGACTACCCGGGAGAGAAGATTTCCTCGTCTTGCTCCTGCTTTCCAGAGACCCACTTCCCAACCTGCAACTCCCCGGGCACGCTCGCCCAAACCTATGCAGATCAACCAGACCAAGATGGTCAAATCTCGCCAAGAGACATGCTGAGCCGAGGGGAGCTGTATCTACTGTGGCAGTAAGGAGCACCTGATTTGTTCCTGCCCGGTGAAGCCGGGAAACTCCAGTGTCTAGGACCGCTTGGAGAGGTCATCCTAGGCAAAAGTAAATCCTCTCCATTCTTGACTTCATCTGTCTCTATTTCCTGTGGAGAGAACCGCTTCTTTGAAACCGCCCACCTGGATTCCGAAGCCGCTGGGAATCTCATTTCCCAGTCCCTTGTAGAGAAGTATCAGATTCCTACCAAACCTCTAACCGAACCATTGGCAGTCGCTTCCGTGGATGGAAGGCCCCTTCCGGTGACCATCTTGCTCGTCACTGAGCCTGTAACCCTTCAGGTGGGAATGCTGCACTCAGAGAGGATTTTCTTCCATGTGCTTTTCGGACTCTCTCACCCCCTTTTGCTAGGTCTACCCTGGCTACAGAAACATGAACCCGTTCTGAACTGACAATCCAGTGAGGTGCTCCGTTGGGGGCAGGATTGCCATGAGACCTGCCTGGGTCCGGTTCGCCCGGCTCGATCCCCATGTACTCCGACTAATTTACCCCGTCTACCGGCACCCTACTGGTCCTATGCTGATGTCTTCAACAAGAAGGAGGCAGAGACTCTGCCACCCCATAGGCCATATGATTGCCCTATCGACCTGATACCCGGTGCTACTCCACCCCGTGGGCGTATCTACCCGTTGTCGTTGGCCGAAACCTGGGCCATGTCGGAGTACATCAAAGAAAATCTGGCTAGGGGATTCATCCGGAAATCTTCCTCCCCGGCTGGAGCTGGATTCTTCTTCGTTAAAAAGAAAGACTGTTCACTACGTCCATGTATCGACTATAGAGGCCTCAACCAAATCACTGTCAAAAACAAACACCCCCTGCCGCTCATCTCTGAGCTGTTCGACCGCCTTAAAGGCGCGAAGGTCTTCACCATGCTCGATCTTCGTGGGGCGTATAACCTGGTCCGGATCTGCCAAGGAGACGAGTGGAAGACGGCATTCAATACCCGGGACGGTCACTATGAATACCGTGTGATGCCCTTCGGTCTCTGTAGTGCTCCCACCATCTTCCAAGAATTAGTTAATGACATCTTCCCTGACCTCTTAAATTCTTGCGTGGTTGTGTACCTGGACGACATCTTGGTCTTCTCTCCGGATCTTCCCTCACATCGGAGGGATGTTTGTCAGGTCCTGCTTAGGCTTAGGCAGAATCACCTATATGCAAAATTTGAGAAATGCCTCTTCGAGCAGTCCTCTCTTCCGTTCCTGGGCTATATTATCTCTAAGACAGGTCTACGGATGGACCCCGAGAAGGTCTCTGCCGTCTTAAAGTGGCCCCGTCCGGAGGGGTTGAAGGCGATTCAGCGATTCCTGGACTTCGCCAACTATTACCGTCTCTTCATCCCACATTTTTCTTCCCAGACTGCACCCATCTCTGCGCTCACCCAAAAGGGAGCAAATCCTAAGGAATGGCCGTCCGAAGTGGAGGAGGCCTTCCTCTCTTTAAAACAAGCTTTCTCTTCTGCCCCTGTGCTGCACCGTCCAGATAACAACAAACAATTCTTTCTGGAGGTTGATGCTTCCTCTTCCGGACCCGGAGCGGTGCTCACCCAGAAATCTCCATCCGGGAGAATGGTAACCTGCGGCTTCTTCTCCAAGCTCTTCTCCTCGTCTGACCGCAACTACTCCATAGAAGACCAAGAACTGCTAGCCATAAAATTGGCGCTGGAGGAGTGGCGTTACCTGCTCGAGGGGAGTCTGCACCTGGTGGTCATCTATACTGACCACAAAAACTTGGCTTGTCTTTAGAACGCCCAAAGACGCAATCCGCGTCAGGCCCGGTGGTCTTTGTTCTTCGCCCGCTTTAACTTTACCCTACATTACCGCCCGGCGGACAAGAACGTTAAATCAGACGCCTTGTCCCGATCCTTCCTGTCTTCCGATCAAGAGGAGGAGCCTATGCATATCATCGATCCCTCCAAAGTTATGAAAGTGGCCCCCTTGGAGCTGTCTCGTCTCCCACCCGGTAAGACGTTTGTAGCGGTTCCGGATCATAAGAAGGTTCTTCACTGGGGTCATTCATCCAAACTAGCCGACCATGCTGGCCAGAAGAAGACCTTCCTGCTCATTACCCGGCATTACGAGTGGTCTACCCTGCGCCAGGATGTGGTAGACTTCGTCACGGCCTGTTCGTCCTGTGCCCGCAAAAAGGTTCCCAGACATCTTCCTGCCAGCTGTCTCCTACCTCTTCCCATACCTGCTGCCCCATGGCAACACATTGTTATGGACTTTATTACGGATTTCCCTTTTTCTGCCGGTTGTATGATCATTTGGGTGGTCGCTGACCGCTTTTCTAAAATGGCCCACTTCATCCCTCTGCCTGGTCTCCCGTCTGCATCTGTGCTGGCTAAGGACTTCATCCATCACATCTTTCATCTCCACGGCCTACCCCTCCACATTGTGTCTGATCGGGGAGCCCAGTTCACTTCGCGCTTCTGGAGAGCTGTGTGTAAGCTGCTGGATGTCACTCTGGATTTCTCCTCCGCTTACCATCCGCAGTCCAATGGCCAAGTGGAGCGTATCAACCAGATCCTTACCAGCTACCTCCAGAGGTTCCACCAGCCGGATCCGTAACACATACTAATCCATTTTTCAGGATTTTATTTGAGTCCCGATCTTGGAATAATACAGTTACATATCTGTTTATAATATTTTTTATTTCCTGAAATTGGCAACTATATGCGGTGCTGAAAATGTATTTTTATGTCCATATTATTAGATTTTATTATTATTGGTTTCTTGTTGTTATTAATTCCATCATCTCTGTTGTTTAAATTAGTATTTCCTACAAGAACTTTTTTTTAATGCTGAATCAATATGTTTTTTCTTATACCCCCTTTCCATTAATCTAGATGTTGCTACCTTTGCTTGTTCATTGAATAGTGTGATATCAGAGTTATTTCTATAAATTCTATTTAATTCACCATAGGGGATTGAATTCACAGTATGGGCGGGGTGGCAGCTGTCTGCTCTAAGTGTAGTGTTTCCACTAATAGGTTTTCTATAGTTGCAGTATCTAACCTTTTGTTGTTTTACATCCCCTATGAGATACAAATCCAAAAAGCTGATTTTATCCTACGGTTCAGTATAAGTAAATTTTAAATTTACATCATTAGCATTGATATAGGATAAAAAATATGGGATTTTTTCCACTTCTCCCACCCATATTAGTAAAACATCGTCCAAATATCTAACATATAGTTCAATGTTATTTTTAAAAGGATTTTTGTCTGTGAAAATAGTACTTTCTTCCCACCATGATACAAAAAGTACGGCTAAAGATGGAGAGAAACATGAGCCCATTGGGCAACCTTTAATTTGGAAATAATATTCTTCATTGAACATAAAAAAAATTAGGCTCAAGGAGATATTCAGTACTACGGATAATCATTTCCTTCATTTCGTCCGTATAGCCGCTACATTTTTGTAAATGGTGGAACACAGCAGTTAAGACTAGATTATGTGGAATAGATGAAAACAGATTTACCACATCACATGATAGAAATTTTGATTTTTCAGACCATTTTACATTTTTCATTTAATCAATTACTGATGACGTATCTTTTAAGTAACCCGGTGTTCTGGGAATTAATGGCTGTAGATAAAAATCTACCCATCGACATAAATTTTCATTCAAAGAAGAAATACTCGATATAATGGGGCGTAAAGGTGTAGGAAATTCTAGTTTGTGGGTTTTAGGGAGCCCATGAAAAATTGGTGTTATCGGATTGTCAGGTATAATATTATAACTAATTTTTTCAGTAAACACCCCCATTTTTTTCTCCATCTTCAACCAATTTACTCAAGATTTTTCTGTATGATTCTGTAGGATTAAATTGTATTCTTTTATACGTCTCATTATGATCCAGGATATCATAAACACATTTTTCATAGAGTTTCTTATCCATAAGAACAATGCAGCCTGCTTTGTTGGATTTCTTAATCACCAGGTCATCTCTTTTGGATAAGCTGGTGATTGCTTTTTTCTCATCTATAATTAGATTTTTTTTTTTATAGGATACACTTTGTTTAATTTTTTGAGAACGTTCTATCAAATTGTCCTTTGGTAGTGCATTGAGCTGTAAGGTGGATTGCTGCTAAAAGGGAAAAAAAAACTCTTTAAATCTTCTTCCTTAGCGAGTGTGAACGAGCTGAGTGTGACTTTTCAGTGAATAGGTAATTGGGAATCCTGCAGAAAATACCTGTGTGAATTGCTGTGAATTGCTGTGAATTGTTGAATTGTGAACTGCTGAGTGCTATTCTACCTGTTTAGTTTTACTGGGCTTTTTAAAACCTATTTTCTCTCTACAGTTTTAAAGTCTCTTATTTTTCTACTTGTGTATTTAAGCGTTAACTACATTGCATTTAAATCCTGAGGTGTAGCTATACTCACAAGGGGTTAATTAAGGGTGAGTGGTCATAATTAAGGGTTTATAAGGGGCAGCTGGTTGGGGCATCCAGTCCTTTGGTAGTGCATTGAGCTGTAGGGTGAATTGCTGCTAAAAGGGAAAAAAAACAAAACTCTAAATGTGTGAACGAGCTGAGTGTGACCGGAGTGTACGTGCAAACGGAAGTAAGTGTGTGACTTGTTTTTCAGTGACTTGGATTCAAGGAGTTTGGAAGGGAGGAATTTGGACTGAATTGCTGTCTGTATTTTATTAATTCTTTACATTTCTTTTTACTTAACATTTCTGTCTAGGGCAATTTCCATAAGGAAATGAGCTCCATTATTGACAATGCTATCCAGTGTACATCTTGCCACATGTATGCAATTCTTGAACAGCCGGTCGTGGATGCATACTGCTGTGCGAGATGTGTTCACATTGTGCATTTGGAAGCCCAGGTACTGGATCTAAATGAGGAGCTGGCAACACTGAGATCCATTGACAATATGAAAAGGAGTCTGCTGCTCACTGAGCAGCTGCTCAATGGGGTATATGTGGGGGAGGGTGTTAGCAGGGAGCTGCAGGACAGTGAGGCAGCTAGCTGGGTGAAAGTTAGAAGGGGAGGTAGTGGGAAGAGTGCCAGGGAGGCTAGTCCTGATCTGGCACACCCCAATAAGTTTGAAAAGTTGGCAGATGAGGGGAGTGTCGGTACAGGGGTAGCACTGCTGCAGCAAGGCATGTCCTCTGAAAGCCGGAGGAGTGTCAGCTCCAGTAAGGGGGGAAATAGGAGAGCAGGGCAGGCCAGGCAGGTGCTTGTAGTGGGGGACTCAATTATTAGGGGAACAGATAGGGCAATCTGTCATAAAGACAGGGATTGTTGAACAGTGTGCTGCCTACCTGGTGCTCGAGTCCAGCACATCGCTGATCGGGTTGACAGATTACTGGGAGGGGCTGGTGAGGACCCAGCGGTCATGGTGCACATTGGCACAAATGACAAAGTTAGAGGTAGGTGGAAGGTCCTTAAAGATGATTTCAGGGAATCCGGCTGCAAGCTGAAAACAAGGACCTCCAAGGTGGTATTCTCTGAAATACTACCTGTACCACATGCCACGCCAGAGAGCGAACGGGAGATTAGGGAGATAAATAAGTGGCTCAGGAACTGGTGTAGGAAGGAGGGGTTTGGGTTCCTGGAGAACTGGCCCGACTTCTCAGTTGGCTACAGATTCTACGCTAGGGATGGGCTGCATCTCAATGGGGAGGGTGCAGCTGTGCTGGGGGAGAAAATGGCTAGAAGGTTGGAGGAGTGTTTAAACTAGGGATTGGGGGGAGGGTATTCATTTTATAGGTGGGGAAGATAGTGCAGATAGTGACCTGGGAACAAATGAAGAAATTGGGGGTGGGGTTAGAAAAGTCAATATAGTAAGAAGGAATAGAGGAACAGAGAGACGCATAAAATGCATGTACACTAATGCCAGAAGCCTCACCAATAAAATGGAGGAATTAGAATTAATTTTGTTGGAAAATAATTATGACATGGTGGGGATATCTGAGACATGGCTGGATGAGAGCCATGACTGGGCAGTTAATTTACAGGGTTATAGTCTGTTCAGAAATGACCGTACAAAAAGCGAGGAGGGGGAGGGGTGTTTATATGTAAAATCATCCTTAAAACCCATCTTGGGTGAGAATATATGTGAATCTAATGAAAATGTAGAGTCCCTGTGGGTGGAGATAAGGGGAGGGGAAAAAATAATAAATTACTGATAGGGGTTTGTTATAAGTCTAAGACTGGGTTTCAGTTAACAGTGGGGTACCACAGGGGTCATTATTGGACCCGCTTCTTTTTAACATATTTATTAATGACCTTGTAGGGGGCATACAGAGTAGTATTTCAATATTTGCAGATGACACTAAACTCTGCGGGGTAATCTATACAGAAACGGACAATTTTATATTACAGGAGGATCTATGTAAACTAGAAGCTTGGGCTAATAAATGGCAAATGAGCTTTAATGGGGATAAATGTAAGGTAATGCACTTCGGTAGAGGAAATAAAATGTATAATTATATGCTTATGTGTTGCCCAGGGGGATATAGGGGACTCGGTACCGTGGCCTTTTACCTTGCTTAGGATGTCACGGCAGTCGTCTCCCGGGCCCGTACTCTGGGGTCTCTCTTGAAAAAGGGGTTTTTAGTGTACAGTTTGTTTCGTGATGCCACCTGTGGTTCCCGGTAATGGTTACCGACGCAGCTGCAGAACTCCGGGGGTGATGAGATGGCAGCTGGGATGTTTCTGCTCCCCACAGGCGGAGCAGACCCCCGGGGCAGAGTTGAAGGAAGGGATGCAGGTGAGAGATGGCCAGGTCAGGGGGAATGACGGACACGCACACAGGGTATTCACTTCAGTACCTTTACTGGTGTAATGGCAGGTATGGTCCAGGGTACTATCTAGGAAGGGTGTACTTCAGGACTTCTCCCCAGTGAGCGGGTATAAGGCTTCCTGATCCGTGTCTCCCTCTCTCTAAGCTTCTAGCCAGCCTGGAACTTGGCCTAGCTTCTGTGTTGTGTTGCTCTCTCACCTGACCGCTTGGTAGTAGGACCTTTCTTTGGCAATCACTCTCCCTGGATGCCGGGGTCTTCTTGGTTCCTAGTCCTGTTATTGCTGGTAGCTTCAGGATGACCAGGGGTCTGGAAGCCTCCTGGTATGCCGTTAGTCCCTACTGGGTATAGAGGACCCTGTAGGCGCGGACCTGCTGTCCGGTTTGTGTCTTGGGGTGAGCCTATGATGCTCCTCTGCCCCCTCAAGTCCTCTCTCCTCTCCTCTTTGCCTCCAGCCACACTAGGGGCCCTCAATACAGCAGCAGATGTGCTGCGTCTTCACTGCTCTCAGTGGCAGCACACTCTCTGAACTCTCTCACTAAACTCACTGACTGCCTGGCTCCAACCTCCATATATATACCCCTAACAGGGCTCCCTCTGGTGGTATGAGGTGGAAGGGTGGAGGTGTCTGTTTGTAATGAGGGCCTCTTGTGGAGAAGTCTGTCCATGCACCCTTTTGGTTCCTGTGGTACCTGTGAACAGCAGGGTGCCACATTCCCCCCTAATACAATTCAGTACTCCTGGACTGAAGCATTTTGTAACAGGTTACAACAATAACAATAATTATAACAACAATAACAATAATAAGTAAGTCCCGTAACCCGGTGACCATTTCACCGATGAAAGTGTAAAATGAGTAGCATGAGGGACCAGCCTGAAAACCCTCAACGTAGGCCCTGGGCGTGGCTACAGGGCATAAGTGATCCAGGTGTTGGACCACGTCTTCGGCCTCGCCAAACGGGTTTTTGTTCAGTGGTTAAATAAGGGGGCACTTTTGATGAGTGCAAATATTTCCAAGGACAGTTTTTGGCTGCTCACAGTCCTCAGCCTACAAGTCTCTGTACCCTGACGGGTAACTACAGGCACACATTAATTTCAGTTTACACAATAAACAATAGGCAATACCCAGCTGGGTAACTATTTATACTTTAGGCATTTTTGTATTTTAATCCCTAAACCTGGCAGAGGTTTGGCCTTGTGTGCTGCGCGTGGACCTTCGTAGGACTGGGGTGATACTGGTCTCTGTGCATGCACTCTCTGCTAACCTATCAGGTGTACGTTCTGGTAGATTATAAAACTGCCTCAATCTCGCTATGGGACTGGCTAGTGCACTGATTACTGGGCCTTCAGGCTCTGCTTCAACGAGTAATCCTCCTCTGACTGGGGACTCTTCCTGTTCCTGAGCAGTTTCTTGTAGGGCGCTCACAGGTTTTTCTTGTGGTTGATAGAAGAGTATTACTGGTATAATAACTGCTCCATCAAGTTGAGGCCAGTCCACAGGGAAATCTCCTAGAACTGTGTGAAGCACATCTTCCTTGGGTTCTTCTGGTGCTATAGGAGGTGCTTCTTCCTCCGTTGTCTTCAGTAGACCTGAGCACACTTTCAAGTGGTCTCTTGAGACTGTTGCGGTTGTCTTACCTCCATCCTTACTAATCAGGCAGGTTTTACCGTTGTCAAATCTGGAGTTTAGCACAGCGTAGGGCTCTCTTTCCCACTGGTCATCGAGCTTGTGACCTCTTCTTTTCCGCTTTAGCACTATCTCTCCAGGTGACAAGGGTTCTGCTGGTGCATGTTTGTTAGGCTATGTGCCCACGATGCAGAAATGCTCAGGATTTTTTCCTGAGCATTTCTGCATCTCCCTGGCAGAAAAAAACGCATGCGGATTGTACATGCGTTTTCCTGCCAGGGACATGCGCAAGTGAAGCGTTCTTCACTTGCATTTCCGCATGTGGGTTGACAAGCGCTTTCCAAGAGATTTTAGCATCACTTGGAAATTACTTGACAACTTGGTCACACTATATAAATCCATGCAAACAGCATGGATTCATATAGTGTGACCCGAGAGAATGTCAAAAAATAAAAAAATAAATGTATACTTACCCTCCGATCGCCCGCGCTGTCTTGCTTCACCGTCCCGGCTGCCGGCAGCGGTAGAGTGAAGGACCTGCCGACGTCAGTGTCGTGTGACCCGTCACATGACTCTGACGTCAGCGCAGGTCCTTCATTCCATCGCAAAGTGCCGGGAAGCAAGGAGGAGTGCAGCACGGGCCGCCAGAAGGTAAGTATATATTTATTTTTTATTTTACAGCTTTTTTAATGGTACCTGAGTGTGGATGAGACTCTCCTCTCCTCTACACCCGGGTACCATCCGCACATTAGAACGCGCCAATTATGCAAGTACAGATGCAGTCTTGCGGAATTGGCGCATTCTAATGCAAGTCAATGGTGGCGAAAACGCAGCACTTCCGCAAAATAATTGGTAGTGCTGCGTTTTTTTCCGCAATGATAATCCGCAGGGGAAATTTCCACAGCATGTGCACAGCACATGCGGATTATCATTGGGGGACATGGCAGGCCTTCTACCATGCATTTTTTAAGCGTTTCTGCAGCGTTTTTGCAGCTGTGGAAAGGCTTAAAAAACGCATTGTGGGCACACAGCCTTATACTGCTCTTCCTGTCTTTCCCTCACCTTGTTTAGACTGTCTTCGACACAGGCCTGTGCCTTCCTGTACTGCTCTTGCCGACTTGTGTCCCAACCTTCAATGGACGTATCTGCAGCAGGTTCTACCACTCCGAGCTCCAGGTCCATGGGCAATTTTCCAGGTCTTGCTCTCATGAGGTACGCTGGGGTACAATTTGTAGAACTCACGGGTATGTGGTTATACAGGTCCACTAGGTCAGGTAGTTTTTATGGCCACTGGTTCCTCTCTTCCAAAGGTAGGGTTTTCAACAGGTCTATAATGATGCTATTCATTTTCTCTCACATACCGTTGGTTTGAGGATGATATGGCGTAGTCCGGATCTTCTTGCATCCATACAGGTGACAGAATTCCTTGAATAGCTCAGCTTCAAAAGCAGGGCCTTGATCTGTGAGCACCTTTTCCGGATATCCTTGGGGTCTGCAGAAGTAGGCTTGGAACATTCTTGCTGCAGTTTCTGCTGTCAGATCCTTGACAGGGGCTACCACCAGGAACCGGGACTAGTGATCCACCGTGGTCAGGGCATAGGAGTAGCCTGATCTGCTGGGTGACAGTTTGACGTGATCCAGAGCGACAATCTCCAGGGGTTGGGTTGTTTTGATGGACTGCAAGGGTGCTTTCTGGCTACCGTAGTCTTTTCTTCTAAGGCTACAGGGCCCACAAGTCCGGCACCACCTCTCTATGGAACTCCACATTCCAACCCAATAGAACTGGTCCTTCAGCAGGGTTTCCAGCTTCTTCCAGCCAAAATGACCTGCTTGATCGAGGTAGGCCTCTAACACCATCTGGATATCTGTCCTAGGTACAACAATCTGCCACACCATTTCATGGGTCTTGGGGTTGATATACCTTCTGCACAGCTTCTCTCTGTAGATGAACAGCCGGCTTCTCTCATTCCACAGGTGTTTGGCTTGTGGGGGAGCATCCTTCTCCAGGTGAGAACCTTTTTGGGTTATCAGTCTTTTGATTAGGCTGACAACCGGGTCACTGTCCTGGGTCTCCTTCCAGCTGTGATGAGGTAGAGGGTTTGGCGTCCTACCATGACATCTTCTGGAGGCGTGCTGCTCGTGGACCATTCCATTTCTGTGGAAAGCAGGTAGTTGAATTTCTTCGAGATCATCCACTTCATCCTCGGTGTCCGACTGGTGGGGCATTCTTCACAAGGCATCAGCATTGGTATTCTTGTGACTTGCCCGGTTCTTGATTGTGAACTGATAATTCGACAGTCTGGCCACCCAACGCTGTTCCATGGCTCCCAACCTGGCTGTCTCCAGGTGTGTCAAGGGATTATTGTCGGTAAAGGCTGTGAATTTAGTTGAGGCTAGGTAATGCTTGAATCTTTCGGTGATAGCCCAGACCAAGGCCAGGAACTCCAGCTTGAAGGAACTGTAATTCTCCAGGTTCCGCTCAGTAGGGCGAAGCTTCCTGCTGGTGACGCGCCCCCTGGGCAGTGGGGATACCCGGAGCCGGGCCTGTAGATGCTGGGGGTTGTAGTCACCGTGGCGGTGACCCGGTCCGTGACCCAGGGCGGTCAAACCAGGGTAGTCTATGTGTCTCTGTTATATATAGTCCAACTACGCCACCTGTGGGATGCGGTTAGTGGGAACCGCCGCTGCGGAGCCTTAGCGGGGCCTTAGCGGACAACGTATGTTCTATCCCCTGGGTCCTATGTGGCTACTTTCCTAGTGGCTGGTGTGGACGGCCTGCTGTACTTAAAGTCCTGCAGCCTCCGGTTCCCAGTTGAGCCCTGTAATCTCTGCTGGTTGGGGGACCCGGTTCCCCTTCTTCGGCCTGACCCCCTACCTCCTGGTAGCAGCGGGCGTACGGGTGGCTTGCTGCACGGCCCGTGCCCCCTGTCTCCTCCTCACTACTCCTCTGACTGACTCAATATCCCTGAACTAAGATGGTGTACTGTTTTTATACTCCTACTCCAGTGCTCCCAGGATCTACGTCCTCCACCCATCCACTACTTAGTTCCCCCTCTCTAAGTGGTTCCTCCCCACTCCAGCCAGGGATCAGGGACTGTGCTCTCCCGTAGGAGCAATCTCACCCTGTCCCCCGAAAATGTGGTGTAGTGGATGTAGTGTTAGGGTCCTGAGCCATACTCCTTCCTTACCTGAGAGTGAGATACCACACCTCTGGATGAGATGCAATACCTCTGTGGCGACCGAAACCTCAGGGGCGCCACACCCCCCCCTGGTAAAACACAGCACGTCCGCGGGCTGGGACAGAGTAAAAGACAATTTTAAAAGACAAGCAAAATTTTTGGACATGTACGCATACAAGATCATAAACAACTCTTCTTCCCTTTATGGGAGGCATACTTCTTTTAACGTTACTGGTTACGTTTCGTTTACCAAAACATTATAAACACTTTCTTCACATGTATAAAACATTATAAAACACTTCCTTTGCGTATAAAACATTTCCGTCATAAACATTCTTCATATATTATCAACATTTGTCACATCAACACATTTCTTTATATAAAACTCTTATCAACCGGTCACAGTGCACTTTGCAACTTGGTGTCCTTTTTCTTTTAAAGTGCAAACTTGCAAACATGAATATGAGAGACCCATCCAAAACCCTCAACGAAGGCCCTGGGATGGCTGCAGGGCTTAGACAATCCAGTTGCTAGACCTCGTCTTCGGCCACCTCCAACGGGTTTTTGTTTTGAGGTTACTCGTTGTAGTTCCTATAAAACCAATAAGGGGCACCTTAAGAGGTGCAACTATTTACAAGAATTGGCTGCTCCCAGTCCTCAGCCGGTCAGTTTTTGGACCCGTTCCGGGTAACTAAGTGCACACAAGAAAACTTTTGATTGTACCCTTCTGGGCACTGGGTAAAAATTAACTTTTTGCAGTGTCCCTGCATACCCTGATGGGTAACTATGTACATCCTAAGTCCTCAGTTCCTCTTACTATACTTAGTAAGGGTGCTCCCTCCGGGGAGGCGCTGGTCCATCGCTTGCTGACCCAGACGGATCTTCAGCGTGGTGGAACTTTGTCTCCACCCGGTGGACATGTAGGGCATACCAGCCCCTGACTCCTCGGTGCCTGGTGTAGGACACGGTGTCCCCCGGATACAAGTCCCGATCTGGAAGTCCCTCTGGCAGGCGGGATTCCAAGTCTCTCCTGCGGCCATTCCTGCGTCAGACGTGGCCTCCTGACCTCGATCCCGGTCCTCAGAGGCTGGGGCGCTGCTGGTGCTGGGCAGCATCGGTGGCTGCCGGGCCGCCATCCTTTGCTCCATCTCCCTCTTCCAATCCGCGATGGCGTCTCGCTGCGCCCTGGCCATTCTCCGGCCCAGATCCTCCATGCCGGCGCGGAGGAATTTGGTATCCTCCCGGGGGAGCTTGTCCTCCAGCTCCTCCATGGTATAAGGTGCTTGGGCCTGCAGCATGTCGCTGGCAGGGTCTCCGGAGTTGCCACGGTTCATGTCCTTTCCCGGGTGCGGCCTGCCTCGACTGGTCCAGACCACACCCTGTCTCTTAATTTTCCTGCCTCACCTCCCCTTTCGGGGGCGGTTACAGGGCAGTCTGCTGTCGGTCACTTCCAAGGGCAGCCCCCCATGTCGATGGACACATCCACATACATGATCACTGCTGGTTGGGGCGGGCTCTGCTTTTGGCACCATTCTGGGACCCAGCCCACAATGGGAGGTGGTTTCTTGCTGCCTTTTGACTCGCACATAATGGCGTCCGTTCTTCTGGGGCGGGCGCCACATTCAGTACTGTGAAACAGTCTCTAGGCACACAATACCCGATGATAACGGGCTGGTTTCATATCCTGCCGACTACGCCAAAGTTGACGCGCCCCCTGGGCCTGTAGATGCTGGAGGTTGTAGTCACCGTGGCGGTGACCCGGTCCGTGACCCAGGGCGGTCAAACCAGGGTAGTCTATGTGTCTCTGTTGTATATAGTCTGACTATGCCACCTGTGGGATGCGGTTATTGGGAACCGCCGCTGCGGAGCAGTCCACTGAAGCTGATGGTGTGTGCAGCCAGGTGATGTGACTCCCCACAGGAAGAGTGGAGCTTCAGGGCAGCGTGTATGGATGATGGCAGTGATTGTGCAGGGCGTTCTAATGCTGTGAGTGCTGGCACCGCAAGGAACACAGAGACAAGATGGTGCAGTCCCAGGGTCTTTACTCACGATTATAGCCGTTCCAGTTACATGCGCCAGTGCAAGGCCCACGGCATCCAGTGTTCACGCAGTGAGGGGCTCGGACGACCCTCAGTTATCTCCAGAGCATTTATCAGGACCCCCTTCTGTGTGTTCTCTCTGGCCTCTTTCCTTGTACCTCACATCTAGCGGCACCTCTGTCCAGTGTCCTCGGGCCTTAGCGGGCGACGTATGTTCCGTCCCCTGGGTCCTATGTGGCTACTTTCCTAGTGGCTGGTGTGGACGGCCTGTTGTACTTAAAGTCCTGCAGCCTCCGGTTCCCAGTTGAGCCCTGTAGTCTCTGCTGGTTGGGGGACCCGGTTCCCCTTCTTCGGCCTGACCCCCCCTACCTCCTGGTAGCGGCTGGCGTACGGGTGGCTTGCTGCACAGCCCGTACCCCTGGGGTCCCTTCTCCTCTCATCCTGGAGCCTTCCTGCTCCCTCTCTCCTCTCTTCTATCCTTTCAGACTCAGGCCTCCTAACTAGGCCTGCCTGTGGAGCAGAGCTCGTACGGAGCCTCTGCCCCCTGTCTCCTCCTCACTACTCCTCTGACTGACTCAATATCCCTGAACTAAGATGGTGTACTGTTTTTATACTCCTACTCCAGTGCTCCCAGGATCTACGTCCTCCACCCATCCACTACTTAGTTCCCCCTCTCTAAGTGGTTCCTCCCCACTCCAGCCAGGGATCAGGGACTGTGCTCTCCCGTAGGAGCAATCTCGCCCTGTCCCCCGGAAATGTGGTGTAGTGGATGTAGTGTTAGGGTCCTGAGCCATACTCCTTCCTTACCTGAGAGTGAGATACCACACCTCTGGATGAGATGCAATACCTCTGTGGCGACCGAACCCTCAGGGGCGCCACACAGGCATATGCAATTACCTTTTCTCTGCCGTTTTGCTCCTGGGACAACACAGCTCCCAGTCCCTCGTTGCTGGTGTCAGTGTACAATAGGAAAGGCTGGCTGTAGTCAGGGTAAGCCAGGATTTCCTCACCGGTTAGGACTTCCTTCATTGATGCAAAGGGCTCAGTCTGCTCTTTGCCCCACTGGAATGGGGGACTTTTTCCTCTTTTTGACTGTCCTACCAGGAAATCTTGTAGAGGTGCTACCTTTTTGGTATAGCCCTTTATGAACCTCCTGTAGTACCCGACCAGTCCCAGGAATTGACCTACTTCTTTGATGCTTCTCTGTTCAGGCCACTTCTGGATGGCAGTGACCTTCTCCTGGTCTGGTGCTACTCCCTCTGAGCTGACTACGTGTCCCAGGTACTGAACCTTCTGCTTGAGCAAGTGGCATTTAGAAGGTTTTAGTTTCATCCCACACCGGGACAATGCTTTAAATACCTCCGCCAGGTGCTTCAGATGGTCTTCATACATCCTCGAGTACACGATAACGTCATCCAGGTACAGCAGCACTGTCTCAAAGTTCCAGTGTCCTAAGTGACTCGCCCACTGGGCCGTGGGGCACCCGGAACCGGGCCTTCTCGTATACGATGATGGGGGTAGTAGTGGCAACCCGATCCCGTGGCTCAGGGTGGTCAGACCAAATGTGCTGTGGCAGTCTAATTTCAGAGTTATAGAATGTCCGACTACGCCACCCGTGGATTGCGGTCAGAGGTAACCGCGGCTGCAGGGCAGACCGCTGAGGCTGGTGTTGGTGTGCAGCTCTAGGATGGGATAACTCCCCACGGGAAGAGTGTAGCCACAGGGCAGTGTAATAGGATGCTGGGGGTGATGGTGCAGACGCAGCAGAAATCACACAGAGTCTGTGATGCAGTCCAGGGTCTTTTACTCACAGTTGTTATCCGAGTCACTTCTGCCAGCAATGACTGCCCAAGCCGTGCTGCGTCCACCAGGTGAGGAGCTTGGTCAACCCCCAGGCAATTCAGGAGTATGGCACAGGACTCCCTTTTCTCCTTTCTCCGGCCTCTCATACCCCCACCAGTGACCACACTTCTGTCCAGCTGCCTCGGGCCTTCTCTTGGTGAAACCTGTCGCCGGTTTCCCTGACCCTATGTGGTGCCTTCCTAGTGGGTGTAGCAGGGGGGTCGCGCCAATTGATGATCACGACCTCCGGTCTTTGGCTGAGGGATAATTTACCTCCACCAACTTGGGAATCTGGTACCCTTCTGCGGCCTGACCCTTCACCCGATATCACACGGGCTTGTAACGGTTTCTGTCCGTTCTGCTCTCTCAGGGTCCCTTCTGCCTCTTTGTTTCTGGAGCCTTTCTACTCCTCTGTCTCTCCTCCTTTCTTCCTTCCTTCTCCTTCTTCTCTTCTCCTCTCTGGCCCCGGCCTCTCTCTAGGCCTGCCTCATGGAGCTGAGCTCAGACTGAGCCTCAACTCCCTGTCAGCCCTCTCTGGCTGAACTTCTTCTCTGACTGAACACTCTCCTAAGATGACCCCCACCTTTTATCTGCTTCACTGTGTCTGAGCTCAGGTGACCTGCACCCAATGAGCTCCTTCCTATGCTCCAGAACCGTCCCCTTCTGCTCCTACATCACTGGGTTCTCTCCCCCCTCCCCACTCCAGCCAGGGCCATGGTCAGATGTGCCTGCAATAAATGGGAGCACCTGCGAACTGTCCCCCGGAAATGAGGAGTGTGTGTATACAGCTAACTGAGCCCTGGTCCATACTCCATCCTTACTAGAGATGAGCGGTGTTCGACTCGAACTGTTCGCCAATCTCAAATTTTTAGCTGTTTTGGGCGGTGTTCGAGCCGTTCGGCGAACACGAACGATTTGAAAAAAATTCGTCTGTTCGAGGTTATGTCCGATAACTGTTCGTGCACCAAAATCATAACTGGATTTTTTCTCAGTAATGCTGAAAATTAATGTTAATACGCAGTTTCAGTGTACAGCGTGGCAGGGGGAGGGGCAGGGGATGGAACTCTGCAGAAATAATGAAGATCTCCATTTTTTTTTCTCTTTCCCGCATTTACAGTGGGGAGGTTCAATCTGTCAGCCTATCAGCAGCGCACACACGGAGCGAACTGCTTTTTTTCACACAAGCAAGGGCATGTGTCATTGGCAGTGTATGTCACATGTCCTTGCCCTATAAGACCCAGCCATTTTCCCCGTCGCCACCATTTTCTCACTGCTGCAGCTGCGTGTTAGATGGCACCGCTGTTGCTGTGTGCGCTATACTTTGTTAATTTCAAGCCAATTTTTGCACAAATCTACAGATAGCTTGAGAGTAGGGAATAGTTGTGATTGCAGTCCTTTTAAGAACTAGGTTACATCATTTCCTACGACTGTTATCAGGCAGGTCTGTGCTCTTAAATAGGTTGGGAGTAAAGACTAATTGTAATTGCAGTCCTTTTCAGGCCTAGGTTACATCAGTTCTGATCACTTTTTGCCAGGCAGGTCTGTGCCAGTGCTGTGCAAGTTTTTTTCACAGCATTTGGCTAAATCTAGCAAAGCAAATCCTTTTTGGCGTATTGCAGAGTGTGTTAGTCAGTGGAGTAGCCTATCTGTGTAGCAAGCTAAACCACCTGTGTATAGAATACAATTTTTTTTACTGCACCTAGTGAAGTAAAACCTTTTGGGCATAGCATCATTCTATTAGTCCATCTATACTAACCTCCACCAGGTTGCAAATTCAATATAATTTTTTCCTGCATCGAGCTCTGAAAAAATATTTAGGCTTCTAGCAGTGTGTGGGACTTGTTCTATTAGTCCATCTATACTAACCTCCATCAGGTTGCAAATTCAATATAATTTTTTTCTGCATCTAGCTCTGAAAAAATATTTCAGCTTCTAGCAGTGTGTGGGACTTGTTCTATTAGTCCATCTATACTGACCTCCATCAGGTTGCAAATTCAAAATAATTTTTTCCTGCATCGAGCTCTGAAAAAATATTTAGGCTTCTAGCAGTGTGTGGGACTTGTTCTATTAGTCCATCTATACTGACCTCCATCAGGTTGCAAATTCAATATAATTTTTTTCTGCATCTAGCTCTGAAAAAATATTTAGGCTTGTAGCAGTGTGTGGGACTTGTTCTATTAGTCCATCTATACTAACCTCCAGCAGGTTGCAAATTCAATATAATTTTTTTCTGCATCTAGCTCTGAAAAAATATTTCAGCTTCTAGCAGTGTGTGGGACTTGTTCTATTAGTCCATCTATACTGACCTCCATCAGGTTGCAAATTCAATATAATTTTTTTCTGCATCTAGCTCTGAAAAAATATTTAGGCTTGTAGCAGTGTGTGGGACTTGTTCTATTAGTCCATCTATACTAACCTCCACCAGGTTGCAAATTCAATATAATTTTTTTCTGCATCTAACCCAGCCAATACTTTTGGGCTAATACCACAGTTTGGCCACTCAGCTCTGCTCGGTTCCCATCCATTGTTTTTTGTGCAAACAACTCCAGAGTTGTGAATTAGTTAACCCTCAAAATGAGTAGAAAAAGGCCTGCTGCTGGTGGAAAGGGGAATAGGCGTGTTGGGAAAGGAAAAAAAGGTTGTGTCCGTGGGGAAGGTGTTAAAGCAACAGTAACATCTGCAGAAGAAAGACCATCTTCCAGCCAAACTAAGATGTCTACTTCTTTTAGCGGACAATGTGATAAGATCCCTTTCTTACGGCCACGCCAATCGCTACAAATTCCAGATGAGGCACAAAAACAGCAGGTGCTTCAACGGATATCAAGTGCTCCTTTAAGTGGGCTCTCCTCCACCTCAACTTCAACATCACAAATACTCCAGTCCTCAGAGGTGTCACCCCAATCGCACTTGCTTCCTCACAGCTCCCAAGTCTCCAGCTGCCCGTCTGAGTATGGGGTAGAACAGATGGTTGAGTCTGCAGAGCTGTTTACTCATACTATAGCCTGGGAATCAGAAGTCGGCTCCAGAGCTTCTGTGAATCCAGACGAGGAAATGATCTGCACTGATGCCCAGAATCTTTATGAGTCGGATCCAGGACCAGACGCAGAAGGTTCTGACCATAATGTTGACCCTCGTTCCCAAACTGTAACTCCTGTTGGTGGAGACAATGAGGAAGACGATGATGAGACTCAAATACCTGATTGGAGCGACAACTTTAGTTTTTTGTCAGGGCAGGAACAGGTTGGCTCTGAGGACGACGGGTGTGATAACACACAGGGTGATGATGATGAGGTTGGAGATCCCACTTACTGTCAACCCACAGTCAGCCAAGAGATGAGGTCAGCAGAGGAGGTGGAGGAGGATGCTAGTGACGACGAGGTCAGGGTGCGCCTTCCTGGACAGAGACGTAGTACTGGAAGCACGTCAAGAACTGCATCGTCGAACACAACTCTGCCTCTGACCACAAGTCGTGGTGGCTCTTCAGGTCGCATGGGTGCTAAGCCTTGCATAGCCTGGGCATTTTTTCAGATCGATAAAGATGACCCAACTCGTGTTATCTGTAACATTTGTCAGCAAAAACTAAGTAGAGGCCAAAAATACATAGTTTGAGTACTTCATGCATGAACCGACACATGGATATGAAGCATAAGTTGCAGTGGGAAGCTCACTGTGCTACAATGCGGCCTAGCCGGCCGGGCCAACCACCGTCTGCCACATCTTGTGCATCCGCGGCCTCTTCATCCTCTGTGACTGGGGGGACAGCGGTCACACCTGTTTTGGGACGCAGACCTGCCACCTCTTTACCCGCAACAGCCAGCGTGATTGGCAGGTCATCATTTTCTTTGGAGGTGGAAACACCAGCTGGTGTTCAGCGCTGTCCGACATCGATAGCACCACCTTTGGATCAAGGCAACCTAACATGTCTGCCTGCATCTTCCTCACAGACCGGTAGTTTGCCGGGCACAGACCTTCTCAACCCCGTCTAAGCACAACAGCCAGCCCTCGGTCCCTCAGATGTGGACAAGTAAAAGACCATTTCCTCCTAGCCATGAGAAAGCTAAGAGGTTGAATTTCACCATCTGCAAGCTCTTGGCTACAGAAATGCTGCCTTTCCGCCTGGTGGACACAGAGGATTTTCGAGACCTTATGTCCGTCGCAATGCCTCAGTACCAGATTCCCAGTCGGCACTACTTCTCAAAGAAAGGTGTGCCTTCGCTCCACCAGCATGTCGCACACAACATGACCGCTTCTTTAAGAAACTCTGTGTGTGACAGGGTGCATTTCACCTTGAACGAGTAGGCATGGACAGGGGCGTTACATGTCGCTGACTGGGCACTGGGTAACTATGGTGACAGCAGGACAAGGGGCTGCTGTCCAAGTCTTGCCGTCCCCACAAGTTGTGCGTCAATCCTCTTTATCTCAAAGTTCCTCCACTGCTTCTGCCTCCTCAACCACCTCTCGGTCCTCCACCTGCACACAAAGCCTGTCTGGTCATGCCACAAGCTTTCTAACTGCGCAGAAGGGATCCTGCACACCTCCTTACTATGCTGGCAGCAGGGCTCAACGTCATCAGGCGGTTTTACTTTGAAATGTCTGGGAAATGTGAGTCACACAGCTGAGGAGTTGTGGTCAGCTCTGGAGAACCAGTTTTATGAATGATTGTCTCCACTGGACCTGAAACCAGGGAAGGCCGTGTGCGACAATGCTGCAAACCTGGGTGCGGCCCTTCGCCGGGGCAATGTCACACACGTGCCTTGTATGGCTCACGTGTTGAACCTGGTTGTCCAGCAATTTTTAGCCCACTATCCCGGACTAGATGGCCTTCTGTAGAGGGCACGGTTGCTGTGTGCTCACTTCCGCCGTTCGCATCCCACAGCTCAGTGACTTACATCTCTACAGAAGTCGTTGGGCCTGCCACTTCACCGGCTAAAATGCGATGTGCCTACCCGGTGGAATTCAACTCTGCACATGTTGCAGCGACTGTGGCAGCACCGACAAGCCCTGGTGCAATACGTTCTGACGTATAGCCTAGGCCAACGAGATCCAGAGGTGGGGCAAATCACGCAGGAGGAGTGATCTCAGATCAGGGACCTATGCACCCTTCTGCACAGTTTTGAAATGGCGACGAAGATGTTTAGTGCTGACGATGCCATTATCAGCATGAATATTCCAGTGATTTACATGCTGGAGCACATGTTAAACAGAATTCGGAGTCAGGTGGTGCGACAAGAGGAGGTGGAGGAAGTAGAGGAGGAGGAGTTGTATGCGGAAGGGCTAACATCTGCAAGGTCCAGACAGTTGGCAGCACCAAGGCGGCAGGCATGTGAGGGTGGGGGAGATGGTTTTACCTTGGCGCATGGTAGCAGCCAAACTAGTGAGGAAGGTGCAGGAGCCCAGGAAGAAATGGAGGACGAACTGATGGAAGACTCATCAGATGAGGGAGACTTTGATTACATTTCTGTTGTGCGAGGTTGGGGGGAGAGGGCAGAGGAAGGAAGCATGACTGTTACTTCGCCACCAACACAACAGGGACTTGGTGCTCCTGGATGCGCAAGACACATGAGTGCCTTCTTGCTGCACTACCTTCAACATGACCCTCGAATTGTGAGAATTAGAAATAATCCTGACTACTGGGTTGCCACACTGTTAGATCCCCGGTACAAAAGTAAATTTGCAGAAATTATTCCTGCCATAGAAAGGGATGCACGCATGCAGGAGTATCAGCAGAGACTGTTGCAGAATCTTACATGTGCTTTTCCACAAAACACCAGTGGTGCACGTAGTGAATCTCACAGTTCCAACTTGCCAACCGTGGGACCGTCGAGTGTTCAGCACTGAAACCGTAACAGAAACACAGTATCTGCTGGTAACATCAATTTTGCGGAATCATTTCACCACTTTTTTAGCCCATCCTTTGCAAGGCCACAGGAGACAAGAAGTCTGACACATAGTCAACGCCTAGAGACGATGGTACAGGAGTATCTCCAAGTAAACATTGAAGCCATGACTGTATCACTGGACCCTTGCTCTTTTTGGGCTTCCAATCTGGATAAATGGCCGGAGCTCGCCACTTACTCCTTGGAGATCTTGTCATGCCCTGCAGCCAGCGTTCTGTCTGAACGTGTGTTCAGCGCTGCTGGTGGTGTGCTGACAGATAAGCGCACGCGGCTCTCCACTGATAATGTAGACAGACTCACGTTCATAAAGATGAACAAATCATGGATCCGAAACGACTTTTCTACCCCTGTGTCATCCTGGGGAGAGTAAAACCTTAATGATTTGTTAAAATCACCTCACCAACCGTTTTAAGCTTTAAAATTACTAATCATGTTTATCTGTATCTTGGCTGGAAAATAATTTGGGCCTTGTAGCAGTGTGCAGTACTGATTCTATTAGGCCATCTATACTAAGCTCCACCAGGTTTAAAATTACTAATCATGTTTATCTGTATTTTGGCTGGAAAATAATTTGGGCCTTGTAGCAGTGTGCAGTACTGATTCTATTAGGCCATCTATTCTAAACTCCACCAGATTTAAAATTACTAATCATGTTTATCTGTATCTTGGCTGGAAAATAATTTGGGCTTTGTAGCAGTTTGCAGTACTGATTCTATTAGGCCATCTATACTAAGCTCCACCAGCTTTCAAATTAATAATAATTTTTAGCTGCATCTAGCCAGGAAAATAATTTGGGTCTCCTAGATGCGCAAGACACATGATTGCCTTCTTGCTGCACTACCTGCAACATGACCCTCAGATTGTCAGAATTCAAAGTAATCCTGACTACTGGGTTGCCACACTCTTAGATCCACCACACTCTACGATCAACCTTTTCATTTTAATAAAGAACAAAAAAATGGTAATTTTTGAAATTATAAGCATTAGCAGGTTATTAGAAACTGAAATCAAACAGTTTTCAACTCAAAACTTTATTCTAGGTGATGTTACATTTGCACATAGGACCCCTTGTTTGAAAGGAGCTTCTGAACTCTCTTGTCCATTGAATTTGTCAGGTTTTGGATGGTTTCTGCTTCAATTGTTTTGCATGAGGACAGAATACCCTCCCAGAGCTGTTGCTTAGATGTGAACTGCCTCCCGCCATCATAGACACTCCTTTTGATGATGCTCCAGAGGTTCTCAATGGGGTTGAGGTCAGGGGAGCATGGGGGTCAAACCATAAGTGTGTCCCCTTTTATGCTGATATCAGCCAGAGATGCAGATGTGTTATGTGCAGCATGAGACGGTGCATAATCATGCATGAAAATGATCTTGCTGTGGAATACACGGTTCTTCTTCTTGAACCATGGCAGTAAGTGCTGTTTGAGAAACTCCACATACATTATGGAGTTCATCTTTACCCCTTCAGGGATCCTAAAGGGGCCGACAATCTCTCCCCCCATGATTCCAGCCCAAAACATTACTCCACCTCCTCCTTGTTGGCGCCGTAGCCGTGTTTGCGTGGGCTGTCCATCAACCAGCCATCCTCCACTCCATCCATCTGGACCATCGAGCGTTGCACGGCACTCATCGGTGAACAAAACAGTTTTGAAGTCAGTCTTCATATATTGTTTGGCCCACTGGAGCCGTTTCTGCTTGTGTGCAGTTGACGTCGACAGGATGGCTTATGCACAACTGCAAACCTCTGAAGGACTCTGCATCTTGTTGTTCGGGGGACGTTGGAGGCACCAGCAGCTTCAAAAACTTGTCTGCTGCTATGACAAGGCTTTTTTGCCGCTGCTCTTTTAACCTGACGTAATTGCCTGTAGGAAAGAGTCCTCAATTTTCCCTCATCAGCACGCACACGTGTGTACTGTAAATCAGCTACATACTTCTTGATTGTGCGTTGATCAGGATGAAGTGTCTTGGCAATGTTGATTGTAGTCATGCCTTGACCTAAACACTCCACAATTTGTTGCTTCTCAGCAGCCGACACATCCTTTTTCTTTCCCAGTTTGGCAGAAAATGTAGGCTGCTTAACAATGTGGGACAGCCTTCTTAAGTAGTCTTGCCTTTCATAGGACACACCTGCCAAACTAATTAGCACAGGTGTCTGCAATTGCTTACAGTGATATAAAGAGCCCTGACACACATCACCATCAATGAGTTTAACTGACAAACAAACAAATTCTTCCCTTATCACTCCTAAACACTTTTTGCATAATAATTTGGAACACAGTGTACATGTGCTTTTCCACAAAACACCAGTGGTTCATGTAGTGAATCTTACAGTTCTAACTTGCCAACCGTGGTCTGTATGGAGTTGTTCAATAAAGGGCCCAAAATTAAGATAACATAGACGGGAGAGGTCTCTATGAATACGAATTCCTAAGTATTTGATACCCTGTGAGGGCCAGGCAAAGGGAAAGTTGGACTGGATGGAATCCTGTATGGATTTGGGGAGGGAGACATCGAGGGCCTCAGACTTCGCTGCATTGATTTTAAAATTTGAGCATGTTACAAAGTGATCTATTTCAGCCATAACAGCAGGGATGGATATATGTGATTGAGTGATATATACTAGGACATCATCAGCAAATGCAGAGCACTTATACTCTGTGCCTCCCACCTCAATCCACCTAATATTGGGGTTATGGCGAACTGATGAGAGCAGGTGCTCTGTCACTAGGATGTATAAGAGAGGGGACAGAGGACATCCCGGCCTTGTCCCATTGGTGATTATGAAAGGTGATGAAAATGTTCCATTTATCTTCAGCCTAGGTGACGTATTGCGATACAGGGCCGTGATTTTGCCTATAAAAGGGTCCCCTAGACCCCTACCCCAAGCTTTTTAAGGGAATAATATATGGTGTGCCAGGAGACTCCATGGAGTGCTTTCTCAGCATCCAACGAGAGTATCTAATTACAAATTTTTAACTGCATCTAGCCCAGGAAATACTTTGTGCCTAGTAGCAGTGTCTGCTAGTCAGCGGATTATCCCAGCTGTTAAGCAAGCTACACCACCTGTAGTTTGGACACTTAATTTTTTCAAAGGAAATGGTTCGGGCCCCCGGGACACTCAGTGAAGAGCATCGGGGAGACACCCCAAGGCATAGGGGCTGGGACTGGCGGTAGGACGCCTTGCGGACCGCCGAGCTCGATCCTTATAAAAGCTTTTTAACTGCAGCAGCTTTAGTGGACGCTACTGGAGCTGGAATTACGCGGCTGCTGGCATGAGACTTGCCCTCCAATAGATCCTTGTAAAAGGATTTAAAGTGTATTCATTCAAATTAGAGAGACAATTTAAATTAAAAAGCTTAGACCTGCCTCCACCACAGGGGGGCTCGCTCGACCCACCAGCGGACAGGCACCAGTATTGGGAGAGGGGGGCTGGCCGTCAGGGTCCACCGCAGCTCTGGCACAAACCCGGCGACACGGAGGTCGCATGGGCAGGAAAGGACTGGTCATGTCGGCTTCGCACTTTTTTGGTTTTAGAAGGGCATGACATGCCTATATCTGTGTCTCCCCCTCCTTTTACTCCTCCACCTCTTTTCTTTTCGCATGTGTGGCACCCCAGGGTTCTGGTTACCACAGTAATAGCAATATTACGTCTGTGAGCAGGTGGGAGGACTCCTGGTCAGGAATCCTAAGCATACCACACCTCCTGCCCAGTCCTGGGAGGGGAAGAACTTCCCCTATATAAACTGGGGCTGAGGTGGGGTTAGAAAAAGGAGAACACAGACAGAGACAGAGACACAGTCTGGTCTGGTGTGGAGCAGTTGCAGGGAAAGTGACAACAAGAGCTCTGTAGGAGCAGGAGTGAGTGCCAGAGGCTGGAAGCTAAATAGCTCGCCTTGGCTGAAGAGATCTCACCGGACACGGAGTCCGAGGCTGTGGGGACTGTTCCATACCCAGCAGCAGAAACCGACCGGCATGGGATTTCAGGTCCTCTGGCCAAGAAACCCGAAGGCACGGTCACACGCAAGGGACCAGCACCGCCGTCGTGGAGCGGAGGCTACCAGAAGGCCCCGAGTCACCGGCCATACGGGTGAGCACCACACGGTACACTCAGGGACGTGGGCTACTTTTACCCGCTTCTAGCAAGGTAGCCAGGAAGAGTACAGTTAGTTGGGGAGGCCTATAACTCCGCCTGGCCAGGGGAGATCCTGTCTGCTCACGGACTGACCAGACCCCGACCGCTAGCCAGTACTCCCGGGAGGGTCTATCTTTGTCACCAGTAAAGACCCTGAACTACACCGCACCGTCTCTGAGTGGTTCCTGGTGCCTGCGTGCAATTCTACCATCCCCATCATCCACGTCTGTTGCCCTGAGGCCATACCCCTCCCGTTGAGGGTTATACTACCCACGCTGCCCAACTGTACTACCGGCCTCAGCGGTCTGCCCTGCAGCGGCGGTTTCGTAACCGCATTCAACGGGTGGCGTAGTCGAACAATATCACATCTGCACTAAAAGCATCGCCCCTTAATTTGACACCCTGGGCACGGACCGGATCACCGCCACGAGGACTACCACCCCCAACAGATCCGGCTCCGGGTATTCCCCAAACATGGCCCAGGGAGCGCGTCAACTTTTGGCGTAGTCGGCAGGATTCCGTGCCCGCAACCACCGGGTACTGCGCGCCTGAAAAAGACTGATAAACTTACCTGTGGTGAAGATTCCCGCCATCCGTGGAGTTTTCCCGCCATCCGACGCCATCTTCTGCCTTCTTCCCGCCATCCGTGGAGTTTTCCCGCCGTTGGACGCCATCTTGAGGACGCCGCGCGGGAAGAAGAGGGGCGTGGACTCCGAAAGCGCGCGAGAACTGAAGCCCCGCCTCACGTCCGGACGTTGCGTAAGGTCCTGGAAGGAGCCCAGCAGACGCCGACGTCACAGGAGCGCGACGGAAGGTCCTCAACCCTGACGATCCACTGCGGAGCCGCGGCCTACGGAAGAGGATCATCGCAAGGTAGGCCACGGTCCACTAGGGGGGAGGAGGATGTCGGATACGGAGGAGAGCTTCACTGCCACAGCCACCGCCAGCACCACCGCTGCTGCGGTCATGCCTTTCACCATGCCCTATATCCCGGGGGCAGCCTGGCTACCCCAGTACTCAGGGGAGTCACATACCCTAAATGACTTCAGAGAAAGGCTGGATAGCCTCTTCCAGGTGTACCCCCTCACAGAAGAGCAAAAAGTGAGCATCCTGGTGGCTCAATTAACAGGGGCAGCCCAAAGGGAGGTAAAGTCCTGGCCACCTGGGAGGAAGAGGACTGTCAGAGAGATACTAGCCCGGCTGAAAGACACTTTTGACACCCGCACCTCAGCCGAAATAAAGCTCCGATTTTACGGGTGCAAACAGCGGGCACATGAGAGTATAAGAGACTATGCTTTAAACCTACAAGAGGCCCTGAGAGCCATTAAGCAGGCAGACCCTGACAGCGTGGGAAATGAAGATAAGCTGTTGACTGAACAATTTATTGAGGGTCTACTGTGCAATGCCCACCGAACCCAGTTGCGGGCAATGGCCTTACAGGACCCTGACCTGGACTTTGCACAGTTCAAGGACAGAGCCATCCGGGTGCTCCGAGAACCGGCACCAGGTGGCGCTGTGACCCACAGGCGCCCTGCTATCACTTACCACCAGGAGACGGCGCCCTTGTCTGCAGGGCCTGTGGGAGCTGATGCGCAGGCTTTAAACAATGACCCGGTTACAGACCTGCACCATCAGGTCCAAGAGCTAGCTAAAAGCGTTGCCGCGCTAACCCAAACTGTGCAGTCTTTACAGGTTTCTACTCCAGGGAAGATCCAGCTGGCATCCGGACCGGAGGATATCCCGTGGCGCCGACCAAGAATGACTCGTACACCGTACTACCCTCAAGCCATGAAAACCCGAAAGTCTGCACAATCAGTAAGGATGGAGGAGAAACCACAGCCATTGTCTCCCGAGATCACCTGAAGAAGTGTCCCGAGCAGCTACAAAACCCTGAAGAAGATCAAGAAAACCCTCGACCCGCAGAGGAAAGGGAAGAGATGGTCAGTACTGTACTCGGAGACTTCCCTCGATCTTGGACACAAGTAAATGGCGCTGTTGTGGTACCCATCCTCACCTTCCTCCAGCCAGCATCCCAAGTGCCTACGGAAAAACAGGTAGAGCTGGAAGAGCAGCCGGTCCAGGAGGCAGAAGACCCCACACAAGCAGACCAGGAGAATCGACCCTCTGCTTATAGTGAGCCTGCCGTGCCCCTAGTGAGCCAAAGAGTCCGTAGACAGTTGCCCAGCTTACCTTTGACACCTCCTACACCCTGTAGTGCAGGACCAGTTAGTGAGCTCCGTAGGTCTAGTAGGGCCACTAGAGGCCAGTTGCCCGTACGTTGGAGGATCTAAAGTGTTTAGACTGTTTTATTAATATTTACCTGTTTACTGTTGCTTGTAAATAATTATGTTTTTCCAGTTATGTTATAGGTGTCTTTTGTGGATTTACTAGAACTCTATTGTATATATGTTTGGAGCGTAACCCATTAACGGACTAAAGACTGTTAAAGACTCGGGGCAGGACAGACCCCTACCTGGTTACGGCTCCCTGTTCTTTGGTGAAATGGACACCCTTTTGCTTCAAAAATTGCACCCGGTTGCGGACACGCCGTGACCACCTTAACGTGTTTTTCTTTATTGTATTGTTCCTGTTTATACCCTGTTATGTTTTCAAAAATATGTTTAGTCCCGGAGTACTAAATTTTACTAGGGGGGAATGTGGCACCCCAGGGTTCTGGTTACCACAGTAATAGCAATATTACGTCTGTGAGCAGGTGGGAGGTCTCCTGGTCAGGAATCCTAAGCATGCCACACCTCCTGCCCAGTCCTGGGAGGGGAAGAACTTCCCCTATATAAACTGGGGCTGAGGTGGGGTTAGAAAAAGGAGAACACAGACAGAGACAGAGACACAGTCTGGTCTGGTGTGGAGCAGTTGCAGGGAAAGTGACAACAAGAGCTCTGTAGGAGCAGGAGTGAGTGCCAGAGGCTGGAAGCTAAATAGCTCGCCTTGGCTGAAGAGATCTCACCGGACACGGAGTCCGAGGCTGTGGGGACTGTTCCATACCCAGCAGCAGAAACCGACCGGCAGGGGATTTCAGGTCCTCTGGCCAAGAAACCCGAAGGCACGGTGACACGCAAGGGACCAGCACCGCCGTCGTGGAGCGGAGGCTACCAGAAGGCCCCGAGTCACCGGCCATACGGGTGAGCACCACACGGTACACTCAGGGACGTGGGCTACTTTTACCCGCTTCTAGCAAGGTAGCCAGGAAGAGTACAGTTAGTTGGGGAGGCCTACAACTCCGCCTCGCCAGGGGAGATCCTGTCTGCTCACGGACTGACCAGACCCCGACCGCTAGCCAGTACTCCCGGGAGGGTCTATCTTTGTCACCAGTAAAGACCCTGAACTACACCGCACCGTCTCTGAGTGGTTCCTGGTGCCTGCGTGCAATTCTACCATCCCCATCATCCACGTCTGCTGCCCTGAGGCCATACCCCTCCCGTTGGGGGTTATACTACCCACGCTGCCCAACTGTACCACCGGCCTCAGCGGTCTGCCCTGCAGCGGCGGTTTCGTAACTGCATTCAACGGGTGGCGTAGTCGAACAATATCACATCTGCACTAAAAGCATCGCCCCTTAGTTTGACACCCTGGGCACGGACCGGGTCACCGCCACGAGGACTACCACCCCCAACAGATCCGGCTCCGGGTATTCCCCAAACATGGCCCAGGGGGCGCGTCACATGACTATATGTACTTGTCACTTTTCCATGTGTTAGTTGTGTCTTCTGAGCAGTTTGTCAGCTTTTGGACACATTTGAAGGTGTTTTCTATGTATTTCTATTTGTTTTTGTTTGCCTGCCATTGGTTTTAAGGGTGTTCGAAGGTGTTCGACGAACAGTTCGATGAACAGTTCGACGAACAGTTCGGCGAACATATGGGTGTTCGACGAACCGAACCGAACTCGAACACTACGGGGGTGGCTCAACACTAATCCTTTCCCGGGAGTGGAATATCACACCTGTGGTTGAGGTGCAATACCCCTGTAGCAACCGAACCCTCTGGGCGCTACATAAGCAACATTCCATCAGCCTCTGGAACGTTCCGGGGGCGTTGCAGAGCCCAAACGGCATACTATTGAACTCGCATAATCCCATCGGGGTGGTGAAGGCTGTCTTCTCCCGTTTTTCCTCAGCAACAGAGACTTGCCAGTACCCGCTAGTGAGATCCAATGTAGAGAAGTAATTGGCAGATTTTAGTGCAGCCAGGGATTCCTCTATACGGGGCAAAGGGTATGGATCTCTATGTGTTATTCGATTAATTTGTCTATAATCTACACACATCCTCATGCTACCATCCTTCTTTCTGACCAGGACCAGGGGAGCTGCCCAGGGGCTACAGCTATCCCTTACTACCCCTGCCTTTTTCATGTCATGCAACATTTCCTTGGCTTTTTGGTAATGTGCTGGTGGCATGGGTCTGTAACGCTCCTTAATGGGTGGATGGTTACCAGTGGGTATGTGGTGTTGTACCCCTTTAACCCTTCCAAAACCAAGTGGGTGTTTACTAAACACTTTTTCATGTTCCTGATCCACTCTGTAGACACCGTGTTTTTGATGGACAGGAGTGGCGTCACTTCCAACATGGAGCTGTTGACACCAATCCTCCAGCTGAGCTTCGGAGTCATTGTCCTCCACTGTATCTGGTGGGGTCAAGGATTCCACTGTGTGTCTGGCATCATCATTCACAGTATACAGTCTGGCAACAGTGGGGTATCGTGGCAATTTAACATCCTCCTCCCCACATCAACTAGCCCTCTAGCAGTTAGGAGTTTAGGCCTGTGTTCTGAACTGATGGGCTCTACTACCACCTGGTAGTTCTGTCCCTTGAGACCTATTGCTACCCTACACCAAATCAGCATTTCACTCCTTGGGGGAATCACAATGGGTATCGGGTCTGTCACCCGTACATTACCAATCTCGCCACATGTTAGTTTTACCTGTTGCTGGTACAGGAGGGCTCAAATTTCTTTCTGGAGCACCTTCCTCTGCCCTGGTTTGGCAGTGTCAGCAATCTGTTGGAGTAAAAACAACATTTCTCCCAAACAGTTACCAACAATATTTGTACCAAGTATCATATACGGATTGGTATCACCAGGGTTAGATTCTATGACAATTAGTCCTTGGTACTTTAGTTCCACTCTCCCCACCTGCACTGTCACATCCTTAACCCCTACTAGGTTAAGAGGAAGGCCGTTAGAGGCATACACAGAGAGGTTCGGGGCTGGCAGGTGGAGTTCATCTATGGACCAGTACCTTTTGTAGGGGAGATCAGGTATGATGCTTACCTGTGAACCGGTGTCCAGTAGTGCAGGTGTTGCTATGCTGTCCAGCACGATGGACAGGAAAGGCCTTCCTCCTACAAACTGGTCGTACCAGCTTGATGGGCCTGATTGATCTATTCCTGGGTGTTGGCCCTTGGCCCCAGGGTTTGCCCATTTAAAGGACAGTTGAGAGCGGTGTGGCCAGCCTTGTGGCAACGGTAGCAGATGAAGTCTCCTGGAGGGCAACATTGGTCATTGGTCTTCCTACGGGGTGGCGTTGTCCTCCTACGGGGTGGCGTTGTCCTCCTTCTTCTCCTCATCCAGGGGACATCTTCAGGACTGTTGGCGAGTAGGATCCTTCCTTCCGGCTCGGGCTCCGTCTGTAGCTGCAGGGTGCTCAGGAGAGTGGCCAGGGTTTTACTTAGCTGACGCACTTAAGAGTGTTGGCTGTCCAGCTCGCTAGGGGGCACTGTTTGCATTTTTGTTTCAGCCATTAATGAAGGAGCAGTGGGTGCTGCAGGCACTGGGGTGGCCCCACCCTGGTAACGCTGGATAGTGACGCTCCCAGGGGATGAGGGGGGATGACTATTCGGCGCCCGGGCCTTGCTGTTAGTTTCGGGAGATGCCGCGGTGGCCGGCTCCCGTGCCCGTACCCTGGGGTCACTCTTAAAAAGCAAGGAATGGATAATGGGGGAAAGGTGTATGGGATAGGAAAAGTTTGTGAAGCCACGCATGGTGTCTGGTGAGGATCACCAGTGCAGCTACAGTCCTCTGAGGCTGGAGGTTCGGCAGCTTAGTTGGTGCAGCTCCCCACAGGTGTCGCGGGCCTCAGGGCAGCGTAGGAGAAGGGATGCAGGACAGATGGGACCCAGCCGGGTCAGAAGAAGAATAGGCACACACACGACAGTTCACTTCAGTACGTTTACTGGTGGTGTTTCAGGCACGATCCAGGGCACTGTAGGGTAAAGGGTGCATTTCAGAACTCTCCCCAGTGAGTGAGTGTGGGGCCTCATGTTTCTTGCCTTTTCCTGTTAAGTTTATGACCTGCCTGGAGCTAGGCCTAACTTGGTCTCTGTCTTGCACCTGCTGATCTGGTGGTAGGGCCTTCTGTTGGAGATCACACTCCCTGGTCTCTTAGGCTTCAGTGACTCCTGACCCTGGTATTACGGTCAGCTTTTGGTATCCCTGGGACATGTAGTTCGCCAGGGGTTCCGGTTGTTTCTGCTGGTCCTAGAGATCCTTTCAGACACGGACCCGGTGTCCGGTATATGGTCTTGGGGTGAGCTGGCTAAGCTCCTCTGCCCCCTATGTAGCTCGCTTACTCCACTTGCCTTCGACCGCTCAGGGCCCTGACTAGGCTTCACACTGGCAGTAGGCCTCGCTACTCTTCACCGCTCTTATGGCGTCGGCACGCCTTAGGCTCACTAACCTGAGCTGAATGAGTCTGGACTGTGCTCCACTGCAGGATGACTTCTGCAGGAGCTCCTCTCAACAGGCTTCCTTCTACAGACTGGAACTAGCTCTGTCCCAGAGGAAACTGTTCTCAAGACTAACTGCCTAGCTCCACCTTCCCTTTTTATATCCCTATCCGGGCTCCCTCTGGTGGTCTGAGGTGGAAGGTGGAGGTGTGTGTATGCTGTGAGGGCCTCTTGTGGAGGAATCCGTCCATGCAACCCTCTAGGATCTGTGGCACTAATGCACAGCAGTGCGCCACAATATCAGTATCTGATGGTTCCAGGGGCTGCAGACCCTTAATAGCCATGTCCTTCAGGGTGTCAAAGGTGGCATTTGGATGATCTAAGGCCCACCACCGTACTGTTCTGCTCTCCTCCTGGGACCTCAACCCCCGAATGAACTGTTCTGTCAGCATTTTGTCCTCACCATGTATGCTGGCTGGACTAACCTGTTTCAGGGCCCGCAGGGCTTCCTGTAAGCGCCGGGCATAGTCCTGGATACTGTCCTCAGGTTTCTGGGTACAGTGGTAGAACCTCATCTGGAGATCTGTCTCAGTGCGGTTTTCAAAGACAGTTTGCAGTCTCTTAAAGATAATGGATACTAATTCCTGGTCTGCGGCTGGCCAGGTTTCAACTTCCCGCTCTGCGGCACCAGTCAATTGTCCCAGCACAACAGCGGCTCTCTGCTTACCAGTCATTGAGTACATGTCCAGTACACCGCATATTTTCCTTTTGAATCCAGACAGGGTGTCTGGTTTACCGTCATACTGGGGAAGCCATTTCGCTCCGGGGATATACGGCAGGGCCATGGGTATCAATGGAGTCATGACCCCTGCTGGTGGGGCGGCCGCTCCGGCCTTAGCAGCGCCGGGCGCGAGTTGAGCATCAGGAGGGTTAACCGGTGCTCCGGCGTTTTGCTGGTCATCGGCCATGGTTGCGCCCCCCTAGTAAACCGTAGCCTACCTTCTTTACTTTCACCAGGTAGGCCGCAGCTCTGCAGACGACGGTCTTGTTCCAGGACCTGACGCTTCCTGGTGCTGCGTCAGAGCGCGAGGTGGGGCTTGAGCTTCACGCGCTTCCAACAGTCACGCCTCTCTGGTTCCCGCGGTTACGCCCCTCTTCTTCCCGCGCGGCGACGCGGTAATGGCGGCGATGTTCACCACAGTTTAAACACAGTTCAATTACGGCACACAGTACCCGGTGGCAATGGGCACGAAATCCTGTTCGTGACGCCTGGAAGAGAGATGTGCCGCCCAGGGGGATATAGGGGACTCGGTACCCGAGCCTTTTACCTTGCTTAGGATGTCACGGCAGTTGGCTCCCGGGCCCGTACTCTAGGGTCTCTCTTGAAAAAGGGGTTTTTAGTATACAGTTTGTTTCGTGACGCCACCTGTGGTTCCCGGTAATGGTTACCGGCGCTGCTGCAGAACTCCGGGGGTGATGAGATGGCAGCTGGGATGTTTCTGCTCCCCATAGGCGGAGCGGACCCCCGGGGCAGAGTTTATGGAAGGGATGCAGGTGAGAGATGGCCAGGTCAGGGGGAATGACGGACACGCACACAGGGGATTCGCTTCAGTACCTTTACTGGTGTAACGGCAGGTATGGTCCAGGGTACTTGCTAGGAAGGGTGCACTTCAGGACTTCTCCCCAGTGAGCGGGTATAAGGGCTCCTGATCCGTGTCTCCCTCTCTCTAAGCTTCTAGCCAGCCTGGAACTTGGCCTAGCTTCTGTGTTGTGTTGCTCTCTCACCTGACCGCTTGGTAGTAGGACCTTTCTTTGGCAACCACTATCCCTGGATGCCGGGGCCTTCGTGGTTCCTAGTCCTGTTATTGCTGGTAGCTTCAGGATGACCAGGGGTCTGGAAGCCTCCTGGTATGCCGTTAGTCCCTACTGGGTATAGAGGACCCTGTAGGTGCAGACCCGGTGTCCGGTTTGTGTCTTGGGGTGAGCCTATGATGCTCCTCTGCCCCCTCAAGTCCTCTCTCCTCTCCTCTTTGCCTCCGGCCACACTCGGGGCCCTCAATACAGCAGCAGACGTGCTGCGTCTTCACTGCTCTCAGTGGCAGCACACTCTCTGAACTCTCTCACTAAACTCACTGACTGCCTGGCTCCACCCTCCATATATATATCCCTAACAGGGCTCCCTCTGGTGGTATGAGGTGGAAGGGTGAAAGTGTCTGTTTGTAATGAGGGCCTCTTGTGGAGAAGTCTGTCCATGCACCCTTTTGGGTCCTGTGGTACCTGTGAACAGCAGGGTGCCACACTTAATTGTAAAACACTGGGCAAAACTATCACTGAAAAAGACCTAGGTGTATTGGTGGACGACAAGCTTACGTTTGGTGGCCAATGTCAGGCAGCTGCTGCAAAGGCAAATAAAATAATAGGATGCATTAAAAGAGGCATAGATGCTCATGAGGAGAACATAATTTTACCTCTATACAAGTCACTAGTGCGACCACACTTAGAAAACTGTGTACAGTTCTGGTCTCCGGTGTATAAGAAAGACATAGCGGAACTAGAGCGGCTGCAGAGAAGAGCAACCAAGGTTATTAGGGGACTGGGGGGTCTGCAATACTAAGACAGGTTATTACACTTGGGGTTATTTACTTTGGAAAAACGAAGGCTTAGGGGTGATCTTATTACTATGTACAAGTATATGAGGGGACAATACAAAGACCTTTCTACTGATCTTTTTACTCTGAGGCCTGAGACAGGGACAAGGGGGTATCTTCCTCTGTCTGGAGGAAAGAAGGTTTAATCATAATCATAGACGCGGATTCTTTACTGTGAGAGCAGTGAGACTATGGAACTCTTTGCCGCATGATGTTGTAATGAGTGATTCACTACTAAAATTTAAGAAGGGCATGGATGACTTTCTTGAAAAGTATAATATTACAGGTTATATATACTAGATTCCTTGATAGGGTGTTGATCCAGGGAACTAGTCTGATTGTCGTATGGAGTCAGGTAGGATTTTTTTCCCCCAATGTGGAGCTTGGTGTTTGCCACATGGTTTTTTTTTGCCTTCCTCTGGATCAATATGTTAGGCTATGGGTTGAACTAGATGGACTTAGTCTTCCTTCAACCTTAAAAACTATGTTACTATGTTAAATCTCTTTCAAATAAAGATTGAAAAGTTGAAATGCATTCAACCTTAGAATCTTTTGGATAGAAAGGTGGATTAAAAATACGAAAATCCTTTGTATCAACATTTATTAGATCGACTTCACTTGATTCACCTTTTAAATCCTCGAAAGTAAGCAGTACACATTGTTCATCAAACATCAATTGTGCAAAGGTTTCACAATTATCCTCCTCCTTATACAATTCCCCAGGGACATTGAGATCATTATAAAAATGCTTTTTTACTGTCAATAATCTGGTTAGTTTATTTACATCTAGAATCGTTTGAAATAAATCAAAATCCTGATTAGGAACAAAATTAGTCCCTTTATTTAAGATTTTGATCTCATGTTCAGAGAGAATTGTAGGGGTGAGCACGATAACACTGGACCATGGGTTGTTTACTTTTTCTTGCCCCTCGTATTTAAACTTGGGGGATCTGGATTTCCTCCTCCTCCTCCTCGGTCGCTTCTCCTGTCGTTTTTTGAAGCAGGATTATCACAATCTCCTCTTGTTCCATCTTTTGAGGATTCCGAGCTCTCTGTATAAATATCTGAAAAACCTTCCTCAGATGAAAAAGTTACATTTCTGGATCGAGTTTTGTCATTTATATTATTCTTCAGGATAGATTTTAAATCAGTTTTATCCCTCAGTTTTTTGGGATTTGGGGAAATAGATCTTATATTCCTCTTCCAATCATAAACGTTATCATGTTTATAATCCAAACAGTCTCTTTGAAACTTTTTCTTTTTTATTGTAATGATGTTATTTTTAATTTTGTCCAAATTTTCTTTCATTTTAAGATGTAACAGTTCATACTCCTGAGTTTTATTGAAACTCAAAGTGAGGATTTTATCTGTGCAATGTCCAAATAATTTGTTGTAATTTTTTCTCTTCCTCAGAGATGATCAACTTCATGAGGTCATTTGAGCATTGTGATAAAATGTCATTCCATTGTTTTAAAAATATATCAGAGAAAATATAAGTGGGTACCTTTTTAATTCTCAGTCCTCTTGATATCATCAATTTTTCCACATACGTACTCAAGGTATTGCGATCCCACCATGTTCTCAACTCTTGATGAGAGATTATTTCCAGTTTATGCATTAACTCTTTTAGGCCCGGGTCAGTGTTCCTTTCTGAATCACCCATTTTGTGACTCACCAAAATTCTTTTCTTATATGTGAAGCCGTAACTCACGGCTACTGGTTAGAGACCCACAACATTGTAAGATGGACTGAATTATATAAATAGAACACGGTGAGGCTGCTTTTTTGTTTATTTACCTATAACTGTATAGTAGACTCTCTCCTTTCTAATGGGAACATGTCGTACTTGTTGCTGTAGCCCTGCTCTATGTGTCTTTAAATTCTTAGTGGGGTTGTTCCTAAAATTGGTCAGCCGTTTGACTCACTGAATACCCGATAACTGTATAACAGACTCTCTCCTTTCTAATGGGAATTTGTCATTACTGTGGCCCTGCGCTATGTGTCTTTAAATTCTTTGTGGGGTTTTTCCTAAAATTGGTCAGCCGTTGGACTCACTGCATACCCTATAACTGTACAGCAGACTCTCTCCTTTCTAATGGGAACATGTCGGACTTGTTACTGTGGCCCTGCTCTATGTGTCTTTAAATTCTTAGTGGGGTTTTTCCTAAATTTGGTCAGCCGTTGGACTCACTGCATACCCTATAACTGTATAGCAGACTCTCTCCTTTCTAATGGGAATTTGTCATTACTCTGGCCTTGCTCTATATGTCTTTAAATTCTTAGTGGGGTTTTTCCAAAATTTTGGCAGCCCTTGCAGTCACAGCATGGGCATTACCACTATAGGAGACCCGCTCCTTTATAATGGGAACATTTTTTTTTACTGAGACCCTCCTCTATACCTCTTCAAAGGGGTATTGGGTTGCGCCCACATTTTTGGCAGCCCTTGCAGTCACTGCATACGCAATAACAGCATAGGAGACCCAATTGTTAATAATGGGAACAACAAAGCATAGCCGGCTGATGACTCTCTAACAATAGTGAGGACTGACTGCTGGCCTTTTAAGAATAGTAAGGGCTGCCTGATGGCCCTATAAAAATAGGCTTTATGACTTTCAGAGTCCCTCCATCATAAGTGAAACAGGATGTGTCTGATGATGTGTCACACACCACATTGCCAGATAAGGTTGTAAAATGTTAAAATGACATTTCCCGGTGAATGCATTTGGCTTAAAAAATAACGTAAAAAGCCCCAAACATTAGGATCTTTCTTTAGTATAAAAACAGCGTCGCCAATGTAACCTCAATGTAATCACATTGTTCAGCTCCTGCACCTCCTCCTCCATCTCTGAAATGACCTCGTCAGTCACAAGCTGACAGCACTGCAGCACTGCCTTGGCCAAGCAACAATAGCCTGTGCTGAAGATAACATGCTTAATGCTTAGGTGACAAACCGCCCAGCGCTGCAGAGTTGTTGAAAGCTGTAACACAGCAGCCTGATCTGTGGCTCTCACCGCTGAACATACAGCCAGGCATGTTCGTGTGTGACAATGGACAGAACCTGGCGACGGAGAAATTACAGCCGGAGTTGATACAGTTTCCCTCTATGCCAGTCCTTTCACCGAGCTAAAGAATATGGCTGTGGTGAAATACAACTCCCACTGAGAAGCTGTTTCAGATTGAAAAGCATTGTGTCAACCAGAGGATTTGATTCTGAGGGCTCACCTTTCTCCCCAGCTCAAGAGCCCCATAGCTGCTGCAAAGTTAGCGCTATCATGAACTCTCCTGAGGTAGAAGCCAGGGCACCCCAGAGAATTCTCTGGTGGGACCGTCCAACCCTGCCGAGAATCAGTCCTGGCTAAGAAAAATGTGTGGGAAGGTTTCCGGACACTCTATGGCTGCTTTTCTACTGAGGAAGAAGCACAAGCAAAAACAGGGAGAACATATAAAGTCCTTGCAGATGTTGTCCTTGCTGGGATTTGAACCCAAGATCCTAGCGCTGCAAGGCTTCCGTGTTTACCACTGATCCAATGTGCTGCCGTTAACCCTCTAACTAGTGTTGAGCCACCCCCGTAGTGTTTGGGTTCAGTTCGGTTCGTCGAACACCGGGATGTTCGAGGAACTGTTCGTCGAACTGTTCGTCGAACTGTTCGTCGAACACCTTAGAACACCGTCGAACACCGTTAAAAGCAATGGCAGGCAAACAAAAACACATAGAAACACATAGAAAACACATTCAAAGGTGTCCAAAGCTGACAAACTGCTCAGAAGACACTCTCTTTAAAAAAGCTGGCCGGCAATTCAGCAGCGGCAGACACCGGTACCCGACAATTTAGACAAGAAGGAATAGAGCATCACACATAGATTAGATAGATAGAAATATGTCAGTCACACATATAAGAAGCACAGTGACAGTGTTGGTTACTGTACTTGTCATTTAGTGTAAAGGATTTATTAAAAAAAATATTAGTGTTTTCATGCACCGTCTCTTTAAAAAAGCCGGCCGGCAATTCAGCAGCGGTACCCGACAATTTAGAACAGAAAGAATAGAGCTTCACACATAGATTAGATAGATAGAAACATGTCAGTCACATATATAATAAGTACAGTGATAGTGTTGGTTACTGTACTTGTCATTTAGTGTTAAAATAAAGGATTTATTTAAAAAAAAATTGGCGTGGGGTTCCCCGTAATTTTAGGCTCTAGCGGAGGTTAAGCAGATGGCTGGGGCAGATGTTTGAAGCCTGGGAAGGGGGTAATACCCATGGAGCTTCCCAGGCTACTAATATCAGCCCCCCGCTGAATACCTAGCCTATAGTAGCTATTAAAATGGGGGACCCCCCAAAAAAAATGATGTGGGGTCCCCCCTATTTTAATAGCTAGCAAAGGCTAGGCAGACAGCTGGGGGCTGATATTAATAGCCCAGGAAGGGTGCCATGAATATTGGCCCCCTCCCAGGCTAGAAACACCAACCGTCAGCCGCCCCAGAAATGGCGCCAATTCTGGCACTTAGCCTCGCTCTTCCCACTGCCCTGTAGCGGTGGCAGTGGGGTAATAGGGTTGGGGTTGATGTCAGCTTATAATGCCAGCTGACATCAAGCCCAGGTTAGTAATGGAGAGGCGTCTATAAGACACCCCCATTACTAACCCTATAGTCAAAGTTAAAAAAAAAAACACAAACACCCAGAATAAAGTCCTTTAATTGAAATAAACACACAATTCTTTATTGTTCTAAATTAAACTATACTTACCGTCACGCCCATTCCAGCTGAAGCCAACGATCTCCTGCAATAAAAGAAAAATAATAAAGCAACATCATCCTTACCTTTCCATGGTTCCCAGGACAGCTCCAGCTCTGCTACATCGAGATGACAGGCTGGACCGCAGCAGAAAGCTGCCATCCAGCCTGTCATCCCGCAGACACTGAGAAGAGAAAGGCATGCTTGTGCTCCTCAATGTCTGGCTGTAACGGCATCCAGATGAGCCAAGGTCATGTCCAATGAACTCGGCTCACCTCATGCACGTCACTGACAGCGTGGGAAAATTCTCCTGCACTAAGCGCTTCAGCGTGAGAACTTTTCCACGCTGTCAGTGACGTGCATGAGGTGAGTTCATGTCCAATGATCTCAGCTCACCTCATGTACGTCAATGACAGCGTGGGAGAATTCACACGCTGAAGCGCTGAGTGCAGGAGAATTTTCCCACGCTGTCAGTGACGTGCATGAGGTGAGCCGAGTTCATTGGACATGACCTCGGCTCATCTGGATTCCGTCACAGCCAGACACTGAGGAGCGCAAGCAAGCCTGCGCTTCTCAGTGTCTGCGGGATGACAGACTGGATGGCAGCGTTCTGCTGCGGTCCAGCCTGTCATCTCGATGTAGAAGAGCTGAAGCTGTCCTGGGAACCATGGAAAGGTAAGGATGATGTTGCTTTATTATTTTTCTTTTATTGCAGGAGATCGTTGGCTTCAGCTGGAATGGGCGTGATGGTAAGTATAGTTTAATTTAGAACAATAAAGAATTGTGTCTTTATTTCAATTAAAGAACTTTATTCTGGGTGTTGTGTTTTTTTTTAAATACTTTACTAGAAATTCATGGCGGTCATGTCTAATATTGGCGTGACCCCATGAATTTCGGGCTTAGGGGCAGCTGATAATACCAAGCTGGCCCTAACCCCTTTATTACCCAGTGAGCCACCGCACCAGGGCACTGGATGAGTTGGATACAGCGCCAGAAGATGGCGCCTCTATGAACGCGCCATTTTCCGGGGTGGCTGCGGACTGCAATTTGCAGCGGGGGGGGGCCCAGAAAGCTTGGGCCTCCCTGCGCTGCGGATTCCAGCCCCCAGCTGCCTAGTTGTACCTGGCTGGACACAAAAATAGGGCAAAGCCCACGTATTTTTTTTTTAATTATTTCATGAAATTCATGAAATAATTAAGAAAAAAAGGCCTTCCCTATATTGTTGTGTCCGGCCAGGTACAAATAGGCAGCTGGTGGTTGGGGGCAGCCCGTTCCTGCCTGCTGTACCTGGCTGGACACAAATATAGTGCGAAGCCCCACTTCAATTTTTTTCAATTATTTCAGGAAATTCAAGAAATAATTAAAAAAAAATTGACGTGGGGCTTCGCACTATATTTGTGTCCAGTCAGGTACAGCAGGCAGGAACGGGCTGCCCCCAACCACCAGCTGCCTATTTGTACCTGGCCGGACACAACAATATAGGGAAGCCATTTTTTTTTTAAATTATTTCATTAAATAATTTAAAAAAAATTGACGTGGAGCTTCGCACTATATTTGGGTCCAGTCAGGTACAGCAGGCAGGAACGGGCTGCCCCCAACCAACAGCTGCCTATTTGTACCTGGCCGGACACAACAATATAGGGAAGCCCTTTTTTTCTTAATTATTTTATGAAATAACGTAAAGAAAATTGACGTGGGGCTTCGCCCTGTTTTTGTGTCCAGCCAGGTACAACTAGGCAGCTGGGGGCTGGAATCCGCAGCGCAGGGAGGCCCAAGCTTTCTGGGCCACCCCCGCTGCAAATTGCAGTCTGCAGCCACCCCGGAAAATGGCGCATTCATAGAAGCGCCATCTTTTGGCGCTGTACCCAACTCATCCAGGGCCCTGGTGCGGTGGCTCACTGGGTAATAAAGGAGTTAGGGCAAGCTTGGCATTATCAGCTGGCCCTAAGCCCGAAATTCATGGAGTCACGCCAATATTAGACATGACCACCATGAATTTCTAGTAAAGTATTTAAAAAAAAACACAACACCCAGAAAAAAGTCCTTTAATTGAAATAAACACACAATTCTTTATTGGTCTAAATTAAACCATACTTACCATCACGCCCATTCCAGCTGAAGCCAACGATCTCCTGAAATAAAAGAAAAATAATAAAGCAACATCATCCTTACCTTTCCATGGTTCCCACGACAGCTTCAGCTCTGCTACATCGAGATGACAGGCTGGACCGCAGCAGAAAGCTGCCATCCAGCCTGTCATCCCGCAGACACTGAGAAGCGCAGGCTTGCTTGCGCTCCTCAGTGTCTCTCTGTGACGGCATCCAGATGAGCCGAGTTCATGTCCAATGAACTCAGCTCACCTCATGCACGTCACTGACAGCGTGGGAGAATTCTCAAGCTGAAGCGCTGAGTGCAGGAGAATTTTCCCACGCTGTCAGTGACGTGCATGAGGTGAGCTGAGTTCATTGGACATGACCTCACCTCATGCACGTCACTGACAGCGTGGGAGAATTCTCACGCTGAAGCGCTGAGTGCAGGAGAATTTTCCCACGCTGTCAGTGACGTGCATGAGGCGAGCCGAGTTCATTGGACATGAACTCGGCTCATCTGGATGCCGTCACAGAGAGACGCTGAGGAGCGCAAGCAAGCCTGCGCTTCTCAGTGTCTGCGGGATGACAGGCTGGATGGCAGCGTTCTGCTGCGGTCCAGCCTGTCATCTCGATGTAGCAGAGCTGAAGCTGTCGTGGGAACCATGGAAAGGTAAGGATGATGTTGCTTTATTATTTTTCTTTTATTGCAGGGGATCGTTGGCTTCAACTGGAATGGGCGTGATGGTAAGTATGGTTTAATTTAGAACAATAAAGAATTGTGTCTTTATTTCAATTAAAGGACTTTATTCTGGGTGTTTGTGTTTTTTTTTAACTTTGACTATGGGGTTAGTAATGGGGGTGTCTTATAGACGCCTCTCCATTACTAACCTGGGCTTGATGTCAGCAGGCATTATAAGCTGACATCAACCCCAGCCCTATTACCCCACTGCCACCACTACAGGGCAGTGGGAAGAGCGAGGCTAAGTGCCAGAATTGGCGCATCCTATGGATGCGCCATTTCTGGGGCGGCTGACGGCTGGTGTTTCTAGCCTGGGAGTGGGCCAATATTCATGGCACCCTTCCTGGGCTATTAATGTCAGCCCCCAGCTGTCTGCCTAGCCTTTGCTAGCTATTAAATTAGGGGGGACCCCACGTCATTTTTTTGGGGGGGTCCCCCATTTTAATAGCTAGTAAAGGCTAGGTATTCAGCTGAGGGCTGATATTAGTAGCCTGGGAAGCTCCGTGGGTTTTACCCCTTCCCAGGCTTCAAACATCTGCCCCAGCTGTCTTCTTAACCTCCACTAGAGCCTAAAATTATGGGGAACCCCACGCCAATTTTTTTTTAAATAAATCATTTATTTTAACACTAAATGACAAGTACAGTAATCAACACTGTCACTGTACTTCATATATATGTGACTGACATGTTTCTATCTATCTAATCTATGTGTGATTCTCTATTTCTTCTATTCTAAATTGTCGGGTACCGCTGCTGAATTGCCGGCCGGCTTTTTTAAAGAGACGGTGCTTGAAAACACTATTATTTTTTTTAATAAATCCTTTACACTAAATGACAAGTACAGTAAGCAACACTGTCACTGTACTTTATATATATGTGACTGACATGTTTCTATCTATCTAATCTATGTGTGAAGCTCTATTCTTTCGGTTCTAAATTGTCGGGTACCGGTGTATGCCGCTGCTGAATTGCCGGCTTTTCATGTTTCACTGTGAGCACTGTTCCCATCGATTTGGGCAATCACTGTAATGCCACAACCACCATGGCTGTGGCATTACAGTGAGTGGCAGACAATTCCTGCATGATTGGTGCTCTAAATAGCGCCAGACATGCAGGACACGCTTTTGGTGCACGAACAGTTATCGAACATAACCTCGAACAGCCGAATTTTTTGCAAATCGTTCGGGTTCGTTGAACCACTCGAACACCGCCCAAAACAGCTCGAATTTGAGATTGGCGAACAGTTCTAGTCGAACACCGCTCATCTCTACCTCTAACATCTAACAGGCTGGAGAAACTTGCACCTATTGCCACTCTATCTTCAGCTCCTTTGTGAGAAACTAATGTATTTGGGCAGCCACTCAGTCTACGAAATAAAATTCCTGAGAAGGAAATTTGGGATTGCTTCGCTACTGGTACTGGGGGCAGTGCTAATACCATGGCGTCGTACCATAGTTTATTGGAAATATTCCAGGCTTGTAGGAGGCAAGCAAATTCCCACAGAAATGTACCAGCAGTAATGTTCAGGGACCCGCACTTGTAGAAGGCGGAGACAACACCAGGAGAAATAGAGACGGCTGGGGACCGAGGATGGACACGAGGCATGAGGCATGAGGTTGTGAAAAGCTTCTGACTCCACGAGCCTAAAAGGCCACATTTCAAGTGCAAGCAGCTGCCCAGAAATCTGTCAGTTTAGTATTGCGGCCTGTGGGTGGGTGGCTGGCTGCATACTTGCGCTTACATTCCAAGGAACCAAAAACTAAGCAGATTGTGGCGTCTATCATCATCATGGCCTCACCTCGGCACTATGAACTCTTCTGAAAGAGAAGCCAAGGCCCACTGGAGGAGTCTCCGGTTCTCTGGTGGGCCCGTCCAACCGTGCCTAGAAGCAGCCCTGGCTAAAAAAAAGTGTGCGGTAAGGTTCCCGGACACTCTATGGCTGCTTTTTTAATGTGGATCGGACGTGCTTACTCAAACCGCATTGCAGATCAGGCCATTGCCCAACTCTGTAGTCATGAAATTAAATGAGCAAAGAAAGATGTTTGTGTGTCAAAGCAGCACCGACAAGTGCAAGTTGATGTTGGACGGTCTGCCATTGCTTCTGCAACAAGCTGCATTAGAGGACTTCCTGGGAGAAATGACGCCCAGAGTAGATACGGTTTCACTCCATGCCAGTCCTTTCACTGAGCTAAATACAACTCTCAGCAAAAAAAGCTGTGGACTGGCTCCGTACCATCCCTGGCCACATTCACCTGTCCACGTGTTTGTGGTTAGGCGGTCCTTCCCAGTAAGTGCACTGGAGAGGGCATGGGTAATGTTGTGGGACCCGTGCTTGTGGAAGGCGGAGATGATACCGGGAAAAATAGAACCCCCTGTTGTGTGTGCAAGGCAATCCCCTGTCCATACTGCATGTAAAGATGCCCCCTCCTCTCAGTCTTCACTTGTTATGGCAGTTTCTCAAGAAACAGCATCAACGTCCACGTCCACGTCCCACCGCAGCGTTCAATTGTCCATATCCCAGACCTTTGAACGAAAGCGGAAATTCGCAGCTAACGCCCCACAGGCCACCGTCCTAAATTCGCATATTTCACGACTGCTTGCATTGGAAATGCTGCCTTTTAGGCTGGTGGAGACGGAATCCTTCCGCAATCTTATGGCGGTGGCCGTCCCTCGGTACTCGGTCCCCAGCCGACACTATTTTGCCCGGTGTGCCATCCCCGCACTACACAAGCACGTGTCCCAAAGCATCTGCCGTGCCCTCAACAACGCAGTTACTGGGAGAGTCCACCTGACAACGGACACATGGACAAGTGCTTGTGGCCAGGGACGGTACATCTCTCTGACGGCACACTGGGTAAACATAGTGGAAGCCGGGACCCAGTCGGACCTTGGGACGTAACACATCCTCCCCACACCGAGGATTGCGGGCCCTATGTCAGTCAGAGTTGTCCCCACAGTGTACAGCTCCTGCGCATACTCCTCCTCCTCCTTCTCCTCATGTTCAGCCTCCATCTCAGATATCACCACATCAGTTACAAGCTGGAAGCATTGCAGTACTGCCTCTGCCAAGCGGCAACAGGCTGTGCTGAAACTCATAAGCTTAGGTGATAAACCTCACACTGCTTGTGAGTTGTGGACAGCTGTGAAAGAGCAGGCAGATCTGTGGCTGAGACCGCTGAACCTACATCCCGGCATGGTCGTGTGTGACAATGGCCGTAACCTGGTGGCGGCTCTGAGGCGAGGTGAGATCACACACGTACCATGCCTGGCTCATGTGCTTAACCTCGTGGTTCAGCGGTTTCTTAAATCGTACCCCGAGTTGCCAGATCTGCTCGTGAAAGTACGCTGCCTGTCAGCTAATTTTCGCAAGTCGGCTACAGCTTCCGCCGCCCTTGCTGTGTTGCAGCAGCGTTTGCAGCTTCCGGCACACCGACTGGTGTGTGATGTCCCCACACGTTGTAACTCTACCCTCCACGTGTTGCAAAGGATTTGTGAGCAGAAGAGAGCAGTTGTGGAGTACCAGCTGCAACAAGGCCGTCGCTATTCAGGTCAGACTCCACACATAAGACCTCAGGAGTGGACCTGGATGTCTGACATATGTACCATCCTGACAAACTTTGAGGAGGCCATCAAGATGGTGAGTGGCGATGACGCCATCATTAGTGTCAGCATCCCACTTGTCTGTCTTTTGCAATGCTCTCTGCAGAGAATTAAAGTGGAGGCATTGCAGCCAGAGTATGATGAGATGGATCAAGAAGCCGTAGCGGGCGATTGCACACAGCCCAGCCTCATCTCATCCCAACGTGCATTGGGGGACAATGAGGGAGAGGAGGAGGAGGAAGAACAGGAGCTGCTATCATGCGTTGTAGATGGTAGTACCTGTACAAGTGTCATACCGTCGGTTCAGCGTGGGTGGCCTGAGGACAGGGGGGAGGAGGAAGAGGAGGAGGAGGAGGAGAGCATGGTCAGTCGTCATCTTGGTGAGGACACGGAAATCTTGCCCGTTACCAGTCTGGCACGCATGGCTGACTTTATGCTACGCTGCCTTAACCGTGACCCTCGCGTTGTCAAAATGTTGGGTGACAGTCATTACTGGTTGATGACACTTGTAGACCCCCGCTACAAGGAGAACTTTCACTCTCTTATTCCTGAGGTGGAGAGGTCTACAAAAATGGGGCAGTACCAGAAGGCCCTTGCTGCAGAACTATTAAAAAAATTCCCATCTGAACATGCTAGCAGCAGAGGTCACAGTTCGTTGCCCAACCAAGGCGTACAGGCGAGAGAGATGCAACTCCAATCCAGCAGAGGCAGGGGAACACTGTCAACGTTCTGGGACAGTTATCTGACACCGGCCCAGCTTACAGGCCCTGAGGCGCGGGGTACTCTCACAAGGAGTGGAAAGTTTCAAAAGATGGTGAGGGAGTACCTTGCCGACCGTACCAGCATCCTCCGTGACTCCTCTGTGCCTTTTAATTATTGGGTATCCAAGCTGGACACTTGGAATGAACTCGCTCTGTACGCCTTGGAGGTCCTGGCCTGCCCTGCCGATAGCGTGTTATCGGAGCGTGTTTTTAGTGCCGCTGGGGGAATTATAACTGATAAGCGCACTCGCCTGTCAACTGACAATGCTGACAAGCTGACCCTTATCAAAATGAACAAGGGCTGGATTGGACGAGACTTCTCATCACCACCAAATGACAGCAGAGTAACAAAAAGTCAAATCCACTGTGTTATTTCGGGAGGTGTATTCACATGCACCGCTTCACACCCACACATGGGTATACGCTTCCTCATTTCGGCTGTTTTATCTTCTTATCCTTATCCTCAGCCTCCACCACCACTATACCACCAGAGTGCCAGCATTGCAAGTTCCTCCGTCCTTATTTTTGGCAGCTTTTGCTTGCAAGGCATAAGCAAATACTATGGGACACCCACTCCCCAATAATGGGACTTATGTTTGTAATATGCTGTACTGCATGGCTCTTGTAAGGGGCATTGCAAGTTGCTCCGTCCTAATTTTTGGCAGCTTTTGCTTGCAAGGCATAAGCAAATACTATGGGAGACCCACTCCCCACTAATGGGACTTATGTTTGTAATATGCTGTACTGCATGGCTCTTGTAAGGGGCATTGCAAGTTGCTCCGTCCTAATTTTTTGCAGCTTTTGCTTGCAAGCCATAAGCAAATACTATGGGACACCCACTCCCCAATAATGGAACTTATGTTTGTAATATGCTGTACTGCATGTGACGCGCCCCCTGGGCCATGTGTACACGTGTGTGGGATACCCGGTGCCGGGTCTCTGGGGTCTGTAGTCTCCGTGGCAGTGACCCGGTCCCGTGGCTCAGGCTGGTCAAACCAGTGGCAGTCTTTCTTAGGTTTTGAGGTTAATTGTCCGACTGCGCCACCTGTGGATTGCGGTCAGGGAGTACCACCGCTGCGAGGCAGACCGCTGAGGCTGGTGTTGTGTGCGCAGCAGGGAATGGGATAACTCCCCACGGGAGGAGTATAGCCTCAGGGCAGTGAGTGTGGATGATGGGGGTGATGGTGCACGAGCGCAGCAGGAACGACTCAGAGTCTTTGCAGTGCAGTTCAGGGTCTTTACTGATGATTATAAGGTAGACCCTCCCGGGAGTACTGGCTAGCATAAGAGGCCTGGTCAGTCTGTGAGCCAGCAGGAGTTCCCCTGGCCAGGTGGAGTTGTAGGCCTCCCCGTCTGTCTGCACTCTTCCTGGCTACCTTGCTGTAAGCGGGTAGAAGTAGCCCACGTCCCTGAGTGTACCGTGTAGTGCTCACCCGTATGGCTGGTGACTTGGGGCCTTCTGTTAGCCTCCGCTCCACGACGGCGGTGCTGGTCCCTTGCTTGTGACTGAGCCTCCGGGCTTCTATGGCCAGAGGACCTGAAATCCCCTGCCGGCTGGTTTCTGCTGCTGGATATATAAGTCCTCACAGCCTCGGACTCCTGTGTCCGGTTCCTATTGTCTTCTGCCAGGGCGAGCTCTGCTCAGCTTCCAGCCCCTAGTCTTTAGCTCCTAGCTCCTACAGAGCTCCTTGCTGTTACTTTCCCTTGCTCTCACTCTGACTCTGACTGTTCTCTGTTCTCTGACTCACTCAACCCCGCCCCAGATCCAGTTTATAAGGGCAGAATTCTCCCCTCCCAGGACTGGGGCAGGAGGATGTTGCATGTTTAAGGGATCCTGACCAGGAAACCTCCCACTTGCTCTCCGACGTAATATCTCTATTACTGTGGTGACCAGACCCCTGGGGTGCCACACATGGCTCTTGTAAGGGGCATTGCAGTTCCTCATAATTTTTGGAAAGCCTTCCATTCACTGCTTAGGCCAACAGTGCACAGGAGACCCAGTTGCTATAAATGGAAAAAAAGGTTTAGTTAACGCCCTCTGACCTCCATGTCATTTCCAAGGGGCATTGTAGTGCCTCAAAATTTTTGGTAGGCATTGCACTCACTGTATGCCCTATAACTGTGTAGCCGAACCGCTCCTTTTGTTACAGAAACATATCCTACAAGACATATCTGGTTGACTGGCCTGATATTGATGTGAATGGTCCCTGTTCCTCCTGCACTTTCTCCTTTGCCACTACCTGATCCATCATTTATCACCTGAAGCTTTGTTTTAACGGGAGTCATAGAACTTGGATAGTAGCAGGAAAACATCCAGCAATCCTCGGAGGAGGTAGGATATGCGCCAAAACGCTGACCACCTCAGGCCTAGCCGCTACTACATACATGCGCTTGCATTACAACAAAACAAAGCAGATGCTAACTTCTATCATCCTCATCATGCTCCTCACCTTGGCACTCTCAACTCCCCTGATGGAGAAGCCAGGGCCCACCGGAGGAGTCTGATAGTCCGGTGGGCTCGGCCAATGCTGCCCTAAAGCAGGCCAGGCTAAGAAAAGTGTGGGAAAGGTTACCGGGACAAATAGGGGTGGCTGGGGACCGAGTATGGACACCCGGCCACCCCCTGGAGGCTGGGGAGCAAGCGGGGACACCCGGCCACCAGGCGGCTGGGGACTGAGTATGGATACCAGGCCGCCAACACAGCCATGGCGTGGTGGCCAGATTCCGCCTCCACATGCCTAAAAGGCCCAATTTAAAGTGCAAGCAAGCAAGCAGTATGGTATTGCAGCCTGGGGGTGGGTGGGTGGCAGGCTGCATACTTGCGCTTGCATTGCAAGGAATGGGAGAGGTACAATTGAACACTGCCCTGGGACAAGGACTTGAATGGGGATAGTTGCAAGTCTGCAATGACAGGTACAAGGTGGGAGGCATCTTCGCATGTACCATGAACAGGGGTTTGGCATGCACACACTACAGCGGAATAGGCTCTCCTTCCCACTAAATGCACTGGGGAGGGCACAGGTAATGTTTTGGTATACGCGCTTAATCTAAATGTATAAGGCACACCAGGACAAATAGGGGTGGCTGGGGACTGAGTATGGATACCTCGCTGCCGAAGCAGCCATGAGGTAATGGCCAGCTTCGGCCTCCTCCAAACTAAAAGGCCCCATTTCAAGTGCAAGCTAGCAGTATGGAATTGCAGTCTGGGGGTGGGTGGGTGGGTGGCAGGCTGCACACTTACACTTGCATTAAAAGAAAACATAGTAGATGCTAACTTCTGTCATCATCATCATGCTCCTCACCTTGGCACTCTCCACTCCACCGATGGAGAAGTCAGGGCCCACCGGAGGAGTCTGGTTCTCTGGTGGGCTCGTCTAATGCTGCCTAAAGCAGGCCGGGCTAAGAAAAGTGTGTGGGGGGATGTTCCAAGGAGAAATAGGGGCGGCTGGGGACCGTTTATGGACACCCGGCTGCCCCCAGGCGGCTGGGGACCGTGTGTGGACACCCGGCCACGGGGCGGCTGGGGACCGAGTATAGACACCCGGCCGCCGGGCGGCTGGGGACTGAGTATGGATTCCAGGCCGCCAACACAGCCATGACGTGGTGGCCAGATTCCGCCTCCACATGCCTAAAAGGCCCAATTTCAAGTTCAAGCAAGCAAGCAGTATGGTATTGCAGCCTGGGGGTGGGTGGGTGGCAGGCTGTATACTTGCGCTTGTATTGCAAGGAATGGGGGAGGTACAATTGAACACTGCCCTGGGACTAGAACTTGCATGGGGATAGTTGCAAGTCTGCATCTTCTGATGCGGCAAGGATCACTTATGATGGGCACACTTTTAGACAGTGACCTGGGAGTCAGAGATGCTTCCAGGGGTCTTCCCCATGCTGTTCCCATGTCTTTTCAGCACTTTATGCATGTGTCACACAGCACATGGCCAGATAAGGTTGTAAAATGTTAAAATGACTTTTCCCGGTGAATGCATTTGTCATAGTTGAAAGCAATACAAAAGTGCAAAAACGCATAAAAAATGCTACTTGTTAACATAGCCAAAGGTGTGGAGGAGTATTTTTGTTTTTGGTCATTTATTTTAACTTATACACAAGTCTTTTCCCTGGAAAGGATGTTCCTTAACATATTTCACAGGAAAAAAGTTTCACTTTCGTTTTTGAACGTTTTATTGTGAGCCCGTAAAAGTGGCTTAATACCTCTGACCACGTTGTTGACAGCAGTGACCTGGGGGTCAGAAATGCTTCCTGGGGCTATCCCCATGCTGTCCCCATGTCATTTGAGCACTGTCACTATCGTTTTGGGCACTTGTTAGGCTTTTAAAAGACTGCCGGGGGTGCCACTGCAAAAATGCTCGAGTCTCCCATAGACTAACATTGGGCTCGTTGCTCGGGTCGAGCACCCGAGTATCACGGCGAGCTCGGCCCGAGCTTCGAGCACCCGAGCATTTTTGTGCTCGCTCAACACTAATGGAGACCCAATCAGGATTCTCCAGATTTCCAAAAATTAGTGGCAGACACCAGCAAATTGGCATCAATTTCACTAGAGTAGAAGTAGTATAATGGAGACAAAATGGAGATCACCCCGCTTAATCAAACCACTGCCTGTAAAATTAAAATAATTTTCCACTGACACTTCTGTGCCAACTCCAAGAACCCCAACCCCCGCCAACCCACTGTGACAATCCTTCTTACACAACTTAAATACTTTTCTTTATGCCATATCAAATGCCACTTTAAATCGTCCCTGATAAAAGAAAAACCACCCTTTTACCCATAACCTACAAAGATACCAACGGAAAAAGAGGGTGGGTGGGTACTTTTTCCTGTGCTCTTCTCCTCTGGACTACCCGTTTCCTGCACTTTTCCTTCTTATACCTCTCTTCCCCCATCTCCACCCCCGTCCCAATGCTCGCCCTTCCTGACCTCTACCCAATCCCGATCATTGGGATTCAAATTACACCCTGCTGGCCCATCCCGGTCATGTGGGGCTTCCTTCTAGGTTGCCCTGCCTCCAGCCCCTTTCTTGACCGTATACGGCCAACCCGGGTTCCACCTTTCATATGCCTCCACACCCATCTTACCGCACTTACATACTTTAACAAATAAAAACACTGCACCTGTAATTTTCTTTGGATAAATTTGGCCACAGCGGCCATTTTATTAACAAACAACATTAACATATATACATTATTATGAAATAAATAAGAAGAGAGGGTTCTTGGAGTTAAAAATTGATCTGGCAAAACTAAACTGAAGTCGAACCACCGTGTTACCCTCAGCTGTCCATTACCAGCTCGAGGGCACCAAAAGCTCCCAGGGTAAAACCCCGTCCAGAGCCCCAAAAAAACAGATGCCAGATCATCCCGCTTAATCAAACCACTGCCTGTAAAATTAAAATAATTTTCCACCGACACTTCTGTGCCAACTCCAAGAACCCCACCCCCCGCCACAAACAAACTGCCCTGACCACCTCAGGCTTGTGAGCGCCCCAACACCGCCATGGCCCTCTCAATCCCCTCCTGTATAGCCAATGTCCACAAATCAATTCCAACATCGTTCAGATGTATGCCCTCCTTTGCCCAAAATTCTCCAACCCCTGCCTCAAGATCAAGATGCCGAACACTTACTCCCCCATTCCTACCGACAAACGCTGCTATGGCTCTATTTAACTTAACTCGTGCCCTGTTAATGCCCTTCACTGATCTAGCCGCTTTCCATTTTTTTCTCTGTACAATGTCAGACCAAACCGTTAACACCCCCGGAAAAGATGTCCACAACCTTAAAAAATCAATCCGAATATCCCTCATCAGCTCCCTAACCGGCCGAGACCCCAAATCATTCCCCCTTAAATGCACTACCAAAATATCCGGTGCCCGGTCCAAACGAGCCGCCCTGTAGAATTCAGGCAGCACCCTTTTCCATACCGTCCCTCGAAAACCCAGCCACCGAACCACCGCTTACTCTCTGCTAAAACCCAATTGCCTACCGTTCGGCCTCACGTCCGCCCGCAGTGCCCCCCAATGAACGAAAGAGTGTCCGAGAATCCAGACTAATAACGGGACGCCACCTGCAAAAAGACAATCAAAGAATTGTATTCACTTCTGACCAGATAAAACATAAGCCTGCACACCTAATGCTGTACACAGGACAGATAAGGATCTGAACTCCATCTTCTGATGCGCTTTATCACCTCCTTGCTTAAACCCAAACCATCCGCTTCTGACGCCGCACCGATTCTGAAAGAATGCGACCCGTAAACCTCAGGGCTAAGGCCCAATTCTATGATCCCTTTCTTAAACACTGCAATAAATTGAAAACGAGACAAAAACTCACCATTTTTATGACACAATAATGGGCCCTTACGTCCCGACCAGACTTGCCAAAAAGCCATTAAACATCTCCTAGGACACATGAACGATCCATCAACTTCACCCAATACCACTCGCTTGCCTCTGCCCAATTGATCCGTCTTCCCCCTTCTGATCCAGAATTCAATGCACCTGTCCCGACCGCTCACGTCCTCGGCAAACAAACCCCCAGCCTTATTCCTACTTGGTGCCACCAACTCACCTAATCTTAGTGCGCCGAAAAACGCCCATGAAAAAGCCAACCTAAACAGTATGGCTTCAAAAGCCGAACAACAGATCTTATCCAACGCAAAACCCAACTGCTCTAGAATACTAAAAGTCACCGGTCTTCGTTTATCTAACACTTTACTTCCCCTCCTAAAGCCCTAAATGGCTTGCTTCACTAAAAACGATTTTGTAACATCTTTTAACCCCTGTAATCTAAAACCGAATGCCAATCCTGCAACAAGTTTACTAACTTTTGAAACAGACCATCCGCTCTCCGCTGCCTTTCCCACAAGAAACAACACCGCCATCTCTCTATCTCCCTCACTCACCACCCCACCCCACTGCAGAATCCAGCTTTGCCATACTCGCCATGATGCCTCGTATGATGCCCAAGACTGCCTTGTAATGGACTCCTGTATTAAACGTCCTGCTCTTCCATAACCAGCTGCCACAAATGCGAAGGGCATTCCTGTCCCACGTCCTCGGCCTCTGGTGCTAGCGCCCGAAAACGGTCCCACTGAAAACGAGACAAGGCATCTGCTATGGAATTTTGCACACCTGGAACATGTACGGCTGTAATCCAAGCGTTCAAGTTAAGGCAACAAAGAACTAGTTCCCTCAGCAGCCTAATCACAGGCGGGGACGAGGCAGACAAGCTGTTGATGACAGACACCACTCCCATGTTGTCGCAATGAAACCGAATTCTCCTGTTGGCAAAACACTCACCCCAAATAGTAACTGCAACAACGATGGGGAACAATTCCAAAAAAGCCAAATTCTTCGTAAGACCCTTCTCCGTCCACTCGCCCGGCCATACTCCAACACTCCACCTCCCTTTCCAATAGGCCCCATAACCAGCACCTCCCGCCGCATCCGTAAATATCTCACAATCAAAGCTGCTTAAGAACTCCTGCTGGATTAATGACCTGCCGTTATAACTTTCCAAATACAGCCTCCAAACCTTTAGATCCTCCTTGTGTTCCCTATTTAGCCGAATAAAATGATGGGGGGCCCGCACTCCTGCTGTCGCGCCTGACAACCTGGGACAAAATATTCTTCCCATTGGCATAATCCTGCATGCAAAATTCAATCGCCCTAACAGCGATTGCAACTCCCTCAGGGTCACCTTGCACAGCCTCCCGACTCTATCAACCTTCTGCTTGAGCAAAATCAATTTGTCCTCCGGTTACCGACACTCCATCCTTTCTGTATCAATTACAATGCCCAAAAAACTTATGGTTGAGTAAGGGCCTTCAGTCTTTTCTTCAGCCAATGGAACGCCAAAATGCTCTGCCACCCACACCATAGTACCTAATAAATTCCTACACAACAATGATTATGGAGGGCCTATAAACAAGAAATCATCCAAATAATGAATGACTGACTTAACTGATGCCAGGTCCTTCACAACCCATTCCAAAAATGTACTAAACGTTTCAAACAAAGAACACAAAATTGCACAACCCATTGGCAAACACCTATCCACGTAATATGCCCCATTCCAAAAACAACCTAACAACGGGATACTATCCGGGTGAACTTGCAGCAACCAAAAAGCCGACTCGATATCCGTTTTTGCTAGCAACGATCCTGACCCATATCGCCGTACCCATTGCACCGCAGCATCAAATGAAGTATATTCAACTGAACACAATTCTTGTGCAATGCCATCGTTCACCGAGAGCCCCTTCAGGTACGACAAATGCTGAATTAAACAAAACTTATTCCGCTCTTTTTTGGGCACAACCCCCAGTGGCGAGATAATCACTTTGCTACTAGGTAAGTCCTGAAACGGTCCCGCCATCCTGCCCAACTCCACTTCCTTAGCCAATTTCACACTGACCACATCAGGATGAAGGGAGGCCGACATCAAATTTTTTACTGAAACGGGGACCTCATGCTCAGGAGGAGGTATTCTAAAACCTTCCAAAAAAACGTCCGAAATAACCTTAGCCTTCAACTGATCCGGATACCTACTTAGAAAGGGGGCCATCGCGTGCACCCTCACTGGAGTCACCCCCTTGACCGGTACCCACTGTAGGCTTTCCCTTACCCTTTTTAAAACATTTTGATGCTCCGTGTGAGCCTCCACTACAATGGGAGCACACATGTTTAAATTTACAGGAGCTCCCATATTTGCATTGGTCATTGTTGAATTGCCAGCAAGTTCCCGCTTCTTTCTTAGTGCTTCGTGCCCCCTGACTGTTTCCTCCATGTCCTGCTGATTTGTTCCCGCTACTGTTGCTCCCGTGAAAGGACTGCCCATACCTCACTGGGGCCATAACCTTCAGCCACAATCCAATGTCCTTTTGATCCCATCTAATCTCCGGGCGAACTGCCTTCCTCTGACGAAATTGCTTGTCATACCGTAACCATGCCTGACTCCCATAAGTCCTATGAGCCTCCCCAATGGCGTCCAAGTAGCAAAACAGCCCCGAGCAATTATCAGGAGCCTTTTCCCCAATAACGCTAGCCATTATTGCAAAAGCTTGTAACCAGTTAACAAACGTCTGTGGAATCAACCTCCACCTGTGCTTTTCTTCCTCCTCTTTCTTACTGTCATCCTTTTTTCCCTTATCCAGGTTAAACTTTTCCAACGGAAGAAGGGAAAAAATTTCCACATACTCATCCCGCCAAATTTTTTCCTTAACCTTTTTTTTTAAATGTGCCCCCAACGGCCCCTCAAAACACACATATGCCTCCCCTTTCTGCACACACACCGACACCCCAGACGGTGTCCCGGCTGCCAACCCCACTGACCTGGCCGATTCTCTCCCCTCCTGTGACAACGCCGCTTGACTATGTACCCAAGCCCCCGTTGGTGACGACCCCACTTGATTAGCTCCACCACCTTCTAATCTGGCCAGAATGCGCCACATGTTAACCAACATATCCCTAATCCCGCATCCATCCGACCCACTACCTCCTCTAACATTTTCCCCGCTGGGGCCCGCCAACTGCCTATCCCCCACCCCGTCTGCTAATGACCCAGCGGGCGACAAACCATACATAGATGCATACTCACCGAGCTGCACGGGTTCTGTGTCCCTGCCAGCCGTACGCCCCGAGTCCTGACGATTCCTTGCTTCGCCTTGATCTCCACTGAAGTCCAATCCGCCCGCCTCCATGCACTCAAGGCCCGCGCCCCTGGCCTCCACGTCACCAGGGGGGACCCGAGCCCGTGTTGATGTCCCAGCCGCTCGTCCTCCACTCATCTCTGCTCCGGTCCTCACCGCCGTCCATGTACGGCCTTGATTATGAGATCCGGACTCCCTGGCCCGATCCGTGTCAGTCCGAGTAAAACTGCCAGGCAACTCTATGCTGCTGCCTGCCGCCTCATCCCTCTGCCTGGTGTGACTTGGGCCAGGCAGGAGGTCCTGGAATTGCTACCTGCCCGTGTGCCTCTGCTGCATCCTTCCCCTGCTGGTCTGTCTGGCAGGCACCCCGACAGGTACCTCGCCAGGTTTCCCGCTCCGTACATTGCCGCGGGATCTGGGAGCGGGGGGCGTGTCCGCGCGCCCGCCGCTGATAGGCCGATCGCTACTGCCGTCTGTTTCCGGGGGGCGGAAGTGACGTGGGCCGCCCTTCCGGTGAGGCCCCACCCCCTGGATGACGCGTCGGCAGCATGGGCCTTGCTTCCTGCGCTGCCTGCGCTCTGGTACTGCGGCGCGCCACCGGAGTAGGCCGCACCACAACGGAGCGGGGCACCTCACTCCTGGACCGCAACACGACACTTGGAGAGACAGCAGGCCGGCTGGGCAGATTCCTGTCACGGCGTGCACGCTGGCGGGGGGTTCCGCCGGCATGGTCACCGGACGCAAAGTCCCCGGAGGTGCTCCGCAGCCTGCACCTGCTGCCCGTACCCACCATCTCCGGGGAGAGCCTCTCGGGTGGCCGCGTCCTCCTGGCGGTTCTTCCTGATCCAGACGTGGATTCTTCTTCGCCTGCATTCTCCAGCAGCCCGGACAGCTGGGCCTCGAGCCATCCTCCTCGCCTGGATCTTGCTGCCTCCCTCAACCTAGCGACAAGGGACTCCACAGACTCCATGACAGCCAGAGAAACGTCCCAAACGATTTGGAATTAAGGTAAGATTTTTTTTTTTTTTTTTTAAATGTGTTCCTCTATTACTTTTTCCTATGCTCTTCTCCTCTGGACTACCCGTTTCCAGCACTTTTCCTTCTTATACCTCTCTTCCCCCATCTCCACCCCCGTCCCAATGCCCGCCCTTCCTGACCTCTACCCAATCCCGATCATTGGGATTCAAATTACACCCTGCTGGCCCAACCCGGTCATGTGGAGCTTCCTTCTAGGTTGCCCTGCCTCCAGCCCCTTTCTGGAAGAACGCATTCATATGTCGGGCTCTTTCATGAGGTTCAAGCCCATGCGGTGTTGGTGGCTGGGTAATTCTGATGCTTGTTTCCTCCGTACCCTCCTGCCAAACATGAACAGAGAGGGGATGATTATCCTCTTCATGCTCTGACTGTTGCTCGCCCATCACCACTTAGTCTTCCATTTGTTCCTCGCCTTCACTAACACCTTCACTAACAGTTTTTCTGGTATTGCCAACCCCCCTTGATCGCAGTGAACCACCCTCCCTTGGCATCCTGAGATGTCCCCTAGTGTATGACGTTAGTAACAAAAGAAAGTATTTTTTTTTTACTGTGGATGAGGCCTGTATAACATAGGAGATATTCTCCAAACTATTTCAAACTGAGATGTCCCTTGCTGAATAACGTTAGGAACAGCAAAAAAAATATTTTTGGACTCTGCACAAGCTCTGAATACAGCTGAATTTCACCGCCACTAAAAGGACTAGGTGGATTATAGCAGAGTGTAACACGTTTGCGACAGAAAAATTTTTTTTTTTTACTCTGAAAACAGCTGAAGTTCACCACCACTAACGTAGTAGCTGACGTATAGCAGAGTATATGACGTTTGACACACAAAAAAATCTTTTGTGGACTCTGCCTGCCAACAGAAAAATATATTTGTTTCACTGTGCATACATACAGCTGAGGTTTACGCAGCAATAAAATGACAAACTGGGCTAACACAGCTTGCACTATCACATTAGCAAATGAGAAAAAAAGGTTTTTGTGCTCTGCACTCAGAAGCTCTGCACTGACAAGCCCACACAATCAAAAAGTGGCCTACAAGGGTTTGCTTGCTTTATCACATTAGCAAGTGCAAAAATAGATTGACGGTATACTTCTGCATAGAGCACAGACAGTACAACGATGCACAACACTGTTCTATGCCATAGGCCCTGCTCTTTCTGCCAGAATCTCAGTAATTGCACAAAAACAAAAAAAGTGCTGCAAGGTCAATTGAACAGGTACACAGCACAGGACTTATCTACACTATCGGACTTCCACATCTATCTAGCTAATATGTCTCATTACACAGGAGCTGGGTGCAAAAGCAGCGTCTGTCTCCAGCAGTGACATGCATAAAATGGCGCTGAGGGAACATGGCTGCTTTTTATAAAGAGAGGACATGTGATTTCAGTAGCCAATTGCAGAAGTCCTTATGTTAGGGACACTGTGGATGCTTCCTGAGCTCTGATTGGCTAGCCGTTTTTTCCTAACTTTACCTTACCGCCTACAGGAAAAAAAAAACTGTGTACCGCTGATCTGACCTGTTATGAGGTATCACCAGCCCCCCCACTCATCTACCATGTCTCCCCATACACAAGCACTATGCTAGCAAAACTGTTAAAAATGCTGTAGTTGCCCCACAATCACATAACCATGCAAATTCGCCAAACGTTACCGATTTTTTCCCGAATTTAACAAATTTTGCTCCCCTTTCGGATCACGAATCCTAATGTGCCACATTCATGTCAAACTTAAGTTTGGAGATTGGATTTCAAGCATTTTCGCTCATCACTACATATCACCAGGGTGACAGTGATGCAACACCCACATAATTTTTTTTAAGGGTGTTTATGATGCCAGTAGGAATTTTTTTTAGAAGTCTACGTCTAACAGTCTGTATGATATACAGCATGTTCATGTATATCCTCCAGGGGTAAAAGTTTTTCAGCCCATGTATTTAGCACATGGGCATTACCAGTATAGGAGAGCCACTCCTTGACAATGGTACCGATTTTTTGAATGAGGACGTCCTCTACATCTCTTCAAAGGAGTATTGGAGTGCGTCCAATTTTTTGGCAGCCCTTGCATTAACTGCATGGGCATTACCACTATAGGATACTCACTGGAAATTTTTTTTTACTGAGGCCCTCCTCTAATACTCTTCAAAGGGGTATTGGAGTGCGTCCTAATTTTTGGCAGCACTTGCAGTCACTGCATATGCCATACCAGTATAGGAGACCTGCTTCTTTATAATGGGAAAACATTTTTTACTGAGGCCCTCCTCTATGACTCTTCAAAGGGGTATTGGAGTGCCTCATAATTTTTGGCAGCCCTTCCAGTCACTGCATACGCACCAATAGTCTGGAAGACCCGCTCCTTTATAATGGGAACATTTTTTTTGTGAGGACCTCCCCTCTGTCTCTTCAAAGGAGTATTGGGATTCATCCAAAATTTAGGCCGCCATTGCAGTCGCTGCATACGCAATAACTGTATAGCAGAACCGCTCCTTTATAATGGGTACATTTTTTTACTGCGGCCCTCCTCTATGTGTCTTTAAATTGGTATTGGGGTTTTTCCAAAATTTAGGCAGCCGTTGCAGTCATTGCATACTCAATAAATGTATAGCAGAACCGCTCCTTTACAACGGGAACATTTTGTTACTGAGGCCCTCCTCTATGTCTCTTCAAAGGGATATTGGTATGCGTCCAAAATTTAGGCAGCCATTGCAGTCACTGCATACGCAATAACTGTATAGCAGAACCGCTCCTTTATAATGGGAACATTTTTTTTTACTGAGGCCCTCCTCTATATGTCTTTAAATTGGTATTGGGGCTTTTCCAAAATTTAGGCAGCCATTGCAGTCACTGCATATGCAATAATTGTATAGCAGAACCGCTCTTTTATAATGGGAACATTTTGTTTCTGAAGCCCTTCTCTATGTCTCTTCAAAGGGGTATTGGGGATTTTATCAATTTTGGGCAGGCCTTACAGGCACTGCATGGGCATTACCACAATAGGCGACCCACTCCTTAATAATGGAAAATAATTTTTTTAAATTACGCCCTCTATGTATCTTCAAAGGTGTATTGGAGTTTTTCCAAATTTTGGCCAGACCTTAGAGTTACCGCATACCCTATAATACTATAGGAGACCTGCTCCTTAATAATGGGAACTTTTTTTTTTAAATCAAGCCCTCTATGTCTCTTCAAAGGGGTATTGGAGTTTTCGGATGCCCAGATCACTGTTGTCAACAATCTTGTAAGAGGTATTACGCCATTTTTACAGACTCACAATAAAACATGCAAAACCGAAACCAAAATGGATTTTCCTGGGAAAAATGTTAAGAAACATCCTTTCCAGTGTAATGACTTGCATATAAGGCAAACTAAATAAACAAAATCAAAAATGCTCCTCCACACCTTGGGCTATGTTCGCACGTAGAGTTTTTGATGTATTTTTGCACTTTTGTATTGCTTTCAACCAAGACAAATGCATTCACTGGGAAGTGTTATTTTAACATTTTACAACCTTATCTGGCCATGTGGTGTGTGACACATCATCAGACACATGCATACAGTCCTGAAAATACATGGGAACAGCATGGGAAAGACCCCCAGAAGCATCTCTGACTCCCAGGTCACTGCCTAAAAGTGTGCCCATCATAAGTGATCCTTGGCGCATGCAAAGATGCCTCCCGCCATGTACCTGTCGTTGCAGACTTGCAACAATCAGAGTCCACGTCCTTGTCCCAGCCCAGCGTTCAGTTGTCCATACTCAATTCCTTGGAATGCAAGTGCAAGTATGTAGCCAAAAGGCTGCAATACTATACTGCTAAATGTTTGACAGCTGTTTGCACTTGAAATGTGGCCTTTTAGGCTCATGGAGGTGGAGGCTTTTCACAACCTCATGGCGGCGGCCGGGAGTCCATACTCGGTCCCCAGCTGCCACTATTTCTCCTGGTATCGTCTCCATATTCCCTCAAGCACGGGCCCCAGAATATTACTGCTGGTACTTTTCTGTGGGAATCTGCTTTCCTCCTACCAGCCTGGAATATTTACAATGGTACGACGCCATGGTATTAGCACTGCCCCCAGTACCAGTAGCGAAGCCATCCACAATTTCCTTCTCAGGAATTCTATTTGGTAGACTGAGTGGCTGCCCAAATACATTAGTTTCTCACAAAGGAGCTGAAGATAGAGTGGCAGTAGGTGCAAGTTTCTCCAGCCTGTTAGATATCAGAGGGAGAACAGCAGCACATTGGCTCAGTGTTTAGCACTGAAGCCTTGTGGCGCTGGGATTCTGGGTTCAAATCCCAGCAAGGACAACATCTGCAAGGATTTTGTATGTTCTCCCCGTGTTTGTGTGGGTTTCCACCTCAGTAAAAAAGCAGCCATAGAGTGTCCGGGAATAGGGTTGAGCGAATATGTTCTGTCCGAGTATGCTCGGGCCGAGCTCCGAGTATTTACAGCTGCTCGGTGATAAGGTTAACTCGCTCCCGTGTGTATGATTTGCAACTGGTTGACAGCTTTATTGCATGTGAGGAATGTGTAACAAATAGACATTCCTCCCATGTAATAAAGCTGTCAAACAGTTGCAAATCATGCACACGGGAGCAATTTAACCTTATCACCGAGCAGCTGTAAATACTCGGCGAAATGGTTAATAGAACATACTCGCTCAACACTATCCAGGAACCTTCCCACACACTTTTCTTAGCCAGGACTGCTTCTCGGCAGGGTTGGACGGTCCCACCAGAGAATCCTCGGGTGGGCCCTGGCTTCTCCATCAGGAGAGTTCATGATAGCGCAAACTTTGCAGCAGCTATGGGGTTCTTGAGTGGGGGAGAAAGGTGAGCCCTCAGAATCAAATCCTCTGGTGGGCCCAATGTTTTTCAGCTTGAAACTGCTTCTCAGTGAGAGTTGTATTTCACAACAGCTATATTCTTTAGCTCGGTGAAAGGACTGGTATATAAGGAAACCATATCTACTCCGGCTGTCATTTCTCCATCACCAGGTTCTGCCCATTGTCACACCCGACCATGCCTGGCTGTATGTTCAGCGGTGAGAGCCACAGATCAGGCTGCTGTGTTACAGCTTTCAACAACTCTGCAGTGGTGGACAGTTTGTCACCTAAGCATTAAGCATGTTATCTTCACCATAGCCTCTTGGCCAAGGCAGTGCTGCAGTGCTTTCAGCTTGTGACTGATGTCATTTCAGAGATGGAGGCCGAACTGGAGGAGGAGTATGACATGTTCTCATTAGAAAGTAAAAGGTCTGCTATACAGTTATAGGGTATGCAGTGAGTCCAACGGCTGCCAAATTTTAGGAAAAACCCTACTAACAATTTAAAGACACATAGAGCATTGCCACAGTAACGACATATTCCCATTAGAAAGGATAGGGTCTCCAATACTGTTTGGCTATGCAGTGAAGCAACGGCTGCCAAAAATTTGGAGGAACTCCAATGCCCCTTGCAAGAGAAGTAGAGGTCAGAGAGCCTCCTAAAAATAATGTTCCCATTGTAAGGAAGTGGGTTTCCCATAGTGTTTGCCAATGCAGTGAAGCAACGGCTGCCAAAAATTTGTAGGAACTCCAATGCCCTTTGCAAGAGATGTAGAGGTTAGAGAGCCTCCTAAAAACAATGTTCCCATTATTAGGAAGTGGGTCTCCCACAGCGCTTGCCTATGCAGTGAAGCAACGGCTGCCAAAAATTTGGAGGAACTCCAATGCCTCTAGCAAGAGAAGTAGAGGTCAGAGAGCCTCTTAAAAATAATGTTCCCATTGTAAGGAAGTGGGTTTCCCATAGTGTTTGCCAATGCAGTGAAGCAACGGCTGCCAAAAATTTGTAGGAACTCCAATGCCCTTTGCAAGAGATGTAGAGGTTAGAGAGCCTCCTAAAAACAATGTTCCCATTATTAGGAAGTGGGTCTCCCATAGCGCTTGCCTATGCAGTGAAGCAACGGCTGCCAAAAATTTGGAGGAACTCCAATGCCCCCTTGCAAGAGACGTAGATATGTTGATATGGTACATATGGTGGTGATATGGTGGTGAACGATGAGGATGTGGAGAAGGAGGAGGACAAGAGCAAATAGACAAAATCAGGAAGCGTATACCCATGTCTGGGTGTGAAGACAGAGGTGCATGGGAATAGCGTTAGACCTCCCCAAAAAAAGACACTGTCTTTGAGTTTATGTTACGCTGCTTTCATTCGGTGGTGTTGAGAAGTCTGGCCCAATCCAGCCCTTGTTCATTTTTATAAGAGTCAGCCTGTCAGCATTTTCAATTGACAGGTGGATATGCCTATCGGTTATAATTCCACCAGCGGCATTAAAAACCCGCTCTGACAAAACGGTAGCAGCAGGGCAGGCCAGGACCTCCAAGGCATAGAGAGCCAGTTCATGCCATGTGTCCAGCTTGGATACCCAATAATTATAAGGCACAGAGGAATCATGGAGGACGTTGGTACAATCGGCAAGTTACTCGCTCACCATCTTCCGAAACTTTTCCCTCCTTGTGAGAGTACCCCACACCTCAGGATCTGTGCGATGGGAGGGTCTGAGAAAACTGTCCCAGAACTTTGACAGTGTTCCCCTGCCTCTGCTGGATTGCATTTGCGTCTCTCTCACCTGTACTCCTTGGTTATGCAGCAAACTGTGACCTCTGTCGCCAGTGTTTTCAGATGGGAATTATTAAAATAATTCCGCAACAAGGGCCTTCTCGTACTGCATCATTTTATTAGACCTGTCCTGCAATGGAATAAGAGACAGAAAGTTCTCCTTGTAGAGTGGGTCTAGAAGCGTCACCAACCAGTAATGACTGTCACCCAAAATTTGGACAACGTAAGGGTCAAGGGAAAGGCAGCGTAACATAAACTCAGCCATGTGTGCCAGACTGCAAAGACGCGAGACTTCTGTGTCCTCACCAAGAGGACGACTGACCATGCTCTCCTCCTCATCCTCCTCATCTTTCTCCTCTTCCTCTGTCCTCAGGCCGCCCTCGCTGTGTGTAATCACTCTGTATGGTTCCTTTTTCCTCTTTAATTGAGAGCAGAGAGGGTTTCAGAAGACAGAGAAGTGGGATGGTGATGCTAATTATGGCATCATCGTCGCTCACCATCTTGGTGGAGTCCTCAAAGTTTTGGAGGATGTTACAGATGTCTGACATCCATGTTCACTCCTGAGGATTTAGGCCTGGAGTATGACCTGAATACCAACGGCATTGTTAATGCTGGTAGTCAACAACTTCCCTCTTCTGCTCACAAACCCTTCCCAACATCTGCAATGTAGAGTTCCAATGCGTGGGGACATCGTAGATCAGTCAGTGAGCCGGAAGCTGCAAACACTACTGAAGCACGGCAAGAGCAGCGGAAGCTGTAGCTGACTTTCTAAAATGCGCACAAGGCAGCATACTTTGACAAGCAAATCCGACAGATCCAGGTAGGTTTTGAGAAACTGCTGAACCACGAGGTTAAGCACATGGGCCAGGCATGGTACGTGTGTGAGCTCACCTCGCCTCAGAGCCGCCACCAGGTTCCGCCCATTGTCACACACGACCATACCTGGCTGTAGGTTCAGCGGTGTCAGCTACAGATCTGCCTGCTCTTTCAGAGCTGTCCACAACTCTTCAGCATTGTGCGGGTTGTCACCTAAGCATATTAGCTTCAGCACAGCCTGTTGCCACTTGACTGAGGCAGTGCTGCAGTGTTTCCAGCTTGTAACTGATGTGGTCATTTGGGAGATGGAGGCTGTAGAGGAGGAGGAGGAGGATGAGGTGCAGGAGCTGTAGAATGTGGGGGCAACCCTGATTGACCCAGGGCCCGCAATCCTTGGTGCCGGGAGGACGTGTTCCGTCCCAAGGTCTGATTGGGTCCCGGCTTCCACTATGTTAACTCAGTGTGCCATCAGCTAGATGTACCGTTCCTGCCCACAAGCACTTATCTACGTGTCCGTGATTAGGTGGATTTACCCAGTAACTGCATTGTTGTGGGCACGACTAATGTTGTGGGACACGTGCTTGTGTAATGCGGAGATGGCACACCCAGAGAAATAGTGGCGGCTGGGGACCTAGTACCGAGCGACGTCAGCCGCCATCAGATTGTGGAAAGCTTCCATCTCCACAAAGCCTAAAAGGCAACATTTTGAGTGCAAGCATTCGCGAAATGTGTGAATTTAGTAGTGTGGCCTGTGGGGCGTTAGCTGCATATTTGCGCTTGTGGTCCAAGGACCGGGGTATGGACAACTTAACGCTGCGCTGGGAGCATTCTTGCATGGACTCCTCAGGCTTTAGTGGCATTGTCGACAATCTGTCAACATCCGCATTGCATTTTCCTGGCCTGTACTTGATGCTGAAATTGAAGTCAGCTAGTTCAGTGACCCATCTCTGACCCGTTGCATTCAGTTTGGCTGTAGTAAGGACATAGGTCAAAGGGTTGTTTTCAGTTGTAAGGCAGCGCTATTCATCACGCTGGGGGCACTCGCTTCACCGGGTCAATCAAATCACACATGCAACGTTTTTCCAGTAATTCACAGTACAGCCGTTTATTACATCTCATAAACCGCTCATAACATAGTCCATCTCATTGGCTCGCCGACATGTTACACATAATATCCCAGAGCCTTTCTAGTGACAGACATGCCCACTTGGCTCCAGATACAGCCTTCAGCAAGGTAACAATATTAATGTCCACATCAAGCAGCGTTTTTTACCTTTGCCGGGTCGTAGCTGCTTCAGTCAGCTCGATTCTGCCACAGCTGTGGCTTTAAGGCTTCCCAGATGGGGCCTCCGGGCCACGTACCTTCAAAGGCTACTGGTATCTCAAACACAGGGGGGATCCAGCCTCTGCCTTCCAGGTTAGTGGAGTCCCACACAGGGACCAGGCCTCTCGCCCTCCAAGGCTACTGATATCCTAAACACAGGGGGATACAGCCTCTGCCTTCCAGGCTTCACCAGGCCTCTCTTTCTAGGCCTCACCAGGCCACTCTTTCTCTCCCTGTTTCAAAACTACCAGGGTTTATATATCATTTTGTACACACAGGACCAGTGATGATGTCACAGTCACGTGATCAGTCAACTGAGGGGGAGGTAAATGGTCAGCTAGAGCACACCCCCTGGACATTCTAGTAATGCCGCAAGCCACTGCATTAGATAGTGTATACCTCAAACTCTTTGCTGTAGTAGAGACAATCTCTAAATCATTCATAGATAGCCCATTTCAATGCCAGGAACTTCAATTTTCAAGAATGCAGATGGTAATTCTTCTCGGCATCTGTCAATGTTCTAGAACCATAACCGATGACTCTCAAATTTCCATCTTGATGTTGATACAGGGCAGCTCCCAGTCCAACTTGAGAAGTGTCACAATGAACAACAAATGGTAAATTGAAATCAAGATATCCCAAGATGGGTGGTTTTACCAGGTAGTCTACTAGTTCTTCCAATACCTCCTGGTGGTCTGCTGTCCAGAGAATGTGCTGTTAGCTTTGTTTCTTTTAAGCCCGGTCCTACCCGTGTTTTTCTTTTTCTCCATAGGTGTTTTTATCTCTGTCGACCCCCTCCCCAAGAGGAGGTATAGTGGGGTGGCAATCCTGGAGAAGTTCCGAATGTAAATACAATAGTAGGAGATGAATCCTAGTATCTGCCTCAACTCCCCGACGGTGTACGGCCGCTTGTCTTTTAAGGCCAGTAATGGAGTAATTTCTGCTGGGTCCATGGTATATCCTTCTCCGGACACAATTTTCCCTAGAAATCGGACTTGACTTTTGAACAGTTCACAATTCTTTGGGGTCAACTTAACTCCGTGGTGTTGATACCATTGTAATACGGACCTCACATGTTCAACATGCTCCCTGAAGGTTTTGCTGTGTACCACATTGTCATCCAAGTACGGCTGGCAGATCTCGTCCCTCAATCCTTCTAATCATGTCTCCATGCTCCTCTGGAATTCTGCTGGAGCCCAAACGGTATGAAGATCCACTCATATAATCCTCACGGTGTGATGAATGCTGTCAAGGGTCCACTGGACTCTTCCGACAAACCCTTACTGGTATGCCTTACTCTGATCGAGGACAGAGAACAAGGTGCTTCCTGATGGGCTATCCAGCAGATCTTGGATCTTTGGTATCGGGTGTCGATCAGGTACTGACTTACGGTTTAGTTCTCGGTAAACACCACAGAGTCTCAACGTACCGTCTTTCTTCCTAACACAGACAATAGGAGAGGAATAAGACGACTTCGACTTTTGGACCCAACCTCTGTTGATTAGGTCTTGTAAATACTCTTTCACTTCACGGTGTAATGGTTTTGGCACAGACATGTAACATGGTTACTGGGGTCGTGTCTTTCAAATTGATTTTCAATTGCAACAATGGTATACAGCCTATATCAGAGGAGTCATCTTTGGAGAATGCATGACACTCTTCTCTCAGCATCTATTTTACTACCACTCGATCCTCAGCACACAAGTGTTCCAGGGGTACTGGGGGATCCCAGGACTCTGAGGTGGGTCATGCAATTTCCTCCCCTGGCCAACTCCTGTTCCTTGGTGGGGAGACTGAATTCACTGTAGACCCCTGGGCTGCTCTCACACTGGCTGGATATACCATTTTAATGGTTTTGATGTGACCTAACACAGTCTTTGGATCCAGTCTAATTTCGTGTTTTGTAGTATTCATCACCTGTACTGTCACTCGAGCAAACCCACCAGTAGGAATCGTAAGCACAGTCTCACCTTGAACTAGGCCTTCCGGAAGTTCTGAGGAGTCTTTTGGCATGAACAGTCTTTTCTGGACTTTTCTTCACAGTTCTACCTGGACTCCACACCTCACCCCCACCATTAGGTTTGGAGGGATGATGGTTGGGCGCAAGCCTACCTTGGCTTCTTTTAGGTCCATTGTATTCTGTGCTTTCTTTACTCTATGAATCACGTTTTTCGCCTTGGCGTTGGCTATGGCGAGCGATGTGGCGATTACATCTACCCCCAACGCCCATGTCTTGTGTTTCGTGATGACCTCACTGATTACTTTATAACCCAGGATAGGATCCGCTGCCACGTTCTGATCACTGGTCACGAGAAAAGGTACCAAAAGCTTGATGATTTTGCTGTTCTTTGTGGCCCTGAATTGGAAAGTCAAGGATTTCAGTCTGGTTGACAGCTTTGCTGTGGAGTTCCACTGGTCCCAAGAGCTCTTTTAGTGACCGAAGGCAAGTGTATGACAGGTAGTGCCTTCTCCATTCTTCATTTAAAAGGCTCACTTGGGCTTCTATGTCCCACAGTGCTTTTACCAGGAGTCCATTTAGCTGGCACTGCATAAAGCACCTTTCACCGATTAGGCTGATGAGGCTCTCTTTACTGACTGAGGAATCCTCCTTCCAGAAGTACATTGTTTGATCTCCGCACTGGGCATTAAGTAACTGATGCCCCTGTCTCCCTTGCAGCTGTTGTAGATGGGAACAGACTTGGGGATAGTACTGACACAGCCGTTTTACCTCATACGCAGTTCTGGGGTTTGGTAAGATTTGGTTTTGCTTCTGGGGCCTCCTCTGTGTCATGGTTGCCAGTCGCCCCGCACTCGTAACCTCCTGTTTTTTAACCCAAATGACCATGACCATTGGCATTCCTTGGCATAATGTTCTTCCTCACCACATCTTAAACAGTGGACACACACCGTACTCTGATTTGATGAACGGCACACTTCAGAAGCCGGGTATCTTCTGTTTTGGAACCTACTCCTGGTTCTGAGGGATACCTGTTCTGGCCTGGAACGAATCAACTTTTTCACTTCAATCAACTCAGCTCGCAGTTCTCCTATTACTTCCTCCCAGTCAGCGCTGGCAGGCCTCTCTTTTGTTGGTTATTTAAGGTTCCCTCTCGGAGGTGGCACTGGAGGGTCTCTATGATGATCTTGGGACTGGCCACTGGGGGTCTCAAGCTTCAGCTGACTCATTTCGGTGATTTTAGGAGCAGAGCCTTTAATGTCTGTTTGCTCTCTGACTCCAAACTAGCTGCCTCATTCATTTTTTCAATTAGGACTTCATCCAAAATGCCAGGATCTTCTAAGTACTGTTTCAGCTGCAACTTGATATCTTTGCTGATTAATCCCATTCCCAATGATCTCAAGAACTTCTTATGGACTAGTCCAGCATCAAACTTCTATTCCGCTTCTACATCTCTGGAAGCAAAGAACAGTCCATCCTTCAGTTCAATTGCTCTGAACAAGAAACTTTGGGGTGATTCATTATTTTTCTCTTAGAGGTTAATGAGTTGGTGGAACAATTCTGAAGTACTCTCTTCTTTACTTTTAGGCTTAGTGCCCACGATGCAGAAATGAAGCAGAAATTTTCCTGAGCATTTTTACATCTCCTTGGCAGAAAAATGCATGCGTTTTTTTCATGAGTTTTTGCCGCGTATTTGATGCGTATTTGCCATGCGTTTTTCCAATGCATTGTATAGGCAAATACGCATGCAGAAGCGCACAAGAATTGGTCATGTCCGTATTTTTTCTGCGAGTAAAATCTGCGCAGAAAAAATACGGACCATGTGCACAGAACTTGGAGAATGTCATAGGAAATCATGGGATAAGGTATGCAATGCTTTTCTGGAGCATTTACGCGCTGCAAAAAATGCACCAAAAACGCATTGTGGGCACACAGCCTTAAATTCACCTTCAGCTGTTGCAAGGTCAATTGACTTTTCATTTCTAGCATACTACGGAGGTTCAGTCCTGGGATGATCGCTTTCACCACCCCCTCAATGATCTCATCTGGCTGGTAGCTTTTCTGTAAGCCTGCATCGATCTGGTGCAACAAGTTCCTATAAGAACTCTCTTTCTGTTCACACTCTCCAATCTGTCCCAGGATCTTGAATTCTTTCCTTATGGTGATTTGTGGTGTTAGAGAGGACTGTCTCCCTGATTTATCTAACTCTAGCAGGTTAAAGGTCCTGTCTGAGTCTATCACCCGTTCAGAGGTTGTAGTTGACTCCTGCAGGGCTGTTGTTAGGGCCTTGAATTGTTCTTTCAATTCCTGTAGTTCTGTCTGCGGACGGAGATTCCCGCCTTTGGTAATTGGTGCCGTCCCTCCATCCTCCAACTTCAACCTGGTTAGAAACTGTGTTAGCTCCTGGAGGAATGTCCCCATGACATCTTCAGCTTCTTTCTCCCCCAGCTCATCCATTTTTGCATTAATGGCAGCTAGCAGTTTCCTGCGGTTGTGCGCTTTAGAAATCTGTTCTTCTGACATCTTTATATGTTCTGCTACTGTTCTCAATTCCTCACAAGTTAACTGAGGAAGCAGCTCACTAATTTTGTCCATTTGTATTTCCACATCCATTGCTGCTAGTGAATTTTCTTTAAGGCTGGTCCCCTTTAACTGGTGTAGCAGAGTTGAGTTGAGGTGCTGTGCTGCTGTGTTTTTCCAGACAATTTTTCTCTTCTCCCTTTACACGCTAATTCCCTCTCAGGATTCCCCTTACTGGCCACCAATGTTACACGTACGCCACTAGGTTTAGATAGGGGCGAGACAGGTTACATGAATTCTTTGGAATCCTGGGGGAACAGTGACTCAGGGTGACCATAGACCATATGCTGCAGCTTCTTTCAGGCACATAGGGGTATTGACCCTCAGGCACAGACATGTAGGTTGTTTCACTTGCTAACCAGACACACTTGACAAGAGTCCTCATAAACAGTAGAACAGTAGCATTTAATAAGAAGCCGCACAGCCAGTGCACGTTAACTCTTATGAGCAACAGGCTCCAGTTACAAACAGTACAGTTAGCAGAACAGCAGTTCACAGTCTTCCCAGTAGTACAGGACAGCACAGTACTAATGCTAAGGCACATTAATGAACACAACATTCTTTACAGCACAGTGAGATGGAGGAGGGGGGAGGGTTTGCTGAGGGAGATGATCCCTGTGACACCATTTCTTCCAGTCCTTATCTTTCTGCCTGACAATACTCTGCACTGCTAGTTCACGAACTCTACCTGACCTGTGCTTAGCTTCACTCATGACCTGAATTATTTTCACTTGCAGGGGCGCTTCTGTGAGATACAGAACACACACACTACCTTTCTCTTTGGCTCCAGCCAGACAGTAAACAACTACCCCACAATCCCCCTTGGGCTCTGCCAAAACACTTCCTGTCTCATGTGCTTGTGTCACTTCTACTAGTTGCTGAATGTCACATAAGAAAGGTGACAAAGCGCTCCCAGGACTGCTGGTTGCCCGCACCTTAGCCAACGTGCAGCAAGGACGTGTGCTGTTGCACTGCATCAATGCATCAATCTGAGCTGAGTGAGCTTACTGTTAGAACCCTCCTGTTTGTTTTTTCCATCTTGTGTTTTGCGGTCACGTGACCATCTGCCTTTATATTCCAGAACTGCCTCTTTGGCTGTGCTGGACTTCAGTGTTGTTTGATTGTTTTGCTAGCCAGGTGCTTCGGTGCCTATATCTCTCAGTTCGCTTGGTCCTTCTGGGACCTCTAGTACCTTTTTGTCAGTTTATCTTTTGTGTTCTGCAACAAACTTCTCAGTTCAGGAGGTGTCCCATTTTTTCCATCCCTTAGTTCTTTTAGGGACCCCTTCCCTTTATTCTATAGGTCTTCATTCAGACTAGCCAGGACTAAGGAGGGTCTGTTCTCTAGGAACAGGCAACGCGCTACATCGTAGGGATTAAGCTTAGTCTTACTGTAGGGAAAGCTTTCCCCTTCTTTCCTTAGTACTTGTTTGCAGATCATAACACTTACAGTTAACTCCCCGGAAAGATATAGCTCAAGTATAAGTGATGCCAGAAAATATCACAAAGACCAATGCAATAGAATTAACACTTGTGAAGGGAGTCTCATGGACTTTCTCAGTGTCCCTTAATGCCCAGGGGGATAGGGGTGAGGCACGAGCCGGCCGCCATCTAAAGAACAAGTGAAGGCAAACCTCACAGAATTCTCCCCAAGACAAGTGGATCAGGGAGAACATTTGTTACAGCGCTATCAAGGAGTTTTTGCTCAACCCGAATACGACTTTGGGTGCACCCAGTCCAAGCAACACCAGATCCCCATGGGGACTACAGCCCCCATCTGAGAGAGATATCGGCAAATCTCACCTCAAATTTTCCAGGGAGTGAAGAAACTGCTGTCACATATGCTGCGTAATGGAGTCATACAGGAGAGCCAAAGCCCCTGGGCTGCATCTATTGTGATAGTTCAAAAGATGGATGAGTCGCTGAGGTTTTATGTAGATTACCAATAGCTGAATGCCTGCACCATGCAGGACTCTTACCTTCTACCCAGGATCAAGGAATCACTGTCCGCCTTGAGAAAGGCCAAGTACATCTCGACTCTTGATCTGACCAGTGGCTACTGTCAGATTCCTGTAGCTGCAGAGGATCGGCTGAAGACTACTTTCATTCTACCAATGGGCCTCCTCAAATTTAACGTGATGCCCTCCGGGCTGACGAATGTACCAGGAATATTTCAGTCCTTGATGGAAAAGTGCCTTGGAGATATGAACTTTGAAGTGACCCTGAGATATCTTAATGGCAAAATAATATACTCAACCACCTTTGAAGACCATCTCATCCTGTTGGTGTAGGTGTTGAAGCGGCTTCTCAGGCATGGGCTAAAGGTCAAACTTTCGAAGTGCCACTTGTGTCAGAGGGAAATTGAATATCTGGGGCACATAGTTTCCAGCACAAAGTGGTCGCAGTGCAAAAGCTCATTCCTACCACCCTGAGAGCTGACAGCGTTCCTGGGACTGGCCGGTTATTAATGAAGATTTATCAAAAAGCTTTGCCAAAATTGTGGCACCGCTCAATGAGTTGCTAAAGTAAATCACAGGTGTATCCAAGTGACAGCCAATCCAATGGGACTCCAGGCAAGAAGATGCTTTCCAGACTTTGAAGATGGTATTGTCACGGGTGTGTCAGAAGTGACAGACAGTCGCCCTGCAATTGGTTGCAGAAGATCTCTACGTTTGGCATTACAGATATCTTCTTAGAGGCTGTCTCTAGGACCCAGCGGCTACCTCCCCCTGGCTAATTAACTCCCTGTCCTGGGTGTATAAATACCTGGTGTGTTCTAGAGGGAGGTGCCGGTGATATTCATTACTACTTGTGAAGGCTTTAGCAAGAGCAGTACTTTGTCCTCTCTGGAGCTTGAGGACGTTTGTGCATTTGTCTGGAGTCATCTAAAGCTAAGCTATTTACCCCTGTTTGTCCTTCCTTGTTGTCTATAGTGTTTAGTGGAGATCGACTAATGCTCATCTCCTCCCTTTCCTAGCCTGAGCCAAACACCAGGGAAAGACAGGGCAAGGTACGTGTTTGGTGATTGATTAAGTGCCAATAAAGGGATGTTAGGGGAGACAGGATGATGCTAGATCAACCACTTCCCCCCTTTCCTTAGAGTCTGGGCTCCCTTTCCCTCTCCCCTTTGTGTTGCACTAAGTCTTTCCCACACCTTGCGTGACAGGTATTGACGGTTGCCCCCAACTTTGCCTACACTAATTTCTCCCAACCCATTTTGCTGTATACTAATGGAAGCCTGTATGGACTAGGGGCAGTGGTGGCCCAGGTGCAAAAGGGAAGCAAAAGCGTGATCACGTATGCCAGTCAGTTGTTGAAGGAATCCAAAAATAACCTGGGCAATTACAGTTCTTTCAAGCTGGAGTTGCTTGCGCTGGTTCACGCTATGACAGAAAAGTTTGCATAATACTTGTCAGGGTCGGAAATATACTTGCGAACTGATAACAATCCCGTTGCCCAACTAGAAAATGAGAAGCTGGGTGCATTGGAGCAGAGATGGGTCATGACAATGTCCAATTATAGGTATAAGATCTCCTATCAGTCCAAATCGGAGAACATGCATGCAAACGCTCTGTCCTGGGTCACAGAAGCGGGTCCGAAGAGCGATACAGACCAAGTACTCAAAGGCGATGAAATCCCAGATGTCAAGCAGCTTTCCGTGGTCGTAGTAGCTGCCCAAGAGTCCAGTGAAGAACCCAAACCCACCCAGCTTCTGGGCCATCCCAGAGATGAGTGGTTGCACCTGCAGCAATCCAAATTAGCGGAGCTGAGAAAATGAGTCACTCTGGGACAAAAACTCGACCATAAGGCAAGGACCACTCTACCTGCAAACACCCTGGGCCAGTGGGAGAGTCTCTTCATAAAAGATGGGTTACTATATCATAAGTTCCAATTGTCTCTAGAATTTGGCATCATATGGCAAGTGGTGGTCCCGGAAGGGATGGTGGTAAGCATAGACAAAGAAGTTTTATGAGAAGGGTACCCGCTTTGGTACTGAGAAGACCTTCCAATGGTTGCAGCGGCTGGTATATTGGCCTCAACTATGACAGGTGGTCGAAGAGGCCTGCTAAAGATGTCGCCAGTTGGAGCAGACCAAGCCTTCAGGGCAAAGGCCCCTATCCAAGCTATTTGGACCTCCGTGCCCTTGGAGGTGTTGATGATCGACTACCTGATGATCAGGATTTTCCACAATGGCTACGAATATTGCTTTATGATGACAAACCACTTCACTAAGTTTGAGGTGGTGACCTCAACTCGGCACCAGACAAAGGAGACGGAGGCTAGAGCCATCTGTCGGGACTTCATTTTTGTATATGGGTGTCCAAAGAGAATTCATTCAAAACAATGAGCCTGCTTCCAGAGAAGAGTAATGGAAGAGGTGCATGTGGCACCCCAGGGGTCTGGTTGCCACAGTAACGTAATGTTATGTCTGAGAGCAGGTGGGAGGTCCTTTAGTCAGGGATCCTGTGCATGCCACACCTCCTGCCCAGTCTTGGGAGGGGAAGAACTTCCCCTATATAAACCTGGGGCTGAGGCAGGGTGAGTGAGTAGAAGAAGAGAAGAAGTAGAGACAGCATAGGAAGAAACAGCAGTTACAAGGAGTCAGGGGCTGGCAGCTGCAGAGTTCGCCCTGACTAAGAAGACTTTTTACCGGACCCGGAGTCCGAGGCTGTGGGGACTAATTCCTGCCCAGCAGCAGAATCCGTCAGGCAGGGGATTTCAGGTCCTCTGGCCCAGAAGCCCGAAGGCACGGTCACACGCGTGGGACCAGCACCGCCATCGTGGAGCGGAAGCCATTAGAAGGCCCCGAGTCACCGGCCATACGGGTGAGCACCACACGGTACACTCAGGGACGTGGGCTACTTACATCAGCTCCTAGCAAGGTAGCCAGAAGAGTACAGTCAGTTTGGGAGGCCTACAACTACGCCTGGCCAGGGGAGATCCCATCTGCTCAAGGACTGACCAGGCCCCATCCGCTAGCAAGTACTCCGGGAGGGTCTTTTGTTGTTACCAGTAAAGACCCTGAACTACACCGTACCGTCTCTGAGTGGTTCCTGCTACCCCCATCATCCACGTCGGCTGCCCTGAGGCCATACCCCTCCCGTTGGGGGTTATACTATCACGCTGCACAATCCCACCATCGGCCTCAGCGGTCTGCCCTGCAGCAGCAGCCCCCTGGCTGCACTCAACGGGTGGCGTAGTCATCAACCATTTACTACTAATGGACTGCCGTCTAGTTTGACTCCCTGGGCACGGACCGGGTCACCGCCACGAGACTACAACCCTCCACAGATCCGGCTCCGGGTAAGCTCCCGCATGCGCAGCGCAGCGCGACACAGGCCCAGGGGCGCGTCAACTTTGGCGTAGTCGGCAGGATTTCGTGCCCGCAACCACCGGGTACTGCGTGCCTGAAAAGCAAAGACTGTTCAAACTTACCAGTGGTGAAGATTCCCGCTATCCGTGGAGGTTTCCCGCCATCCGGCGCCATCTTCGACCTTCTTCCCGCCATCCGTGGAGTTTTCCCGCCATTGGACGCCATCTTGAGGACGCCGCGCGGGAAGAAGAGGGGCGTGGACTCCGAAAGCGCGCGAGAACTGAAGCCCCGCCTCACGTCCGGACGTTGCGTAAGGTCCTGGAAGGAGCCCAGCAGACGCCGACGTCACAGGAGCGCGACGGAAGGTCCTCAACCCTGACGATCCACTGCGGAGCCGCGGCCTACGGAAGAGGATCATCGCAAGGTAGGCCACGGTCCACTAGGGGGGAGGAAGATGTCGGATACGGAGGAGAGCTTCACTGCCTCAACCCCCGCCAGCGCTACCGCTGCTGCAGTTATGCCCTTCACCATGCCCTATATCCCGGGAGCAGCTTGGCTACCCCAGTACTCAGGGGAGTCACATACCCTGCATGACTTTAGAGAAAAGCTGGATAGCCTCTTCCAGGTGTACCCCCTCACAGAAGAGCAAAAAGTGAGCATCCTGGTGGCCCAACTAACCGGGGCAGCCAAAAGAGAAGTAAAATCTTGGCCACCTGGGAGGAGGACTGTCGAAGAGATACTAACCCGGCTGAGGGACACCTTCGATACCCGCACCTCAGCCGAGATCAAGCTTAGATTCTACGGGTGCAAGCAGCGAGCGCATGAGAGTATAAGGGACTATGCACTAAACCTACAAGAGGCCCTGAGGGCCATAAAGCAGACCGACCCTGATGGGGTGGGAAACGAGGACAGGCTGTTGACTGAACAATTTATAGAGGGTTTATATTGCAATGCCCACCGAACCCAGTTGCGGGCAATGGCCTTACAGGATCCCCATCTGGACTTTGCACAGTTCAAGGATAGAGCTATCCGGGTGCTCCGAGAACCAGCACCGGGTGGCGTTGTGACCCACAGGCGCCCAGCTATCACTTACCACCAGGAGGCGGTGCCCTTGTCGACAGGGCCTGTGGGAGCTCATGCGCAGGCTTTGGACAATGACCCGGCTCCAGACCTACACCATCAGGTCCAAGAGCTAGTTAAGAGCGTTGCTGCGCTAACCCGAACTGTGCAGTCTTTACAGGTTTCCACCCCAGGGAAGATCCAGCTGGCATCCGGACCGGAGGACATCCCGTGGCGTCGACCAAGGAGGACCCCACCGGCCAGAGGAAGACCCAGTGACCGATACAGCGAGGACGGACGACCCATCTGCCGCCGCTGCAATCAACCCGGACATATGGAAAGGTACTGTTCTTTAAACGGGCACAACCTGGGGTAGAGGGCCAACCCCCAGGAAAAAGATCACCAGGCCCATCGAACTGGCGCGACAGATATGTGGGAGGACGTCCAGTCTTGCCTGTGGTACTGGATGGCATTCCCATGAGTGCCCTACTGGATACCGGGTCACAGGTCACCACCATCCCGTACGTGCTCTTCAAGCAGTACTGGAATGACTCGGATATTACCCGCTACCCTGACGACGACTTGAGTATCATCGCCAGCAATGGCCAGCCCGTGCCACAGATCGGATTTAAAGAGGTGACCCTCAAAATCGGTAGAGTCGAACTGGCCGCACAGGGACTGATCATTGTAGATATTGATAAACATGAGAGTCACCCAAAAATAACTCTAGGAACTAACGTAATTGAAAATTGTCTTGCAGAGGTGATTTTCCTTTTACAGCAGGTTGCCAAGAACGCCAGCTCCGGCGAGCAGCGGGTGCTCCAGAAAGAGATCCGGGCACTGATGCAACGGCAACAAGTGGAACTCTCCGGCGGTGAGATTGGTAGCGTAAGAATGTGTGACCCTTTTCCTATTGCCATGCCCCCAAAAAGTGAAATGATGATTTGGTGCCGGGCAGCTATTGGTCTGAGAGGTAGAGATTACCAGGCAATGGTAGAACCAGTTTACTCAGACAGTAGGCCCACCATTTTGACAGCACGGGGGGTGGTCAATGTACGCCATGGGAGGGTGCCCGTTCGCATAATAAATATCGGGGAGAGGGAAGTGTACCTGCCCCGGTATGCCACGCTAGCCAAATTATATACCATTAATCAAAATTCTATACAATCTGTGGAACCCTTGCCTCCATCTCACCCGGAGGAAGGTAACGGCTCTAAGAAAGACATGGAGGACTGGTGTCAGCAACTACATCTGGGTACTGACTCCACTCCCTCACATCAGAAACAAGGAGTCTATCGGGTGGTTCAAGAGTATGAGAGAGTGTTTAGTAAACACCCGTTAGACTTCGGGCGAGTCAAGGGGGTAGAACACCGCATCCCCACGGGAGATCATCCTCCCATAAAAGAGAGGTATCGACCCGTACCCCCTGCACATTACCAACACGCCAAGGGGATGCTTAGAGACATGAAGGAGGCTGGGGTAATCCGGGATAGCTGTAGCCCCTGGGCAGCCCCACTAGTTTTAGTCAAAAAGAAAGACAACACCATGAGGATGTGTGTAGATTACCGGAAAATCAACCGTATCACACACAAGGATGCGTACCCCTTACCAAGGATAGAGGAGTCATTGGCTGCTTTAAGATCTGCTAACTTCTTCTCTACCTTGGATCTCACTAGCGGGTACTGGCAGGTTCCTGTAGCAGAGGCGGACCGGGAGAAGACCGCATTCACCACCCCGATGGGACTTAGCGAGTTCACCTGCATGCCGTTCGGACTCTGCAACGCCCCAGGAACCTTCCAACGATTAATGGAGTGCTGTCTGGGCCACAGAAACTTCGAGACGGTCCTGTTGTACCTGGACGATGTCATCGTATACTCCAAAACTTATGAGGACCACCTGAAACACCTGGCGGAGGTGTTCGAAGCTCTGGCGAGTTACGGCCTAAAGGTGAAACCCTCCAAGTGTCACCTCCTGAAACCAAAGGTGCAATACCTGGGACACGTGGTGAGCGCTGACGGAGTGGCTCCCGACCCCGATAAGATCACCGCAATTAAGGGATGGCCAAGCCCCTCCAGCGTAAAAGAAGTGCGGCAGTTCCTAGGGTTGGTAGGCTACTACCGAAGGTTTATTCCCGGTTTCACCAAAAAGGCAGCACCTATGCAGGACCTCCTGATAGGCCAGTCCCGGAAGGCCAAGAACCAGAAGCCGCCCTTCAAATGGGAAAAGCTAGAAGAAGAGTCCTTCCGCCAGCTGAAGATGGCCCTCACGGGGGATGAAATCTTGGCGTACCCGGACTATAGCCAGCCCTTCATCCTCTACACCGACGCCAGTAACATCGGGCTAGGAGCCGTACTGTCCCAGATTCAGCAGGGGAGAGAACGAGTAATCTCCTATGCCAGCCGAAAACTGCGACCCACCGAAAGGAACCCCGAAAATTACAGCTCATTTAAGCTAGAGTTCCTGGCCGTGGTATGGGCAGTCACCGAGCGCTTTAGGCATTACCTCGCTTCTTCCCGGTTCACCGTATACACGGATAACAACCCGTTGACACACCTGGACACGGCAAGACTCGGTGCCCTGGAGCAGAGGTGGATGGCCCGTCTGTCCAACTACGAGTTCACAATCAAATACCGGGCAGGACGCTCCAATACTAACGCGGACGCCCTGTCCAGGATGCCCAACCTGCCGGACGAAGGAGAAGATCCGGAGGGACTGGAAGAAGTTGAACTCCCTGCGTTCCACCGTCATGGGACTATCCAGTATTCCCACCGGGTAAGGGGTAAGCAGGCTGCTACGTTGAACCCCTTACCCCACTACAACTGGGCGGAAACGCAAGACAGCGACCCTGCCGTCCGACTGGTGAAGGAGATGCTGACTCGGCCGGAGGCTCGCCTTGAACCAGACGCTCCGGAGGAAGCCAAACAACTATGGGCGGAGAAGAGTCGACTATTCCTTTACAAGGGGAAGTTGTGCCGCAGAATGGTCAACTCCCGGACGCATGAACTACTCTGGCAAGTAGTGGTACCCCGAAGAGACGCAGCCATGGTGATGGAGGCATACCACGACGGAGCTGGACACTTCGGGTGGAAAAAGCTGGAGTTCCTGCTGCGCGAGCGGTTCCACTGGGTAGGCATGAGGGGAACCATCGAGAAGTGGTGCAGAGACTGTGGCCCGTGCAATCTGAGAAGGAAGGACCGGGCCAGCCAGAAGACTCCCCTGCAGTCCATCGTCACCCGGCAACCGTTGGAACTGGTAGCCTTGGATCATGTAAAACTGACCCCAAGCAGAAGTGGCTACGTCTACGCGTTAACCATCGTGGATCATTACTCCCGGTTCTTGGTTGTCGTCCCCGTCAAGGACTTAACGGCTCAAACAGCAGCTAGGGCCTTCCAGCAGCACTTCTGCCGTCCACACGGGTACCCGGACCAAGTGCTGACGGACCAGGGACCTGCCTTTGAAGCGGAGGTCTTCCAGGAATTCTGCAATCTGTATGGCTGCCGGAAGATAAGGACGACACCCTACCATCCGCAAACTAATGGACTTTGTGAAAAAATGAACCAGGTGGTAATGGATCTTCTAAAAACATTGCCCCTGGAAGAACGCAGTCTGTGGCCTGAGAAGTTGCCCGATCTGGTGGACCTATACAACCACATCCCGGTAGGTTCCACCAACTGTACCCCGGCTTACCTAATGAGGGCGAGACCTGGTAAGTTACCTGTTGACCTGGAAATGGGAGTCCTGACACCTGAGGACACTTCACCAGAAACAGACTGGGACACAGAGAGGCATCAGCAGTACCGGAGAGTACAGGAGAGCGTGGAGCGAAGTCTCTGTCAGGCTAGGGAAAGACAAGAGAAGACTTACAACCAGTATGCTCCCGCTGTTCCCCTGGTACCCGGAGAGCAGGTCTTGAAGAGGAAAAGACGGCTCCACAAGTTGGATGACCAGTGGGAGAAGGACCCGTACACCGTACTGCCCTCAAGCCACGAGAACCCGAAGGTCTGTACCATCAGTAAAGACGGAGGGGAAACCACAGCCATTGTATCCCGGGACCACCTGAAGAAGTGTCCCGAACAACTGAGGAACCCTGAAGAGGAACAAGAAGACCATCGACCCGTGGGAGAAAGGGAAGATATGGTTAGTACCGTGCTCGGGGACTTCCCTCGGTCTTGGACTCAAGTCAATGGTGCAGTTGTGGTACCCGTACTCACCTTCCTCCAACCATCATCCCAAGAACCTACGGAGCAACGGGTAGAGCTGGAAGAACAGCCGGTCCAGGAGGCAGAAGACTCCACACAAGTAGAACAGGAGAATCAACCCTCTGCTTATAGTGAGCCTGCCGTACCCCTAGTGAGACAAAGAGCCGGTAGACAGCTGCCCAGTTTACCCTTGACAGCTCCTACACCCTGTAGTTCAGGGCCAGACAGTCAGCTCCGTAGGTCCACTAGGGCCACTAGAGGCCAATTACCCGCACGTTGGAGGATCTAAATGTTTAAGCTATTTTATAATGTTTACCTGTCTATAGTTGCTTGTGTGTAATTTTGTATTTCTAGTTGTTTTTAGGAATCCTTGGTGGATTTACCGGGAATCCTTGTATATAGTTGGAGCGTAACCCAGGATGGACTAAAGACTGTAAAGGACTCGGGGTAGAACAGACCCCTACCTGGTTACGTCTCCCTGTGTTGGTGAAATGGACACCTTGCTTTCTTCAGAGACTGCACCCGGTTGCGGACACGCCGTAACCATCTTTATGTGTTTTCTTATTGTATTATTAATGTTTTGCCTTGTTATGTTTTCTAAATGTGTTTAGTCCCGGAGTACTAAATTTTACTAGGGGGGAATGTGACACCCCAGGGGTCTGGTTGCCACAGTAACGTAATGTTATGTCTGAGAGCAGGTGGGAGGTCCTTTAGTCAGGGATCCTGTGCATGCCACACCTCCTGCCCAGTCTTGGGAGGGGAAGAACTTCCCCTATATAAACCTGGGGCTGAGGCAGGGTGAGTGAGTAGAAGAAGAGAAGAAGTAGAGACAGCATAGGAAGAAACAGCAGTTACAAGGAGTCAGGGGCTGGCAGCTGCAGAGTTCGCCCTGACTAAGAAGACTTTTTACCGGACCCGGAGTCCGAGGCTGTGGGGACTAATTCCTGCCCAGCAGCAGAATCCGTCAGGCAGGGGATTTCAGGTCCTCTGGCCCAGAAGCCCGAAGGCACGGTCACACGCGTGGGACCAGCACCGCCATCGTGGAGCGGAAGCCATTAGAAGGCCCCGAGTCACCGGCCATACGGGTGAGCACCACACGGTACACTCAGGGACGTGGGCTACTTACATCAGCTCCTAGCAAGGTAGCCAGAAGAGTACAGTCAGTTTGGGAGGCCTACAACTACGCCTGGCCAGGGGAGATCCCATCTGCTCAAGGACTGACCAGGCCCCATCCGCTAGCAAGTACTCCGGGAGGGTCTTTTGTTGTTACCAGTAAAGACCCTGAACTACACCGTACCGTCTCTGAGTGGTTCCTGCTACCCCCATCATCCACGTCGGCTGCCCTGAGGCCATACCCCTCCCGTTGGGGGTTATACTATCACGCTGCACAATCCCACCATCGGCCTCAGCGGTCTGCCCTGCAGCAGCAGCCCCCTGGCTGCACTCAACGGGTGGCGTAGTCATCAACCATTTACTACTAATGGACTGCCGTCTAGTTTGACTCCCTGGGCACGGACCGGGTCACCGCCACGAGACTACAACCCTCCACAGATCCGGCTCCGGGTAAGCTCCCGCATGCGCAGCGCAGCGCGACACAGGCCCAGGGGCGCGTCATGCACCACCTCTACGGAATCGATAAGTGTCGAACTACACCATACCAACAGCCTGGGAACAGAGCCTGCGAATGCTTCAACAGGACCTTGTTGCAAATACTGCAAACATTGGAATAGACAAGAAGATGAAGTGGCCAGAATTCATCTCCAAGTTGGTGTAGGTGTACAATAATCAAGTTCACATGACTACGGGATATACACCATATATTATGCTGTTCGGGCGGAGTGGTCGAGAGATTACAGAGTCAGAGTTGGATCTGGAAGACACTTGTCCAGGGAGTATTCTGAATACCTGGGTTTGAGAACACAGACATCGACTCCAGACGATGAGGCGGCAAGTAGTTAAGTTTTGGGAAGTGGAGCATTCAGACTGGTCCCTAATGCAGGGAGGGTCGCTCCAGCCAGGGGACAATGTGCTGGTGCGAGCCAAAAGCCCCAAGAGCAAAGTGGACTATTGCTGGGAGGCAGAGCCCTACCAGGTAGTGAGGAAGATCCACAATGACAACCTAGTCTATGGGGTCTGGCCTGAGGAATGCAAAAAGGCTCTGACTCGAGTGTGACATCAAAATATGCTCTGTTCTTCTAAAAGGGAGGCGGTCTCAGAAAAAAGTCCCCTGCAGAAACCACCTGATGTCACCAAAAGGAAAGTTAGACCTAATAAGGAAGAATGGGTTGTTGTGCCTATGAGACTGCAAGAGTTGTTCATATTGCTCTTGAAGGGGCCAGAGAATGGACCAGGAGACGACCTGTGAACCCAGGTGGCTGAAACTCCGGAGGTTCAAGAGGCACCCCTGCAAGAAGAAACACGAAGAACCGAATGTGCCAACGCTGACATTCCCCCCCAAGCACAAGACAAATTAGTTTGGAAACAGATTAAACAGAAGACCCGAAAGTGCACTCAGCTTCTGGCAGAAATTGGGCTGTCTACGAGGAAGCTCCAACCCTTCAGAGATTCTACTTGCCCGAGGACTGGCAAGTTAAAAGGGAGGAGGAATGCAAGAGAATGTGAAATTAAAGAAGTTGTACACTACTTTCACATTGATGCCCTATGCATGGGATAGGGCACCAATGTATGATCGGCAGGGGTCACACACGCAGCAGCCCCACCGATCAGCTGTTATCGATGTCGAAAGTCCATACCTGCGGTGCTTGACCATCCATCTGTAGTAGCTGCCGCGGGGTACTGCACATCCTCCTCCCATTCAATTGAATGGGAGGTGGATGTGCAGAAATAGACGCCGGCCACTACAACTTGACGGCCAAGCACCGCAGGCAAGGATTTCCGGACGGCGGCTGCCGCCGACACTGATGACAGCTGAGCAGCAGGGGTGCTGTGTGCAGGACCCCAGCCGATCATATATTGATGCCCTATCCTGTGGATAGGGAATCAATGTGAAAGAAGTGGACATCCCATTTAAGCATGAAAATCCCCAGCTCTGGGCGACATTGGTCCAGGAAGACTGCCAGATCCTCTCCAAGTGGAATCAACCGGAAGAGGAAGAGTTCAAGGAGGGACAAATTTGGATGGAGCACCAAGTCAGGTGACCTTGATGATGCAGTTCCCCAGTATAAAAAGCTAGTGCACCAAAACGGGAAGCTTTTAGCGACAAGTAGAGGGGCGGTATGGACGTGTGTATGAGAAGACGCTGAGCCTGAGGTGACAGGCCGAAGCAAGAAGCATTAGCCAGCAGGTTATGGTGTGCTTGGAAGTAGAACCCAAGTGGTGCCAGACAAGATCCGGAACCCAGATTACGCCAGTCAATGCCTGAACACCAGACCTTTGCCGGTCAAGACCCAGAACCCAGATGACGCCAGTCAAGAGCCAAGGCTCAGCCCTCATCCCACCGGGCCCGAGAGACATCTGTCATCGGTCAAGCACCGAAGATCCGTGAGGAAACTCCGCCCAGGAGTGAACTCTTGCTGTGGCGAACGAAAGACGCGAGTGAGCCGGGCTGTTGCTTACAGCACTAACATACGGTACAGAGGTTGGCTTGAGCTAAGCAACAGACAGGATGGGGACAAGTTGAAGTGAAGGAGGCCCAATGAGCCTTGTTAAACTTTGTCAAGAGAACTTGCGGCCTAGCGGGAAGTACTGGAGACCCCCTCTAAGGCCTATGCTGGAGGGAGAGGTAGTACTGTTGCTCTCATGATATCTGGATTACAGCCCCTGTTAGAAGGTTATAAGAATAATCCATAAGAGTCTACTGTGATAGCTAGAGTGAACCTGAGGATTCAGCATATACCCTGTATAGCATATTTCAACTGTGATTACCCTATATTGTATATTTCAATTGTGATTGTCTAACTGTTGCTATAAATACTAGTGATGAGCGAGCACTAAAATGCTTGGGTACTCGTTGTTCGAGTTGAGCAAATTGGGATGCTCGAGTGCTCGGACCGATTAACGAGCACAATGTAAGTCTATGGGAAACTTGAGCATTTTTCCGGCGGCTCCCCCCGGCGGTCTGCAGGAGGACTAAAAATTGCCCAAATAGATGGGAACAGTGCTCAAATGACATGGGAACAGCATGGGGAAGACCCCTGGAAGCATTTGTGACTCCCAGGTCACTGCTGTCAACAACGTTGTCAGAGCTATTACGCCACTTTTACAGACTCACAATAAAACATACAAAAAGGAAACCAAAATGGTTAGATATCAGATGGTGAATGGCAGCATATTGGATCAGTGGTTAGCACTGAAGCCTTGCAGCGCTGGAATCCTGGGTTCAAATCCCTGCAAGGACAACGTCTGCAAGGATTTTGTATGTTCTCCCCATGTTTGCGTGGTTTTCCACCTCAGTAAAAAAGGAGCCATAGAGTGTCCGGGGACTTTCCCACACACTTTTCTTAGCCCAGACTGCTTCTCGTCAGGGTTGGACAGTCCCACCAGAGAGTCCTCGGGTGGGCCCTGGCTCCTCCATCAAGAAGAGTTCATGATAGTGCAAACTTTGCTACAGCTATGAGGCTCTTGAGCGGGGGAGCAAGGTGAGCCCTCAGAATCAAATCCTCTGGTGGGCCCAATGTTTTACAGTTTGAAACAGCTTCTCAGTGGGAGTTGTATTTCACCACAGCCATATTCTTTAGCTTGGTGTAAGGACTGGAATAGAGGGAAACCGTATCTACTCCGGCTGTCATTTCTCCGTCACCCGCCCATTGTCACACACGACCATGCCTGACTGTATGTTTAGTGGTGAGAGCCACAGATCAGGCTGCTGTGTTACAGCTTTCAACAACTCTGCAGCAGTGGGCGGTTTGTCACCTAAGCATTAAGCATGTTATCTTCAGCACAGCCTGTTGCCGCTTGGCCAAGGCAGTGCTGCAGTGCTTTCAGCTTGTGACTGATGTGGTCATTTCGGAGATGGAGGCCGAATTGAAGGAGGAGGTGCAGGAGCTGTGATTACATTGAGATTACATTGGCGACTCTGGTTTTTATACTAAAGAAAGATACCACTGTTTTTCTTGTTTTTTTATGTTATTTTTTAAAACAAATGCATTCATCGGAAAATGTAATTTTAACATTTTACAACCTTATCTGGCCATTTGGTGTGTGACACATCATCAGACACATCCTGCTTCATTTTTGGTGGAGGGACTCTGAAAGTCACAAAGCCTATTTTCATAGGGCCATCAAGCTGCCCTTACTATTCTTAAAGGGCCAGCAGTTAGCAGTTAGCCCTCGCTATTGTTAGAGAGCCATTAGCCGACTATGCTTTGTCGTTCCCATTATTAAGAAGTGGCTCTCCTATACTGTTATTGTGTATGCACTGACTGCAAGGGCTGCCAAAAATTTGGACGCAACCCTTTAAGGAGGCATAGAGGAGGATCTCAGTAAAAAAAATGTTCCCATTATAAAGGAGCAGGTCTCCTATAGTGGTAATGCCCATGCTGTGATTGCAAGGGCTGCCAAAATTTGGGAAAAACCCCACTAACAATTTAAAGACAGAGCAGGGCCACATTAATGTCATATTTCCATTACAAAGGAGCGGGTGTGCTATACAGTTATAGGGTATGCAGTGAGTCCAATGGCTGACAAAATTTAGGAAAAACCTCATTAACAATTTAAAGACACATAGAGCAGGGAGACAGTAACGACATATTCCCATTAGAAAGGAGAGAGTCTCCCATACTGTTTGACTATGCAGTGACTGCAATGGCTGTCAAAAATTTGGAGGCACTCCAATGCCCCTTACAAGAGACACAGAGGTCTGTGGGCCCCCGAAAACAATGTTCCCATTATTAGGAAGTGAGTCTCCTATAGTGTTTGCCTATGTAGTGAAGCAACGGCTGCCAAAAATTTGGAGGAACTCCAATGTCCCTTACAAGAGACGTGAAGGTCAGAGAGACTCCTAAAAACAATTTTCCCATTATTAGGAAGTGGGCCTCCCATAGTGTTTGTCTATGCAGTGAAGCAACGGCTGCCAAAAATTTGGAGGAACTCCAATGCCCCTTGCAAGAGACGTAGAGGTCAGAGAGCCTCCTAAAAACAATGTTCCCATTATTATAAAGTGGGTCCCCCATAGTGTTTGCCTATGCAGTGAAGCAACAGTTGCCAAAAATTTGGAGAAACTCCAATGCCCCTTGCAAGAGACAGAGAGGTTAGAGAGCCTCCTAAAAACAATGTTCCCATTATTAGGAAGTGGGTCTCCCATAATGTTTGCCTATACAGTGAAGCAATGGCTGCCAAAAATTTGGAGGAACTCCAATGCCCCTTGCAAGAGACGTAGACATGTTGATATGGTACATATGGTGGTGATATGGTGGTGGAGGATGAGTATGCGAAGAAGAAGGAGGAAAAAAGCAAGTAGACAAAATCAGGAAGCGTATACTCATGTCTGGGTGTGAAGACAGAGGTGCATGGGAATAGAGTTAGACCTCCCCAAAAAAAGACACTGTATTTGAGTTTATGTTACGCTGCTATCATTCGGTGGTGTTAAGAAGTCTGGCCCAATCCAGTCCTTTTTCATTTTTATAAGACATTTTCAGTTGACAGTCGGATGCGTCTATCGGTTATAATTCCACCGGCGGCAGTAAAATCCCGCTCTGACAAAACGCTAGCGGCGGGGCTGGCAAGGATCTCCAAGGCGTAGAGAGACAGTTCATGCCACATATCCAGCTTGGATACCCAATAATTAGAAGGCACAGAGGAATCACGGCGGATGTTGGTACGGTTGGCAAGGTACTTCCTTACCATTTTCCGAAACTTTGCACTCCTTGTGAGAGTACACCGTGCCTCATGGCCTGTGCGATGGGAGGGTCTGAGAAAACTGCTCCAGAACTTTGACAGTGTTCCCCTGCCTCTGCTAGATTGCATTTGTGGCTCTCTCACTTGGACTCCTTGGTTGTGCAACGAACTGTGACCTCTGCTGCCTGAGTTTTCAGATGGGAATTTTTTTAATAATTCCGCAACAAGGGCCTTCTCGTACTGCACCATTTTATTAGGCCTGTCCTGCAAGGGAATAAGAGACATAAAATTCTCCCTGTAGCGTGGGTCTAGAATCTTCACCAACCAGTAATGACTGTCACCCAAAATTTGGATCACAGGAAAGGCAGCGTAACATAAACTCAGCCATGAGTGCCAGACTGCAAAGAGTCGAGACTTCCATGTCCTCATTGTCACCCAATCCACGTTGGGATGAGATGAGTCTGGGCTGTGCCTAATCACCCTGTATGGTTCCTTGCTCCATCTCATCATGATCTGCCTGCAATGCATCCTCTTTAATTGAGAGTAGAGAGCATTTCAGAAGACAGAGAAGCGGGATGGAGACGCTAATTATGGCATCATCGCCGCTCACCATCTTGGTGGAGTCCTCAAAGTTTCCTAGGATGGTACAGATGTCTGACATCCATGTCCACGCCTGAGGTCTTATGTGCGGAGTCTGACCGGAATACCGACAGCCTTGTTTATGCTGGTAGTCAACAACTGCCCTCTTCTGCTCACAAATCCTTCCCAACATCTGCAATGTAGAGTTCCAATGTGTGTGGACATCACAAACCAGTCGGTAAGCCTGAAGCTGCAAATACTGCTGAAGCATGGCAAGGGCGGCGGAAGCTGTAGCTGACTTTCTAAAATGGGCACACAAGCGGAGCACTTTGACAAGCAGAAACAGCAGATCCGGGAAGGTTTTGAGAAACCGCTGAACCACGAGGTTAAGCACATGGGCCAGGCATGGTACGTGTGTGAGCCTGTCTCACCTCAGAGCCGCCACCAGGTTCTAGCCATTGTCACACATGACCATGCCTGGCTGTTGGGTCAGTGGTGTCAGCCACAGATCTGCCTGCTCTTTCAGAGCTGTCCACAACTCTTCAGTGTTTTGTGGTTTGTCACCTAAGCATATTAGCTTCAGCACAGCCTGTTGAAGCTTGGCCGAGGCAGAGCTGCAGGGCTTCCAGCTTGCGACTGATTTGGTCATTTTGGACATGGATGCTGAAGAGGAGTTCGTGCAGAAACTGTAGAATGTGGGGTCAACCCTGATTGACCCTGGGCCCGTAATCCACGGCGTCGGAAGGACGTGTTCTGTCCCAAGGTCCGATTGAGTCCTGGCTTCCAATATGTTATTCCAGTGTGCCATCAGCGAGATGTACCGTCCCTGCCCACAAGCACTTGTTCACATGTCCGTGGTTAGGTGGACTTTTCAGGTAACTGCATTGTTGAAAGCACGGCTAATTTTGTGAGACACGTGCTTGTGTAATGTGGGGACGGCACACAGGGAGAAATAGTGGCAGCTGGGGACTGAGTACCAAGGGACGTCCGCTGCCATCAGGTTGGAAAAAGCTTCCATCTCCATGAGCCTAAAAGGCAACATTTCGAGAGCAAGCATTCGCGAAATGTGTGAATTTAGGAGTGTGGCCTGTGGGGCTTTAGATGCGTATTTGTGCTTGCGTTCCAAGGATTGGGGTAGGGACATCTGAATGCTGCGCTGGGACAAGGATGTGGACATGATTGCTGATGGTGCTAGTTGATAGTGTTCAATGACAGGTGCAGGGCGGGAGGCATCTTGGCATGCTCCATGAACAGGGGACTGGCATGCACGCACAACAGCGGAACAAGCAGTGGTGTAACCCGCAGACACTGTTGCTGGACCCTGGGGTTCGGCCCACTTATTCGGGTGCTTTGCTGCCATGTGCCTGATCATGCTGGTGGTGGTCAGGCTGCTAGTTTTGCTACCCCTGCTAATGCTGGCATGGGAGGTGGTGCAAATGGCCTTTTTGGGGTTATCAGCAGAGTCTTTAAAAAACTACCAGACTCGGGAAGACCTAACAGTTGTACTGGCAACTTCTGTCTTGTTGATGTTACGGGGAACGGTTGCCCGCCTTCAGTCTGCAACCACTACACTGCTAGTTCTTGCCTGTTGTGGTGCTATGCCTCCCTCTCCCTGTGAGCTGCTGTTCTCGCTCTGCATGTCACCTTGCCAGGTTGGGTCAGTTACTTCATCGTCCACCACCTCAACTTCCACTTCCGCACCCTGGTCCTCCTCCTGACTTTTTGGCAAATGTGTCTCATCATCATCCACCTCTTGTGACAGTTTCCCACCATCGCCTTCATGTGACCTTGGCTGCTCAAATATTTGGGCATCGCTAAATGCGATCTCCTCTTGCCCCTCTTCAAGTGGACCGGTCGAGTCCCGAATCTATAAATGGAAAAGTGAACAGCTCTTCGGAGTGGCCAAGTGAGGGATCAGTTGTCTCTGGGCATTCGGAATGGTGGGAGGAAGGAGGATCAGGGTGAGGAATATGCAGTCCAGACTCATGGCTACTGAGACTTGACCGTGTGGAAGACAGGGTGGTGGTGGTTGCTAAGTGATTGGAAGCATTATCTGCTATCCAACCAATAACCCTTTCACACTGTTCTGTGTTCAATAGTGGTGTTCTTCGGTCCTCTATTAATTGGGACAGGAAGGTAAAGCGGCAACATGTGGGTGTTTGTTGTGGCACAATTTCAGCTTGTCCACGGCCTTGGTCCTGTGCATGCACCATCACGTCCACTTCCCCGTCCCTTGCCATGCTCCTTGCCCATTTTAAATGGAGGACAATATTTTCACGTTCACTACAAATGGCTGGATTTGAACCCCAGTGATATGTGATATGTGTGACGGAAAACAACAGTTTTAAATAGCTGGCCTGTAGGTTACTATTTTTCAAAGTGACCTGATGTCAATAACTTCACTGAAACACTGCAACAAAATTTACATGGAGGCCAGAGATGGCTGAATTTGGAGCAAACTTATATGTGATACGTGTGACAGAAAACCACAGTTTTAAATAGCTGGCCGGTAGGATACTATATTTCACAGTGACCTCATGTCAACAACTTCACTAACACACTGCAACAAAATTTAAATGGAGGCCAGAAATGTCTGAATTTGGAGCGAACTTATATGTGATATGTGTGACGAAAAACCACAGTTTTACAAAGCTGGCCTGTAGGTTTCTATTTTTCACAGTGACCTGGTGTCAATAACTTCACTGACACACTGCAACAAAATTTAAAAGGAGGCCAATATTTTCCACGTTCACTAAAAATTTCTGGATTTTTATCGCTGTAATATGGAAAGAATCTGGCTGTATTCTGCTGTGGCCACAAGCAAATGGAGCAGAAAAACAGTGTTCTCTGCATTGCTTTTTAAGCAAATAATCAGGATTAAGATAAAAAAAAAAATTATCCTTGCCCCCTGATACCTGGGGCTATTTCTAGAAATATCTGTAACAGCAGCAGCAGACAGAACTGGAATGGAGCCTCTTGTGCAGTCTGCCACATACACTGGCGCCGGAGATCACGATAAGCGTAGACACTGAACACATACCGAGATCTCCGGCGCCATACTTACATACTTACCTGACCGGGAGGAGCGTTGCCGCCGTAGATCAGGGCAGGAGTGGGAAGTCAGAATCGGCGCATGTGCACAGCGCTATCCAGCACCATTTTACTGAAGACACATTTGCAGTGTGTCTTCAGCAAAATGGTGGCGGACAGCGCGGTATGGGCACACGCATACTCCGGCGCCAGTCCTCCCCCGGCCTCCGGCAGAATAGGGCACCGCAGCGCTGGAGCACAGGGAAGAAAGGTGAGTATAAGTGTTTATTTTTTTGCATGTGTGTAGCGTGAAAGGGATGAGGGGTGCCATACATACCAGGATTGGGGGATGAGGGGGCCACACATACCAGGATTGGGGGATGAGGGATACTATACATACCAGGATTGAGGGGTGAGGGGTACCATGCATACCAGGATATTGGGGTGATCGGACCATGCATACCAGGTTTGGGGATGAGGGGTGCCATGCATGCCAGGATTGGGGAGTGCGGGGTGCCATGCATACCAGTATTGGGAATGAGGGGTGCCATTCATACCAGCATTGGGGATGAGGGATACCATGCATAACAGGATAGGAATGCAGGGTACCATGCATACCAGGATGATGGATGGGGTGCCATGCATACCAGGATGAGGGGTACCATGCATGCTAGAATAGGGATGAGGGTACCATGCATACCAGGATTGGGGGATGAGGAGTGCCATGCATACCAGGATAGGTGTGAGGGGGCCATACATACCAGGATTGGGGATGAGGGAGCCATGCATACCAGAATTGAGATGAGGGGTGCCATGTACACCAGGATGAGGGGTACCATGCATACCAGAATAGGGATGTGGGGTACCATGCTTACCAGGATGACAGATGGGGTGCCATGCATACCAGGATGAGGGATGGGGTGCCATGCATACCAGGATGAGGGGTACCATGCATACCAGGATAGGAATGCGGGGTACCATGCATACCAGGATGAGGGATGGAGTGCCATGCATACCAGAATAGGGATGCGGGGTACCATGCATACCAGGATGAGGGATGGTGTGCCATGCATACCAGGGTGAGGGGTACCATACATACCAGAATAGGGATGCGGGGTACCATGCATACCAGGATGAGGGATGGGGTGCCATGCATACCAGGATGAGGGGAACCATACATACCAGGATTGGGATGAGGAGTGCCATGCATACCAGGTTTGGGAATAAGGGGTACCATGCATACCAGGATTGGGGATGAGGAAGCCATGCATACCAGGATGAGGGATTGGGTACCATACATACAAGGATTGGGGGATGAGGGGTGCCATACATACCAGGATTGAAATGAGAAGTGCCATGTATATTAAATTTGGGATGAGGGGTGGCATGCATGCCAGGATTGGGGATAAGGGGTGCCATGAAACCAGGATTGGGGATGAGGGGTGCCATGCATACCAGGATTGGGGATGAGGGGTGCCATACATACCAGGATTGGGGATGAGGGGTGCCATGCATACCAGAATTGGGGATGAGGGGTGCCATGCATACTAAGATTGGGGATGAGGGGTGGCATGCATACCAGGATTGGGGATGAGGGGTGCCATGCATACCAAGATTGGGGGGTGATCGGACCATACATACCAGGATTGGGGGCGAGGGGACCATGCATACCAGGATTGGGGGTAAGGGAGCAATGCATACTAGGTTTGGAGATGAGGGGTGCCATGCATGCCAGGATTGGGGAGTGAGGGGTGCCATTCATACCAGTATTTTGGATGAGGGGTGCCATTCATACCAGCATTGGGGATGAGGGGTACCATGCATACCAGGATAGGAATGCAGGGTACCATGCATACCAGGATGATGGATGGGGTGCCATGCATACCAGGATGAGGGGTACCATGCATACCAGAATAGGAATGAGGGGTACCATGCATACCAGGATTGGGGGATGAGGAGTGCCATGCATACCAGTATAGGGGTGAGGGGGCCATACATACCAGGATTGGGGATGAGGGAGCCATGCATACCAGGATTAGGGATTGGGTGCCATGCATACCAGGATTGGGGGATGAGGAGGCCGTACATACCAGGATTGGGGGATGAGGGGTGCCATACATACCAGAATTGAGATGAGGGGTGCCATACATATCAGAATAGGGATGTGGTGTACCATTCATACCAGGATTGGGGATGAGGAGTGCCATGCATACCAGGATTGGGGATGAGGGGTGCCATGTATACCAGGATTGGGGATGAGTGGTGCCATGCATACCAGTATTGGGGATGAGGGTGCCATGCATACTAGGATTGGGGATAAGGGGTGGCATGCATACCAGGATTGGGGATGAGGGGTGCCATGCATACCAAGATTTGGGGGTGATCGGACCATACATACCAGGATTGGGGACGAGGGGACCATGCATACTAGGATTGGGGGTAAGGGAGCCATGCATACCAGATTTGGAGATGAGGGGTGCCATGCATGCCAGGATTGGGGAGTGAGGGGTGCCATTCATACCAGCATTGTGGATGAGGGGTACCATGCATACCAGGATAGGAATGCAGGGTACCATGCATACCAGGATGATGGATGGGGTGCCATGCATACCAGGATGAAGGGTACCATGCATACCAGAATAGGGATGAGGAGTGCCATGCATACCAGGATAGGGGTGAGGGGGCCATACATACCAGGATTGGGGATGAGGGAGCAATGCATACCAGGATTAGGGATTGGGTGCCATGCATACCAGGATTGGGGGATGAGGAGGCCGTACATACCAGGATTGGGGGATGAGGGGTGCCATACATACCAGAATTGAGATGAGGGGTGCCATACATACCAGGATAGGGATGTGGTGTACCATTCATACCAGGATGAGGGATGGGGTGCCATGCATATAAGGATGAGGGATGGGGTGCCATGCATACCAGGATGAGGGGTACCATGCATTTCAGAATAGGGATGAAGGGTACCATGCATACCAGGATAGGAATGTGACGCGCCCCCTGGGCCGTGGGGTACCCGGAGCTGGGCCGGTAGATGCTGGGGGTTGTAGTCACCGTGGCGGTTACCCGGTCCGTGACCCAGGGCGGTCAATCCAAGGGGTTATTTGTATGGGTTTTATAATGTCCGACTACGCCATCTATGGAGTGCGGCTAAAGGGGGCCGCCGCTGCGGAACAGTCCTCTGAAACTGGTGGTATTGCAGCAAGGGTATTATTACTCCCCACAGGAAGAGTGTAGCTTCAGGGCAGTGTGGGTGGATGATGGTGGTTGTAGTGCAGGGAGTCAGTAATGAACACAGAGTCCGTGTGATGCAGTCCCAAGATCTTTTCTCACAGTTGTTGCAGTTCTGGTTACAGGGACCCATGTAACGGCCCTCGTCATTCTGTGCTCACTCAGTGAGTGGTTCAGCCGACCCCCAGGTAACTCCGAAGTATTTAGCAGGACCCCCTTCTGTGTGTCCTTTCTCTGGCCTCCTCCCTGCAGCTCACACCCATTGACACTTCTATCCGGTACCCTCGGGCCTTGGCAGGCGACGTGTGTTCCGTCCCCTGGGTCCTATGTGGCTACCTTCTTTGTGAGACTGGAGTGGACTTTTGGCTTACGGTACATAAAGTGCTGCAGCCTCCGGTTTCTAGTTGAGCTTTGCAGTTCTCCACTAGTTGAGGGACGGGTTCCCCTTATCTGGCCTGACCCCTCTACCTCCTGGTAGCAGCGGGCATACGGGTGGCTTTCTGCACAGCCCGTATCCCTAGGGTCCCTTCGGTTCCTGGAGCCTTCGTGCTCCCACTCCTCTCTTCTCTCCTTCAGTACTGGGCCTCACAGGCTAGGCCCACCTCTAAAGCAGAGCTCATACAGAGCCTCTGCTCCTTCACTTCTCCTCCTCTGACTGGACTGACTGCACTGACTGCCCTGACCTAAGATGGTGTCCCTATTTTATACTGCTCCTACTCAAGTGCTCCCAGGTTCTACTTCCTCCACCCCATCCACTACATGGTTCGCCCTCTCTAGGTGGTTCTCCCCACTCCAGCCAGGGACCAGGGACTGTGCTCTCCCGTAGGAGCAATCTCGCCCTGTCCCCCGGAAATGTGGTGTAGTGAATGCTGGTGTTAGTGTCCTGAGCTGTACTCCTTCCTTACCTGAGAGTGAGATACCACACCTCTGGGTGAGATGCAGTACCTCTGTGGCGACTGAACCCTCAGAGGCGCCACAAATGCGGGGTACCATTCATACCAGGATGAGGGATGGAGTGCCATGCATACCAGGATTGAGGTATAAGGAGGCCATACATGCCAGCATTGGGATGAGGGGTGCCATGTATACCAGGGTGAGGGGTACCATACATACCAGAATAGGGATGCGGGGTACCATACATACCAGGATGAGGGATGGTGTGCCATGCATACCATGATGAGGGGTACCACACATACCTGGATAGTGATGCGGGGTACCATGCATACCAGGATGAGGGATGGGGTGCCATGCATACCAGGATGAGGGGTACCATACATACCAGAATTGGGATGAGGAGTGCCATGAATACCAGGATTGGGAATGAGGAGTACCATGCATACCAGGATTGGAATGAGGGGTGCTATGTATATCAAATTTGGGATGAGGGGGCCATGCATACCAGGATGAGAGATGGGGTGTCATGCATACCAGAAATGAGATGAGGGTGCCATGTATACCAGATGTGGAATGAGGGGTGCCATGCATACCAGGATTGGGGATGAGGGGTGCCATGAATACCAGGATTGGGGATGAGGGGTGCTATGCATACCAGGATTTGGGATGAGGAGTGCCATGCATACCAGGATTGGGGATGAGGGGTGTCATGCATACCAGGATAGAGATGAGGGGTACCATGCATATCAAGATGAGGGGTACCATACATACCAAGAAAGGGATAAGGGATGGGGTACCATGCATACCAGGATAAGGCTGAGGGGGCCATGCATAGCAGAATTGAGTATGAGGGAGCGATGCATACCAGGATGAAGGGCGCAATGCGTGCCAGGATTGGGATGAAGGGTACCATGCATACCAGGATTGGGAATGAGGGGTGCCATGCATACCAGGATTAGTGTTGAGGGGTGCCATTCATAGCAGTATTGGGGTTGAGGGGTGCCATGCATACCAGGATTGGGGGTGAGAGGTGCCATGCATGCCAGGATTGGGGATGAGGGGTGCCATGCATACCAGGGTTAGTGTTGAGGGGTGCCATTGATACCAGGATAGGGATAAGGGCAGCACATAACAGGATGGGGGAACAGGATTGGGGAGCACAAATTCCAGGATGGGGGCAGCACAAATACCAAGATGGGGGAGGCACAAATACCAGTTTGGGGGCAGCGCTTACCAGCATGGGAGACCATATACGAATAAAAATGCTCGCCACCCTGGCATAGAACGGGCTCAATAGCTAGTATATATATACAGTACAGGCCAAAAGTTTGGACACACGTTCTCATTTAAAGATTTTTCTGTATTTTCATGACTATTAAAATTGTACATTCACACTGAAGGCATCAAAACTATGAATTAACACATGTGGAATTATATACTTAACAAAAAAGTGTGAAACAACTGAAAATATGTCTTATATTCTAGGTTCTTCAAAGTAGCCACCTTTTGCTTTGATGACTGCTTTGCACACTCTTGGCATTCTCTTGATGAGCTTCAAGAGGTAGTCACCGGAAATGGTTTTCACTTCACAGGTGTGCCCTGTCAGGTTTAATAAGTGGGATTTCTTGCCTTATAAATGGGGTTGGGACCATCAGTTGTGTTTTGCACAAGTCAGGTGGATACACAGCTGATAGTCCTACTGAATAGACTGTTAGAATTTGTATTATGGCAAGAAAAAAGCAGCTAAGTAAAGAAAAATGAGTGGCCATCATTAGCTTAAGAAATGAAGGTCAGTCAGTCCGAAAAATTGGGCAAACTTTGAAAGTGTCCCCAAGTGCAGTTGCAAAAACCATCAAGCGCTACAAAGAAACTGGCTTACATGAGGACCGCCCCAGGAAAGGAAGACCAAGAGTCACCTCTGCTTCTGAGGATAAGTTTATCCGAGTCACCAGCCTCAGAAATCGCAGGTTAACAGCAGCTCAGATTAGAGACCAGGTCAATGCCACACAGAGTTCTAGCAGCAGACACATCTCTACAACAACTGTTAAGAGGAGACTTTGTGAAGCAGGCCTTCATGGTAAAATAGCTGCTAGGAAACCACTGCTAATGACAGGCAACAAGCAGAAGAGACTTGTTTGGGCTAAAGAACACAAGGAATGGACATTAGACCAGTGGAAAGCTGTGCTTTGGTCTGATGAGTCCAAATTTGAGATCTTTGGTTCCAACCACCGTGTCTTTGTGCGACGCAGAAAAGGTGAACGGATGGACTCTACATGCCTGGTTCCCACCGTGAAGCATGGAGGAGGAGGTGTGATGGTGTGGGGGTGCTTTGCTGGTGACACTGTTGTTGATTTATTCAAAATTGAAGGCATACTGAACCAGCATGGCTACCACAGCATCTTGCAGCGGTATGCTATTCCATCCCGTTTGCGTTTAGTTGGACCATCATTTATTTTTCAACAGGACAATAACCCAAAACACACCTCCAGGCTGTGTAAGGGTTATTTGACCAAGAAGGAAAGTGATGGGGTGCTACGCCAGATGACCTGGCCTCCACAGTCACCAGACCCGAACCCAATCGAGATGGTTTGGGGTCAGCTGGACCGCAGAGTGAAGGCAAAAGCGCCAACAAGTGCTAAGCATCTCTGGGAACTCCTTCAAGATTGTTGGAAGACCATTTCCGGTGACTACCTCTTGAAGCTCATCAAGAGAATGCCAAGAGTGTGCAAAGCAGTCATCAAAGCAAAAGGTGGCTACTTTGAAGAACCTAGAATATAAGACATATATTCAGCTGTTTCACACTTTTTTGTTAAGTATATAATTCCACATGTGTTAATTCATAGTTTTGATGCCTCCAGTGTGAATGTACAATTTTCAAAGTCATGAAAATACATAAAAATCTTTAAATGAGAAGATGTGTCCAAACTTTTGATCTGTACTGTATATATATATATATATATATATATATATTATACAGTATATATATATATTGTGGAATACCTAGACTAACAGGACATTCAATTGACCCTCTTGCTATATGCACTGCAGTCTACCACATACACTGTTACAGTGTGCATTTTAGGACATGATCAGATATCAAAATCAAACATCAGAATGATGTCAGTTTGAGGCTAAATACCCTGTCTGACAAGTGATTCTGACAGGTGATTTTGACAAGTGATTTTGACAAGTGATTCTGACAAGTGACTTTTACAACTGTAATAATAATAAAAAAAAATGTCACTGCTCACTGATAGGACTTGAACCCAATAGTGCAATTGTAAGGCATCAACCTCTGAAACTACAATGTCAGAGTTCAATTCCCAATAGGAATAAGATTATTTTTTTTTAATTATGCCTATTTAGCACACAAACTACAGGGGTAGGGTATACATGGGTATCTGACATTCTGATTGTAATCCTGATGTGTTAAGAGTTTCAGACTCACCATTTATTTGCATGATAAATTACATAGTCAAAGTAAATTGGGAGGCAGTCATTTAGTACATATCTATTTCCAAGTGACTTTATATTAGCATAATTTCATAAAGGGGTCTAATGATAAAATTTCTTTAGTGTAAATTTTTATTTCCATCCACCCAAGTACTGACTCCCAATTTACTTTGGCTATGTAATTTACCATGCAAATAGACAGAGTGTCTGAAACTCTTAACACATCAGGATGACAAGTGTCAGATATTAAAAGTAAAACACCCCTGTAGTTTGTGTGCTAAATAGGCATAATTTAAAAAAACATTCTTACTCCTATCAGGATTTGAACTCTGACACTGTAGTTTCAGAGGCTGATACCTTACCATTGCACCATCCAATCAAGCAATATCAGCTAGCAGCTTTTCTTGTCTTATGAGATCAACCATAAAAATACTCGGGGTGACTACAAGTCATTGTGATTCTGATGTTTGAAGAAAGTCACACATCAAACTCACACATCAGAATCAAGCTTCATTTGAATTTGGCTTGCTTGCAGTCTGTGCATAAGTCCCAATGGGTTTCAATCAGGTTTGCACTGAAAATCATATAATCAAATAGAACGCTCAGGTTTTCACAACTGAGTTTATATCTCAGTGGTTAGTGCACTGGCTTTGGGACACAGAATTTTAGGTTCAAGTCCCATAAGCGAACAGTTACTTTTTTTTATTATTATTATTACAGTTATAAAAGTCACTTGTCAAAGTCACTTGTCAGAATCACTTGTCAAAATCACTTGTCAGAATCAGTTCTCAGACAGGGTATTTAGGCTCAAACTGACATCATTCTGATGTTTGATTTTGATATCTGATCATGTCCTAAAATGGACACTGTACACTGTAATTCCACAACCAACATGGCTACGGCAGTACACTGTGTGGCAGGCAATCCCTGCATGTTCATTGGCTCTCTAAAGAGCGCCAAACATGCAGGGCGGGGACCCGAGCTCCCGTCCGAGCAACCAGGAAATACTCACAGAGCGCCGATCATCTCGAGCATTGAGATGCTCGGGCGAGTACCGAGCAGTGGCGAGCACATAAGCTCTTTAAATAAAAATTATTATTATTATAAAAAATCAGTGATTTATCATCAGGAAATTATCACTACCGTACTAGGTGTCACACGCATCCTAGTTAACTGCTCAGTGTAACCCCACCTTCATCACTGATTAGCAGTTTTATATCAATGTATAGTGTACAGTATACACTGAAAGCTGCCAGTCAGCGGTGTGAGATATATAGGTTTCAGGATTCAGCATTCAGAGCTCTGATGTACAAAAGAGAAAACTGATTGTAACAAAATGAAAGTATGCAGACCAGCAAGTGACATATCACTGGAATCAGGGTATCAGCCAATACATTGTGCTGTGATATAAATCAATAAAACTATTTGAAAACAAGACACAGGTGAACATACATAATGTGCTGACAATATGAACTAAAAACTGGACAGAATTCTGAAATATGGTAAGGTACATAGAAGAGGCCACATCTCATGTGAACAACAAATAAAAATGGCATATTTCTGACATTTTTTTTACTAGATATTGTAGTGTACTGAAACTGACTGTGTCATAGGTTTTCTGAGCACAGTAATGAATAGTAGTTACAGATGTCTGATTAGGGAGCAAGCTACTGGTCATGTTTTCCAGCTCTTTCCTTGGACAGACTGTGGTTAGAAGATATCTATATTGTCTGCTATTTAAATTCCACTCCAACGACATCACTGTCTGGAATGTGACTGTTCCCTTAAAATGAATGGTTCATTTTTAAACTTTACAAGCCTTAGGAACACTGAGCACTCCTCCCAGGTGCTAAGAGCTGACATATAAAGTAAATTAAAAAGCAAGTAAGAAATAGCTCTCCTAAGCTTATGACTTTATTTTACATTGCAAAGAAAGATTACTAATGCAGTACATTCAGAGCTAGAAAGTCTAACGTAAAAAGATTGACAAAATAAGATATAACCAACTTTTATTGTATAGTTACAGAATTATGTGTACATAATAACAGTACATATACATATCAAAATACTAACATTTTATTGACCACCATAAAAAAAGCTTATTTTGGACAGAAGCGGCCAGATTGACTCTTTCCTTCATTATTATTTAATACAAATCCAAACATATACAAGCACATACAGTGCCTACAAGTAGTATTCAACCCCCTGCAGATTTAGCTGGTTGACACATGCGGAATTAACTTGGCATTGTGACATTTGTACTGTAGATCAGCCTGGAAGTGGGAAATGCACTGCAGCAAATTTTTTTTTTTTTTTTAAAACGTTAAAAGTTAATTCAGAGTGTCATTTATTATTCAACCCCTCAAACCACAAGAATTCTGTTTGGTCCCCCTAAAGTATTAAGAAGTAGTTCAGGCACCAAGAATAATGAGCTTCACATGTGTGGATTAAAGATCTCTTTTGCCAGCCTTTTCTGACTATTTAAGACCCTCCCCAAACTTGTGAACAGCACTCAGACATGGTCAACATGGGAAAGACAAAGGAGCATTCCAAGGCCATCAGAGACAAGATCGTGGAGGGTCACAAGGCTGGCAAGGGGTACAAAACCCTTTCCAAGGAGTTGGGCCTACCTGTCTCCACTGTTGGGAGCATCATCCGTAAGTGGAAGGCTTATGGAACTACTGTTAGCCTTCCACGGCCAGGACAGCCTTTGAAAGTGTCCTCCCGTGCCAAGGCCAGGCTTGTCCGAAGAGTCAAGGCTAACCCAAGGACAACAAGGAATGAGCTCCGGGAAGATCTCATGGCAGTGGGGACATTGGTTTCAGTCAATACCATAAGTAACGTACTCCACCGCAATGGTCTCCGTTCCAGACGAGCCCGTAAGGTACCTTTACTTTCAAAGCGTCATGGCAAGGCTCGTCTACAGTTTGCTCATGATCACTTGGAGGACTCTGAGACAGACTGGTTCAAGGTTCTATGGTCTGATGAGACCAAGATCGAGATCTTTGGTGCCAACCACACTCGTGACGTTTGGAGACTGGATGGCACTGCATACGACCCCAAGAATACCATCCCTACAGTCAAGCATGGTGGTGGCAGCATCATGCTGTGGGGCTGTTTCTCTGCCAAGGGGCCTGGCCATCTGGTCCGCATCCATGGGAAGATGGATAGCACGGCCTACCTGGAGATTTTGGCCAAGAACCTCCGCTCCTCCATCAAGGATCTTAAGATGGGTCGTAATTTCATCTTCCAACAAGACAACGACCCAAAGCATACAGCCAAGAAAACCAAGGCCTGGTTCAAGAGGGAAAAAGTCAAGGTGTTGGAGTGGCCTAGTCAGTCTCCTGACCTTAACCCAATTGAAAACTTGTGGAAGGAGCTCAAGAATAAAGTTCACTGGTTAGACACCCAAAGAACCTAGATAACTTGGAGAAGATCTGCATGGAGGAGTGGGCCAAGATAACTCCACAGACCTGTGCTGGCCTGATCAGGTCTTATAAAAGACGATTATTAGCTGTAATTGCAAACAAGGGTTATTCCACAAAATATTAAACATAGGGGTTGTATAATAATTGACCCACACTTTTATGTTTAAAATTTAATAAAATTCAACTGAGCAACATAACTTTTTGGTTTGTAAGATTTATGCTTCTGTTCATAAAACCTACTCTCGTTTGCAGTTTGAAGGCTCTAACTTATTTGCATCTTATCAAACCAGCTAAATCTGCAGGGGGTTGAATACTACTTGTAGGCACTGTAAATCCACAGCAGTCTGTAGAATCTAACTTCAAGGAACACATACATCGCTCAAGATAGAAAGGGCTATTTAGCATGATGCTAATTGTTTTTTTATGGGGATTACAAGAAAATATAAGCAGATAAACAAATAAATAAATACATATTACTTTCTAAGCTGGATTCAGATGGGGGTATGAAAAATAGTCCAATCTAGAAAATTTGGACGACTTTCATCCATATTGTCATCAGTGTGTCATCCATATATCTGTTTTTTTTATATCTGTTTGACATCTGAATAACATCCATGGTGTGGCATCTGTATTTATATATGAACAATTTAAAATGTAAGATTCGAAAGGCATCCGATTTTTTTTGCACACCCACAGACTTAAATAGCAGTGATGAGCGAACCTGCTCGCCACTGCTCAGTACTCGCCCGAGCATCTCACTGCGAGTATTTCCTGGTTGCTCAGGCGGGAGCTCGGGTCCCCTCCCTGCATGTTTGGTGCTCTTTAGAAAGCCAATGAACAGGCATGGATTGCCTGCCACACTGCCGCAGCCATGTTGGTTGTGGCATTACAGTGTTTGGCTGGCCGCACAGCATCATCAGGTATATAAGAGACTGGGTGCTGCCATGATCGTCACAGTTTACCCCGGAATCAGGCAGAGTAGGGAGAGATGCTGCTGCGTCAGGGAGAGATTTTCTTGTTTAGAGTTAGTATTGGTATTCCACAACATATATCTATAATATCCATTTGAACAAACAGTCCTTCTGAGGACTACTCCAGCTGCATATAATCAGTGGTGATAGCAGGAATTAGGCAGGCAGCCAGTGTATGTGGCAGACTGCAGTGCATATAGCAAGAGGGTCCATTGAACTTCCTGTTAGTCTAGGTATTCCACAACATATATATATGAGGCAGGCAGGCAGTGTATGTTGCAGACTGCAGTGTATAATACAGCACAAGAGGCTTCATTCCAGTTCTGTCTGCTGCTGCTGTTACAGATATTTCTACAAATAGCCCCAGGTATCAGGGATAATTATTTTTTTGATCTTAATCCTGATTATTTGCTTAAAAAGCAATCCAGAGAACACCATTTTTCTACTCCATTTGCTTGTTGCCACAGCAGAATACAGCCAGATTCTTTCCAAATTACAGCAATAAAAATCCAGAAATTGGTCGTGAACATGGAAAATATTGGCCTCCATTTAAATTTTGTTGCAGTGTGTCAGTGAAGGTATTGACACCAGGTCGCTGTGAAAAATAGTAACCTACCGGCCAGCTATTTAAAACTGTGGTTTTCCGTCACACGTATCACATATAAGTTCGCTCCAAATTCAGCCATTTTTGGCCTCCATTTAAATTTTGTTGTAGTGTGTCAGTGAAGTTATTGACACCAGGTTGCTGTGAAAAATAGTAACCTACAGGCCAGCTATTTAAAACTGTGGTTTTCTGTCACACGTATCACATATAAGTTTCCTCCATGTCCAGCTGGATGACTCACGGCCTAGTACGACATTTTAACTTGTCTTGCGGCTACAACTTCTTACAAAAATTGGGGACTGGCAAGAGAGTATATGTCAATGCTGGATCCTTTGTGGCCGTGGCCCCCTGTTAGTGGGCGACCGAGTCTCCTTTATTAAAGAGGATGGGCCCCGGGGCCCTTATGCCAAGGTCGTCACCCGATTGCCTGAGGCAGAGCCGCAGCGGGCCACAAATCATTCTGTGCGGCCGGAAACCACGGCCGCCGTGCAGCAGCTGATCGTGCTAGACCCTAGCAAGATAGCCTCACAAATAGCCGAGTCTGTAAATCAGCTGCTACAAACCCTGTCTACTGCCCCGATGCGGCAGGGACCTGCGGGAGCGGCGGCTGCCGTTCCCGCAACAAGTATCCCTACAGAGGTGGCTGACCCAGCACCTAGCTCAGCCTTACAAGAGAGGACCAGGAGAGAAAGTAGATGGTCCTCTTTTCCCACAGGATCGGCGGGACAGATGGTCCTAATCTTTAAAGATAATGGAGTGGTGAATTACAGCCACTATACAGAGGCCACAGATTGAAATGGCGGTATGTGAATCACTAAAAATGTTGTGCTAGTTGCACCGTGAAACATGCAAAAGGAACTGTCCCTCATTCCTAGGGGCAGGAGCCCCTGTTCTGCCCGGTGATGACCAGAGGTGGCCAAGGACGTGGCCACTGATAAAGAGACTGTTCTGCGTCTCCTTAAGGGGCAAGGAGCCCTAATGGCACCAAGCTGAATCGATGCTGGCCAGACGGCCAGAGGTGACTTTATTTTGTGTTTTTCCCCTCTCCAAGTTCTGTTGCGCATGTTTGCGCATTCCCCTGCTGGATTACGGGATTGAACCCTGATACGGTAAAATCTCCCACACTTATGGACTGTGTGCAACTGCTCTATGGACTGTGCTCTTGTTTTACTTCACTATAGGAGCTATTGAGCAACACGTGGATAAAGGGACCGTACTCAGCAAAAAGGAAGGAGGGGGGAAACTGTCAGGACGACCCGAGGACTGTGCTGGGTCACTGTTTCAGGACTGTCGGAGCTGATGCAAGCTGGCCAGTGGGACATTGTGTTCATGGAAAGACTTCCTGTGTTTGGCGAACCCGGAACAGGATTTGCTGGCCAATGGGCTTGTTATGGACGTTTTTATTGGTCCCAGGAGCAAGGGGGCCAGGGTCAGGACGGACTTCTGTTTAAAGGAACTTGAACATTTGTGGTTAGTCCCTTACAATGAAGGGACTAGGGTCAGGCATACCCGCCTGGTTCTTTGGATGACCCGATGTACGAGCCAGGTCGAAGGACTTTGCCTTTGTGTGTAGGCAACTACTAAAGTGGGCCAAAATGGCCGGTCTTAAGTAGTGTTGAGCCACCCCCGTAATGTTCGAGTTCGGTTCGGTTCGTCGAACACCCGTATGTTCGCCGAACTGTTCGTCGAACTGTTCGTCGAACACCTTCGAACACCGTTAAAACCAATGGCAGGCAAACAAAAACACATAGAAACACATAGAAAACACCTTCAAAGGTGTCCAAAAGCTGACAAACTGCTCAGAAGACACAACTAACACATGGAAAAGTGACAAGTACATATAGTCATGCGAAAAGAAAAGAGGTGGAGGAGTAAAAGGAGGGGGAGACACAGATATAGGCATGTCATACCCTTCTAAAACCAAAAAAGTGCGAAGCCGATACGGCCAGTCCATTCCTGCCTGTGCGACCTCCGTGTCGCCAGGTTTGTGCCAGAGCTGCGGTGGACCCTGACGGCCAGCCCCCCTCTCCCATTACTGGTGCCTGTCTGCTGGTGGGTTGAGCGAGCCCCCCTGTGGTGGAGGCAGGTCTAAGCTTTTTAATTTAAATTGTCTCTCTAATTTGAATGAATACACTTTAAATCCTTTTACAAGGTTCTATTGGAGGGCAAGTCTCATGCCAGCAGCCGCGTAATTCCAGCTCCAGTAGCGTCCACTAAAGCTGCTGCAGTTAAAAAGCTTTTATAAGGATCGAGCTCGGCGGTCCACCGCAAGGCGTCCTACCACCAATCCCAGCCCCTATGCCTTGCGGTGTCTCCCCGATGCTCTTCACTGAGTGTCCCGGGGGCCCGAACCATTTCCTTTGAAAAAATTAAGTGTCCAAACTACAGGTGGTGTAGCTAGCTTAACAGCTGGGATAATCCGCTGACTAGCAGACACTGCTACTAGGCACAAAGTATTTCCTGGGCTAGATGCAGTTAAAAATTTGTAATTAGATACTCTCGTTGGATGCTGAGAAAGCATTCCATAGAGTCTCCTGGCACGCCATATATTATTCCCTTAAAAAGCTTGGGGTAGGGGTCTAGGGGACCCTTTTATAGGCAAAATCACGGCCCTGTATCGCAATACGTCACCTAGGCTGAAGATAAATGGAACATTTTCATCACCTTTCATAATCACCAATGGGACAAGGCAGGGATGTTCTCTGTTCCCTCTCTTATACATCCTAGTGACGGAGCACCTGCTCTCATCAATTCGCCATAAACCTAATATTAGGTGGATTGAGGTGGGAAGCACCGAGTACAAGTGCTCTGCATTTGCTGATGATGTCCTAGTATATATCACTCAATCACATATATCCATCCCTGCTGTTATGGCTGAAATAGATCACTTTGTTACATGGTCAAATTTTAAAATCAATGCAGCGAAGTCTGAGGCCCTCGATGTCTCCCTCCCCAAATCCATACAGGATTCCATCCAGTCCAACTTTCCCTTTGCCTGGCCCTCACAGGGTATCAAATACTTAGGAATTCCTATTCATAGAGACCTCTCCCATCTATGTTATCTTAATTTTGGGCCCTTTATTGAACAACTCCATACAGACCACGGTTGGCAAGTTAGAACTGTAAGATTCACTACGTGAACCACTGGTGTTTTGTGGAAAAGCACATGTACACTGTGTTCCAAATTATTATGCAAAAAGTGTTTAGGAGTGATAAGGGAAGAATTTGTTTTTTTGTCAGTTAAAATCATTGATGGTGATGTGTGTCAGGGCTCTTTATATCACTGTAAGCAATTGCAGACACCTGTGCTAATTAGTTTGGCAGGTGTGTCCAATGAAAGGCAAGACTACTTAAGAAGGCTGTCCCACATTATTAAGCAGCCTACATTTTCTGCCAAAATGGGAAAGAAAAAGGATGTGTCGGCTGCTGAGAAGCAACAAATTGTGGAGTGTTTAGGTCAAGGCATGACTACAATCAACATTGCCAAGACACTTCATTCTGATCATCGCACAATCAAGAAGTATGTAGCTGATTCACAGTACACACGTGTGCGTGCTGATAAGGGAAAATTGAGGACTCTTTCCTCCAGGCAATTACATCAGGTTAAAAGAGCAGCGGCAAAAAAGCCTTGTCATAGCAGCAGACAAGTTTTTGAAGCTGCTGGTGCCTCCAACGTCCCCCGAACAACAAGATGCAGAGTCCTTCTGAGGTTTGCAGCTGTGCGTAAGCCATCCTGTCGACCTCCTCTATCCACTGCACACAAGCAGAAATGACTCCAGTGGGCCAAACAATACATGAAGACTGACTTCAAAACTGTTTTGTTCACCGATGAGTGCCATGCAACGCTCGATGGTCCAGATGGAAGGAGTGGAGGATGGCTGGTTGATGGACACCCCACGCAAACACGGCTACAGCGCCAACAAGCAGGAGGTGGAGTAATGTTTTGGGCTGGAATCATGGGGAGAGAGATTGTCGGCCCCTTTAGGATCCCTGAAGGGGTAAAGATGAACTCCATAATGTATGTGGAGTTTCTCAAACAGCACTTCCTGCCATGGTTCAAGAAGAAGAACCGTGTATTCCGCAGCAAGATCATTTTAATGCATGATAATGCACCGTCTCATGCTGCACATAACACATCTGCATCTCTGGCTGATATGGGCATAAAAGGGGACAAACTTATGGTGTGACCCCCATGCTCCCCTGACCTCAACCCCATTCAGAACCTCTGGAGCATCATCAAAAGGAGTGTCTATGATGGCGGGAGGCAGTTCACATCTAAGCAACAGCTCTGGTAGGGTATTCTGTCCTCATGCAAAACAATTGAAGCAGAAAGCATCCAAAACCTGACAAATTCAATGGACGAGAGAGTTCAGAAGCTCCTTTCTAACAAGGGGTCCGATGTGCAAATGTAACATCACCTAGAATAAGGTTTTGAGTTGAAAACTGTTTGATTTCAGTTTCTAATAATCTGCTAATGCTTATAATTTCAAAAATTACCATTTTTTTGTTCTTTATGAAAATGAAAAGGTTGATCGAAGAGTGTGGTGGATCTAAGAGTGTGGCAACCCAGTAGTCAGGATTACTTCGAATTCTGACAATCTGAGGGTCATGTTGCAGGTAGTGCAGCAAGAAGACACTCATGTGTCTTGCGCATCTAGGAGACCCAAAATTATTTTCCGGGCTAGATGCAGCTAAAAATTATTATTAATTTGAAAGCTGGTGGAGCTTAGTATAGATGGCCTAATAGAATCAGTACTGCACACTGCTACAAGGCCCAAATTATTTTCCAGCCAAGATACAGATAAACATGATTAGTACTTTTAAATCTGGTGGAGCTTAGTATAGATGGCCTAATAGAATCAGTACTGCACACTGCTACAAGGCCCAAATTATTTTCCAGCCAAGATACAGATAAACATGATTAGTAATTTTAAATCTGGTGGAGCTTAGTATAGATGGCCTAATAGAATCAGTACTGCACACTGCTACAAGGCCCAAATTATTTAGAAGCCAAGATACAGATAAACATGATTAGTAATTTTAAAGCTTAAAACAGTTGGTGAGGTGATTTTAACAAATCATCAAGCTTTTACTCTCCCCAGGATGACACAGGGGTAGAAAAGTCGTTTCAGATCCATGATTTGTTCATCTTTATGAACGTGAGTCTGTCTACATTATCAGTGGAGAGCCGCGTGCGCTTATCTGTCAGCACACCACCAGCAGCGCTGAACACACGTTCAGACAGAACGCTGGCTGCAGGGCATGACAAGATCTCCAAGGCGTAAGTGGCGAGCTAGGGCTATTTATCCAGATTGGAAGCCCAAAAAGAGCAAGGGTCCAGTGACTCAGTCATGGCTTCAATGTTTACTTGGAGATACTCCTGTACCACCGTCTCTAGGCGTTGACTATGTGTCAGACTTCTTGTCTCCTGTGGCCTTGCAAAGGATGGGCTAAAAAAGTGGTGAAATGATTCCGCAAAATTGATGTTACCAGCAGATACTGTGTTTCTGTTATGGTTTAAGTGCTGAACACTCGACGGTCCCACGGTTGGCAAGTTGGAACTGTGAGATTCACTACGTGCACCACTGGTGTTTTGTGGAAAAGCACATGTAAGATTCTGCAACAGTCTCTGCTGATACTCCTGCATGCGTGCATCCCTTTCTATAGCAGGAATAATTTCTGCAAATTTACTTTTGTACCGGGGATCTAACAGTGTGGCAACCCAGTAGTCAGGATTATTTCTAATTCTCACAATTCGAGGGTCATGTTGCAGGTAGTGCAGTAAGAAGGCACTCGTGTCTTGCGCATCCAGGAGCACCAAGTCCCTGTTGTGTTGGTGGCGAAGTAACAATCATGCTTCCTTTCTCTGCCCTCTCCCCCCAACCTCGCACAACAGAAATGTGATCAAGGTCTCCCTCATCTGATGAGTCTTCCATCAGTTCGTCCTCCACTTCTTCCTGGGCTCCTGCACATTCCTCACTAGTTTGGCTGCTACCATGCGCCCTGGTAAAACCATCTCCCCCACCCTCACATGCCTGCCGCCTTGGTTCTGCCGACCGTCTGGACCTTGCAGATGTTAGCCCTTCCGCATACAACTCCTCCTCCTCTACTTCCTCCACCTCCTCTTGTCGCACCACCTGACTCCGAATTCTGTTTAACATGTGCTCCAGCATGTAAATCACCAGAATAGTCATGCTGATAATGGCATCGTCAGCACTAAACATCTTCGTCGCCATTTCAAGACTGTGCAGAAGGGTGTATAGGTCCCTGATCTGAGACCACTCCTCCAGCGTGATTTGCCCCACCTCTGGATCTCATTGGCCCAGGCTATACGTCAGAACGTATTGCACCAGGGCTTGTCGGTGCTGCCACAGTCGCTGCAACATGTGCAGAGTTGAATTCCACCGGGTAGGCACATCGCATTTTAGCCGGTGAAGTGGCAGGCCCAACGACTTCTGTAGAGATGTAAGTCGCTGAGCTGCGGGATGCGAACGGCGGAAGTGAGCACACAGCGACCGTGCCCTCTGCAGAAGGCCATCTAGTCTGGGATAGTGGGCTAAAAATTGCTGGACAACCAGGTTCAACACGTGAGCCATACAAGGCACGTGTGTGACATTGCCCCGGCGAAGGGCCGCACCCAGGTTTGCAGCATTGTCGCACACGACCTTCCCTGGTTTCAGGTCCACTGGAGACAACCATTCATGAAACTGGTTCTCCAGAGCTGACCACAACTCCTCAGCTGTGTGACTCACATTTCCCAGACATTTCAAAGTAAAAACCACCTGATGACGTTAAGCCCTGCTGCCAGCATAGTAAGGAGGTGTGCAGGATTCCTTCTGCGCAGTTAGAAAGCTTGTGGCATGACCAGACAGGCTTTGGGTGCAGGTGGAGGACCGAGAGGAGGTTGAGGAGGCAGAAGCATTGGAGGAACTTTGAGATAAAGAGGATTGACGCACAACTCGTGGGGACGGCAAGACTTGGACAGCAGCCCCTTGTCCTGCTGTCACCATAGTTACCCAGTGCCCAGTCAGCGACATGTAACGCCCCTGTCCATGCCTACTCGTCCAAGTGTCTGTGGTGAAATGCACCCTGTCACACACAGAGTTTCTCAAAGAAGCGGTGATGTTGTGTGCGACATGCTGGTGGAGCGCAGGCACACCTTTCTTTGAGAAGTAGTGCTGACTGGGCATCTGGTACTGGGGCACTGCGACGGACATAAGGTCTCGAAAATCCTCTGTGTCCACCAGGCGGAAAGGCAGCATTTCTGTAGCCAAGAGCTTGCAGATGGTGAAATTCAACCTCTTAACTTTCTCATGGCTAGGAGGAAATGGTCTTTTACTTGTCCACATCTGAGGGACCGAGGGCTGGCTGTTGTGCTTAGACGGGGTTGAGAAGGGTGTGCCCGGCAAACTGCCGGTCTGTGAGGAAGATGCAGGTGGACATGTTAGGTTGCCTTGATCCAAAGGTGGTGCTATCGATGTCGGACAGCGCTGAACACCAGCCGGTGTTTCCACCTCCAAAGAAAATGATGACCTGCCAATCACGCTGGCTGTTGCGGGTAAAGAGGTGGCAGGTCTGCGTCCCAAAACAGGTGTGACCGCTGTCCCCCCAGTCACAGAGGATGAAGAGACCGCGGATGCACAAGATGTGGCAGACGGTGGTTGGCCCGGCCGGCTAGGCCGCATTGTAGCACAGTGAGCTTCCCACTGCAACTTATGCTTCATATCCATGTGTCGGTTCATGCATGAAGTACTCAAACTATGTATTTTTTGGCCTCTACTTAGTTTTTGCTGACAAATGTTACAGATAACATGAGTTATGTCATCTTCATCGATCTGAAAAAATGCCCAGGCTATGCAAGGCTTAGCACCCATGCGATCTGAAGAGCCACCACGACTTGTGGTCAGAGGCAGAGTTGTGTTTGAGGATGCAGTTGTTGACGTGCTTCCAGTACTACGTCTCTGTCCAGGAAGGCGCAACCTGACCTCGTCGTCACTAGTATCCTCCTCCACCTCCTCTGCTGACCTCATCTCTTGGCTGACTGTGGGTTGACAGTTAGTGGGATCTCCAACCTCATCATCATCACCCTGTGTGTTATCACACCCGTCGTCCTCAGAGCCAACCTGTTCCTGCCCTGACAAAAAACTAATCATCGTCTTCCTCATTGTCTCCACCAACAGGAGTTACAGTTGGGGAACGAGGGTCTACATTATGGTCAGAACCTTCTGCGTCTGGTCTTGGATCCGACTAATAAAGATTCTGGGCATCAGTGCAGATCATTTCCTCATCTGGATTCACAGAAGCTCTGGAGCCGACCTCTGATTCCCAGGCTATAGTATGAGTAAACAACTCTGCAGACTCAACCATCTGTTCTACCCCATACTCAGACGGGCAGCTGGAGACTTGCGAGCTGTGAGGAAGCAAGTGTGATTGGGGGGACACCTCTGAGGACTGGAGTATTTGTGATGTTGAAGTTGAGGTGGAGGAGAGCCCACTTAAAGGAGCACTTGATATTCGTTGAAGCACCTGCTGTTTTTGTGCCTCATCTGGAATTTTTTAGCGATTGGCGTGGCCGTAAGAAAGGGATCTTATCACATTGTCCGCTAAAAGAACTAGACATCTTAGTTTGGCTGGAAGATGGTCTTTCTTCTGCAGATGTTACTGTTGCTTTAACACCTACCCCATGGACACAACCTTTTTTTCCCTTCCCAACACGCCCATTCCCCTTTCCACCAGCAGCAGGCCTTTTTCCACTCATTTTGGTGGTTAACTAATTCACAACTCTGGAGTTGTTTGCACAAAAAACAATGGATAGGAACCGAGCAGAGCTGAGTGGCCAAACTGTGGTATTAGCCCAAAAGTATTGGCTGGGTTAGATGCAGATAAAAATGATATTGAATTTGCAACCTGATGGAGGTCAGTATAGATAGACTAATAGAACAAGTCCCACACACTGCTAGAAGCCTAAATATTTTTTTAGAGCTAGATGCAGAAAAAAATTATATTGAATTTGCAACCTGATGGAGGTCAGTATAGATGGACTAATAGAACAAGTCCCACACACTGCTAGAAGCTGAAATATTTTTTCAGAGCTAGATGCAGAAAAAAATTATATTGAATTTGCAACCTGATGGAGGTTATTATAGATCGACTAATAGAACAAGTCCCACACACTGCTAGCAGCCTAAATATTTTTTCAGAGCTAGATGCAGAAAAAAATTATATTGAATTTGCAACCTGATGGAGGTCAGTATAGATGGACTAATAGAACAAGTCCCACACACTGCTAGAAGCTGAAATATTTTTTCAGAGCTAGATGCAGAAAAAAATTATATTGAATTTGCAACCTGATGGAGGTTAGTATAGATGGACTAATAGAACAAGTCCCACACACTGCTAGAAGCTGAAATATTTTTTCAGAACTAGATGCACAAAAAAATTATATTGAATTTGCAACCTGATGGAGGTTAGTATAGATGGACTAATAGAACAAGTCCCACACACTGCTAGAAGCCTAAATTTTTTTCAGAGCGAGATGCAGAAAAAAATTATATTGAATTTGCAACCTGATGGAGGTCAGTATAGATGGACTAATAGAACAAGTCCCACACACTGCTAGAAGCTGAAATATTATTTCAGAGCTAGATGCAGAAAAAAATTATATTGAATTTGCAACCTGATGGAGGTTAGTATAGATGGACTAATAGAACAAGTCCCACACACTGCTAGAAGCCTACATATTTTTTCAGAGCTAGATGTAGAAAAAAATTATATTGAATTTGCAACCTGATGGAGGTCTGTATAGATGGACTAATAGAACAAGTCCCACACACTGCTAGAAGCTGAAATATTTTTTCAGAGCTAGATGCAGAAAAAATTATATTGAATTTGCAACCTGATGGAGGTTAGTATAGATGGACTAATAGAACAAGTCCCACACACTGCTACAAGCCGATATATTTTTTCAGAGCTAGATGCAGATAAAAATTATTTTGAATTTGCAACCTGCTGGAGATTAGTATAGATGGACTAATAGAAGAAGTCCCACAGACTGCTAGAAGCCTAAATATTTTTTCAGAGCTAGATGCAGAAAAAAATTATATTGAATTTGCAACCTGATGGAGGTCAGTATAGATGGAATAATAGAACAAGTCCCACACACTGCTAGAAGCTGAAATATTTTTTCAGAGCTCAATGGAGGAAAAAATTATATTGAATTTGCAACCTGGTGGAGGTTAGTATAGATGGACTAATAGAATGATGCTATGCCCAAAAGGTTTTACTTCACTAGGTGCAGTAAAAAAATTTGTATTCTATACACAGGTGGTGTAGCTTACAACACAGATAGGCTACTCCACTGACTGACACACTCTGCAATAGGCCAAAAAGGATTTGCTTTGCTAGATTTAGCCAAATGCTGTGAAAAAAACTTGCACAGCACTGGCACAGACCTGCCTGGCAAAAAGTGATAGGAAATGATGTAACCTAGCCCTGAAAAGGACTGCAATTACAATTAGTCTTTACTCCCAACCTATCTATTTTGGAGCACAGACCTGCCTGATAAAAGTCATAGGAAATGATGTAACCTAGTCCTTAAAAGGACTGCAATCACAACTATTCCCTACTCCCAAGCTATCTGTAGATTTGTGCGAAAATTGGCTTCAAATTAACAAAGTATAGCGCACACAGCAACAGCGGTGCCGTCTAACACGCAGCTGCAGCAGTGAGAAAATGGTGGCGACGGGGAAAATGGCTGGGTCTTATAGGGCAAGGACATGTGACATACACTGCCAATGACACATGCCCTTGCTTGTGTGAAAAAAAGCAGTTCGCTCCGTGTGTGCGCTGCTGATAGGCTGCCAGATTGCACCTCCCCACTGTAAATGCGGGAAAGAGAAAAAAAATGGAGATCTTCATTATTTCTGCAGAGACCCATCCCCTGCCCCTCCCCCCGCCCCGCTGTACACTCAAACTGCATATTAACATTAATTTTCAGCATTACTGAGAAAAAATCCAGTTATGATTTTGGTGCACGAACAGTTATCAAACATAACCTTGAACAGCCGAATTTTTTTCAAATCGTTCGTGTTCACCGAACGGCTCGAACACCGCCCAAAACAGCTCGAATTTGAGATTGGCGAACAGTTCGAGTCGAACACCGCTCATCTCTAGTCTTAAGAAACAGACTTGAACTCTTTGTTCCAGGGTCCCAACTGAGTGGGACCGAGGTCAAGGTTGACCAACAGAAGAATTGATAAAAATCGGTTAATCTATTGTGCATTTTATATAAAACTGTGTGTTGAAGGTTTTAAATATGCATTGGTGTCTTTACAGGTGCTGTCATGGTCGGGACAACCATGTTTTAGGAGGAAGGAATGTAAGAGGGTGACCAGGACAGTCATACGCCTTCTCCCTCTGTATGCACCTTGTTTTATATATGAGTATGTTTGTGACCTAATGTCTGATGTGTTAGTTACAGGGTCAGTAGAGGTTAGATATAGATAGAGTATTAGATCAGGAACTGGGTACAGTGCAGTGGTGGACACAATAGTTTAGGATAGAAACAGTTAATGTATTTAGCGATAGCTCCAGTGTAAGGGAAGATTGGGTAGTAACGGGGAAGTCTGCCCAGCAACCTAAGGAGGATTGGTGATTGGCCCAGTCAAAAGGGGGAGGAGTTTGGGTCAGGGCAGAGCAGCGATTTTTCCTGTCAGAGTCTGAGGGAGAGATGTGACAGATGAGTAGGCAGGTAGGCCTGTGGCCTGCTGAAGTACAGAAAACAGTCAGATAAAGCGTGCAGACGTCCGCCAGCTATTGTTGTGAACGCTCCCTTAACGTCCGAGACCTATAGTCTACTGAAGGTTTGGAGGAGCCAGCCTTATTCACATCTCAAGTGGAGACAACGAGCGGGGAACCACAGAATAGAATCGGGGATGTATGAGCAAAAGCTTTGAAGCCCAGAGCCCGACTCCATGTGCCGGGGGCACAAGAAGGAAAAGGGAGAGCTCAGGCTGAAACATTTCCTATGTGTTGTACTGAACCAGTCTTGGAATATTGGCTATATAGTAAAGTTTAACTGTTTTAAAGAATCTTGAGTCTGCCTGTAACTGTGTGACAAAGAAAGAAATCGGGACTATGAAGAAGGAAAAGCCTATAACTGTGAGTGTTGCACGGACATCCAAATCTCTCAACAGAACAGACAGTACACCATTTGTTTCTATGTAGGGTGTACGAATGCAGTCACGCCTCGCCACAACTACCACCCTGAGCCCCATACACTAGCTCAAAAGGGTGCTTCTACTCAATACTGAGCAAAGGGTCTGAATACTTATGACCATGTGATATTTCAGTTTTTCTTTTTTAATAAATTTGCAAAAATTTCTACATTTCTGTTTTTTTTCAGTCAAGATGGGGTGCAGAGTGTAATTTAATGAGAAAAAAAAAGAATTTTTTAGAATTTACCAAATAGCTGCAATGAAACAAAGAGTGAAAAATTTAAAGGGGTCTGAATACTTTCCATACCCACTGTTTATTTAAATTTTGTTGCAGTGTGTCAGTGACGTTATTGACACCAGGTCGCTGTGAAAAATAGTAACCTACAGGCCAGTTATTTAAAACTGTGGTTTTCCATCACACGTATCACATATAAGTTCGCTCCAAATTCAGCCATTTCTGGCCTCCATTTAAATTTTGTTGTGGTGTGTCAGTGAAGTTATTGACACCAGGTCGTTGTGAAAAATAGTAACCTACAGGCCAGCTATTTAAAACTGTGGTTTTCTGTCACACGTATCATTTATCACTGCGGTTCAAATCCAGCCAACGTGGAAAATATTGTCCTCCATTTAAAATGGGGAAGGCGCGTGGCAATTGACGGGGAAGTGGACTTGATGGTGATGATCATGCATGCAGAGGACAAGGCCGTGGGCAAGCTGAAATTGTGCCACAACAAACACCCACATCTTCTCGCTTGACCTTCCTGTCCCAATTAATAGGGGACTGCAGAACACCTCTATTGAACACAGAGAAGGGGAAAGGTTATTGGTTGGATAGCAGATAATGCTCCCGGTCACTTAGCCACCACCACCTCCTCCCTGTCTTCCACACGGTCAAGTCTCAGAAGCCTGTGAGTCTGGAATGCATATTCTTCACCCTGATCCTCCTTCCTCCCACCATGTCGAGTGCCCAGAGACAACTCATCCCACACTTGGAAGCTCCGAAGAGATGTTAACTTTTCCATTTATAGATTCGGGCCTCTCACCCGGTCCACTTGAAGCGGGGCAAGAGGAGATCGCATTTAGCGATGCCCAAATATTTGAGCAGCCACAGTCACATGAAGGCGATGGTGGGAAACTGTCACAAGAGGTGGATGATGATGAGACGCAATTGCCAGAAAGTCAGGAGGAGGACCAGGGTGCGAAAGTGGAAGATAAGGTGCTGGACAATGAAGTTACTGACCCAACCTGGGAAGGCGGAATGCAGAGCGAGGACAGCAGGACACAGGGGGAGGGAGGCAAAGCACCACAACAGGCAAGAACAAGCAGTGTGGTGGCTGCAGACAGAAGGCGGGCAACCGTTCCCCAAAACATCAACACGACGGAAGTTGCCAGTACAACTGTTAGGTCTTCCCGAGTCTGGTTGTTTTTTAAAGACTCTGACGATAACCCCAAAAAGGCCATTTGCACCACCTGCCAGGCCAGCATCAGCAGGGGTAGTAAAACTACGAGCCTGACCACCACCAGTATGATCAGGCACATGGCAGCAAAGCAAACGACTAAGTGGGCCGAACCCCAGGGTCCAGAAACAGTGTCTGCAGGTGACACCACTGCTTGTTCCGCTTTTGTGCGTGCATGCCAATCCCCTGTCAAGATGCCTCCCACCCTGCAACTGTAGTTGAACACTCTCAACTAGCACCATCAGCAAGCACGTCCACGTCCTTGTCCCAGCACAGCGCTCAGTTGTGAAAACCCCAGTCCTTGGAACGCAAGCGCAAATACGCAGCTAATGCCCCACAGGCCACACTACTAAATTCACACATTGTGGAGACGGAAGCTTTCCGCAACTTGATGGCAGCGGCCGTCCCTCGGTACTTGGTCCCCAGCCGCCACTATTTCTCCCGGTGTGCCGTCCCCGACTTACGCAAACACGTGTCCCACAACATTAGCCGTGCCCTCAACATCGCAGTTACTGGGAAAGTCCACCTAACCATGGACATGTGGACTAGCGTTTGTGGGCAGGGACGGTACATCTCGCTGTCGGCACACTGGGTTAACATAGTGGAAGCCGGGACCTAGTCGGACCTTGGGACGGAACACGTCCAACCGACACCGAAGATTGCAGGCCCTGGGTCAGTCAGGGTTGACCCCACATTGTACAGCTCCTGCACCTCCTCCTCCTCTTCAGTAGTGTTGAGCCACCCCCGTAGTGTTCGAGTTCGGTTCAGTTCGTCGAACACCCGTATGTTCGTCGAACTGTTCGTCGAACACCTTCAAACACCAATGGCAGGCAAACTAAAACACATAGAAACACATAGAAAACACCTTCAAAGGTGTCCAAAAGCTGACAAACTGCTCAGAAGACACAACTAACACATGGAAAAGTGACAAGTACATATAGTCATGCGAAAAGAAAAGACGTGGAGGAGTAAAAGGAGGGGGAGACACAGATATAGGCATGTCATACCCTTCTAAAACCAAAAAAGTGCGAAGCCGATACGGCCAGTCCATTCCTGCCTGTGCGACCTCCGTGTCGCCAGGTTTGTGCCAGAGCTGCGGTGGACCCTGACGGCCAGCCCCCCTCTCCCAATACTGCTGCCTGTCTGCTGGTGGGTCGAGCGAGCCCCCCTGTGGTGGAGGCAGGTCTAAGCTTTTTAATTTAAATTGTCTCTCTAATTTGAATGAATACACTTTAAATCCTTTTACAAGGATCTGTTGGAGGGCAAGTCTCATGCCAGCAGCCGCGTAATTCCAGCTCCAGTAGCGTCCACTAAAGCTGCTGAAGTTAAAAAGCATTTATAAGGATCGAGCTCGGCGGTCCACCGCAAGGCGTCCTACCGCCAGTCCCAGCCCCTATGCCTTGGGGTGCCTCCCGATGCTCTTCACTGAGTATCCCGGGGACCCGAAGCATTTCCTTTGAAAAAATTAAGTGTCCAAACTACAGGTGGTGTAGCTTGCTTAACAGCTGGGATAATCCGCTGACTAGCAGACACTGCTACTAGGCACAAAGTATTTCCTGGGCTAGATGCAGTTAAAAATTTGTAATTAGATACTCTCGTTGGATGCTGAGAAAGCATTCCATAGAGTCTCCTGGCACGCCATATATTATTCTCTTAAAAAGCTTGGGGTAGGGGTCTAGGGGACCCTTTTATAGCCAAAATCACGGCCCTGTATCGCAATACATCACCTAGGCTGAAGATAAATGGAACTGTAGCACCCCGAGGGTTCGGTTGCTACAGAGGTATTGCACCTCACCCGGAGATGTGATATCTCACTCTCAGGTAAGGATGGAGTGTGGATCAGGACCCCGACACCTGCATGCATTACACCACATTGCCGTGGGGCAGGGCGACCAATATGCCCCTGAGATGGGCATGACAGTCCCTGTCCCTGGCTGGAGTGGGGGGAGGGAACACCGAGGAAGGGGAAACCTGTAGTGCAGGAGCAGGGAGGAAGCAGTTCCTGGGTGCATTGAGAAGGGAGTATAAAAGGTGGGCACCATCTTAGTTCAGTGCAGAGAAGTCTGAGCAGAAGTGACAGGGAGCAGGGGCTCTGCATGAGCTCTGCTCCGGAGGCGGGCCTAGTAACAGAGGCCCAGGCCTGGAAGAGGGAGAAGGAAGGAAGAGGAGCGGAGAAGGCTCCAGGAACGAGGAACGAAGGGATCCCAGGGGAGCGGATGGGCGAGTCGCCACCGCACGCCCGAATCCACCTACGTGGAGGAGTCAGGCCAAAGGGGGAGACCGGTCCCTGAAACTAGTGGAGGCGGGAAACGACCCTCAGCTATAAACCAGAGGCTGTGACATTTTATGTGGCGCAGCCCCTCGCTATACCCGCTAGGAAGGCACCACATAGGGTCAGGGAAACTGGCGCCAAGTTTACCAAGAGGAGGCCCGAGGCAGCCGGACAGAAGCGTTGGTAAGAAAGGCCAGACAAAGGACACACAAAAGGGGTCCTGCGAAGTGCTCCAAAGTTATCTGGGAGTTGTCTGAGCCCCTCACCTGGTGAGCACAGTACGACGTGGGCAGCCGTTACCTGCAGAAGTGGTCTGGATAATAAGAACTGTGAGTAAAGGCCCTGGACTGCATCACTGACTCCGTGTCGCTACTGCTGCTGCCCTGCACCATCACCCCCATCCTCCGCATACACTGCCCTGAGGCTATACTCCTCCCGTGGGGAGTTATACTACGCTCTGCTGCACCCACAACACCAGCCTCAACGGTCTGCCATGCAGCGGCGGTTCACTCTGACCGCAATCCACGGGTGGCGTAGTCGGACATTTAAACATCAAAACCACATAAATAGTTCCGCCACTGGTTTGACCGCCCTGAGCGACGGAACCGGGTCGCTGCCAAGGAGACTACAACCCCCAGCATCCACCAAAAAGGGTCCGGGTCCGGCTCCAGGTGTCCCAAGGCCCAGGGGGCGCGTCAGAACATTTTCATCACCTTTCATAATCACCAATGGGACAAAGCAGGGATGTCCTCTGTCCCCTCTCTTATACATCCTAGTGACAGAGCACCTGCTCTCATCAATTTGCCATAAACCTAATATTAGGTGGATTGAGGTGGGAGGCACCGAGTACAAGTGCTCTGCATTTGCTGATGATGTCCTAGTATATATCACTCAATCACATATATCCATCCCTGCTGTTATGGCTGAAATAGATCACTTTGTTACATGGTCAAATTTTAAAATCAATGCAGCGAAGTCTGAGGCCCTCGATGTCTCCATCCCCAAATCCATACAGGATTCCATCCAGTCCAACTTTCCCTTTGCCTGGCCCTCACAGGGTATCAAATACTTAGGAATTCCTATTCATAGAGACCTCTCCCGTCTATGTTATCTTAATTTTGGGCCCTTTATTGAACAACTCCATACAGATCACGGTTGGCAAGTTAGAACAGTAAGATTCACTACGTGAACCACTGGTGTTTTGTGGAAAAGCACATGTACACTGTGTTCCAAATTATTATGCAAAAAGTGTTTAGGAGTGATAAGGGAAGAATTTGTTTGTTTGTCAGTTAAACTCATTGATGGTGATGTGTGTCAGGGCTCTTTATATCACTGTAAGCAATTGCAGACACCTGTGCTAATTAGTTTGGCAGGTGTGTCCAATGAAAGGCAAGACTACTTAAGAAGGCTGTCTCACATTATTAAGCAGCCTACATTTTCTGCCAAAATGGGAAAGAAAAAGGATGTGTCGGCTGCTGAGAAGCAACAAATTGTGGAGTGTTTAGGTCAAGGCATGACTACAATCAACATTGCCAAGACACTTCATCCTGATCATCGCACAATCAAGAAGTATGTAGCTGATTCACAGTACACACGTGTGCGTGCTGATAAGGGAAAATTGAGGACTCTTTCCTCCAGGCAATTACATCAGGTTAAAAGAGCAGCGGCAAAAAAGCCTTGTCATAGCAGCAGACAAGTTTTTGAAGCTGCTGGTGCCTCCAACGTCCCCCGAACAACAAGATGCAGAGTCCTTCAGAGGTTTGCAGCTGTGCGTAAGCCATCCTGTCGACCTCCTCTATCCACTGCACACAAGCAGAAATGGCTCCAGTGGGCCAAACAATACATGAAGACTGACTTCAAAACTGTTTTGTTCACCGATGAGTGCCGTGCAACACTCGATGGTCCAGATGGATGGAGTGGAGGATGGCTGGTTGATGGACACCCCACGCAAACACGGCTACGGTGCCAACAAGGAGGAGGTGGAGTAATGTTTTGGGCTTGAATCATGGGGAGAGAGATTGTCGGCCCCTTTAGGATCCCTGAAGGGGTAAAGATGAACTCCATGATGTATGTGGAGTTTCTCCAACAGCAATTCCTGCCATGGTCCAAGAAGAAGAACCGTGTATTCCGCAGCAAGATCATTTTCATGCATGATAATGCACCGTCTCATGCTGCACATAACACATCTGCATCTCTGGCTGATATGGGCATAAAAGGGGACAAACTTATGGTGTGACCCCCATGCTCCCCTGACCTCAACCCCATTGAGAACCTCTGGAGCATCATCAAAAGGAGTGTCTATGATGGCGGGAGGCAGTTCACATCTAAGCAACAGCTCTGGGAAGGTATTCTATCCTCATGCAAAACAATTGAAGCAGAAACCATCCAAAACCTGACAAATTCAATGGACGAGACAGTTCAGAAGCTCCTTTCGAACAAGGGGTCCTATGTGCAAATGTAATATCACCTAGAATAAAGTTTTGAGTTGAAAACTGTTTGATTTCAGTTTCTAATAGCCTGCTAATGCTTATAATTTCAAAAATGACCATTTTTTGTTCTTTATTAAAATGAAAAGGTTAATCGAAGAGTGTGGGGGATCTAAGAGTGTGGCAACCCAGTAGTCAGGATTACTTCGAATTCTGACAATCTGAGGGTCATGTTGCAGGTAGTGCAGCAAGAAGGCACTCATGTGTCTTGCGCATCTAGGAGCCCCAAAATTATTTTCCGGGCTAGATGCAGCTAAAAATTATTATTAATTTTAAATCTGGTGGAGCTGATTATAGATGGCCTAATAGAATCAGTCCTGCACACTGCTACAAAGCCCAAATTATTTTCCAGCCAAGATACAGATAAACATGATTAGTAATTTTAAAGCTTAAAAAGGTTGGTGAGGTGATTTTAACAAATCATCAAGCTTTTACTCTCCCCAGGATGACACAGGGGTAGAAAAGTCGTTTCGGATCCATGATTTGTTCATCTTTATGAACGTGAGTCTGTCTACATTATCAGTGGAGAGCCGCGTGCGCTTATCTGTCAGCACACCACCAGCAGCGCTGAACACACGTTCAGACAGAACGCTGGCTGCGGGGCATGACAAGATCTCCAAGGCGTAAGTGGCCATTTATCCAGATTGGAAGCCCAAAAAGAGCAAGGGTCTAGTGACACAGTCATGGCTTCAATGTTTACTTGGAGAAACTCCTGTACCATCGTCTCTAGGCGTTGACTCTGTGTCAGACTTCTTGTCTCCTGTGGCCTTGCAAAGGATGGGCTAAAAAAGTGGTGAAATGATTCCGCAAAATTGATGTTACCAGCAGATATTGTGTTTCTGTTACGGTTTGAGAGCTGAACACTCGACGGTCCCACGGTTGGCAAGTTGGAACTGTGAGATTCACTACGTGCACCACTGGTGTTTTGTGGAAAAGCACATGTAAGATTCTGCAACATTCTCTGCTGATACTCCTGCATGCGTGCATCCCTTTCTATGGCAGGAATAATTTCTGCAAATTTACTTTTGTACCGGGGATCTAACAGTGTGGCAACCCAGTAGTCAGGATTATTTCTAATTCTCACAATTCGAGGGTCATGTTGCAGGTAGTGCAGCAAGAAGGCACTCATGTGTCTTGCGCATCCAGGAGCACCAAGTCCCTGTTGTGTTGGTGGCGAGGTAACAATCATGCTTCCTTCCTCTGTCCTCTCCCCCCAACCTCGCACAACAGAAATGTGATCAAGGTCTCCCTCATCTGATGAGTCTTCCATCAGTTCATCCTCCACTTCTTCCTGGGCCCCTGCACCTTCCTCACTAGTTTGGGTGCTACCATGCGCCCTGGTAAAACCATCTCCCCCACCCTCACATGCCTGCCGCCTTGGTGCTGCCGACCGTCTGGACCTTGCAGATGTTAGCCCTTCCGCATACAACTCCTCCTCCTCTACTTCCTGCACCTCCTCTTGTGCCACCACCTGTCTCCGAATTCTGTTTAACATGTGCTCCAGCATGTAAATCACCGGAATAGTCATGCTGATAATGGCATCGTCAGGACTAAACATCTTCGTCGCCATTTCAAAACTGTGCAGAAGGGTGCTTAGGTCCCTGATCTGAGACCACTCCTCCAGCGTGATTTGCCCCACCCTTGGATCTCATTGGCCCAGGCTATACGTCAGAATGTATTGCACCAGGGCTTGTTGGTGCTGCCACAGTCGCTGCAACATGTGCAGAGTTGAATTCCACCGGGTAGGCACATCGCATTTTAGCCGGTGAAGTGGCAGGCCCAACGACTTCTGTAGAGATGTAAGTCGCTGAGCTGCGGGATGCAAACGGCGGAAGTGAGCACACAGCGACCGTGCCCTCTGCAGAAGGCCATCTAGTCCGGGATAGTGGGCTAAAAATTGCTGGACAACCAGGTTCAACACGTGAGCCACACAAGGCACATGTGTGACATTGCCCCGGCGAAGGGCCGCACCCAGGTTTGCAGCATTGTCGCACACGGCCTTCCCTGGTTTCAGGTCCAGTGGAGACAACCGTTCATGAAACTGGTTCTCCAGAGCTGACCACAACTCCTCAGCTGTGTGACTCACATTTCCCAGACATTTCAAAGTAAAAACCGCCTGATGACGTTGAGCCCTGCTGCCAGCATAGTAAGGAGGTGTGCAGGATCCCTTCCGCGCAGTTAGAAAGCTTATGGCATGACCAGACAGGCTTTAGGTGCAGGTGGAGGACCGAGAGGAGGTTGAGGAGGCAGAAGCAGTGGAGGAACTTTGAGATAAAGAGGATTGACGCACAACTCGTGGGGACGGCAAGACTTGGACAGCAGCCCCTTGTCCTGCTGTCACCATAGTTACCCAGTGCCCAGTCAGCGACATGTAACGCCCCTGTCCATGCCTACTCGTCCAAGTGTCTGTGGTGAAATGCACCCTGTTACACACAGAGTTTCTCAAAGAATCGGTGATGTTGTGTGCGACATGCTGGTGGAGCGCAGGCACACCTTTCTTTGAGAAGTAGTGTCGACTGGGCATCTGATACTGGGGCACGCCGACGGACATAAGGTCTCGAACATCCTCTGTGTCCACCAGGCAGAAAGGCAGCATTTCTGTAGCCAAGAGCTTGCAGATGGTGAAATTCAACCTCTTAGCTTTCTCATGGCTAGGAGGAAATGGTCTTTTACTTGTCCACATCTGAGGGACCGAGGGCTGGCTGTTGTGCTTAGACGGGGTTGAGAAGGGTGTCCCCGGCAAACTGCCGGTCTGTGAGGAAGATGCAGGCGGACATGTTAGGTTGCCTTGATCCAAAGGTGGTGCTATCGATATCGGACAGCGCTGAACACCAGCCGGTGTTTCCACCTCCAAAGAAAATGATGACCTGCCAATCACGCTGGCTGTTGCGGGTAAAGAGGTGGCAGGTCTGCGTCCCAAAACAGGTGTGACCGCTGTCCCCCCAGTCACAGAGGATGAAGAGGCCGCGGATGCACAAGATGTGGCAGACGATGGTTGGCCCGGCCGGCTAGGCCGCATTGTAGCACAGTGAGCTACCCACTGCAACTTATGCTTCATATCCATGTGCCGGTTCATGCATGAAGTACTCAAACTATGTATTTTTTGGCCTCTACTTAGTTTTTGGTGACAAATGTTACAGATAACACGAGTTGGGTCATCTTTATCGATCTGAAAAAATGCCCAGGCTATGCAAGGCTTAGCACCCATGCGACCTGAAGAGCCACCACGACATGTGGTCAGAGGCAGAGTTGTGTTTGAGGATGCAGTTGTTGACGTGCTTCCAGTACTACGTCTCTATTCAGGAAGGCGCAACCTGACCTCATTGTCACTAGCATCCTCCTCCACCTCCTCTGCTGACCTCATCTCTTGGCTGACTGTGGGTTGTCAGTAAGTGGGATCTCCAACCTCATCATCATCACCCTGTGTGTTATCACACCCGTCGTCCTCAGAGCCAACCTGTTCCTGCCCTGACAAAAAACTAAAGTTGTCGCTCCAATCAGGTATTTGAGTCTCATCATCGTCTTCCTCATTGTCTCCACCAACAGGAGTTACAGTTGGGGAACGAGGGTCTACATTATGGTCAGAACCTTCTGCGTCTGGTCCTGGATCCGACTCATAAAGATTCTGGGCATCAGTGCAGATCATTTCCTCTTCTGGATTCACAGAAGCTCTGGAGCTGACCTCTGAATCCCAGGCTATAGTATGAGTAAACAGCTCTGCAGACGCAACCATCTGTTCTACCCCATACTCAGACGGGCAGCTGGAGACTTGGGAGCTGTGAGGAAGCAAGTGCGATTGGGGGGACACCTCTGAGGACTGGAGTATTTGTGATGTTGAAGTTGAGGTGGAGGAGAGCCCAGTTAAAGGAGCACTTGATATCCGTTGAAGCACCTGCTGTTTTTGTGCCTCATCTGGAATTTGTAGCGATTGGCGCGGCCGTAAGAAAGGGATCTTATCACATTGTCCACTAAAAGAAGTAGACATTTTATTTTGGCTAGAAGATGGTCTTTCTTCTGCAGATGTTACTGTTGCTTTAACACCTTCTCCACGGACATAACCTTTTTTCCCCTTCCCAACACGCCTATTCCCCTTTCCACCAGCAGCAGGCCTTTTTCCACTCATTTTGGTGGTTAACTAATTCACAACTCTGGAGTTGTTTGCACAAAAATACAATGGATGGGAACCGAGCAGAGCTGAGTGGCCAAACTGTGGTATTAGGCCAAAAGTATTGGCTGGGTTAGATGCAGAAAAAAATTATATTGAATTTGCAACCTGATGGAGGTCAGTATAGATGGACTAATAGACCAACTCCCACACACTGCTAGAAGCCTAAATATTTTTTCAGAGCTAGATGCAGAAAAAAAATATATTGAATTAGCAACCTGATGGAGGTCAGTATAGATGGACTAATAGACCAAGTCCCACACACTGCTAGAAGCCTAAATATTTTTTCAGAGCTAGATGCAGAAAAAAAATATTTTTAATTTGCAACCTGGTGGAGGTTAGTATAGATGGACTAATAGAACAAGTCCCACACACTGCTAGAAGCCTAAATATTTTTTCAGAGCTAGATGCAGAAAAAACTTAGATTGAATTTGCAACCTGATGGAGGTCAGTATAGATGGACTAATAGACCAAGTCCCACACATTGCTAGAAGCCTAAATATTTTTTCAGAGCTAGATGCAGAAAAAAATTATATTGAATTTGCAACCTGATGGAGGTCAGTATAGATGGACTAATAGACCAAGTCCCACACACTGCTAGAAGCCTAAATATTTTTTCAGAGCTAGATGCAGAAAAAAATTATATTGAATTTGCAACCTGATGGAGGTCAGTATAGATGGACTAATAGACCAAGTCCCACACACTGCTAGAAGCCTAAATATTTTTTCAGAGCTAGATGCAGAAAAAAAATATTTTTAATTTGCAACCTGGTGGAAGTTAGTATAGATGGACTAATAGAACAAGTCCCACACACTGCTAGAAGCCTAAATATTTTTTCAGAGCTAGATGCAGAAAAAACTTAGATTGAATTTGCAACCTGATGGAGGTCAGTATAGATGGACTAATAGAACAAGTCCCACACACTGCTAGAAGCCTAAATATTTTTTCAGAGCTAGATGCAGAAAAAAATTATATTGAATTTGCAGCCTGATGGAGGTCAGTATAGATGGACTAATAGACCAAGTCCCACACACTGCTAGAAGCCTAAATATTTTTTCAGAGCTAGATGCAGAAAAAAATTATATTGAATTTGCAACCTGATGGACGTCAGTATAGATGGACTAATAGACCAAGTCCCACACACTGCTAGAAGCCTAAATATTTTTTCAGAGCTAGATGCAGAAAAAAATTATATTGAATTTGCAACCTGATGGAGGTCAGTATAGATGGACTAATAGACCAAGTCCCACACACTGCTAGAAGCCTAAATATTTTTTCAGAGCTAGATGCAGAAAAAACTTAGATTGAATTTGCAACCTGATGGAGGTCAGTATAGATGGACTAATAGACCAAGTCCCACACACTGCTAGAAGCCTAAATATTTTTTCAGAGCTAGATGCAGAAAAAAATTATTTTTAATTTGCAACCTGATGGAGGTTAGTATAGATGGACTAATAGACCAAGTCCCACACACTGCTAGAAGCCTAAATATTTTTTCAGAGCTAGATGCAGAAAAAAATTATATTGAATTTGCAACCTGATGGAGGTCAGTATAGATGGACTAATAGACCAAGTCCCACAAACTGCAAGAAGCCTAAATATATTTTCAGAGCTGGATGCAGAAAAAAATTATATTGAATTTGCAACCTGATGGAGGTCAGTATAGATGGACTAATAGACCAAGTCCCACACACTGCTAGAAACCTAAATATTTTTTCAGAGCTAGATGCAGAAAAAAATTATATTGAATTTGCAACCGGATAGAGGTCAGTATACATGGACTAATAGACCAAGTCCCACACACTGCTAGAAGCCTAAATATTTTTTCAGAGCTAGATGCAGAAAAAAATTATATTGAATTTGCAACCTGATGGAGGTCAGTATAGATGGAATAATAGAACAAGTCCCACACACTGCTAGAAGCTGAAATATTTTTTCAGAGCTAGATGCAGAAAAAAATTATTTTCAATTTGCAACCTGGTGGAGGTTAGTATAGATGGACTAATAGAATGATGCTATGCCCAAAAGGTTTTACTTCACTAGGTGCAGTAAAACAATTTGTATTCTATACACAGATGGTGTAGCTTGCAACACAGATAGGCTACTCCACTGACTAACACACTCTGCAATAGGCCAAAAAGGATTTGCTTTGCTAGATTTAGCCAAATGCTGTGAAAAAAACTTGCACAGCACTGGCACAGACCTGCCTGGCAAAAAGTGATAGAAACTGATGTAAGCTAGCCCTGAAAAGGACTGCAATTACAATTAGTCTTTACTCCCAACCTATCTATTTAAGAGCACAGACCTGCCTGATAAAAGTCGTATGAAATTATGTAACCTAGTCCTTAAAAGGACTGCAATCACAACTCTTCCCTACTCCCAAGCTGTCTGTAGATTTGTGCGAAAATTGGCTTCAAATTAACAAAGTATAGCGCACACAGCAACAGCGGTGCCGTCTAACACGCAGCTGCAGCAGTGAGAAAATGGTGGCGACGGGGAAAATGGCTGGGTCTTATAGGGCAAGGACATGTGACATACACTGCCAATGACACATGCCCTTGCTTGTGTGAACAAAAGCAGTTCGCTCCGTGTGTGCGCTGCTGATAGGCTGACAGACTGCCCCTCCCCCGCCCCGCTGTACATTCAAACTGCGTATTAACATTAATTTTCAGCATTACTGAGAAAAAATCCAGTTATGATTTTGGTGCACGAACAGTTATCGAACATAACCTCGAACAGCCGAATTTCAAATCGTTCGTGTTCGCCGAACGGCTCCATCACCGCCCAAAACAGCTCAAATTTGAGATTGGCGAACAGTTCGAGTCAAACACCGCTCATCTCTACTCTTCAGCATCCATTTCCGAAATGACCACATCAGTCACTGCAGCACTGTCTCGGCCAAGCGGCAGCAGCCTGTACTGAAGCTAATATGCTGAGATGACAAACCACACAATGCTGAAGAGTTGTGGACAGGTCTGGAAGAGCAGGCAGATCTGTGGCTGAAACTGCTGAACCTACGGGCATACATGGTCATGTGTGACATTGGCCAGAACCTGGTGGCGGTTCTGATACGAGGCGAGCTCACACATGTACCATGGCTGGCCCATGTGCTTAACCTCGTGGTTCAGCGATTTCTCAAAACCTACCCGGATCTTTCAGATCTGCTTGTCAAAGTACGCCACCTGTGTGCCCATTTTAGAAAGTCAGCTACAGCTTCTGCTGCCCTTGCCGTGCTTCAGCAGTGTTTGCAGCTTGCGGCTCATTGACTGGTGTGTGATGTCTTCACGCGTTGGAACTCTACATTGCAGATGTTGGGAAGGATTTATGAGCAGAAGAGGGCAGTTGTTGAGTACCAGCATCAACAAGGCCATCGGTATTCAGTTCAGACTCCACAGATAAGACCTCAGGCGTGGACATAGATATCAGACATATATACCATCCTCCAAAACTTTGAGGACTCTACCAAGATGGTGAGCGGCGATAACGCCATAATTAGTGTCACCATCCTGCTTCTCTGTCTTCTGAAATGCTCCCTGCTCTCAATTAAAGAGGATGCATTGCAGGCGGAGCACGATGAGGTGGAGCAAGGAACCATACAGGGTGATTACACACAGCCCAGCCGCATCTCATACCAACATGGATTGGGTGACAATGAGGAAGAGGAGAAGAAGGAGGAAGAACAGGAGCTAGCTTCCTGCGCTATAGACGATACTACCTGCACAACTGCCATATCGTCTTTTCAGCGTGGATGGCCTGATAACAGGGAGGAGGAAGAGGAGGAAGTTGAGGAGGAGAGCATGTTCAGTCATCCTCTTGATGAGGACACGGAAGTCTTGCCTCTTTGCAGTCTGGCACACAGTTTATGTTACGCAGCCTTTCCCATGACCCACGCGTTGTCCAAATTTTGGATGACAGTCATTACTGGTTGGTGACACTTCTAGACCTACGCTACAGGGAGAATTTTATGTCTCTTATTCCTTTGCAGGACATGCCTCATAATATGGGACAGTACGAGAAGGCCCTTGTTGCGGAATTAGTGATAAAATTTCCATCTGAAAACGCTGGCGGCAGAGGTCACAGTTCGTTGGACAACCAAGGAGTACAGGTGAGAGAGCCACAAATGCAATCCAGCAGAGGCAAGGGAACACTGTCAAAGTTCTGGGACAGTTTTCTCAGACCCTCCCATTGCACAGACCCTGAGGCGGGGGGTACTCTCACAAGGAGTGCAAAGTTTTGGAAGATAGTGAGGGAGTACCTTGCCGACCGTACCAACATCCTCAGTGAATCCTCTGTGCGTTATAATTATTGGGTATCCAAGCTGGACACATGGCATGAACAGGCTCTCTACACCTTGGAGGTCCCTGCCACTTGCATTTTGTCAGAGCAGGATTTCAGTGCCGCCGGTGGAATTATAACCGATAGACGCATCCGCCTGTTAACTGAAAATGCTGTCAGGCTAACTCTTATAAAAATGAACAAGGACTGTATTGGATCAGACTTCTCAACATCACCAAATGATAGCAGCGTAACATAAACTCAAATACAGTGTCTTTTTTTGTGGAGGTCTAACTCTATTCCCATGCACCTCTGTCTTCACACCCAGACATGGGAATGCGCTTCCTGATTTTGTCTATTTTCTCTTGCCTTCCTCCTCCGCATCCTCATCCTCCACCACCATATCACCACCATATGTACCATATCAATATATCTACGTCTCTTGCAAGGGACATTGGAGTTCCTCCTAATTTTTGCCAGCTGTTGCTTCACTGCATAGGCAAACACTATGGGAGACCCACTTCCCAATAATGGAAACATTGTTTTTAAGAGGCTCTCCGACTTCTACGTCCCTTGCAAGGGACATTGGAGTGCCTCCAAATTTTTGGCAGCTGTTGCTTCACTGCATAGGCAAACACTATGGTTGACCCACTTCCTAATAATGGGAACATTGTTTTTAGGAGGTTCTCTGACCTCTACGTCCCTTGCAAAGGGCATTGGATAGTCTCCAATTTTTTGGCAGCCGTTGCTTGACTGCATAGACAAACACTATGGGAGACCCACTTTCTAATAATGGGAGCATTGATTTTAGGAGGCTCTTTGACCTCTATATCTCTTGCAAGGGGCATTGGAGTTCCTCCAAATTTTTGGCAGCCCAGTCACTGCACACGCAATAACAGTATAGGAGACCCACTTATTAATAATTGGAACAACAAAGCATAGCCGGCTGATGGCTCTCTAACAATAGCGAGGGCCGACTGCTAGCCCTTTAAGAATAGTAAGGGCCACCTGATGGCCCTATAAAAATAGGTTTTGTGACTTTTAGAGTCCCTCCATCATAAATAAAACAGGATGTGTCTGATGATGTGTCACACACCACATGGCCAGATAAGGTTGTAAAATGTTAAAATGACATTTCCTGATGAATGCATTTGTCTTAAAAAATAACATAAAAAAAAACACAGTAGGCTCTTTCTTTAGCATAAAAACCAGAGTCACCAATGTAACCTCAATGCCATCACATTTTTCAGCTCCTTCTCCTCCTCCTTCAGTTCAGCCTCCATCTCCGAAAGACCACATCAGTCACAAGCTGAAAGCACTGCAGCACTGGCTTGGCCAAGCGGCAACAGGCTGTGCTGAAGATAACATGCTTAATACTTAGGTGACAAACCTCCCAGCACTGCAGAGTTTTTGAAAGCTGTAACACAGCAGCTTAATCGCTCTCACCGCTGAACATACAGCCAGGCATGGTCGTGTGTGACAATGGGCGGAATCTGGTGACGGAGAAATGACAGCCGGAGTAGAAACGGTTTCCCAAAAGTCAGTCCTTTCACCGAGCTAAAAATTCTGGTTGTGGTGAAATAAAACTCACCGGCAAGCTGAGGACGGGCTCCTTACCGTCCCTGGCCACATTCACTTGTCCACGTGTTTGAGGTTAGGCGGTCCTTCCCAGTAAGTGCACTGGGGAGGGCACAGGTAATGTTGTGGGACCCGTGCTTGTGGAAGGCGGAGAAGACACCGGGAGAAATAGTAGTGGCTGAGGACCAAGTATGGACACCCGGCCGCCACCTCCATGAGGTTGTGGACAGCTTCTGCCTCCACGAGACTAAAAGGCCACATTTCAAGTGCAAGCAGCTTTAGGGGACTTCCTGGGAGAAATGACAGCTGGAGTAGATACGGTTTCTCAAGTCCTTTCACCAAGCTAAAGAATATGGCTGTGGTGAAATACAACTCACCGACAAGCTGTGGACTGGCTTTGTACCGACCCTGGCCACATTTACTTGACCACGTGTTTGTGGTTAGGCAGTCCTTCCCAGTAAGTGCACTGGGGAGGGCACGGGTAATGTTATTGGGACCCGTGCTTGTGGAAGGCGGAGACGAAAACCGGAGAAATAGTGGCGGCTGGGGACCTCGTATGCACACCCGGCCGCCACTGCCATGAGGTTGTGGACAGCTTCCGCCTCAACGAGCCTAAAAGGTCACATTTCAAGTGCAAGCAGCTATCAAAAATTTGGCAATATAGTATTGCAGCCTGTGGGTGGGTGGCTGGCTGCATACTTGTGCTTGCATTCCAAGGAATGGGGTAGGGACAACTGAACGCTGCACTTGGACAAGGACTTGGACGGTGATTGTTGCAAGTCTGCAACAACAGGTGCATGGCAGGAGGCATGTTTGAATGCGCCAAGGATCACTTATGATGGCCACACTTTTAGTCAATGACCTGGGAGTCAGAGATGCTTCCCCATGCTCTTCCCATGTCTTTTCAGGACTGTATGCATGTAAATGATGATGTGTCACACACCACATGGCCAGATAAGGTTGTAAAATGTTAAAATGACATTTCCCAGTGAATGCATTTGTCTTGATTGAAAGCAATGCAAAAGTGCAAAAACGCATCAAAAACGCTACGTGTGAACAAAGCCCAAGGTGTGGAGGAGTATTTTTGTTTGTGTGTATTTATTTTGCCTTACATACAAGTCATTACCCTGGAAAGGATATTGTTTAACATATTTTCCAGGAAAATCCATTTTGGTTTCATTTTTGCATGTTTTATTGTGAGTCCGTAAAAATGGCGTAATACTTCTGACAACGTTGTTGACAGCAGTGACCTGGGAGTCACAAATGCTTCCAGAGGTCTCCCCATGCCATTCCCATGTCATTTGAGCACTGTTCCCATCGATTTGGGCAATTTTTAGACCCTCTGTTGATCGTTGGGGGAAGCCGCCGGAAAAATGCTCGAGTTTTCCAGTCTTACATTGGGCTCGTTATTCGGACCGAGCACTCGAGCATTCCAATTTGCTCAACCCGAGCAACGAGTACCCGAGTATTTTAGTGCTTGCTCATCACTATTAAATAGGCAAGTCTCATCCGAAATATGGGAGAAAATAGTGTATGCTGTGAATTCTTCACATGGACGCTAGTGATGAGAGAGCACTAACATGCTCAAGTGCTCTTTCGAGCAAATCGCAATGCTCAGGAGCTGGACCCGAGTAATGAATCCAATGTAATGGGAAACTCAAGCATTTTTCCTCCCCCACCGTGGAAGTCTGGAGAGAGCCTACAAATCGATGGAAACAGTGCTAACATGACATGGGAGCAGCATAGAGAAGACCCCTGGAAGCATCTCTGACTCCCCGATCACTGCTGTGAACAATGTTGTCAGAGTATTATGCCACTTTTATGGAGTGACAATAATACATTCAAAAATGAAGCGAAGCCAAAATGGATTTTCCTGGAAAATATGTTAAAGAACATTCTTTCCAGAGTAATGACTTGTATAGAAAGCAAAATAAATAACCAAAAACAAAAACGCTCCTCCACACCTTGGGCTATGTTCACACATAGTGTTTTTGATGCGTTTTTACACTTTTATATTGCCCCTGGATTTCCCAGTGGGTAGATATTGTCGTCATGCTTTCTATTGCGATTTTACCTTTCTATAAAGATGAAACATAACATGTATAGCATCATCCATTGGAGTGATATTAAGTTGGAGGGGTTAGCATGACCTTATGGTCATGTAATTGAATGCGTTAGGTTGGTTGCAACAATGCTGTAAATATATCTACTATAAATATCAGATCAATGCAAACCCCGATATTCATCACTGACCACTGGCTCCAAGTGTCTCAGACAAGCCCTTTGAACAGCGGAAGTTCTTGCCTTGGAAGTGTACTTCTCTGACTGTATAAACAAATCCCAGTCTTGGTGGCTGGTTATCAAAGCAGATCACTACTGTTGTAATTACCTGGTCACTGCAGGATGTCCATGCATCAAGGGAGGTTGAAGCGTCAGCTCTTTCTCACTTCTCCAGTTATAATTGATTTCTCACTTCCACTACTTTGTCACTTAATGTCTCATTTCCACCATCACCTTTTTTCTTGTCCACTGAGCATATCGACTTACAATGGAGATATCTACCTTGAGTTCATCAATTCTAGATGTTAACTAGTGATGAGCGAGTGTGCTCGTCACTGCTCGTTACTTAATTGAGCATCAGTGTGCTTGAGATGCTCGTTACTAGGCGAGTATTTTTTGAATTCTCGGACGTAAGCTTGAGTCCCCACCCCGCATGTTTGCTGCTTTTTAGACAGCCAATAAACATGCGGGGATTGCCTGTCAGTTACTGCAATGCCGTAGCCATGTTGGTAGTGGCATTACTGTGATTGGCTGGCCGCATAGCGGCATCAGGTCTATATAACACTCGGGACTCTATGCTCATCACAGTCTACCAACAGAAACAGGCAGAGCAGGGAGAGATGCTGCTGAACGAGGGACAGAGTTTTATCTGTGTAAAGGCAGCAATTCGACACCACTTTTATTTTTTTCAACTGCAACAACAGCCACTATTAGGGCTCATTATAATCAGCATTAATACTGCTGTTAGCAGCACTTAGGGAAAGATTGTGCAGATGGCACAGAGTGTAGGACAGGATAGGGTACATTGCACATCATTTCTGCTGCAACTCATATGAACAGCCCTTCTCAGGGCTACTAATATTCTTTTTGCTCTTAATCCTGAAAATTGTTTTGAAAAGAAATATAATACGCCATTTATACTGCTGCATTTGTGCATTAAAAGCATACAGGCAGACTTGGCTGCAGTAGCATCGCTATATAGTGCAAGCGGGGGAAAAAAGTCCATCTGAGATGTGCTAAATTTTCTGTTTTTCAAATCCTCCAAAGTTTTCTCAGCTTCAAAATATAATACACCATTTATACTGGTCCATTTGTGCATTAAAAGAATACAGGCAGACTTCTTTGGCTGCAATAGCATTGCTATATAGTGCAAGCAGTGGAAAAAGTCCATCTGAGGTTTGCTACATTTTCTGTAATATGAATCCTGCAAAGTTTTCTCAACAGGGATAACTCATATGTAATTTAAAATGGGCAAGGCATGTGGTAAGGGACGAGGAAATGGATGTGATGCGGAAGGTGAGCGCAGAGGCCGAGGCCGTGGGCAAGGTGAAACTGTGCCTGCTGCAAGAGCACAACAAACATACACATCATGTCACCCTAGCTTCCTGTTTCACTTTTTAGTGGAGCGCTGAACACCACTCTTGAAGCCAGACCAGTGTGAAAAAGTTGTTGCCAACACCACCCTGTCTTCCAGAAGGTCCAGTCTCAGTAGCCATGATTCTGGACCATGCAATCTTCACCCTGATCCTCCTTCCTCCCACCATGCCAAGTGCCCGGAGACAAGTGATCTTACACATGGACACTCTGAAGAGCTGTTCACATTTCCATTTATAGATTCTGGCCTCTCGCCCTGTCCCTTTCAAATGGGACATGAGGAGATCGCATGTAGCGATGCCCAAATATTTGATCAGTCACGGTCACAAGAAGGCGACGGTGGGAAAGTGCAATTACTGTTGTAAGAGGTGGATGATGATGAGACACAATTGCCAAAAAAATGATGTTGTTGAATCAGCAAGTCGGGAGGAGTACAAGGGTGCGAGAGTGGAAAACGAGGTGGTGGACGATGAAGTCACTGACCCAACCTGGAAACGTGTCATGTAGAGTGAGGACAGCAGCGCAGAGTGAAAGGGATCCACAGCACCACAACAGGCAGGAAGAGGCAGTGGGTTGGCCAGAGACACAACTGTTCCTCAGAGCACCAACACGGGTGAAGTTGCCATGCCAACGGTTAGGTGTTCCTGAGTCTGGCACTTTTTTAAATACAGTCCAGTTAATCCAAAGAAGGCCATTTGCAACATCTGCCATGCCAACATTAGCAGAGGCAGCGAAACTACCAGCCTGACCACCACCAGCATGCTCAGGCACATGACAGCAAAGCACCCGACTAGTTGGGGCAAATGCAGGGGTCCAGAAACAGTGTCTGCAGGTGACACCACTGCCTCTTCCCCTATTCTACATGCACTCCAATCCTCTGTCCATGATGCAGGTGAAGATGCCTCCCACCCTGCACCTGTCGTTGCACACTTGCAACCACATCCATGTCCTTGTTCCAGCGCAGCGTTTAGTTGACCCTATCCAAGTCTATAGGATGCAAGCGTAAATACACAGCCACCAAACCAAAGGCCACAATACTAAACGGCCACATTTCCAGACACAGCCCAGCCTCATCTAATCTTCTTAATGCAGATTGGGTGATAATGAGGAGGAGGAGGAACAGAAGCTGATTGCCTGTGCTACAGACAGTACTACCCACATCACCTTCATCCCGTCTGTTCAGCATGGATGGCCTGGAGATGAGGAGGAGAGGGAGGACAAGTAGGAAGACAAGGAGGAGAAGATGGACAGCCATCCCCTTGGTCGAGTCAGGGAAGCCTTGGCTGCTGGCAAGGACCCTCGCGTTGTATGCATTTTGGCCAACACCAACTACTGGTTGGTCACCCGTATAGGCCCACGTTACAAGGAGAACTTTCCATCTCTCCTTCCCATGGCGGAGAGGTCAACTAAAATGTTGCAGTACCAGAAGGCCTTGGTTGAAGATTTTTTAAAAAATTCCCATTTGTCAACGCTGGTGGCAGAGGTCACAGTTTATTGTACAACCAAGGAGTAGACACAAGGGAGAGACTCTAGATTGGCAGCAGAGGTCACAGTTCCTTGGACAACCAATGAGTAGACACGAGGGAGAGACTCTAGATGCAGCAGAGGCAGGGGAACACTAACAAAGGTCTGGGACAGCTTTCTCAGACACACAGGCCCTGAAGTGTGGGGTATTCTGACAAGGAGGGAAAAGTTTTGTAAGATGCTGATGGAGTACCTTGCCGACCGTACCAGCATTCTCCGTGATTCCTCTGTGCCTTACAACTATTGGGTATACAAGTTAGACACTTGGCATGAAGACACAGAGACATGGGGAGCAAGATGAATAAGGGTATTTGTGTATTGTATTTCTGTCTTTGTTTTTTTTCGGTTTAGTGGTCATGTGTGAACATGCTCTTACATGCAGCATGCACACCAATTGACATTCCAGTTCAGGTCTCTTGGTTTTTTCAGTCTAATGTGTACAAGCACATATAAGGGCGTGGCCTTCCTTTCTTTGAGCTGGAAAGCTTATTCATCTTGCTCCCCATGTCTCTGTGTCCACTGTTTTGGTTCAGTTTCTCTGCCCTTATCCACATGTACATCAGTTGACAAACGGTAAGGTTTTAAATATTAGAGTTAGGACTGTCCCATAATGGTCGCCGTGACAAAGTGGGATGGCTTTCGCATTATTTTGATCAAAATTATGTTCTAAGTACCCTTTATTATTTTCAGGCACTATTGCGATTTATTTATTTACTGCAGGGTATTTGTGTATTGTATTTCTATCTTTGTTTTTTTTCTGTTTAGTGGCCATGTGTGAACATGCTCTTACATGCTGCATGCACACCAATTTACATTCCAATTCAGGTCTCTTGGTTTTTGAAAATGCTGACAGGCTGATTCTTATAAAAATGAACAAGGGCTGGATTGGCCCAGAATTTTCAACACCACCAGATGACAGCAGCAGAACATAAACTCAAATCCAGTGTCTTTTTGTTTTTCTTTATGATTTATTCTCATGCACCCATTCCCACTCAAACATGGGTATACGCTTCAGGATTCTGTCCTTTTTAAGACCTCCTTCTCCTCCACCACGATATCAACAGGATGATCATCATGCAGCCCCCCCATTAATTTTTAAAGGGTGTTTATGACGCCCAAATTAATAATTTTTATAGGCCTACCTCTAATATTCTTTGATATATACACTGCTCAAAAAAATAAAGGGAACACTCAAATGATACATCCTAGATCTGAATGAATGAAATATTCTCATTGAATACTTTGTTCTGTACAAAGTTGAATGTGCTGACAACAAAATCACACAAAAATCATCAATAGAAATCAAATTTATTAACCAATGGAGGCCTGGATTTGGAGTCACCCCCAAAATTAAAGTGGAAAAACACACTACAGGCTGATCCAACTTTGATGTAATGTCCTTAAAACAAGTCAAAATGAGGCTCAGTATTGTGTGTGGCCTCCACGTGCCTGTATGACCTCCCTAGAACGCCTGGGCATGCTCCTGATGAGGTTGCGGATGGTCTCCTGTAGGATCTCCTCCCAGACCAGGACTAAAGCATCCGCCAACTCCTGGACAGTCTGTGGTTCAACGTGACGTTGGTGGATGGAGCGAGACATGATGTCCCAGATGTGCTCAATCGGATTCAGGTCTGGGGAACGGGAGGGCCAGTCCATAGCTTCAATGCCTTCATCTTGCAGGAACTGCTGACACACTCTAGCCACATGAGGTCTGGCATTGTCCTGCATTAGGAGGAACCCAGGGCCAACCGCACCAGCATATGGTCTCACAAGGGGTCTGAGGATCTCATCTCGGTACCTAATGGCAGTCAGGCTACCTCTGGCGAGCACATGGAGGGCTGTGTGGCCCTCCAAAGAAATGCCACCCCACACCATTACTGACCCACTGTCAAACCGGTCATGCTTAAGGATGTTGCAGGCAGCAGATCGCTCTCCACGGCATCTCCAGACTTTGTCACGTCTGTCACATGTGCTCAGTGTGAACCTGCTTTCATCTGTGAAGAGCACAGGGTGCCAGTGCCGACTTTGCCAATCCTGGTGTTCTGTGGCAAATGCCAAACGTCCTGCACAGTGTTGGGCTGTGAGCACAACCCTCATCTGTGGATGTCGGGCCCTCATACCACCCTCATGGAGTCGGTTTCTAACCGTTTGTTCAGACACATGCACATTTGTGGCCTGCTGGAGGTCATTTTGCAGGGCTCTGGCAGTGCTCCTCCTGTTCCTCCTTGCACAAAGGAGGAGGTAACGGTACTGCTGCTGCGTTGTTGCCCTCCTATGGCTCTCTCTACATCTCCTGGTATCTGCTCCATGCTCTGGACACTGTGCTGACAGACACAGCTACCCTTCTTGCCACAGCTCGCACTGATATGCCATCCTGGATGAACTGTACTACCTGAGCAACTTCTGTGGGTTGTACTGTAGACACCTCCTCATGCTACTGTACCTCTAGGGGTGAGAGCAATGGCAAAATGAAAAAGTGACCAAAACAACAGCCAAAGAGGATGACAACAGAGAAATGGTCTGTGGTCACCATCTGCAGAACCACTCCTTTATAGGCCCTGCTATGTGTAACACAAGCAGTCAGAAGATCACAGCATCAAGTCTCCTATGGAGAATATTGATGCATGTAAAAAGTAGAAAAAAAAAGTTTTTAAAAATATTAAAAAAAAAAGTTCAAATCACCCCACTTTTGCTCCATTCAAAATAGAACAATAAAAAAAATCAAAAATACACATATTTGGTATCGCAGCATTCAGAAACATTCATCTACCAAAATATAAAAAGAATTTATCTGATCGATAAATGGCGTAACAAGAAAAAAAATCAAAACGCCAGAATTACGTTCTTTTGGTAGCTGCAACATTGAAAACAGGCGATCAAAACATCATATCTACCCCAAAATGGTGTCAATGATAACATCAGCTTGACGCACAAAAAATAAGCCCTCACCCAGTCCCAGATCATGAAAAATGGAGACGCTACGGGTCTCGAAAAATGGTGCCAATTTGCTTTTAACAAACTTTGGATTTTTCTTTCACCACTTAAATAAAAAAGAACCTATACATGTTTGGTATGTGCAAACTCGAAATGACCTGTAGAATCATAATGGCAGGTCAGTTTTAGCATTTAGTGAACATGGTAAAAAAAACCAATTGTGGAATTGCACTTTTTTTTGCAATTTCACCACACTGTGAATTTTTTTCCATTTTCCAGTACATGATATTGTAAAACCAATGTCGTTCAAAAGTACAACCTGTCCTGCAAAAAACAAGTCCTTACATGGCCATATTGACCAAAAAATTAAAAACGTATGGCTCTGGGAAGAACGGGAGCAAAAAACAGAAACGTAAAAAAAAATCGAAAATGGCCCCGGGGTGAAAGAGTTAAAGTTGAATGTAGACTTAAGTCCATGAAGCTCAACATATAGCCAAACATGTTGATCCAGAGGAAGACAAAACACCCGTAGGGCAAACTCTAATAGCTCCACATTAGGGAGAAAGTTATTTCCCGACTCTACATACAGCCATCAGACTAGTTCCAAGGATCAACCTCCCATCACAGAATCTAGTATCCATAACCTATAATGCTATAATTTTCTAAAAAGGCATCCAGGCCCTTCTACAACTTTTGTAGTGACTAAACCATTACAACATCATGTGGCAGAGAGTTGTATAGTCTCACTGCTCTTACAATAAAGAATTTGCATCTGTGATTATTATTAAATCTTCTATTCTCCATACATAGAGAACACCCACTTGTCACAGTCACAGACAGTAAAACCCAAGGATAGTGATGGAAACTAATATAGCTTATCTAGAATGGGAGCTATTTGGTTTCAATTACGGTATCCAGCATTTGGCAAATACCCTAATGGAAACAAAAAGAGACCCGAATTTAGATAAAGTGATAAGACTGATGGTGTTTGCGTTCATCAGGACAAATGCAGCTTGCGACAAAACTAATGGTGGTTCTTGTGCAGTGTTCCTGTACTGATGTTGGTTCTGGTGATTTATTCATGTAGACGGTTGCTCTGGTTATGTATTCATGTAATGCTGATGGTTCTGGTGATATATTCATTAACATTACAATCATCAGTACATGAATACGACACCATAGTCATAACCATATATATACAGTCATATGAAAAAGTTTGGGCACCCCTATTAATCTTAAGCTTAATGTTTTATAAAAATTGGTGTTTTTGCAACAGCTATTTCAGTTTGATATATGTAATAACTGTTGGATACAGTAATGTTTCTGCCTTGAAATGAGGTTTATTGTACTAACAGAAAATGTGCAATCTGCATTCAAACAAAATTTGACAGGTGCATAAGTATGGGCACCTCACCAGAAAAGTGACATTAATATTTAGTAGATCCTCCTTTTGCAAAAATAACAGCCTCTAGTCGCTTCCTGTAGCTTTTAATGAGTTCCTGGATCCTGGATGAAGGTATTTTTGACCATTCCTCTTTACAAAACAATTCCAGTTCAGTTAAGTTTGATGGTCGCCGAGCATGGACAGCCTCTTCAAATGATCCCACAGATGTTCAATGATATTCAGGTCTGGGGACTGGGATGGCCATTCCAGAACATTGTAATTGTTCCTCTGCATGAATGCCTGAGTAGATTTGGAGCGGTGTTTTGGATCATTGTCTTGCTGAAAGATCCATCCACTGCGTAACTTCAACTTTATCACTGATTCTTGAACACTATTGCCAAGAATCTGCTGATACTGAGTGGAATCCATGCGTCCCTCAACTTTAACAAGATTCCCAGTGCCGGCATTGACCACACAGCCCCAAAGTATGATGGAACCTCCACCAAATTTTACTGTGGGTAGCAAGTGTTTTTCTTGGAATGCTGTGTTTTTTTGCCACCATGCATAACGCCTTTTTGTATGACCAAACAACTCAATCTTGGTTTCATCAGTCCACAGGACCTTCTTCCAAAAAGAAATAGGCTTCTTCAAATGTGCTTTTGCATACCTCAGCCGACTCTGTTTGTGCGTACTTGCAGAAACGGCTTCTTTCGCATCACTCTCCCATACAGCTTCTCCTTGTGCAAAGTGCGTTGTATAGTTGACCGATGCACAGTGACACCATCTGCAGCAAGTTGATGCTGCAGCTCTCTGGAGGTGGTCTGAGGATTGTCCTTGACTGATCTCACCATTCTTCTTCTCTGCCTTTCTGATGTTTTTCTTGTCCTGACACTTCTGGCCTTAACAAGAACTGTCCCTATGTTCTTCCATTTCCTTACTATGTTCCTCACAGTGGAAACTGACAGGTTAAATCTCTGAGACAGCTTTTTGTATCCTTCCCCTGAACAACTATGTTGAATAATCTTTGTTTTCAGATCATTTGACAGTTGTTTTGAGGAGCCCATGATGCCACTCTTCAGAGGAGATTCAAACAGGAGAACAACTTGCAAGTGGCCACTTTAAGTAGCTTTTCTCGTGATTGCATACACCTGGCTATAAAGTTCAAAGCTCAATGAGGTTACAAAACCAAAAAAAGTGCTTTAGTAAGTCAGTAAAAAGTAGGCAGGAGTATTTAAAACAAGAAAATGATAAGGGTGCCCATACTTATGCACAGGGCAAATTTTGTTTGAATGCAGATTGCACATTTTCTGTTAGCACAATAAACCTCATTTCAAGGCAGAAACATTACTGTGTCCAACAGTTATTACATATATCAAACTGAAATAGCTGTTGCAAAAACACCAATTTTTATAAAACATTAAGCTTAAGATTAATAGGGGTGCCCAAACTTTTTCATATGACTGTATATACAAAACCAGAGCCATCAATAGTGCATGCATATGACGCCATAAACATCATTAGTAAATAAATACAACACCAGAATCCCCATCAGTATTTGACTTCAAGAACAAAGCTTAGTACAGCGATCAATTGTAATGTGAGGTCAGCCCATATACATTTGTATTGTATGAACCTACATCTCCCAGATTGTCCTTAAAGGGATTGTCTGGGCTTTCTGTATAATTTTAAATTAACTTGATGAGTATTTTTTTAAGGCTCGAGCAGAAGATCAAGTCCCTGCCCCACTTTCAGACAGCTAATAAACATGCAGGGACTGCCTGCCAGTCACTGTAACGTCGTAGCCATGTTGATAGTGGCATTACTGTGATTGCCTGTCTGCATAGCGTCATCGGGTCTATATGAGACCTGGGACCCTATGTTCATCACAGTCTATCCGGAAACAGGGAGAGCTGCTGCTGAGCAAGAGAGAAAATTTTACCTGGGTTTAGGCAGGGATTCCACCCCACTTATTTCTGAAATCTGCAACAACAGCCCTTATAAGGGCTCATTCTAATGAATATTAGTACTGGTGTTAGCAGTAGTTAGGGAGCGATTGTTGAGGGATATTGCAGGACAGGATAAGGTTCATTGCACGTCCTTTCTGCTGCTGGAACTCATATCTAATAGCCCTTATGAGGGCTCCTAATAATCTTTTTGCTCTTAATCCTGAAAATTGTTGTGAAAAGACATATTATATGCCATTTAAACTGCTTAAGTTGTGCATTAAAAGCATACAGCCAGAACTTGGTTGCAATAGCATCGCTATATAATGCAAGCAGTGAAAAAGTCCATCTAAGGTGTGCTAAATTTTCTGTGATACAAATAATGAAAAGTTTTCTCAGCATCAAAATCTTCTATGCGAAACCTACTAGTACATTTGTGCTTTAAAAGCATACAGGCAGATATGATTGGTTGCAATAGCATCACTATATAGTGCAAGCAGTGAAAAGAGTCCATCTGAGGTGGTCAAATATAACTGTGATAAAAATGCTGCACAGTTTTCTCAGCATCAAAAAATTCTACGCTATTTACCCTGTGGCAGTTATGCGCTCAAAACATAAATCCAGACTTGGCCGGTAACTACTAGCATTGCTATATTGCTATTGTACAGGGTGGGCCATTTATATGGATACACCTAAATAAAATGGGAATGGTTGGTGATATCAACTTCCTGTTTGTGGCACATTAGTATATGGGAGGGGGAAAACTTTTCCAGATGGGTGGTGACCATGGTGGCCATTTTGAAGTCTGCCATTTTGGATCCAACTTTATTTTTTTCAATGGGAAGAGGGTCATGTGACACATCAAACGTATTGAGAATTTCATAAGAAAAACAATGGTGCGCTTGGTTTTAACGTAACTTTATTCTTTCATGAGTTATTTACAAGTTTATGACCACTTATAAAAAGTGCTGCCCATTGTGTTGGATTGTCAATGCAACCCTCTTCTCCCACTCTTGACACACTGATAGCAACACCGCAGAAGAAATGCTAGCACAGGCTTCCAGTATCCATTGTTTCAGATGCTGCACATCTCGTATCTTTACAGCATAGACAATTGCCTTCAGATGACCGCAAAGATAAAAGTCCTTGGTGGCCATTCAACTGGCCCACGATGACCAATCCACTTTCCAGGAAACTGTTCATGGAGGAATGCTCGGACCTGACACCCATAATGTGGTGGTGCACCATCTTGTTGGAAAAACTCAGGGAACGTGCCATCTTCAGTGCATAAAGAGGGAAACACATCATCATGTAGCAATTTCAGATATCTAGTGGCATTGAGGTTTCCATTGATGAAGAATGGCCCCACTATCTTTGTACCCCATATATCACACCATACCATCAATTTTTGTGTTCCAACAGTCTTGGAGGGATCTATCCACTGTGGGTTAGTGTCAGACCAATAGCGGTGGTTTTGTTTCTTAACTTCACCATTCACAAAAAAGTTTGCCTCATCACTGAACATAAAGGATGGGGTTGGAGTCGCGCGTAGCTAGAGGGATGCCCCCCATGACTGGGATTGGCCGGGAGGATTTGAGTTCGGAAGACGCGGGGGTTTAGGATTGGGTATTGAAGTATAGGGGTGGGCACCATAAGGATTGAGGTGTGGCTATGGGGAATAGTGTGGGAAGGCCCATTCTTCTGTAGGACTCAGACAGAGAAGACCCCATATGTCACAAACCCCTACCTCTATGGAGTCCATGGAAGCATTGGTGGCCCAGCTGCGGGACTCGGCCTGTTATAGAGATCCAGGCTGGTTGGCGTCCCAGCTGTCATCCTTGCTGGGGTCAGCACGTGCGGAGGAAGCGGCATCGGGTCCCAGTGGAAGATCCAGAAGATCGTGGTCTCCGGAGCGTACTTGCAGACAGCAGGCTGCAGCTGTGGAGCCCCTCACGGGACCCTGCGGGTGGCGAGCAGCACAGTGCAGTGCCCGCCGCCGTGCTCGCACCAGCAAGAATCCACACAGCCGGCCTGCCGGCCCTGGATGGCGGAGAGTGGGGACCGGCGCTAAAGCACAGGCTCCACAGGAAGTGCGGGCCGCACAGGAAGTGCGGTCGGCGTCGGCAGCGCTGCCCGGACTGGAAGTCAGGGCAGCGCCTAGCAGGGACATCCCTGCATCAGGTGGATCTGCCTGGACACGGCGGAACATTGTTGATCTGAGGCACGCAGCAGTGGAGCCGGCGGGACGGACATCCGGGACGGCAGGTATCCCTGGCGATGCTCCTGTTGGGGTACCTGCCAGACGGAGCGGGAGACTCAACACACGGCGGTGATCGGAGGGCAGGCAGCAGCAGGGAGAAGCAGCATCGTCAGGCCCTGCTCTTGTGTCCATGGCGGGTGGCAGAGTGGAGCCGCCTGGCAGGCACATCCCATCCAGCACGGGTCGGGCCGGTTGGTCCCGGTCTGGGGGCGGTCGGCGTCACAGGCGTATGAAGCGGAGTGGAGCAAGGACAAGCGGGAGGCGAACTCCAGGCATGGGAGCATCAGCGGCTGCGGCAGGTGCTCGGGTCCCCCCCGGTGACAAGGAGGCCGGGGGCGCGGGCCTGGAGCATGGCCGCCAATCGGGAGGATCGGATTTTGAACAAGGAACCGACAACTCTCGGGATCGGCAGGACTCAGGATTGTCAGCTGGTGGGGACACAGCACCTGCACAGCTATGTGAGTATGATTATATGTCTGGTTTGTTGCCCGCAGGGGCTGTATCACAAGGGGTAGAGAGTAGTTATTTGGTGAGGAACGATGCGAGGAATGTGGGTGGGCCGAGTGGGGCACAGGTACCAGGGCTTAGTGATATTTTACGCACTATGTTGCAAGTCTTGTTGAGGTTAGAAGGTGGGACAGCAGGCGAGATGGGCGTCTCGCCTGTGAGAGCTTGGTTGCCTGGGCAGGCAGCGGCGCAGCGGGCTGGGCCTGAAGGGGTCAGGTTAATGGTTGCTAGTGAGGAGGTGTCATCTGGGGTTTTGGTATCGGTGCAGACCGAAAAAGAAAAAGGCAATACAGGAGAAGTTTTCAAAAAATTGCTCCGGTTTATTTTGTTATTTGGATTCTATAGGGGAGGCCCATCGTACATATGTGGGGCAGACATGGTTACGTTACGACGAGCAGTTCAGGTAGAGGAAGACAGTGAGCCCAATTAAGTGGGATCAGAAGGACATAGGGTTGTGGCTTAAGGTAATGGCTCCGGCCAGGTATGGGTGGTCCTTTCATGGGAGCGGAGGTAGCGCTAGTCAATCATCTGGACACGGGGAGGGTAACGCGGGGGCGCAGGGTGGAAAAGAAAAATCGGGAATGTGTTGGCAGTTTAATGATGGTCAATGCAAGTACAGGAACAGTTGTAAGTTCAAACACGTGTGTTCCCATTGTAACGGGAGTTCCCACGGGGCCTCTAAATGTTTTAAGAAAGGAAAAGGGAAGCCTTCAGTGGGTCCCGGTCATGGGGGAGACTCCAGCGAAACTTTCCGGGATGGCCTCCTTTCTAAGTAGATATCCAGATCTGGAAAAAGCTGATGTTATTAGTTATGGTTTTTTAGAAGGTTTTAGGATTCCTCCACCCGCACATAAAATTCCTTTTTCACTTAAAAATTTGAGGTCGGCCCAGTTGCATCCGGAAGTGGTCAGTGCAAAGTTGTCTAAAGAGGTGGAGTTGGGTCGTATGGCTGGTCCTTTTCGTCGTTTGCCGGGTGAGGGTGTGATTATTTCTCATTTGGGAGTTGTGCCAAAGAAGGAATCGAATAAATTTCGCCTGATACAGCACTTGTTATATCCAAAAGGGCTTTCGGTGAATGATGGTATTGATCAGGAACTATGTTCGGTGGAGTATACATCATTTGATGCTGCAGTAAAATTGGTGCGCAGGTACGGGCCTGGGTCATTGTTGGCTAAGACCAACATTGAGTATTGAATAGGCGTTCAGATTGCTTCCGGTGCACCCGGATAGCATTGTGTTGTTAGGATGTTTTTGGCGTGAGGAGTACTACCTAGATAGATGTTTGCCCATGGGTTGTGCAATTTCTTGCTCGTTGTTTGAAACTTTTAGCACTTTCTTGGAATGGGCGGTACGGAACGTTGCAGGTGTACAGTTGGTCATTCATTATTTGGATGATTTTTTGTTTATAGGTCCTCCAGAATCGTTAGTTTGTGGGAACTTGTTATGTTTTGGGTGACTAAGCATTTTGGCGTTCCGCTGGCAGAGCAGAAAACAGAAGGGCCTTGTACTGTGTTGAGTTTCTTAGGTATTCTGATTGATTCTGAAAAGATGGAATGTCGTTTACCGGAGGATAAATTGCACATGCTAAGGCAGGAGGTGGACAGGGTGGGGAGCTTGAGTAAGGTAACATTGAAGGAGTTGCAATCCCTGTTGGGAAGGTTGAATTTTGCTTGCAGAATTATGCCTATGGGCAGGATTTTTTGTTGCAGGTTGTCCGGGGCGACTGCAGGTGTGAGGGCACCGCATCATTTTATTCGGTTGAATAGGGACCACAGAGATGACTTGGAAGTGTGGAAACGTTTTTTGGAGAATTACAATGGGAGGTCGTTAATTCAGCAGGATTTCGTTGACAGTTTTGATTGCGAAATCTATACGGATGCAGCCAGCAGTGCAGGTTTCGGAGCTTACTGCAAGGGAAGGTGAAGTGTTGGAGCGTGGCCAACATCGTGGAAACAGTTGGGTTACACAAAAAACTTTGCCTTGTTGGAGTTGTTCCCTATAGTGATGGCGGTTTCTATTTGGGGGGAATTTTTCTTGAATAGGAGAATACGCTTTCATTGTGACAATATGGCAGTGGTGGCGGTGATTAATAGTTTGTTGGCCTCATCCCCTCCGGTCATAAATCTGCTCAGGGAACTGGTGCTCAGGTGTCTTGAATTGAATGCTTGGATTTCAGCAGTACATGATCCGGGTGTTCAGGATTCTATAGCGGATGCATTGTCTCGTTTTTAGTGGGACCGTTTTCGGGCACTGGCGCCAGAGGAAGAGGACGGGGGAGATAAATGCCCTTCGCACTTGTGGTGACTGATTATGGAGGAGCAGGAAGGCTAATTCGGGAATCTATAGCGAGTAATACCTGGTCTGCTTACGAGGCATCATGGCGAGTATGGCAATCTTGAGTGGCTGAATGGGGGCCAATTGTAAGTGACGAGGGTAGAAGGTTGGCGGTTTTGTTTCTGATTGGTAAGGCGGCAGAGATTGGGTGGTCCGGGTCAAGGGTTAGTAAGTTCATGGCTGGGCTGGCGTTCGGTTTTAAATTGCAGGGAGTAGGGGACGTTACAAAATCTTTTTTAGTCAGGCAAGCTTTAAAGGGTTCCAGGAGGGGCAGACACATGCCGGACAAACGGAGACCGGTGTTGTTTACTACGTTAGAGGGTTTGGGTGCAGTATTAAGGACGATTTGTAGTTCTAGTTGGCATTGTTTAGGCTGGCCTTTTCGTTGGCTTTCTTTGGCGCAATGCGAGTTGGGGAGTTGGTGGCTCCAAGTAAAAGCAGAGCGGGGGGACTTCGGGCCGAGGATGTGAGATATTGGGTTGGGGGCATTGATTTTTGGTTAAGACACTCTAAAACGGATCAAGTGGGAAAAGGCAGGCATGTGGTGTCGGGCAAGGTGGACGGGGCAATTATGTGCCCAAGGAAATGTTAGGAAGAATATTGGCAAGTTTGGTCGGGTAGAGTTGGCCAGCTTCTATGCCATGAAGACAGAACGTTTTTGTCCTGTTTTCAGTTTACTGCAGTACTTAAAAAAGTAATTCTCAAGTTGGGACTTAGCCCTGAATTATATAGCTCACATTCGTTTAGGATTGGCGCAGCGTCAGAGGCAGATAGGTGCGGTTTGGGTGCGCATCGGCAGGTGGCAGTCAGACGTTTTTTGTAGTTCATGATGAGGTATGCGCACATGTCAGGAGGAATTTTGGTCCACTTCTCTTTGAAGATCATCTCTAAATCATTACGATTTTGAGGCTGTCACTTGGAAACTCGGAGCTTCAACTCCCTCCATAAGTTTTCTATGGGATTAAGGTATGGAGACTGGCTAGGCCACTCCATGATCTTACTGTGCTTCTTTTTGAGCCACTCCTTTGTTGCCTTGGCTGTATGTTTTGGGTCATTGTCTTGCTGGAAGACCCAGCCACGACCCATCTTCAATGCTCTTACTGAGGGAAAGAGGTTGTTGGCCAAAATCTCGCGATAAATGACCCCATCCATCTTTCCTTCAGTACGGTGCAGTTGTCATGTCCCCTTTGCCGCAAAGCACACCAAAAGTTAAATGTTTCCACACCATGCTTCACGGTTTGGATGATGTTCTTAGGGTTGTACTCATCCTTCTTCTTCCTCCAAACACAGCGAGTTGAGTTAATGCCAAAGAGCTCAATTTTTGTCTCATCTGGTCACAGCACCTTCTCCCAATAACTCACAGAATCATCCAGGTGTTCATTAGCAAACTTCAGACGGGCCTGCACACGTGCCTTCTTGAGCAGAGGGACCTTGCGGGCACTGCAGGATTTTAAACCTTTAAGGCATAATGTGTTACCAATGGCTTTCTTGGTGACTGTGGTCTCACTATTGCACCAACAGTTGTCTCCTTCTCACCCAGCGTCTTACTTATGGTTTTGTAGCCCATTCTAGCTTTGTGTAGGTCTATGATCTTGTTCCTGACATCCTTAGAAAGCTCTTTGGTCTTGCCCATGTTGTAGAGGTTAGAGTCTGACTGATTAATTGAGTCTGTGGACAGAAGTCTTTTATACAGGTGACAATGTAAGACAGCTGTCTTTAATGCAGGTAACGAGTTGATTAGGAACGTCTAACTGGTCTGTAGGAGCCAAAACTCATAATGGTTTGTAGGGGATCAAATACTTATTTCTCACTGCAAAATGAAAATAATTGTATCTAATTTATACTGTACAATGTGATTTTCTTGATTTTTTTTTTGAATACTCTATCTCTCAATGTTAAAATTAACCTACCCTTAAAATTATAGACAGTTCATGTCTTTGTCAGTGGGCAAACGTACAAATACAGCAAAGGATCAAATACTTATTTCCTTCACTGTATATAAAATGGAGATGTTGTTTTGGTGCCATTTTGTCAGTGAAACAGCACAGAAAACTATCAGATTTATATATTCTGTGTGAAATCGATCTTCCAGCATATCAATCCTTTGTGCTAATAGTGTGATCCAGACACCAGTCCACATTTCAGAATCTAAATCACTTGTGCTAATAGTGTGGTCCAGACACGAGTCCTCATTTCAGAACCTAAATCCTTTGTGCTAATAGAGTTGTCACACTGTCTCAGCAAATAAATGTTTATTGTTAATGTAGTGACAGGGTTGTCAAACAGCTGGTTAAAAGAGGAGAAGGGTACATCTAGCATGAGTGGCAAAAAGTGAGGTCGTGGTAGAAGGGGGAATAGGCTTGGTGTTCAAGGTGTACGTGGGGTAGGTTGTAAGTAGTGATGAGCGAATATGTTCGAAATCCGATCTCAAAAATTAAGTTCGACACTAGAGATGAGCGTTGTTCTACTCGAACTGTTCGCCAATCTCAAATTCGAGCTGTTTTTGGCGGTTTTCGAGCCGTTCGGCGAACACGAACGATTTGAGAAAAATTCGGCTGTTCGAGGTTATGTTCGATAACTGTTCGTGCACCAAAATCATAACTGGATTTTTTCTCAGTAATGATGAAAATTAATGTTAATACGCAGTTTGAGTGTACAGCGGGGTGGGGGGAGGGGCAGGGGATGAATCTCTGCAGGAATAATGAAGATCTCCATTTTTTTTTCTCTTTCCCGCATTTACAGTGGGAAGGTGCAATCTGTCAGCCTATCAGCAGCGCACACACGGAGCGAAGTGCTTTTTTCACACAAGCAAGGGCAAGTGTCATTGGCAGTGTATGTCACATGTCCTTGCCCTATAAGACCAAGCCATTTTCCCCGTCGCCACCATTTTCTCACTGCTGCAGCTGCGTGTTAGACGGCACCGCTGTTGCTGTGTGCGCTATACCTTGTTAATTTCAAGCCAATTTTCGCACAAATCTACAGATAGCTTAGGAGTAGGGAATAGTTGTGATTGCAGTCCTTTTAAGGACTAGGTTACAGCATTTCCTACGACTTTTATCAGGCAGGTCTGTGCTCTTAAATAGATAAATTGTGGGAGTAAAGACTAATTGTAATTGCAGTCCTTTTCAGGACTAGATTACATCAGTTCCTATCAGTTTTGCCAGGCAGGTCTGTGCCAGTGCTGTGCAAGTTTTCTTCACAGCATTTGGCTGAATCTAGCAAAGCAAATCCTTTTTGGCCTATTGCAGAGTGTGTTAGTCAGTGGAGTAGCCTATCTGTGTTGCAAGATATACCACCTGTGTATAGAATACCAATTTTTTTACTGCACCTAGTGAAGTAAAATCTTTTTGGCATAGCATCATTCTATTAGTCCATCTATACTGACCTCCATCAGGTTGCAAATTGAATATAATTTTTTTCTGCATCTAGCTCTGAAAAAATATTTGGGCTTCTAGCAGTGTGTGGGACTTGTTCTATTAGTCCATCTATACTGACCTCCATCAGGTTGCAAACTGAATATAATTTTTTTCTGCATCTAGCTCTGAAAAAATATTTGGCCTTCTAGCAGTGTGTGGGACTTTCTCTATTAGTCCATCTATACTGACCTCCATCAGGTTGCAAACTGAATATATTTTTTTTCTGCATCTACCTCTGAAAAAATATTGGGCTTCTAGCTGTGTGTGGGACTTGTTCTATTAATCCATCTATACAGACCTCCATCAGGTTGCAAACTGAATATAATTTTTTTCTGCATCTACCTCTGAAAAAATATTTGGGCTTCTAGCAGTGTGTGGGACTTGTTCTATTAGTCCATCTATACTGACCTCCATCAGGTTGCAAACTGAAAATAATTTTTTGTCTGCATCTAGCTCTGAAAAAATATTTGGCCTTCTAGCAGTGTGTGGGACTTTCTCTATTAGTCCATCTATACTGACCTCCATCAGGTTGCAAATTAAAAATAATTTTTATCTGCATCTACCTCTGAAAAAATATTGGGCTTCTAGCTGTGTGTGGGACTTGTTCTATTAGTCCATCTATACTGACCTCCATCAGGTTGCAAACTGAATATAATTTTTTTCTGCATCTAGCTCTGAAAAAATATTTGGCCTTCTAGCAGTGTGTGGGACTTTCTCTATTAGTCCATCTATACTGACCTCCATCAGGTTGCAAATTAAAAATAATTTTTATCTGCATCCAGCTCTGAAAAAATATTTGGCCTTCTAGCAGTGTGTGGGACTTTCTCTATTAGTCCATCTATACTGACCTCCATCAGGTTGCAAATTAAAAATAATTTTTATCTGCATCCAGCTCTGAAAAAATATTTGGCCTCCTAGCAGTGTGTGGGATTTTCTCTATTAGTCCATCTATACTGACCTTCATCAGGTTGCAAATTAAAAATAATTTTTTTGTCTGCATCTAGCTCTGAAAAAATATTTGGCCTTCTAGCAGTGTGTGGGACTTTCTCTATTAGTCCATCTATACTGACCTCCATCAGGTTGCAAACTGAATATATTTTTTTTCTGCATCTACCTCTGAAAAAATATTGGGCTTCTAGCTGTGTGTGGGACTTGTTCTATTAATCCATCTATACAGACCTCCATCAGGTTGCAAACTGAATATAATTTTTTCTGCATCTACCTCTGAAAAAATATTTGGGCTTCTAGCTGTGTGTGGGACTTGTTCTATTAGTCCATCTATACTGACCTCCATCAGGTTGCAAACTGAAAATAATTTTTTGTCTGCATCTAGCTCTGAAAAAATATTTGGCCTTCTAGCAGTGTGTGGGACTTTCTCTATTAGTCCATGTATACTGACCTCCATCAGGTTGCAAATTAAAAATAATTTTTATCTGCATCCAGCTCTGAAAATATATTTGGCCTTCTAGCAGTGTGTGGGACTTTCTCTATTAGTCCATCTATACTGACCTCCATCAGGTTGCAAATTAAAAATAATTTTTATCTGCATCCAGCTCTGAAAAAATATTTGGGCTTCTAGCAGTGTGTGGGACTTTCTCTATTAGTCCATCTACACTGACCTCCATCAGGTTACAAATTAAAAATAATTTTTTGTCTGCATCTAGCTCTGAAAAAATATTTGGCCTTCTAGCAGTGTGTGGGACTTTCTCTATTAGTCCATCTATACTGACCTCCATCAGGTTGCAAACTGAATATATTTTTTTTCTGCATCTACCTCTGAAAAAATATTGGGCTTTTAGCTGTGTGTGGGACTTGTTCTATTAATCCATCTATACAGACCTCCATCAGGTTGCAAACTGAATATAATTTTTTTCTGCATCTACCTCTGAAAAAATATTTGGGCTTCTAGCTGTGTGTGGGACTTGTTCTATTAGTCCATCTATACTGACCTCCATCAGGTTGCAAACTGAAAATAATTTTTTGTCTGCATCTAGCTCTGAAAAAATATTTGGCCTTCTAGCAGTGTGTGGGACTTTCTCTATTAGTCCATCTATACTGACCTCCATCAGGTTGAAAATTAAAAATAATTTTTATCTGCATCCAGCTCTGAAAAAATATTTGGCCTTCTAGCAGTGTGTGGGACTTTCTCTATTAGTCCATCTATACTGACCTCCATCAGGTTGCAAATTGAATATAATTTTTTTCTGCATCTAACCCAGCCAATAGTTTTGGCCTAATACCACAGTTTGGCCACTCAGCTCTGCTCGGTTCCCATCCATTGTTTTTTTGTGCAAACAACTCCAGAGTTGTGAATTAGTTAACCACCAAAATGAGTGGAAAAAGGCCTGCTGCTGGTGGAAAGGGGAATAGGCGTGTTGGGAAGGGGAAAAAAGGTTGTGTCCGTGGGGTAGGTGTTAAAGCAACAGTAACATCTGCAGAAGAAAGACCATCTTCCAGCCAAACTAAAATGTCTACTTCTTTTAGCGGACAATGTGATAAGATCCCTTTCTTACGGCCACGCCAATCGCTACAAATTCCAGATGAGGCACAAAAACAGCAGGTGCTTCAACGGATATCAAGTGCTCCTTTAAGTGGGCTCTCCTCCACATCAACTTCAACATCACAAATACTCCAGTCCTCAAAGGTGTCACCCCAATCGCACTTGCTTCCTCACAGCTCCCAAATCTCCAGCTGCCCGTCTGAGTATGAGGTAGAACAGATGGTTGAGTCTGCAGAGCTGTTTACTCATACTATAGCCTGGGAATCAGAGGTCGACTCCAGCGCTTCTGTGAATCCAGACGAGGAAATGATCTGAACTGATGCCCAGAATCTTTATGAATCGGATCCAGGACCAGATGCAGAAGGTTCTGACCATAATGTAAACCCTCATTCCCAAACTGTAACTCCTGTTGGTGGAGACAATGAGGAAGACGATGATGAAACTCAAATACCTGATTGGAGCGACAACTTTAGTTTTTTGTCAGGGCAGGAACAGGTTGGCTCTGAGGACGACGGGTGTGATAACGCACAGGGTGATGATGATGAGGTTGGAGATCCCACTTACTGTCAACCCACAGTCAGCCAAGAGATGAGGTCAGCAGAGGAGGTGGAGCAAGATGCTAGTGACGACGAGGTCAGGTTGCGCCTTCCTGGACAGAGACGTAGTACTGGAAGCACGTCAACAACTGCATCCTCAAACACAACTCTGCCTCTCACCACAAGTCGTGGTGGCTCTTCAGGTCGCATGGGTGCTAAGCCTTGCATAGCCTGGGCATTTTTTCAGATCGATAAAGATGACCCAACTCGTGTTATCTGTAACATTTGTCAGCAAAAGCTAAGTAGAGGCCAAAAAATACATAGTTTGAGTACTTCATGCATGAACCGGCACATGGACATGAAGCATAAGTTGCAGTGGGAAGCTCAGTGTGCTACAATGCGGCCTAGCCGGCCGGGCCAACCGCCGTCTGCCATATCTTGTGCATCCGCGGCCTCTTCATCCTCTGTGACTGGGGGGACAGCAGTCACACCTGTTTTGGGGCGCAGACCTGCCACCTCTTTACCCGCAACAGCCAGCGTGATTGGCAGGTCATCATTTTCTTTGGAGGTGGTAACACCAGCTGGTGTTGAGCGCTGTCCGACATCGATAGCACCACCTTTGGATCAAGGCAACCTAACATGTCCGCCTGCATCTTCCTTACAGACCGGCAGTTTGCCGGGGACACCCTTATCAACCCCGTCTAAGCACAATAGCCAGCCCTCGGTCCCTCAGATGTGGACAAGTAAAAGACCATTTCCTCCTAGCCATGAGAAAGCTAAGAGGTTGAATTTCACCATCTGCAAGCTCTTGGCTACAGAAATGCTGCCTTTCCGCCTGGTGGACACAGAGGATTTTCGAGACCTTATGTCCGTCGCAGTGCCCCAGTACCAGATGCCCAGTCGGCACTACTTCTCAAAGAAAGGTGTGCCTGCGCTCCACCAGCATGTCGCACACAACAGCACGGCTTCTTTGAGAAACTCTGTGTGTGACAGGGTGCATTTCACCACAGACACTTGGATGAGTAGGCATGGACAGGGGCGTTACATGTCGCTGACTGGGCACTGGGTAACTATGGTGACAGCAGGACAAGGGGCTGCTGTCCAAGTCTTGCCGTCCCCACGAGTTGTGCGTCAATCCTCTTTATGTCAAAGTTCCTCCACTGCTTCTGCCTCCTCAACCTCCTCTCGGTCTTCCACCTGCACCCAAATCCTGTCTGGTCATGCCACAAGCTTTCTAACTGCACAGAAGGGATCCTGCACACCTCCTTACTATGCTGGCAGTAGGGCTCAACGTCATCAGGCGGTTTTTACTTTGAAATGTCTGGGAAATGTGAGTCACACAGCTGAGGAGTTGTGGTCAGCTCTGGAGAACCAATTTCATGAATGGTTGTCTCCACTGGACCTGAAACCAGGGAAGGCCGTGTGCGACAATGCTGCAAACCTGGGTGCGGCCCTTCGCCGGGGCAATGTCACACACGTGCCTTGTATGGCTCACGTGTTGAACCTGGTTGTCCAGCAATTTTTAGCCCACTATCCCAGACTAGATGGCCTTCTGCAGAGGGCACGGTCGCTGTGTGCTCACTTCCGCCGTTCGCATCCCGCAGCTCAGTGACTTACATCTCTACAGAAGTCTTTGGGCCTGCCACTTCACCGGCTAAAATGCGATGTGCCTACCCGGTGGAATTCAACTCTGCACATGTTGCAGCGACTGTGGCAGCACCGACAAGCCCTGGTGCAATACGTTCTGACGTATAGCCTGGGCCAACGAGATCCGGAGGTGGGGCAAATCACACTGGAGGAGTGGTCTCAGATCAGGGACCTATGCACCCTTCTGCACAGTTTTGAAATGGCAACGAAGATGTTTAGTGCTGACGATGCTATTATCAGCATGACTATTCCGGTGATTTACATGCTGGAGCACATGTTAAACAGAATTCGGAGTCAGGTGGTGGCACAAGAGGAGGTGGAGGAAGTAGAGGAGGAGGAGTTGTATGCGGAAGGGCTAACATCTGCAAGGTCCAGACGGTCGGCAGAACCAAGGCGGCAGGCATGTGAGGGTGGGGGAGATGGTTTTACCAGGGCGCATGGTAGCAGCCAAACTAGTGAGGAAGGTGCAGGAGCCCAGGAAGCAGTGGAGGACGAACTGATGGAAGACTCATCAGATGAGGGAGACCTTGATCACATTTCTGTTGTGCGAGGTTGGGGGGAGAGGACAGAGGAAGGAAGCATGATTGTTACCTCGCCACCAACACAACAGGGACTTGGTGCTCCTGGATGCGCAACACACATGAGTGCCTTCTTGCTGCACTACCTGCAACATGACCCTCGAATTGTGAGAATTAGAAATAATCCTGACTACTGGGTTGCCACACTGTTAGATCCCCGGTACAAAAGTAAATTTGCAGAAATTATTCCTGCCATAGAAAGGGATGCACGCATGCAGGAGTATCAGCAGAGACTGTTGCAGAATCTTACATGTGCTTTTCCACAAAACACCAGTGGTGCACGTAGTGAATCTCACAGTTCCAACTTGCCAACCGTGGGACCGTCAAGTGTTCAGCACTCAAACCGTAACAGAACCGTAACATCAATTTTGCGGAATCATTTCACCACTTTTTTAGCCCATCCTTTGCAAGGCCACAGGAGACAAGAAGTCTGACACATAGTCAACGCCTAGAGACGATGGTACAGGAGTATCTCCAAGTAAACATTGAAGCCATGACTGTGTCACTGGACCCTTGCTCTTTTTGGGCTTCCAATCTGGATAAATGGCTGGAGCTAGCCACTTACGCCTTGGAGATCTTGTCATGCCCCGCAGCCAGCGTTCTGTCTGAACGTGTGTTCAGCGCTGCTGGTGGTGTGCTGACAGATAAGCGCACGCGGCTCTCCACTGATAATGTAGACAGACTCACGTTCATAAAGATGAACAAATCATGGATCCGAAACGACTTTTCTACCCCTGTGTCATCCTGGGGAGAGTAAAAGCTTGATGATTGGTTAAAATCACCCTACCAACCGTTTTAAGCTTTCAAATTACTAATCATGTTTATCTGTATCTTGACTGGAAAATAATTTGGGCTTTGTAGCAGTGTGCAGCACTGATCCTATTAGCCCAGCTATACTAAGCTCCACCAGATTTAAAATTAATAATAATTTTTAGCTGCATCTAGCCCGGAAAATAATTTTGGGGCTCCGAGATGCGCAAGACACATAAGTGCCTTCTTGCTGCACTACCTGCAACATGACCCTCATATTGTCAGAATTCGAAGTAATCATGACTACTGGGTTGCCACTCTCTTAGATCCCCCAAACTTTTCGATCAACCTTTTCATTTTAATAAAGACCAAAAAAATGGTCATTTCTGAAATTATAAGCATTAGCAGGTTATTAGAAACTGAAATCAAACAGTTTTCAACTCAAAACTTTATTCTAGGTGATGTTACATTTTCACATAGGACCCCTTGTTCGAAAGGAGCTTCTGAACTCTCTCGTCCATTGAATTTGTCAGGTTTTGGATGGTTTCTGCTTCAACTGTTTTGCATGAGGACAGAATACCCTCCCAGAGCTGTTGCTTAGATGTGAACTGCCTCCCGCCATCATAGACACTCCTTTTGATGATGCTCCAGAGGTTCTGAATGGGGTAGAGGTCAGGGGAGCATGGGGGTCACACCATAAGTTTGTCCCCTTTTATGCCCATATCAGCCAGAGATGCAGATGTTTTATGTGCAGCATGAGATGGTGCATTATCATGCAAAAAAATGATCTTGCTGTGAAATACATGGTTCTTCTTCTTGAACCATGGCAGGAAGTGCTGTTTGAGAAAATCCACATACATTATGGAGTTCATCTTTAGCGCCTTCAGGGATCCTAAAGGGGCCGACAATCTCTCTCCCCATGATTCCAGCCCAAAACATTACTCCACCTCCTCCTTGTTGCCGTGTTTGCGTGGGGTGTCCATCAACCAGCCATCCTCCACTCCATCCATCTGGACCATAGAGCGCTGCACGGCACTCATCCGTGAACAAAACAGTTTTGAAATCAGTCTTCATGTAATGTTTAGCCCACTGTAGCCGTTTCTGCTTGTGTGAAGTGGATAGAGGAGGTCGACAGGATGGCATATGCACAGCTGCAAACCTCTGAATGACCCTGCATCTTGTTGTTCGGGGGACGTTGGAGGCACCAGCAGCTTCAAAAACTTGTCTGCTGCTATGACAAGGCTTTTTTGCCGCTGCTCTTTTAACCTGACGTAATTGCCTGTAGGAAAGAGTCCTCAATTTGCCCTTATCAGCACGCACACGTGTGTACTGTGAATCAGCTACATACTTCTTGATTGCCAAGACACTTCATCCTGATCATCGCACAATGTTGATTGTAGTCATGCCTTGACCTAAACACTCCACAATTTGTTGCTTCTCAGCAGCCGACACATCCTTTTTCTTTCCCATTTTGGCAGAAAATGTAGGCTGCTTAATAATGTGAGACAGCCTTCTTAAGTAGTCTTGCCTTTCATTGGACACACCTGCCAAACTAATTAGCACAGGTGTCTGCAATTGCTTACAGTGATATAAAGAGCCCTGACACACATCACCATCAATGAGTTTAACTGACAAACAAACAAATTCTTCCCTTATCACTCCTAAACACTTTTTGCATAATAATTTGGAACACAGTGTACATGTGCTTTTCCACAAAACACCAGTGGTTCACGTAGTGAATCTTACAGTTCTAACTTGCCAACCGTGGTCTGTATGGAGTTGTTCAATAAAGGGCCCAAAATTAAGATAACATAGATGGGAGAGGTCTCTATGAATAGGAATTCCTAAGTATTTGATACCCTGTGAGGGCCAGGCAAAGGGAAAGTTGGACTGGATGGAATCCTATATGGATTTGGGGAGGGAGACATCGAGGGCCTCAGACTTCGCTGCATTGATTTTAAAATTTGACCATGTAACAAAGTGATCTATTTCAGCCATAACAGCATGGATGGATATATGTGATTGAGTGATATATACTAGTACATCATCAGCAAATAGAGAGCACTTGTACTCGGTGCCTCCCATCTCAATCCACCTAATATTGGGGTTATGGCGAATTGATGAGAGCAGGTGCTCCGTCACTAGGATGTATAAGAGAGGGGACAGAGGACATCCCTGCCTTGTCCCATTGGTGATTGTGAAAGGTGATGAAAATGTTCTGATGCACCCCCTGGGCCTTGGGACACCCGGAGCCGGACCCTTTTTGGTGGATGCTGGTGGTTGTAGTCTTCGTGGCGGTGACCCGGTTCCGTGGCTCAGGGTGGTCAAACCAGTGGCGGAACTATTTATGTGGTTTTGATGTTTAAATGTCCGACTACGCCACCCGTGGATTGCGGTTAGAGTGAACCGCCGCTGCAGGGCAGACCGCTGAGGCTGGTGTTGTGGGTGCAGCAGAGCGTAGCATAACTCCCCACGGGAGGAGTATAGCCTCAGGGCAGTGTATGCGGAGGATGGGGGTGATGGTGCAGGGCAGCAGCAGTAACGACACGGAGTCAGTGATGCAGTCCAGGGCCTTTACTCACAGTTCTTATTATCCAGACCACGTCTGCAGGTAACGGCTGCCCACGTCGTACTGTGCTCACCAGGTGAGGGGCTCAGACAACTCCCAGATAACTTTGGAGCGCTTCACAGGACCCCCTTTGTGTGTCCTTTGTCTGGCCTTTCTTACCAACCCTTCTGTCCGGCTGCCTCGGGCCTCCTCTTGGTAAACTTGGCGCCAGTTTCCCTGACCCTATGTGCTGCCCTCCTAGCGGGTGTAGCGAGGGGCTGCGCCACATAAAATGTCACAGCCTCCGGTTTCTAGCTGAGGGTCGTTTCCTGCCTCCACTAGTTTCGGGGACCGGTCTCCCCCTTTGGCCTGACCCCCCCATGCAGGTGGATTCGGGCGTGCGGTGGCGACTCGCCCGTCCGCACCCCTGGGATCCCTTCGTTCCTCGTTCCTGGAGCCTTCTCCGCTCCTCTTCCTTCCTTCTCCCTCTTCCAGGCCTGGGCCTCTGTTACTAGGCCCGCCTCCGGAGCAGAGCTCATGCAGAGCCCCTGCTCCCTGCCACTTCTGCTCAGACTTCTCTGCACTGAACTAAGATGGTGCCCACCTTTTATACTCCCTTCTCAATGCACCCAGGAACTGCTTCCTCCCTGCTCCTGCACTACAGGGTTCCCCTTCCTCAGTGTTCCCTCCCCCCACTCCAGCCAGGGACAGGAACTGTCGTGCCCATCTCAGGGGCATATTGGTCGCCCTGCCCCACGGCAATGTGGTGTAATGCATGCAGGTGTCGGGTCCTGATCCACACTCCATCCTTACCTGAGAGTGAGATATCACACCTCTGGGTGAGGTGCAATACCTCTGTAGCAACCGAGCCCTCAGGGTGCTACAGTTCCATTTATCTTCAGCCTAGGTGACGTATTGCGATACAGGGCCGTGATTTTGGCTATAAAAGGGTCCCCTAGACCCCTACCCCAAGCTTTTTAAGAGAATCATATATGGCGTGCCAGGAGACTCTATGGAATGCTTTCTCAGCATCCAACGAGAGTATCTAATTACAAATTTTTAACTGCATCTAGCCCAGGAAATACTTTGTGCCTAGTAGCAGTGTCTGCTAGTCAGCGGATTATCCCGGCTGTTAAGCAAGCTACACCACCTGTAGTTTGGACACTTAATTTTTTCAAAGGAAATGCTTCGGGACCTCGGGATACTCAGTGAAGAGCATCAGGAGGCACCCCAAGGCATAGGGGCTGGGACTGGCAGTAGGATGCCTTGCGGTGGACAGCCGAGCTCGATCCTTATAAAAGCTTTTTAACTGCAGCAGCTTTAGTGGACGCTACTGGAGCTGGAATTACGCGGCTGCTGGCATGAGACTTGCCCTCCAATAGATCCTTGTAAATGGATTTAAAGTGTATTCATTCAAATTAGAGAGACAATTTAAATTATAAAGCTTAGAGCTGCCTCCACCACAGGGGGGCTCGCTCGACCCACCAGCGGACAGGCACCAGTATTGGGAGAGGGGGGCTGGCCGTCAGGGTTCACCGCGGCTCTGGCACAAACCCGGCGACACGGAGGTGGCACGGGCAGGAGCGGACTGAACGTGTCGGCTTCTCACTTTTTGGATTTTAGAAGGGCATGACATGCCTATATCTGTGTCTCCCCCTCCTTTTACTCCTCCACCTCTTTTCTTTTCTCATGACTATATGTACTTGTCACTTTTCCATGTGTTAGTTGTGTCTTCTGAGCAGTTTGTCAGCTTTTGGACACCTTTGAAGGTGTTTTCTATGTGTTTTTGTTTGCCTGCCATTGGTTTTAACGGTGTTCGAAGGTGTTCGACGAACAGTTCGACGAACAGTTCGGCGAACACACGGGTGTTCGACGAACCGAACCGAACTCGAACACTACGGGGGTGGCTCAACACTATTCGACACAAATGTGGCACATTCGGATTCGTGATCAGAAAGTCAAGCATTTTTACTTAAATTAGGGAAAAATCGGCAACGATTAGCGAATAAGTGCGGGAACGTGATTGCGGGGAAACTACAGCGTTTTTAAGAGTTTGGCTAGTATAGTGCCTGTGTATGGTGAGCGGGGGGAAAGCTCAGAACAGGTCAGATCAGTGGCACGGTTGTAATCTTTTTTTTTCCGGTAATTTTAAGTAAGGAAAGTGCGGCTAGTCAATCAGAGTGCAGGAAGCATCCACAATGTCCAGACACAAGGGCCTCTGCCATTGGCTGCTGAAATCACATGTCCTCTCTATATAAAGAGTGACCATGTTCCCTCAGCACTAGTGTTGAGCGAGCATGCTCGACACTGCTCGGCACTTGCCCGAGCATCTCACTACTCGGGATGTTCGGTGAGCACTGAGCATTTTCGGGTTACTCGGGCGGGAGCTCGGGTCTCCACCCTGCATGTTTGGTGCTCTTTACAGAGCCAATGAACATGCAGGGATTGCCAGCCAGTCACTGTAATGCCACAGCCATGTTGGTTGTGGGTATTACAGTGATTTGCTGGCCACACAGCGTCACCTCGAGTATTTAAAACCGGGCGCCACCATCTTGGACACAGTTGCTCCGGATCAGACAGTGTAGGGAAAGTGCTGCTGAGCTAGGAAGAGATTTATACTGCAACATAGGTAGTGTAGGGTCTCTAAAGCCTGCAAAATCAAACAAACAGTCTTTCTGAGGACTAATATCCATCCCAGATATCAGGCAGGCAGGCAGGCATGCTGTATAGGAGACGCAGTGGTTATACCAACAAACACTGCATTACAGTCCTGTATGCTGCTGCTGCTCAAATTGCTAGACTTAGCCCCAGGTCTCAGGGGCCAGGAAAAATCCTTTTTTTTTCATCTAAATCCTCTTTTTTTTTTTCTCTCAGTCAGACTGTACAAATACCCATCTTATTAACCTTTTGTTATTTTCCTCAACCCCCCAAAAAAATTGAGTGTGTCTGTGAGTGTTGAGACACAAATATATCTGTTTAAAAGAGTCTGGTTTCGGACAGATAACTAGAACTGTGGTTTTGCAGTTCCACGGTTCAAATCTCTTAATTATCCACTTTTTTGTCTTTTTTCCATAAAAAAAACAGTTTGAGTGTCTCGGTGACTGTTCAGGCACAAATATATCTATTTAAAAAAGTCTGGTATACACCAGGAAATTAGAACTGTGGTTTTCCTCTTCCACGGTTCAAATCTGGGTGTTATCCACCTTTTTGCCTTTTTTCCATAAAAAAAAAACAGTTTGAGTGTCTCGCTGACTGTTCAGACACAAATATATCTGTTAAAAAGATTCTGGGGTAGGCCACAGAACTAGAACTGTGGTTTTCCTCTTCCACGGTTCAAATCTGGGTGTAATCCACCTTTTTGCCTTTTTTCCATAAAAAAATCATTTTGTGGTCTCGCTGACTGTTCAGACAAAAATATATCTGTTTAAAAGATTCTGGTGTAGGCCAGAGAAATAGAACTGTGGCTTTCCTCTTCCACGGTTCTAATCTCCTTTTCATTACTCTTTTGCCATTAATAGTGCGAGTATAAGCTATTTTACTTCATTTACAATGGTCAAGGCACGTGGCAAGGGACGTGGAACTGGACGTTCCGGTGATGGTGCGTGCAGAGGACGGTTCCGTGGCCAAGGTGAAAATGTGCCACAACCAACAGCCACATCTTCTCGCTTCCATTTCTTGACCGAACTACTAGGGAAGCACACAACAACACCACTATTGCCAACTGATCAGTGTGAACAGGTTATTAATTGGATAGCAGATAATACCTCCAGTCAACTGGGCACCACCACCTCCGGTCTGTCTTCCACACGGTCAAGTCTTAGTAGCCGTGAGTCTCGACCGCATACTCCTCCTCACCCTGATGCTCCTTTCTCCCTCCATGCCGATTGTCATCAGACAGCAACTGATCCCACAGTTCACTGGTCCATTTCCATATTTGGGCCCCTCACCTGCTCCGCTTGAAGTGGTGCAAGAGGAGATACAATGTAGCAATGGCCAAATATTTGAACAGGCACGGCCACAGGAAGGCGACACTGGCAATTTGTCACAAGAGGTGGAAGATGACGAGACACATTTGCCACGAAGTGAGGAGGAGCACAGTGGTGCGGAAGTGGAAGAGGAGGAGGTGGTGGATGATCTAGTAACTGACCCAACGTGGCAGGAGGACACGCAGAACAAGGCCATCAGCACACGGGGGAGTGAGGCAGAGTACCCTAACAGGCAGGAAGAAGCAGTGTGGTGGCCGCAGACTGAAGGCGGGCAACCGTTCCCCGTAACACCAACACGAGGGATGTTGCCAGTACAACCGGTAGGTCTTCCAGAGTCTGGAATTTTTTTAAAGACTCTGCTGATAACCCCAAAAAGGCCATTTGTACCACCTGCCAGGCCAGCATCAGCAGGGGTGTCAAAACTACCAGCCTGACCACCACCAGCATGATCAGGCACATGTCAGCAAAGCACCCGACTTTGTGGGGTGAACCCCAGGGTTCATGACCAGTGTCAGCGGGTGTCACCACTGCTTCTTCCGCTGTTGTGCGTGTAAAAGAACCCCCTATTGTGCATGCAAGGCAATCCCCTGTCCATACTGCATGCAAAGATGCCCCCTCCTCTCAGTTTTCACTTGTTATGGCAGTTTCTCAAGAAACAGCATCAACGTCCACGTCCACGTACTACCGCAGCGTTCAATTGTCCATATCCCAGACCTTTGAACGAAAGGGCAAATTCGCAGCACACGCCCCACAGGCCACAGTCCTAAATTCGCACATTTCACGACTGCTTGCATTAGAAATGCTGCCTTTTAGGCTGGTGGAGACGGAATCCTTCCGCAACCTTATGGCAGTGGCCGTCCCTCGGTACTCAGTCCCCAGCCGACACTATTTTGCCCGGTGTGCCATCCCCGCACTACACAAGCACGTGTCCCAAAACATCTGCCATGCTCTCAACAACGCAGTTACTGGGAGAGTCCACCTGACAAGGGACACAATGACAAGTGCTTGTGGCCAGGGATGGTACATCTTCCTGATGGCACACTGTGTAAACATAGTGAAAGCCAGGACCCAGTTGGACCTTGGGATGGAACACATCCTCCCCACACCGAGGATTGCGGGCCATATGTCAGTCAGAGTTGCCCCCACAGTGTACAGCTCCTGTGCTTCATCCTCCTCCTCCTCCTCATGTTCAGCCTCCATCTCAAATATCACCACATCAGTTACAAGCTGGAAGCACTGCAGTACTGCCTCAGCCAAGCGGCAACAGGCTGTGCTGAAACTCATAAGCTTAGGTGATAAACCTCACACTGCTTGTGAGTTGTGGACAGCTGTGAAAGAGCAGGCAGATCTGTGGCTGAGACCGCTGAACCTACATCCAGGCATGGTCGTGTGTGACAATGGCCATAACCTGGTAGCGGCTCTGAGGTGAGGCGAGATCACACACGTACCATGCCTGGCTCATGTGCTTAACCTCATGGTTCAGCGGTTTCTTAAATCGTACCCCGAGTTGCCAGATCTGCTTGTCAAAGTACGCCGCCTGTCAGCTCATTTTCGGAAGTCGGCTACAGCTTCCGCCACCCTTGCTGTGTTGCAGCAGCGTTTGCAGCTTCCGGCACACCGACTGGTGTGTGATGTTCCCACACATTGGAACTCTACCCTCCACATGTTGCAAAGGATTTGTGAGCAGAAGAGAGCAGTTGTGGAGTACCAGCTGCAACAAGGCCGACGATATTCAGGTCAGACTCCACACATAAGACCTCAGGAGTGGACCTGGATGTCTGACATATGTACCATCCTGACAAACTTTGAGGAGTCCACCAAGATGGTGAGTGGCGATGACGCCGTCATTAACATCAGCATCCCACTTGTCTGTCTTTTGCAACGCTCTCTGCAGAGAATTAAAGAGGAGGCATTGCAGCCAGAGTATGATGAGATGGATCAAGAAGCCATAGCGGGCGATTACACACAGCCCAGCCTCATCTCATCCCAACGTGCATTGAGGGACAATGAGGGAGAGGAGGAGGAGGAGGAGGAAGAACAGGAGCTGGTATCATGTGCTGTAGACGGTAGTACCTGTACAAGTGTCATACCGTCGGTTCAGCGTGGGTGGCCTGAGGACAGGGGGGAGGAGGAGGAGGAGGAGGAGGAGTGCATGGTCAGTCGTCATCTTGGTGAGGACACGGAAGTCTAGCCCGTTACCAGTCTGGCACGCATGGCTGACTTTATGTTACGCTGCCTTAACCGTAACCCTCGCGTTGTCAAAATGTTGGGTGACAGTCATTACTGGTTGGTGACACTTTTAGACCCCTGCTACAAGGAGAACTTTCACTCTCTTATTCCTGAGGTGGAGAGGTCTACAAAAATGGGGCAATACCAGAAGGCCCTTGCTGCAGAACTGTTAAAAAAATTCCTATCTGAACACGCTAGTGGCAGAGGTCACAGTTCGTTGCCCAACCAAGGCATACAGTCGAGAGAGACACAACTCCAATTCAGCAGAGACAGGGGATCACTGTCAACATTCTGGGACAGTTTTCTGAGACCCACTCAGATTACAGGCCATGAGGCTCGGGGTACTCTCACAAGGAGTGGAAAGTTTCAAAAGATGGTGAGGGAGTACCTTGCCGACCGTACCAGCGTCCTCCGTGATTCCTCTGTGCCTTTTAATTATTGGGTATCCAAGCTGGACACTTAGAATGAACTCGCTCTTTACGCCTTGGAGGTCCTGGCCTGCCCTGCCGCTAGCATGTTATCGGAGCGTGTTTTTAGTGCCGCTGGGGGAATTATAACTGATAAGCGCACTCGCCTGTCAACTGACAATGCTGACAAGCTGACCCTTATCAAAATGAACAAGGGCTGGATTGGGCCAGACTTCTCATCACCACCAAATGACAGCAGAGTAACATAAAGTCAAATCCACTGTGTTATTTCGGGAGGTGTATTCCCATGCGCTGCTTCACACCCACACATGGGTATACACTTCCTCATTTCAGCTGTTTTTTGCTCTTCTCCTTATCCTCAGCCTCCACCACCACTATACCACCAGGGTGGCCAGCATTGCAAGTTCCTCTGTCCTAATTTTTGGCAGCTTTTGCTTGGAAGACATAGGCAAAGGCTATGGGAGACCCACTCCCCAATAATGGGAATAATGTTTTTAATATGCTGTACTGCATGGCTCTTGTAAGGGGCATTGCAAGTTCCTCTGTCCTAATTTTTGGCAGTTTTTTTGCTTGGAAGGCATGGGCAAAGACTATGGGAGACCCACTCCCCAATAATGGGAATAATGTTTTCAATATGCTGTACTGCATGGCTCTTGTAAGGGGCATTAAAATCGTCTTGTTAAGCTACTGTGACCTCCACGTCTCTTCCAAGGTTCATTGATTTTGTCTTTTAATTCCACTGGGACCTCCACGTCTCTTCCAAGGGGCATTAAAACCATCTTGTTAAACCACTCTGAACTCCACGTCTCTTCCAAGGGGCATTAAAACCGTCTTGTTAAGCTACTGTGACCTCCACATCTCTTCCAAGTGGCATTAAAACCCCAATAATGGGAATAATGTTTTTAATATGCTGTACTTCATGGCTCTTGTAAGGGGCATTGCAAGTTCCTCCATCCTAATTTTTGACAGCTTTTGCTTGGAAGGCACAGGCAAATACTATGGGAGACACACTCCCCAATAATGGGAATAATGTTTTCAATATGCTGTACTGCATAGCTCTTGTAAGGGGCATTGCAAGTTCCTCCGTCCTAATTTTTGGCAGCTTTTGCTTGGAAGGCATAGGCAAAGACTATGGGAGACACACTCCCCAATAATGGGAATAATGTTTTCAATATGCTGTACTGCATGGCTCTTGTAAGGGGCATTAAAATCGTCTTGTTAAGCTACTGTGACCTCCACGTCTCTTCCAAGGGTCATTGATATTGTCTTTTAATTCCACTGGGACCTCCACGTCTCTTCCAAGGGGCATTAAAACCATCTTGTTAAACCACTCTGAACTCCACGTCTCTTCCAAGGGGCATTAAAACCGTCTTGTTAAGCTACTGTGACCTCCACATCTCTTCCAAGTGGCATTAAAACCGTCTTGTTAAACCACTCTGAACTCCACGTCTCTTCCAAGGGGCATTAAAATTGTCTTGTTAAGCTACTGTGACCTCCACGTCTCTTCCTAGGGGCATTAAAACCATCTTGTTAAACCACTCTGAACTCCATGTCTCATCCAAGGGGCATTAAAACCGTCTTGTTAAGCTACTGTGACCTCCTCGTCTCTTCCAAGGGTCATTGATATTGTCTTTTTATTCCACTGTGACCTCCACCACTCTTCCAAGGGGCATTGATATTGTATTTTTATTCCACTGCGACCTCAACCACTCTTCCAAGGGGCATTGATATTGTCTTTTTATTCCACTGGGACCTCCACGTCTCTTCCAAGGGGCATTAAAACCATCTTGTTAAACCACTCTGAACCCCATGTCTCCTCCGAGGGGCATTAAAACCGTCTTGTTAAACCACTCTGAACTCCACATCTCTTCCAAGGGGCATTAAAATTGTCTTGTTAAGCTACTGTGACCTCCATGTCTCTTCCAAGGGGCATTGATATTGTCTTTTTATTCCACTGCGACCTTCAACACTCTTCCAAGGGGCATTGATATTGTCTTTTTATTCCTCTGGGACCTCCACGTCTCTTCCAAGGGGCATTAAAACCGTCTTGTTAAACCACTCTGAACTCCACGTCTCTTCCAATGGGCATTAAAACTGTCTTGTTAAGCTACTGTGACCTCCACGTCTCTTCCAAGGGGCATTAAAACCATCCTGTTAAACCACTCTGAACTCCACGTCTCTTCCAAGGGGCATTAAAATCGTCTTGTTAAGCTACTGTGACCTCCACCACTCTTCCAAGGGGCATTGATATTGTATTTTTATTCCACAGCGACCTCCACCACTCTTTCAAGGGGCATTGATATTGTCTTTTCATTCCACTGTAACCTCCACGTCTCTTCCAAGGGGCATTAAAACTGTCTTGTTAAACCACTCTGAACTCCATGTCTCTTCCAAAGGGCATTAAAACCGTCTTGTTAAACCACTCGGTACTCCACGTCTCTTCCAAGGGGCATTAAAACCATCTTGTTAAGCTACTGTGATCTCCACGTCTCTTCCAAGGGGCATTAAAACCGTCTTGTTAAACCACTCTGAACTCAACGTCTCTTCCAAGGGGCATTAAAATCATCTTGTTAAGCTACTGTGACCTCCACTTCTCTTCCAAGGGGCATTGATATTGTCCTTTTATTCCACTGCGACCTCCACCACTCTTCAAAGGGGCATTGATATTGTATTTTTATTCCACTGGGACCTCCACATCTCTTCTGAGGGACATTAAAAGCATCTTGTTAAGCTACTGTGACCTCCATCACTTTCCCAAGGGGCATTAAAACCGTCTTGTTAAGCTACTGGGACCTCCACATCTCTTCCGAAGGGCATTAAAAGCATCTTGTTAAGCTACTGTGACCTCCAACACTTTCCCAAGGGGCATTAAAACCATCTTGTTAAGCTACTGGAACATCCACATCTCTTCCGAGGGACATTAAAAGTGTCTTGTTAAACCACTCTGAACTCCACAGCTCTTCCAAGGGGCATTGAAATGTTGTTTTTTATTAACTCTAACCTCCACGACTCTTCGAACGGGCATTGCATTTCCACCTAATTTTTGGCAGCTTTTGCTTGGAAGGCATAAGCAAAGACTATGGGAGACCCACTCCCCAATAATGGGAATAATGTTTGTAATATGCTGTACTGCATGGCTCTTGTAAGGGGCATTGCAAGTTCCTCCGTCCTAATTTTTGGCAGCTTTTACTTGGAAGGCATAAGCAAAGACTATGGGAGACCCACTCCCCAATAATGGGAATAATGTTTGTAATATGCTGTACTGCATGGCTCTTGTAAGGGGCATTGCAAGTTCCTCCGTTCTTATTTTTGGCAGCTTTTGCTTGGAAGGCATAAGCAAAGACTGTGGGATCCCACTCCCCAATAATGGGAATAATATTTTTAATATGCTGTACTGTATGGCTCTTGTAAGGGGCATTAAAACCATCTTGCTAAGCTACTGTGACCTCCACCACTTTTCCAAGGGGCATTAAAACCGTATTGTTAAGCTACTGGGACCTCCACGTCTCTTCTGAGGGGCATTAAAAGCGTCTTCTTAAGCTACTGTGACCTCCACCACTTTTCCGAGGGACATTAAAACCATCTTGTTAAGCTACTGTGACCTCCACGTCTCTTCCAAGGGGCATTAAAACCATCTTGTTAAACCACTCTGAACTCCATGTCTAATCCAAGGGGCATTAAAACCGTCTTGTTAAGCTACTGTGACCTCCACGTCTCTTCCAAGGGTCATTGATATTGTGTTTTTATTCCACTGGGACCTTCACCTCTCTTCCAAGGGGCATTGATGTTGTCTTTTTATTCCACTGTGACCTCCACCACTCTTCCAAGGGCATTAAAACCGTCTTGTTAAACCACTCTGAACTCCACGTCTCTTCCAAGGGGCATTAAAACCGTCTTGTTAAACCACTCTGAACTCCACGTCTCTTCCAAGGGGCATTAAAATTGTCTTGTTAAGCTACTGTGACTTCCATGTCTCTTCCAAGGGGCATTGATATTGTCTTTTTATTCCACTGCGACCTTCACCACTCTTCCAAGGGGCATTGATATTGTCTTTTTATTCCACTGGGACCTCCACGTCTCTTCCAAGGGGCATTAAAACCGTCGTGTTAAACCACTCTGAACTCCACATCTCTTCCAAGGGGCATTAAAACTATCTTGTTAAGCTACTGTGACCTCCACGTCTCTTCCAAGGGGCATTAAAAACATCCTGTTAAACCACTCTGAACTCCACATCTCTTCCAAGGGGCATTAAAATCGTCTTGTTAAGCTACTGTGACCTCCACCACTCTTCCAAGGGGCATTGATATTGTATTTTTATTCCACAGCGACCTCCACCACTCTTTCAAGGGGCATTGATATTGTCTTTTTATTCCACTGTGACCTCCACGTCTCTTCCAAGGGGCATTAAAACCGTCTTGTTAAACCACTCTGAACTCCACGTCTCTTCCAAGGGGCATTAAAATCGTCTTGTTAAGCTACTGTGACCTCCTCGTCTCTTCCAAGGGGCATTAAAACCATCTTGTAAACCACTCTGAACTCCATGTCTAATCCAAGGGGCATTAAAACCGTCTTGTTAAGCTACTGTGACCTCCACGTCTCTTCCAAGGGTCATTGATATTGTCTTTTTATTCCACTGGGACCTTCACCTCTCTTTCAAGGGGCATTGAGAATGTCTTTTTATTCCACTGTGACCTCCACGTCTCTTCCAAGGGGCATTACAACCGTCTTGTTAAACCACTCTGAACTGCACGTCTCTTCCAAGGGGCATTAAAATCGTCTTGTTAAGCTACTGTGACCTCAACGTCTCTTCCAAGGGTCATGAACATTGTCTTTTTATTCCACTGGGACCTCCATCACTCTTCCAAGGGGCATTAAAACCGTCTTGTTAAACCACTCTGAACTCCACATCTCTTCTAAGGGGCATTAAAATCATCTTGTTAAGCTACTGTGACCTCCACTTCTCTTCCAAGGGACATTGATATTGTCTTTTTATTCCACTACGACCTCCACCACTCTTCAAAGGGGCATTGATATTGTATTTTTATTCCACTGCGACCTCCACCACTCTTCCAAGGGTCATTGATATTGTCTTTTTATTCCACTGGGACCTCCACATTTCTTCCGAGGGGCATTAAAAGTGTCTTGTTAAGCTACTGTGACCTCCATCACTTTCCCATGGGGCATTAAAACCGTCTTGTTAAGCTACTGGGACCTCCACATCTCTTCCGAGGGGCATTAAAAGCATCTTGTTAAACCACTCTGAACTCCACAGCTCTTTCAAGGGGCATTAAAACCGTCTTGTTAAGCTACTGCGACCTCCACATCTCTTCCGAGGGGCATTAAAAGCATCTTGCTAAGCTACTGTGACCTCCAACACTTTCCCAAGGGGCATTAAAACCATCTTGTTAAGCTACAGGAACATCCACATCTCTTCCGAGGGACATTAAAAGTGTCTTGTTAAACCACTCTGAACTCCACAGCTCTTCCAAGGGAAATTGAAATGTTGTTTTTTATTAACTCTAACCTCCACGACTCTTCGAACGGGCATTGCATTTCCACCTAATTTTTGGCAGCTTTTGCTTGGAAGGCATAAGCAAAGATTATGGGAGACCCACTCCCCAATAATGGGAATAATGTTTGTAATATGCTGTACTGCATGGCTCTTGTAAGGGGCATTGCAAGTTCCTCCGTCCTAATTTTTGGCAGCTTTTACTTGGAAGGCATAAGCAAAGACTATGGGAGACCCACTCCCCAATAATGGGAATAATGTTTGTAATATGCTGTACTGCATGGCTCTTGTAAGGGGCATTGCAAGTTCCTCCTTCCTAATTTTTGGCAGCTTTTGCTTGGAAGGCATAAGCAAAGACTGTGGGATCCCACTCCCCAATAATGGGAATAATATTTTTAATATGCTGTACTGTATGGCTCTTGTAAGGAGCATTAAAACCATCTTGCTAAGCTACTGTGACCTCCACCACTTTTCCAAGGGGCATTAAAACCGTATTGTTAAGCTACTGGGACCTCCACGTCTCTTCTGAGGGGCATTAAAAGCGTCTTCTTAAGCTACTGTGACCTCCACCACTTTTCCGAGGGACATTAAAACCATCTTGTTAAGCTACTGTGACCTCCACGTCTCTTCCAAGGGGCATTAAAACCATCTTGTTAAACCACTCTGAACTCCATGTCTAATCCAAGGGGCATTAAAACCGTCTTGTTAAGCTACTGTGACCTCCACGTCTCTTCCAAGGGTCATTGATATTGTGTTTTTATTCCACTGGGACCTTCACCTCTCTTCCAAGGGGCATTGATGTTGTCTTTTTATTCCACTGTGACCTCCACCACTCTTCCAAGGGCATTAAAACCGTCTTGTTAAACCACTCTGAACTCCACGTCTCTTCCAAGGGGCATTAAAACCGTCTTGTTAAACCACTCTGAACTCCACGTCTCTTCCAAGGGGCATTAAAATTGTCTTGTTAAGCTACTGTGACTTCCATGTCTCTTCCAAGGGGCATTGATATTGTCTTTTTATTCCACTGCGACCTTCACCACTCTTCCAAGGGGCATTGATATTGTCTTTTTATTCCACTGGGACCTCCACGTCTCTTCCAAGGGGCATTAAAACCGTCGTGTTAAACCACTCTGAACTCCACATCTCTTCCAAGGGGCATTAAAACTATCTTGTTAAGCTACTGTGACCTCCACGTCTCTTCCAAGGGGCATTAAAAACATCCTGTTAAACCACTCTGAACTCCACATCTCTTCCAAGGGGCATTAAAATCGTCTTGTTAAGCTACTGTGACCTCCACCACTCTTCCAAGGGGCATTGATATTGTATTTTTATTCCACAGCGACCTCCACCACTCTTTCAAGGGGCATTGATATTGTCTTTTTATTCCACTGTGACCTCCACGTCTCTTCCAAGGGGCATTAAAACCGTCTTGTTAAACCACTCTGAACTCCACGTCTCTTCCAAGGGGCATTAAAATCGTCTTGTTAAGCTACTGTGACCTCCTCGTCTCTTCCAAGGGGCATTAAAACCATCTTGTAAACCACTCTGAACTCCATGTCTAATCCAAGGGGCATTAAAACCGTCTTGTTAAGCTACTGTGACCTCCACGTCTCTTCCAAGGGTCATTGATATTGTCTTTTTATTCCACTGGGACCTTCACCTCTCTTTCAAGGGGCATTGAGAATGTCTTTTTATTCCACTGTGACCTCCACGTCTCTTCCAAGGGGCATTACAACCATCTTGTTAAACCACTCTGAACTGCACGTCTCTTCCAAGGGGCATTAAAATCGTCTTGTTAAGCTACTGTGACCTCAACGTCTCTTCCAAGGGTCATGAACATTGTCTTTTTATTCCACTGGGACCTCCATCACTCTTCCAAGGGGCATTAAAACCGTCTTGTTAAACCACTCTGAACTCCACATCTCTTCTAAGGGGCATTAAAATCATCTTGTTAAGCTACTGTGACCTCCACTTCTCTTCCAAGGGACATTGATATTGTCTTTTTATTCCACTACGACCTCCACCACTCTTCAAAGGGGCATTGATATTGTATTTTTATTCCACTGCGACCTCCACCACTCTTCCAAGGGTCATTGATATTGTCTTTTTATTCCACTGGGACCTCCACATTTCTTCCGAGGGGCATTAAAAGTGTCTTGTTAAGCTACTGTGACCTTCATCACTTTCCCATGGGGCATTAAAACCGTCTTGTTAAGCTACTGGGACCTCCACATCTCTTCCGAGGGGCATTAAAAGCATCTTGTTAAACCACTCTGAACTCCACAGCTCTTTCAAGGGGCATTAAAACCGTCTTGTTAAGCTACTGCGACCTCCACATCTCTTCCGAGGGGCATTAAAAGCATCTTGCTAAGCTACTGTGACCTCCAACACTTTCCCAAGGGGCATTAAAACCATCTTGTTAAGCTACAGGAACATCCACATCTCTTCCGAGGGACATTAAAAGTGTCTTGTTAAACCACTCTGAACTCCACAGCTCTTCCAAGGGAAATTGAAATGTTGTTTTTTATTAACTCTAAACTCCACGACTCTTCGAACGGGCATTGCATTTCCTCCTAATTTTTGGCAGCTTTTGCTTGGAAGGCATAAGCAAAGATTATGGGAGACCCACTCCCCAATAATGGGAATAATGTTTGTAATATGCTGTACTGCATGGCTCTTGTAAGGGGCATTGCAAGTTCCTCCGTCCTAATTTTTGGCAGCTTTTACTTGGAAGGCATAAGCAAAGACTATGGGAGACCCACTCCCCAATAATGGGAATAATGTTTGTAATATGCTGTACTGCATGGCTCTTGTAAGGGGCATTGCAAGTTCCTCCGTCCTAATTTTTGGCAGCTTTTGCTTGGAAGGCATAAGCAAAGACTGTGGGATCCCACTCCCCAATAATGGGAATAATATTTTTAATATGCTGTACTGTATGGCTCTTGTAAGGGGCATTAAAACCATCTTGCTAAGCTACTGTGACCTCCACCACTTTTCCAAGGGGCATTAAAACCGTATTGTTAAGCTACTGGGACCTCCACGTCTCTTCTGAGGGGCATTAATAGTGTCTTCTTAAGCTACTGTGACCTCCACCACTTTTCCGAGGGGCATTAAAACCATCTTGTTAAGCTGCTGTGACCTCCACCACTTTTCCAAGGGGCATTAAAAACGTCTTGTTAAGCTACTGGGACCTTCACGTCTCTTCTGAGGGGCATTAAAAGCATCTTGTTAAGGTACTGCGACCTCCACCACTTTTCCGAGGGGCATTAAAACGGTCTTGTTAAACTACTGGGACCTCCACGTCTCTTCCAAGGGGCATTCAAACCGTCTTGTTAAGCTACTGCGACCTCCACCACTTTTCGAAGGGGCATTCAAACCGTCTTGTTAAGCTCCTTGGACTTCCACGACTCTTCCAACGGGCAATAATGGGTAGAAGGTTTTTAATACTCTGTAATCCACGTCTGCTTCAAGGGGCATTGCAGTTCCTCATAATTTTTGGAAAGCCTTCCATTCACTGCATAGGCCAACAGTGTACAGGAGACCCAGTTGCTATAAATGGAAAAAACGGTTTAGTTAAGGCCCTCTGACCTCCATGTAACTTCCAAGGGGCATTGGAGTGCCTCGAAATTTTTGGTAGGCATTGCACTCACTGTATGCCCTATAACTGTGTAGCTGAACCGCTCCTTTTGGTACAGAAACATATCCTACAAGACATGTGTGGTTGACTGGCCTGATATTGAAGTGAATGGTCCCTGTTCCTCCTGCTCTTTCTCGTTTGCCACCACCTCATCCATCATCCATCACCTGAAGCTTTGTTTTAACGGGAGTCATAGAACTGGGATAGTAGCAGGAAAACATCCAGCAATCCTCCGAGGAGGTAGGATATGTGCCAAAACGCTGACCACCTCAGGCCTAGCTGCTACTACATACATGCGCTTGCATTCCAAGGAACAGAAAGATGGAGATGGATGGCCCCATGATCATGATTAATTTACTTATTGTGTAGGAGGCCGACCACTGCTGCTGTCTTCCTTCTGAACTTTGTGTTGAAGCCTGATTGACCCAGGACCCGCAATTCTCTATGTCTGGAGGACGTGTTGCATCCCAGTGTCTAACTGTGTCCCGGCTTCCACAATATTAACCCAGCGTGAAGGCGTCAGTGAGATGGACCATCCCTGGCCACATTCGCTAGTCCACGTATTTGTGGTTAGGCTGTCCTTCCCACTAAATGCACTGGGGAGGGAAAAGATAATGTTTTGGTATGCGCGTTTTTGTATAAGGCACACCGGGACAAATAGGGGCGGCTGGGGACAGTTTATGGACACCCGGCCACCCCCAGGCAGCTGGGGACCGTGTGTGGGCACCTGGCCGTGGGGCGGCTGGGTCTGAGTATGGACACCAGGCCGCCGACGCAGCCATGACGTGGTGGCCAGATTCCACCTCCACATGCCTAAAAGGCCTAATTTCAAGTGCAAGCAAGCAAGCAGTATGGTATTGCAGCCTGGGGGTGGGTGGCAGGCTGCATACTTGCGCTTACATTGCAAGGAATGGGGGAGGTACAATTGAACACTGCCCTGGGACAAGGACTTGCACGGGGATAGTAACAAGTCTGCATCTTCTGATGGGGCAAGGATCACTTCTGAAGGGCACACTTTTAGGCAGTGACCTGGGTGTCAGAGATGCTTCCAGGGGTCTTCCCCATGCTGTTCCCATGTCTTTTCAGCACTGTATGCATGTGTCACACAGCACATGGCCAGATAAGGTTGTAAAATGTTAAAATGACATTTCACGGTGAATGCATTTGTCACGGTTGAAAGCAATACAAAAGTGCAAAAACGCATAAAAAAATTCTACTTGTGAACAGTGAAAGTTTTATTGTGAGCCCGTAAAAGTGGCTTAATACTTTTGACCACGTTATTGACAGCAGTCACCTGGGGGTCAGAAATGGTTCCTGGGGAGATCCCCATGCTGTCCCCATGTAATTTGAGCACTGTCACTATCGTTTTGGGCACTTTTTAGGCTTTCAACAGACTGCTGGGGGTGCCGCCACAAAAATGCTCGGGTCTCCCATAGACTAACATTGGGCTTGTTGCTCGGGTCGAGCACCCGAGTATCATGGTGAGCTTGGCCCGAGCTTCAAGCACCCGAGCATTTTAGTGCTCACTCAACACTACTCAGAAGGACTGTTTGTTTGATTTTGCAGGCTTTAGAGACCCTACACTACCTATTTCGCAGTATAAATCTCTCCCTAGCTCAGCAGCACTCTCCCTACACTGTCTGATTCGGAGCGACTGTGTCCAAGATGGCGGCACCCGGTTTTAAATACTCGAGGTGACGCTGTGCGGCCAGCCAATCACAGTAATGCCCACAACCAACATGGCTGGGGCATTACAGTGACTGGCTGGCAATCCCTGCATGTTCAATGGCTCTGTACAGAGCGCCAAACATGCAGGGTGGAAACCCGAGCTCCTGCCCGAGTAACCCGAAAATGCTCAGCGCTCGCCGAACATCCCGAGTAGTGGGATGCTCGGACGAGTACCGAGCAGTGTCGAGCATGCTCGCTCAACACTAGATAAGATGATGAAATATCATAGTGGAAGAAAATTGCTACGTATCTAGAAAAAACATAAATACAATTATTATGCTGTAAATGCATGGGGAGAGAAAAAAAGGAAAAAATCCCCTAAATACATGAACCCAAAAAGCCAGTAAAAAGTAATTCTTCATTTAACCCATTGGGTGAGGAAGAATTTAAGGAAAAAATCCATTTAGATTCTGTTTGTAGTGGCCGATTTTGAAGGTTTTCTCCCCTAATGTTGGTTTGTAAATGTTGTAAACCAACAATTCTGATGCCATCAGGCTTACCTTGATGGTACATTTGGAAGTGTGAGGCCACCGAAGGGAGACTTTTCCCTTTCTTTTGATCCGTCTGTGCCAGCAAGATAGTAGAAATGTGCTTTTGAATCAGTCTTCTGAGCTCCTGTGAAGTTTGACCAACATAAACTTTATCACATACACAGATGATAGCATAAATCACATTTTTTGTTTTGCAGTTGATAAAGTGCATAGTTTATGCTGTTGGGCGTCCAATGGGTTGATGAAAATGTCCCTCGCAGGGGGTATATGCTGACAAATGTTACAGTTTCCAAACGGAAACAAGCCCTTTACTCTTATAACCTGTTGTAACCTCTGGGTGGGACGCATAAAGTGACGATCATCCAAGTTTGGGGCTCTTTTTGCAGTAAGTAGGGGGGGCGATCACCCACTAGGGTGTTTGTATGGGTATCTAGGTTTAATATCCCTCAATGCTTCCCGAGGATGCTTCTCACCTCATTCCACTGGCTGTGATAATCCGTGATAAAAATGGATACATGTGTCCTGCTTGCTGGCCTTCAGCAGAAGAGCTCTGTGACTGACCCTTGGCCAGTTGAAAGGCTGAAGATAAGATTTTTTGGGGGTAGCCTCATTGTCTCAAACAATCCTTAAATTGCTGCGCTTGAGCCTGGAATTTCTCTTCTTTTGTACAGTTCTGTCTTGTCCGCAAAAATTGTCCAGTAGGAACCCCTTTGCTGGTGTGGAAGGGATGAAAGCTGAAATATTTCAATAGTCAATTTGTAGCTGTAGATTTACAATATAATCTCGTACATAACCCTCCGTCATCGACAAAGATTTCCAGATATAAAAAGGAAATTGAGGTGGGGGACAATGCATGAGTCAAAAAAATGTGGCCATCATTTTGATTAAGAAATGAGATGAAATTCATGCAATCCGCCTGTCCATACAAAAAAGATGTTGTCTATGTATCAATGCCAATGAGAGATGTTCTGTTGATAGGCACGGAGGTGGTAGATCACTGTTGCTTCCCACCAGCCTAAAAATAAATTTGCGTAGGCTGGTGCACAGCGGGCCCCCATAGCCACTCCAGATATTTGCTAAAAAAAAGTTCTGTCAAAGACGAAAAAATTATGTTGTAACTAGTGTTGAGCGAACATGCTCGACACTGCTCGGTACTCGCCCGAGCATCACGCTACTCGGGATGTTCGGCGAGCACCGAGCATTTCCGGGTTACTCGGGCGGGAGCTCGGGTCTCTGCCCTGCATGTTTGGGGCTCTTTACAGAGCGAATGAACATGCAGGGATTGCCAGCCAGTCACTGTAATGCTGCAGCCATGTTGGTTGTGGGCATTAAAGTGATTGGCTGGCCGCACAGCGTCACCTCGAGTATTTAAAACCGGGCGCTGCCATCTTGGACACAGTCACTCCGGATTAGACAGTGTAGGGACAGAGCTGCTGATTTAGGGAGAGATATAAACTGCGAAATAGTTAGTGTAGGGTCTGTAAAGGCTGCCAGAACAAACAAACAGTCCTTTTCAGGACTAATATCCAACCCAGATACCAGGCAGGCAGGCTGTATAGGAGACACAGTGGTTATACCAGCAAACGCATTACAGTCCTGTGTGCTCCTGTTGCTGAAATTGCTGGACTTAGCACCAGGTGTCGGGGGCCAGGAAAATCCTTTTTTTTTCATCTAAATCCTCCTTTTTTTTTCCTCCTTCACACTGTACAAATACCCGTCTTATTAACCTTTTGGTGCCCCCCCCCCCCCAAAAAAAAAGCGTGTCTCTGATTTTTCAGACACAAATATAACTATTGAAAATAGTCTGGTGTAGGCTAGAGAAACAGAAGTGTTGTTTTGCACTTCCACGGTTCAAACCTCTGTATTATCCATTTTGGGCCATTTGTATCTAAAAAGAAAAACAGTTTGAGTGTGTCGCTCACAGTTCAGCGGCAAATCTATATATTTATAAAAGTCTGGTATACCCCAGTAAACAATAACTGTGGTTTTGCCATCCCACGGTAAAAAATCTCTATTATTCAGCTTTTGGTATATTTTCCGTAAAGAAAAACAGTGGTGTCTCCTGACTGTTGTGACACAAAAATATATCTGTTGAAAATAGTCTTCTGTAGGCCCGACATCCCAGTGTGGTTTTGCAGTTCCATGGGTCAAATCACTGTGCTATCCAGTTTTGGGCCTTTGGTATCTAAAAAAAAAGCAGTTTGAGTGTGTCGCTCACTGTTCAGCTGCAAATATCTCTATTTAAAACAGCGTGGTATACCCCAGTAAACAATAACTGTGGTTTTGCCATCCCACGGTAAAAAATCTCTATTACTCAGCTTTTGGCAGTTTTTTCCGTAAAAAAAAACAGTAGTGTCTCCTGACTGTTGTGACACAAAAATATATCTGTTGAAAATAGTCTTGTATAGGCCCTACATCCCAGTGTGGTTTCGCAGTTCCACGGGTCAAATCGCTGTACTATCCAGTTTTGGGCCTTTGGTATCTAAAAAAAAGCAGTTTAAGTGTGTCGCTCACTGTTCAGCCACAAATATCTCTATTTAAAAAAGTGTGGTATACCCCAGTAAACAATAACTGTGGTTTTCCTCTTCCACGGTTCTAATCTACTCTTTATTACCCTTTTTCCATTGATAGTGCAAGTGTAAGCTATTTTACTTCATTTACAATGGGCAAGGCGCGTGGCAAGGGACGTGGAAGTGGACGTTCTGGTGATGGTTCGTGCAGAGGACGGGGCCGTGGCCAAGGTGAAAATGTGCCACAACCAACAGCCACATCTTCTTGCTCCCACTTCTTGACCAAATTACTAGGGAAGCACAGAACAACACCAGTATTGAGAACTGATCAGTGTGAACAGGTTATTAATTGGATAGCAGATAATACTTCCAGTTACCTGGGCACCACCACCTCCGGTCTGTCTTCCACACGGTCAACTCTTAGTAGCCGTGAGTCTCGACCGCATACTCCTCCTCACCCTGATGCTCCTTCCTCCCACCATGCCAAGTGTCATCTGACAGCAAGTGATCCCACACTTGGACACTCTGAAGAGCTGTTCACTGGTCCATTTCCATATTTGGGCCCCTCGGCTGAGACGCTTGAAGTGGTGGAAGAGGAGATCCCATGTTGCGATGCCCAAATATTTGAACAGCCACGGCCACAGGAAGTCGACGTTGTCAATCTGTCACAAGAGGTGGACGATGACGAGACACAATTGCCAGGAAGTGAGGAGGAGGATCGTGGTGCGCAAGTGGAAGAGGAGGAGGTGGTGCATGATCTAGTAACTGACCCTACGTGGAAGGAAGACATGCAGAGCGAGGCCAGCAGCACACAGGGGGAGGGAGGCAGAGTACCCCAACAGGCAGGAAAAAGCAGTGTGGTGGCAGCAGACAGAAGGCAGGCAACCGTTCCCCGTAACACCAACACGAGGGACGTTGCCAGTACAAGCGGTAGGTCTTACAGAGTCTGGAATTTTTTTAAAGACTCTGCTGATAACCCCAAAAAGGCCATATGTTCCACCTGCCATGCCAGCATCAGCAGGGGTGACAAAACTACCAGCCTGACCACCACCAGCATGATCAGGCACATGGCAGCAAAGCACCCGACTTTGTGGGGCGAAACCCAGGGTCCACGACCAGTGTCAGCGGGTGTCACCACTGCTTCTTCCACTGTTGTGCGTGCAATAGAACCCCCTGTTGTGTGTGCAAGGCAATCCCCTGTCCATACTGCATGTAAAGATGCCCCCTCCTCTCAGTCTTCACTTGTTATGGCAGTTTCTCAAGAAACAGCATGAACGTCCACGTCCACGTTCAATTGTCCATATCCCAGACCTTTGAACGAAAGCGGAAATTCGTAGCTAACGCCCCACAGGCCACAGTCCTAAATTCGCACATTTCACGACTGCTTGCGTTGGAAATGCTGCCTTTTAGGTTGGTGGAGACGGAATCCTTCCGCAATCTTATGGCGATGGCCGTCCCTCGGTACTCTGTCCCCAGCCGACACTATTTTGCCCGGTGTGCCATCCCCGCACTACACAAGCATCTGCCGTGCCCTCAACAACGCAGTTACTGGGAGAGTCCACCAGACAACGGACATGTGGACAAGTGCTTGTGGCCAGGGACGGTACATCTCTCTGACGGCACACTGGGTAAACATAGTGGAAGCCGGGACCCAGTTGGACCTTGGGACGGAACACATCCTCCCCACACCGAGGATTGCGGGCCCTATGTCAGTCAGAGTTGCCCCCACAGTGTACAGTTCCTGTGCATCCTCCTCCTCCTCCTCCTACTCATATTCAGCCTCCATCTCAGATATCACCACATCAGTTACAAGCTGGAAGCATTGCAGTACTGCCTCCGCCAAGCGGCAACAGGCTGTGCTGAAACTCATAAGCTTAGGTGATAAACCTCACACTGCTTGTGAGTGGTGGACAGCTGTGAAAGAGCAGGCAGATCTGTGGCTGAGACCGCTGAACCTACATCCCGGCATGGTCGTGTGTGACAATGGCCGTAACCTGGTGGCAGCTCTGAGGCGAGGTGAGATCACACACGTACCATGCCTGGCTCATGTGCTTAACCTCGTGGTTCAGCGGTTTCTTAAATCGTACCCCGAGTTGCCAGATCTGCTCATGAAAGTACGCCGCCTGTCAGCTCATTTTCGCAAGTCGGCTACAGCTTCCGCCGCCCTTGCTGTGTTGCAGCAGCGTTTGCAGCTTCCGGCACACCGACTGGTGTGTGATGTCCCCACACGTTGGAATTCTACCCTTCACATGTTGCAAAGGATTTGTGAGCAGAAGAGAGCAGTTGTGGAGTACCAGCTGCAACAAGGCCGTCGATATTCAGGTCAGACTCCACACATAAGACCTCAGGAGTGGACCTGGATGTCTGACATATGTAGCATCCTGACAAACTTTGAGGAGGCCATCAAGATGGTGAGTGGCGATGACGCCATCATTAGTGTCAGCATCCCACTTGTCTGTCTTTTGCAATGCTCTCTGCAGAGAATTAAAGAGGAGGCATTGCAGCCAGAGTATGATGAGATGGATCAAGAAGCCGTAGCGGGCGATTACACACAGCCCAGCCTCATCTCATCCCAACGTGCATTGGGGGACAATGAGGGAGAGGAGGAGGAGGAGGAGGAGAAGGAAGAACAGGAGCTGCTATCATGCGTTGTAGACGGTAGTACCTGTACAAGTGTCATACCGTCGGTTCAGCGTGGGTGGCCTGAGGACAGGGGGGAGGAGGAAGAGGAGGAGGAGGAGGAGAACATGGTCAGTCGTCATCTTGGTGAGGACACGGAAATCTTGCCCGTTACCAGTCTGGCACGCATGGCTGACTTTATGTTACGCTACCTTAACCGTGACCCTCGCATTGTCAAAATGTTGGGTGACAGTCATTACTGGTTGGTGACACTTGTAGACCCCCGCTACAAGGAGAACTTTCACTCTCTTATTCCTGAGGTGGAGAGGTCTCCAAAAATGGGGCAGTACCAGAAGGCCCTTGCTGCAGAAATCTTAAAAAAATTCCCATCTGAACACGCTAGCGGCAGAGGTCACAGTTCGTTGCCCAACCAAGGCGTACAGGCGAGAGAGATGCAACTCCAATCCAGCAGAGGCAGGGGAACACTGTCAACGTTCTGGGACAGTTTTCTGAGACCCGCCCAGCTTACAGGCCCTGAGGCGCGGGATACTCTCACAAGGAGTGGAAAGTTTCAAAAGATGGTGAGGGAGTACCTTGCCGACCGTACCAGCGTCCTCCGTGATTCCTCTGTGCCTTTTAATTATTGGGTATCCAAGCTGGACACTTAGAATGAACTCGCTCTGTACGCCTTGGAGGTCCTGGCCTGCCCTGCCGCTAGCGTGTTATCGGAGCGTGTTTTTAGTGCCGCTGGGGGAATTATAACTGATACGCGCACTCGCCTGTCAACTGACAATGCTGACAAGCTGACCCTTATCAAAATCAACAAGTGCTGGATTGGGCCTGACTTTTCATCACCACCAAATGACAGCAGAGTAACATAAAGTCAAATCCACTGTGTTATTTCGGGAGGTGTATTCACATGCACCGCTTCACACCCACACATGGGTATACGCTTCCTCGTTTCGGCTGTTTTATCTTCTTCTCCTTATCCTCAGCCTCCACCACCACTATACCACCAGGGTGCCAGCATTGCAAGTTCCTCCATCCTTATTTTTGGCAGCTTTTGCTTGCAAGGCATAAGCAAATACTATGGGACATCGACTCCCCAATAATGGGACTTATGTTTGTAATATGCTGTACTGCATGGCTCTTGTAAGGGGCATTGCAAGTTGCTCCGTCCTAATTTTTGGCAGCTTTTGCTTGCAAGGCATAAGCAAATACTATGGGAGACCCACTCCCCAATAATGGGACTTATGTTTGTAATATGCTGTACTGCATGGCTCTTGTAAGGGGCATTGCAAGTTGCTCCGTCCTAATTTTTGGCAGCTTTTGCTGGGAAAGCATAAGCAAATACTATGGGAGACCCACTCCCCAATAATGGGACTTATGTTTGCAATATGCTGTACTGCATGGCTCTTGTAAGGGGCATTGCAAGTTGCTCCATCCTAATTTTTAGCAGCTTTTGCTTGCAAGGCATAAGCAAATACTATGGGACACCCACTCCCCAATAATGGGACTTATGTTTGTAATATGCTGTACTGCATGTGACGCGCCCCCTGGGCCGTGTGTACACGTGTGTGGGATACCCGGTGCCCGGTCTCTGGGGTCTGTAGTCTCCGTGGCGGTGACCCGGTCCCGTGGCTCAGGCTGGTCAAACCAGTGGCAGTCTTTCTTAGGTTTTGAGGTTAATTGTCCGACTACACCACCCGTGGATTGCGGTCAGGGAGTACCACCGCTGCGAGGCAGACCGCTGAGGCTGGTGTTGTGTGCGCAGCAGAGAATGGGATAACTCCCCACGGAAGGAGTATAGCCTCAGGGCAGTGAGTGTGGATGATGGGGGTGATGATGCACGAGCGCAGCAGGAACGACTCAGAGTCTTTGCAGTGCAGTTCAGGGTCTTTACTGATGATTATAAGGTAGACCCTCCCGGGAGTACTGGCTAGCATAAGAGGCCTTGTCAGTCTGTGAGCAAGCAGGAGTTCCCCTGGCCAGGTGGAGTTGTAGGCCTCCCCGTCTGTCTGCACTCTTCCTGGCTACCTTGCTGTAAGCGGGTAGAAGTAGCCCACGTCCCTGAGTGTACATTGTAGTGCTCACCCGTATGGCTGGTGACTTGGGGCCTTCTGTTAGCCTCCGCTCCACGACGGCGGTGCTGGTCCCTTGCTTGTGACTGAGCCTCCGGGCTTCTATGGCCAGAGGGCCTGAAATCCCCTGCCGGCTGGTTTCTGCTGCTGGATATATAAGTCCTCACAGCCTTGGACTCCTGTGTCCGGTTCCTATTGTCTTCTTCCAGGGCGAGCTCTGCTCAGCTTCCAGCCCCTGGTCTTTAGCTCCTAGCTCCTACAGAGATCCTTGCTGTTACTTTCCCTTGCTCTCACTCTGACTCTGACTGTTCTCTGTTCTCTGACTCACTCAACCCCGCCCCAGATCTAGTTTATAAGGGCAGAATTCTCCCCTCCCAGGACTGGGGCAGGAGGATGTTGCATGTTTAAGGGATCCTGACCAGGAAACCTCCCACTTGCTCTCCGACGTAATATCTCTATTACTGTGGTGACCAGACCCCTGGGGTGCCACACATGGCTCTTGTAAGGGGCATTGCCGTTCCTCATAATTTTTGGAAAGCCTTCCATTCACTGCTTAGGCCAACAGTGCACAGGAGACCCAGTTGCTATAAATGGAAAAAAAGGTTTAGTTAACGCCCTCTGAACTCCATGTCATTTCCAAGGGGCATTGGAGTGCCTCGAAATTTTTGGTAGGCATTGCACTCACTGTATGCCCTATAACTGTGTAGCCGAACCGCTCCTTTTGTTACAGAAACATATCCTACAAGACATATCTGGTTGACTGGTCTGATATTGATGTGAATGGTCCCTGTTCCTCCTGCTCTTTCTCCTTTGCCACTACCTCATCCATCATTTATCACCTGAAGCTTTGTTTTAACGGGAGTCATAGAACTTGGATAGTAGCAGGAAAACATCCAGCAATCCTCGGAGGAGGTAGGATATGCGCCAAAACGCTGACCACCTCAAGCCTAGCCGCTACTACATACATGCGCTTGCATTACAACAAAACAAAGCAGATGCTAACTTCTATCATCCTCATCATGCTCGTCAACTTGGCACTCTCAACTCCCCTGATGGAGAAGCCAGGGCCCACTGGAGGAGTCTGATAGTCCGGTGGGCTCGGCCAATGCTGCCCTAAAGCAGGCCAGGCTAAGAAAAGTGTGGGAAAGGTTACCGGGACAAATAGGGGTGGCTGGGGACCGAGTATGGACACCCGGCCACCCCCTGGAGGCTGGGTAGCAAGCGGGGACACCCGGCCACCAGGCGGCTGGGGACTGAGTATGGATACCAGGCCGCCGACACAGCCATGGCGTGGTGGCCAGATTCCGCCTCCACATGCCTAAAAGGCCCAATTTAAAGTGCAAGCAAGCAAGCAGTATGGTATTGCAGCCTGGGGGTGGGTGGGTGGCAGGCTGCATACTTGCGCTTGCATTGCAAGGAATGGGAGAGGTACAATTGAACACTGCCCTGGGACAAGGACTTGAATGGGGATAGTTGCAAGTCTGCAACGACAGGTGCAAGGTGGGAGGCATCTTCGCATGTACCATGAACAGGGGTTTGGCATGCACACACTACAGCGGAAGAGGCTCTCCTTCCCACTAAATGCACTGGGGAGGGCACAGGTAATGTTTTGGTATACGCGCTTAATCTTATGTATAAGGCACACCAGGACAAATAGGGGCGGCTGGGGACTGAGTATGGATACCTCGCTGCCGAAGCAGCCATGAGGTAGTAGCCAGCTTCGGCCTCCTCCAAACTAAAAGGCCCCATTTCAAGTGCAAGCTAGCAGTATGGAATTGCAGTCTGGGGGTGGGTGGGTGGCAGGCTGCATGCTTACACTTGCATTGAAAGAAAACATAGCAGATGCTAACTTCTGTCATCATCATTATGCTCCTCACCTTGGCACTCTCAACTCCACCGATGGAGAAGTCAGGGCCCACCGGAGGAGTCTGGTCCAATGCTGCCTAAAGCAGGCCGGGCTAAGAAAAGTGTGTGGGGGGATGTTCCAAGGAGAAATAGGGGCGGCTGGGGACCGTTTATGGACACCCGGCTGTCCCCAGGCGGCTGGGGACCATGTGTGGACACCCGGCCGCGGGGCGGCTGGGGATCGAGTATGGACACCCGGCCGCCGGGCGGCTGGGGACTGAGTATGGATTCCAGGCTGCCAACACAGCCATGACGTGGTGGCCAGATGCCGCCTCCACATGCCTAAAAGGCCCAATTTCAAGTTCAAGCAAGCAAGCAGTATGGTATTGCAGCCTGGGGGAGGGTGGGTGGCAGGCTGCATACTTGCGCTTACATTGCAAGTAATGGGGGAGGTACAATTGAACACTGCCCTGGGACTAGAACTTGCATGGGGATAGTTGCAAGTCTGCATCTTCTGATGCGGCAAGGATCATTTATGAAGGGCACACTTTTAGACAGTGACCTGGGAGTCAGAGATGCTGCCAGGGGTCTTCCCCATGCTGTTCCCATGTCTTTTTAGCACTTTATGCATGTGTCACACAGCACATGGCCAGATAAGGTTGTAAAATGTTAAAATGACATTTCCCGGTGAATGCATTTGTCATAGTTGAAAGCAATACAAAAGTGCAAAAACGCATAAAAAATGCTACTTGTGAATATAGCCGAAGGTGTGGAGGAGTATTTTTGTTTTTGGTCATTTATTTTAACTTATACACAAGTCTTTTCCCTGGAAAGGATGTTCCTTAACATATTTCACAGGAAAAAAGTTTCACTTTCGTTTTTGAACGTTTTATTGTGAGCCCGTAAAAGTGGCTTAATACCTCTGACGACGTTGTTGACAGCAGTGACCTGGGGGTCAGAAATGCTTCCTGGGGCGATCCCCATGCTGTCCTCATGTCATTTGAGCACTGTCACTATCGTTTTGGGCACTTGTTAGGCTTTTAAAAGACTGACGGGGGTGCCACCGCAAAAATGCTCGAGTCTCCCATAGGCTAACATTGGGCTCGTTGCTCGGGTCGAGCACCCGAGTATCACGGCGAGCTCGGCCCGAGCTTCGAGCACCCGAGCATTTTAGTGCTCGCTCAACACTAGTTGTAACACAAAATCCAAAAGGTCCAACAAGAAAGATTTATGCATCCTATCCAAATGTACCTGTTGATCCAGCCAAAAGGTAACCGTCCACATCCCGTCATTATGAGCGATATTTGAGTACAATGACTCCATGTCACACGTGACCAAGAATGAGTCATGAGGGAGTGTCGCATCCTGTAAAATTTTAATAAAGTTTTGGTACATAATGATGCACCTTATGCTACTATTAAGGCTTCCTGTCCTTTTGTTGATCTGTAGTCTGGGAAGGGACCAATGTTCATGGCCCCTTCCTAGGCTATTAATATCAACCCCCAGTTGTCTGCCTAGTCTTTGCTGGCTGCTAAAATAGGGGGACGACACATCAATTTTTTGGGGGGTCCCCATTTTAATAGCTAGTAAATGCTAAGTATATAGCTGGAGTCTGATATTAGTAGCCTGGGCTTAAAACATCAGCCCCAGCTGTCCACTTTTCCTCTGCTGGTTATTAAAATTATGGGGGACCCCAGACATTTTTTTTCAGAAATTTAATAATTTATTAATAAATTACATGAACAGTAAGGTATACACACAAAGCACTGATTATATATCTCACATATTAAAATCTATCTGTATATCTATCTAATATATATATCCATTTATCTGTATATCTATCATCTATATATATATAGCTATCCATATATCTATCTATCCTTATATCTATCTATCCATATACTATCTGTCTATCTATCTATATGCATATCTATCTATCAATCTATCTATCCATATATCTATCATCCATCTATCCATTTATCTGTATATCTATCTATTATCTATATATCTAGCTATCCATATATCTATTTATCTATCCATATATCTATCTATCTATATATCTATCTGTTTATCTATCTATCCATATACTCTCTTTCTATCTATCTATCTGCATATCTATCTATCAATATATCTATCCATATACACTGCTCAAAAAAATAAAGGGAACACTTAAACAACAGAATATAACTCCAAGTAAATCAAACTTCTGTGAAATCAAACTGTCCACATAGGAAGCAACACTGATTGAAAATCAATTTCATGTACAGCAGGCAGAAACGGGCTGCCCCCAACCACCAGCTGCCTATTTGTACCTGGCCGGACACAACACTATAGGGAAGCCCTTTTTTTTAAATTATTTCATGAATTTCATGAAATAATAAAAAAAAAAATACGTTGGGCTTCTCCCTATTTTTGTGTCCAGCCAGGTACAGCAGGCAGGAACGGGCTGCCCCCAACCACCAGCTGCCTATTTGTACCTGGCCGAACACAACAATAAAGGGAAGCCCTTTTTTTTTAAATTATTTTATGAATTTGATGAAATAATTAAAAAAAAAAATACGTGGGGCTTCGCCCTATTTTTGTGTCCAGCCAGGTACAACTAGGCATCTGGGGGCTGGAATCCGCAGCGCAGGGAGGCCCAAGCTTTCTGCCCCCCCCCCCTGCTGCGAATTGCAGTCCGCAGCAACCCCAGAAAATGGCGCGTTCATAGAAGCGCCATCTTCTGGCGCTGTACTCAACTCATCCAGGGCCCTGGTGCGGTGGCTCAATGGGTAATAAAGGGGTTAGGGCCAGCTTGGCATTGTCAGCTGGCCCTAAGCCCAAAATTCATGGGGTCACGCCAATATTAGACATGACCACCATGAATTTCTAGTAAAGTATTTAAAAAAACGCAACACCCAGAATAAAGTCCTTTAATTGAAATAAACACACAATTTTTTAATGTTCTAAATTAAACCATACTTACCATCACGCCCATTCCAGCTGAAGCCAATGTCTTCTGCAATAAAAGTAAAATAATAAAGCAACCTCATCCTTTCCATGGTTCCCAGGATGGCTCCAGCTCTGCTACATTCACATGACAGGCTGGATCGAAGCCGAAAGCTGCCATCCAGCTTGCCATGCCGCAGACACTGAGAAGCGTAGGAATGCTTGCGCTCCTCAGTGTCTGGCTGTGACGGCATCCAGATGAGCCGAGGTCATGTCCAATGAACTTGGCTCACCTCATGCACGTCACTGACAGCGTGGGAAAATTCTCCTGCGCTTGCAGTGAGCGTGAGAGAATTCTCCTGCGCTCAAGGCAAGCGCAGGAGAATTTTCCCACGCTCACGGTAAGCGCAGGCCAGCATCAGCAAGGGTCTAAAAACTACCAGCCTGACCACCACCAGCATGATCAGGCACATGGCACATGGCAGCAAAGGACCAGTCTTTGCGGATCGAACCCAAGGGTCCAGGAACAGTGTCTGCGTTTGGCACCACTGCTTCTTCCGCTGTTGTGCATGCAAGCCAATCCCCTCCATGGTGCACGTGAAGATGCCTCCTGCCCTGCACCTGTCATTGCACACTCTCAAGTAGCAGCATCAGGAAGCATGTCCATGTCCTTGTCCCAGTGCAGCGTTCAGTTGTTCATACCTCAGTCCTTGGAACGCAAGCGCAAATGCACAGCCAATGCCCCACAGGCCACACTACTAAATTCCCACATTTCGCGACTGCTTGCGCTCAAAATGTTGACTTTTAGGCTCATGGAGAAGGAAGCATTCCGCAACCTGATGGCGGTGGCCATCCCTCCTTACTCGGTCCCCAGCCACCAATATTTCTCTTGGTGTGCCATCCACGCATTACACAAGCACTTGCCCGAAAACATTAGCCATGCCCTCAACAATGCAGTTACCGGGAAAGTCCACCTAAACACAGACATGTGGACAAATGCTTGTGGGCAGGGATGGTACATCTCGCTGACGACACAGTGGGTTAACATAGTGGAAGCCGGGACCCAGTCAAACCTTGGGACGGAACAAGTCCTCCCAACGCCAAGGATTGCGGGCACTAGGTCAATCAGGGTTGCCCCACAGTCTACAGCTCCTGTACCTCATCCTCCTCAACCTCCTCCTCCTCTTCAGCCTCCATCTTCGAAATATCCACATTAGTCACAAGCTGGAAGCACTGCAGTACTGCCTTGGCCAAGCGGCAACAGGCTGTGCTGAAGCTAATATGCTTAGGTGACAAACCGCACAATGCTGAAGAGTTGTGGACAGCTCTGAAAGAGCAGGCAGATCTTTGGCTCACACCGCTGAACTTACAGCCAGGCATGGTCGTGTGTAACAATGGCAGTAACCTGGTGGTGGCTCACACACGTACCATGCCTGGCCCATGTGCTTAACCTCGTGGTTCAGCGGTTTCTCAAATCCTACCCGGAGCTGCCGGATCTGCTTATTAAAGTACGCTGCCTGTGTTGCCATTTTAGAAAGTCACCTACAGCTTCCGCCACCCTTGCCGTGTTTCAGCAGCGTTTGCAGCTTCCGGCTCACAGACTGGTGTGTGATGTCCCCACGCGTTGGAACTTTACACTGTAGATATTGGGAAGGATTTGTGAGCAGAAGAGGGCAGTTGTTGACTACCAGCATCAACAAGGCCATCAGTATTCAGTTCAGACTCCACACATAAGACCTCAGGAGTGGACATGGATGTCTGACCTATGTACCATCTTCCAAAACTTTGACGACTCCACCAAGATGGTGAGTGGTGATGACGGCATAATTAGTGTCACCATCCCACTTCAAAGAAGATGCACTGCAGGCGGAGCATGATGAGCTGGAGCAAGGAAACATACAGGGTGATTACACACAGCCCAGCCTCATCTCATCCCATGGATTGGGTGATAATGAGGAAAAGGAGGAGGAGGAGGAGGAAGAAAAGGAGATAGTTTCATGCGCTATATAGACGGTACTACCTGCACAACTGTCATACCATCTGTTCAGCGTGGATGGCCTGAGGACAGAGAGGAGGAGGAGGAGAGCATGGTCACTAGTCCTCTTGGTGAGCACACGGAAGTCTTGCCTGTTAGCAGTCTGGCACACATGGCTGAGTTTATGTTACACTGTCGTTCCCATGACCCTCACGTTCTCAAAATTTTGGGTCACAGTCATTACTGGTTGGTGACACTTCTAGACCCACGCTACAAGGTGAACTTTATATCACTTATTCCTGAGGTGGAGAGGTCTACAAAAATGGGGCAGTACCAGAAGGCCCTTGTTGCAGAACTATTAAAAAAATTCCCATCTGAAAACGCTGGCGGCAGAGGTCATAGTTCGTTGGACAACCTAGAAGTACAGGCGAGAGAGACACAACTTCAATCCAGCAGAGGCAGGGGAACACTGTCAAAGTTCTAGGAGAATTTTCTGCGCCCCTCCCATCGCACAGGCCCTGAGGCGCGGGGTACTCTCATAAGAAGTGCAAAGTTTGGGAAGATGCTGAGGGAGTACTTTGCCGACCATACCATCCTCCGCATTGCAGTACTGCCTCCGCCAAGCGGCAACAGGCTGTGCTGAAACTCATAAGTGTAACATACCTGGCGGCGTCCTTGCATGGTGGTCCATCTCCCACTGTGCAAGAGAGCGCACTTGATCTCCTGTCCAGAATGTCTCTCTGGCTTCCCTCCATGCTGTCTGTTTGTGTCTGTTTCTGCTGCTTAAGGGCGGCGCCCGATCACTTCCTGCCTTTTGTACCTGCTGTGGGTCACTCCCCTTGTGCGTCCTCAGCCTATTGCTGTCTGTCACTTGGTATATAGCTCAGCAGCTCCCTTCTATCCCTGCCTGAGCATAAGTGTTTCCTTCAGTGTGTGCTTGCACTCTGAAGGTGCCAGGTCCCGTCCTTTGTTTCCTTGTCTGCCTTTCCTGGAGGCTGTATTTCCAGGCCTGTCTGAACTTAGTCCTGTATGTCTCCTGCTTTGCGGTATTAGTTCCCGTGTCTGAACTAAGTCCTGTATGTCTCCTGCTTTTCGGTATTAGTTCCCGTGTCTGAACTGAGTCCTGTATGTCTCCTGCTTTTTGTATCAGTTCCCGTGTCTGAACTGAGTCCTGTATGTCTCCTGCTTTTTGTATCAGTTTCCGTGTCTGAACTGAGTCCTGTATTTCTCCTGCTTTGCGGTATTAGTTCCCGTGTCTGAACTAAGTCCTGTATGTCTCCTGCTTTTTGTATCAGTTCCCGTATCTGAACTGAGTCCTGTATGTCTCCTGCTTTTTGTATCAGTTCCCGTGTCTGAACTGTGTCCTGTATGTCTCCTGCTTTGCGGTATTAGTTCCCGTGTCTGAACTATGTCCTGTATGTCTCCTGCTTTGCGGTATTAGTTCCCGTGTCTGAACTGAGTCCTTTCTGTGTTCTTTTGTCTGTCCTGTCTGAACACGCTCCTTGCCTGTTCGTTCCGCCTCTCTGGGGGCCGTATTCCCAGACCCGCTCCTGTATCCCTCTGCAGTGTCGGTCTCCTCCGTACACTCAGTTCCAGTCTGAACTCTCTCCTGTCCTTTACCTGTTTTGCCTCTATGTCCGTTCCCTTCCTTTTTCTGCAGAGTCTGAACTCGTACCTAACTCCTGCTTGTTGTCTCTGCAAGTACTGTGTGAGTATCTGGCTCTGTCTTTCCCTTCCTGTCTGTTCCGTGTGAACAGAGCCCTGTCCTCCCTGCTCAGCCTTGTCTGCACTCTAGCTGTGCTTGCCTGTAACCCTCTGCCTGTATTGTTCCTGAGTCCCGGTGTGTACTGGGTCCTATCCCGCCTGTGTTCCTACCTGCTAGTTCCTCCCTGTCTGCACTCTAGCTGTGCTTGCCTTTACCCCCCTGCCTGCATACCCGCCTGCCTGCATACCAGTCGTGCCTGCCTATACCCTCCAGTCTGTGTGCCAGCCTACCAGCCTGTTTCTGTATTCCCCTGTGTGGGTCAACAGCCGTGTCCGGGGTCTGTCCTGGAGTAGCACCTGGTCCCTCTGCTCGGTTCCTCCTTGGTGCACTGGCGTCGTATGCCGTCGTGCGACCCTGGTCGGATCGGGTGAATACTTAGTCACGCCCCTCCAGGCATTCACTCTCCGGCACGGTCCAGTGGAATCACTACCAATCACACGCACACGCCGCTTAGCCCGGGCGTGTGCATAACAATAAGCTTAGGTGATAAACCTCACACTGCTTGTGAGTGGTGGACAGCTGTGAAAGAGCAGGCAGATCTGTGGCTGAGACCGCTGAACCTACATCCCGGCATGGTCGTGTGTGACAATGGCCGTAACCTGGTGGCAGCTCTGAGGCGAGGTGAGATCACACACGTACCATGCCTGGCTCATGTGCTTAACCTCGTGTTTCAGCGGTTTCTTAAATCGTACCCCGAGTTGCCAGATCTGCTCATGAAAGTACGCCGCCTGTCAGCTCATTTTCGCAAGTCGGCTACAGCTTCCGCCGCCCTTGCTGTGTTGCAGCAGCGTTTGCAGCTTCCGGCACACCGACTGGTGTGTGATGTCCCCACACGTTGGAATTCTACCCTTCACATGTTGCAAAGGATTTGTGAGCAGAAGAGAGCAGTTGTGGAGTACCAGCTGCAACAAGGCCGTCGATATTCAGGTCAGACTCCACACATAAGACCTCAGGAGTGGACCTGGATGTCTGACATATGTAGCATCCTGACAAACTTTGAGGAGGCCATCAAGATGGTGAGTGGCGATGACGCCATCATTAGTGTCAGCATCCCACTTGTCTGTCTTTTGCAATGCTCTCTGCAGAGAATTAAAGAGGAGGCATTGCAGCCAGAGTATGATGAGATGGATCAAGAAGCCGTAGCGGGCGATTACACACAGCCCAGCCTCATCTCATCCCAACGTGCATTGGGGGACAATGAGGGAGAGGAGGAGGAGGAGGAGGAGAAGGAAGAACAGGAGCTGCTATCATGCGTTGTAGACGGTAGTACCTGTACAAGTGTCATACCGTCGGTTCAGCGTGGGTGGCCTGAGGACAGGGGGGAGGAGGAAGAGGAGGAGGAGGAGGAGAGCATGGTCAGTCGTCATCTTGGTGAGGACACGGAAATCTTGCCCGTTACCAGTCTGGCACGCATGGCTGACTTTATGTTACGCTACCTTAACCGTGACCCTCGCATTGTCAAAATGTTGGGTGACAGTCATTACTGGTTGGTGACACTTGTAGACGCCCGCTACAAGGAGAACTTTCACTCTCTTATTCCTGAGGTGGAGAGGTCTCCAAAAATGGGGCAGTACCAGAAGGCCCTTGCTGCAGAAATCTTAAAAAAATTCCCATCTGAACACGCTAGCGGCAGAGGTCACAGTTCGTTGCCCAACCAAGGCGTACAGGCGAGAGAGATGCAACTCCAATCCAGCAGAGGCAGGGGAACACTGTCAACGTTCTGGGACAGTTTTCTGAGACCCGCCCAGCTTACAGGCCCTGAGGCGCGGGATACTCTCACAAGGAGTGGAAAGTTTCAAAAGATGGTGAGGGAGTACCTTGCCGACCGTACCAGCGTCCTCCGTGATTCCTCTGTGCCTTTTAATTATTGGGTATCCAAGCTGGACACTTAGAATGAACTCGCTCTGTACGCCTTGGAGGTCCTGGCCTGCCCTGCCGCTAGCGTGTTATCGGAGCGTGTTTTTAGTGCCGCTGGGGGAATTATAACTGATACGTGCACTCGCCTGTCAACTGACAATGCTGACAAGCTGACCCTTATCAAAATCAACAAGTGCTGGATTGGGCCTGACTTTTCATCACCACCAAATGACAGCAGAGTAACATAAAGTCAAATCCACTGTGTTATTTCGGGAGGTGTATTCACATGCACCGCTTCACACCCACACATGGGTATACGCTTCCTCGTTTCGGCTGTTTTATCTTCTTCTCCTTATCCTCAGCCTCCACCACCACTATACCACCAGGGTGCCAGCATTGCAAGTTCCTCCATCCTTATTTTTGGCAGCTTTTGCTTGCAAGGCATAAGTAAATACTATGGGACATCCACTCCCCAATAATGGGACTTATGTTTGTAATATGCTGTACTACATGGCTCTTGTAAGGGGCATTGCAAGTTGCTCCGTCCTAATTTTTGGCAGCTTTTGCTTGCAAGGCATAAGCAAATACTATGGGAGACCCACTCCCCAATAATGGGACTTATGTTTGTAATATGCTGTACTGCATGGCTCTTGTAAGGGGCATTGCAAGTTGCTCCGTCCTAATTTTTGGCAGCTTTTGCTTGCAAGGCATAAGCAAATACTATGGGAGACCCACTCCCCAATAATGGGACTTATGTTTGTAATATGCTGTACTGCATGGCTCTTGTAAGGGGCATTGCAAGTTGCTCCGTCCTAATTTTTGGCAGCTTTTGTTTGCCAGGCATAAGCAAATACTATGGGAGACCCACTCCCCAATAATGGGACTTATGTTTGTAATATGCTGTACTGCATGGCTCTTGTAAGGGGCATTGCAAGTTGCTCCATCCTAATTTTTAGCAGCTTTTGCTTGCAAGGCATAAGCAAATACTATGGGACACCCACTCCCCAATAATGGGACTTATGTTTGTAATATGCTGTACTGCATGTGACGCGCCCCCTGGGCCGTGTGTACACGTGTGTGGGATACCCGGTGCCCGGTCTCTGGGGTCTGTAGTCTCCGTGGCGGTGCCCCGGTCCCGTGGCTCAGGCTGGTCAAACCAGTGGCAGTCTTTCTTAGGTTTTGAGGTTAATTGTCCGACTACACCACCCGTGGATTGCGGTCAGGGAGTACCACCGCTGCGAGGCAGACCGCTGAGGCTGGTGTTGTGTGCGCAGCAGAGAATGGGATAACTCCCCACGGAAGGAGTATAGCCTCAGGGCAGTGAGTGTGGATGATGGGGGTGATGATGCACGAGCGCAGCAGGAACGACTCAGAGTCTTTGCAGTGCAGTTCAGGGTCTTTACTGATGATTATAAGGTAGACCCTCCCGGGAGTACTGGCTAGCATAAGAGGCCTTGTCAGTCTGTGAGCAAGCAGGAGTTCCCCTGGCCAGGTGGAGTTGTAGGCCTCCCCGTCTGTCTGCACTCTTCCTGGCTACCTTGCTGTAAGCGGGTAGAAGTAGCCCACGTCCCTGAGTGTACATTGTAGTGCTCACCCGTATGGCTGGTGACTTGGGGCCTTCTGTTAGCCTCCGCTCCACGACGGCGGTGCTGGTCCCTTGCTTGTGACTGAGCCTCCGGGCTTCTATGGCCAGAGGGCCTGAAATCCCCTGCCGGCTGGTTTCTGCTGCTGGATATATAAGTCCTCACAGCTTTGGACTCCTGTGTCCGGTTCCTATTGTCTTCTGCCAGGGCGAGCTCTGCTCAGCTTCCAGCCCCTGGTCTTTAGCTCCTAGCTCCTACAGAGATCCTTGCTGTTACTTTCCCTTGCTCTCACTCTGACTCTGACTGTTCTCTGTTCTCTGACTCACTCAACCCCGCCCCAGATCTAGTTTATAAGGGCAGAATTCTCCCCTCCCAGGACTGGGGCAGGAGGATGTTGCATGTTTAAGGGATCCTGACCAGGAAACCTCCCACTTGCTCTCCGACGTAATATCTCTATTACTGTGGTGACCAGACCCCTGGGGTGCCACACATGGCTCTTGTAAGGGGCATTGCCGTTCCTCATAATTTTTGGAAAGCCTTCCATTCACTGCTTAGGCCAACAGTGCACAGGAGACCCAGTTGCTATAAATGGAAAAAAAGGTTTAGTTAACGCCCTCTGAACTCCATGTCATTTCCAAGGGGCATTGGAGTGCCTCGAAATTTTTGGTAGGCATTGCACTCACTGTATGCCCTATAACTGTGTAGCCGAACCGCTCCTTTTGTTACAGAAACATATCCTACAAGACATATCTGGTTGACTGGTCTGATATTGATGTGAATGGTCCCTGTTCCTCCTGCTCTTTCTCCTTTGCCACTACCTCATCCATCATTTATCACCTGAAGCTTTGTTTTAACGGGAGTCATAGAACTTGGATAGTAGCAGGAAAACATCCAGCAATCCTCGGAGGAGGTAGGATATGTGCCAAAACGCTGACCACCTCAAGCCTAGCCGCTACTACATACATGCGCTTGCATTACAACAAAACAAAGCAGATGCTAACTTCTATCATCCTCATCATGCTCGTCAACTTGGCACTCTCAACTCCCCTGATGGAGAAGCCAGGGCCCACTGGAGGAGTCTGATAGTCCGGTGGGCTCGGCCAATGCTGCCCTAAAGCAGGCCAGGCTAAGAAAAGTGTGGGAAAGGTTACCGGGACAAATAGGGGTGGCTGGGGACCGAGTATGGACACCCGGCCACCCCCTGGAGGCTGGGTAGCAAGCGGGGACACCCGGCCACCAGGCGGCTGGGGACTGAGTATGGATACCAGGCCGCCGACACAGCCATGGCGTGGTGGCCAGATTCCGCCTCCACATGCCTAAAAGGCCCAATTTAAAGTGCAAGCAAGCAAGCAGTATGGTATTGCAGCCTGGGGGAGGGTGGGTGGCAGGCTGCATACTTGCGCTTACATTGCAAGTAATGGGGGAGGTACAATTGAACACTGCCCTGGGACTAGAACTTGCATGGGGATAGTTGCAAGTCTGCATCTTCTGATGCGGCAAGGATCATTTATGAAGGGCACACTTTTAGACAGTGACCTGGGAATCAGAGATGCTGCCAGGGGTCTTCCCCATGCTGTTCCCATGTCTTTTTAGCACTTTATGCATGTGTCACACAGCACATGGCCAGATAAGGTTGTAAAATGTTAAAATGACATTTCCCGGTGAATGCATTTGTCATAGTTGAAAGCAATACAAAAGTGCAAAAACGCATAAAAAATGCTACTTGTGAATATAGCCGAAGGTGTGGAGGAGTATTTTTGTTTTTGGTCATTTATTTTAACTTATACACAAGTCTTTTCCCTGGAAAGGATGTTCCTTAACATATTTCACAGGAAAAAAGTTTCACTTTCGTTTTTGAACGTTTTATTGTGAGCCCGTAAAAGTGGCTTAATACCTCTGACGACGTTGTTGACAGCAGTGACCTGGGGGTCAGAAATGCTTCCTGGGGCGATCCCCATGCTGTCCTCATGTCATTTGAGCACTGTCACTATCGTTTTGGGCACTTGTTAGGCTTTTAAAAGACTGACGGGGGTGCCACCGCAAAAATGCTCGAGTCTCCCATAGGCTAACATTGGGCTCGTTGCTCGGGTCGAGCACCCGAGTATCACGGCGAGCTCGGCCCGAGCTTCGAGCACCCGAGCATTTTAGTGCTCGCTCAACACTAGTTGTAACACAAAATCCAAAAGGTCCAACAAGAAAGATTTATGCATCCTATCCAAATGTACCTGTTGATCCAGCCAAAAGGTAACCGTCCACATCCCGTCATTATGAGCGATATTTGAGTACAATGACTCCATGTCACACGTGACCAAGAATGAGTCATGAGGGAGTGTCGCATCCTGTAAAATTTTAATAAAGTTTTGGTACATAATGATGCACCTTATGCTACTATTAAGGCTTCCTGTCCTTTTGTTGATCTGTAGTCTGGGAAGGGACCAATGTTCAACGCCCCTTCCTAGGCTATTAATATCAACCCCCAGTTGTCTGCCTAGTCTTTGCTGGCTGCTAAAATAGGGGGACGACACATCAATTTTTTGGGGGGGTCCCCATTTTAATAGCCAGTAAATGCTAAGTATATAGCTGGAGTCTGATATTAGTAGCCTGGGCTTAAAACATCAGCCCCAGCTGTCCACTTTTCCTCTGCTGGTTATTAAAATTATGGGGGACCCCAGACATTTTTTTTCAGAAATTTAATAATTTATTAATGAATTACATGAACAGTAAGGTATACACACAAAGCACTGATTATATATCTCACATATTAAAATCTATCTGTATATCTATCTAATATATATATCCATTTATCTGTATATCTATCATCTATATATATATAGCTATCCATATATCTATCTATCCTTATATCTATCTATCCATATACTATCTGTCTATCTATCTATATGCATATCTATCAATCTATCTATCCATATATCTATCATCCATCTATCCATTTATCTGTATATCTATCTATTATCTATATATCTAGCTATCCATATATCTATTTATCTATCCATATATCTATCTATCTATATATCTATCTGTTTATCTATCTATCCATATACTCTCTTTCTATCTATCTATCTGCATATCTATCTATCAATATATCTATCCATATACACTGCTCAAAAAAATAAAGGGAACACTTAAACAACAGAATATAACTCCAAGTAAATCAAACTTCTGTGAAATCAAACTGTCCACATAGGAAGCAACACTGATTGAAAATCAATTTCATGTACAGCAGGCAGAAACGGGCTGCCCCCAACCATCAGCTGCCTATTTGTACCTGGCCGGACACAACACTATAGGGAAGCCCTTTTTTTTAAATTATTTCATGAATTTCATGAAATAATAAAAAAAAAAATACGTTGGGCTTCTCCCTATTTTTGTGTCCAGCCAGGTACAGCAGGCAGGAACGGGCTGCCCCCAACCACTAGCTGCCTAATTGTACCCGGCCGAACACAACAATAAAGGGAAGCCCTTTTTTTTTTAATTATTTTATGAATTTGATGAAATAATTAAAAAAAAAAATACGTGGGGCTTCGCCCTATTTTTGTGTCCAGCCAGGTACAACTAGGCAGCTGGGGGCTGGAATCCGCAGCGCAGGGAGGCCCAAGCTTTCTGCCCCCCCCCCGCTGCGAATTGCAGTCCGCAGCAACCCCAGAAAATGGCGCGTTCATAGAAGCGCCATCTTCTGGCGCTGTACTCAACTCATCCAGGGCCCTGGTGCGGTGGCTCAATGGGTAATAAAGGGGTTAGGGCCAGCTTGGCATTGTCAGCTGGCCCTAAGCCCAAAATTCATGGGGTCACGCCAATATTAGACATGACCACCATGAATTTCTAGTAAAGTATTTAAAAAAACACAACACCCAGAATAAAGTCCTTTAATTGAAATAAACACACAATTTTTTAATGTTCTAAATTAAACCATACTTACCATCACGCCCATTCCAGCTGAAGCCAATGTCTTCTGCAATAAAAGTAAAATAATAAAGCAACCTCATCCTTTCCATGGTTCCCAGGATGGCTCCAGCTCTGCTACATTCACATGACAGGCTGGATCGAAGCCGAAAGCTGCCATCCAGCTTGCCATGCCGCAGACACTGAGAAGCGTAGGAATGCTTGCGCTCCTCAGTGTCTGGCTGTGACGGCATCCAGATGAGCCGAGGTCATGTCCAATGAACTTGGCTCACCTCATGCACGTCACTGACAGCGTGGGAAAATTCTCCTGCGCTTGCAGTGAGCGTGAGAGAATTCTCCTGCGCTCAAGGCAAGCGCAGGAGAATTTTCCCACGCTCACGGTAAGCGCAGGCCAGCATCAGCAAGGGTCTAAAAACTACCAGCCTGACCACCACCAGCATGATCAGGCACATGGCACATGGCAGCAAAGGACCAGTCTTTGCGGATCGAACCCAAGGGTCCAGGAACAGTGTCTGCGTTTGGCACCACTGCTTCTTCCGCTGTTGTGCATGCAAGCCAATCCCCTCCATGGTGCACGTGAAGATGCCTCCTGCCCTGCACCTGTCATTGCACACTCTCAAGTAGCAGCATCAGGAAGCATGTCCATGTCCTTGTCCCAGTGCAGCGTTCAGTTGTTCATACCTCAGTCTTTGGAACACAAGCGCAAATGCACAGCCAATGCCCCACAGGCCACACTACTAAATTCCCACATTTCGCGACTGCTTGCGCTCAAAATGTTGACTTTTAGGCTCATGGAGAAGGAAGCATTCCGCAACCTGATGGCGGTGGCCATCCCTCCTTACTCGGTCCCCAGCCACCAATATTTCTCTTGGTGTGCCATCCACGCATTACACAAGCACTTGCCCGAAAACATTAGCCATGCCCTCAACAATGCAGTTACCGGGAAAGTCCACCTAAACACAGACATGTGGACAAATGCTTGTGGGCAGGGATGGTACATCTCGCTGACGACACAGTGGGTTAACATAGTGGAAGCCGGGACCCAGTCAAACCTTGGGACGGAACAAGTCCTCCCAACGCCAAGGATTGCGGGCACTAGGTCAATCAGGGTTGCCCCACAGTCTACAGCTCCTGTACCTCATCCTCCTCAACCTCCTCCTCCTCTTCAGCCTCCATCTTCGAAATATCCACATTAGTCACAAGCTGGAAGCACTGCAGTACTGCCTTGGCCAAGCGGCAACAGGCTGTGCTGAAGCTAATATGCTTAGGTGACAAACCGCACAATGCTGAAGAGTTGTGGACAGCTCTGAAAGAGCAGGCAGATCTTTGGCTCACACCGCTGAACTTACAGCCAGGCATGGTCGTGTGTAACAATGGCAGTAACCTGGTGGTGGCTCACACACGTACCATGCCTGGCCCATGTGCTTAACCTCGTGGTTCAGCGGTTTCTCAAATCCTACCCGGAGCTGCCGGATCTGCTTATTAAAGTACGCTGCCTGTGTTGCCATTTTAGAAAGTCACCTACAGCATCCGCCACCCTTGCCGTGTTTCAGCAGCGTTTGCAGCTTCCGGCTCACAGACTGGTGTGTGATGTCCCCACGCGTTGGAACTTTACACTGTAGATATTGGGAAGGATTTGTGAGCAGAAGAGGGCAGTTGTTGACTACCAGCATCAACAAGGCCATCAGTATTCAGTTCAGACTCCACACATAAGACCTCAGGAGTGGACATGGATGTCTGACCTATGTACCATCTTCCAAAACTTTGACGACTCCACCAAGATGGTGAGTGGCGATGACGGCATAATTAGTGTCACCATCCCACTTCAAAGAAGATGCACTGGAGGCGGAGCATGATGAGCTGGAGCAAGGAAACATACAGGGTGATTACACACAGCCCAGCCTCATCTCATCCCATGGATTGGGTGATAATGAGGAAAAGGAGGAGGAGGAGGAGGAAGAAAAGGAGATAGTTTCATGCGCTATATAGACGGTACTACCTGCACAACTGTCATACCATCTGTTCAGCGTGGATGGCCTGAGGACAGAGAGGAGGAGGAGGAGAGCATGGTCACTAGTCCTCTTGGTGAGCACACGGAAGTCTTGCCTGTTAGCAGTCTGGCACACATGGCTGAGTTTATGTTACACTGTCGTTCCCATGACCCTCACGTTCTCAAAATTTTGGGTCACAGTCATTACTGGTTGGTGACACTTCTAGACCCACGCTACAAGGTGAACTTTATATCACTTATTCCTGAGGTGGAGAGGTCTACAAAATGGGGCTGTACCAGAAGGCCCTTGTTGCAGAACTATTAAAAAAATTCCCATCTGAAAACGCTGGCGGCAGAGGTCATAGTTCGTTGGACAACCTAGAAGTACAGGCGAGAGAGACACAACTTCAATCCAGCAGAGGCAGGGGAACACTGTCAAAGTTCTAGGAGAATTTTCTGCGCCCCTCCCATCGCACAGGCCCTGAGGCGCGGGGTACTCTCACAAGAAGTGCAAAGTTTGGGAAGATGCTGAGGGAGTACTTTGCCGACCATACTATCCTCCGTGATTCCCCTGTGCCTTATAATTATTGGGTATCCAAGCAAGAATGAACTGGCTCTCTACGCCTTGGAGTTCCTGGCCTGCCCTGCCGCTAGCATTTTATCAGGGAGGGTTTTTAGTGCCGCTGGTGGAATTATAACTGATAAGCGCATCCGCCTGTCAACTGAAAATGCTGACAGGCTGACTCTTATAAAAATGAACAAGGGCTGGATTGGGCTAGACTTCTCAACACCACCAAATGATAGCAGCATAACATAAAATCAAATCCAGTCTCTTTTTTTGGGAGCTGTAATCCCATGCACCTTTTCACACCCACACATGGGTATACGCTTCCTGCTTTTGGCTATTTGCTCTTGTCCTCGTCCTCCTCCTTCTCCTCATCCTCTCCTCATCCTCATCCTCCACCACGATATCACCAGGGTGACCGTGGTCCGTGATGCAACACCCACATAATTTTTTAAAGGGTCTTTATGATGCCTGTAAAAAAAAAAATTATACAGTATGTTCATGTATACCCCCCAGGGGTAAATGTTTGTCAGGCCATAAAACTTAGTGCATGGGCATTACAAGTATAGGAGACCCGCTCCTTTCTAATGGGAACATTTTTTTATGAGGCCCTCCTCCACGTCTCATCCAAGAGGCATCGGAGTGCCTCCCAATTTTTGGCAGCCCTTGCATTCACTGCATAGGCCAACACTATGGGAGACCTACTTCCTAATAATGGGAACATTTTTTCATGAGGCCCTCTACATCTCTTCAAAGGAGCATTTGAGTCCCTCACAATTTTTGGCAACCCTTGCATTCACTCCATAGGCAAACACAATGGGAGACCCACTTCCTAATAATGAGAACATTGTTTTTAGGAGGTTCTCCGACCTCTACGTCTCTTCCAAGGTGAATTGGAGTGCCTCCAAATTTTTGGCAGCTTATACATTCACTGCATAGGCAAACACTATGGGAGACCCACTTCCTATTAATGGGAACATTGTTTTTAGGAGGCTCTCCATCCTCTATGCCTCTTGCAAGGGGCATTGGAGTTCCTCCAAATTTTTGCCAGCCGTTGCTTCACTGCATAGGCAAACAATATGGGAGACCCTCTCCTTTCTAATGGGAATTTGTTGTTACTGTGGCCCTGCTCTATGTGTCTTTAAACTGTTAGTGGGGTTTTCCCTAAATTGTGTCAGCCATTGGACTCACTGCATACCCTATAACTGTTTAGCACACCCTCTCCTTTGTAATGGAAACATGTCATTACTGTGGCCCTGCTCTATGTGTCTTTAAATTGTTAGTGGGGTTTTTCCCAAATTTTGGAAGCCCTTGTAGCCACAGCTTGGTCATTACCACTATAGGAGACATGCTCTTTTATAATAGGAACATTTTTTTACTGAGACCCTCCTCTATGTCTCTTCAAAGGGGTATTGGGTTGCGTCCGAATTTTTGGCAGCCCTTGCAGTCACTGCATACGCAATAACATATAGGAGACCCACTCGCTAATAATGGGAACAACAAAGCATAGCCGACTGATGGCTCTCTTAACAATTGCGAGGGCCAACTGCTGGCATTTAAGAATAGTAAGGGCCGCCAGATGGCCCTATAAAAGTAGGCTTTGTGACTTTCAGATTCCCTCCATCATAAATGAAACAGGATGTGTCTGAAGATGTGTCACATACCACATGGCCAGATAAGGTTGTAAAATGTTAAAATGACATTTCCCCGTGAATGAATTTGTCTTAAAAAATAACGTAAAAAAAAATAATAATTAGGATCTTTCTTTAGTATAAAAATCAGAGTCGCCAATGTAACCTCAATGTAATCACATTGTTCAGCTCCTGCACCTTTTCCTCCATCTCCGAAATGACCACATCAGTCACAAGCTGAAAGTTCTGCAGCACTGCCTTGGCTTAGCGGCAATAGGCTGTGCTAAAGATAACATGCTTAATGCTTAGGTGACAAACCGCCAAGCGCTGCAGAGTTGTTGAAAGCTGTAACACAGCAGCCTGATCTGTGGCTCTCACTGCTGAACATACAGCCTGACATGGTCATGTGTGACAATGGGTGGAACCTGGTGACGGAGAAATGACAGCCGGAGTAGATACGGTTTCCCAAAAGTCAGTACTTTCACCAAGCTAAAAAATATGGCTGTGGTGAAATACAACTTACTGACAAGCTGTGGACTGGCTCCATACTGTCCCTGGCCACATTCACTTGTCCACGTTTTTGTGGTTAGTCGGTCCTTCCCAGTAAGTAAACTGGGGTGGGCACAGGTAATGTTGTAGGACCCGTGCTTATGGAAGAAGGAGACGACACCGGGACAAATAGCGGCAGCTGTGGACTGAGTATGGACACCCGGTCGCCTCTTTCATGAGGTTGTGGACAGCTTCTGCCTCCATGAGCCTAAAAGGCCACATTTCAAGTGCAAGCAGCTTTGTGGTTAGGCGGTCCTTCCCAGTAAGTGCACTGGGGAGGGCATGGGTAATGTTGTGAGACCCTTGCTTGTGGAAGGCGGAGGCGATACTGGGAGAAATAGTGGCGGCTGGGGACCAAGTATATACACCTGGCCGCCGCTGGAATGAGGTTGTGAAAATCTTCCGCCTCCTCGAGCATAAAAGACCACGTTTCAAGTGCAAGCAGCTTTAGAGAACTTCCTGGGAGAAATGACAGCTGGAGTAGATACGGTTGCCCAAGTCCTTTCACTAAGCTAAAGAATATGGCTGTGGTGAAATACAACTCACCGACAAGCTGTGGACTGGCTCCGTACCGTCCCTGGCCACATTCACCTGTACAAGGGTTTGTGGTTAGGCGGTCCTTCCCAGTAAGTAAACTGGGAAGGGCACGGGTAATGTTGTAGGACCCGTGCTTGTGGAAGGCGTAGACAACACAGGGACAAATAGTGGCGGCTGGGGACCGAGTATGGATACCCGGTTGCCACCACCATAAGGTTGTGGACAGCTTCCGCCTCTATGAGCCTAAAAGGCCACATTTCAAGTGCAAGCAGCTGTCAAAAATTTGGTAGTATAATATTGCAGCCTGTGTTGGCTGGCTGCATACTTGCGCTTGTATTCCAAGGAATGGGGTAGGGACAACTAAACGCTGCACTGTCTTTTTAGCACTGTATGCATGTGTCTGATGATGTGTTACACACCACATGGCCAGAAAAGGTTGTAAAATGTTAAAATGACATTTTCCAGTGAATGCATTTGTCTTGGTTGAAAGCAATACAAAAGTGCAAAAACGCATCAAAAAAGCTACGTGTGAACATAGCCCAAGGTGAGGAGGAGCATTTTTGTTTGTGTATATTTATTTTGCCTTATATATAAGTCATTACCCTGGAAAGGATGTTCCTTAACATATTTCCCAGGAAAATCCATTTTGGTTTCGTTTTTGTATGTTTTATTGTGAGTCTGTAAAAGTGGCGTAATACCTCTGACAACATTGTTGACAGCTGTGACCTGGGAGTCAAAAATGCTTCCAGGGGTCTTCCCATGCTGTTCCCATGTCATTTGAGCACTGTTCCCATTGATATGGGCAATTTTTAGGCACTCTGCAGACCGCCAGGGGGAGCCGCCTGAAAAATACTCGAGTTTCCCATTAATTTACACTGGGCTCGTTGCTCGGGTCGAGCACCTGAGTATTCCAATGTGCTCGACCCAATCATCGAGCACCCAAGCATTTTAGTGCTCACCCATCACTACGATCTATCCATATATCTTTCTAGTATCTATTTATAAATCTATTTTCTATCTATCCATTTATCTATTTATTAGTGATGGATGAGCACAAAATGCTCGGGTGCTCGATGCTCGGGTCGAGCACATTGGAATACTCGGGTGCTCGACCCGAGCAATGAGCCCAATGTAAGTCTATGGGAAACTCAAGCATTTTTCAGGCGGCTCCCCCAGGGCGGTCTGCAGAGGGCCTAAAAATTGCCCAAATCGATGGGAACAGTGCTCAAATGACATGGGAACAGCATGGGGAAGACCCCTGGAAGCATTTCTGACTCCCAGGTCACTTCTGTCAACAACGTTGTCAGAGGTATTACGCCACTTTTACGGACTCACAATAAAACATACAAAAACTAAACCAAAATGGATTTTCCTAGGAAATATGTTAAGGAACATCCTTTCCAGGGTAATGACTTGCATATAAAGCAAAATAAATAACCAAAAACAAAAATACTCCTCCACACCTTCGGCTATGTTTACACTTAGCGTTTTTGATGTGTTTTTGCACTTTTGCATTGCTTTCAACCATGACAAATGCATTCACCAGGAAATGTCATTTTAACATTTTACAACTTTATCTGGCCAAGTGGTGTGTGAGATACTATCAGACACATATTGTTTCATTTATGAAGGAGGTACTCTGAAAGTCACAAAGCCTATTTTTATAGGGTCATCAGGCGGCCTTTACTATTCTTAAAGGGCCAGAGTCGACCCTCACTATTCTTAGAGAGCCATCAGCCGGCTATGTTTTATTGCTCCCATTACTAAAGAGTGGGTCTCCTATATCTAGTTATTGTGTATGTAGTGAGTGGCAGGGCTGCCCAAAATTCGGACGCACCCCAATACCCCTTTGAAGAGACTTATAGGAGGGCCTCCTGAAAACAATGTTCCCATTATTAGGAAGTAGGTCTCCCATTGTGTTTGCTTATACAGTGAATGCAAGGGTTGCTAAAAATTTGGAGGCACTCCAATGCCCCTTGGAAGAGACGTGGAGGTTAGAGGACCTCCTGAAAACAATGTTCCCATTATTAGGAAGTGGGTTTCCCATTGTGTTTGTCTATGTAAGGGTTGCCAAAAATTTGGAGGCACTCCAATACCCCTTTGAAGAGACTTACAGGATGGCCTCCTGAAAACAATGTTCCCATTATTATGAAGTAGGTCTCCCATTGTGTTTGCTTATGCAGTGAATGCAAGGGTTGCTAAAAATTTGGAGGCACTCCAATGCCCCTTGGAAGAGATGTGGAGGTCAGAGGGCCTCCTGAAAAAAAATGTTCCCATTATTAGGAAGTGAGTCTCCCATAGTGTTGGCCTATGCAGTGAATGCAAGGGCTGACAAAAATTGTGAGGCACTCCAATGCCCTTTGGAAGAGACGTGGAGGAGGGCCTCATAAAAAATGTTCCCATTAGAAAGGAGCGGGTCTCCTATACTTGTAATGCCCATGCACTAAGTGTATGGGCTGATAAACATTTACCCCTGGGGGGGGTATACATGAACATACTGTATAAAACAATTTTTTTACAGGCGTCATAAACACCGTTTAAAAAAATTATGTGGGTATTGCATCACGGACCACGGTCACCCTGGTGATATGGTGGTGGAGGATGAGGATGAGGAGAAGCAGGAGGACAAAGGCAAATAGCCAAAATCAGGAAGGGTATACCCATGTGTAGGTGGGAAGAGGTGTATGGGAATACAGAAAGAGTTAGTATTTCAGCTCACCTGTTAAACTGCATGGTCCAAAAGCTAGCATAAGTATGTCCAAAAAAATTGACCAGCAGAAGGGCTTGCAATAAAATCCATAGATTTATTGTTGAATTCTTTGTACAAGAGTAAAAAACACCAAGCAGTGTGCACATAAAATCACATAGGAAAGAAACACAGGTTATGCGTTTCTGGTCCTTAGTCTCTACCTGAATATAAAACATATTGCATGAACTTTTATAGGGAAATACCTAAACCACAAACAGATACCTCCCCACATAGGGTTGAGCTGAAATACTACAGGTGAACAAATCAGTAAATGCAAATAAACACAATGGGGCATATAAGAACGGTGAGGGAAAAAGAAAAAAAAACAGTATCTATAATAATACACAAATGCACATAAGCGCAATACAAAAAACATATACAAATACACCAGATAATCGATGGACACAATATCATAAACAAAAGACAATATATGATAAATAAAAAAAAATTTCATTTCCTTTTTTTTTTTTCTCTTTCCTCCTTTTTTCCTTCTTTTTTTTCCAGAATCAATAATGCAAGATTAAATCAGTGCGCTTATTCAACCCATATGGGTACGAAGTATTCATCATAAGAATCCAGTACGCTTCTCGGTTTAATAATGCTCTTCTCCAATCTCCGCCCCTACGTTCAATGAAATAAAAAATCAGTGTGGAAAGATCTTCAAAATGCACCTGAAAAAAGTGTTTAGAAAGGTTAGAGGGATTATTTGCATCCAGATTACTCGCATCACGTATATGTTCCCTCATACTTTGTTTCACTTTCCTAGTTGTACATCCAATATATGATAGCTCACAGGCTGTACATGTTGCTTGATACACAGCATAGTTAGAGTTACAGTTAACAAACTGCTTAATAAACACCAACTCATGATTTATGCCATAATGAAATGATATAGTTTTCTGGGCATATTTACAGCAAGGACATTTTAAATAGCCACATTTGTGGAACCCTTTCACACTGAGCCACGTCTAGCTGAAAATCCACAGCCATCCGACAATGATTTTAGAAATTAACTCATCCTGCAGCAAAATAGGTAAATGTCTATTAACAATTGCTTTCACTTTGTTATATTCAGCACTGAAAGTAGTGATAAAACTCATAGAATTACAGGCTGTTTTTCCTGGTCTATCCTTCAGCAAATCCTACCTAGGGATTTTTTCCACCTTGTCAATCGCTCGTTTAAGCATCCAATCTTGGTATCCCTACTTGCTAAGTCTATTACAAACAGATTTTTTCTCTTTTTCATATAAATCTGCCTCAGAACAATTTCTGCGTGCCCTTATTAAGTCACCTACAGGCACCCCTTTGATCGTATAGATGTAGTGGCATGATCTTGCATTTAGAACAGTATTTCCTGCTATCTCCTTCCTAAATATCTGGGTAATAACAGTTTTCTATCTGAGCATCACCTATCAGGATTAGATCCAGGAATTCCAGACATCTTGGATTCCACTTATATGTACATTTTAAAGAAAATTCATTATAATTCAGATAATCCACAAATTCTGAAATCTCAGAAACCTCACCATTCCAGATAATAATAATATCATCCATATATCTTGCAAACCATAAAATTCTATCTGCAAAAGGATTAGTACTTGAAAAAAAAATATTTTTCTTCCGAAACTGCAACATATAAACACGCAAAAGATGGTGAGTGTTTCACACCCATAGGGGATCCCACAGTTTGTAAATAATATTTATCCATAAATAGTAAATAATTATGTTTTAACAAAAATTACAGGGCCAAAAGGATGAAATTATTCAGATCTTCACTATATAAGGAATATCTATCCAAAAATACTGACATTGTTTGCACTCCCAATTCATGGGGAATGCACGAATATAAGGATTCTATATTGCAGCTGATCCACATGAAATCTGAACTCCACGACATAGATGCAACATTGTTCAAAACCTGCTTTGTATCACGTAAATAACCAGGACAGATTGATAATAATGGTTGAAGCAATGAATCCACCCACTGACATACATTCTCGTTCAAAGAACCAATACCCGTTCTTGTGAAGCTTGGGGAGGGAATGGAACACAGGCACCACAGGGTTAACAACATATAGATAATCAAACTGTTTTTTAGAGATTACCGAAAGTGAAATACCTTCCATCAATAAATCAAAGAATTCCTTCTGAAAAACAATTGTAGGGTCATTAGACAATGATGCATATGTTACATCATCATATTTTTATTCAATATGGTGTACAAACCCATATCTAAAAGCACAACCGAACCCCCCTTATCCGCCGCTCTTATAGTAAGGTCCGGATGCTTTTCTAAATCATATATAGCTCTCTTTTCCACTGCAGAAATATTACCAAAATAATTACTGTTTACTTCACCATGTAATTTGATTAATTCCTTTTGTACCATCTCCTGAAAATTATCCATTACTTTAGACCTAGTTTGAATAGGATAAAAAGATGGATTTTTAAGCCTAAAACTCTCTGAGCTATTGATTTCATTATCATTTCCTCTCTGAATTTCCCTGTCTAAAAGACTAAGATTACTACACACGATCTGTTCCTAAAAATTACATACCATCATGTTATCATTATCCGAAGAAACCAATCTACTAATGCCCTCTACCAAGCTACCTTCATTACACTCTGAATTCTGTTCCTGCAAAAAATGTTTTTTTACAGTTATAGCCCCTACAAAAAGATTGACATCTAAGATAGTCTTATATAAATCAAAATAATGTGTCGGTGCAAAGCTTAACCCCCTCGATAACACTGAAATTTGTGATTGACTTACAATATAGGAAGATAAATTAACAACATTAAAGTCCTCTACTTCTTTTTCCTCAGGGGGTATCTTCCTCCTGTGCCTCCTGCCCCCTCTCCTTCCCCGTTTTTTGATGGTCTTGTTCAAGGAGGTCTTGAATAGTACGAAAGCAGAGTATCCACAGTCTCCTCCACATCTGATTCTCCTTCTTGATTTGAACCACCCTCAGAGCTTTCTATTTCTGTAGAGCAAAAGTTAACCATTAGACGTTGTCTAGAACGCTGAAATTCATATGGTGAATGATCTCGGTTTTTATAATTATTGCTGTTGCCAATCCTGTTTTTGAGGATAGACTTTGGAGAAAAATACCCTCGATCCCATCTTCCCCATTCATAAACACATTTACTATCATAGTTATTCTTGTTTCTCTTAAATTTCTGTTCCTTTGTTGCAATAATTTTGTCTTCCAGTTTTTGAATATTTTTCTTGATTTTATCATCCAAGTCTTTTAAATCCCAGTTGTTAACTGGGTAAGGTAACAGCTTATCCTGCAGCGAATTAATATCCCTCTTAATATTCTTTAGGGAATCCTCTTCATGTTTAATAATTAATGACATTAATCTCAAGGAACATTCAGATAAAATTATATTCCAGTCTTCCACAAATGATTCTGAATACACTGTAGTGGGAACTGGGAATACACCTCCCAAAAAAAGACACTGGGTTTGAGTTTGCTACACTGCTATCATTCGGTGGTGTTGAGAAGCCTGGCCCAATCCAGCCCTTGTTCATTTTTATAACAGTCAGCCTGTCAGCATTTTCAGTTGACAGGCGGATGCGCTAATCAGTTATAATTCCACCAGCGGCACTAAAAACCCGCTCTGATAAAACGCTAGTGGCAGGGCAGGCCAGGAACTCCAAGGCGTAGAGAGCCAGTTCCACATATCCAGCTTGGATACCCAATAATTATAAGGCACAGAGGAATCACGGAGGATGTTGATACAGTCGGCAAGGTACTCCCTCAGCATCTTCCCAAACTTTGCACTCCTTGAAAGCGTACCCCACGCCTCAGGGTCTGTGCGATGGGAGGGGCTGAGAAAATTCTCCCAGAACTTTGACAGTGTTCCCCTGCCTCTGCTGGATTGAAGTTGTGTCTCTCTCGTCTGTACTCCTTGGTTGTCCAACGAACTGTTACCTCTGCCGCCAGCGTTTTCAGATGGGAATTTTTTTAATAGTTCCGCAACAAGGGCCTTCTGGTACTGCTCCATTTTTGTAGATCTGTCTGCCTCAGGAATAAGAGATATAACGTTCTCCTTGTAGCAAGAGTCTAGAAGTGTCACCATCCAGTAATGACTGTCACCCAAAATTTTGAGAATGCAAGGGTCATGGGAAAGGCAGCGCAACATAAACTCAGCCATGCGTGCCAGACTGCTAACAGGCAAGACTTTCATGTCCTCACCAAGAGGATGAGTGACCATGCTCTCCTCCTCCTCTCTGCCCTCAGGCCAACCACGCTGAACAGACGGTATGACAGTTGTGCAGGTAGTACCGTCTATAGGGCATGAAAATGTTCCTCCTCCTCTTCCTCATTGTCACCCAATCCACATTGGGATGAGATGAGGCTGGGCTGTGTGTAATCACCCTGTATGGTCCCTTGCTCCATCTCATCGTGCTCCACCTGCAATGCATCCTCTTTGATTGTGAGAACAGAGCATTTCAGAAGACAGAGAAGCGGGATGGTAATGCTAATTATGGTGTCATCGCCGCTCACCATCTTGGTGGAGTCGTCAAAGTTTTGGAGGATGGTACATATGTCTGACATCCATGTCCACTCCTGAGGTCTTATGTGTGGAGTCTGAACTGAATACCGATGGCCTTGTTGATGCTGGTACTCAACAACTGCCCTCTTCTGCTCACAAATCCTTCCCAACATCTGCAGTGTAGAGTTCCAACACGTGGGGACATCACACACCAGTCTGTGAGCCGGAAGCTGCAAATACTGCTAAAACACGGCAAGGGCGGCGAAAGCTGTAGGTGACTTTCTGAAATGGGCACACAGGCGGCGTTCTTTAACAAGAAGATCCGGCAGCTTCGGGTAGGATTTGAGAAACTGCTGAACCACGAGGTTAAGCACATGGGCCAGGCATGGTACGTGTGTGAGCTAGCCTCGCCTCACAGCCACCACCAGGTTCCGGCCATTGTCACACACGACCATGCCTGGCTGTTGGTTCAGCGGTGTGAGCCAAAGATCTGCCTGATCATTCAGAGCTGTCTACAACTCTTCAGCATTGTGTGGTTTGTCACCTAAGCATATTAGCTTCAGCACAGCCTGTTGCCGCTTAGCTGAGGCAGTGCTGCAGTGCTTCCAGCTTATGACTGATGTGGTCATTTCAGAGATGGAGGCTGTAAAGGAGGAGGAGGCTGAGGAGTATGAAGTGCAGGAGCTGTAGACTGTGGGGGCAACCCTGATTGACCTAGTGCCCGCAATCCTTGGCGTCGGGAGGACGTGTTCCGTCCCAAGGTCAGACTGGGTCCCGGCTTCCACTATGTTAACCCACTGTGTCGTCAGCGAGATGTACCATCCCTGCCCACAAGCACTTGTCCACTTGTCCGTGGTTAGGTGGACTTTCCTGGTAACTGCGTTGTTGAGGGTGCGGCTAATGTTGTGGGACACGTGCTTGTGTAATGCAGGGACGGCACACCAAGAGAAATAGTGGTGATTGGGGACCGAGTACCAAGGGATGTCCACCGCCATCAGGTTGCAGAATGCTTCCGTCTCCACGAGCCTTAAAGGCAACATTTCGAGTGCAAGCAGTCGTGAAATGTGGGAATTTAATAGTGTGGCCTGTGGGGCGTTGGCTGCGTATTTGCGCTTGCGTTCCAAGGACTGGGGTATGGACAACTGAACGCTGCGCTGGAACAAGGATGTGGACATGCTTCCTGATGCTGCTACTTAAGAGTGTGCAACGACAGGTTCAGGGCAGGAGGCATCTTCGCATGCACCATGGAGAGGGGATTGGCTTGCATGCACAACAGCGGAAGAAGCAGTGGTGCCACCTGCAGACACTGTTCCTGGACCCTGGGGTTCGGCCCACAAAGTCGGGTGCTTTGTTGCCATGTGCCTGATCATGCTGGTGGTGGTCAGGCTGCTAGTTTTGCCACCCCTGCTAATGCTGGCCTGGCAGGTGGTGCAAATGGCCTTTTTGGGGTTATCAGCAGAGTCTTTAAAAAACTACCAGACTTGGGAAGACCTAACAGTTGTACTGGCAACTTCCTTTGTGCTGGTGTTACGGGGAACAGTTGCCTGCCTTCTGTCTGCGGCTACCACACTGCGTCTTGCTGCCTGTTGGGGTGCTCTGCCTCCCTCCCCCTGTGTGCTGCTGTCCTCGCTCTGCATATCCTCTTGCCAAATTGTGTCAGTTACTATATCATCCATCACCTCGTCTTCCACTTCCGCACCCTGGTCCTCCTCCTGACTTTCTGGCAATTGTGTCTCATCATCATCCACCTCTTGTGACACTTTCCCACTGTCGCCTTCGTGTGACCGTGGCTGCTCAAATATTTGGGCATCGCTACATGCGATCTCCTCTTGCCCCGCTTCATGTGGACCGGGCGAGTGGCCCAAATCTATAAATGGAAAAGTGAACAGCTCTTTGGAGTGTCCAACTGTGGGATCAGTTGACTCTGGGAACTCGGCATGGTGGGAGGAAGGAGGTTCAGGGTGAGGAATATGCGTCCAGACTCATGGCTGCTGAGACTTGACCGTTTGGAAGACAGGGTGGTGGTGGTGGCAAAGTGACTGGAATCATTATCCACTATCCAACCAACAACCTTTTGACACTGCTCTGGGTTCAATAGTGGTGTGTTCTGCGGTCCCCTAAGAATTATGACAGGAAGGTTAGGCGAGAAGATGTGGGTGTTTTTTGTGGCACAATTTCAGCTTGCCCACGGCCTCGGCCTCAGCTTCTGCATGCACCACACCCATCACGTCCAGTTCCCCGTCCCTTGCCAAAGGCCTTGCCCATTTTAAATGGAGGACAATAACTATTTTGAACAGCAAACCGGTGTCAAAAACTTTGCTGACACACTGAAAAAAAAATTAGAATGGAGGCTAGAAATGGCAGAATTTTCTGAAAACGTACAGTACAGACCAAAAGTTTGGACACACCTTCTCATTTAAAGATTTTTCTGTATTTTCTTGACTATGAAAATTGTACATTCACACTGAAGGCATCAAAACTATGAATTAAGACATTTGGAATTATATAGGTAACAAAAAAGTATGAATCAACTGAAAATATGTCTTATATTCTAGGTTCTTCAAAGTAGTCACCTTTTGCTTTGATGACTGCTTTGCACAATCTTGGCATTCTCTTGATGATTTTCAAGATGTAGTCACCGGAAATGGTCTTCCAACAATCTTGAAGGAGTTCCCAGAGATGCTTAGCACTTGTTGGCCCTTTTGCCTTCAGTCTGCGGTCCAGCTCACCCCAAACCATCTCGATTGGGTTCAGGTCTGGTGACTGTGGAGGCCAGGTCATCTGGCGTAGCACCCCATAACTGTCGTTCTTGGTCAAATAGCCCTTACACAGCCTGGAGGTGTGTTTGGGGTCATTGTCCTGTTGAAAAATAAATGATGGTCCAACTAAATGCAAACCGGATGGAATAGCATGCCGCTGCAAGATGCTGTGGTAGCCATGCTGGTTCAGTATGCCTTCAATTTTGAATAAATCCCCAACAGTGTCACCAGCAAAGCACCCCCACACCATCACACCTCCTCCTCCATGCTTCACGGTGGAAACCAGGCATGTAGAGTCCATCCGTTCACCTTTTCTGCGTTGCACAAAGACACGGTGGTTGGAACCAAAGATCTCAAATTTGGACTCATCAGACTAAATCACAGATTTCCACTGGTCTAATGTCCATTCCTTGTGTTCTTTAGCCCAAACAAGTCTCTTCTGGTTGTTGCCTGTCCTTAGCAGCTGTTTCCTAGCAGCTCTTTTACCATGAAGGCCTGCTGCACAAAATCTCCTCTTAACAGTTGTTGTAGAGATGTGTCTGCTGCTAGAACTCTGTGTGGCATTGACCTGGTCTCTAATCTGAGCTGCTGTTAACCTGCGATTTCTGAGGCTGGTGACTCAGATAAACTTATCCTCAGAAGCAGAGGTCTTCCTTTCCTGGGGCGGTCCTCATGTGAGCCAGTTTCTTTGTAGCGCTTGATGGTTTTTGCAACTGCACTTGGGGACACTTTCAAAGTTTTCCCAATTTTTCGGACTGACTGACGTTCATTTCTTAAAGTAATGATGGCCACTTATTTTTCTTTACTTAGCTGCTTTTTTCTTGCCATAATACAAATTCTAACAGTCTATTCAGTAAGACTATCAGCTGTGTATCCACCAGACTTCTGCACAACACAACTGATGGTCCCAACCCCATTTATAAGGCAAGAAATCCCACTTATTAAACCTGACAGGGCACACCTGTGAAGTGAAAACCATTTCCGGTGACTACCTCTTGAAGCTCATCAAGAGAATGCCAAGAGTGTGCAAAGCAGTCATCAAAGCAAAAGGTGGCTACTTTGAAGAACCTAGAATATAAGACATATTTTCAGTTGTTTCACACTTTTTTGTTAAGTATATAATTCCACATGTGTTAATTCATAGTTTTGATGCCTTCAGTGTGAATGTACAATTTTCATAGTCATGAAAATACAGAAAAATCTTTAAATGAGAAGGTGTGTCCAAACTTTTGGTCTGTACTGTATATGTGATCCGTGTGATGGACAAATCACAGTTTTAAATACCTGGTCTGTAGGTAACTATTTTGAACAGCAAACCGGTGTCAAAAACTTTGCTGACACACTGAAAAAAAATTTGAATGGAGGTCAAAAATGTCAGTATTTTCAGCGCAATTATATGTGATCCGTGTGACAGACAAACCATAGTTTTAAATAGCTGGATTTTTAGCGCTGTAATATGTAAAGGACCTGGCTGTAGCATAGTAAAGATCCCTCAGGACCTCTTCCAATATCCACACAAATAGTTTTGTCAGAAGATAGCAAAATTGGGGATTTAAAACGTAACTTTTACTGAGTATTTTTCTTAAAAAGAGAATTTTTTTGGTAGACAAACATATTAAAATTATAAGAGAGAACTGACTGATGACCCTTGTCCCTGTAAGAGTACAATTATTGATAGTGGTCAAAATTATTAGGGTCTCAATACACACAAGTCCATATGGTGAACAAACTCAATACATATAACATTTGAGTATCCAAAGGATTAAATAAGAAAGATCTCACCCATATTCGGCTTTGTCCTCTATGTCCTTTGTACCTCCTCAGGATTACCTGTTAGTGGTGGAGTTCTCATCGTTTATTGTCCCTGCCAGTCCCTATAACTTAGAGATGGCCCTGAGACCCCAAGAACTCCCGCCCTTACAAGGGCAGTCCACAGCTGACCCTGTACTAGTACAGCCCTGAACTAGCCCTATTAGTGCCTCCCGACTCGTTTCTTCAGGATTCTGAGTCTTCAGGGGATTGGCACATGCATCTCCACATCGGGAATAAGGGAAAAAGACCCACCCTCCAGATTATGGATGGGATAAACAGATAGTTGAGTATTAAAAAGAGCACTCATTATATAGGGCAGTTTAAAGTGGGAACCTCCCTCACTCCATATGTTTCCATACCAAGATTGGATCAATTTCAAATAATAACACCCTCAAGGGCCAATCAGAGAAATGTCCTACCCTCAAAAATGGTCCTATTTGGGTATATTGCTTAATCAAAATCAAATTGTTCCACATGACACCTAGGATTCGTAGTCTATATGTTCTGGACATAGTGTAGAATGCAAGAGTGCGTTCCACACACTGTAATTGGTGTTGTGACGCTCGGAGCCCTAACCCTGGGAAGATGGGCAGGGGTGGACCTACCGCCCGTGCAGCCGGTTCATTGAACGGGGCCCCCGAGGGAGAGGGGGCCCCTCCAGCCTTCAGCAGGGCCGCCATCAGGGCATGACTGCCCTGACTCCAGCATGTGGCCCGGGCTGTCGGGGCCCCCTCGGAGCCCCGTTGGGGCCCCCCTCTTGTGCGTCTCCTCATGGGGTCCCTCCCCCAGGACCCCTCGCCGTCACATGACCGGAGATGTCCCTGCGCTCAGCATGGGCCCCCGGCCCCATGCTGAGCGCAGGGACATCTCCGGTCATGTGAATGCGCCGTCACAATACTTACCCCTCCCCGTGCCTCCGCAGCGTCTTCCGCGTCCTCTGACTGTGACCTCTCAGGTCAGAGGGCGCGGTGATATGTTTACACCGTGCGCGATCTCTCCTCAGCTGTCACAGCCAGAGGACGCGGGCGACGCTGTGGAGTCTGGATCAGCATCAGATGAGAAGCGAGGTGAGTATTTGATTTTTTTTTTTATGTATGGGGGCATGGGGCATTATATGGTGGGGGGAGAGTGGGCGTGACATCCTGCATGGGGCATTATATGGGGGGTGACATACCGCATGGGGCATTATATGGGGTGGGTGGTGTGACATACTGCATGGGGCATTATATGGGGTGGGGGGTGTGACATACTGCATGGGGCATTATATGGGGTGGGGGTGTGACATACTGCATGGGGCATTATATGGGGTGGGGGGTGTGACATACTGCATGGGGCATTATATGGGGTGGGGGGTGTGACATACTGCATGGGGCATTATATGGGGTGGGGAGTGTGACATACTGCATGCATTATATGGGGTGGGGTGTGTGACATACTGCATGGGGCATTATATGGGGTGGGGGGTGTGACCTACTGCATGGGGCATTATAAGAGGGGAAGGGGGGAAGTGACATCCTGCATGGGGCTTTATATGGGGGGTGTGACATACTGCATGGGGCATTATATGGGGTGGGGGGTGACATACTGCATGGGGCATTATATGGGGTGGGGGGTGTGACCTACTGCATGGGGCATTATAAGAGGGGAAGGGGGGAAGTGACATCCTGCATGGGGCATTATAAGAGGGGGAGGGGGGAATTGGCATCCTGCATGGGGCTTTATATGGGGGAGGGGGGAATTGACATCCTGCATGGGGCTTTATATGGGGGAGGGGGGAATTGACATCCTGCATGGGGCATTATTTGGGGGTGGGGGGTGTGACATCCTGTATGGGGCATTATAAGAGGGGGAGGGGGGGAAGTGACATCCTGCATGGGGCATTATATGGGGGTGGGGAGGAGTGTGACATCCTGCATGGGGCATTATAAGAGGGGAAGGGGGGAAGTGACATCCTGCATGGGGCATTATAAGAGGGGGAGGGGGGAATTGACATCCTGCATGGGGCATTATAAGTAGGGTGGGTGTGTGACATACTGCATGGGCCATCATAAGAAGGGGGGGTGACCTCCTGCATGGGGCATTATAAGGGAGGGGGTGGTCTGACATACTGCATGGAGCATTGAAAAGGGGGGAAGTGACATCCTGCAAGGGGCATTATATAGGGGGGAGAGGTGACATCCTGCATGGGGCATTTTATGGGGGGTAGAGGTGACATCCTGCATAGGGCATTAAAAGGGGGGTGTCATCCTGCATGGGGCATTATAAGGGGGGAACAGCCTGCATGGAGCGTTAGATGGGGGCCAATATTCTGTATGGAGTGTTATATGGGGGACAGTATCCTGCATGGAGCGTTATATGGGGACCAGTATCCTGTATGGAGCATTATATGGGGACCAGTATCCTGTATGGAGCATTATAAGGGGGTCAGTATCCTGTATGGAGCATTATATGGTGCCCATAATACTGTATGGAGGACTATACTGTCCGGTCTGCACTGTGCGCTGTGAGGATTCGCCGGTTTCTGAGCTATTGTAGAATTTACAATAGATATTGCTCGTGTAATGGGGCATTATAAGGAGGGAACAGCCTGCATGGAGCGTTATATGGGGGCCAATATTCTGTATGGAGCGTTATATGGGGGACAGTATTCTGTATGGAGCGTTATATGGGGGCCAGTATTCTGTATGCAGTGTTATATGGGGACCAGTATCCTGTATGGAGCATTATATGGGGACGAGTATCCTGTATGGAGCATTATAAGGGGGTCAGTATCCTGTATGGAGCATTATATGGTGCCCATAATACTGTATGGAGGACTATACTGTCCGGTCTGCACTGTGCGCTGTGAGGATTCGCCGGTTTCTGAGCTATTGTAGAATTTACAATAGATATCGCTCATGTAATGTAGTAAGTGAAATCCCTGGCCTTGTACTATATATATATATATATATATATATATATATATATATATATATATATACACTGCTCAAAAATATAAAGGGAACACTCAAATAACACATCCTAGATCTGAATGAATGAAATCTTCTCATTGAATACTTTCATTGAATGTGCTGACAACAAAATCACACAAAAATCATCAATGGAAATCAAATTTATTAACCAATGGAGGCCTGGATTTGGAGTCACCCCCAAAATTAAAGTTGAAAAACACACTACAGGCGGATCCAACTTTGATGTACTGTCCTTAAAACAAGTCAAAATGAGTCTCAGTATTGTGTGTGGCCTCCACGTGCCTGTATGACCTCCCTACAATGCCTGGGCATGCTCCTGATGAGGTTGCGGATGGTCTCCTGTGGGATCTCCTCCCAGACCTGGACTAAAGCATCCGCCAACTCCTGGACAGTCTGTGGTGCAACGTCACGTTGGTGGATGGAGAGAGACATGATGTCCCAGATGTGCTCAATCGGATTTAGGTCTGAGGAACGGGCGGGCCAGTCCATAGCTTCAATGCCTTCATCTTGCAGGAACTGCTGACACACTCCAGCCACATGAGGTCTGGCATTGTCCTGCATTAGGAGGAAGCCAGGGCCATCCGCACCAGCATATGGTCTCACAAGGGGTCTGAGGATCTCATCTCGGTACCTAATGGCAGTCAGGCTACCTCTGGCGAGCACATGGAGGGCTGTGCGGCCCTCCAAAGAAATGCCACCCCACGCCACTACTGACCCACTGCCAAACCGGTCATGCTGAAGGATGTTGTAGGCAGCAGATCGCTCTCCACGGCGTCTCCAGACTCTGTCACGTCTGTCACATGTGCTCAGTGTGAACCTGCTTTCATCTGTGAAGAGCACAGGGCGCCAGTGGTGACTTTGCCAATCCTGGTGTTCTGTGGCAAATGCCAAGCGTCCTGCACGGTGTTGGGTTGTGAGCACAACCCCCAACTGTGGATGTCGGGCCCTCATACCACCCTCATGGAGTTGGTTTCTAACCGTTTGTGCAGACACATGCACATTTGTGGACTGCTGGAGGTCATTTTGCAGGGCTCTGGCAGTGCTCCTCCTGTTCCTCCTTGCACAAAGGCAGAGGTAGTGGTCCTGCTGCTGGGTTGTTGCCCTCCTACGGCCCCCTCCACGTCTCCTGGTGTACTGGCCGGTCTCCTGGTAGCGCTTCCAGCCTCTGGACACTGCGCTGACAGACACAGCAAACCTTCTTGCCACAGCTCGCATTGATGTGCCATCCAGGATGAACTGCACTACCTGAGCAACTTCTGTGGGTTGTAGAGTCCGTCTCATGCTACCACTAGTGTGAAAGCACAACCAACATTCAAAAGTGACCAAAACATCAGTCAGAAAGCATTGGTACTGAGATGTGGTCTGTGGTCCCCACCTGCAGAACCACTCCTTTATTGAGGGTGTCTTGATAATTGCCATTAATTTCCATCTATTGTCTATTCCATTTGCACAACAGCATGTGAAATTGATTGTCAATCAGTGTTGCTTCCTAAGTGGATGGTTTGATTTCACAGAAGTTTGATTTACTTGGAGTTATATTCTGTTGTTTAAGTGTTCCCTTTATTTTTTTGAGCAGTGTATTTCTCTGTGGTATCTGTGCATCATGAATCATGGTATGTGTTAAAGGGGCCCACTGAAATTCTGCCGCCCAGGGCCCACAAAAACCTGGAGCCGGCCCTGGGGGTAAGTATAACAAGTTTTATTTTTTTTTAAACAGAATTAATTAACTAGGAGTGGGGGGAATCAGAGATGCACGGGGGGATGAGAGATGCATGGGAGGGGGGGCCTTCATGCCCCCTATGATATGAAGGGCAGGGGGGGGCCCCAAAAAATTCTTGCACAGGGGCCCACTACAGTCTGTGTCCGCCCCTGAAGATGGGGTATTACTCGGAGCCGGATCCTATGTCGTTGGTGGGGTGCAGCCGTGGCCTGGACCCGTTCCGTGCCCAGGTCCGTCACATTAAAAAGGATTTAATGGACTATCAGGGTTGAGTGGTTGCTATCGACTACACCACCCATGGTACCTGGTGAAGGCCACCAGCGCTGCTACAGTCCTCCGAGGCGGGTTGTTGTGGTAGCCAAAGTTGTTACTACTCCCCACAGGCGGGCAGGGCCTCGGGGCAGAGACAAGGATGGAAAGGGTTGTAGTGTAGGAGGTCTGGTGCTGCGTAGTGCGGTGCCGTGCAGAAATAAAGAGTCCGGAGGCCACAGGGGTTGACTTCCAGTTTTTTTTTTACTCATGGTGGAGAGTACAGCTGCAAGGCTTCTCCTTGCTTCTCGCGGAGTTCTGCGGTCACCAGGGACGGGGTCCGACAACCTTCGAATAATTCAAGTGTTCAATCAGAACCCCTCACCAGAGTGTTCCTAGACTTCAGACTGGGTCCTTTCCTGTCTGTGTGTGTGTAGATAGGCCGGGTCTCCCTCTGGACTTCGCTCAGAAAAAGGGTACGGGTGTCGGGGGCCGGTACCCCTCTTGCAGCCGGAATCCCTCTGACTAGGCCAGAATAGCGAGGACAGGTGGCGTATACCGCTCCGTCTGCATCCCCCTGGGATCCTTTTGTGGTGGAGCTACACTCCTAAGCTCCAGGCCTTCTTGGCTATGGTCCTTGACCGGGTAGAGACATACATTAACTCCAACCTGCCCCTCGACTCAAGGCCAGTGTACGAGGGCCGTGTCTCCATCCGCTGCAGGTTCACCCAGAATCCACGATCAGGGATGGAGATCACAATCAAAGAACCATGAGCCCAAGATGGCTGTTTATTAAATATGAAATACTAAGTGTAACTAAATGTGAGTCCTCCACCCTCGCCCACTAATTGGTTCCCCCTATCTCTTGGTTCCCCAGTCTCCCAATTTCCAGTAGGGGCAGCACTCTAGTGCTTACTAGCCCCCTCTGGTGGGAGAAGTGTGGTGTTGGATGTGGAGGTGGGGTCCTGACCATTGCACCGTCCTTACCTCGAAGGAGGAACACCACACCCCATTGAAAAGGTGCAGCATCCCTGTGGCGGTCGAACCCTCAGGGGCGCCACAGTGTCATTTCCGGTGCGCGTACGGGAGGAAAGACGTCATATCCGGTGTGTCATCGACCAATGTCACATCCTGTTCAGGTGGAACGCAATACGCGTACTGTGCGTTCCACCTGTGCGAGTCGCCGTCACATCCGGTGCATCATTACGACCAACGTCACCTCCTGTCCAGGTGGAACGCATCGCACGCACTGTGCGCTCCACCTATGTGAATTGACGTCACATCCTATTTTGTGGAACGCATCATGTGCTTCACATCATATTGGGCCCCATAAACATAGGACTCAGTTGCGTGTTGACGCCCCAGTGGACACAACCCACATGTCGCTCCAGCATCCATCAGTGTGGCGGGGGCCGTGGTCCAACAACGTATTGTCGCCCCCAAATCGCCACATGTGCACATTGCCATTATACACATAAAGGGGCCTGCATTACCTAATTTGAAATACATTTCAGGCACCTTATATATCAATGTTATATTGATTAGAACATGGACTATATAGATACTTTCTCAATTCATAATTAGGAAGGAACCAATTCTGAATCATATTCCATAAAAGGCAATTATATCTTTAAAAAAAGGGTATATTAAAGTTGGGTTCTGTCCAGACATATTTAAAATTAGGTGTATATTCAGAAAATATTAAATAAAGCAGCTGTATGTTAGTTGCTCATTGAGTCCCTGAGGGAATATGGTCTTTAACCGAAAAATCCACTTTGATTCTTTCTGTAAAAGTAGACGGTCCCAATCCCCCCCCCCTCCCCCGATATGGTTTAGCCACTTTCTCAATGCCTATGAACTTAAACACAGTTTTGTTACCACCATGGAATTCATTGACCTGCCTAGCTATAGGGGTGTCTCTTTTATGTATAATGTCACCAATATGTTCACCCACTGTGCGCCTTAGTTCTCGTCTCGTTTTTCCTATATACTCAAGGCCACATTCGCAGGTGCCCTTGTAGATGACGCCCTGTGTTTGGCAGTTGATGAAATCCATGATGGCAAATTCCTTATCCACATTAGTACCAGTGAAGGTTTTGGCATTAGTCATGGAAGTACAGGCAACACAGTTTCCTTTTAAGTCAGATTTAAGCCACGTTTCATTTCAAGGGGCCGAAAAATGGCTATGCACCAATCTATCTCGCAATGAGCGACCCCTCTTATAGGTGATGTGTGGATAGCCCCCTAAAAAGGGGGATATATCCTCATCCATATCCAGGATGGGCCAATGTTTTTGGAGAATCTGCTTGACCTCCGTTGCTTCATTGCTAAATGTGGTAATGAATCTCACAACATTATCATTTTCAGGCCGCTTTTTTGGTGTCAAGAGATCAGTTCTATTGACTTTTTTAGTGGTATTAAATGCATCATAGAGAACCTTTTTGTGATAGCCCCTTTCCACAAATCTACTACCCAAATCATCTGCCTGTTGTTTAAAGGTCTTATCATTTGAGCAATTCCTGCGAATACGTAAGTACTCTTTTCTAGGAATCCCCCTTTTTAAGGGGGTGGGGTGACTACTTTCCCAATGCAACAGATCATTTGTTGCTGTCGGCTTTCTATAAGTGCAGGTCTCAAGACAACCATCCTCAGTTTTTATGATGAGGATATCAAGAAATGGCAGACATGTGGGACTATGCTCACTGGTAAATCTCAAATCCAATAGAATTGATATTGAGGTCCTCAACAAAGATCATGAATTCTTCCAGGGTCCCTTTCCAAATTAGGAATATATCATCAATGTAGCGTGCCCACATGTCCACCATTTCAACAAATCGGGGGCCGTTTTCACCGAAGACTGTGACTTCCTCCCACCAGCCCAGGATAAAATTTGCATACGATGGGGCACAAGGGCTACCCATCGCAGTGCCCCTGAGCTAGTGGAAGTACTTAAGGTCAAAGGTAAAAGAGTTTTTTGTGAGACAAAAATGCAATGCCTTTAAAATGAAATCACTGTGTGCCTGACATCGTATACTCCTTTTAGAGAGATAATGTTTAGCTGCCATAATACCCATCTGATGTGGAATTGAGGAATAAAGAGCCTCAACGTCAATACTGGCCAGAATCATATTCGGACCGATCGTCAGACCTTCCAGTTTCAAAAGGAGGTCTGCAGTATCATGGGTATATGATTGAAGGGATGTTACAAATGGACTGAGGATCCGATCAATATAGATCCCCAAGTTCTGACATAGGCTCCCCACTCCTGATACAATAGTTCTGCCTTTTAACGGGCTTGTGCTCTTGTGAACCTTAGGCAGACTATAGAAAGTGGCTAATATAGGGTTCTTTGGTAGAATAAAGTCATACTCATTCTTATCAATGACTTGTGATCTTAGACCATCCTCAATGAGAATTTGTAATTCTTTATGGAACTCTTGCATGGGATTCATTTTTAGTATCTCATAGCATTCTCTATTCTGTAGAATGTTTCCGCACATAGTTTTATATTGTTCAAGGTCAAGGACCACCACATTGCCACCCTTATCAGAGGGTTTAATGACAATGTGGTGGTCCTGTTCCAAGCTCTTGATTGCCTGCATTTCGTCCCTTGTGCAGTTAAATCGTGTGAAGCTTTTTTTCTTTTTGAGATTTTCCAAATCCCTAAATACTAGATTAACAAATACATCAATGGACGAAACCTCATTATGTAAAGGTGGCATTTTGCAACTTTTATTTCTCAAATCTGAAAAAGGACCCTTTCCAGTAAAGGTAGGGCTTGGAGCACCAATGCTATTGAGTAGACTTATTTCCGGGAGCATATCAACCGGTATATCTAATTCATCACATGAGCGTTTGTCTTGCTTTACAAAAAACTTATGCCATCTTAATTTTCTGGCAAAAAGATGTAAATCTTTAACATTCTCAAAAATATCAAGCTCAGAAGTCGGAACAAAGGAGAGACCTTTACCCAGGACAATCTTTTCAGTTTCACTGAAAACCCTTGATGAAAGGTTAATTACCTTTAAGTCTAATTCTCATACTGGGATCTTCCCAGATACATGCGGTTTCTCAGTGGATAGGCAGAGTCTAAAAAATGGGGGCCTTGTGTGGTGTATTGTCTATCGCGGCCTCTGCCTCGACCCCGGCCTCTGCCTCTATTTTTCCCCCTTTCCGGTTTTGTCCTACCCTCTTTATCGGAGAGGTCGGTGTCTGTAGATGATATATCTATCTAGGGTTCTATAGACAAAGATTTATTATTGAGGAAAAAGTAGGCTTTATTATCTTTGAAATCCTGCAGGTCTCGTAAATACTGCTTGTGTTTTCGTTCTCTTATGTGATATTGGAAACGTTCAATAGTCCCTTGTAATTTACTCTCCCTTGTTCAAAAATCTGTCTCATGTGCAATTTTTTTAGTTATATCAAACTGCTCTCTCAATTTTTCATTGAGGCCCACCAATGTTTGTTTTTCTTCTTCAAGTAAGATTGTCATTAATCGAATAGAACTATTCGTTGCCTCCTTTTCCCATTTGGTGATAAAGCCCGGAGTCCTATGACGATTGCCTGGATTAAGTGTAAATCAAAGGCCTCGTGGAACTATGTTGGCTTTTATATAACTTTCAAGACTCTGGACTTCCCACCAAGATGAGATCCTATCTTTATAGAGTCGAGTTAATTCTTTGAACGCCACATTATAAGTCGGTGTATATTTTTTCTGGGTATAAACTTTCTCTGAGAATACCTCTTTAGCCTCTATTAACCAATGATCTATGTCAAGATCTATAGACAAGAAACCAGCCATACCTTAGTGTAGAACACAATTAAGCAAAAAATATAGAGAGATGTCAAATCATAGTAAAGATCCCTCAGGACCTCTTCCAATATCCACACAAATAGTTTTGTCGGAAAATAGCAAAATCGGGAATTTAAAACGTAACCGGATGTGACGGCGACTCGCACAGGTGAAACGCACAGTACGCATATCGCGTTCCACCTGAACAGGATGTGGCGTTGGTCGATGACACACCAGATATGACATCTTTCCTCACGTACGCGCACCAGAAATGACACCAGTTAGAGTGTGTGGAACGCACTCTTGCGTTCCACATGATGTCCAGAACATATAGACTACGAATCCTAGGTGTCATGTGGAACAATTTGATTTTGATTAAGCGATATACCCAAATAGGACCATTTTTGAGGGTAGGACATTTCTCTGATTGGCCCTTGAGGCTGTTATTATTTGAAATTGATCCAATCTTGGTATGGAAACATATGGATTGGGGGAGGTTCCCACTTAAAACTGCCCTATATAATGAGTGCACTTTTTAATACTCAACTATCTGTTTATCCCATCCATAATCTGGAGGGTGGGTCTTTTTCCCTTATTCCCGATGTGGAGATGCATGTGCCAATCCCCTAAAGACTCAGAATCCTGAAGAAACGAGTCGGGAGGCACTAATAGGGCTAGTTCAGGGCTGTACTAGTGCAGGGTCAGCTGTGGACTGCCCTTGTAAGGGCGGGAGTTCTTGGGGTCTCACGGCCATCTCCAAGTTATAGGGACCGGCAGGGACAATAAACGATGAGAACTCCACCACTAACCGGTAATCCTGAGGAGGTACAAAGGACATAGAGGACAAAGCCAAATATGGGTGAGATCTTTCTTATTTAATCCTTTGGATACTCAAATGTTATATGTATCGAGTCTGTTCACCATATGGACTCGTGTGTATTGAGACCCTAATAATTTTGACCACTATCAATAATTGTACTCTTACAGGGACAAGGGTCATCAGTCAGTTCTCTCTTATAATTTTAATATGTTTGTCTACCAAAAAAATTCTCTTTTTAAGAAAAATACTCAGTAAAAGTTACGTTTTAAATCCCCAATTTTGCTATTTTCTGAAATATCTAACAGCAGCAGAAGGCAGAACTGGAATGGAGCCTTTTGTGCTATATACACCACAGTCTGCTATATACACTGCCTGCCTGCCTATATACTTTGTCTGTCTGATATCTCTGCAGATGGACTCGTCCTCAGAAGGACTGTTTGTTGAGATGGATATGTGTAATGTACTTATTTTCTCCCTACACTACCTAATACACAACCAAATCTCTCCCTAGCTCAGCAGCACCTCTCCCTACACTGCCTGATTGCAGAGTAGACTGACGAGCATGGCGCCGCCAGGTCTGATATAGACCTGATGATGCTGTGGGGCCAGCCAATCACTGTAATGCGACAATCACCATGGCTGCGGCATTACAATGAGTGGCAGGCAATCCCTGCATGTTGATTTTCGCTCTAAAGGGTAGTGTTGAGCCACCCCCGCAGTGTTCGGGTTCTGTTAGGTTCATCGAACACTGGCCGAACAATTCGTCGCACGGTTCATCGAACACCGTTAAAACCAATGGCAGGCAAACAAAAACACATAGAAACACATAGAAAACACCTTCAAACGTGTCCAAAAGCTGACAAACTGCTCAGAAGACACAACTAACACATGGAAAAGTGACAAGTACATATAGTCATGCGAAAAGAAAAGAGGTGGAGGAGTAAAAGGAGCAGGAGACACAGATATAGGCATGTTATGCCCTTCTAAAATCAAGAAAGGCTAGAGTAAAAATCTAAAATCCTACCAACACCCAGACGTCGTGACAAGAAAAATAAAAAAAGAAATATCTTTAGGTAGAATGGCGGTTCCATTCGGAACACTTTCCTTACAAGACTTAGTGGTATCCCCGTTGGGAGTCGCGCCAAAATCGGAACCCAATACATTCGGACTAATCCACCATTTGTCATATCCAAGGGGCAGGTCAGTAAACGACAACATCGACGACAACGACGACATCGATATACTGTACCTCCTTTGACAAGGCAATCAGGCAGGTCAAGAAGTTGGGAAGGGGCACCCTATTGGCTAAAACAGACATTGAGGGGGCGTTCTGGTTACTTACTACCTGTGCCTTCGAATAGTGTCCGCCTATTGGGCTGCTTCTGGGAAGGAGCATACTATATAGATCGCTGTTTGCCATGGGGTGCTCCATATCCTGCTCACTATTTGAGGCGTTTAGTTGCTTCCTTGAATGGGTCGCCATGGACGTTTCTAAGGGGGCACATATTATCCATTACCTCGACGACTTCTTATGCCTGTGCCCAAAAGATTCGCCACAGTGTGAATACACGAGGTAGTCCACCTGTGAGAAGGAGAGAGCTGGAGGGAGAGCGGACACCACAGAGCCGAGAGTTTAGATGGAGAACGGAAGAAGGAAAGAGGGCGAGGGAGGTAAGGGAGTACGGTGGAAGGCTGACCTGAGCTCCCCCACGTTCCTGCCGGGCGGGAACAGCCCTGGGAAGAAAAGCCGCTTGCGCATCTCTTTGAGGTTACAGGTGCGAGCGGGCAGAGGGACTACGCTGGAGTGCGAAGCCGACACGGCCAGGCCGTTCCTGCCGGTGCGACCTCCATGTCGCTGGGTTTGTGCCAGAGCCGCGGTGGACCCTGACGGCCAGCCCCCCTCTCCTAAAACTGGTGCCTGTCCGCTGGTGGGTCGAGACCCCCCGCGGTGGAGGCAGGTCTAAGCTCTGTAATTTAAATTGGCTCTGTAATTTGAATGAGTACATTTTAAATCCTTTTACAAGGATCTATTGGAGGGCAAGTCTGATGCCAGCAGCCGCAGTAATTCCAGCTCCAGTAGCGTCCACTAAAGCTGCTGCAGTTAAAAAGCTTTTATAGGGATCGGGCTTGGCGGTCCTCCGCAAGGCGTGCTACCGCCAGTCCCAGCCCCTTTGCCTTGGGGCACCTCCCCGATGCTCTTGACTGAGTGTCCTGGGGGCCCGAAGCGTTTCCTTTGAAAAAAATAAGTGTCCAAAGCACAGGTGGTGTAGCTTGCTTAACAGCTGGGCTACTCCTCTGACTAGCAGACCCTGCTATTAGGCTCAAAGTATTGCCTGGGCTAGATGCAGTTAAAAATTTGTAATTAGATCTAGAGGCAGTGTAGCTTGCTTAACAGCTGGGCTACTCCTCTGACTAGCAGACCCTGCTATTAGGCTCAAAGTATTGCCTGGGCTAGATGCAGTTAAAAATTTGTAATTAGATCTAGAGGCAGTGTAGCTTGCTTAACAGCTGGGCTACTCCGCTGACTAGCAGACTCTGCTACTAGGCCCAAAGTATTGCTTGGGCTAGATGCAGTTAAAAATTTGTAATTAGATCTACAGGCGGTGTAGCTTGCTTAACAGCTGGGCTACTCCGCTGACTAGCAGACACTGCTACTAGGCCCAAAGTATTGCCTGGGCTAGATGCAGTTAAAAATTTGTAATTAGATGTAGAGGCGGTGTAGCTTGCTTAACAGCTTGGCTATGCCGCTGACTAGCAGACACTGCTACTAGGCCCAAAGTATTGCTTGGGCTAGATGCAGTTAAAAATTTGTAATTAGATCTACAGGCGGTGTAGCTTGCTTAACAGCTGGGCTACTCCGCTGACTAGCAGACACTGCTACTAGGCTCAAAGTATTGCTTAGCTAGATGCAGTTAAAAATTTGTAATTAGATCTACAGGCAGTGTAGCTTGCTTAACAGCTGGGCTACTCTGCTGACTAGCAGACACTGCTACTAGGCCCAAAGTATTGCCTGGGCTAGATGCAGTTAAAAATTGTTATTAGATACAAAGGCGGTGTAGCTTGCTTCATATGGGCTACTCCGCTGACTACGAGACACTGCTACTAGCCCAAAATGATTGGCTGGGTTAGATGCAGTAAAAAATTGTTATTAGATACACAGGCGGTGTAGCTTGCTTCACAGCTGGGCTACTACGCTGACTAGCAGACACTGAAGCTTTGCAGCAGACCTCTGATTCCCAGGCTATAGTATGAGTAAACAGCTATGCAGACACAACCATCTGTGTTACCCCAAGCCATAGTGTATGTAGATCTGTAATTAGATCTACAGGCGGTGTAGCTTGCCTAACAGCTGGGCTACTCCGCTGAATAGCAGACACTGCTACTAGGCCCAAAGTATTGCCTGGGCTAGATGCAGTTAAAAATTGTTATTAGATACAAAGGCGGTGTAGCTTGCTTCATATGGGCTACTCCACTGACTACGAGACACTGCTACTAGCCCAAAATGATTGGCTGGGTTAGATGCAGTAAAAAATTGTTATTAGATACACAGGCGGTGTAGCTTGCTTCACAGCTGGGCTACTACGCTGACTAGCAGACAATGAAGCTTTGCAGCAGACCTCTGATTCCCAGGCTATAGTATGAGTAAACAGCTCTGCAGACACAACCATCTGTGTTACCCCAAGCCATAGTGTATGTAGTTTCTTACGGTTAAAAGGGTGGGGGGCGCCCGACCCACCTGGAATTGAAAATGCCAACGTCATGTAAAACACAGCAAGGAGACTCCAAAAAGAGTCTCCATCTTTTCCAAAAATTGTGGCACAGATACCACTTAAGTGGCATCAATTGGCCCAGAGTTGCTTAAAATGGTTGGTGAGGTGATTTTCCAAAATCCTCAAGCTTTTAGTCTAACCCTAACTCAGGATGACACAGGGGTAGAAAAGTCCTTGCGGATCCATGATTTGCTCATATTTATGAACGTGAGTCTGTCTACATTCTCAGTGGACAGCTGCGTGCGCTTATCTGTCAGCACACCACCAGCAACGCTGAACACACATTCAGAGAGAATGCTGGTTGCGGAGCACAACAATATCTCCAAGGCGTGAGTGGCGAGCTCAGGCCATTTTTCCAGATTGGAAGCCCAAAATGAAGAAGGCTCCAGTGACACAGTCATGGCTTCGATGTTCACTTGGAGATACTCCTGTACCATCCTCTCTAGGCGTTGACTATATGTCAGACTTCTTGTCTCCTGTGGCCTTGCAAAGGATGGTCTAAAAAAATTGGTCAAACGATTCCACAAAATTGCTGTTACCAGCAGATACAGTGTTACTGTTATGGTTTGAGTGATGAAGACTCGACAGTAGTGTTGAGCCACCTCTGTAGTGCTCGAGTTCGGTTCGTCGAACACCCGTATGTTCGCCGAACTGTTCGCCGAACTGTTCGTCGGACACCTTCAAACACCATTAAAACCAATGGCAGGCAAACAAAAACACATAGAAACACATAGAAAACACATGGAAAACACTTCAAAGGTGTCCAAAAGCTGACAAACTGCTCAGAAGACACAACTAAGACATGGAAAAGTGACAAAGACATATAGTCATGCGAAAAGAAAAGAGGTGGAGGAGTAAAAGGAGGGGGAGACACAGATAGAAGCATGTCATGCCCTTCTAAAATAAAGAAAGGCTGGAGTAAAAATCTAAAATCAGCCTACCAACACCCAGACCTCGTGACAAGAAAATTAAAAAAAGAAATATCTTTAGGTAGAATAGCGGTTCCATTCAGAACACTTTCCTTACAAGACGTAGTGGTATCCCCGTTGTGAGTTGTGCCAAAAATGGAACCCAATACATTCGGACTAATCCACCATTTGTCATATACAAGGGGCAGGTCAGTAAACGACAACATCGACGAGGAACCAAGAACAGTAGTATATACTGTACATCCTTTGACAAGGCAATCAGGCGGATCAAGAAGTTGGGAAGGGTCACCCTAATGGCCAAAACAGACATTGATGCGGCGTTCCGATTACTTGCTACCTGTGCCTCCGAATAGTGTCCACCTATTGGGCTGCTTCTGGGAAGGAGCATACTATATAGATTGCTGTTTGCCCATGTGGTATTCCAGATCCTGCTCACTATTTGAGGCGTTTAGTTGCTTCCTCAAATGGGTTGTAATGGATGTTTCTAAGGAGGCACATATTATCCATTATCTCGACAACTTCTTATACCTGGGCCCAAAGGATTCACCACAGTGTGAATACACGTGGTAGTCCACCTGTGAGAAGGAGAGAGCTGGAGGGAGAGCGGACACCACCGAGCCGAGGGGTTAGATGGAGAACGGAAGAAGGAAAGAGGGCGAGGGAGGTAAGGGAGTACGGTGGAAGGCTGACCTGAGCTCCCCCACGTTCCTGCTGGGCGGGGAACAGCCCTGGGAAGAAAAGCCGCTTGCGCATCCCTTTGAGGTTACGGGCGCGAGCGGGCAGAGGGACTACGCTGGAGTGCGAAGCCGACACAGCCAGTCCGTTCCTGCCCATGCGACCTCCGTGTCGCCGGGTTTGTGCCAGAGCCGCGGTGGTCCCTGATGGCCAGCCCCCCTCTCCCAATACTGGTGCCTGTCTGCTGGTGGGTCGAGCCCCCCCACGGTGGGGGGGGAGTAACATCTGCAGAAGAAAGACCATCTTCCAGCCAAACTAAGATGTCTACTTCTTTTCGTGGACAATGTGATACTATCCCTTTCTTATGGACACGCCCATCGCTACAAATTCCAGATGAGGCACAAAAACAGCAGGTGCTTCAACAGATATCAAGTGCTCCTTCAAGTGGGCTCTCCTTCACCTCAACTTCAACATCACAAATATTCCAGTCCTCAGAGGTGTCACCCCAATCGCACTTGCTTCCTCACAGCTCCCAAGTCTCCAGCTGCCCGTCTGAGTATGGGGTAACACAGATGGTTGAGTCTGCACAGCTGTTTACTCATACTATAGCCTGGGAAACGGAGGTCTGCTCCAGAGCTTCTGTTAATCCAGACGAGGAAATGATCTGCACTGATGCCCAGAATCTTTATGAGTCGGATCCAGGACCAGATGAAGAAGGTTCTGAGCATAATGTAGACCCTCGTTCCCAAACTGTAACTCCTGTTGGTGGAGACAATGATGAAGACGATGATGAGACTCAAATACCCGATTGGAGCAACAACTTGACTTTTCGGTCAGGGCAGGAAGAGGTTGACTCTGAGGACGACGGGTGTGAGAACACACAGGGTGATGATGACGAGTTTGGAGATCCCACTTACTGTCAACCAACAGTCAGCCAGTCGATGAGGTCAGCAGAGGAGGTGGAGGAGGATGTGACTAGCCCAGGGGATGGGGATGACTCGGTACCCGGGCCTTTGCCTGACCTTGGGGATGTCACGGTGGTCAGCTCCCGGGCCCGTACCCTGGGGTCACTCTTTAAAAGAGTGGATAATTGTTAATTTTATAAGAGTTCGTGACGCCACTGTGGTTTCTGGTGAGAAGCACCAGCGCTGCAGCAGTCCACTGAGGCCGGTGATAAGGCTGCTCGATGGTATAGCTCCCCACAGGTGGAGCTAGGCCTCAGAAAAGCGTATGCAAGGGGAATGCAGGACAGGCGAGACCCATCTGGGTCAGAGCAAGAACGGGAACGGACACGGTAGTCACTTCAGTACCTTTTACTGGTGGAATTCAGGCACATCCCGGAGCATTGTAGGGTGAAGGGTGCATATCAGGATCCTCCCCAATGAGCGGGTGTAGGGCCTCCTGTTTCTTGCCTCTGCGTAGTAAGTTTCTGACCTGCCTGGAGCTAGGCCTAACTTTGTCTCTGTCCTGCGCTGGCTGACCTTGTGGTAGGGCCTTGTCTTGGAGTTCACGCTCCCAGTATGCGGGGCCTAAGCGTCTCCTGGCTCTGTTAGGAGCTTAGCTTAGTGATCCTGGGACTTGCAGTTCTCCAGGGATTCCGGTTATGCCTTACTGGGTCATAGAGATCCCGGTAAGCTTGGATCCGGTGTTCGGTAAATGCTTCGGGGTGAGCTGGTTAAGCTCCTCTGCCCCCTATGTACTAACTCTCCACTCGCCTTCGGTCTACTCGGGCCCTCACTAGGTTATACACACTAACGGCAGCTTGCCGCGCTTCACCGATCTTATGGCACCGGCACACCTTAAGCTCTTACTGGGCTCCCTGAATCTAGCTAACAGGAGCCTCGTGCTCCACTGCTGAACTATTAACTGAGTTCTCTAGACTAGACTAAGCTCCACTGCAGACTGACCTCTCTTAGGCTTCTCTACTGCAGGAATTCTTCAGAGGAACTGAACTGCCTAGCTCCACCTTCCCTATTTATATCCCTAACAGGCTCCCTCTGCTGGTCTGAGGTGGAAGGTGGAGATGTGTGAATGTTTATGGGGGCCTCTTGTGGAGGATTCCATCAATGCACTCTTCTAGGATCTGTGATACCAAGCACAGCGCTATTGACGACGAGGTTAGATTGCGCCTACCTGGACAGAGACGGGGTATTGGAAGCACGTCAACAACTGCATCCTCAACCACAACTCTGCCTCTGACCACAAGTCATAGTGGCTCTTCAGGTCGCATGGGCTCTAAGCCTTGCATAGCCTGGGCATTTTTTCAGATCGATAAGGATGACCCAACTCGTGTTATATGTAATATTTGTCACCAAAAGCTAAGTAGAGGCCAAAAAATCCATAGTTTGAGTACTTCATGCATGAACCGTCACATGGATATGAAGCATAAATTGCAGTGGGAAGCTCACTGTGCTACAATGCGGCCTAGCGGGCCGGGCCAACCACCGTCTGCCCCATCTTGTGCATCCGCAGCCTCTTCATCCTCTGTGACTGGGGGGACAGCAGTCACACATGTTTTTGGACGCAGACCAGCTACCTCTTTACCCGCAACAGCCAGTGTGATTGGCAGGTCATCATTTTATTTGGAAGTGGAAACACCAGCTGGTGTTGAGCGCTCTCTGACATCGAGAACACCACCTTTGGATCAAGGCAACCTAACTTTTCCGCCTGCATCTTCCTCACAGACCGCCAGTTTGCCAGGGACACCCTACTCAACCCCGTCTAAGCACAACAGACTGCCCTCGGTCCCTCAGATGTGGACAAGTAAAAGACCATTTCCTCCTAGCCATGACAAAGCTAAGAGGTTGAATTTCACCATCTGCAAGCTGTTGGCTACAGAAATGCTGCCTTTCTGCCTGGTGGATACAGAGGATTTTCGAGACCTTATGTCCGTCGCAGTGCCCCAGTACCAGATGCCCAGTTGGCACTACTTCTCAAAGAAAGGTGTGCCTGCGCTCCACCAGCATGTCGCACACAACATCACCGCTTCTTTGAGAAACTCTGTGTGTGACAGGGTGCATTTCACCACAGACACTTGGGCGGGTAGGCATGGACAGGGGCGTTACATGTTGCTGACTGGGCACTGGGTAACTATGGTGACAGCAGGACAAGGGGCTGCTGTCCAAGTCTTGCCGTCCCCATGAGTTGTACATCAATCCTCTTTATCTAGAAGTTCCTCCACTGCGTCTGCCTCCTCAACCTCCTCTCAGTCCTCCACCTGCACCCAAAGCCTGTCTGGTAATGCCACCCGCTTTCTAACTACGCAGAAGGAATCTTGCACACCTCCTTACTATGCTGGCAACAGGGCTCAACGGCATCAGTCGGTGTTTACTTTGAAATGTCTGGGAAATGTGAGTCACACAGCTGAGGAGTTGTGGTCAGCTCTGGAGACCCAGTTTCATGACTGGTTGTCTCCACTGGACCTGCAACCAGGGAAGGCCGTGTGCGACAATGCTGCAAACCTGGGTGCGGCCCTTCGCCGGGGCAATGTCACACACGTGCCTTGTATGGCTCACGTGTTGAACCTGGTTGTCCAGCAATTTTTAGCCCACTATCCCGGACTAGTTGGCCTTCTGCAGAGGGCACGGTCGCTGTGTGCTCACTTCCGCCGTTCGCATCCCGCAGCTCAACGACTTGCATCTCTACAGAAGTCGTTGGGCCTGCCAGTTCACCGGCTGAAATGCGATGTGCCGACACGGTGGAATTCAACTCTGCACATGTTGCAGCAACTGTGGCAGCACCGACAAGCCCTGGTGCAATACGTTCTGACGTATAGCCTGGGCCAACGAGATCCAGAGGTGGGGCAAATCACGCTGCAGGAGTGGTCTCAGACCAGGGACCTATGAAGTTGACGCGCCCCCTCGGCCGTGGGGTACCCGGAGCCGGGCCGGTAGACCCTGGGGGTTGTAGTCACTGTGGCGGTTACCCGGTCCGTGACCCAGGGCGGTCAATCCAAGGGTAATTTGTATATATGGGTTTTATAATGTCCGACTACGCCACTTGTGGAGTGCGGCCAAAGGGGCCGCCGCTGTGGAACAGTCCTCTGAAGCTGGTGGTTTTGCAGCAATGGTATTATTACTCCCCACAGGAAGAGTGTAGCTTCAGGGCAGTGAGGGTGGATGATGGTGGTTGTAGTGCAGGGAGTCAGTAATGCACACAGAGTCCATGTGATGCAGTCCCAAGATCTTTACTCACAGTTGTTGCAGTCCAGATTACAGGTACCAGAGCAATCTCCCCCATCGTGCTGTGCGTACTCAGTGAGGGGCTCAGTCCACCCCCAGATAGCTCCGGAGTACTTAGTAGGACCCCCTTCTGTGTGTCCTTTCTCTGGCCTTCTCCCTGCACCTCACACCCAGTGACGCTTCTATCCGGTATCCTCGGGCCTTGGCGGGCGACGTGTGTTCCGTCCCCTGGGTCCTATGTGGCTATCTTCTTAGTGAGACTGGTGTGGACTTTGGCCTGCAGTACATGAAATGCTGCAGCCTCCGGTTTCTAGTTGAGCCTTGCTGTTTCTCCGCTAGTTGAGGGACCGGTTCCCCTTATCTGGCCTGATCCCTCTACCTCCTGGTAGCAGCGGGCACACGGGTGGCCTTCTGCACCGCCCGTACCCATAGGGTCCCTTCGGTTCCTGGAGCCTTCCTGCTCCCACTCCTCTCTTCTCTCCTTCAGTCCTGGGCCTCCCAGGCTAGGCCCGCCTCCAGAGCAGAGCTCATGCAGAGCCTCTGCTCCTGTCACTTCTCCTCTGACTGGCTTGCTCTTTCTAAGATGGCTTCCTATTTATACTCTCCCTGTCATGTGCTCCCCTAAGCTGCTTTCTCCACCCACACCCACTACATAGGACCCTCCCGCCAGCTAGGGACCTGGGACGGTGCTCTCCCTTAGGAGCAATCTCGTCCTACCCCCACTGCGTGTATGTGTTAGATGCAGGTGTTAGGGTCCCGAGCCATACTCCTTCCTTACCCGAGGGTGAGATACCACACCTCTGGGTGAGATGCAGTACCACTGTGGCGACTGAACACTCAGGGGCGCCACACACCCTTCTGCACAGTTTTGAAATGGCAACGAAGATGTTTAGTGCTGACAATGCCATTATCAGCATGACTATTCCGGTGATTTACATGCTGGAGCACACGTTAAACAGAATTCAGTGTCAGATGGTGGGACAAGAGGAGGTGGAGGAAGTAGAGGAGTCGTATGCGGAAGGGATAACATCTCCAAGGTCCAGACGGTCGGCAGCACCAAGGCGGCAGGCATGGGAGGGTGGGGGAGAGGGATTAACCAGGGCGCATGGTAGCAGCCAAACTATTGAGGAAGGTGCAGGAGCTGAGGAAGAAGTGGAGGACAAACTGGCGATGGGCATGCAAGACTCATCAGATGAGGGAGACCTTGATCACATTTCTGTTGTGTGAGGTTGGGGGGAGAGGGCAGAGGAAGGAAGCATGATTCTTACCTCACTACCAACACAACAAGGACTTGGTCCTCCTGGATGCGCAAGACACATGAGTGCCTTCTTGCTGCACTACCTGCAACATGACCCTTGGATTGTCAGAATTCGAAGTAATCCCGACTACTGGGTTGCCACACTCTTAGATCCCCAGTACAAAAGTAAATTTGCCGAAATAATTCCTGCCATAGAAAGGGATTCACGCATGCAGGAGTATCAGCAGAGGCTGTTGCAGAATCTTACATGTGCTTTTCCACAAAACACCAGTGGTGCACGTAGTGAATCTCACAGTTCTAACTTGCCAACCGTGGGACTGTCGAGTCTTCATCACTCAAACCGTAACAGTAACACAGTATCTGCTGGTAACAGCAATTTTGTGGAATCATTTCACCACTTTTTTAGACCATCCTTTGCAAGGCCACAGGAGACAAGAAGTCTGACACATAGTCAACGCCTAGAGAGGATGGTACAGGAGTATCTCCAAGTGAACATTGAAGCCATGACTGTGTCACTGGACCCTTGCTCATTTTGGGATTCCAATCTGGAAAAATGTCCGGAGCTCGCCACTCACGCCTTGGAGATCTTGTCATGCCCTGCAGCCAGCATTCTCTCTGAATGTGTTCAGCGCTGCTGGTGGTGTGCTGACAGATAAGCGCACGCGGCTGTCCACTGAGAATGTAGACAGACGCACGTTCATAAAGATGAACAAATCATGGATCCGCAAGGTCTTTTCTACCCCTGTGTCATCCTGGGGAGACTAAAAGCTTGAGGATTTGGTAAAATCACCTCACCAACCGTTTTAAGCAACTCTGGGGCAATTGATGCCACTTAAGTGGTGTCTGTACCACAATTTTTGGAAAAAATGGAGACTCTTTTTGGAGTCCCCTTGCTGTGTTTTACGTGACGTTGGCATCGTCAATCCTAGGTGGGTTGGGTCGCCCCCCCCCCCCTTTTAACTGTAATAAACTACATACACTATGGCTTGGGGTAACACAGATGATTGAGTTTGAAGAGATATTTACTCAGAGGTCTACTCCAAAGCTTCAGTGTCTGCTAGTCAGCGTAGAATTTTTAACTGCATCTAGCCTAGGCAATACTTTGGGCGTAGTAGCCCATCTGCGAAGCAAGCTGCACTGCCTGCGTATCTAATAAGAATTTTTAAATGCATCTAGCCTAGGTAGACTGTGGGGACCCCCAACCAAACCCAGACGCTCAGCCCCCCTACTGCCCCCCTTTCCTTGACAATACTCTTACAACTGGATGGGTGAGGATCGGTCACAGCTTTATTAACTCTTTATACTCATTCTATTAGAAAGGCATTTTATTTCTAAAATAATTCAGCTTGTTGCAGCATGCCCTGGGTCTCCACACCGGCAAGTTGGCCAACAAGTGTAACTCTCCAACATGTCCTTTCTATTTCCAGGCCACGGAGGATCCTGCGTACTCATATGCAGGACTCTGACCCCCATCCATCACTCTTAACGCTTGTTCCACTCCGTCCTGGAGTCCTGACAGGAATATGTCCAGTCCAATATCCATTAAGTGAACACTGTCGGGCCGTATGAGGCCTGCTTTATCTCCTTCCAGTTGTCGGTGTTGTATCACTACACCGCCTCTGTCTCTTCTAAATATTGTCATCCGAATATTTATTACCCGCCTTGTCCGTTCGATGGCCGTGATGTCTCACGCACCTTGCCATATCGCTATAGGCACAATCTCTGACCATACTATAGTTAGTTTTGTGAAAAATTCTCTGAAGCGCTCGGTGTCTAGTTTCATTATTGCCATTAGTTATGCGCTCTTGTGATGACCTAGATCGTTTCCCCCAGTCTGTATAACTAAGATGACCGGACCTCTTGCCTCTCTCCCTACCTTAATTACCTCCATTAGTACCTGTGGCCATAGCAGGCCTCTAATACCTCTCCAGTTGAAATATGTGTTATGAAACTCTAATTTCCTCCCACCTGGGCGGACTTTCGCCCTTTTTTCTGCCCAATATATATACGAGTGGCCTATCACCCACACTGTTGGCTTAGCGTCACCTGTAAAAGAAACAAACCACGTTAGGATAACAAGTTCGGTCTTATGTATCTCGCCAAACACGTGGATCGCCATCTCCCTATCCTCTGAACTTCCGTTTCTGACAGTCCTGCTCTTGCTGCTTCCGTGGCCGCGCCTATGCGGAATGAGTGTGTCCCATAATCTTTGGGGTGGTTCCCTGCTGATGTTATGCATTTATTAAATATAGCTTGGAACTGGTATCTTGATAATGGCATTCCATCAATGTGTGATAGGAAGAAATTACTTTGTGATCTGATGGTTATATATGTTTTTACTATTGTTACCCGACTCAGTGTACCTTTTGTGGGTTGTAGAAGTACCCAAGTGCCCCTGCCCGCTGGAACCGTTTTCGATTGGCGTATGCATAGACGTATTGCACTATTGGCTATGACTACGTCCTGGTGTAATAAGCCTCCACTGGTGGTAATTTTGGATTGAGGGACTAATTCGCTTATGCATTCCGCCTCGAAGAAGGCGATCGCAAATGCAGTAGACAGTAGTGTTGCTTCAAATTGTGAGTGTCATGTTAATAGTGTTAGGGATATGATGTGAGAAATCAGTTTTAGTGACACGGGACGGAACGTCTACACTCCTGACTTGGCTGACCCCTTTTCCACCCTTTTATGGATTGTCTGATGATGAATCTCTTTGTCATATCTCCCTAATTCAGTAGTTGGAAGTGAAATGCTACTCCGGTCAGACACCGCTGTGCTGACGCCCCTGATATGCCCATCATCATTAGCTGGTGGAGAAATTCTATGGTGACTTGTAACCTGGCTTGTTCACATTGGTTAACCCGTCTGCCTGCTACTAGTCGTGTCCACTCTTCCCATGCCTTACCGTATGCTTGCCACGTCGACGGGGCAACTGACGCTCTGATTAATGACATCAACTATTCGCCACTAGATCCCGTAGGGAGGGTGGGCAACTGTTGCCCGATGGGTGGGCGTTGGAGAGGAGCTCTGTGAAAATCTGCCAATTGAATTGTGATAAAGCGTTAGCAGCAGCTTTAGACCCCTCAGCATCGTGGCTAGCGCGGACCCATACATTGTGTTTTAGGCACAGGAATGCTAGCCGGCTTAGTAGGCCTAGCACTGGAAGAGAAAATGATGCCATCTTATTAATGCAGTGCGCTAGGCTGGTGTTTTTTGTTATGAAGCGTATATTTTTGTTAGCCAGGCGCGCCCCATATTTCTATTGCTACCACTATTGGGAAGAAAAATTATAACCCCGGCTAGATGCAGCTAAAAATTATTATTAATTTCAAAGCTGGTGGAGCTTGGTATAGATGGCCTAATACAATGAGTACCATACACTGCTACTATGCCTAAAATTATTTTACAGGCAAGATGCAGCTAAAAATTATTAGTAATTTGAAAGCTGGTGGAGCTTAGTATAGATGGCCTAATAGAATGAGTTCCACACACTGCTAGTATGACCAAAATTATTTTACAGGCTAGATGCAGATAAAAATTATTTTTAATTTGCAACCTGGTGGAGGTTAGCATAGATGGACTAATACAACAAGTCCCACACACTGCTACAAGCCCAAATATTTTTTCAGAGCTAGATGCAGATAAAAATTATTTTTAATTTGCAACCTGGTGGAGGTTAGTATAGATGGACTAATAGAACAAGTCCCACACACTGCTACAAGCCCAAATATTTTTTCAGAGCTAGATGCAGATAAAAATTATTTTTAATTTGCAACCTGGTGGAGGTTAGCATAGATGGACTAATAGAACAAGTCCCATACACTGCTACAAGCCCAAATATTTTTTTCACAGCTAGATGCTGATAAAAATTATTTTTAATTTGCAACCTGGTGGAGGTTAGTATAGATGGACTAATAGAATGATGCTATGCCCAAAAGGTTTTACTTGGCTAGATGCAGTAAAAAAAATTGTATTCTATACACAGGTGTTGTAGCTTGCAACACAGATAGGCTACTCCACTGACTAACACACACTGAAAGATGCCAAAAAGGATTTGCTTAGCTAGATTTAGCCAAATGCTGTGAAAAAAACTTGCACAGCACTGGTACAGACCTGCCTGGCAAAAAGTGATAGGAACTGATGTAACCTAGCCCTCAAAGTGACTGCAATTACAATTAGTCCCTACTCCCAACCTATCTATTTAAGAGCAGAGACCTGCCTGATAAAAGTCATAGGAAATGATGTAACCTATTCCTCAAAAGGACTGCAATCACAACTATTCCCTACTCGTGACATACACTGCCAATGACACATGCCCTTGCTTGTGTGAAAAAAAGCAGTTCGCTCCGTGTGTGCGCTGCTGATAGGCTGACAGACTGCACCTCCCCACTGTAAATGCTGGAAAGAGAAAAAAAATGGAGATATTCATTATTTATGCAGAGATCCATCCCCTGCCCCTCCCCCCGCCCCGCTGTAGACTCAAACTGCGTATTAACATTAATTTTCAGCATTACTGAGAAAAAATCCAGTTATGATTTTGGTGCACGAACAGTTATCGAACATAACCTCGAACAGCCGGATTTTTTTCAAATCGTTCGTGTTCGCCAAACGGCTCGAACACTGCCCAAAACAGCTAGAATTTGAGATTGGCGAACAGTTTGAGTCGAACACCGTTCATCTCTACTCGACAGTCCCACAGTTGGCAAGTTAGAACTGTGAGATTCACTACGTGCACCACTGGTGTTTTTTGGAAAAGCAGATGTAAGATTCTGTAACAGCCTCTGCTGATACTCCAGCATGCGTGAATCCCTTTCTATGGCAGGAATTATTTCGGCAAATTTACTTTTGTACCGGGGATCTAAGAGTGTGGCAACTCAGTAGTCGGGATTACTTAGAATTCTGACAATCCGAGGGTCATGTTGCAGGTAGTGCAGCAAGAAGGCACTCATGTGTCTTGCGCATCCAGGAGGACAAAGTCCTTGTTGTGTTGGTGGTGAGGTAAGAATCATGCTTCCTTCCTCTGCCCTCTCCCCCCAACGTCACACAACAGAAATGTGATCAAGGTCTCCGTCATCTGATGAGACTTTCATGCCCATCGCCAGTTCGTCCTCCACTTCTTCCTTGGCTCCTGCACCTTCCTCAACAGTTTGGCTGCTACCATGCGCCCTGGTTAATCCCTCTCCCCCACCCTCCCATGCCTGCCGCCTTGGTGCTGCCGACCGTCTGGACCATGGAGATGTTATCCCTTCCGCATACGACTCCTCCTGTACTTCCTCCCCCTCCTCTTGTTTCACCACCTGACTCCGAATACTGTTTAAAGTGTGCTCCAGCATGTAAATGACCGGAATAGTCATGCTGATAATGGCATCGTCAGCACTAAACATCTTCGTCACCATTTCAAAACTGTGCAGAAGGGTGCATAGGTCCCTGATCTGAGACCACTCCTGCAGCGTGATTTGCCCCACCTCTGGATCTTGTTGGCCCAGGCTATACGTCATAACGTATTGTACCAGGGCTCGTCGGTGCTGCCACAGTCGCTGCAACATGTGCCAAGTTGAATTCCATCGTGTTGGCACATCGCATTTCAGCCAGTGAACTGGCAGGCCCAATGACTTCTGTAGAGATGTAAGTCATTGAGCTGCGGGATGCGAACGGCGGAAGTGAGTGACTAGCCCAGGGGAAGATGGGGGTGACTCGGTACCCGGGCCTTTAGCCTGGCCTTTAGGGATGTCGCGGTGGTCGGCTCCGGGGCCCGTACCCTGGGCCTCTCTTTAAAAAGGGGTTTGATTTTGGAAAATTATAAAAGAAAGAGTTTGTGACGCCACCTGTTGCTTCTGGTGAGGATCACCAGCGCTGCGCAGTCCACTGAGGCTGATGATAAGGCAGCTTGATGGTATAGCTCCCCACAGGTGGAGCTAGGCCTCAGGGCAGTATAGGAACGGGGATGCAGGACGGAGAGACTCAGCCGAGTCGGAGCAAGAACAGGGACGGACACAAAAGTCACTTCAGTACCTTTTACTGGTGGAATTTCAGGCACTCCCCGGAGCACTGTAGGGTGAAGGGTGTATGTCCGAATCCTCCCCAATGAGCAGGTTTTGGGCCTCCTGGTTCTTGCTGCTGCGTAGTAAGTTTCTGACCTGCCTGGAGCTAGGCCTAACTTTGCCTCTGTCCTGCGCTGGCTGACCTTGTGGTAGGGCCTTCTCTTGGAGTGCACACTCCCGACCTACGGGGTCTATGTGTCTCCTGGCTCTGGTACGTATCAGCTCTTTAGCGATCCTGGGACCTGTAGTTCTCCAGGGATTCCGGTTTATCTTACTGGGTCGTGGAGTTCCTGGCAAGCTTCGGACCCGGTGTCCGGTAACTACTTCTTCTTCGGGGTGAGCTAGTTTAGCTCCTCTGCCCCCTATGAACTAACTCTCTACTCCTTTGCCTTCGGCCTCCTCGGACCCTCAATAGGCTACTCACACTAACGGCAGCGTGCCTCACTTCACCGATCTTATGGCGCCGGCACACCTACAGCTCACCTCTCTGAGCAACAACCGAGTCTAGAATGCGCTCCACTGCAGACTGATCTCTCTCAGGCTTTTGCACTGCAGGAACTCTCTCAACAGACTTCTGCTCTCTGTCGACTCCAGTCTAAACTCTGACTCAGACTAACTACTGCCTGGCCCCACCTTCCCTTATATATCTCCCTAAGGAGCTCCCTCTGGTGGTCTGAGGTGGAAGGTGGAGATGTGTGAATGGTTATGGGGGCCTCTTGTGGAGGAATCCTTCAATACACCCTTCTGGGTCTGTGATACCAAGCACAGCTGGGCTTCACATTCCCCCCTAGTTAAACTCAGCACTCCCGGGCTGAATTACATTTTATAACAACAGTAACAATAGGGAACATAAGAAATACTAGAACATTCTTCCCTTTATGGGAGGCACGAATCTTAAACGTTACATAAGTAAAACAAATACAGAGTGTCCTCAGGATCCAAGTCTCCTATGGTGAGATTCCCATACAGGATGTCTATCTCACAAGGTAGAGTACTTGGTGGTTTTGAGGGACCTGTCCTAAACCCTCTACGTAGGCCCTGGGGTGGCTGCAGGGCATGAAGATCCCGAGTTGGACCTCCACAAAAGCCACTCCAGACAGGTTTTCCTTCTGAGGTCACCTAAAGGGGCACTCCAGGGAGCAATTATATACATTAAGAGTTTTTGGGCTGCACACAGTCCTCAGCCACGCAGTTCATTATGTAAATAAGGAATTTAGAGGAAAAAGCACAAATTGATAAGCATGCATGAAAACAAACAATTATGCAATACATTACAATTTAATACTCAATACCCCAGGGGTAACTATCTACATTCTCTGAAATTTTGCTACTTTACTCAGTGTACCTAGCAGGAGGTTTACCTCTTGTGCTGCGTACTGATCTGCGCAGTGCTGTGGTTGGTGGAGTGTCAGTATCTGTATCCTCAGTTACCCTACCAGTTCTACGTGTAACCATGTTGTAAAATTGCCTTAACCTCTCTCTTGGACTGGCAAGCCTACCATTGGCTGGGCCCTCTTGCTCCACTCCTGCCGGGGATCCTTCATCCGGGGATACTTCTTGAGCTGGGTCTTCTACAGCACTTACAGGTTCAACTTGCTGTGGAGGGTTTTCTAGCTGTTCATAGAATTGGAGTACTGGACTGATTACTGCACCTCCTATTTGGGAAATCTCCTAGGTCAGTGTGGATCACTGTTTCTTTAGGTTCTTCCTGGGTAGTAAGAGGCACTTCATCTTGGGGTTTCAGTACATCTGGACACAACTTTATGTGGTCCCTGGACACTGTAGCAGATGTTTTTCCTCCATCACGACTGATGATGCAGGTCTTTTTGTTGTCAAACCTTGACGGTAACACAGTGTAGGGGTCTTTTTCCCACTGATCATCAAGTTTGTGGTTGCGCCTTTTTCTCTTTAATACTGTTTCACCAGGTGTGAAAGGTTCTACGGGTGCGTTTTTGTTGTAATGCATTTCCTGCTTTTCTCTCACCCGAGTAAGACTGTCCTTGACACAAGCTTGTACCCTTCTGTACTGCTCTTGTCTGGTGGTGTCCCAGTCCTCAGTGGTCATATCAGCTTCAGGTTCTACAACACCAAGCTCCAAATCCATGGGCAGCTTTCCTGGTCTTGCCCGCATGAGATATGCCAGAGTGCAATTGGTGGAACTGACTGGTATATGATTATACAGATCCACTAGGTCTGGTAGTAGGTCTGGCCACTGGTTTCTCTCTTCAAGTGGTATGGTCTTTAGCAGGTCGATGATGATGTTGTTCATCTTTTCACAGAGACCGTTTGTTTGTGGGTGGTATGGTGTAGTTCTTATCTTTTTACACCCGTAGAGATGGCAGAACTCTTTGAACAATTCAGCCTCAAAGGCCGGGCCTTGGTCAGTCAATACCTGCTCAGGGTATCCATGGGGTCTGCAGAAGTACGCTTGGAACGTCTTTGCTGCTGTCTCTGCTGTCAGGTCTTTGACAGGGGCGACCACCAGGAAACGTGAGTAGTGATCCAACATAGTCAGAGCATAAGAGTACCCTGACCTGCTGGGGGAGAGCTTGACATGGTCCAGGGCCACGATCTCCAGGGGTCGAGTCGTCTCGATGGGTTGCAGGGGTGCCTTCTGGCTGCTGAAGTCTTTCCTTCTTAGGCCGCAGGGTCCACAGTCCCGGCACCACCTCTCAATGGAGCTGCGCATTCCTACCCAGTAAAATCGACATTTCAGCAGGGTCTCTAGCTTTTTCCAGCCAAAGTGCCCCGCCTGATCATGGTAGGCCTCCAACACCATCTGAATGTCTGTCTTGGGGACTACTATCTGCCACACCATCTCGTGCGTCTTGGGATTGACGTACCTCCAGCACAACTTCTCCCGGTAGATAAACAGCCTGCTCCTCTCGTTCCACAGCTGCTTTGCTTGGAGAGACGCATCCTTCTCCAGAAAGGCACCTTCTTGGGTTATCAGCTGTTTAATACGGCTGACAACCGGGTCAGTGTCCTGGGTCTTTTTCCAGCTGTGATGAGGCAGGGGGTTTAACGTCTTTTCACGCGGCTTCCTAGAGGCTCGTTGCTCGTGTATCATCCCATTCCGGTGAAAGGCAGGTAGCTCAATCTCTTCCAAGTCATCCACTTCTTCTTCTGTGTCTGACTGGTGAGGCATCCTAGACAGGGCATCGGCGTTGGCGTTCTTGCGGCCCGCGCGGTATTTAATTGTAAATTGGTAGTTTGACAGCCGAGCCATCCATCGTTGTTCCAGAGCCCCCAACTTAGCTGTTTCAAGATGGGTCAAGGGGTTGTTATCAGTAAAGGCAGTGAACTTGCTGGAAGCCAGATAGTGCTTGAATCTTTCAGTGAAGGCCCAGACCAAGGCCAGGAACTCCAACTTGAAGCTGCTATAGTTCTCTGGGTTCCTCTCAGTCGGACGGAGCTTCCTGCTTGCGTATGCGATGACTTTGTCTTGCCCATTCTGCTTCTGACTCAAGACAGCGCCCAGGCCTTCGTTGCTGGCATCTATATACAGCAGGAACGGTTGGCTGTAGTCAGGATAGGCTAGGATCTCATCACCTGTCAGGATCTCCTTCATCTCTTGAAACGACTCAGCCTGTTCTTTACCCCAGTGGAATGGAGGGTTTCTGCCTTTGGGGGACTGCCCTACCAGGAGGTCTTGCAGAGGAGCTGCTTTCTTTGTGTAGTCCCTTACGAACCTCCGGTAGTATCCTACTAGTCCCAAGAACTGACGCACCTCCTTAAGGTTCTTCGGCTCCGGCCACTTCTGGATGGCTGTGACTTTCTCCGGGTCTGGTGCTATGCCTTCCGGACTGACAATGTGCCCCAGGTACTGTACCTTTCTCTTGAGCAGGTGGCACTTTGAGGGCTTCAACTTCATCCCGTACTGGGACAGTGACTCAAATACCTCTGCCAGGTGTTTCAGGTGGTCCTCGTACGTTCTGGAGTACACAATTACGTCATCCAGGTAAAGTAACACAGTCTCGAAATTGCGGTGTCCCAGGCAGCACTCCATCAATCTCTGGAACGTCCCGGGGGCATTGCAGAGTCCAAACGGCATGCTGTTGAACTCGCAGAGTCCCATCGGGGTGGTGAAGGCCGTCTTCTCTCGATCCTCCTCGGCCACAGCGACTTGACAGTACCCACTAGTGAGGTCAAGGGTAGAAAAGTAATTTTCAGACTTTAAGGGCTAGGGACTCCTCTATGCGTGGCAAAGGGTATGCATCTTTATGTGTAATGCGATTTACTTGACGGTAATCTACACACATTCTCATGCTCCCGTCCTTTTTCCTAACCAGCACTAGGGGAGCCGCCCAGGGACTACAACTATCCCTTATCACTCCCGCCTTCCTCATGTCATGCAGCATTTCTTTTGCCTTCTGGTAGTGAGCTGGGGGTATAGGCCTATAACGTTCTTTAATTGGGGAATGGTTGCCTGTGGGGATATGATGTTGAACCCCCTTAACCCTCCCGAAGTCAAGTGGATGTTTACTGAACACCTGCGAGTATTCTTTTACCACCCGGTGTACACCCTGTTTTTGATGGGCAGGAGTGGTGTCTGTCCCAACATGGAGCTGTTGACACCAATCCTCCACCTGGGTTGCAGGATCATTATCCTCCACCTCTTCTGGTGAAGTTAAGGACTCCGTCTCATGGATACAGTTATTATTGACAGCATGTAATTTGGCAACAGTGGCATAACGTGGCAGTTTGACCTCATCTTCCCCTAAGTTAAGAAGACGGACAGGCACCCTCCCATTACGTACATCCACCACTCCCCTGGCGGTTAAGAGCGTGGGTCTGTGCTCAGAGCAAAGGGGTTCTACTACCGCCTAGTAGCTCTGTCATCTAAGACCTATGGCAGCTCTACACCAGATGAGCATTTCACTCATTGGGGGAACGACAATGGGTATTGGGTCTGTTACTCTCACGTTACCAATTACACCATCTGTTAACTGTACTTGCTGTTGATACATCAGGACGCGGATCTCTCTCTGCAGTGCCCTCCTCTGTCTCGGTCTGGCAGTGTCAGCAATCTGTTGGAGCAAGAACACAACCTCTCCCAGTTACCAACAACATTAGTGCCTAGTACCATATATGGGTTGCTGTCATCAGGGTTAGTCTCCACTACAATAAGTCCCTGGTCCTTCAGCTCCACTCTCCCCACCTTTACAGTCACATTCTTAACCCCGAGTAGGTTAAGGGGGAGTCCATTTGAAGCATATACAGACAAATTTGGAGCTGGCGGACGTAGATCGTCCATGGACCAGTACCTCTTGTAGAGGACTTCAGGCATGATGGTTACCTGAGGTCCTGTGTCCAGCAGGGCATGCATCGGGATCCCGTCCAACACAATGGACAGGAAAGGTCTTCCTCCGACGAACCTGTTGTACCAGTCTGATGGGCCTGGTGAGTCTACTCCTGGGTGTCGGCCCTCGGACCCAGGGTTTTCTCGTTTAAAGGACAATTCAGGGCGATATGTCCGGTCTTACGGCATCGGTAGCAGATTGGTGGACGGCGTTGGTCACTGGTCCTCGGTGAGGGTGGTGTTGGCCTCCTCCTCCTCCGCATCCAGGGGACATCCTCAGAGCTGTCGGCTAGCAGGATCTTCCCTCCTTCCTCGGGCTCCGTCCGCAGCTGCAGAGCACTCAGCACAGTGGTCAGGGTTTTGCTCAACTGACGCACCTCAGAGCGCAGACTGTCCAGCTCTCTAGGGGACGTTGCTGGAAACTTAGCTTCAGCAGTCACTGGAGAAAAGGTGGGTGTTGCAGGCTCTGGGGTAGCCCCACCCTGGTAACGTTGGATGGCATTTGTTTCCAGGGGCTGCAGTCTTTTTATAGCCATATCCTTGAGATTGTCAAAGGTGGCATCTGGATGATCCAGGGACCACCAACTCACAGTCCTGCTTTCCTCTGGAGACTTCAGTCCCCGGACAAACTGTTCCTTCAGCATTTTGTTCTCAACGCTGGTTGGGCTAACCTGGTTCAGAGCCCGCAGGGCCCCCTGTAGACCCCAGGCGTAGTCCCGAACATTGTCCTCTGGTTGTTGGGAACAGCTGTAGAACCTCATCCGGAGGTCCGCCTCAGTAAGGTCCTCAAAGACAGTCTGTAGTTTTTGGAATATTGCGGACACCGACTCCTGGTCTGCGACTGACCATGTTTCCACTTCCCGTTCCGCAGCACCGGTCAGTTGTCCTAATACAACGGCAGCTCTTTGTTTGCCGGTCATAGAGTACATGTCCAAAATACCACATATCTTCCGCTTGAATCCAGACAGGGTATCTGGTTTGCCGTTGTACTGGGGGAGCCACTTTGCTCCAGGAATGTACGGTAAAGTCATAGGAATAACAGGTGTTACAGGCGCTGCTTCGGCCTGCCCGTTATCGGGCACGGGCTGAACTTCAGGGACGACGGACATCTTAGCGCCCCCCTAGTTAACCGTGGCCTACCTTCTGGTTTTTCTTCCGGTAGGCCGCAGCTTCGCAGGTGACGGTTGTCTTCAGGACCTTGCGTTGCTTGCGTCCTACGTCAGAGCGTTCAGCGACGCTGCGTACAGGACCTGGCGCTTCCTGATTTGACGTCGAGGCGTGGGGCGTGTCCGGGACTTCGCGCTCTTTTGCAGGTACGCCCCTTATTTTCCCGCGGTTACGCCCTTCTTCTCGCTCAACGGCCCAACAATGGCGGCTATCTTCACCACAACTTTACGTACACAGTTCAAAATAAAGGCGCACAGTACCCGGTGGCAACGGGCAAAACACTTAGTCATTGCAGCGGGCATGCAATCCTGTTCGTGACGCCAGAAAAGAGATGACTAGCCCAGGGGAAGATGGGGGTGACTCGGTACCTGGGCCTTTAGGGATGTGGCGGTGGTCGGCTCCCGGGCCCGTACCCTGGGCCTCTCTTTAAAAAGGGGTTTGATTTTGTAAAATTATAAAAGAAAGAGTTCGTGACGCCACCTGTGGCTTCTGGTGAGGATCACCAGCGCTGCGCAGTCCACTGAGGCTGATGATAAGGCAGCTTGATGGTATAGCTCCCCACAGGTGGAGCTGGGCCTCAGGGCAGTATAGGAACGGGGATGCAGGACGGAGAGACTCAGCCGAGTCGGAGTAAGAACAGGGACGGACACAAAAGTCACCTTCAGTACCTTTTACTGGTGGAATTTCAGGCACTTCCCGGAGCACTGTAAGGTGAAAGGTGTATGTCCGGATCCTCCCCAATGAGCAGGTTTTGGGCCTCCTGGTTCTTGCTGCTGTGTAGTAAGTTTCTGACCTGCCTGGAGCTAGGCCTAACTTTGTCTCTGTCCTGCGCTGGCTGACCTTGTGGTAGGGCCTTCTCTTGGAGTGCACACTCCCGACCTACGGGGCCTATGTGTCTCCTGGCTCTGGTACGTATCAGCTCTTTAGCGATCCTGGGACCTGTAGTTCTCCAGGGATTCCGGTTTATCTTACTGGGTCGTGGAGATCCCGGCAAGCTTCGGACCCGGTGTCCGGTAACTACTTCTTCTTCGGGGGAGCTAGTTAAGCTCCTCTGCCCCCTATGAACTAACTCACTACTCCTTTGCCTTCGGCCTCCTCGGACCCTCAATAGGATACTCACACTAACGGCAGCGTGCCGCACTTCACCGATCTTATGGCGCCGGCACACCTAGAACGCGCTCCACTGCAGACTGACCTCTCTCAGGCTTTTGCACTGCAGGAACTCTCTCAACAGACTTCAGCTCTCTGTCGACTCCAGTCTAAACTCTGACTCAGACTAACTACTGCCTGGCCCCACCTTTCCTTATATATCTCCCTAAGGAGCTCCCTCTGGTGGTCTGAGGTGGAAGGTGGAGATGTGTGAATGGTTATGGGGGCCTCTTGTGGAGGAAACCTTCAATACACCCTTCCGGGTCTGTGATACCAAGCACAGCTGGGCTTCACTTGAGGACACAGTGACCGTGCCCTCTGCAGAAGGCAATCCAGTCTGGGATAGTGGGCTAAAAATTGCTGGACAACCAGGTTCAACACGTGAGCCATACAAGGCACGTGTGTGACATTGCCCCGGCGAAGGGCTGCACCCAGGTTTGCAGCATTGTCGCACACGGCCTTCCCTGGCTGCAGGTACAGTGGAGACAACCATTCATGAAACTCCGTCTCCAGAGCTGACCACAACTCCTCAGCTGTGTGACCCACATTTTCCAGACATTTCAAAGTAAACACTGCCTGATGCTGTTGAGCCCTGCTGCCAGCATAGTAAGGAGGTGTGCAGGATTCTTTCTGCGCAGTTAGAACGCGGGTGGCATTACCAGGCAGGCTTTGGGTGCAGGTGGAGGACCGAGAGGAGGTTGAGGAGGCAGAAGCAGTGGAGGAATGTCTAGATAAAGAGGATTGATGCACAACTTGTGGGGACGGCAAGACTTGGACAGCAGCCCCTTGTCCTGCTGTCACCATCGTTACCCAGTGCCCAGTCAGCGACATGTAACACCCCTGTCCATGCCTACTCGTCCAAGTGTCTGTGGTGAAATGCACCCTGTCACACACAGAGTTTCTCAAGGAAGCGGTGATGTTGTGTGCGACATGCTGGTGTAGTGCAGGCACAGCTTTGTTTGAGAAGTAGTGGCGACTGGGCATCTGGTACTGGGGCACTGCGACAGACATAAGGTCTCGAAAATCCTCTGTGTTCACCAGGTGGAAAGGCAGCATTTCTGTAGCCAACAGCTTGCAGATGGTGAAATTCAACCTCTTAGCTTTGTCATGGCTAGGAGGAAATGGTCTTTTACTTGTCCACATCTGAGGGACCGAGGGCTGGCTGTTGTGCTTAGACGGGGTTGAGTAGGGTGTCCCTGGCAAGCTGCCAGTCTGTGAGGAAGATGCAGGTGGGCATGTTATGTTGCCTTGATCCAAAGGTGGTGCTCTCGATGTCGGAGAGCGCTCAACACCAGCAGGTGTTTCCACTTTCAAATGAACTGACGACCTGCCAATCACACTGGCTGTTGTGGGTAAAGAGGTGGCAGGTCTGCGTCCAAAAACATGTGTGACTGCTGTCCCCCCAGTCACAGAGGATGAAGAGGCCACGGATACACAAGATGGGGCAGACTGTGGTTGGCCTGGCCCGCTCGGCTGCATTGTAGCACAGTGAGCTTCCCACTGCAACTTATGCTTCATATCCATGTGACGGTTCATGCATGAAGTACTCAATCTATGGATTTTTTGGCCTCTACTTAGCTTTTGGTGACAAATGTTACAGATAACATGAGTTGGGTCATCCTTTGCGATCTCAAAAAATGCCCAGGCTATGCAAGGCTTAGAGCCCATGCGACCTGAAGAGCCACCACGACTTGTGGTCAGAGGCAGAGTTGTGGTTGAGGATGAAGTTGTTGACGTGCTTCCAGTACTCCATCTCTGTCCAGGAAGGCGCAACCTAACCTCGTTGTCACTAGCATCCTCCTCCACCTCCTCTGCGGACCTCATCAACTGGCTGACTTTGGGTTGACAGTAAGTGGGATCTCCAACCTCGTCATCATCACCCTGTATGTTCTTACACCCGTCATCCTCAGAGCCAACCTCTTCCTGCCCTGACCGAAAAGTCAAGTTGTTGCTCCAATCAGGTATCTGAGTCTCATCATCGTCTTCCTCATGGTCTCCACCAACAGGAGTTACAGTTTAGGAACGAGGGTCTACATTATGCTCAGAACCTTCTTCATCTGGGCCTGGATCCAACTCATAAACATTCTGGGCATCAGTGCAGATCATTTCCTCGTCTGGATTCACAGAAGCTCTCGAGCAGACCTCTGATTCCCATGCTATAGTATGAGTAAACAGCTCTGCAGACTCAACCATCTGTGTTACCCCATACTCAGATGGGCAGCTGGAGACTTGGGAGCTGTGAGGAAGCAAGTGCGATTGGGGTGACACCTCTGAGGACTGGAGTATTTGTGATGTTGAAGTTGAGGTGGAGGAGAGCCCACTTAAAGGAGCACTTGATATCCGTTGAAGCACCTGCTGTTTTTGTGCTTCATCTGGAATTTGTAGCGATGGGCGTGTCCGTAAGAAAAGGATCATATCACATTGTCCACGATAAGAAGTAGACATCTTAGTATGGCTGGAAGATGGTCTTTCTTCTGCAGATGTTACTGTTGCTTTACCACCTACCCCACGGACACAACCTTTTTTTCCCTTTTCAACACGCCTATTCCCCTTTCCACCAGCAGCAGGCCTTTTGCCACTCATTTTGGTGGTTAACTAATTGGCAACTCTGTAGTTGTTTGCACAAAAAACGATGGATGGATACCGAGCAGAGCTGAGTGGCCAAGCTGTGGTACTAGCCCAAAAGGATTGGCTGGCTTAGATGCAGTAAAACAATTTGATTAGATACACAGGCAGTGTAGCTTGCTTCACAGCTGGGCTACTCCAATGACTACGAGACACTGCTACTAGGCCCAAAAGGATTTCCTGGGTTAGATGCAGTAAAAAATTTGAATTAGATACACAGGTGGTGTAGCTTCCTTCACAGGTGGGCTACTCTGCTGACTACGAGACACTGCTACTATGCCCAAAAGGATTTACTGGGTTAGATGCAGTAAAAAATTCTTATTAGATACACAGGTGGTGTAGCTTGCTTCAGATGGGCTACTCCACTGACTACCAGACACTGCTACTAGGCCCAAAAGGATTTGCTGGGTTATAAGCAGTAAAAAATTAGAATTAGATACACAGGCGGTGTAGCTTCCTTCACAGGTGGGCTATTCCGCTGACTACCAGACACTGCTACTAGGCCCAAAAATATTTCGTGGGTTAGATGCAGTAAAAAATTAGAATTAGATACACAGGCGGTGTAGCTTCTTTCACAGGTGGGCTACTCCGCTGACTACGAGACACTGCTACTAGGCCCAAAAAGATTTCCTGGGTTAGATGCAGTAAAAAATTAGAATTAGATACACAGACAGTGTAGCTTCTTTCACAGGTGGGCTACTCCGCTGACTACCAGACACTGCTACTATGCCCAAAAAGATTTCCTGAGTTAGATGCAGTAAAACATTAGAATTAGATACACAGGCAGTGTAGCTTCCTTCACAGGTGGGCTACTCCGCTGACTACGAGACACTGCTTCTAGGCCCAAAAATATTTCCTGGGTTAGATTCAGTAAAAAATGAAAATTAGATACACAGGCGGTGTAGCTTCCTTCACAGGTGGGCTACTCCGCTGACTACGAGACATTGCTACTATGCCCAAAAGGATTTACTGGGTTAGATGCAGTAAAAAATTGTTATTAGATACACAGGTGGTGTAGCTTGCTTCAGATGGGCTACTCCACTGACTACCAGACACTGCTACCAGGCCCAAAAGGATTTCCTGGGTTAGATGCAGTAAAAAATTAGAATTAGATACACAGATGGGCTACTCCGCTGACTACCGGACACTGCTCCTATGCCCAAAAGGATTTACTGGGTTAGATGCAGTAAAAAATTGTTATTAGATACACAGGTGGTGTAGCTTGCTTCAGATGGGCTACTCCACTGACTGCCAGACACTTCTACAGGCCCAAAAGGATTGGCTGGTTTAGATGCAGTAAAAAAATTTGTATTAGATACACAGGTGGTGTAGCTTGCAACACAGATAGGCTACTCCAATGACTAACATACTGCTACAGGCACAAAATGATTGGCTGAGCTGAATTTCACCAAATGCTGTGAAAAACACTTGCACAGCACTGGCACAGACCTGCCTGGCAAAAAGGGCTATAAACTGCTGTAACCTAGCCCTCAAAAAGGCTGCAATTAGAACTAGTCCCTACTCCCTAAACCTATCTCTCTATGTAACTGTAAATTTGTTCACAATTCACACAGTTATACTGTATAGCGCCCACAGCAGCCGTCTAACACTCAGCTGCAGCAGTGAGAAAATGGTGGTGACGGGGAAAATGGCTGGGTCTTATAGGGCAAGGACATGTGACATACACAGCCAATGACACATGCCCTTGCTTGTGTGAAAAAAAAGCACTTCGCTGCATGTGTGCGCTGCTGATAGGCTGACAGACTGCACCGCCCCACTGTAAATGCGGGAAAGAAAAAAAAATGGAGATCGGCATTATTCCTGCAGAGATCCATCCCCTGCCCCTCCCCCCGCCTACTCTACACTGAAACAGTCTATTAACATTGATTAACAGTATTACTGTGAAAAAATCCAGTTACACTTTTGGTGCACGAACAGTTATCGCACATAACCTCGAACAGCCGGATTTTTGCAAATCGCTCGAGCTCGTCAAACGACTCGAACACCACCCAAAACAGCTCGAATTTGAGATTAGCGAACAGTTCGAGTCGAACACCGCTCATCTCTACTAAAGAGCGCCAAACATGCAGGGAGGGGACCCGAGCATCCGCCTGAGCATCTCGCAAGTACTCGGCGAGCTCCGAGCATCTCGAGTACTGAGATGCTCGGGCGAGTACCAAGTACTTGCGAGTATGCTCGCTCATCACTACTATTTATCTATTATCTATCAACCTAATTATCTATCAGTCTATCTATCTATTATCTATTTTATATATTTATCGATCCATGTATCTATTATCTATCTGTATATCTATCTATTATCTGTGTATCTGTGTTTATCTATCCATATATCTATTTATCTACTTATCTAATTATCTATTATCTATTTATGTATCTATTTATTTGTCTACTCTTTTATCTATTTATCTATTATCTATCTACCGATCTAATTATCTATCAGTCTGTCTATCTATATATATATTATATATCTGTATGTCTATTTATCTACAGTACAGACCAAAGGTTTGGACACGCCTCATTTAAAAATTTTTCTGTTTTTTCATGACTATGAAAATAGTACATTCACACTGAAGGCATCAGAACTATGAATTAACACATGTGGAATTATATACTTAACAAAAAAGTGTGAAACAACTGAAAATATGTCTTATATTCTAGGTTCTTCAAAGTAGCCACCTTTTGCTTTGATGACTGCTTTGCACACTCTTGGCATTCTCTTGATGAGCTTCAAGAGGTGGTCACCAGAAATGGTCTTCCAACAATCTTGAAGGAATTCCCAGAGATGCTTAGCACTTGTTGGCCCTTTTGCCTTCACTCTGCGGTCCACCTCATCCCAAACCATCTCAATTGGGTTCAGGTCTGGTGACTGTGGAGGCCAGGTCATCTGGCGTAGCACCCCATCACTCTCCTTCTTGGTCAAATAGCCCTTACACAGCCTGGAGGTGTGTTTGGGGTCATTGTCCTGTTGAAAAATAAATGATGGTCCATCTAAACGCAAACCCGATGGAATAGCATGCCGCTGCAAGATGCTGTGGTAGCCATGCTGGTTCAGTATACCTTCAATTTTGAATAAATCCCCAACAGTGTCACCAGCAAAGCACCCCCACACCATCACACCTCCTCCTCCATGCTTCACAGTGGGAACCAGGCATGTAGAGTCTATCTGTTCACCTTTTCTGCATCGCACAAAGACACGGTGGTTGGAAACAAAGATCTCAAATTTGGACTCATCAGACCAAAGCACAGATTTCCACTGGCTAATGTCCATTCCTTGTGTTCTTTAGCCTAAACAAGTCTCTTCTGTTTGTTGCCTGTCCTTAGCAGTGGTTTCCTAGCAGCTATTTTACCATGAAGGCCTGCTGCACAACGTCTCCTCTTAACAGTTGTTGAAGAGATGTGTCTGCTGCTAGAACTCTGTGTGGCATTGACCTGGTCTCTAATCTGAGCTGCTGTTAACCTGCGATTTCTAAGGCTGGTGACTCGGATTAACTTATCCTCAGGAGCAGAGGTGACTCTTGGTCTTCCTTTCCTGGAGTGGTCCTCATGTGAGTCAGTTTCTTTGTAGCGCTTGATGGTTTTTGCAACTGCACTTGGGGACACTTTCAAAGTTTTCTCAATTTATTGCACTAACTGACCTTCATTTCTTAAAGTAATGATGACCATTCGTTTTTCTTTACTTAGCTGCTTTTTTCTTGCCATAATACAAATTCTAACAGTCTATTCAGTAGGACTATCAGCTGTGTATCCACCAGACTTCTGTACATCATAACTCATGGTCCTAACCCCATTTATAAGGCAAGAAATCCCACTTATTAAACCTGACAGGGCACACCTGTGAAGTGAAAACCATTTCCGGTGACTACCTCTTGAAGCTCATCAAGAGAATGCCAAGAGTGTGCAAAGCAGTCATCAAAGCAAAAGTTGGCTACTTTGAAGAACCTAGAATATAAGACTTATTTTCAGTTGTTTCACACTTTTTTGTTAAGTATATAATTCCACATGTGTTAATTCATAGTTTTGATGCCTTCAGTGTGAATGTAAAATTTTCATAGTCATGAAAATACAGAAAAATCTTTAAATGAGGCGTGTCAAAAATTTTGGTCTGTACTGTGTATTATATATATATATATATATATATATATATATATATATATATATATATAATATATATTGTAAGGCAGTGCTAGACATCATAATGGGGGATACTCGCTTCGCTACGACAATCAATGCACACGTGCAATGTCTTTACGTTTTTCTCACAATGCTGCAGTTTATTACTTCATAAGCCACAGTTCACCGGGTCCAACTCCGTGGCACGCCGACACACATATCTACAATGTTCATGAGCCAAGTGGCACACAGGCCCACTTGCTCCAGGTTACAGCCTACGGCAAGGTAATAAATTATCAATGTCCATATCAACGTCCATGTAACAAAGTTTATTACCTTTGCCGGGTTTAGTTGCTGCAGTCCATTTAATCCGCCACCACTGTGGCTTTGTGGCTTCCCAGGTAGGGGTCTCCAGCCGTCGTTCCCTCAAAGGCCACTGACATCCACACAGGATCCAGGCTTTGTCTTTCAGGACTCTTCACCAAGCCTCTGCCTTCCAAGGCCACTAGCATCCACACAGGATCCAGTCTCGACCTTTCAGGTACCAGGCTTCACTCCAAAGCCGCTGCCTTCCAAGGCCACTAGCATCCACACAGGATCCAGTCTTGACCTTTCAGGCTGCCAGGCTTCACTGTATCACGGTGTCCCACACACACGGGAAACAGGCCTCACGCCCAACACACCGAACACACCTGTCTCCCATCAAGCAGGGTTTATATATGCATCCCGTGCACACACACACACACATACTGACAGGACCTTGCTGATGTCACAGTCATGTGATCAGACATTCTGTGCGTGCAGGACCTGTGCTATGTCACAGTCATGTGACCAGTCACCTGAGGGGAAAAGGTACATGGTCAGGTAAAACACATCCTGGACCATTACCGTAATGCCAGCAAGTCGCTGCATTACATATCCCCCTCCCTCTGTTCAAACTTGTGGGGTTGAACACATAATATACACAACCACTATAACCCCCAGCTCACACAGAGACCGTGTACTTGTCAATTGCGCGGTTCAGCCCCTGGAATATTAGTCAATGACATTAGCCCATTCCTTAGGGACCTACCATTTGTCACTGTCACTGACTTCGTCAGGTCACCTTTCCGGGTCGTAACCTTGTCAGACCTCCCCCGATCCCAGCGGTCAGTTGTAACCTTGTCAGGTCTCCCCCGCTCCTAGCGGTCAGTCATACAGCGATGTGACTCACATGCCCTGGTATCTAAGGTCCGGTTCGACTCCGTAATGTCCCGTCCTCTATTGAGTCGTTTGTATGGGCTGCTCAAACCTGAGTTACTGGAGGTCTCACTACCTCTAAACCCACGCCCACTACTCTCAGGACATCTTGAAAGGTCCCTAACTTCAGCTGTAGCTGTTCTGTTATTTAGGGGGCCCTTTCTCTGTCGGGTCTCACAATTTCTAGATGGCTGCCATCTTCTGCTGCTCAGATGATGCTGTCTATCCACTCGCAGTCTAGCGAGATTCAACTGTTCTACCTCTCGCAGGTAGGTCACTCGGTACTCCAACAGCATGCGCATATATCCCAGGCTTTCTTCTGTTCCTACAGCGGAGAATGATACCATGCCGTCTTTGTCGGGTATCCAGTCCTGACGATCACGTGGACTGCTTACTTTCACCACCCCAGACTTCTTGACCATCATCTGCATGGCTCGACCATTTCTCCCAACGAGCTTCCTCACCAGAACATGAGGCACCCGGATGACCTCTTCACGCATACTGTGAGCTTTCCTCACCAACTCCAGTTGTCTAACGGCTTGTTCCGTCTTCAACCGGAGAAACCGCTTTGTGCGAATACATCGCCAGTGCAAGTCACTTAGGATAGCCACCCTCTTCACTGTGATTCGGTCGTGGACAGGACCACCAGCTGTTTAGCTTCTGAGGTCAAGTACACCTTACAGGCTCCCACGGCCTTCTTAAACTCCTCATGCATGGACTCACTGGTGCATTCTTCCCTCAAATCCTCGGGTACATCTACAAGGCACTTGTACCGAGACGTTTCGGTCTCACCAGTGGTTTCCAGACGATCAACCAGCTCAGGTTTCAGGGGCAACTGACCTCAAGCTTCTTCACCCTGTATGCTTCCCCTGAGCTGACTCACAGCTACAAATTCACGAATTTTCATCTTGACCACTTCCATCTCATATTTATGTGTGGTTAACACTCTCTTAGCTCTCCTCAGGTCCACCTTCTCATGGTATAAGGGAGTGAGTGCAACGTGTTCGCCCTTTTCCTTCTCCAAGAAGGCCTCGTTCACTGAGTGATACTTTGTCAGGCGACTTTTGAGCCCGGAAACTTCTTCCTCTAGCTCCGCCACTCGCCTCTCAGCAGCCCGTCTCTGAAGCTCTTCCTGCTTCAACTGCTCTTCCAGCAGCAGAGCTCTCTCAAACCTCTCCGTCTCCAATGCGCCCACTCGGCTCTCAATAGCCAGTCTCTCACGCTTCTCTTGCGCCCACTGGGTTTGTAGCAACTCCTTGAGCTGCTTGATCTCGGCTCCGACATCCACCAAACCCTCCGAGCCCACATCACTCGAGGAGGTATCTGCTTCATACCTCCCATCACCAGCGGTCAACTCCTGGCCCTGGTCTGTGGCTTTTCCGATGGACTCCTCCATCCTCTCTCGCTCAGCTTCCATCTTGCTGACTGTTTCCTTAAGGTACGTCTCCGCCTTCTGGAGAGTATCACAGGACATCTGTAGCTCCTTCACCTGAGCTTCCAGATCTAGGGTTTTTCCCCGGAGATCATCATTCTCCTCACGGGTGTCTTGCAGAGTGGTCTCAACCACTTGGCGCACTTGCTCTGCACCCGCCTTATCCTCCTGTAGTTTTTTCTTCACCTTGAGGAGATCCTCATAATTTCTCTTACTCCGTTGCAGTTCCCTACTGCGTTTACCACACTCCTTCTTGGAGTCACACAGCTCCTGGTTGAGCTGTTTGCGCAGTCATTCTAGGGTTTGTTCACGCCCAGCAACTTCATGCTGCAGCGCCTCTTTGAGGGCAGACAGCTCTAACTGTACCAGGGAGAAGCGATCTTTCACCTCGCATAACTCATCTTCACACACCGCTCTGTCAATCTCTAATTGAAAAACCTCCTCCTTGATTTTCCGGCGGTCCTCCTTAATTCCGTAGAACATTTCCTTCCAATGGTTAATTTCCGCATTGCTTCCCTCCACGTCTCGCTGCTAGTTCCTCATAACCTGGTATATTTTCTGTTGTTCAGATTCCAGGTTCAGCTGGTCTGAGGACACGTTCCTCAGGTTTTCCCTTAGTTGCTGCTCGTCACTCTGATACTGCTGCCTGATAGGCTCCAGCTCTTGGTCATGACTGGCCGCCTCCTCTTTCAGGGCTGTCAGATCCTTCTGACTTGGTACCGTACCGGAGGTTGCTACTGGCAACATCACCTCCTTTTCTATCTCTAATGGAGGATCCACACTTGAAGCAAAGGCACACAGTACTACATTCTCTTTATTTTCATTTTCGGCGAGGAGTACCGGAGCAACCTTTTTGTGGCCCTTGCGCCGTCGACGACGAGAGGGGGACTCTCTCCCCTGGTCTAGCCCCTCCTGACTGAACTCACTTTTTACTTTCATAGTGTCACAGTCAGCTACGGGGTCTGTGTCACTCCCCATGGTGTTGTGAACTAACAGGTCACCTCCCACTTTGACGTCACCCCCTTCTACTGGAGTTCCCCCGATATCAACGGTCACATTGTCATTTTTAGGAGGTACCAACCCACAACCAGTAACAATTTCCAGTTTTCTGCACTCTACGCTGTTTTGAAAATCCGCCCCTTTTTTAGACTCCGCCCCCTTTTAAACAACCACACCGGCAGGGTAATTTTTAGAAAAAAAATCAGCAATAGTCTTAGGACTTTGTTCACAACAGCTCTTACCACCTCCCCGGGCACTCTGGGACAACACTGGCGCCCCCGGAGAGTTCATAGAATGGTCCACTGCCGCCATTCCACATGGTGCCCACAGCTCCCGTGGTTCCTGCACCATGTCCAGTTTCATGTCCAGTAGACGTTTCTCATATATGCGGTCCGACTCATCAGACCCATTTGCTGCTCCGTTCACAGCCATCGCGGTGCACTGTTCACACCAGAACTTCACCGCTCTCCCTGGAAAATTTTCGTGGCCCCGCCGAACCACAGAAAAACTGGATTTGAGTGCGACGACAACCTTCGCAACCCCGCCGAGTTACAGCCAGATGCTTTAAACTTCGTGAGCCCCGCCGAGCCACAGCAAACCAGGTTTGAGTGCGACGCCAATCTTCGCAACCCCGCCGAGTTGCAGCCAGATGTTTTAATCCACACTCGTCCTGTGCCGTCGCCCCTAGCAACTGGGCTGCAGCTGCCCGCACTCTCGAACCATATGTAAGGCAGCGCTAGACATGATAATGGGGGATACTGGCTTCGCTGCGACAATCAATGCACACGTGCAATGTCTTTACGTTTTTCTCACAATGCTGCAGTTTATTACTTCATAAGCCACAGTTCACCGGGTCCAACTCCGTGGCACGCCGACACACATATCTACAATGTTCATGAGCCAAGTGGCACACAGGCCCACTTGCTCCAGGTTACAGCCTACGGCAAGGTAATAAATTATCAATGTCCATATCAACGTCCATGTAACAAAATGTGTTACCTTTGCCGGGTTTAGTTGCTGCAGTCCATTTAATCTGCCACCACTGTGGCTTTGTGGCTTCCCAGGTAGGGGTCTCCAGCCGTCGTTCCCTCAAAGGCCACTGACATCCACACAGGATCCAGGCTTTGCCTTTCAGGACTCTTCACCAAGCCTCTGCCTTCCAAGGCCACTAGCATCCACACAGGATCCAGTCTCGACCTTTCAGGTACCAGGATTCACTCCAAAGCCGCTGCCTTCCAAGGCCACTAGCATCCACACAGGATCCAGTCTTGACCTTTCAGGCTGCCAGGCTTCACTGTATCACGGTGTCCCACACACACGGGAAACAGGCCTCACGCCCAACACACCGAACACACCTCTCTCCCATCAAGCAGGGTATATATATGCATCCCGTGCGCACACACACACATACTGACAGGACTTTGCTGATGTCACAGTCATGTGATCAGACATTCTGTGCGTGCAGGACCTGTGCTATGTCACAGTCATGTGACCAGTCACCTGAGGGGAAAAGGTACATGGTCAGGTAAAACACATCCTGGACCATTACCGTAATGCCAGCAAGTCTCTGCATTACAATATATATATATATATATATATATATATATATATATATATTATCTATATATCTATCCTTATATCTGTCTATTATGTATCCATATATCTATCTATCAATCCAAAGAAAAAAAGGCAGCACTCCATATAGTGGAAAAAATAGGACTTTATTAGCCCATCAAAATGATGGCAACATTTCGGCTGAGCACAACCTTTCTCAAGCAATGTGTAATACTCAGTGAGAATCATTTATAGAGACAAATTTGCATAATAGATTTATAAGGTAATTTACAAAAATTCCATATAAATAGTGATACATACATGATGCAGCATAGTATGTTGACTAGTGTTGAGCGAACATGCTCGACACTGCTCGGTACTCGCCCGAGCATCACGCTACTCGGGATGTTCGGCGAGCACCGAGCATTTCCGGGTTACTCGGGCGGGAGCTCGGGTCTCTGCCCTGCATGTTTGGCGCTCTTTACAGAGCCAATGAACATGCAGGGATTGCCAGCCAGTCACTGTAATGCAGCAGCCATGTTGGTTGTGGGCATTACAGTGATTGGCTGGCCGCACAGCATCACCTCGAGTATTTAAAACGGGGCGCCGCCATCTTGGACAAAGTCGCTCCGGATTAGACAGTGTAGGGACAGCGCTGCTGATTTAGGGAGAGATATAAACTGCAAAATAGTTAGTGTAGGGTCTGTAAAGGCTGCCAGAACAAACAAGCAGTCCTTTTCAGGACTAATATCCATCCCAGATACCAGGCAGGCAGGCTGTATAGGAGACACAGTGGTTATACCAGCAAACGCTGCATTACAGTCCTGTGTGCTCCTGTTGCTGAAATTGCTGGACTTAGCACCAGGTGTCGGGGGCCAGGAAAAATCCTTTTTTTTTCATCTAAATCCTCCTTTTTTTTCCCTCCTTCACACTGTACAAATACCCGTCTTATTAACCTTTTGGTGTGTCCCCCCCCCCCCAAAAAAAAGCGTGTCTCTGATTTTTCAGACACAAATATAACTGTTGAAAATAGTCTGGTGTAGGCTAGAAAAACAGAAGTGTTGTTTTGCACTTCCACGGTTCAAACCTATGTATTATCCAGTTTTGGGCCATTTGTATCTAAAAAAAAAAACAGTTTGAGTGTGTCGCTCACTGTTCAGCCGCAAATATCTCCATTTAAAAAAGTGTGGTATACCCCAGTAAACAATAACTGTGGTTTTGCCATCCCACGGTAAAAAATCTCTATTATTCAGCTTTTGGTAGTTTTTTCCGTAAAGAAAAACAGTAGTGTCTCCTGACTGTTGTGACACAAAAATATATCTGTTGAAAATAGTCTTGTGTAGGCCCGACATCCCAGTGTGGTTTCGCAGTTCCACGGGTCAAATCGCTGTACTATCCAGTTTTGGGCCTTTGGTATCTGAAAAAAAAGCAGTTTGAGTGTGTCGCTCACTGTTCAGCCACAAATATCTCTATTTAAAAAAGTGTGGTATACCCCAGTAAACAATAACTGTGGTTTTGCCATCCCACGGTAAAAAATCTCTATTATTCAGCTTTTGGTAGATTTTTCCGTAAAGAAAAACAGTAGTGTCTCCTGACTGTTGTGACACAAAAATATATCTGTTGAAAATAGTCTTGTGTAGGCCCGACATCCCAGTGTGGTTTCGCAGTTCCACGGGTCAAATCGCTGTACTATCCAGTTTTGGACCTTTGGTATCTAAAAAAAAAGCAGTTTGAGTGTGTCGCTCACTGTTCAGCCGCAAATATCTCTATTTAAAAAAGTGTGGTATACCCCAGTAAACAATAACTGTGGTTTTCCTCTTCCACGGTTCAAATCTACTCTTTATTACCCTTTTTCCATTGATAGTGCAAGTGTAAACTATTTTACTTCATGTACAATGGGCAAGGCGCGTGGCAAGGGACGTGGAAGTGGACGTTCTGGTGATGGTTCGTGCAGAGGACGGGGCCGTGGCCAAGGTGAAAATGTGCCACAACCAACAGCCACATCTTCTCGCTCCCACTTCTTGACCGAATTACTAGGGAAGCACAGAACAACACCAGTATTGAGAACTGATCAGTGTGAACAGGTTATTAATTGGATAGCAGATAATACTTCCAGTTACCTGGTCACCACCACCTCCGGTCTGTCTTCCACACGGTCAACTCTTAGTAGCCGTGAGTCTCGACCGCACACTCCTCCTCACCCTGATGCTCCTTTCTCCCACCATGCCGAGTGTCGTCAGACAGCAAGTGATCCCACACTTGGACACTCTGAAGAGCTGTTCACTGGTCCATTTCCATATTTGGGCCCCTCGCCTGACACGCTTGAAGTGGTGGAAGAGGAGATCCCATGTTGCGATGCCCAAATATTTGAACAGCCACGGCCACAGGAAGTCGACGTTGTCAATCTGTCACAAGAGGTGGACGATGACGAGACACAATTGCCAGGAAGTGAGGAGGAGGATCGTGGTGCGCAAGTGGAAGAGGAGGAGGTGGTGGATGATCTAGTAACTGACCCAACGTGGAAGGAGGACATGCAGAGTGAGGCCAGCAGCACACAGGGGGAGGGAGGCAGAGTACCCCAACAGGCAGGAAGAAGCAGTGTGGTGGCCGCAGACAGAAGGCAGGCAACCGTTCTCCGTTACACCAACACGAGGGAAGTTTCCAGTACAAGCGGTAGGTCTTCCAGAGTCTGGAATTTTTTTAAAGACTCTGCTGATAACCCCAAAAAGGCCATATGTTCCACCTGCCATGCCAGCATCAGCAGGGGTGACAAAACTACCAGCCTGACCACCACCAGCATGATCAGGCACATGGCAGCAAAGCACCCGACTTTGTGGGGCGAAACCCAGGGTCCACGACCAGTGTCAGCGGGTGTCACCACTGCTTCTTCCACTGTTGTGCGTGCAATAGAACCCTCTGTTGTGTGTGCAAGGCAATCCCCTGTCCATACTGCATGTAAAGATGCCCCCTCCTCTAAGTCTTCACTTGTTATGGCAGTTTCTCAAGAAACAGCATCAACGTCCACGTCCACGTCCCACCGCAGCGTTCAGTTGTTCATATCCCAGACCTTTGAACGAAAGTGGAAATTCGCAGCTAACGCCCCACAGGCCACAGTCCTAAATTCACACATTTCACGACTGCTTGCATTGGAAATGCTGCCTTTTAGGCTGGTGGAGACGGAATCCTTCCGCAATCTTATGGCGGTGGCCGTCCCTCGGTACTCGGTCCCCAGCCGACACTATTTTGCCCGGTGTGCCATCCCCGCACTACACAAGCACGTGTCCCAAAGCATCTGCCGTGCCCTCAACAACGCAGTTACTGGGAGAGTCCACCTGACAACGGACATGTGGACAAGTGCTCTCTCTGACGGCACACTGGGTCAACATAGTGGAAGCAGGGACCCAGTCGGACCTTGGGACGGAACACATCCTCCCCACACCGAGGATTGCGGGCCCTATGTCAGTCAGAGTTGCCCCCACAGTGTACAGCTCCTGCGCATCCTCCTCCTCCTCCTCCTCCTCATGTTCAGTCTCCATCTCAGATATCACCACATCAGTTACAAGCTGGAAGCATTGCAGTACTGCCTCCGCCAAGCGGCAACAGGCTGTGCTGAAACTCATAAGCTTAGGTGATAAACCTCACACTGCTTGTGAGTTGTGGACAGCTGTGAAAGAGCAGGCAGATCTGTGGCTGAGACCGCTGAACCTACATCTCGGCATGGTCGTGTGTGACAATGGCCGTAACCTGGTGGCGGCTCTGAGGCGAGGTGAGATCACACACGTACCATGCCTGGCTCATGTGCTTAACCTCGTGGTTCAGCGGTTTCTTAAATCGTACCCCGAGTTGCCAGATCTGCTCGTGAAAATACGACGCCTGTCAGCTCATTTTCGCAAGTCGGCTACAGTTTCCGCCGCCCTTGCTGTGTTGCAGCAGCGCTTGCAGCTTCTGGCACACCGACTGGTGTGTGATGTCCCCACACGTTGGAACTCTACCCTCCACATGTTGCAAAGGATTTGTGAGCAGAAGAGAGCAGTTGTGGAGTACCAGCAGCAACAAGGCCGTCGATATTCAGGTCAGACTCCACACATAAGACCTCAGGAGTCGACCTGGATGTCTGACATATGTACCATCCTGACAAACTTTGAGGAGGCCACCAAGATGGTGAGTGGCGATGACGCCATCATTAGTGTCAGCATCCCACTTGTCTGTCTTTTGCAACGCTCTCTGCAGAGAATTAAAGAGGAGGCATTGCAGCCAGAGTATGATGAGATGGATCAAGAAGCCGTAGCGGGCAATTACACACAGCCCAGCCTTATCTCATCCCAACGTGCATTGGGGGACAATGAGGGAGAGGAGGAGGAGGAGGAAGAACAGGAGCTGCTATCATGCGTTGTAGACGGTAGTACCTGTACAAGTGTCATACCGTCAGTTCAGCGTGGGTGGCCTGAGGACAGGGGGGAGGAGGAAGAGGAGGAGGAGGAGGAGAGCATGGTCAGTCGTCATCTTGGTGAGGACACGGAAATCTTGCCCGTTACCAGTCTGGCACGCATGGCTGACTTTATGTTACGCTGCCTTAACCGTGACCCTCGCGTTGTCAAAATGTTGGGTGACAGTCATTACTGGTTGGTGACACTTGTAGACCCCCGCTACAAGGAGAACTTTCACTCTCTTATTCCTGAGGTGGAGAGGTCTACAAAAATGGGGCAATACCAGAAGGCCCTTGCTGCAGAACTCTTAAAAATTTTTCCATCTGAACACGCTAGCGGCAGAGGTCACAGTTCGTTGCCCAACCAAGGCGTACAGGCGAGAGAGATGCAACTCCAATCCAGCAGAGGCAGGGGAACACTGTCAACGTTCTGGGACAGTTTTCTGACACCCGCCCAGCTTACAGGCCCTGAGGCGCGGGGTACTCTCACAAGGAGTGGAAAGTTTCAAAAGATGGTGAGGGAGTAACTTGCCGATCGTACCAGCGTCCTCTGTGATTCCTCTGTGCCTTTTAATTATTGGGTATCCAAGCTGGACACTTGGAATGAACTCACTCTGTACGCCTTGGAGGTCCTGGCCTGCCCTGCCGCTAGCGTGTTATCGGAGCCTGTTTTTAGTGCCGCTGGGGGAATTATAACTGATAAGCGCACTCGCCTGTCAACTGACAATGCTGACAAGCTGACCCTTATCAAAATGAACAAGGGCTGGATTGGGCCAGACTTCTCACCACCACCAAATGACAGCAGAGTAACATAAAGTCAAATCCACTGTGTTATTTCAGGAGGTGTATTCACATGCACCGCTTCACACCCACACATGGATATACTCTTCCTCGTTTCGGCTGTTTAATCTTCTTCTCCTTATCCTCAGCCTCCACCACCACTATACCACCAGGGTGCCAGCATTGCAAGTTCCTCCGTCCTTATTTTTGGCAGCTTTTGCTTGCAAGGCATAAGCAAATACTATGGGACACCCACTCCCCAATAATGGGACTTATGTTTGTAATATGCTGTACTGCATGGCTCTTGTAAGGGGCATTGCAAGTTGCTCCGTCCTAATTTTTGGCAGCTTTTGCTTGGAAAGCATAAGCAAATACTATGGGACACCCACTCCCCAATAATGGGACTTATGTTTGTAATATGCTGTACTGCATGGCTCTTGTAAGGGGCATTGCAAGTTGCTCCGTCCTAATTTTTGGCAGCTTTTGCTGGGAAAGCATAAGCAAATACTATGGGAGACCCACTCCCCAATAATGGGACTTATGTTTGTAATATGCTGTACTGCATGGCTCTTGTAAGGGGCATTGCAAGTTGCTCCGTCCTAATTTTTGGCAGCTTTTGCTGGGAAAGCATAAGCAAATACTATGGGACACCCACTCCCCAATAATGGGACTTATGTTTGTAATATGCTGTACTGCATGGCTCTTGTAAGGGGCATTGCAAGTTGCTCCGTCCTAATTTTTGGCAGCTTTTGCTTGCAAGGCATAAGCAAATACTATGGGACACCCACTCCCCAATAATGGGACTTATGTTTGTAATATGCTGTACTGCATGTGACGTGCCCCCTGGGCCGTGTGTACACGTGTGTGGGATACCCGGTGCAGGGTCTCTGGGGTCTGTAGTCTCCGTGGCGGTGACCCGGTCCCGTGGCTCAGGCTGGCCGTGGATTGCGGTCAGGGAGTACCGCCGCTGCAAGGCAGACCGCTGAGGCTGGAGTTGTGTGCGCAGCATAGAATGGGATAACTCCCCACGGGAGGAGTATAGCCTCAGGGCAGTGAGTGTGGATGATGGGGGTGATGGTGCACGAGCGCAGCAGAAATGACTCAGAGTCTTTGCAGTGCAGTTCAGGGTCTTTACTGATGATTATAAGGTAGACCCTCCCGGGAGTACTGGCTAGCATAAGAGGCCTGGTCAGTCTGTGAGCAAGCAGGAGTTCCCCTGGCCTGGTGGAGTTGAAGGCCTCCCCGTCTGTCTGCACTCTTCCTGGCAACCTTGCTGTAAGCGGGTAGAAGTAGCCCACGTCCCTGAGTGTACCGTGTAGTGCTCACCCGTATGGCAGGTGACTTGGGGCCTTCTGTTAGCCTCCGCTCCATGATGGCGGTGCTGGTCCCTTGCTTGTAACTGAGCCTCCGGGCTTCTATGGCCAGAGGACCTGAAATCCCCTGCCGGCTGGTTTCTGCTGCTGGATATATAAGTCCTCACAGCTTCGGACTCCTGTGTCCGGTTCCTATTGTCTTCTGCCAGGGCGAGCTCTGCTCAGCTTCCAGCCCCTGGTCTTTAGCTCCTAGATCCTACAGAGCTCCTTGCTGTTACTTTCCCTTGCTCTCACTCTGACTCTGACTGTTCTCTGCCTCACTCAACCCCGCCCCAGATCCAGTTTATAAGGGCAGAATTCTCCCCTCCCAGGACTGGAGCAGGAGGATGTTGCATGTTTAAGGGATCCTGACCAGGAAACCTCCCACTTGCTCTCCGACATAATATCTCTATTACTGTGGTGACCAGACCCCTGGGGTGCCACACATGGCTCTTGTAAGGGGCATTGAAGTTCCTCATAATTTTTGGAAAGCCTTCCATCCACTGCTTAGGCCAACAGTGCACGGGAGACCCAGTTGCTATAAATGGAAAAAAAGGTTTAGTTAACGCCCTCTGACCTCCATGTCATTTCCAAGGGGCATTGAAGTGGCTCGAAATTTTTGGTAGGCATTGCACTCACTGTATGCACTATAGCTGTGTAGCCGAACCGCTCCTTTTGTTACAGAAACATATCCTACAAGACATATCTGGTTGACTGGCCTGATATTGATGTGAATGGTCCCTGTTCCTCCTGCTCTTTCTCCTTTGCCACCACCTCATCCATCATTTATCACCTGAAGCTTTGTTTTAACGGGAGTCATAGAACTGGGATAGTAGCAGGAAAACATCCAGCAATCCTCGGAGGAGGAAGGATATGCGCCAAAAAGCGGACTACCTCAGGCCTAGCCGCTACTACATACATGCGCTTGCATTCCAAGAAAACAAAGCAGATGCTAACTTCTATCATCATCATCATGCTCCTCACCTTGGCACTCTCAACTCCCCTGATGGAGAAGCCAGGGCCCACCGGAGGAGTCTGGTTCTCTGGTGGGCTCGTCCAATGCTACCCTAAAGCAGGCCAGGCTAAGAAAAGTGTGGGGGAAGGTGACAGGAGAAATCAGGGCGGCTGCGGACCGTTTATGGACACCCGGCCACCCCTAGGTGGCTGGCGACCGTGTGTGGACACTCGGCCGCGGGGCGGCTGGGGACCGAGTATGGACACCTGGCCGCCACCTGGCGGCTGGGGTCCGAGCGTGGACACTCGGCCGCCGGGCGGCTGGGGACTGAGTATGGATACCTCGCTGCCGAAGCGGCCATGAGGTAGTGGCCAGCTTCGGCCTCCTCCAAACTAAAAGGCCCCATTTCAAGTGAAAGCTAGCAGTATGGTATTGCAGCCTGCGGGTGGGTGGGTGGTTGGCTGCATATTTTCGCTTGCATTGCAAGGAATGGGGGAGGTACAATTGAACACTGCCCTGGGGCAAGGACTTGCACGGGGATAGTTGCAAGTCTGCATCTTCTGATGCGGCAAGGATCACTACAGAAACCTGTAGATCTCAGAAAGGAAAAAGGTTCTTGACAAATATTAAGGATAATTATCTCTCCCAACTAGTGCAGCAACCAACGAGAGGGAAGGCCGTGTTGGACTTAATTTTGACTAATAGGCCTGATAGAATAACTGAGGTACAGATAGGGGGGCACCTAGGTAATAGCGATCATAATATTATCGACTTCAAAATGCCCTTCAGTAGGGTTATCAATAAGGGAACAACAAAAACATTAAACTTTAGGAGGGCGAAGTTTGATCAGCTGAAAGAAAGCCTTCAACTTATTGACTGGGACAAAGTTCTTAATCAAAGGAATACGAATAGTAAATGGGAAACCTTCAAAAGAATTCTGAATATTCAGTGCGAGAGGTATATACCGTATGGGAATAAAAGGGCCAGAAATAAGAGGAAACCAATATGGTTGAACAAGAACGTAAAAGGGGCGTTAAATAGCAAAAAAGAGGCATTCAAGAGATTAAAACAGGAAAACAGTAAGGAGGCACTAATGTGTTACAAGGAAAAAACGAGAACCTGTAAAAAACAAATAAAAATAGCGAAGGAGGAAACAGAGAGATGTATTGCTAGGGAAAGTAGATCAAATCCCAAACTGTTCTTTACGTATATAAATAGTAAAAGGATTAAATCGGATAATATTGGACCGATAAAAAGTGAGGAAGGCAAAATCATAGAGAAAGATGAGGATAAAGCTAATCTATTAAATCATTTTTTTTCGACAACTTTCACAAAGGAAATAGAACTAACAGGAGAAATGAGAAGTGACAAGCTTAATCCTCCACTAAGTATGACAAATCTAACCCAAGCTGGGGTACAGAAATGCCTCAGTAACATTAAAATAAACAAATCACCAGGACCTGATGGCATACACCCACGGGTACTAAGGGAACTAAGTAATGTGATAGACAGACCGTTATATCTTATATTTAAGGACTCTGTTGAGACTGGGTCTGTGCCACTTGATTGGCGACAGGCGAATGTAGTGCCAATATTCAAAAAGGGAGCAAAAAGTGACGCTGGAAACTATCGGCCGGTGAGTCTGACGTCCGTTGTGGGCAAAATTTTTGAAAGCTTCATTAAAGAGAAAATTACGGAGCATCTTGATGCTAATAATCTTTTAATCCCGAACCAACATGGATTCATGAGGAATCGCTCCTGCCAAACAAACCTGATTGACTTCTACGAGGAGGTTAGCTCTCGAGTAGATCAGGGGGAACCAGTGGATGTCGTGTATCTCGACTTCTCAAAAGCGTTCGATAGCGTGCCAAATAATAGGTTGGTATACAAAATGAGAATGATGGGGCAGGGGGAAAATGTCTGCAAGTGGGTAGCTAACTGGCTAAAGGATAGAAGACAGAGGGTGGTTATAAATGGAATATACTCAGATTGGGTAAGCGTCACTAGTGGGGTACCACAGGGGTCTGTACTAGGCCCAATGTTATTTAATATCTTTATTAACGACATAGTCAACGGGATAAATAGTAAAATATCAATATTTGCAGATGACACAAAGTTATGTAAAACAATTAATACAAAAGAGGACAGTGCAGACCTACAGAGGGATTTGGATAAGCTGGGTAGGTGGAGCATTAAATGGCAAATGAGGTTTAACGAGGAGAAATGTAAGGTCATACATATGGGAAGGAAAAATGGAAGTCACCAGTACTCAGTGAATGGGAAATCATTGGGGAATTCAGAGATGGAGAAGGACTTGGGCATCTTGATTGATAGCAAACTAAATTGGAGTGCCCAAAGTCAGGCCGCTGCTGTAAGGGCAAACAGGGTAATGGGATGTATCAGAAGAGGTATAGCTGCAAGGATGAGAACATTGTTCTTCCACTGTACAAAGCACTGGTCAGACCACACTTGGAATACTGTGCTCAGTTATGGGCCCCAATATATAGAAAGGATATAAATGAGCTTGAAAAGGTACAAAGGAGGGCAACAAAATTAATAAAGGGAATGGAGGGACTGCAATACCCAGAGAGGTTGGCAAAACTAGGACTATTCAGCCTGGAAAAGAGAAGGTTGAGGGGGGACATAATAAATGTGTACAAATATGTTAGGGGACAGTATAGAGATCTTGCCCGGGATTTGTTCAAAAGGAAGGATATTACGGTAACAAGAGGGCATTCACTAAGACTGGAAGAGAAAATGTTTCAGCACCAGCATAGGAAGGGGTTCTTTACGGTAAGAGCAGTGAGAATATGGAATTCACTGAGTGAGGAGACGGTAATGTCGGATTCACTAAACCAGTTCAAGCGGAGACTGGATGCATTTCTAGATACCAGGCAGATTTCAGCGTATACTTAAAAATAAAATAAAATAGTAGGTTGATACAGGGATTTATTCTGACTGCTGGTTTCAGAGTCGGGAGGGAATTTTTCCTCAGGTGAAGATTGGCCAAATCATTTGGGGTTTTTGCCCTCCTCTGGATCAACTTTAGCAATTACAGAACTAACAGGTCGAACTTGATGGACGCAAGTCTTTATTCGGCTTTACAAACTATGTTACTATGTTACTATGTTACTTCTGATGGGCACACATTTAGGCAGTGACCTGGGAGTCAGAGATGCTTCCAGGGGTCTTCCCCATGCTGATCCCTTGTCTTTTCAGCACTGTATGCATGTGTCACACAGCACATGGCCAGATAAGGTTGTAAAATGTTCATAGAATCATAGAATGGTAGAGTTGGAAGGGACCTCCTGGGTCATCTGGTCCAACCCCCTGCTCAAAGCAGGATTCACTAGATCATCTCAGACAGATGTCTGTCCAGCCTCTGTTTGAAGACGTCCACTGAAGGGGAACTCACCACCTCTCGTGGCAGCCTGTTCCACTCATTAATCACCCTAACTGTCAAAAAGTTTTTTCTAATATCTAATCTGTATCTCCTCCCATTTAGTTTCATCCCATTGCTTCTAGTCTTTCCTTGTGCAAATGAGAATAAAGATGATCCTTCTACAATGTGACAGCCCTTGACATATTTGTAGACAGCTATTAAGTCTCCTCTCAGTCTTCTTTTTTGCAAGCTAAACATTCCCAAATCCTGCAACCGTTCCTCATAGGACATGGTTTGCAGACCAGTCACCATTCTGGTCGCTCTTCTCTGAACTTGCTCCAGTTTGTCTATGTCTTTTTTAAAATGTGGTGCCCAAAACTGTACACAGTATTCCAGATGAGGTCTGACCAAAGAGGAGTAAAGACCGATAATGACTTCACGTGATCTAGACTGTATGCTTCTGTTAATACATCCCAGAATTGTATTTGCCTTTTTTGCTGCTGCATCACACTGTTGACTCATGTTCAGTCTATGATCTATTAGTATACCTAAGTCTTTTTCACATGTACTGTTGCTTAGCTCTATTCCTCCCATTCTGTATATGCTTTTTTCATTTTTATTGCCTAGATGTAGTACTTTGCATTTTTCCCTGTTAAAAACCATTCTGTTTGTTGCTGCCCACTGCTCCAGTTTATTTAGGTCTTTTTGAATCCTCTCTCTCTCTTCTCTAGTATTAGCTATCCCTCCTAGCTTTGTGTCATCAGCAAATTTAATCAGTTTACCCTCAATTCCTTCATCTAAATCATTGATAAAGATGTCGAACAATACAGGTCCCAGGACGGAGCCCTGTGGTACCCCACTTGAGACATTCATCCAGCTGGATGTGAAGCCATTTACAACCACCCTTTGAGTCCGATCACTAAGCCAGTTATGAATCCACCTAACAGTTGCCTGGTCCATTGCATACTTGGTCATTTTTTCAATAAGGATGGTGTGAGATACTTTGTCAAATGCTTTGCTGAAGTCAAGATATACTATATCTACAGCATTTCCCTGATCCACCCAGTCAGTGATTCTGTCATAGAAGGAAATTAAGTTAGTCTGACATGACTTGTTAGTTACAAACCCATGCTGACTCTGGTTAATCACTTCATTCTTATCCATGTACTTACCTACATGTTGTTTAATAATTTGTTCAAAGATCTTTCCTGGTATAGAAGTCAGACTCACCTGCCTATAGTTCCCTGGGTCCACCTTCTTCCCCTTTTTGAAGATAGGAACAACATTTGCTCTTCTCCAGTCTTCTGGGACTTCTCCTGTTCTCCAAGAATTTTCAAAGATTATGGAGAGTGGTTCTAAAATTTCTTCTACGATCTCCTTCAGTACTCTGGGGTGTAATTCATCTGGACCTGGAGACTTGAACTCATTTATGTTAGCTAAATATTCCCTCACAATCTTTCTGTTTACAGATAACTTGGATTCCTCTATTCCTTTAAAAGGACAGTGAAGATCAGTTGATGTTACATTTTCTTTCTGAGAGAAAACAGATGCAAAATAGGAATTAAAAAGTTCGGCCTTCTCAACATCCTCTCTTACCATTTCTCCATTTTCATCCTGTAAAAATCCTATAGCATCTTTGACTTTTCTTTTACTTTTGACATACCCCCAAAATCCTTTTTTATTGCTTTTGACATCTCTTGCAAGCCTTAATTCATTGTCAGCTTTAGCTAACCTGATACGTGCCCTGCAGGATCTGCAGACTGCATTATAATCTTCTTTAGATATGCCTCCCTCTTTCCATTTAATAAACATTTCTTTCTTTCTTTTTAGCATGTGTTTAAGTTCTGTGTTCATCCATCCTGGTTTCCTTAAATGCTTCCCATTCTTCCTACTTTTCGGGATTGTTAACGATTGTGCTTTGAGAATCTCATTTTTAAAAATTTCCCATTCTTCCTGGACATTTTTGTCCTTAAGGACATCCAGCCATTGGATCCATCCTATTCTCTTTCTGAGTCTCTTAAAATCTGCCTTTCTAAAATCTAACCTTGAAGTCTGAGTCTTCACATGTCTTCCTCCTCTAGTTATCCAAAATTCTATAATAGCATGATCGCTGCCTCCTAGGGTCCCAGCCACCTTTACCTCCTCAACCATTTCCTCCCTGTTTATAAGGATTAGATCCAAAGTAGCAGATCCCCTTGTTTTCTCCCCTACCTTTTGGAAGATAAATGTTAAAATGACATTTCCCGGTGAACGCATTTGTCACGGTTGAAAGCAATACAAAAGTGCAAAAACGCATGAAAAATGCTACTTGTGAACATAGCTCAAGGTGTGGAGGAGTATTTTTGTTTTTGGTTATTTATTTTACCTTATACACAAGTTTTTACCCTGGAAAGGAAATTCCTTCACATATTTCACAGAAAAAAACCGTTTCAGTTTCGTTTTTGAACGTTTTATTGTGAGCCCGCAAAAGTGGCTTAATACCTCTGACCACGTTGTTGACAGCAGTGACCTGGGGGTCAGAAATGCTTCCTGGGGCGATCCCCATGCTGTCCCCATGTCATTTGAGCACTGTCACTATCGTTTTGGGCACTTTTTAGGCTTTCTACAGACTGCCGGGGGTGCCGCCGCAAAAATGTTCGGGTCTCCCATAGACTAACATTGGGCTCGTTGCTCGGGTCGAGCACCCGAGTATCACAGTGAGCTCGGCCCGAGCTTCGAGCACCCGAGCACTTTAGTGCTCGCTCAACACTAATGTTGACATAATGTGTTGTTAAACATGATGTAGAAAAATTCCATCATGATTTCATCATTTTCATACAAAATAAAGTGCTATGTGCAATAATTGGTGCATCATTTGTACCTATGCAATATTAGTGTTAGCATATTAGCATATAAAATTGGAGGACTCACCCATATCAAGATATCATGCAAGCTTGTCAAAACCGCCAATACCTGGTGTCAGGAAGTGCAATACTGTGCATGTCTGCGCGTGTCATAGAGGTCTAGCCAATCATACTGCCGCAGGATTCAGCCGAATACCTACGCATGCGCAGAAGTCTTTCCGACGCTATAAGCACCATTTTAAATATGGGAAATCAATCCCTAAGCACACAGAACCGGGAGACACACTAGAAATATAGCGATCTTTTATTATGAGGACTGCACCATAAAATCTATAAACCTATAGAGGCATCTCACCCATTTTAACATCATTTCAAATATATGAACATGGGAATATGGAACAGGTCAGTCCTCTTACACAGACTCAATTCCCTTAATCCAATCCATATTCAACCTCCGGCAAAAAATGGCTCAGAAACTGAATATCTTACTGGATTGTAATCCCCCAACGAGGACACCCTCCACTGACATCCTAAGGAAAAAGAATTACATGCTACTGGACTGTAACCTTATGTTCCACCCCTAATAAAGGCCATGTCCATTCTCCATCATCTATTTATTAAGAAACATGAACGGCTAGGTCTCCAGACTAGTGTTGAGCGAGCACTAAAATGCTCGGGTGCTCGAAGCTTGGGCCGAGCTCACCGTGATACTCGGGTGCTCGATCCGAGCAACGAGCCCAATGTTAGTCTATGGGAGACCCGAGCAGTTTTGCGGCGGCACCCCCGGCAGTCTGTAGAAAGCCTAAAAAGTGCCCAAAACGATAGTGACAGTGCTCAAATGACATGGGGACAGCATGGAGATCGCCCAGGAAGCATTTCTGACCCCCAGATAGCTGCTGTCAACAACGTGGTCAGAGGTATTAAGCCACTTTTACGGGCTCACAATAAAACAATCAAAAACGAAACTGAAACTGCTTTCCTGTGAAATATGTTAAGGAACATCCTTTCCAGGGTAAAGACTTGTGTATAAGGTAAAATAAATAACCAAAAACAAAAATACTCCTCCACACCTTGGGCTATGTTCACAAGTAGCATTTTTTATGCGTTTTTGCACTTTTGTATTGCTTTCAACCGTGACAAATGCATTCACCGTGAAATGTCATTTTAACATTTTACAACCTTATCTGGCCATGTGCTGTGTGACACATGCATACAGTGCTGAAAAGACATGGGAACTGCATGGGGAAGACCCTTGGAAGCATCTCTGACACCCAGGTCACTGCCTGAAAGTGTACCCATCAGAAGTGATCCTTGCCGCATCAGAAGATGCAGACTTGCAACTATCCCCGTGCAAGTTCTTGTCCCAGGGCAGTGTTCAATTGTACCACCCCCATTCCTTGCAATGCAAGTGCAAGTATGCAGCCTGCCACCCACCCACCCCCAGGCTGCAATATCATACTGCTTGCTTGCATGCACTTGAAATTGGGCCTTTTAGGCATGTGGAGGCGGAATCTGGCCACCACGTGGTGGCTGCGTCGGAGGCCTGGTATCCATACTCAGTCCCCAGCCACCCGGCGGCCGGGTGTCCACGCTTGGTCCCCAGCCGCCAGGGGGCGGCCGAGTGTCCATACTCAGTTCCCAGCTGCCCCTATTTGTCCGGGTAACCTTCCCCATGCTTTTCTTAGCCTGGCCTGCTTTAGGGCAGCATTGGCCGAGCCCACCAGACAACCAGACTCCTCCGTTGGGCCCTGGCTTCTCCATCAGGGGAGTTGAGAGTGCCAAGGTGAGGAGCATGATAATGATGATAGAAGTTAGCATCTGCTTTGTTTTATTGGAATGCAAGCGTAAGTGTGCAGCCTGCCACCCACCCACCCCCAGGCTGCAATACCATACTGCTAGCTTGCTTGCACTTGAAATGAGGCCTTTACGCTTGTGGAGGTAGACGCCAGCCACCATGTAATGGCTGCGTCAGCGGCCTGGTATCCAAACTCAGTCCCCAGCCACCCGGTGGCCGGGTGTCCACACTCGGTCCCCAGCCGCCAGGAGCCGGCCGGGTGTCCATACTCGGTCCCCAGCCTCCCCGCGGCCGGGTGCCCACACATGGTCCCCAGCCACGTGGGGGAGGCCGGGTGTCCATAAACGGTCGCCAGCCACCCCTATTTGTCCCGGTGTGCCTTATACACAAGCACGCATACCAAAGCATTACCTGTGCCCTCCCCAGTGCACTTAGTGGGAAGGACAGCCTAACCACAGACACGTGGACAAGTGAATGTGGCCAGGGATGGTCCATCTCACTGACGCCTTCACACAGGGTTAATATTGTGGACGCCGGGACACAGTTGGACACTGGGAAGCAACATGTCCTCCAGACATAGAGGATTGCGGGTCCTGGGTCAATCAGGCTTCAACACAAAGTTCAGAAGGTAGACAGCAGCAGTGGTCGGCCTCCTACACAATGAGTAAATTATTCATGATCATGAGGCCATCCATCTCCTTAGCTTTCTGTTCCTTGGAATGCAAGCACATGTAGTAGCGGCTAGGCCTGAGGTGGTCAGCGTTTTGGCGCATATCCTTCCTCCTCCGAGGATTGCTGGATATTTTCCTGCTACTTTCCCAGTTCTATGACTCCCGTTAAAACAGAGCTTCAGGTGATGAATGATGGATGAGGTGGTGGCAAGGAGAAAGAGCAGGAGGAACAGGGACCATTCACATCAATATCAGGCCAGTCAACCACACATGTCTTGTAGGATATGTTTCTGTACCAAAAGGAGTGGTTCAGCTACACAGTTATAGGGCATACAGTGAGTGCAATGCCTACCAAAAATTTTGAAGCACTCCAATGCCCCTTGGAAGTGACATGGAGGTCAGAGGGCCTTAACTAAACTGTTTTTTCCATTTACAGCAACTGGGTCTCCTGTACACTGTTGGCCTAAGCAGTGAATGGAAGGCTTTCCAAAAATTATGAGGAACTGCAATGCCCCTTGATACAGACGTGGATTACAGCGTACTAAAAACCTTCTACCCATTATTGGGGAGTGGGTGTCCCTTAGTGTTCGCCTATGCATAAAAAAGCAAAAGCTGACTAAGATTAGGAGGAAATGCAATGCCCGTTGGAAGAGTCGTGGAGGGTAGAGGTAATTAAAAACAACATTAAAATGCCCCTTGGAAGAGCTGTGGAGTTCAGAGTGGTTTAATAAGACGGTTTTACTGCTCCTTGGAAGAGACGTGGAGGTCACAGTAGCTTAACAAGATCGTTTTAATGCCCCTTGGATGAGTGGTGGAGGTCGCAGTGGAATAAAAAGACAATATCAATGCCCCTTGGAAGAGTGGTGGAGGTCGCAGTGGAATAAAAAAACAATATCAATGCCCCTTGGAAGAGTGGTGGAGGTCGCAGTGGAATAAAAAGACATTATCAATGTCCAGTGGAAGAGACGTGGAGTTCACAGAAGCTTAACAAGATGATTTTAATGCCCCTTACAAGAGCCATGCAGTACAGCATATTAAAAACATTATTTCCATTATTTGAGAGTGCGTCTCCCATAGTCTTTGCCTATGCCTTCCAAGCAAAAGCTGCCAAAAATTAGGACGGAGGAACTTGCAATTGCCCATACAAGAGCTATGCAGTACAGCATATTAAAAACATTATTCCTATTATGGGGGAGTGGGTCTCCCATAGTCTTTGCCTATGCCTTCCAAGCAAAAGCTGACAAAAATTAGGATGTAGGAACTTGCAATGCCCCGTACAAGAGCCAATGCAGTACAGCATATTAAAAACATTATTTCCATTATGGGGAAGTGGGTCTCCCATAGTCTTTGCATATGCCTTTCAAGCAAAAGCTGCCAAAAATCAGGACAGAGGAACTTGCAATGCTGGAAACACGGACCACGGTCACTCTGGTGGTATACTGGTGGTGGATGCGGAGGATAAGGAGAAGAGCAAAAAACAGCTGAAATGAGGAAGCGTATACCCATGTGTGGGTGTGAAGCGGTGCATGGGAAAACACCTCCCGAAACAACACAGTGTATTTGACTTTATGTTACTCTGCTGTCATTTGGTGGTGATGAGAAGTCTGGCCCAATCCATCCCTTGTTCATTTTGATAAGGGTCAGCTTGTCAGCATTGTCAGTTGACAGGTGAGTGCGCTTATCAGTTATAATTCCCCCAGCAGCACTAAAAACACGCTCTGAAAACACGCTAGCGGCAGGGCAGGCCAGGACCTCCAAGGCGTACAGAGCGAGTTCATTCCAAGTGTCCAACTTGGATACCCAATAATTAAAAGGCACAGAGGAATCATGAAGGACGCTGGTACGGTCGTCAAGGTACTCCCTCACCATCTTTTGAAACATTCCAATCCTAATGAGAGTACCCCGCGCCTGAGAGCCTGTAAATTTTTTTAACAGTTCTGCAGCAAGGGCCTTCTGGTACTGCCCCATTTTTGTAGACCTCTCCACCTCATTAATAAGAGTGTGAAAGTCCTCCTTGTAGCAGGGGTCTAAAAGTGTCACCAAACAGTAATGACTGTCATCCATCATTTTGACAACTCGAGGGTCACGGTTAAGGCAGCGTAACCATAAGTCATCCACACGTGCCACACTGGTAATGGGCAAGACTTCCGTGTCCTCACCAAGATGATGATGACCATGCTCTCCTCCTCTTCCTCCTCCCCCCTGTCCTCAGGCCACCCACGCTAAACCGACGGTATGACAGTTGTACAGGTACTTGCGTCTACAGCGCATGATACCAGCTCCTGTTCTTCCTCCTCCTCCTCCTCTCCCTCATTGTCCCCCAATGCACGTTGGGATGAGATGAGGCTGGGCTGTGTGTAATCGCCCGCTACGGCTTCTTGATCCTTCTCATCATACTCTGGCTGCAATGCCTCCTCTTTAATTCTCTGCAGAGAGCATTGCAAAAGACAGACAAGTGAGATGCTGACGCTAATGACGGCGTCATCGCCACTAAACATCTCGGTGAACTCCTCAAAGATTGTCAGGATGGTACATATGTCAGACATCCAGGTCCACTCCTGAGGTCTTATGTGTGGAGTCTGACCTGAATATCGACGGCCTTGTTGAAGCTGGTACTCCACAACTGCTCTCTTCTGCTCACAAATCCTTTGCAACATGTGGAGGGTAGAGTTCCAACGTGTGGGGACATCACACACCAGTCGGTGTGCCGGAAGCTGCAAACGCTGCTGCAACACAGAAAGGGCGGCGGAAGCTGTAACCGACTTCCGAAAATGAGCTGACAGGAGGCGTACTTTGACGAGCAGATCTGGCAACTCGGGGTATGATTTAAGAAACCGCTGAACCACGAGGTTAAGCACATGAGGCAGGCATGGTGCGTGTGTGATCTCGCCTCAGAGCCGCCACCAGGTTACGGCCATGGTCACACACGACCATGCCTGGATGTAGGTTCAGCGGTCTCAGCCACAGATCTGCCTGCTCTTTCACAGCTGTCCACAACTCACAGGGAGTGTGAGGTTTATCACCTAAGCTTATGAGTTTCTGCACAGCCTGTTGCCACTTGGCTGAGGCAGTACTGCAGTGCTTCCAGCTTGTAACTGATGTGGTCAAATCTGAGATGGAGGCTGAACATGAGGAGGAGGAGGATGTGCAGGAGCTGTACACTGTGGAGGCAACTCTGACTGACATAGGTCCCGCAATCCTCTGTGTGGGGAGGATGTGTTCCGTCCCAAGGTCCGACTGGGTCCCGGCTTTCACTATGTTTACTCAGTGTGCCATCAGGAAGATGTACCTTCCCTGGCCACAAGAACTTGTCCACGTGTCCATTGTCAGGTGGACTCTCCCAGTAACTACGTTGTTGAGGGCACGGCAGATGTTTTGGGACATGTGCTTGTGTAGTGCGGGGATGGCACACCGGGCAAAATAGTGTCGGTTGGGGACTGAGTACCGAGGGACGGCCACCGCCATAAGGTTGCGGAAGGATTCCGTCTCCACCAGCCTAAAACACAGCATTTCCAACGCAAACAGTCGTGAAATGTGCGAATTTAGGACTGTGGCCTGTGGGGCGTTGGCTGCGAATTTGTGCTTTCGTTCAAAGCTCTGGGATATGGACAATTGAACGCTGCGGTGGGACGTGGACGTGGATGCTGTTTCTTGAGAAACTGCCATAACAAGTGAAGACTGAGAGGAGGGGGCATCTTTGCATGCAGTATGGACAGGGAATTGCCTTGCACGCACAACAGGGGGTTCTCTTACATACACAACAGCGGAAGAAGCAGTGGTGACACCCACTGACACTGGTCGTGGACCCTGGGGTTCACCCCACAAAGTCGGGTGCTTTGCTGACATGTGCCTGATCATGCTGGTGGTGGTCAGGCTGGTAGTTTTGTCACCCCTGCTGATGCTGGCATGGCATGTGGTACAAATGGCCTTTTGGGGTTATCAGCAGAGTCTTTTAAAAAATTCCAGACTCTGGAAGACCTACCGGTTGTACTGGTAACGTGCCTCGTGTTGGTGTTACGAGGAACGGTTGCCCGCCTTCTGTCTGCGGCCACCACACTGCTTCTTCCTGCCTGTTGGGGTACTCTGCCTCCCTCCCCCTGTGTGCTGCTGGCCTCGCTCTGCGTGTCCTCCTGTCACGCTGGGTCAGTTACTAGATCATCCACCACCTCCTCCTCTTCCACTTCTGCACCACGGTCCTCCTCCTCACTTCGTGGCATTTGTGTCTCGTCATCGTCCACCTCTTGTGACAAATTGCCAGCGTCGCCTTCCTGTGGCCGTGGCTGTTCAAATATTTGGCCATCGCTACATGGGATCTCCTCTTCCACCACTTCAAGCGGAGCAGGCGAGGGGCCCAAATATGGAAATGGACCAGTGAACAGCTCTTCAGAGTGTTCAACTGTGGGATCAGTTGCTGTCTGACGACACTCGGCATGGTGGGAGGAAGGAGCATCAGGGTGAGGAGGAGTATGCGGTCGAGACTCACGGCTACTAACACTTGACCATGTGGAAGACAGACCGGAGCTGGTGGTGCCCAGGTGACTGGAAGTATTATCTGCTATCCAATTAATAACCTGTTCACACTGATCAGTTCGCAATAGTGGTCTTGTTGTTGTGTGATTCCCTAGTAATTCGGTCAAGAACTGGGAGCGAGAAGATGTGGCTGTTGGTTGTAGCACATTTTCACCTTGGCCACGGCCCCGTCCTCTGCATGCACCATCACCGGAACGTCCAGTTCCACGTCCCTTGCCACACACCTTGCCCATTGTAAATGAAATAAAATAGCTTACACTCGCACTATCAATGGAAAAAGGGTAATAAAAAGGAGATTAGAACCGTGGAAGAGGAAAACCACAGTTCTAGTTCTCTGGCCTACACCAGACTCTTTTAAACAGATATATTGGTGTCTGAACAGTCAGCGAGACACTGAAAATGTTTTTTTTTTTATGGAAAAAAGACAAAAAAGTGGATAATACTGAGATTTGAACCGTGGAACTGCAAAACTACAGTTATAATTTCCTGGTTAATACCAGACTTGTTAAAATAGATATATTTGTGTCTGAACAGTCAGCGACACACTCAAACAGTTTTTTTTATGGAAAAAAGGCAAGCAGGTTGATAACACCCAGATTTGAACCATGGAAGAGGAAAAACACAGTTCTAGTTCTCTGGCCTACACCAGACTCTTTTAAACAGATATATTGGTGTCTGAACACTCACAGACACACTCATTTTTTTGGGGGGGTGGGGGGTGGGGGAATACCAAAAGGTTAATAAGATGGGTATTTGTACAGTCTGACTGAGGGAAAAACAAACAAATAGGATTTAGATGAAAAAAAAAAGGATTTTTCCTGGCCCCTGAGACTGGGGGATAAGTCTAGCAATTTGACCAGCAGGAGCACACAGGACTGTAATGCAGTGTTTGTTGGTATAACCATTGCGTCTCCTATACAGCCTGCCGGCCTGATATCTGAGATGGATATTAGTCCTGAGAAGGACTTTTTGTTTGATTTGGCAGGCTTTAGAGACCCTACACTAACTATTTTGCAGTTTAAATCTCTCCCTAGCTTAACAGCACTGACCCTACACTGTCTGATCTGGAGCGACTATGTCCTAGATGGCGGCGCCCGGTTTTAAACTCGAGGTGATGCTGTGTGGCCAGCCAATCACTGTAATGCCCACAACCAACATGGCTGTGGCATTACAGTGACTGGCTGTCAATCCCTGCATGTTCATTGGCTCTGTAAAGAGCGCCAAACATGCAAGACGGAGACGAGAGCTCCCACCCAAGTAACCCGGAAATGCTCGGTGCTCGCCGAACATCCCGAGTAGTGAGATGCTCGGGCGAGTACCGAGCAGTGTCGAGTATGCTCGCTCAACTCTACTTCAGACACAATAATTCCTCCATTACAGGACACACAACAAATTTTTTAGCATAGAACATAAAAAATAAGACAGCTATATATGGATGAGTCCTTTTCCCATCAGAAAGTGCTCTGTGGAAACAAAAAATTTAAAACAAAAATTAATTAAAATTACACATGGTCGTTAAAGTAAATCATTCATAAGGGCAATTAATTATCTTCATATAATTACCAGATATGGAATCTAAGATTCAAGCACATGTTAGTTCGGATAAATGGACTCTTTTTCATGATACTATTGCATCAAGGATTGAAAAACTACGATTGCCCTTAGAAGATACTAAACGTAGGAAATTCAGAATAATTGATCAGATTCTTCCACAAAGGAGGAGAGGAGACCGGATCCGTATGTTGAAAAAACGTGAATTGGAATGGATCCATAGGCTTAACACACTGAGACTGCATGGTCTCAAGGTGGATTATAAAATCTCATCTATTATATGAAGATCATTAATTGCCCATTTTACTTTTTGTAACTTTATGACCATGTGTAATTTAAATTAATTTTTGTTTTAAATTTTTTGTTTCCACAGAGCACTTTCTGAAGGGAAAAGGACTCATCCATATATAGCTGTCTTATTTTTTATTTTTTATGTTCTATGCTAAAAAATTTGTTGTACTGTATGTGTCCTGTAATGGAGGAATTATTGTGTCTGGAGACCTAGCCGTTCATGTTTCTTAATAAATAGATGATGGAGAATGGACATGGCCTTTATTAGGGGTGGAACATAAGGTTACAGCCGAGTAGCATGTAATACTCTTTCCTTAAGATGTCAGTGGAGGGTGTCCTCGTTGGGGGATTACAATCCACTAAGATATCTAATTTCTGAGCCACTTTTTGCCGGAGGGTGAATATGGATTGGATTAAGGGAATTGAGTCTGTGCAAGAGGACTGACCTGTTCCATATTCCCATGTTCATATATTTGAAATGATGTTAAAATGGGTGAGATGCCTCTATAAGTTTACAGACTTTATGGTACAGTCCTAATATTAAAAGATCGCTATATTTCTAGCGTGTCTGCCGGTTCTGTGCGCGTAGGAATTGATTTCCCATATTTAAAATGTCTGAGCGCACAAGAAAATTACTCTAAATTTTACTCCTCCTATAAGGTAAAAGTAAAAGTTAGAGTAATTTTCTTGTGCGCTCAGACATAGGTAGTTTAAAAAAATCTAAACAAATTTATTTGACTGGAAATCAAAGACGAGATTGTTTCCCATGTCTCTCTTGTGTGAATTGTCCACAGATGATAAATGGATCCATGTTCACACATCCTATTACAAATGAAGTATATAATATCAGGCATTACCTTACCTGTAATTCTGAATATGTGGTCTACTTGTTGCAGTGCCCCTGTTCCTCATGGTATGTCGATGAAACAATATGGGATTTTAAGACCAGAATAAATCATCACCGATATACCATAAGGAAGAGGAGAATGGACATTCCTGTTCCAAAACATTTCACGGAGCAGGGTCATAGTGAGAAACAATTAAAATTCATGATTATTGACTGTATTCTGCCCCAAAGGAGAGGGGGGATCAGATCCGTCTTTTGAAAAAATGTGAGCTAGAATGGATCTGACGCGCCCCTGGGCCTGTATCGCGCTGCGTTGCGCATGCGGGGGCTTACCCGGAGCCGGATCTGTTGAGGGTTGTAGTCTCGTGGCGGTGACCCGGTCCGTGCTCAGGGAGTCAGACTAAGTGGCGCTGCAATAGCAGTGATGTTAGATGACTACGCCACCCGTTGAATGCAGCTTTAGGGCTGCTGCTGCAGGACAGACCGCTGAGGCCGGTGGTAGGATTGTGCAGCGTGGTAGTATAACCCCCAACGGGAGGGGTATGGCCTCAGGGCAGCCGACGTGGATGATGGGGGTAGCAGAAACCACTCGGAGACGGTACGGTGTAGTTCAGGGTCTTTACTGGTCACAAAGATAGACCCTCCCGGAGTACTGGCTAGCGATTGGGGCCTGGTCAGTCCTTGAGCAGATGGGATCTCCCCTGGCCAGGCGGAGTTGTAGGCCTCCCAAACTAACTGTACTCTTCTGGCTACCTTGCTAGAGGCGGGTAAAAGTAGCCCACGTCCCTGAGTGTGCCGTGTGGTGCTCACCCGTATGGCCGGTGACTCGGGGCCTTCTAGTAGCTTCCGCTCCACGACGGCGGTGCTGGTCCCACGCGTGTGACCGTGCCTTCGGGTTTCTGGGCCAGGGGACCTGCAATCCCCTGCCGGTCGGTTTCTGCTGCTGGGTAGGAGTTAGTCCCCACAGCCTCGGACTCCGGGTCCGGTAAGAAATCTTCTCAGTCAGGGCGAGCTCTGCAGCTGCCAGCCCCTGACTCCTTGTAACACTGCTCCCACAGAGCTCCTGATGTTCTGTACCTATATTTGCTTCTTTTCTCTGTCTCTACTTCTTCTCTACTCACTAACCCTGCCTCAGCCCTAGGTTTATATAGGGGAAGTTCTTCCCCTCCCAGGACTGGGCAGGAGGTGTGGCATGCATAGGATTCCTGACCAAGAGACCTCCCACCTGCTCTCAGACATAACATTGTTGTTACTGTGGAAACCAGACCCCTGGGGTGCCACATTCCCCCCTAGTGAAATTTAGTACTCCGGGACTAAACATATTTTTTTTTTTTTTAGAAAAACATAACAAGGTACAACATTAATAATACAACAAGAAAAACACATAAAGATGGTCACGGCGTGTCCGCAACCGGGTGCAGTCTTTGAAGAAAAGCAAGGTGTCCATTTCACCAAAACAGGGAGACGTAACCAGGTAGGGGTCTGTCCTGCCCCGAGTCCTTAACAGTCTTTAGTCCGTCCTGGGTTACGCTCCAACTATACACAAAGGATTCCCGGTAAATCCACCAAAGACTCCTATAAATAACTAGAAACACAAAATTACACACAAGCAACTATAAACAGGTAAACATTATAAAATAGCTTAAACATTTAGATCCTCCAACGTGCGGGTAACTGGCCTCTAGTGGCCCTAGTGGACCTATGGAGCTGACTGTCTGGCCCTGAACTACAGGGTGTAGGAGCTGTCAAGGGTAAACTGGGCAGCTGTCTACCGGCTCTTTGTCTCACTAGGGGTACGGCAGGCTCACTATAAGCAGAGGGTTGATCCTCCTGTTCTGCTTGTGTGGAGTCTTCTGCCTCCTGGACCGGCTGTTCTTCCAGCTCTACCTGTTGCTCCGTAGGTGCTTGGGATGCTGGTTGGAGGAAGGTGAGTACGGGTACCACAACTGCACCATTGACTTGAGTCCAAGACCGAGGGAAGTCCCCGAGCACAGTACTAACCATATCTTCCCTTTTCTCTACGGGTCGATGGTCTTCTTGTTCCTCTTCAGGGTTCCGTAGCTGTTCAGGACACTTCTTCAGGTGATCCCGGGATACAATGGCTGTGGTCTCCCCTCCGTCTTTACTAATGGTACAGACCTTCGAGTTGTCGTGGCTTGAGGGCAGTACGGTGTACGGGTCCTTCTCCCACTGGTCGTCCAACTTGTGGAGCCGTCTTTTCCTCTTCAAGACCTGCTCTCCGGGTACCAGGGGAACAGCGGGAGCATACTGGTTGTAAGTTTTCTCTTGTCTTTCCCTAGCTTGACAGAGACTTCGCTCCACACTCTCCTGTACTTTCCGGTACTGCTGCTGCCTCTCTGTGTCCCAGTCTGCTTCTGGTGAAGTGTCCTCGGGTGTCAGGACTCCCATTTCCAGGTCAACAGGTAACTTACCAGGTCTCGCCCTCATTAGGTAAGCCGGGGTACAGTTGGTGGAACCTACCGGGATGTGGTTGTATAGGTCCACCAGATCGGGCAGCCTCTCAGGCCACAGACTGCGTTCTTCCAGGGGCAACGTTTTCAGAAGATCCATTACCACCTGGTTCATTTTCTCACAAAGTCCATTAGTTTGCGGATGATAGGGTGTCGTCCTTATCTTCCGGCAGCCATACAGATTGCAGAATTCCTGGAAGACCTCCGCTTCAAAGGCAGGTCCCCGGTCCGTCAGCACTTGGTCCGGGTATCCGTGCGGACGGCAGAAGTGCTGCTGGAAGGCTCTAGCTGCTGTTTGAGCCGTTAAGTCCTTGACGGGGACGACAACCAAGAACCGGGAGTAATGATCCACGATGGTTAACGCGTAGACGTAGCCACTTCTGCTTGGGGTCAGTTTTACATGATCCAAGGCTACCAGCTCCAATGGCTGCCGGGTGACGATGGACTGCAGGGGAGTCTTCTGGCTGGCACGGTCCTTCCTTCTTAGGTTACACGGGCCACAGTCTCTACACCACCTCTCGATGGTTCCCCTCATGCCTACCCAGTGGAACCGCCCGCGCAGCAGGAACTCCAGCTTCTTCCATCCGAAGTGTCCAGCCCCGTCGTGGTATGCCTCCATCACCATGGCTGCGTCTCTTCGTGGCACCACTACTTGCCAGATTAGTTCATGTGTCCGGGAGTTAACCATTCGGTGGCACAACTTCCCCTTATAAAGGAACAGTCGACTCTTCTCAGCCCACAGTTGCTTGGCTTCCTCCGGAGCGTCTGGGTCAAGGCGAGCCTCTGGCCGAGTCAGCATTTCCTTTACCAGCCGGACGGCAGGGTCACTGTCTTGCGTTTCCGCCCAGTTATAGTGAGGCAAGGGGTTAAACGTAGCGGCTTGCTTACTCCTTACCCGGTGGGAACACTGGATAGTCCCATGACGGTGAAACGCGGGGAGTTCGACTTCTTCCAGTCCCTCTGGATCTTCTCCTCCGTCCGGTAGATTTGGCATCCTGGACAGGGCGTCCGCGTTGGTATTGGAGCGTCCTGCCCGGTATTTGATTGTGAACTCGTAGTTGGACAGACGGGCCATCCATCTCTGCTCTAGGGCACCGAGTCTTGCTGTGTCCAGGTGTGTCAACGGGTTGTTATCCGTTTACACGATGAACCGGGAAGAAGCGAGGTAGTGCTTAAAGCGTTCGGTGACTGCCCACACCACTGCCAGGAACTCTAGCTTAAATGAGCTGTAATTCTCAGGGTTTCTCTCGGTGGGTCGCAGTTTTCGGCTGGCATAAGCGATTACTCGTTCTTTCCCCTGCTGGATCTGGGACAGCACAGCTCCTAGCCCGATGTTACTTGCGTCGGTGTAGAGGATAAAGGGCTGGCTGTAATCCGGGTACGCCAGGATTTCATCCCCCGTGAGGGCCATCTTCAGCTGGCGGAAGGACTCTTCTTCCAACTTCTCCCATCTGAAGGGCGGCTTCTGGTTCTTGGCCTTCCGGGACTGGCCTATCAGGAGGTCCTGCATAGGAGCTGCCTTTTTGGTGAAGCCGGGGATGAATCTGTGGTAATAGCCTACCAACCCAAGGAACTGCCGCACTTCCTTTACACTGGAGGGACTTGGCCATTCCTTAATTGCGGTGATCTTATCAGGGTCGGGAGCCACTCCATCAGCGCTCAACACGTGTCCCAGGTACTGCACCTTTGGCTTCAGGAGGTGACACTTAGAGGGTTTCACCTTCAGGCCGTAACTTGCCAGGGCTTCGAACACTTCCGCCAGATGTTTCAGGTGGTCCTCATAAGTCTTGGAATATACGATGACATCGTCCAGGTACAACAAGACCGTCTCGAAGTTTTTGTGTCCCAGACAGCACTCCATTAATCGTTGGAAGGTTCCTGGTGCGTTACAAAGTCCAAACGGCATACAGGTAAACTCGCTAAGTCCCATCGGGGTGGTGAATGCGGTCTTCTCCCGGTCCGCCTCTGCTACAGGAACCTGCCAGTACCCGCTAGTGAGATCCAAGGTAGAGAAGAAGTTAGCAGATCTTAAAGCAGCCAAAGACTCCTCTATCCTTGGTAAAGGGTACGCATCCTTGTGTGTGATACGGTTGATTTTCCGGTAATCTACACACATCCTCATAGTGTTGTCTTTCTTTTTGACTAAAACTAGTGGGGCTGCCCAGGGGCTACAGCTATCCCGGATTACCCCAGCCTCCTTCATGTCTCTAAGCATCCCCTTGGCGTGTTGGTAATGTGCAGGGGGTACGGGTCGATACCTCTCTTTTATGGGAGGATGATCTCCCGTGGGGATGTGGTGTTCTACCCCCTTGACTCGCCCGAAGTCTAACGGGTGTTTACTAAACACTCTCTCATACTCTTGAACCACCCGGTAGACTCCCTGTTTCTGGTGGGAGGGAGTGGAGTCAGTTCCCAAGTGTAGTTGCTGACACCAATCCTCCATTACTTTCTTAGAGCCGTTACCTTCCTCCGGGTGAGATGGAGGCAAGGGTTCCACAGACTGTATAGAGTTTTGGTTGATGGTATATAATTTGGCTAGCGTGGCATACCGGGGTAGGTATACTTCCCTCTTCCCGATATTTATTAGGCGAACGGGCACCCTCCCATGGCGTACATTAACCACCCCCCGTGCTGTCAAAATGGTGGGCCTGCTGTCTGAGTAAACTGGTTCTACCATTGCCTGGTAATCTCTACCTCTCGGACCAATAGCTGCCCGGCACCAAATCATCATTTCACTTTTTGGGGGCATGGCAATAGGGAAAGGGTCACACATTCTTAAGCTACCAATCTCACCACCGGAGAGTTCTAGCTGTTGCCGTCGCATCAGTGCCCGGATCTCTTTCTGGAGCACTCGCTGCTGGCCGGAGCTGGCGTTCTTGGCAACCTGCTGTAAAAGGAAAATCACCTCTGCAAGACAATTTTCAATTACATTAGTTCCTAGAGTTATCTTTGGGTGACTCTCGTGTTTGTCAATGTCTACAATGATCAGTCCCTGTGCTGCCAGTTCGACTCTACCGATTTTGATGGTCATCTCTTTAAATCCGATCTGCGGCACGGGTTGACCATTGTTGGCGATAATACTCAAGTCGTCGTCAGGGTAGCGGGTTATATCCGAGTCATTCCAGTACTGCTTGAAGAGCACGTACGGGATGGTGGTGACCTGTGACCCGGTGTCCAGTAGGGCACTCATAGGGATGCCATCCAGTACCACAGGCAAGACTGGACGTCCTCCCACATATTTGTCGCGCCAGTTCGATGGGCCTGGTGATCTTTTTCCTGGGGGTTGGCCCTCTACCCCCAGGTTGTGCCAGTTTAAAGGACAGTACCTTGCCATATGTCCGGGTTGATTGCAGCGGCGGCAGATGGGTCGTCCGTCCTCGTCGTATCGGTCACTGGGTCTTCCTCTGGCCGGTGGGGTCCTCCTTGGTTGACGCCACGGGATGTCCTCCGGTCCGGATGCCAGCTGGATCTTCCCTGGAGTAGAAACCTGTAAAGACTGCACAGTTCGGGTTAGCGCAGCAACGCTTTTAGCTAGCTCTTGGACCTGATGGTGCAGGTCTAGAGCCGGGTCATTGATCAAAGCCTGCGCATCAGCCCCCACAGGCCCTGCCGACAAGGGCGCCGCCTCCTGGTGGTAAGTGATAGCTGGGCGCCTGTGGGTCACAACGCCACCCGGTGCCGGTTCTCGGAGCACCCGGATGGCTCTGTCCTTGAACTGTGCAAATCCCAGATGAGGGTCCTGTAAGGCCATTGTCCGCAACTGGGTTCGGTGGGCATTGCAATATAAACCCTCTATAAATTGTTCAGTCAACAGCCTGTCCTCGTCTCCCACGCCGTCAGGGTCGGTCTGCTTAACGGCTCTCAGGGCCTCTTGTAGGTTCAGGGCATAGTCCCTTATACTCTCATGTGCCAGCTGTTTGCACCCGTAGAATCTAAGCTTGATCTCGGCTGAGGTGCGGGTATCAAAGGTGTCCCTCAGCCGGGTTAGTATCCCTGCGACAGTCCTCCCCCCAGGTGGCCAGGACTTTACCTCCCTTCGGGCTGCCCCGGTTAATTGGGCCACCAGGATGCTCACTTTTTGCTCTTCTGTGAGGGGGTACACCTGGAAGAGGCTATCCAGCTTTTCTCTAAAGTCCTGCAGGGTATGTGACTCCCCTGAGTACTGGGGTAGCCAGGCTGCCCCCGGGATATAGGGCATGGTGAAAGGCATGAGCGCAACAGCGGTGGCGCTGGCGGGGATTGGAGCGGTGAAGCTCTCCTCCGTATCCGACATCCTTCTCCCCCCTAGTGGACCGTGGCCTACCTTGCGATGATCCTCTTCCGTAGGTCGCGGCTCCGCAGTGGATCGTCAGGGTTGAGGACCGTCCGTCGCGCTCCTGTGACGTCGGCGTCTGCTGGGCTCCTTCCAGGACCTGACGCAACGTCCGGACGTGAGGCGGGGCTTCAGTTCTCGCGGGCTTTTCGGAGTCCACGCCCCTCTTTTTCCCGCGCGGCGTCCTCAAGATGGCGTCCAACGGCGGGAAAACTCCACAGATGGCGGGAAGAAGGCTGAAAATGGCGCCGGATGGCGGGAATCTTCACGGATGGCGGGAAGAAGGCTGAAAATGGCGCCGGATGGCGGGAATCTTCACCACAGGTGAGTTTGAAAGTCTCTTGTTCAGGCACGCAGTACCCGGTGGTTGCGGGCATGAAATCCTGCCGACTACGCCAAAAGTTGACGCGCCCCTGGGCCTGTATTGCGCTGCGTTGCGCATGCGGGGGCTTACCCGGAGCCGGATCTGTTGAGGGTTGTAGTCTCGTGGCGGTGACCCGGTCCGTGCCTAGGGAGTCAGACTAAGTGGCGCTGCAATAGCAGTGATGTTAGATGACTACGCCACCCGTTGAATGCAGCTTTAGGGCTGCTGCTGCAGGACAGACCGCTGAGGCCGGTGGTAGGATTGTGCAGCGTGGTAGTATAACCCCCAACGGGAGGGGTATGGCCTCAGGGCAGCTGACGTGGATGATGGGGGTAGCAGAAACCACTCGGAGACGGTACGGTGTAGTTCAGGGTCTTTACTGGTCACAAAGATAGACCCTCCCGGAGTACTGGTTAGCGATTGGGGCCTGGTCAGTCCTTGAGCAGATGGGATCTCCCCTGGCCAGGCGGAGTTGTAGGCCTCCCAAACTAACTGTACTCTTCTGGCTACCTTGCTAGAGGCGGGTAAAAGTAGCCCACGTCCCTGAGTGTGCCGTGTGGTGCTCACCCGTATGGCCGGTGACTCGGGGCCTTCTAGTAGCTTCCGCTCCACGACGGCGGTGCTGGTCCCACGCGTGTGACCGTGCCTTCGGGTTTCTGGGCCAGGGGACCTGCAATCCCCTGCCGGTCGGTTTCTGCTGCTGGGTAGGAGTTAGTCCCCACAGCCTCGGACTCCGGGTCCGGTAAGAAATCTTCTCAGTCAGGGCGAGCTCTGCAGCTGCCAGCCCCTGACTCCTTGTAACACTGCTCCCACAGAGCTCCTGATGTTCTGTACCTATATTTGCTTCTTTTCTCTGTCTCTACTTCTTCTCTACTCACTAACCCTGCCTCAGCCCTAGGTTTATATAGGGGAAGTTCTTCCCCTCCCAGGACTGGGCAGGAGGTGTGGCATGCATAGGATTCCTGACCAAGAGACCTCCCACCTGCTCTCAGACATAATATTGTTGTTACTGTGGAAACCAGACCCCTGGGGTGCCACAGATCCACACACTCAATACATTGATACCGAATGGTCTCAATGTATAGTAGAATTTAAGGTTACATCTATTTTATAAAAATACAATCTGGGACTTATAGGATTCTATCAACCATTACTGTAGGCTTGGTTTTAATCTTTTTTTTTTCTCTTTTTTATGTTTTACAGATCACAGATTCTTCATCACTTATATTTACAGAGAAGTAGACTCATCCATATATATGTATAATGTACACTGCTCAAAAAAATAAAGGGAACACTCAAATAACACATCCTAGATCTGAATGAATGAAATATTCTCATTGAATACTTTGTTCTGTACAAAGTTGAATGTGCTGACAACAAAATCACACAAAAATCATCAATGGAAATCAAATTTATTAACAAATGGAGGCCTGGATTTGGAGTCACCCCCAAAATTAAAGTGGAAAAACACACTACAGGCTGGTCCAACTTTGATGTGATGTTCCTAAAACAAGTCAAAATGAGTCTCAGTATTGTGTGTGGCCTCCACGTGCCTGTATGACCTCCCTACAATGTCTGGGCATGCTCCTGATGAGGTTGCAGATGGTCTCCTGTGGGATCTCCTCCCAGACTTGGACTAAAGCATCCGTCAACTCCTGGACAGTCTGTGGTGCAGCGTGATGTTGTTGGATGGAGCGAGACATGATGTCCCAGGTGTGCTCAATCGGATTCAGGTCTGGGGAACGGGAGGGCCAGTCCATAGTTTTAATGCCTTCATCTTGCAGGAACTGCTGACACACTCCAGCCACATGAGGTCTGGCATTGTCCTGCATTAGGAGGAACCCAGGGCCAACCGCACCAGCATATGGTCTCACAAGGCGTCTGAGGATCTCATCTTGGTACCTAATGGCGAGCACATGGAAGGCTGTGCGGCCCTCCAAAGAAATGCCACCCCACACCATTACTGACCCACTGCCAAACTGGTCATGCTGAAGGATATTACAGGCAGCAGATCACTCTCCATGGCTTCTCCAGACTCTGTCACGTCTGTCACATGTGCTCAGTGTGAACCTGCTTTCATCTGTGAAGAGCACATGGCGCCAGTGGCAACTTTGCCAATCCTGGTGTTCTGTGGCAAATGCCAAGCGTCCTGCCAAGCGTCCCCATCTGTGGACATCGGGCCCTCATACCACCCTCATGGAGTCGATTTCTAACCGTTTGTGCAGACACATGCACATTTTTGGCCAGCTGGAGGTCATTTTACAGGGCTCTGGCAGTGCTCCTCCTGTTCCTCCTTGGACAAAGGCGGAGGTATCGGTCCTGCTGCTGGGTTGTTGCCCTCCTACGGCCCCCTCCACGTCTCCAGGTGTACTGGCCTATCTCCTGGTAGCGCCTCCAGCCTCCGGACACTACGCTGACAGACACAGCTACCCTTCTTGCCACAGCTCTCATTGTTGTGCCATCCTGGATAAGCTGCACTACCTGAGCAACTTCTGTGGGTTGTAGAGTCCGCCTCATTCTACCACGAGTGTGAAAGCACAACCAACATTCAAAAGTGACCAAAACATCAGCCAGAAAGCATTGGTACTGAGATGTGGTCTGTGGTCCCCACCTAGAGAACCACTCCTTTATTGAGGGTGTCTTGATAATTGCCAATAATTTCCATCTATTGTCTATTCCATTTGCACAACAGCATGTGAAATTGATTGTCAATCAGTGTTGCTTCCTAAGTGAACAGTTTAATTTCACAGAAGTTTGATTTACTTGGAGTTTTATTCTGTTGTTTAAGTGATCCCTTTATTGTTTTGAGCAGTGTATTTTTGAAGATTGTATAAAACAATTAATATAAAATTAAAAATTCTATTATTAAAATGCTAAATATAAGAAACAAAGAATATGACATCAAATTTTTAACATCTAGTCTAGCCAGTCATGTATTATTATGCAGAAATGCTCTTTTTTCCTAAGGACCTTGTATATTGGGGTGGAAGTAAAGGCCATAGTCCGTAAGAATGCAATTTATCTGCCCATGCAATGCCTAGGGGAATGTCCTCTTATCAGGGGGATAGGTTCCTCTTATGACGTTGCCCCCTCGTACCCTTGTATTCTTGCCAGCAGGCAAGGTGGGAGGTTAGGGGCATTGAGAATGGTATGCACTAGGACTGGCCACATTTCGTATTCCCCAGGACTGCATATATTGCAGATGCATTAATGATCAATGGCCTAGTTTTCATAGCTATTATAAGCATTGATATAAAATCGATATACTGTATATTTTTAATATGCAGCCTAAGTAAGGGAACATTTCCAATCTTAAGATGGTGTCTGCTATCCATGCATAAATTATGTGCAAGCGCTGGGGCCTGCACAGGCCCAGAGTGTTTTGTGATTGGTCAGCTTCCAGTGATGACATGCGCAATACTAGATTTCCAATTTCAAAGGTGGCGCCCACTACTCATTCTTGAGCAGTGCGCAGGTGCGGGAGCTCATGCTGGCCCAGCACACTCGTGACTAGTTAGACTATAGTGACACACATAGACATGCGCAATAGCACATTTCTGGACGCCGGATTGCGGCGGTGAACTATTGGTATATTTAGAAACGCTATATGGGTGAGTCTATCTCCTATAACAATAAAGCACAGGTGCACTATTTACATTAATTATGCACTAAAGAACTTTATTGTATATAATGATGATGAAATTTTATCCCAATTATAATGAAATTATTAGGATTGTTCTATATAACACAATGATTGTGCACACTTGTAATTATATACATCTATTGTTATGAAAAATGTATATTGTGATAAATTGACTATTATTGTAATATGTTAATTTGCTGCTATATAACTACCTCACTAGCCATGTTTCATTGCTTGAAAAAGGCTGTGCTCAGCCGAGACGTCTGATGGACTAATAAAGTCCCTTTTTTCACAATTTTTGGAGTACAGACTCTTCTTCTTATGCGCTAACTAGCTAATTATATATCTATCATCGGGAGGGCGGTAATGACATGATGGGGGCAGGCTTTGCAGCGTTGAGAATCTCTCCCCCTCATATGCTCACCCACCTATCCACTCTCTCTTACCCCCATGTGCTGACTTCTCCCATCTGTGCTCTCTTCTTTGACCTGTCTACTCCATGTGCTAACCCCCTTGTCTGCTGTCTCTCCTTCCTGTGCTGTGTTCTCTCCTCATGTGCTGTCCTGTTTGAGCTGTCTGCCCCCAGTGCACTGTCTCTTTCCCCCCCTGTGCGCTTTTTCTCTACCCCATCTGCTGTCTTCTCCTGTCATGTGATCTATTCTTTGACCTGTCTACCCCAAGTGCTAACCCCCTTGTCTGCTGTCTCTCTCCTTCCTGTGCTGTGTTCTCCCCTCATGTGCTGTCCCGTTTGAGCTGTCTGCCCCCAGTGCACTGTCTCTCTCCCCCCTGTGCGCTTTCTGTCTCCCCCATCTGCTGTCTTCTCCTCTCATGTGATCTCTACTATGACCTGTGTACCCCATGTGCTCTCCCCCTTGTCTGCTCTCTCTTTCTCCACCCCTGTGCTGTCTTCTTCCCTTATTTGTTCTCTCCTTTGAGCTGTCTCCCCCCTGCGTGTCCTCTTTCTTATGTGCACTCACCCCTCCCCCTGTGTTAAAAAAAGCAAAGTAGGTAAAGGTAACATTTTAATAACATGGAAAAATTTATGAAAAAATGTACGTACGGCGTATACAGTGTGTGTGTGTGGTGCGTACGGCGTATACAGTGTGTGGTGTGTACGGCGTATACAGTGTGTGTGTGTGTGGTGCGTACGGCGTATACATTGTGTGTGTGTGTGTGGTGCGTATGGCTTATACAGTGTGTGTGTGTGGTGTGTACAGTGTATACAGTGTGTGTGTGTGTGTGGTGGGTACGGTGTATACAGTGTGTGTGGTGCATATGGCGTATACAGTGTGTGTGGTGGAGCGTATGGCGTATAAAGTGTGTGTAGTGTAAGGCAGCACTAGTCATCATACTGGGGGATACTCGCTGCAGCGGGTCAATTAAAGCACGCCAGCCACGCTTTTCAGTTTTCACACTTCAGCAGTTTATTGCACTTCATAACTGCTTATCACACAGTCCATCTTAGTGGCTCACCGGCATATTACATACATAACATTCGGGAGCCTTTCCAGCGACAGACACGTCCACTTGGCTCCAGTTACAGCCCTCAGCTAGGCAACAACATAAATGTCCATATAACGCAGTGTTTTTACCTTTGGCAGGTTTTAGTTGCTTCAGGTTAATTCTGCCACCGCTGTGGCCTTTACGGCTTCCCAGATGGGGGGTCTCCAGCCCTCATACCATCCAAGGCTACTGGTATGTTTACACAGCCAACATCCAGCCTCTGCCTTTCAGGCTTCACCAGGCCTCTCTAGGCCTCACTAAGCCTCTCCAAGCTAATGGTGTCCCACACAGGAACAGGCCTCACGCCTTACACACTGTCTCAAAACTACCAGGGTTTTTATATCTTGCAACGCACACAGGACCTGTGCTGATGTCACAGTCATGTGATCAGACATTCTGTGTACACAGGGCCTGTGCTATGTCACAGTCATGTGACCAGTCACCTGAGTGGGAGGTACATGGTCAGCCAAAACACATCCTGGACCATTACAGTAATGCCACAAGCCGCTGCATTACAGTAGGGGGTGCGTACGGCGTACACAGTGTGTGTGTGGTGCATACAGCGTATACAGTGTGTGTGTGGTGTGAGTGTGTGGTGCGTATGGCTTATACAGTGTGTGTTGGTGTGTACGGCGTATACAGTGTGTGTGTGTGTGGTGCGTACGGTATATACAGTGTGTGTGGTGCGTATGGCGTATACAGTGTGTGTGGTGCGTATGGCGTATACGGCGAATACAGTGTGTGTGGTGGTGCGTATGGCCTATGCAGTGTATGTGGTGCGTATGGCGTATACAGTGTGTGTAGGGGGTGCATACGGCGTATACAGTGTGTGTGTGGTGCGTACGGCTCATACAGTGTGTATGTATGTGTTGTGCTTACACGTATACAGTGTGTGAGTGGTGCGTATGGCGTATACAGTGTGTGTGTGTCGTGCGTATGGCGTATACAGTGTGTGTGGTGCATACGGCGTATACAGTGTGTGTGGTACATACGGAGTATACAATGTGTGTTGCGTATGGCGTATACAGTGTGTGATGTGTACGGTGTATACAGTGTGTGTGTATGTCGTGCGTACGGCGAATACAGAGTGTGTGTGTGTGTGTGTGTGTGGTGCGTACGGCGCATACATTGTGTCTGTGTGTATGTGAGTGTGTGGTGCATATGGCATATACAGTGTGTGTGGTGCGTATGGCGTATACGGCGTATACAGTGTGTGTGGTGCGTATGGCGTATACGGCGTATACAGTGTGTGTGGTGGTGCGTATGGCCTATGCAGTGTGTGTGGTGCGTACGGCGTATACAGTGTGTGTAGGGGGTGCATACGGCGTATACAGTGTGTGTGATGCGTACGGCGCATACAGTGTGTATGTATGTGTTGTGCTTACGCGTATACAGTGTATGAGTGGTGCGTATGGCATATACAGTGTGTGTGTGTCGTGCGTATGGCGCATACAGTGTGTGAGTGTGGTGCATACGGCGTATATAGTGTGTGTGGTGCATATGGCGTATACAGTGTGTGTGGTGCATACGGCATATACAGTGTGTGCGGTACATACGGAGTATACAATGTGTGTGTTGCGTACGGCGTATACAGTGTGTGATGTGTACGGTGTATACAGTGTGTGTGTGTATGTGAGTGTGTGGTGCATATGGCATATACAGTGTGTGTGGTGCGTATGGCGTATACAGTGTGTGTGGTGCGTATGGCGTATACGGCGTATACAGTGTGTGTGGTGGTGCGTATGGCCTATGCAGTGTGTGTGGTGCGTACGGCGTATACAGTGTGTGTAGGGGGTGCATACGGCGTATACAGTGTGTGTGTGGTGCGTACGGCGCATACTGTGTGTATGTATGTGTTGTGCTTACGCGTATACAGTGTGTGAGTGGTGCGTATGGCGTATACACTGTGTGTGTGTCGTGCGTATGGCGCATACAGTGTGTGTGTGTGGTGCATACGGCGTATACAGTGTGTGTGGTGCATATGGCATATACAGTCTGTGTGTGTGTGGTGCATACGGCGTATACAGTGTGTGTGGTACATACGGAGTATACAATGTGTGTGTTGCGTACGGCGTATACAGTGTGTGATGTGTACGGTGTATACAGTGTGTGTGTGTCATGCGTACGGCGAATACAGAGTGTGTGTGTGTGTGTGTGTGGTGCGTATGGCGTATACATTGTGTGTGTGTGTATGTGAGTGTGTGGTGCGTGCGGCTTATACAGTGTGTGTTGTGCGTACGGCATATACAGTGTGTGGTGGTGCGTACGGCATATAGAGTGTGTGTGCTGTGTATGGCGTATACGGCGTATACAGTGTGTGCGGTGCGTACGGCATATACAGTGTGTGTAGGGGGTGCATACAGCGTATACAGTGTGTGTGTGGTGCGTACGGCGTATACAATGTGTATGTGTGGTGCGTACGGCGTATACAGTGTGTGTAGGTGGTGTGTACAGCGTATACAGTGTGTGTGTGGTGCGTACAGCATATACAGTGTGTATGTGACGCGCCCCCTGGGACATATTCCTTTTTGAGGGGAATACCCGGCACCGGATCAGATGGGGGGGTTGTAGTCTCCGAGCGGCTGTGACCCGGCCCCGTGCCCAGGGCGTCAAGCTCAGTGTTATGTGGCAGTCCTACAGATGTTATTAGTTCTTAATGTCGACTACGCCACCCGTTGTGTTGCGGTCACTATGGCCGCCGCTGCAGCAGGGTCCGCTGAGGCTGATGGTGTAAGTGCAGCTTGTGATGGTATAACCCCCAACGGGTGGGGTATAGCCTCAGGGGGTCAGGTGCAGAGGATGGGGGTTGTAGTGGTGCAGCATAGATGTTAAAGGAAGACAGAGTCGGGTTGTGCAGTTTAGGGTATTTACTCACTGCTGATGTTCCGGTCACTCCAGCTGCTAGTGACCACCCGAGCCGTGCTGCGTCCACCAGGTCCTGGATCCAGCCAACCCCCAAACAAGTCCGGAGCGTGGCCCTGAGCTCTCTTTCTGTCCCGTTCTCTGGCCGTCCCCACCAGTAATCCACCTAGGTCCAGCTCCCTCGGGCCTTCTGTTGGGACACCCTTGGCCCTGGGTTCCCTGACCCTTCATGTGGTGTGCCTTCGGGGTGGATGTGATGGGTGGCCGTGGCAGATGCTGCCCACGGCCTCCGGTCTCTGGCTAGGGTGTGTTTTCTGCCCCCACCAGCTTGGGTTCCGGTACCCTGTGCCGACTCCTCACCCAGTGCTTTAATTTGGGTTCTTGGGTCCTCTCTGTTTTCCCCTCTGGGTACTCCTTCTTTGCTCCTCTCTCACTCAGGGTCTCTCTCTTGCTGCAGGCTGACTTCCTCTCTGCTTGCTGTCTGCTCCTCTGCAGCTGTCTTGCTGTCTGCTCCTCTGCAGCTGTCTTGTTCTCTGCATCTGACTTGTTCTCTGCATCTGATCCTGTTCTTAGTTGGTGCCCACCTTATATACACCCTCTATGTGTGAGCTCAGGTGACCAGCACCCAATGAGCTCCTATCTTTACCCAGGCTGCTCCCCCTATCTGCCCCTACACTACTTGGGATGTACCACCCCCCTCCCACTCCAGCCAGGAACAGACTCGGTCGTACCTGCACATTTCTAAGTGGGAGTACCGTCGGCCTGTTCCTCGGAAATGGGATGTGTGTAGTGCATGCAGCTGACTGAGCTCAGTTCCACTCTCCATCCTTGCCCGGGAGTGGAATATCACACCTCTGGGTTGAGGTGCAATACTCCTGTAGCAGCCGAATCCTCAGGGTGCTACATTCCCCCCTGGTAAACCACAGCACGTCCTCGGGCTGCAAGACATAAAACACCAAACATACATTTTTTTTTTTTTATAAACATAAACATATAAAACATCATATAAAACTTTTCATATAAACATTCTCGTAGTCGTTTCTTGTTTCAGGTTCCTCCTCCGGACACTGTGCAACGTGTGTCCGGGAAAAGTGCGACAGTTTCTCTAGAAAAATGGTTTTCCTATAAAACCGGTAGGGGGCGCTTTAGGACGCGCAACTATTTACAGGGGAAGTTGGCCGCTCTCAGTCCTCGGCCAGGTATTGGGGAGGAATGACCGCTCTTAGTCCTCGGTCAGTGGGATTTAGGGGTTAAACGGGTAACAGTTCACACATGCTGGTCCCAACGGGGACTATATTAGCAGCAACAGTTTCAATTTTACGGTTTCAGTTTCAATTCACTGTGCCCCGACGGGCAACTATATACAGCTCCTGCTTCGCTGTCCTTAGCGACGGCGTCCTCCTGCTCTTGCTTTTTGGTTACCTTTGGCTCTAGTTTCAGACCCGTCCGGGTCCTCTTGCTCCTCCTCCCCGCACTGCAACTCCTCCTCCGTCAGGCGGTGCACGTGGAGGGCATAAGGTCCTTTGGCACACTTGTGCCGGGTGAAGGTGACCTCGTCTCCGATGTAGAGGTCACGACCTCTGTGCCCCTCCGGCAGATGGGACTCCACGTCTCTGCGCGTGACAAAGACGTCGCCGGGGGTGTTGTTGTCTCTAATGAAGCCCCACCCGTGCTGCTGGTTAAACTTGATTACAGTCCCGGTGGTACGGGGACTGTGCGCTGCACGGGGGTCCCTCCTGGTCCGGCTCTTTTGCTCGGCGCTCCTTATTTGGGCCTGTTGTTCCCGGACCCGCCTCTCTCTCCGCTCCCTCGCAAACTCCTCGAGCTGTTGGCGGCAGCACTCCGCGCGCTCTGCTGCGGCTGCCCTAGTTTCCTGAGTGAACCCCATTAGATCTTCTCCGGTGGGGTCCCACTCAAACTGCGCTTCCGCTAGCGGGGGCGAGATCCTTATTACGGGCTTCGGAGCCGGAATCAGGGGTTCATCCAGGGGTCTTAGTTTCTGCTGCCGTTCCAGCTCATGGTATCCTTCGGGCCAGACGAAGGGCCGCCCGTCCGGCCATGTGAGCTGGCTGAACAAGTCCTCCCCCAGGTGTGGCACCCTTGGTTTTACGGGCGCGGGCGCGGTGGTGGTGGCGCCCGGGTTGCCCAGGCCTTGCGGCCAGGCCTGGGGCACCTGGAAGGTGAAGGGCACCGTTAGGACGGCGGCACCCTGGGCTACCTGGCCTTGCGGCCAGGCCGGAGGCTCCGCGGAGGTAGGGGGCGCTGTTGGTGATGCGGCGCCCGGGGGTACTAGGCCTTGCGACCAGGCTGGTGGTATTTCCTGCTTTGTCACGCTCCGGGTCGAGGCGCGTGACGTCACAGGGGTCGCTGCGGCGGCTTCCGGTCGGGGCCTAGTCCATAGCGGTGACATGGCGGCTACGGGCACAGCAGGGGGACTTTCGGGCTCTGCGACGGGGAGCTGGGGAAGGTGGGCGGTTTCTCGGCTTGGGGTATAGGCGTCCCCTTTACCTGCCTCCATGCGTTCGGCTCCCTTCTCGGCGCCGTCTCCGGCCTTGGGTCCTCCCGCGCCATCCTCAGAGGCGGTCTGCTTCCTCTTCCAGGGTAGCGTGCTCCGTTGACTGGTCTCAGCTTGCTGGGTCATCTCCCGGCTCCACTCCGCCAGTATCTCGCGCTGTACCCGGGCCATCCTCCGTGCGAGGCCCTCCAGGGCAGTCTGTGTACACTCCCGGTCTCGGGGGAGCTGTGCAAGGACCTCCACTAGGCCTAGTGGGGTCGTGGTGTCTAGCAGGCTCCTGACGAACGGGTCGGTGCTGCTCTGCTCTTCTTCCAGCAGGCTCCTGGCCAGCGGGCCGGTGCTGCTCTGCTCTCCTTCCTCGGTCTTTAGCAGACTCCTGGCCAGCGGGCCGGTGCTGTTCTGCTTTCTCTCCATATCCGGGTAAACTTCTCCGCTACTCCTCGTTAGACTTCTTGCCTCCGGGTGCGCTCGCTCCAGACTGCTCCAGGCGGCACCCATCTTCGTTCTTTTCTTTCGTCTCCTCCCACTTCGAGGGCGGTCCCGGGGCAACTCGGTGACTGTCAGCTCCAGGGGTAGTTCTTTCACGCTGACAGACACCTCCAGCATCACAGTCTCTGTTGGTGGGGGCGGTTTCCACTTTTGGCGCCATTTTCTGTCCTGGCCCACGATGGGAGGTGGCCTCTTGCCCTCCTTTGGCACGCCCATAATGGCGTCCGCTGCTCTTCCAAGGCGGGAAATCTGCGGTTTTGGCGGGAAGCGTCGCCCAGTGGCGGGAAACCCTGCAGATGGCGGGAACAAGTTAGAAATGGCGGACAATCGGCGGGAAACGACTGGTGATGGAGTCCGATGGCGTGGACCCTCCGGAACCGGCGGGAGACTTCTTTCTGAGGTAAACTTGCACTTTTCTTCAGGCACGCAGTACCCGGGTGTTGCGGGCACGTAATCCTGCCGACTACGCCAAAGTTGACGCGCCCCCTGGGACATATTCCTTTTTGAGGGGAATACCCGGCACCGGATCAGATGGGGGGGTTGTAGTCTCCGAGCGGCTGTGACCCGGCCCCGTGCCCAGGGCGTCAAGCTCAGTGTTATGTGGCAGTCCTACAGATGTTATTAGTTCTTAATGTCGACTACGCCACCCGTTGTGTTGCGGTCACTATGGCCGCCGCTGCAGCAGGGTCCGCTGAGGCTGATGGTGTAAGTGCAGCTTGTGATGGTATAACCCCCAACGGGTGGGGTATAGCCTCAGGGGGTCAGGTGCAGAGGATGGGGGTTGTAGTGGTGCAGCATAGATGTTAAAGGAAGACAGAGTCGGGTTGTGCAGTTTAGGGTATTTACTCACTGCTGATGTTCCGGTCACTCCAGCTGCTAGTGACCACCCGAGCCGTGCTGCGTCCACCAGGTCCTGGATCCAGCCAACCCCCAAACAAGTCCGGAGCGTGGCCCTGAGCTCTCTTTCTGTCCCGTTCTCTGGCCGTCCCCACCAGTAATCCACCTAGGTCCAGCTCCCTCGGGCCTTCTGTTGGGACACCCTTGGCCCTGGGTTCCCTGACCCTTCATGTGGTGTGCCTTCGGGGTGGATGTGATGGGTGGCCGTGGCAGATGCTGCCCACGGCCTCCGGTCTCTGGCTAGGGTGTGTTTTCTGCCCCCACCAGCTTGGGTTCCGGTACCCTGTGCCGACTCCTCACCCAGTGCTTTAATTTGGGTTCTTGGGTCCTCTCTGTTTTCCCCTCTGGGTACTCCTTCTTTGCTCCTCTCTCACTCAGGGTCTCTCTCTTGCTGCAGGCTGACTTCCTCTCTGCTTGCTGTCTGCTCCTCTGCAGCTGTCTTGCTGTCTGCTCCTCTGCAGCTGTCTTGTTCTCTGCATCTGACTTGTTCTCTGCATCTGACCCTGTTCTTAGTTGGTGCCCACCTTATATACACCCTCTATGTGTGAGCTCAGGTGACCAGCACCCAATGAGCTCCTATCTTTACCCAGGCTGCTCCCCCTATCTGCCCCTACACTACTTGGGATGTACCACCCCCCTCCCACTCCAGCCAGGAACAGACTCGGTCGTACCTGCACATTTCTAAGTGGGAGTACCGTCGGCCTGTTCCTCGGAAATGGGATGTGTGTAGTGCATGCAGCTGACTGAGCTCAGTTCCACTCTCCATCCTTGCCCGGGAGTGGAATATCACACCTCTGGGTTGAGGTGCAATACTCCTGTAGCAGCCGAATCCTCAGGGTGCTACATATGTGTGTGTTGTGCGTATGGCATATACAGTGTGTGTGGTGCGTATAGCGTATACAGTGTGTGTGCTGTGTACGGTGTATACAGTGTGTGTGTGTCGTGCGTACAGCGTTTATAGTGTGTGTGTAGTGCATACGGCGTATACAGTGTGTGTGGTGCGTATGGCGTATACAGTGTGTGCGTGGTGTGTATGGCGTATACAGTGTGTGTGTGTGTGGTGCATACGGCGTATACAGTGTGTGTATGTGGTGCATACGGCGTATACAGTGTGTGTGTGTGTGTGTGTGGTGCATATGGCGTATACAGTGTGTATGTGTGTGTGTGTTGCGTACGGCGTATACAGTGTGGGTGTGTACAGCGTATACAGTCTGTGTGCGTCATGAATATGGTGTATACAGTGTGTGTGTGTGTGTCGTGCGCACGGTGTATACAGTGTTTGTGAGTGTGGTGCGTACGGCATATACAGTGTATGTGTGTGGTGCGGACGGCGTATACAGAGTGTGTTTTTTGGTGGTGCGTACAGCGTATACAGTGTGTGTGTGTGTGTGTGGTGCGTATACAGTGTGTATGTGTGTGGTGCGTACGGCGTATACAGTGTGTATTTGTGTGTGTGGTGCGTAAGGCGTATAAAGTGTGTGTCGTGCGTATGGCGTATACAGTGTGTGTGTAGTGTGTACGGCGTATACAGTGTGTGTGTGGTGCGTACGGCGTAAACAGTGTGTGTGTGGTGCGTACGGTGTATACAGTATGTGTGTGTAGTGTGTACGGTGTATACAGTGTGTGTGTGTGGTGCGTACGGTGTATACAGTGTGTGTGTGTGGTGCGTACGACGTAAACAGTGTGTGTGGTGCGTACGGCGTATACAGTGTGTGTGGGGGTGCATACGGCGTATACAGTGTGTGTGTGTTGCGTACGGCATATACAGTGTGTGTGTGTGGTGCATACGGTGTATACAGTGTGTGTGTGTGGTGCGTACGGTGTATACAGTGTGTGTGTGTGGTGCGTACGGCGTATATAGTGTGTGCGTGTGGTGCGTACGGTGTATACAGTGTATAGGCAGACCGCTGAGGCTGGTGTTGGGGTGCAGCAGGGAATAGTACAACTCCCCACGGGAGGAGTGTAGCCTCAGGGCAGTGTAATAGGATGCTGGGGGTGATGGTGCAGGCGCAACAGTAATCACACAGAGTCCAATAATGCAGTCCAGGGTCTTTTACTGCAGATTTTATCACAGACCCACCAGGAGTACAGGGTAGGAATAGACCTGGGTGTCTGAGGGCATTCGGGCGAGCTCCGCTGGTCAGGGTGAGTGGGTAGGCCTACAGTTCTCTCTCTGCCCTTGCTGACTATCTCCCCCTTTAGTGGTATGATAGCCCACGTCCCTGAGCTGGCCGTGTACTACGCCTGTATGGCTTGCGACTCGGACCTTAGGTACCTGTAGCTTCTCTGTGTTGTACCGGTCCCTCTGTGTGGCGGAGCTTCCAGGCTTCTTAGGCCAAGGGACCTAAAATCCCTCGCAGGTAGGTGATCTGCTGCAGGACTTGCAACCCTGACAGCCTTGGACCCCAGTGTCCGGTTGTGTAGTTCTCTTTCTGCCAGGACCAGCTCTCGTCGCCTCTGTCCCTGGCTTGGCGTTCCTCCTATGCCTCCTGGACTCCTCAGCTGCGGCTGACCTGTCTCTCTCTTCTGGGAACCCTTCTGGATGCTTCAGAAATGGGTCCTGGTCTCTCTAACCCTGCCCTCAGTTCCAGCTTTTATAGGGGCAGCCTGCTCCCCCTACTGGCCTGGGACAGGAGGTGCTGCATGCTAATGGTCCTTGACCAGAGAACCTCCCTCCTGCTCTCAGACACAGCCTTACAAGTTTGTGGCATCCAGGCCTGGGGTGACACATTCCCCCCTAGTAAATTTTAGTACTCCTGGACTAACAAGAAACACGAATACAGGGTATAAATTATAACATAAGCATAACAGAGAAGAAAACAACAAACAACACCACATATTGAGTTCTTTAGGTCACAGTGTGGTCTGTGACCGGGTGTTCGTTTCAGGCGAAGTCTTAACCGCTGCGGGGACCTTTTCAAAGCAAACCCCAAGCGTTGGCCCTGGGCGTGGCTGCAAGGCGAAGCTACCTACTTTGGACCACACGGGGCCACGCCAGACAGGTTTTTATTCCGTGGCCATCTTCGCAAAAGGAACCAAGTGCAACTATTTACAACGTAGTTCTGGTTATCCAAAGTTCATAACCTGTCAGTCCATATATCTAGAAAAACTGGAGAAAACACTATTAGTTACAGGTAACAAACATATTAAATATATACATGGTACATTTAGATATTGCACTTATATCCTCCAGCAAGCTGGTGTTTGACCCCTAGTGCTCCTGGTTGACCTCCTTAACCCACTGTCTGGTGGTGGACCAACCTGGCTTTCGCCACTATCATTGAGGGCACTGCTACTAGCTAGGTTCATAGGCAGGGCAGGCAGCTGTCCGCAGGTTCTTTGGCTTACCGCAGGCATGGCAGGCTCACTGTCAGCAGAGGGTTGACTCTCCTGGGCTGCTGGCATGGGTTCTTCTGCCTCTGGGGCTGCTCGCTCTTCTTGCTCTTCCTGCCCTCCTGTAGGCTCCTGCTGGGTAGGCTGAAGGAAGTGTAGGACGGGTACCACTATTGCACCATTTATCTAAGTCCAGGTCCGGGGAAACTCTCCGAGAACTGTGCTGATTATCTCTTCCTTGTCCTCTGCGGGTTCAAGGTCATCTTGATCTTCACTTGGTCTCTGTAGTTGCTCGGGGCACCGTTTTAGGTGGTCTCTGGAAACAGTACTAGTGGTTTCTCCTCCATCCTTGGTAATCACACATACCTTCGGGTTGTCGTGGTCGGACTGCAGTACTGTGTACGGGTCTCTCTCCCACTGGTCATCCAGCTTGTGTAGCCTTCTCTTACGCTTCAGGACCTGCTCACCAGGTTCCAGGGGACCAGCAGGGGCGTGTTGGTTGAAGAGCCTCTCTTGCTTTTCTCTCGCTTGAGCCAGACTCCTCTCCACACTCTCCTGTACCTTCTTGTACTGTAGCCACCGTTCCATATCCCAGTTTGCATCTGGGGAGGTGTCCTCGGGTGTCAGGACTCCCATCTCCAGGTCTATCGGCAGCTTACCTGGTCTTGCCTGCATCAGGTAAGCCAGGGTGCAATTTGTAGCATTCACCTGGATATGGTTGTACAAGTCAATCAGGTCTGGCAGATTCTCCGGCCACAGGCTGCGTTCTTCCAGGGGCAACGTCTTAAGGAGATCAATGATGATATTGTTCATTTTCTCACACAGCCCGTTGGTTTGCTGGTGGTAAGGCGTTGTCCGAATATTCCTCCAGCCGTAGAGATTGCAGAACTCCTGGAATACTTCAGTCTCAACCGCTGGACCTTGATCTGTCAAGACCTGTTCGGATACCCATGTGGACGGCAGAAGTGTTGCTGGAAGGCTCTGGCCGCTGTTTGGGCTGTCAGATCTTTAACAGGAACCACTACCAAGAACCAGGAGTAATGGTCCACAATTGTCAGGGCATAAATGTAGCCCAACCGGCTTGGAGCCAATTTCACATGGTCCAGAGCTACCAACTCAAGAGGCTGCCTGGTGACGATGGGCCTCAGGGGTGTCTGCTGGCTGGTACGGTCCTTCCTGCTGAGGTGACATGGGCCGCAGTCCCTGCTCCACTTCTCGATGGCCCTTCTCATACCGACCCAGTAGAACCGCTCTCTCAGTAGGAACTCCAGTTTCTTCCACCCGAAGTGTCCCGCTCTGTCATGGTAGGCCTCCAGGACCATTGCTGCATCTCGCCTTGGGACCATTATCTGCCAGGTCAGCTCGGGTGTCCGGTGGTTGACAAGCCTTCTGCACAGCTTACCCTCGTAGAGGAATAGCCTGCTTTTCTCCTTCCATATCTGCTTGGCTTCCTCTTGAGCGTCCGGGCCAGGGCTAGCGTCTTCCTGGGTTAACATGTCTTTCACCAGGCATATTGCAGGATCGCTATCTTGCGTTTCAGCCCAGCCGTGGTGGGGTGAGGGGTTGAACATGACGGTGGTTAAGTTTTTGTCTCTTACCCGGTGAGAATGCTGAGTAGCACCATACCGTTGGAACGCAGGGAGCTCTACTTCCTCCAGCTCTTCCGAGTTGTCTTCTCCTTCAGGTAGGTGGGACATTCTTGATAGGGCGTCTGCACTGGCGTTGGTTCTGCCTGCCCGGTATTTGATTGTGAAGTCGTAATTGGATAGCCGGGCCATCCACCGCTGTTCTAGGGCACCTAGTCTTGCATTGTCCAGATGCGTCAACGGGTTGTTGTCCGTGTACACGGTGAACTTTGCGGAGGCCAGGTAATGCTTAAACTGCTCTGTGACGGCCCATACCACTGCCAGGAATTCTAGCTTGAAGGAGCTGTAGTTCTCCTGGTTTTTTTCAGTGGGCCTCAGCTTCCGGCTGGCATATGCGATAACCCTTTCCCTGCCCTGTTGGTTCTGTGACAGTACGGCTCCCAGCCCCACATTACTGGCATCTGTGTGGAGGATAAAAGGCTGGCCATAATCGGGGTAGGCCAGGATCTCATCCCCCGTGAGGGTCATCTTCAACTGGCGGAAGGACTCCTCTTCCGGCTTGTCCCACTTGAAGGGTGGCTTGTGACTTCTGGATTTAGATTGCCCTATCAGGAGGTCCTGCATAGGGGCTGCCATCTTAGTGAACCCGGGGATGAACCTTCGGTAGTAGCCTACCAACCCGAGGAATTGCCTCACTTCCTTGATGTTAGAGGGGCTTGGCCAGCTCTTGATGGCTGTAACTTTGTCGGGGTCGGGGGCTACTCCCTCTGCACTCACCACGTGTCCTAGGTATTGGACCTTCGGTTTTAACAGGTGGCACTTTGAAGGCTTCACTTTCAGGCCATAGCCTGCCAGGGCTTCGAACACCTCGGCCAGGTGCTTTAGATGGTCCTCGTAAGTCTTCGAATAGACAATCACGTCGTCCAGGTAAAGGAGGACCGTTTCGAAGTTTCGGTGCCCTAGACAGCATTCCATCAGCCTCTGGAAGGTCCCTGGTGCGTTGCAGAGCCCGAAGGGCATACAGTTGAACTCACTCAATCCCATCGGGGTGGTGAAGGCGGTCTTCTCCTTGTCAGCCTCTGCCACAGGAACCTGCCAGTACCCGCTAGTAAGCTCCAAAGTAGAGAAGAAATTAGCTGATTTTAGAGCTGCTAAAGACTCCTCTATCCTAGGTAACGGGTACGCATCTTTATGGGTGATACGATTGATTTGTCTATAGTCCACGCACATTCTCATGGTACCGTCTTTCTTTTTTACCAAAACTAAGGGAGCTGCCCAGGGGCTACAGCTATCTCTAATGACCCCAGCTTCTTTCATTTCTCTCAGCATACCCTTTGCGTTCTGATAATGTGCAGGGGGTACGGGCCCGTGTCTCTCTTTTATTGGTAGGTGGCTCCCCGTGGGGATATGGTGTTCTATCCCCTTTACTCTGCCGAAGTCTAGCGGGTGCTTACTAAAGATTCTCTCGTACTCCTGTACCACCCGGTAGACTCCTTGTTTTTGGTGCAGGGGAGTGGAGTCAGCACCCACATGAAGTTTCTGTCACCAGTCCTCCTTTTGTTTCTGGGAGCCATTACTCTCCTCCTGTGGAGATGGAGGCACGGTTCCACGGCCCTGAAAGCTTTGTGCTCAACAGCAAACAGTTTGGCAAGTGTAGCGTACCTGGGTAAGTGTACCTCCCTCTCCCCAATGTTGAGAATGCAACCGGGCACCCTCCCATGATGGACATCAACCACCCCCCGGGCTGTCAAAATGGTGGGCCTGCTGTCCGAGTACACGGGTTCTACCATGGCTTGGTAGTCTCTGCCTCTAAACCCGATTGCAGTCCGACACCAGATCATCATTTCACTTTTGGGAGGCATCGAAATGGGGAATGGGTCACTCATTCTTACGCTACCGATCTCACCACCAGACTGTTCTACCTGTTGCCGTCTCATCTGGGCTCTTATCTCTTTCTGGAGGACCTTCTGTTGGCTGGAGCTCGCATTCATCGCCACCTGCTGCAAAATCATAATTACTTCTGAAAGACAGTTTTCAATCACATTAGTACCCAAGGTTATTTTAGGGTGACTTTCACGACGGTCAATGTCCACAATGATCACTCCCTGTGCCGGCAGTTCCACCTTACCAATCTTTATGGTCATCTCTCTGAACCCCACCTCCGGCATGGGTTGGCCATTGCTGGCAATGATGCTTAAGTCATCGTCTGGATAGCGGGTTATGTCAGCGTCACTCCAGTACCGCTTGAAAAGTACGTAGGGGATGGTAGTCACTTGAGACCCGGTGTCCAGCAGGGAACTCATGGGGATACCGTCCAGCACTACGGGTAGGACCGGGTGTCCCCCCACGTACTTATCACGCCAATTAGACGGGCCCGATGACCTTATGCCTGGGGGTTGGCCCTCTGCCCCTGGTCGGACCCATTTAAAGTATAGTACCTTGCTATGTGTCCCGGCTGACTGCAACGGTGGCAAATCGGCTGTCAATCCTCAGTGTAGTGGTCAGCGGGCCTCCCTCTGAATGACAGGATCCTCCTCTGTCGACGCCACGGGACATCTTCCGGACTGGAAGCCAGCTTGATGGGTTTTGACGGTTCCACCTGCAACGACTGTACGGTCCTGGTCAATGCAGCCACACTCTTTGTTAGCTCCTGGACCTGATGGTGCAGGTCTGCAGGCTGGGATGGGTTTAGAGCTTGTGCATCAGCCCCCACAAGGTCTGCGGGGTAGGGCGCTGCTCCCTGGTGGTAAGTGATGGCAGGGCGCCGGGAAGCCACAGCGCCACCTGGTGCGGGTTCTCTGAGCACCCGGATGGCCCTATCCTTGAACTGCGCAAAAGTCAAGTCGGGGTTCTGTAGGGCCATGAGGCGTAGCTGGATTCTGTGGGCGCTGGACAGCAGACCTTCTATGAACTGGTCAGTCAACAGCTTATCAGTGTCCTGAATGCTACCAGGGTCAGCTTGTTTGATAGCTCTCAGGGCTTCTTGCAGGTTCAAGGCATAGTCTCTGATACTATCCTGGGCCCGCTGCTTACAGCCATAGAACCGCATTTTGATTTCTGCTGAGGTACGGGTATCAAAGGTACTCCGCAGCCGGGTCAGAATGTCCTTTTCTGTCCTTTTCTCCTCATCTGACCATGATTTCACTTCCCGCTGGGCTGCATCGGTTAGCTGAATGCTCACTTTCTGTTCTTCTGTCAGGGGATAAACTTTGAATAAACTGTGCAGTCTTTCCCTAAAGTCAGTTAAGGTATGGGAGTTCCCTGAGTATTGGGGCAGCCAGGCTGCTCCGGGGATGTAGGGCATAGAGAACGGCATCACCGCTGCTGCAGCCCCGCCGGTTGTAGAGGGCCCCTCCGCGTCCGTCATCTTCCTCCCCCCTAGTTAAGCGTGGCCTACCTTCCGTTGATCCCCTTCCGTAGGCCGCGGCTCCGCTGGTGCTGCTCCGGACGAGGACCTTGCGTCGCGTCCTGGTGATGTCAGCGTCGCTCTCTCTCCTTCCAGGACCTTGCGCAGCGTCGGTGCGTAGGGCAGGGCTTCAGGTCTCGCGCGCTTTGGACGTCCACGCCCCTCTTCTTCCCGTGCCGCGTCCTGCAGATGGCGTCCGATGGCGGGAAAACGGCTGAAGATAGCGGTGAAACTGCTTAAAATGGCGGGATACAGCTCCGAATGGCGGGAAACTTCTTTTTAAGGTACGTGTACAGTGTTTTTCAGGCACGCAATACTCGTTCGTGGCGGGTTGGTCACAATCCTGCCGACTACGCCAAGAGCTGACTCACCCCCTGGGCCGTGGGGCACTCAGAACCGGGCTTCAGTGCAATGTTGGGGGTAGTAGTGGCAACCCGGTCCCGTAGCTCAAGGTGGTCAGGCCATATGCTGTTGGAGTGTATTTGTAGGTTTTGAAAGTCCGACTACGCCACCCGTGTATTGCGGTCAGGGAGGACCGCCGCTGCAAGGCTGACCCCTGAGGCTGGTGTTGGGGTGCAGCAGGGAATAGTACAACTCCCCACGGGAGGATTGTAGCCTCAGGGCAGTGTAATAGGATGCTGGGGGTGATGGTGCAGGCGCAACAGTAATCACACAGAGTCCAATAATGCAGTCTTTTACTGCAGATTTTATCACAGACCCACCAGGAGTATAGGGTAGGAATAGACCTGGGTGTCTGAGGGCATTCGGGCGAGCTCCGCTGGTCAGGGTGAGTGGGTAGGCCTACCGTTCTCTCTCTGCCCTTGCTGACTATCTCCCCCTTTAGTGGTATGATACCCCACGTCCCTGAGCTGGCCGTGTACTACGCCTGTATGGCTTGCGACTCGGACCTTAGGTACCTGTAGCTTCTCTGTGTTGTACCGGTCCCTCTGTGTGGCGGAGCTTCCAGGCTTCTTAGGCCAAGGGACCTAAAATCCCTCGCAGGTAGGTGATCTGCTGCAGGACTTGCAACCCTGACAGCCTCGGACCCCAGTGTCCAGTTGTGTAGTTCTCTTTCTGCCAGGACCGGCTCTCGTCGCCTCTGTCCCTGGCTTGGCGTTCCTCCTATGCCTCCTGAACTCCTCAGCTGCGGCTGACCTGTCCCTCTTTTCTGGGAACCCTTCTGGATGCTTCAGAAGTGGGTCCTGGTCTCTCTAACCCTGCCCCCAGTTCCAGCTTTTATAGGGGCAGCCTGCTCCCCCTACTGGCCTGGGACAGGAGGTGCTGCATGCTAATGGTCCTTGACCAGAGAACCTCCCTCCTGCTCTCAGACACAGCCTTACAAGTTTGTGGCATCCAGGCCTGGGGTGACACATATGTGTTGTGCGTACGGCGTATCCAGTGTGTGGTGCGTACGGCATATACAGTGTGTGTGGTGTGTACAGCGTATATAGTGTATGTGTGTCGTGCGTACGGCATAGACAGTGTGTGTGGTGCGTACGGCGTATACACTGTGTGCCTGGTGCGTACGGCGTATACAGTGTGTGTGTGGTGTGTACGGCGTATACAGTGTGTGTGTGTTGTGCGTACGGCGCATAGAGTATGTGTCATGCATACGGCGTATACAGTGTGTGTGGTGCGTACGGCGTATACAGTGTGTGTATGTTGTGTGTACGGTGTATGCAGTGTGTGTGTGTGTGTGGTGCGCACAGTGTATTCAGTGTGTGTGTGTGTGGTGCGTAAGGCGTATACAGTGTGTGTGGTGCATACTGCGTATACACTGTGTGTATTGTGCGTACAGCGTATACAGTGTGTGTGGTGCGTACGGTGTATACAGTGTGTGTGTGGTGGTGTGTACGGCGTATACAGTGTGTGTGGTGTGTACGGCGTATACAGTGTGTCTGTAGTGTGTACAGCGTATACAGTGTGTGTGTGGTGTGTACGGCGTATGCAGTGTGTGTGTATGTCATGCGTACGGCGTATACAGTGTGTGTGTGTGGTGCATATGGCTTATACAGTATGTGTGTGTGGTGCATATGGTTTATATAGTGTGTGTGTGTGGTACGTACAGCGCATACAGTGTGTGGTGTGTTGTAAACACATCGGCCAACATAATAAACATAGCCGTAAAATATTGCCTACTCAAAAGTAAATGTACGAAAACTAAGTACAAGGCATATATAGAAAAAGCTTTATTGAAAATAGAAAAATCACAATAAAAAGTACATGTTCCAAATACGTGCAAGTTGCAAAGCAAATTAGTATACAGGGATAGATAAAGGGATGGCCATGGTCACACTGCAGCGAAAAATAGGGAATACTCATAATAGTAAATAGCCGGAACAACGTCCTAGTATAAGCTGCAAATACGTGGGTCCTCATAAGACACAGGACCAAAATGGCCTATATATATATAGTGAGGAAGTAGATTAGAATACGAGCAATCAATAAATGATCATAAAAAATGGCCGCCGACCGGAAGACGTATACGGCGCATGCGCGAGGACAGTCACAACCCCCCGCCCCATCCGTCATGACAACGGCGGAGCCCCGGAAGTGCCAAACAGACAGAGTCCGGAGCATCGCCGGCACCATGGAGACAGACGCGCGGGATCGCAGGAGGGTGAGTAGCCCCGCGCATGCGCACCGCCTGCCCAGAGGGCTGCACACAGTTACCACCATAGCTCTGAGTTCATATTTTATGTACAATCACATCACATGGGGGTACATGTCTCCTAGAGTATAATCAGTATGCATAGAGCTAAAACAATAACAAGCATCCAAATACATGTAATCAAGTACGAGGACTAGGAATTTAAATTCCAAGGCAGGAAGTGAGCAGCCGAGGAGGCAGAGTCCATGAGAGTCAGTTGGCCATTCCTTTTCTTTTTGTTCTGTAGAGAGCGGAAGGGGTTTCAACAAGATGGGAACATCAGAACCGGTATAGGGACCACAAATGGAAAGACACTAAATAGAGGGAATATGAGAAAACATAGAAGTTAAAATCAAAAAAATTAAAAATTATATATTAAAATGAGCAGACCACAGGAGCTCGCCCCGCCACTAAGAATATACAGAGCAGGGGCTACAGGAGAGCAGGGATTCAATACCAAGTGTATTGGATTATGCATCATGCAGGGAGAGATCAGCCACCCCTGAGTCAAGGTTGGATGTAACCCTCAAAAGTATCAGATAGATAGTAAAGGGAATAGTAATTCAACTGAGGCGCAGAACATCACCGTTAGATGTCAAAGAAAAGGTGAGAAACCTAGATTTTCATTTAGACCCCGTGGTGCCAGGGTGTCAAGAGTGATGATCCATCTCGCCTCCTTTTGTGCCAGGAGGCGTTTAGCATTCCCACCCCGGGAGCCAAGGCACACCCTATCAATCCCCCACACTTTAAGTGAGCGGGGATCACAGTTATGAATGGCCTTGAAATGCCGTGGTAGTGTCTTCAGCTCCCGGGTATCCATGGCCGTTCGCGCTGCGCCAATGTCCCGAACATGTTCCCGAACTCTGATTCGAAGTTCCCTAGTGGTTAAGCCAATGTATATCAATTGGCACCCACATGTGGCAAGATAAACCACATGTGTGGTGCTACCGGAGATAAAATGGCGAATGTCAAATTGACGGGAGCCATCAGAGTTGGGGAATGATGTACAGTGAAGGACATTGGCACAGGCAACACAATGGCCGCATGGGAATGAGCCCACCGTGGGACCACGGGATCCAAATGGATTAGGCCGGAAGGGGACATAGTGGCTCACAACCAAAATGTCCCCCAACGTTTGAGAGCGTCGTGATGTCATGAGTGGGAAATCACCTATCCGCTCCCGAAGGGAGGGCTCCGTGTTGAGTATACCCCAATGTCGGGAGGGGATCCGCCGCATAGCTCCCCACTCGTGGTTGAATGTGGATATGTAGCGGATCATCTCCGATGTCCCATGCTTGGGCGCCATAGAAGGATGGATAAGATGATCCCTAGGAGTATCTCGGGCTCTCCTGTAGCCACAGCCGATACATCGATTACTATAGCCACATTGTTTAAAACGCTCAGCCAGATCTGCGGCCTGTTTCTCGAAGTTGGAGTTAGTGGAGCAAATCCGCCTCATCCTGGGGAACTGGCCGACCAGGACAGCTCTGATGGTAGAGGGATCATGGGCCGAAGTGGCGTGTATCAGGGAATTTACTGCAGTAGGCTTCCTATACACATCAGTCTGGATTCGGCAATCAGGATCCACCTCAAGGGTGACATCCAGAAAGTCGATCCGTTTAGAGTGATGGGCATAGGTAAGTCTTATCGCATATGTGTTAGAATTCAATCGTAGCATGAAATCATCAAGCTCCTCCACCATCCCCTGCCAAAAGAATAGAATGTCATCTATATATCTCATCCATGACACGACCCGGTCCGCGCCCCGTATCCCCTCGTCGCCAAAGATCTCCCTCTCCCAGGCAAACAGGAAGAGGTTGGCGTACGTGGGGGCACAGGCCGCACCCATCACCGTGCAACGCTTTTGGAGATATATAGTGTCTTTAAAGAGAAAATAGTTATGGCAGAGGACTAATTGGAGGAGCTCAAGGATAAATTCCCTGGACGGGCCGTCCAGGTCAGGGCCCCCCAGGAAGAGGCGGACTGCAGACAGGCTCAGATCATGGCTGATGCATGTGTATAGACTTTCGACGTCGGCCATGACCAGGAGAGTACCGTCTGTCACAAGGGCGCCGTCAACCCGCCGTGAGGACTTTGACATATGATGGAAGGGTACTTACTAGGGGACGAAGGAGGCAGTCAATATACCGACAGATGGGGCCACATAGTCCCTCCAATCCTGACACGATCAGACGTCCCAGTGGGTCGAGGGCGTCCTTGTGAATTTTAGGTAAAAGATAAAGGGTAGCCGTCTTAGGGTAACGGACCGTTAGCGCCTCCACGGTCCGTTGATCAATGATGTCATGATCACAGGCACGACCAAGGATACCCTGGAGTGCGGCAGAGAAGGAGGTCGTGGGATTGTATGATAGTTTAGTATAGGTGTGAGTATCTCTTAGTTGGCGTACTGCTTCTTTCTCGTACATAGTGCAGGGCCATAATACGATGTTCCCTCCCTTGTCTGCCGGTTTAATAACAACATCCGGTAAGGATCAAAGTTGATGTAATGCTATACGTTGCTGGTGAGTGAGGTTGTCCTGGTGCCTCCGTGTAGGGAGGTGCCTTAGGTCTTCCGCCACCAACCTAACAAAGATCTCAATCGCCGGACTGAGAGACAAGGGAGGGAACCTCGTAAATCTTGGGTATCGTGGTTGAAGTCACATACCTGTGCTGGATGGTGCCTCCTGCTCCAAAAGTAAATTCTCAAGATTTAGCAGGGCCTCCCTCTCTGTGTGGTGTGTACGGCGTATACAGTGTGTGTGTGTGGTGCGTATACAGTGTGTATTTGTGAGTGTGGTGCGTACGGCATATACAATGTGTATTTGTGTGTGTGGTGCATACGGCGTATAAAGTGTATGTGTGTGTGTCGTGCGTATGGCGTATACATTGTGTGTGCTGCGTACGGCGTATACAGTGTGTGTGTGTGGTGTGTACGGCGTATACAATGTGTGTGTGTCGTGCGTAAGGCGTACACAGTGTGTGTGTGTGTCATGCGTACGGCGTATACAGTGTGTGTGGTGCATGCGGCGTATACAGTGTGTGTGTGGTGCGTACGGTGTCTACAGTGTGTGTGCGCGGTGCGTACAGCGTCTACGGTGTGTGTGTGATGCGTACGGCGTATACATTGTGTGTGTTGTGCATACGCTGTATACAGTGTGTGTGTATGTGGTGGTGCGTACGGCATATAAAGTGTGTGTGGTGCGTATGGCGTATACAGTGTGTGTGGTGGTGCGTACGGTGTATACAGTGTGTGTGGTGCGCACGGTGTATACAGTGTGTGTGTCGTGCGTACAGCATATACAGTGTGTGGGGTGGGTGCATATGGCATATACAGTGTGTGTGTGGTGCATACGGATTATACAGTGTGCATGTGTGTGTCGTGCGTACGGCGTATACAGTGTGTTTGGTGCGTAGGGCGCATACACTGTCGTGCGTACGACGTATACAGTGTCTGTGTGGTGCATACGGTGTATACAGTGTGAGTGTGTGGTGCGTACGGCGTATACAGTGTCTGTGTGGTGCGTACAGGGTATACAGTGTGTATGTGTGGTGCGTACTGCGTATACAGTGCGTTTGGTGCGTACGGTGTATACAATGTGTTTGTGTGGTGAGTATGGCGTATACAGTGTGTGTGGTGCGTACAGTGTATACAGTGTGTGTGGTGCGTACGGTGTATACAGTGTGTGTGTGGTGCATACGGCGTATACAGTGTGTGTGTGGTGCGTATGGCGTATACAGTGTGTGTGGTGCGTTTGGTGTATACAGTGTGTGTGTGTGTGGTGCGTACGGAGTATACAGTGTGTGTGTGTGTGTGTGGTGCGTACGGCGTATACAGTGTGTGTGTGTGTGTGTGTGGTGCGTACGGCGTATACATTGTGTGTGTTGTGCGTACGGTGTATACAGTGTGTGTGTGCGTGGTGGTACGTACGGCATATAAAGTGTGTATGTGTGTGTGGTGCATACGGTGTATACAGTGTGTGTTGTGTGTATGGCATATACAGTGTGTGTGTACTGCGTACAGCGTATACAGTGTATGGGGTGGGTGCGTACGGTGTATACAGTGTGTGTGTGGTGCGTACGGCTTATACAGTGTGCATGTATCCTGTGTACGGCGTATACAGTGTGTTTAGTGTGTGCGGCGTATACACTGAGTGCCTGGTGCATACGGCGTATACAATGTGTGCGTAGTGTGTACGGTGTGTGCAGTGTGTGTGTTTGTGGTGCATATGGCATATACAGTGTGTGTGTGTGGTGCGTACGGCGTATACAGTGTGTGTGTGTGTGTGGTGCATACGGCGTATACAGTGTGTGGTGAGTACGGCGTATACAGTGTGTATGTGTGGTGCGTACGGCGTATACAGTGTGTGTGTGGTGTGTACAGCGTATACAGTGTGTGTGTGTCGTGCATACAGCGTATACAGTGTGTGTCATGCATACGGTGTATACAGTGTGTGTGGTGCGTACGGCGTATACAGTGTGTGTGGTGCATACGGCGTATACAGTGTGTGGTGTGTACAGTGTATACAGTGTGTGTGTGTGGTGCATACGGGGTATACAGTGTGTGTGTGTGTGTGGTGCGTACGGCGTATACATTGTGTGTGTTGTGCGTACGGTGTATACAGTGTGTGGTGAGTACGGCGTATACAGTGTGTGGTGAGTACGGCGTATACAGTGTGTATGTGTGGTGCGTACGGCGTATACAGTGTGTGTGTGGTGTGTACAGCGTATACAGTGTGTGTGTGTCGTGCGTACAGCGTATACAGTGTGTGTCATGCATACGGCGTATACAGTGTGTGTGGTGCGTACGGCGTATACAGTGTGTGGTGAGTACGGCGTATACAGTGTGTATGTGTGGTGCGTACGGCGTATACAGTGTGTGTGTGGTGTGTACAGCGTATACAGTGTGTGTGTGTCGTGCGTACAGCGTATACAGTGTGTGTCATGCATACGGCGTATACAGTGTGTGTGGTGCGTACGGCGTATACAGTGTGTGTGGTGCATACGGCATATACAGTGTGTGGTGTGTACAGTGTATACAGTGTGTGTTTGGTGCATACGGTGTATACAGTGTGTGTGTGTGGTGCATACGACGTATACAGTGTGTGTATTGTGCATACAGCGTATACAGTGTATGTGGGGGTGCGCACGGCTTATACAGTGTGTGTGGTGCGTACTGTGTATACAGTGTGTGTGTGGTGCGTATGGTGTATATAGTGTGTGTGTGTCGTGCGTACGGCGTACACTGTGTGTGTGTGTGTTGTGGGTACGGAGTATACAGTGTGTGTGGTGCGTACAGCATTTACAGAGTGTGCCTGGTGCGTATGGAGTATACAGTGTGTGTGTGGTGTGTACAGTGTATACAGTGTGTGTGTGTGTTGCGTATGGCGTATACAGTGTGTGTGTGTGGTGCATACGGTGTATATAGTGTGTGTGTGGTGCGTACGGCGTATTCAGTGTATGTGTGGTGCGTACAGTGTATACAGTGTGTGTGTGGTGCGTACAGTGTATACAGTGTGTGTGTGTATGTGGTGCTTACTGTATATACAGAGTGTGTGTGTGGTGCATACGGCATATACAGTGTGTGTAGTGTGTACGGCGTATACAGTGTGTGTGTGTGGTGGTGCGTACGGCGTATACAGTGTGTGTGTGTCGTGCGTACGGCGTATACAGTGTGTGTGTGTGTGGTGCATATGTGGCACCCCAGGGGTCTGGTTGCCACAGTAATAGGAATATTACATCTGAGAGCAAGTGGGAGGTTTCTCTAGTCAGGAGCCCTTAAGCATGCAACACCGCCCGCCCAGACCTGGGAGGGGAGGAATCTGCCCTTATAAACTGGGTCTGGGGCGGGATTAGTTGAGTCAGAGCCTGGAGACAGTTCCAGACACAGGGAGAGAAACAGCAGGAGCTCTGTAGGAGCTAGGAGCAGAAGACCAGGGGCTGGAAGCTAAGCAGAGATATAGCTCGCCCTGGCAGAAGAATCTGATAACCGGACACCGGAGTCCGAGGCTGTGGGGACTGATATTCACCCAGCAGCAGAAACCAGCCAGCAGGGGATTCCAGGTCCTCTGGCCATAGAAGCCCGGAGGCTCAGTCACAAGGAAGGGACCAGCACCGCCATCCAGGAGCGGAGGCTAACAGAAGGCCCCAAGTCACCAGCCATACGGGTGAGCACCACACGGTATACTCAGGGACGTGGGCTACTTCTACCCGCTTACAGCAAGGTAGCCAGGAAGAGTGCAGATAGACGGGGAGACCTACAACTCCACCTGGCCAGGGGAACTCCTGTTTGCTCGCAGACTGACCAGGCCCCTTATGTTAGCCAGTACTCCCAGGAGGGCCTGCCTTAATATCACCAGTAAAGACCCTGAACTGCACTGCAAAGACTCTGAGTCGTTCCTGCTTCATCGCCGCACCAGCACTACTAGTTCTGGGACTCCCGTGCACTATCACTCTCACCATCAACTACACTGCCCTGGGGCTCCACTCTTCTCGTGCGGAGTCACACTACCTCAGCTGCACACACCATCAGCCCCAGCGGTCTGCCTTGCAGCGGCGGTCCGCGCTGACCACAATCCACGGGTGGCGTAGTCGGACAATTAACCTAAAACCCCCACAAAATACCGCCATCGGCCTGACCATCCTCAGCCACGGGACCGGGTCACCGCCACAGACTCTACAACCCCCAGAGACCCGGCTCCGGGTATCCCACACACGTCCACACTAGGCCCAGGTGTGTGGTGTGTACAGTGTATACAGTGTGTGTGTGTGTGTGTGTGTGGTGCATATGGCGTAGACAGTGTGTGTGTGTGTGTGTGGTGCATACGGTGTATATAGTGTGTATGTGTGTGGTGTGTACGGCGTATACAGTGTGTGTGTGGTGTGTACGGTGTATACAGTGTTTGTGGTATGTACGGCGTATACAGTGTGCGTGTGGTGCGTACAGTGTGTGTGTGTGTGTGGTGCGTACGGTGAATACAGTGTGTGTGTGTGTGTGGTGCGTACAGCGTAAACAGTGTGTGTGTGTGGTGCATACAGCATATACAGTGTGTGTGTGTGTGTGGTCTGTACGGCATATACAGTGTGTGTGTGTGTCATGCGTACGGCGTATGCAGTGTATGTGTGTGTCATGCGTACGGCGTATACAGTGTGTGTGTGTGTGTGTGTGGTGCGTACGGCGTATACAGTGTGTGTGTGGTGCGTACAGTGTATACAGTGTGTGGTGTGCACGGCGTATACAGTGTGTGTGTGTGGTGCGTTCGGCGTATACAGTGTGTGTGTGTCATGCATACAGCATATACAGTGTGTGTCATGCATACGGCGTATACAGTGTGTGTGGTGCATACGGCGTATACAGTGTGTGTGGTGCATACGGCGTATACAGTGTGTGTGTGTGGTGTGTACGGTGTATACAGTGTGTGTGTGTGGTGCATACGGTGTATACAGTGTGTGTGTGTGTGTGGTGTGTACGGCATATACAGTGTGTGTGATGCATACGACGTATACAGTGTGTGTATTGTGCGTACAGCGCATACAGTGTGTGTGGGGGTGCGCACGGCTACAGTGTGTGTGGTGCGTACGGTGTATACAGTGTGTGTGTGGTGCGTATGGTGTATACAGTGTGTGTGTGTTGTGGGTACGGCGTATACAGTGTGTGTGGTGCGTACAGCATTTACAGAGTGTGCCTGGTGCGTATGGCGTATACAGTGTGTGTGTGGTGTGTACAGTGTATGCAGTGTGTGTGTGTGTGTGTGTGTGTGTTGCATATGGCGTATACAGTGTGTGTGGTGCATGTAAATAGTGTGTGTGTGGTGCGTACGGCGTATACAGTGTGTGTGTAGTGTGTACGGTGTATACAGTGTGTGTGGTGCATACGGCGTATACAGTGTATGTGTAGTGCGTACAGTGTATACAGTGTGTGTGTGTATGTGGTGCTTACTGTGTATACAGAGTGTGTGTGTGGTGCATACGGCGTATACAGTGTGTGTGTGGTGCGTACGGCATATATAGTGTGTGTGTGGTGTGTACAGCGAATACAGTGTGTGTGTGTGGTGCGTACAGTGTATACAGTGTGTGTGTGGTGGTGTGTACGGTGTATACAGTGTGTGTGTGTCGTGCGTACGGCATATACAGTGTGTGTGTGTGGTGCATACGGCGTATGCAGTGTGTGTGGTGCGTACAGCATTTACAGAGTGTGCCTGGTGCGTACGGCGTATACAGTTTGTGGGTGGTGTGTACAGTGTATACAGTGTGGGTGTGGGTGTGGTGCATATGACGTATACAGTGTGTATGTGTGTGGTGCATACGGTGTATATAGTTTGTGTGCGTGGTGTGTACGGCGTATACAGTGTGTGGTGTGTACGGTGTATACAGTGTGTGTGTATGTGTGGTGCGTACGGCATATACAGTGTGTGTGTGTGGTGTGTATGGCGTATATAGTGTGTGTGTGTGGTGCGTATGGCGTATATAGTGTGTGTGTGTGGTGCGTACGGCGAATACAGTGTGTGTGTGTGTGTGTGGTGCGTACAGCGTAAACAGTGTGTGTGTGTGGTGCATACAGCATATACAGTGTGTGTGTGTGTGGTCTGTACGGCATATACAGTGTGTGTGTCATGCGTACGGCGTATACAGTGTATGTGTGTGTCATGCGTACGGCGTATACAGTGTGTGTGTGTGTGGTGCGTACGGCGTATACAGTGTATGTGTGTGTCATGCGTATGGCGTATACAGTGTGTGTGTGGTGCGTACGGAGTATACAGTGTGTGTGTGGTGTGTACGGTGCATACAATGTACAGTATGTGTGTGTCGTGCTTATGGCGTATACAGTGTGTGTGTGTTGTGTACGGTGTATACAGTGTGTGTGTGTGGTGCATAGCGCTTATACAGTGTGTGTGATGCATACAGCGTATACAGTGTGTGTGTGTGTATGTGGTGTGCATGGCGTATACAGTGTGTTTGTGTGGTGCATACAGTGTATACAGGAGGGGGCTGCAGTCGGGCGTAGCTAGAGGGAAGCCCCCCCATGACAGGGATTGGCCGGGAGGATTTTGAGTTTGGAAGATGTGGGGGTTTAGGATTGGGTGAGGAAGTATGGGGGCGGACATTATAATGGTTGAGGGGTGGTTTATGGGGAATAGTGTGGAAAGGGCCATGACCGTGTACGGCCAACCCGGGTTCCATAGTTCCGTAAGACCCCTCCCCATCTTACCGACCTCAAGTACCTTAACAAATAAAAACACTGCACCTGTAATTTCTTTGGATAAATTTGGCCACAGCGGCCATTTTATTAACAAACAACATTAACATATAAACATTATTATTCAAATAAATAAGAAGGGAGGGTTCTTGGAGTTAAAAATTAGATCTGGCATAACTAAACCGAAATCGAACCACCGTATTACCCTCAGCCGTCCATCACCAGCTCAAGGGCACCAAACAGCTCCCAGGGTAAAACCCCGTCCAGAGCCCCAAAAACCAAATGCCAGATCACCCCGGTTAATCAAGCCACTGCCTGTAAATTTCCAATAACTTTCCCACCGACACTTCTGTGCCAACTCCAAGAACCTCACCCCCTGCCAAGCCACTGCGACATACCTTCTTACACAACTTTACATAACACTTTTAATATAACCCAGTATAATGCACAACATCAAATACCCCTTTAATTCTTTCACGATAAACAACCACCCTTTTACCATTAATCACAAAATATACCAATGGAAAACAAAAAAGAGGGTGGGTGGGTGGGAACTTCTCTCAATGACTTCTTCCCTGGACTGCCCGTTTTCCCGCACTTTTCCCTATTATACCTCTTCCCCCCTTTACCCCACCCCCATCCAAATGCCAGCCCCTCCAAGCCTATACCCAATCCCGACCATTGGGATTTAAAAATTGCACCCTCCTGGCCAATCCCGGTCATGTGGGGCTTCCTTCTAGGTTCCCATGCCTCCAGCCCCCTTCTTGACCGTGTACGGCAAACCCGGGTTCCATAGTTCCGTAAGACCCCTCCCCATCTTACCGACCTCAAGTACCTTAACAAATAAAAACACTGCACCTGTAATTTCTTTGGATAAATTTGGCCACAGCGGCCATTTTATTAACAAACAACATTAACATATAAACATTATTATTCAAATAAATAAGAAGGGAGGGTTCTTGGAGTTAAAAATTAGATCTGGCATAACTAAACCGAAATCGAACCACCGTATTACCCTCAGCCGTCCATCACCAGCTCAAGGGCACCAAACAGCTCCCAGGGTAAAACCCCGTCCAGAGCCCCAAAAACCAAATGCCAGATCACCCCGGTTAATCAAGCCACTGCCTGTAAATTTCCAATAACTTTCCCACTGACACTTCTGTGCCAACTCCAAGAACCCCACCCCCCGCCACAAACGAACAGCCCTGACCACCTCAGGCTCGTGAGCGCCCCAACACTGCCAAAGCCCTCTCAATCCCCTCCTGTATAGATAATGCCCATAAATCAATCCCAATATCGTTCAGGTGCACCCCATCCTTTGCCCAAAAATCACCAACCCCTGCCTCAAGATCAAGATGCCGAACACTTACACCCCCATTTCTACCAACAAAAGCTGCTATGGCTCTATTCAACTTTACTCGTGCCCTATTAATGCCCTTCACTGATCTGGCCTCCCTCCAATTTTTTCTCGGCACAATGTCAGACCAAACCGTCAACACCCCAGGAAAAGATGTCCATAACCTTAAAAAATCAATTCGAATATCCCTCATCAATTCCCTAACTGGCCGAACCCCCAAATCATTCCCCCCCATATGCACCACCAAAATGTCCGGCGCCCGGTCCAAACGAGCCGCCTTATGGAATTCAGGCAGCACCCTTCTCCATACCATCCCTCTAAAACCCAGCCACCGGACCACCACTTGCTCTCTGCTAAAACCCATTTGCCTACCGTTTGGCCTCATATCCGCCCGCAGCGCCCCCCAATGAACGAAAGAGTGTCCAAGAATCCAGACTAATAACGGGACGTCACCTGCAATAAGACAACCAAAAAGGGGGGGTATTCACTTCTGGACAAAATAAAAACCACCATTCAGCATACCTAATGCCGTACATAGGACAGATAACGATCTGAACTCCACCTCCCGATGCGTTTTATCACATCCTTTCCTAAACCCAAACCGTCCGCTTCTGACGCCGCACCGATTCTGAAAGAATGCGACCCGTACACCTCAGGACTAAGGCCCAACTCCCGGATCCCTTTTTTAAATACTGCAATAAATTGAAAACGTGACAAAAACTCTCCGTTTTTATGACACAATAATGGGCCCTTACGTCCCGACCAAACCTGCCAGTAAGCCATTAAACATCTCCTAGGACAAATAAAAGATCCATTAACCTCACCCAATACCACTAGCTTGCCTCTGCCCAATTGATCCATCTTCGCCCTCCTAATCCAAAATTCGATGCCCCCTTTCCGACCGCTCACATCCTCAGCAAACAAACCCCCAACCTTATTCCTACTTGGTGCCACCAACTCACCTAATCTTAGTGCGCCAAAGAACGCCAATGAAAAAGCCAATCTAAACAGTGTGGCTTCAAAAACCGAACAACAGATCTTATCCAACACTAAACCCAACCGCTCTAAAATACTAAAAGTCACCGGTCTTCGTTTATCTAACACTTTACTTCCTCTCCTAAAGCCCCTAAGTGCTTGCTTCACTAAAAAGGATTTTGTAACATCTTTTAACCCCTGTAATCTAAAACCGAATGCCAATCCTGCAACAAATTTACCAACTTTTGACACAGACCATCCAATCTCTGCTGCCCTTCCCACAAGAAACAACACCGCCATCTCTCTATCTCCTTCACCTTCCACCACACCCCACTCCAGAATCCAACTTTGCCATACTCGCCACGATGCCTCGTATGATGCCCAGGTCTGCCTCGTAATGGACTCCCTTATTAACCGTCCGGCTCCTCCATAACCAGTTGCCACAAATGCGAAGGGCATTCTTGACCCACGTCCCCTGCCTCTGGTGCTAGCGCCCGAAAACGGTCCCACTGAAAACGAGATAAGGCATCTGCTATAGAATTTTGTACACCTGGTACATGTACCGCTGTAATCCAAGCGTTCAAATTGAGACAACAAAGAACTAGTTCCCTGAGCAGCCTAATAACCGGTGGGGACGAGGCCGACAAGCTGTTGATGACAGACACCACTCCCATGTTATCGCAATGAAACCGAATTCTCCTGTTGGCAAAACACTCCCCCCAAATAGTAACCGCAACAACAATAGGGAACAATTCCAAAAACGCCAGGTTCCTCGTAAGTCCCCTCTCCGTCCACCCAATCGGCCATGCCCCAACACTCCACCGCCCTTTCCAGTAGGCCCCGTATCCAGCACCTCCCGCAGCATCTGTAAAAATCTCACAATCAAAACTGCTTACAAACTCCTGCTGGATTAATGACCTGCCATTATAGCTTTCCAAAAACAACCTCCAAACCCTCAGGTCCTCCTTGTGTTACTTATTTAGGCGGATAAAATGATGAGCCCCACGCACTCCTGCTGTGGCGCCTGACAACCTGCGACAAAATATTCTGCCCATTGGCATAATCCTGCATGCAAAATTTAAGCGCCCCAACAGCGATTGTAGCTCCCTCAGGGTCACCTTGCGCAACCTCCCGACTCTATCGACCTCCTGCTTGAGCAGACACAATTTATCTTCAAGTAACCGGCACTCCATCCTTTCTGTATCAATAACAATGCCCAAAAAACTTAGGATTGTGCAAGGGCCTTCCGTCTTTTCTTTTGCCAATGGTACGCCAAAATGCTCCGCTACCCACACCATAGTACCTAACAAATTCCTACACAATAACGATTGCGGAGGGCCTATAAACAAAAAATCATCCAAATAATGAATGACTGAATTAACTGATGCCAGGTCCTTCACCACCCATTCCAAAAAGGTACTAAACGTTTCAAACAAAGAACACGAAATTGCACAACCCATTGGCAAACACCTATCCATGTAATATGCCCCATTCCAAAAACAACCTAACAACGGGATGCTATCCGGGTGAACTGGCAGCAACCGAAAAGCCGACTCGATATCCGTCTTGGCTAGCAACGATCCTGACCCATATCGCCGTACCCATCGCACCGCCGCATCAAATGATGTATATTCAACTGAACATAATTCCTGTGCAATGCCATCATTCACCGAGAGCCCCTTCGGGTACGACAAATGCTGAATCAAACAAAACTTATTCAGCTCTTTTTTGGGCACAACCCCCAGTGGCGAGATAATCACCCTGCTGCTAGGTAATACCCGAAACGGTCCCGCCATCCTGCCCAATTCCACCTCCTTAGCCAACTTCACGCTAACCACATCCGGATGAAGGGAAGCCAACGTCAAATTTTTTAGTGAAAAGGGGACCTCGTGCTCAGGAGGAGGGATTCTAAAACCTTCCAAAAACCCATCCGAAATGACCTTAGCCTTCGACTGATCCGGATACCTACTTAGAAAGGGGGCCATCGCGTGCACCCTCACCGGAGTCAACCCTTTGACCGGTACCCACTGTCGGCTTTCCCTTATCCTTCTTAAAGCATTTTGATGCTCCGTGTGAGCTTCCATTACAATGGGAGCACACGTGTTTGAATTTACAGGAGGTCCCGTACTTGCATTGGCCGTCATTAAATTGCCAGCAAGTTCCCACTTCCTTCTTAGTGCTTTGTGCCCCTTGGTTACCTCCCCCTTGTCCTGCTGATTGGTTACCACTACTGCTGCTCCCGTGAAAGGACTGCCCATACCTCACTGGGGCCATAACCTTCAGCCACAAACCAATGTCCTTTTGATCCCATCTGATCTCAGGGCGGACTGCCTTCCTCTGCCGAAATTGCTCGTCATATCGTAACCATGCCTGACCCCCGTAAGTCCTATGAGCCTCCCCAATAGCATCAAGGTAGCAAAACAAACCCGAACAATTATCAGGAGCTTTTTCTCCAATAACGCTAGCCATTATTGCAAATGCTTGCAACCAATTGACAAACGTCTGTGGAATCAACCTCCACCTACTCTTCTCTTCTTCCTCTTTTTTACTGTCTTCCTTTTTTCCCTTATCCAGGTTAAACTTTTCCAACGGAAGAAGGGAAAAAATTTTGACATACTCGTCCAGCCAAATTTTTTCTTTAACCTCTTTTTTTAAATGCGCCCCCAATGGCCCCTCAAAGCACACGTATACCTCCCCTTTCGCCCTATCATCCAGTTTTATACTATCCGCATTTTCCTTTTCTGTCTGCACACACACCGACACCCCAGAAGGTGTCCCAGCTGTACACCCCGCCGACCTGGCCGACTCGCTCCCCACCTGCAACAACGCCGGTTGACTAGGTAGCCAAGCCCCCGCCGGTGACAACCCCCTTTGAATGGCCCCCCCGCCGTCTATTCTCGCCAAAATGCGCGACATGCTAACCAACAAATCCCTAAACCCGCTTACATCTGACCCACTACCTCCCCTACCATTTTCCCTGCTGGGCCCAGACACCTGCCTATCACCTAACCCATCCGCTACAGACCCCGCGGGCGACAAACCATACATAGACGCATACTCACGAAGCTGCGCAGGTGCTGTGTCCCCGCCAGCCGTACTCCCCGAGTCCTGATGAGTCCTTGGTTCGTCTTGTTCTTCTCCATAATCCAGTCCGACAGACCCCTGCTGCTCAAGGCCCGCGCCCCTGGCCTCCTCGTCACCAGGGGGGACCCGAGCCCGTGCCGACCTCCCCGCCGTTCGTCCTCCAGTCCTCACCGCCGACCGTGCACCTCCGCGATTTTTAGACCCGGACTCACCAGCCCGATCCGTGTTGGTCCGTGGATAACTGCCAGGCAACTCCGTGCTGCTGCCCGCCGCTCCATCCCTCTGCCTGGAGAAACTTGAGCCAGGCAGCAGGTCCTGGAATTGTTGCTGCCTGCCCGTGTAGCTCCGCTGCTGTCTGCGCCCTCTGGTCTGTCTGGCAGGCACCCCGACAGGAACGTCGCCAGGTGTGCCTGCCGCGCTGGTGTTCCCTCCGTTCCCCGCTGCAGGATTGCCGCCCTTTTTTCTTTTGAATAACCGGCGTCTTGAATCGCCGCTGGATCTTGGAGCGGGGGGCGTGTCCCTGCGCCCGCCGCTCATTGGCTGTGCGTCCCTTTCGTCTGTCTCCGGGGCCGGAAGTGACGTAGTCCCCATTTCCGGTGAGGCCCCGCCCCCCGGATGACGCATCTGCGGCCCGGGCCTTGCTTCCGGCGCGGCCTGGGCTCTAGTACTGCGGCGCACCGACGGGGGAGGCCGCACCACGACGGACCGGGGAACTTCAGTCGCGGACCGCGACCCAATGCAGGGGGAGCCCGCAGACCGGCTGGGCGGATTCCTGCCGCGGCGGGCACGCCGGCAGGGGATTCCGCCGGCATGCTCCCCGGACACAGGGTCCCCTGAGGGGCTCCGCAGCCTGCGCCTGCTGCCCGTACCAACCATCTCCAGGGAAAGCCTCTCGGGGGGCCGCGTCCTCCTGGCACTTCTTCCCAAACCCGACGGGGATTCTTCCTCTCCGGCATTCCCCAGAAGTCCGGCCAGCTGGGCCTCAAGCCACCCTCCTTGCCTGGATCTGGCAGTCTCCCTCAGCCTGGCGATAAGGGACTCCACGGACTCCATAATAGCGAGAATAGTGTCCAAGCAATTAGAAAGGTAAAAATATATATATATATTTTTTTTTTTTGATCAGTGCTCCAGAACTTCTTTCAATGACTTCTTCCCTGGACTGCCCGTTTTCCCGCACTTTTCCCTATTATACCTCTTCCCCCCTTTACCCCACCCCCATCCAAATGCCAGCCCCTCCAAGCCTATACCCAATCCCGACCATTGGGATTTAAAAATTGCACCCTCCTGGCCAATCCCGGTCATGTGGGGCTTCCTTCTAGGTTCCCATGCCTCCAGCCCCCTTCTTTCTCCTGTAGGACTCGGTACAGGGAAGACACATAGCACAAATCAGTACCTCTATGGAGTCAGTGGATTCATTGGGGGGCCAGCTGCGGGACACGGCTCGTTATATGGATGGAGGCTGGCTGGCGTCCCAGCTGTCAGACTTGCTGGGGGCAGCACGTGCGGCGGACGATGCACCGGGACCCAGTGGGACACCTGGAAGATCGCGGCCTCCGGAGCAGCTGTTGAATGTAGCATCTGCGGGCAGCAGGCGGCTGCTGCAGAGCCCTTCACGGGACCCTGCGGGTAGCGAGCAGCACAGTGCGGTGCCATGCCGCCGTGCTCGCACCGGCAGGAATCTGCACTGCCGGCCTGGGGGCCCTGGACGGCATAGATCGGGGACCGGCGCCGAGGTCCAGGCTGCACAGGAAGTGCAGGCCGCACAGGAAGTGCGGCCGGCATCTGCAGTGCAGCCCGGACCTGCATCAGGAAGATCTGCCTGCACATGGCAAAAAAATGGAGATTGGAGGCGCACAGCGGTGGAGCAGGCGGGACGGACATCTGGAACGGCAGGTATCCCTGGCGATGCTCCTGTCGGGGTACCTGCCAGACGGAGCGGGAGACTCACCATACAGCGGCGTTCGGAGGGCAGGCAGCAGCAGGGAGAAGCAGCACTGGCAGGCCCAGCTCTTCAGTCTGCGGCGGGCAGCAGAGTTGAGCTGCCTGGCAGTCACATCGCATCCAACACGGGCCGGGCCGGCCCGTCCGGGTCTGGGGGCGATCGGGGTCACAGGCCTACTAAGCGGAGCAGAGTGAGGACAAGTGGGAGGTGAACTCCAGACGTGGGAGCATCAGCGGCTGCGGCAGGCACTCAGGTCCCCCCCGGTGACGAGGAGGCCGGGGGCGCGGGCCTGGAGCATGGGCGCCAATCAGAAGGATCGGATTTGGAGCAAAGAACCGACAACTCACGGGAACGGCAGGACTCAGGATTGTCGGCTGGGACACAGCACCTTCACAGCTACGTGAGTATGATTATATGTCTGGGTTGTTGTCCGCAGGGGCTGTATCATAAGGGGTAGTGAATAGTCAATTGGTGGGGTACGACGTGAGGAATGTGGGTGGGCCGAGTGGGGCACAGGTATCGGGGCTTAGTGATATTTTAAGGATAATGTCGCAATTCTTGCTGAGGTTAGACGGCGGGGTAGCAGGTGACACGGCTGTCTCGCCCGTGAGAGCTTGGTTGCCTGGGCAGGCGGCAGCACAGTGTGGGTAGTCAATCGTCTGGACTCGGGGGGGGGGGGGTAGCGCGGTGGCGCAGGGTGGAAAAGAAAAATCGGGATCGTGTTGGCAATTTAATGATGGCGAATGCAAGTACGGGAACAGCTGTAAGTTCAAACACGTGTGTTCCCATTGAAATGGCAGTTCCCACAGCGCCTCTAGATGTTTCAAGAAAGGAAAAGGGAAGCCTTCAGTGGGTCCCGGTCAAGGGGGAGACTCGAGTGAAACTTCCCGGGATGGCCCCCTTTCTAAGTAGATATCCAGATCGGGAAACAGCGGATGTTATTAGTCACGGTTTTTTAGAAGGTTTTAGGATTCCTCCACCACACATAAAGTTCCTTTTTCACTTAAGAATTTGAGGCCGGCCCAGTTGCATCCGGACATGGTCAGGGCAAAGTTGTCTAAAGAGGTGGAGGTGGATCGTATGGCTGGTCCTTTTCAGCGTTTGCCAGGTGAGGGTGTGATTATTTCTTTGGGAGTTGTGCCAAAGAAATAACCGAATAAATTTTGTTTGATTCAGCACTTGTCATATCCAAAAGGGCTTTCGGTAAATGATGGTATTGATCAGGATCTATGTTCTCTGGTGTATAGATCATTTGGTGGGGCAGTAAAATGGGTGCGCAGGTATGGGCCTTGGTCGTTGTTGGCTAAGACCGACATTCAGTCGGCATTCAGATTGCTTCCGGTGCACCCAGATAGCATTCTGTTGTTAGGGTGTTTTTGGTGAGAGGAGTACTACCTAGATAGATGTTTGCCCATGGGTTGTGCAATTTCTTGTTCGTTGTTTGAAACTTTTAGCACTTTCTTAGAATGGGCGGTACGGGACGTTGGAGGTGTACAGTCAGTCATTCATTATATAGATGATTTTTTGTTTATAGGTCCTCCAGAATCGTTAGTTTATGGGAACTTGTTGGCATCTATGTTTTGGGTGGCTACGTTTTTTGGCGTTCCGCTAGCAGAGCAAAAAACAGAAGGGCTTTGTACTGTGTTGAGTTTCTTAGGTATTCTGATTGATTCAGAAAAGATGGAATGTCGTTTACCGGAGGATAAATTGCTCATGCTGAAGCAGGAGGTGAACAGGGTGGGGAGCTTGCGTAAGGTAACGTTGAAGGAGTTGCAATCCCTGTTGGGGAGGTTGAATTTCGCTTGCAGAATTATGCCTATGGGCAGAATTTTTTGTCGCAGGTTGTCCGGGACGACTGCAGGTGTGAGGGCACCGCACCATTTCATTCATTTGAATAGGGACCACAGAGGTGACTTGGAAGTGTGGAAACGTTTTTTGGAGAATTACAATGGGAGGTCGTTAATTCAGCAGGATTTCGTGGATAGTTTTGATTGCGAAATCTATACGGATGCAGCCAGCGGGGAAGGTTTCGGAGCGTACTGTAAAGGTAGGTGGAGTGTTGGAGTGTGGCCACAACATCGTGGAAACAGTTGGGTTACACAAAAAACTTGGCCTTGTCGGAGTTGTTCCCAATAGTGGTGACGGTTTTCTATTTGGGGGGAATTTTTCTTGAATAGGAGGGTACGTTTTCATTGCGACAATATGGCAGTGGTGGCGGTTATTAACAGTTTGTCAGCCTCATCCCCTCCGGTCATTAAGCTGCTCAGGGAACTCGTGCTCAGGTGTCTTGAATTGAATGCTTGGATTTCGGCTGTACATGTTCTGGGTATTCAAAATTCTATAGCGGATGCATTGTCTCATTTTCAGTGAGACCGTTTCCGGTCTCTGGCGCCAGAAGTGGAGGACGTGGGAGACGAATGCCCTTCGCACTTGTGGTAACTGATTACGGAAAAGCAGGAAGGCTAATTCGGGAATCTATAGCGAGTAGTGTTGAGCGAGCACTAAAATGCTCGGGTGCTCGAAGCTTGGGCTGAACTCACCGTGATACTCGGGTGCTCAACCCGAGCAACGAGCCCAATGTTAGTCTATGGGAGACCCGATCATTTTTGCGGCGGCACCCTCGGCAGTCTGTAGAAAGTGAAAATCTAGCATGGTAGAAGGTATATTAAAATATAACTTTTAATGATTATATGATAAAAATGGCCAATGGCTCAATAAAAATAGACATGATAAACCAACAAACGACACACATAGACATTTAGTCACAAACCCACGGGGGCGAGGGTGGAACTACCCAATATTACAACCCCCCAGCAATAAGGCAGTGACATGTAAATAAATGAGAAAGGAACAATCTCACCGATAGTTGGAGTATAGCTGTAATGCACACGCCCGGGCTGAGCGGCGTGTGCGTGTGATTGTAGTGATTCCACTGGACCGTGCCGGAGAGTGAATGCCTGGAGGGGCTTAACTAGGTATTCACCCGATCCGACCAGGGTCGCACGACGGCATACGACGCCAGTGCACCAAGGAGGAACCGAGCAGAGGGACCAGGTGCTACTCCAGGACAGACCCCGGACACGGCTGTTGACCCACACAGGGGAATACAGGAACAGACTGGTAGGCTGGCACACAGACTGGTGGGTATAGGCAGGCACGACTGGTATGCAGGCAGGCGGGTATGCAGACAGGGGGGTACAGGCAAGCACAGCTAGAGTGCAGACAGGGAGGCACTAGCAGGTAGGAACACAGGCGGGATAGGACCCAGTACACACTGGGACTCAGCAACAATACAGGCAGAGGGGTACAGGCAAGCACAGCTAGAGTGCAGACAGGGAGGCACTAGCAGGTAGGGACACTGGCGGGATAGGACCCAGTACACACTGGGACTCAGGAACAGAACCACAGATGTGGCGGACAAACACAGCAGAGTGAGGCCGCCCAGAGAGGTGAGCGAGAACAGGGCAGGACAAGGCCGCCTGGAGCGGTGAGCAAGAGTAGAGCAGGACAAGGCCGCCAGGAGCGGTGAACAAAGGATCAGAGCTGAGCGAGACTGCCGGAGCAGTGAGCAAGAGTAAAGCAGGACGAGGCCGCCTGGAGCGGTGAGCAAGAGTGGAGCGAGACTGCCGGAGCAGCGAGCAAAAGGGTCAGAGCGGAGCAAGGCTTCCGGAGCAGCGAGCAAAGGAGTCAGAGCAGGCTAGAACCGCCGGAGCGGTAAGCAAAGGAGTCAGAGCAGACTAGAACCGCCGGAGCGGTGAGCAAAGGAGTCAGAGCAGGCTAGAACCGCCGGAGCGGTGAGCAAAGGAGTCAGAGCAGGCTAGAACCGCCGGTGCAGTGAGCAAAGGAGTCAGAGCAGGCAAGGCTGAGTAGGGGGGACAGGGCTCTGTTCACATGGAACAGACAGGAAGGGAAAGGCAGAGCCAGACACCCACAGGGTACTTGCAGTGAAGTAGCGAGTGGACCACAAACTCACAAACGGGAGTACAGAGACAACAGGCAGGAGTTAGGTACGAGTTCAGACTCTGCAGAAAAAGGAAAGGAATGGACATAGAGAAAAGACAGATGAAAGATAGGAGAGAGTACAGACTGGAACTGAGTGTACGGACGAGACCGACACTGCAGCGGGACACAGGAGCGGGTCTGGGAACACGGCCCCCAGAGAGGCGGGACGAACAGGCAAGGAGCGTGTTCAGACAGGACAGACAAGATACAGGAGCAGGTCTGGGTAATCGGCCCCCAGAGAGGCGGGACGAACAGGCAAGGAGCGTGTTCAGACAGGACAGACAAGATACAGGAACGGATCTAGGTAATCGGCCCCTAGAAGGCGGGAGGAACAGGCAAGGAGCGTGTTCAGACAGGCCTGGAAATACAGCCTCCAGGAAAGGCAGCAGGCAAGAGTACACAGACAGGACTCAGTTCAGACACGGGAACTGATACCGCAAGGCAGGAGACAAAGACAGGACTCAGCTCAGACACGGGAACTGATACCACAAGGCAGGAGACATAGACAGGACTCAGTTCAGACACGGGAACTGATACCGCAAGGCAGGAGACATAGACAGGACTCAGTTCAGACACGGGAACTGATACCGCAAGACAGGAGACAAAGAACCTGACCTGGCACCTTCAGAGTGAAAGCACACACTGAATGAAACACTATGCTCAGGCAGGGATAGATGGGAGCAGCTGAGCTATATACCAGGTGACAGACAGCAATAGGCTGAGGACGCACAAGGGGTGTGACCCACAGCAGGTACAAAAAGCAGGAAGTGATCGGGCGCCGCCCTTAAGCAGCAGAAACAGACACAAACAGACAGCATGGAGGGAAGCCAGAGAGACATTCTGGACTGGAGATCAAGTGCGCGCTCTTGCACAGTGGGAGATGGACCACCATGCAAGGACGCCGCCAGGTATGTTACAGTACCCGCCACCTTACGCCCCCTCTTCTTCAGGCCTGCCAGAATCTTCCGCAGGGAATTCGAGGACCAGTCGATCACTTCAAGGAGATCACTTCCACTGTCCACAGGAAAAACTGATCTCATCTGGTTAGCTAGGATGCTACCTCCTATCCAGCCATCCTCAGCAACAGACGAAACGGGTGGAGTACCAGGAACAGCACACAAGGAAGTCTCTCTCCACATATTTTCAGGTGGCACCCCAGAGGGTACAGGAGACAACTGGAAGTCCTTCACCGGGTTGGAGGGGGACAGAGACTTGGGGGTAATCTCTGCTTCGAGGTACATCTTGTCAAGCTCACAGGAAGAAATAGACGGGTTATCAGGTACATAATGAGGAAAAGTCACTGTCTCTGTTATCTGGTGGTACCCCGGAGGATTCAGGAAACAACTGGAGGTCCTCCGCCGGGTCAGAAGAGTGCAGAGGCTCAGAGAAAACATCTGCTTCAGAGTACACTAGGTCGGACTAACTGGACGAAGCAGGCGAGGTATCGGGTACCGAGTATAGGAAAGTCTCTGTCCATTCACCACCAGGTGGCACCCCGAAGGGTTCTGGAGACAACTGGCGGTCCTCCGCCTGGTCAGAGGGGTGTAGAGACTCACGGGTAACCTCTGCTTCAGAGTACACTAGGTCGGACTCACTGGACGAAGCAAGCGAGGTATCAGATCTAGGATATAGGAAGGTCTCTGTCCATTCACCACCAGGTGGCACCCAGAAGGGTACTGGAGACAACTGGAGGTCCTCCGCCTGGTTGGAGGGGTGTAGAGACTCGGGAGTAACCACTGCTTCGGAGTACACTAGGTTGGACTCAGTGGACGAAGCGAGCGAGGTATCAGGTACAGAGTATAGGAGAGTCTCTGTCCTTTCGCTACCAGGTAGCACCCCGAAGGGTTCTGGAGACAACTGGAGGTCCTCCGCCTGGTCGGAGGGGTGTAGAGACTCGGGAGTAACCTCTGCTTCGGAGTACACTAGGTTGGACTCACTGGACGAAGCGAGCGAGGTATCAGGTACAGAGTATAGGAGAGTCTCTGTCCTTTCGCTACCAGGTAGCACCCCGAAGGGTTCAGGAGACAACTGGAGGTCCTCCGCCTGGTCGGAGGGGTGTAGAGACTCGGGGGTAACTACCACTTTGGGGTACCCATTGTCAGGCTCACAGGACGAAGCGGACAAAGTATCGAGTACCGGGTGTAGAGAAGTCTCTCTCCATTTGTCATCGAGTGGTATCCCGGAGGATTCAGGAGGCAACAGGGGGTCCTCCACCAGGTAGTAGAGGTGCACAGACTCTGAGGTAACCACAGCTTTGGAGCATCCTTGGACATGCACACCGGTTAAAGTGGGTGAAGCATCTGATGCCGGGTGCAGGAAGTTCTCCTGTGTGGAGTCTGGATGGGCAGAAGTCTCTTCGGGCAGGAGAACTGGTGCACTACCCACGCACATTACCTGTTGGGGCTTCTCCGGGATACAGGGAGATGAAGCTTCAGTAGGGACTTCAAGGTTGGGGTCAGGAGGTCTCAGGGAGGACAGACCCTGGCGTGACGGCTTGCCTCTACGTCTAGCACGTCTGGACTGCCTCTTGAGGTTGGGAGAAGTATTCCGGAAAGCGTAGTCACCCTGTGAGGATTCTGGGTGGGCAGTAGTCTCATTGGGCTGGAGGACTATTGCGCTACCCACACACATTACACGTCGGGGCTGCTCCGGGATATTGGGAAGTGAAGCTTCAGCAGGGGCTTCAGGGTTAGGGTCCTCGAAGACCATACGAAAGGCCACCAGGAAGGCCTGAAGGTCAAGGACGACAGGATCCCATGCTTCCCATAGGGGGGTGACCCATTTCAAGGCATCACCCGCTAGGTAGTCAATCATAAAGGCCACTTTAGCCCAATCGGAAGGAAAATAGAGAGGGTAGGCCTTAAAGTGTAGCATGCATTGCTCCACAAATGCATGACACTGTCTTGGATCCCCATAGTAACGTGGCGGATCCGCAGGAACGAGAGCTGATAGATCCATCTGGACGGTTCGTAATTCGCCTGGAACTCAGCTAAGGAAAAAAAAATTTATTTATTTATTTTAATGCATGTATTTGCTGGAAAACTTCTCAGAGAGCGAAGGCCGTGGGGCTCAACGGGAACCATGGCCTGAGCATGCTGTAATGCACACGCCCGGGCTGAGCGGCGTGTGCGTGTGATTGTAGTGATTCCACTGGACCGTGCCGGAGAGTGAATGCCTGGAGGGGCTTAACTAGGTATTCACCCGATCCGACCAGGGTTGCACGACGGCATACGACGCCAGTGCACCAAGGAGGAACCGAGCAGAGGGACCAGGTGCTACTCCAGGACAGACCCCGGACACAGCTGTTGACCCACACAGGGGAATACAGGAACAGACTGGTAGGCTGGCACACAGACTGGTGGGTATAGGCAGGCACGACTGGTATGCAGGCAGGCGGGTATGCAGGCAGGGGGGTACAGGCAAGCACAGCTAGAGTGCAGACAGGGAGGCACTAGCAGGTAGGAACACAGGCGGGATAGGACCCAGTACACACTGGGACTCAGGAACAATACAGGCAGAGGGGTACAGGCAAGCACAGCTAGAGTGCAGACAGGGAGGCACTAGCAGGTAGGGACACTGGCGGGATAGGACCCAGTACACACTGGGACTCAGGAACAGAACCACAGATGTGGCGGACAAACACAGCAGAGTGAGGCCGCCCAGAGAGGTGAGCGAGAACAGGGCAGGACAAGGCCGACTGGAGCGGTGAGCAAGAGTAGAGCAGGACAAGGCCGCCAGGAGCGGTGAACAAAGGATCAGAGCTGAGCGAGACTGCCGGAGCAGTGAGCAAGAGTAAAGCAGGACGAGGCCGCCTGGAGCGGTGAGCAAGAGTGGAGCGAGACTGCCGGAGCAGCGAGCAAAAGGGTCAGAGCGGAGCAAGGCTGCCGGAGCAGCGAGCAAAGGAGTCAGAGCAGGCTAGAACCGCCGGAGCGGTAAGCAAAGGAGTCAGAGCAGACTAGAACCGCCGGAGCGGTGAGCAAAGGAGTCAGAGCAGGCTAGAACCGCCGGAGCGGTGAGCAAAGGAGTCAGAGCAGGCTAGAACCGCCGGAGCAGTGAGCAAAGGAGTCAGAGCAGGCAAGGCTGAGTAGGGGGGACAGGGCTCTGTTCACACGGAACAGACAGGAAGGGAAAGGCAGAGCCAGACACCCACAGGGTACTTGCAGTGAAGTAGCGAGTGGACCACAAACTCACAAACGGGAGTACAGAGACAACAGGCAGGAGTTAGGTACGAGTTCAGACTCTGCAGAAAAAGGAAAGGAACGGACATAGAGAAAAGACAGATGAAAGATAGGAGAGAGTACAGACTGGAACTGAGTGTACGGACGAGACCGACACTGCAGCGGGACACAGGAGCGGGTCTGGGAATACGGCCCCCAGAGAGGCGGGACGAACAGGCAAGGAGCGTGTTCAGACAGGACAGACAAGATACAGGAGCAGGTCTGGGTAATCGGCCCCCAGAGAGGCGGGACGAACAGGCAAGGAGCGTGTTCAGACAGGACAGACAAGATACAGGAACGGATCTAGGTAATCGGCCCCTAGAAGGCGGGAGGAACAGGCAAGGAGCGTGTTCAGACAGGCCTGGAAATACAGCCTCCAGGAAAGGCAGCAGGCAAGAGTACACAGACAGGACTCAGTTCAGACACGGGAACTGATACCGCAAGGCAGGAGACAAAGACAGGACTCAGCTCAGACACGGGAACTGATACCGCAAGGCAGGAGACATAGACAGGACTCAGTTCAGACACGGGAACTGATACCGCAAGGCAGGAGACATAGACAGGACTCAGTTCAGACACGGGAGCTGATACCGCAAGACAGGAGGCAAAGAACGGGACCTGGCACCTTCAGAGTGAAAGCACACACTGAATGAAACACTATGCTCAGGCAGGGATAGATGGGAGCAGCTGAGCTATATACCAGGTGACAGACAGCAATAGGCTGAGGACGCACAAGGGGTGTGACCCACAGCAGGTACAAAAAGCAGGAAGTGATCGGGCGCCACCCTTAAGCAGCAGAAACAGACACAAACAGACAGCATGGAGGGAAGCCAGAGAGACATTCTGGACTGGAGATCAAGTGCACGCTCTTGCACAGTGGGAGATGGACCACCATGCAAGGACGCCGCCAGGTATGATACAATAGCCTTACTCAAAGCACAAGAGGATCCCGACTTGGCTGGTTACTTCATCCAGAGAGGTACAATTTACAGAAGAGATACAACAAATGGGGGGGGGGGGAAGGACTACCCACACATTACCCATAAAGCGATATCTCATGTATGAATAGGTGAGCCGGGGATCTATTGCACATGTCCCAAAAAGTTTCCCATTCCCTACGCGTTTCGTTAGTCACTCATCAGGGGATAGTGAGGAAATAGGGGACCGTTGTATAAGCACAGCATGATAGGATTCCCAAAAACAAAATACAAAAGGGAATTACATGTGCTGCATGCTCAGATAATGGGTGGCGTTTTAAATATGCTCACTTTTAGCGCCAATTACAAACAAACGAACATCACTTCCGGTGCGCTATGTGACGCACCACAGTGTTCATGTGACTAGACTGAAGGCGCAGGTAATGACAAGGTAAAGCATTCCACGCTGGAAGGGGCGGGACAAACATGTAACATCCGGTCCTCCGCGCTCCAGTGTGGAAACCATAGGTCAGGTGTCGCGTGGCAGTGACAGCACTGCATCACTTCCGGTGCGCTATATGGCGCGCCACAGTGCTAATATAACCAGACTATACACGAAGGCACCAAGAAAGCGATGCGTTCCAAGGTGGAACGCATCGCCAAACCATGAAAACCGGCTCACTGCATTCCATTGTGGGGATGCACCTGCAAAGTCCCACACAACATGTCACCACCATATTAATGTGGGGAAGAGCAACTAACATATACCTGCGCTCCATAAAGAACACCCAACCACGTATACACTCAAATGAGGTACCATTACCATGACAACCACCACTATAAGGGGGTGAAAAAAGAAAGAGAGCATCACATAGATAGAGTAAAGGTATAAATTCATGTCTATAAATATGGCTGTTATAGCAGTCTATAAAATAAGCCATAAAGCCTAATCAAAAATGCAAAGACAGATCATCTCAAGAATTCATAGAAATCCAAGGGTAGAAATAGCAATGCTATATAATTACAAAAACACCCTAATAATTTAGGTAAAAGGAATCCTGCAACCCAGGATATGACACAACCGGGGGAGGACAAAATATTTTTAACGTGGTAGTTGAGGCGGGCCAATTGGCCAAGGGTCATGAATGGGTCAGATGGACAACCGAATTGGAGAAAAAGAAAGAAGAGAGGAAGGCCCTAATGTACCCTAGTTCAACTATTCTGGCAACCTACCTGACAGCAGAGGTTGGCACCCTAAGGGAAAACGAGAATGGCGCCCCCACTCCACGACGGCTCTCCCTAAATATCCTTGATAGGCCCTAAGGTTAAGGGAGATAGATTTATAGGAAACAACCAAAGGTCAAAGGCTCATTGAGGCCAAGTGGGGATTGGGTTTTGAGACAGAAAATCCACCTGGTCTCACATTGAAGGATTTGTTTGTCCCAATTACCACCCCGTAAGGGGACGTCAACCTTATCAATTCCCATAAAGGTCAACAGTGAATCGTCTCCCCCATGTACTATATTGATATGTCTCGCAAGGGGGGTGTCCCTTTTATTGGCAATGTCCCTCAAATGTTCCCCAATTCTTCGCAATTCATGAGTGGTCTTTTCTATATATTCTAAACCGCATTCACATGTGGCTTTGTAGATGACTCCCTTCGTGCGACAAATGATAAGTAGTGTTGAGCCACCCCCGTAGTGTTCGAGTTCGGTTCGGTTCGTCGAACACCCGTGTGTTCGCCGAACTGTTCGTCGAACTGTTCGTCGAACACCTTCGAACACCGTTAAAACCAATGGCAGGCAAACAAAAACACATAGAAACACATAGAAAACACCTTCAAAGGTGTCCAAAAGCTGACAAACTGCTCAGAAGACACAACTAACACATGGAAAAGTGACAAGTACATATAGTCATGAGAAAAGAAAAGAGGTGGAGGAGTAAAAGGAGGGGGAGACACAGATATAGGCATGTCATGCCCTTCTAAAATCCAAAAAGTGAGAAGCCGACACGTTCAGTCCGCTCCTGCCCGTGCCACCTCCGTGTCGCCGGGTTTGTGCCAGAGCCGCGGTGAACCCTGACGGCCAGCCCCCCTCTCCCAATACTGGTGCCTGTCCGCTGGTGGGTCGAGCGAGCCCCCCTGTGGTGGAGGCAGCTCTAAGCTTTATAATTTAAATTGTCTCTCTAATTTGAATGAATACACTTTAAATCCATTTACAAGGATCTATTGGAGGGCAAGTCTCATGCCAGCAGCCGCGTAATTCCAGCTCCAGTAGCGTCCACTAAAGCTGCTGCAGTTAAAAAGCTTTTATAAGGATCGAGCTCGGCTGTCCACCGCAAGGCATCCTACTGCCAGTCCCAGCCCCTATGCCTTGGGGTGCCTCCTGATGCTCTTCACTGAGTATCCCGTGGTCCCGAAGCATTTCCTTTGAAAAAATTAAGTGTCCAAACTACAGGTGGTGTAGCTTGCTTAACAGCCGGGATAATCCGCTGACTAGCAGACACTGCTACTAGGCACAAAGTATTTCCTGGGCTAGATGCAGTTAAAAATTTGTAATTAGATACTCTCGTTGGATGCTGAGAAAGCATTCCATAGAGTCTCCTGGCACGCCATATATGATTCTCTTAAAAAGCTTGGGGTAGGGGTCTAGGGGACCCTTTTATAGCCAAAATCACGGCCCTGTATCGCAATACGTCACCTAGGCTGAAGATAAATGGAACTGTAGCACCCTGAGGGCTCGGTTGCTACAGAGGTATTGCACCTCACCCAGAGGTGTGATATCTCACTCTCAGGTAAGGATGGAGTGTGGATCAGGACCCGACACCTGCATGCATTACACCACATTGCTGTGGGGCAGGGCGACCAATATGCCCCTGAGATGGGCACGACAGTCCCTGTCCCTGGCTGGAGTGGGGGGAGGGAACACTGAGGAAGGGGAACCCTGTAGTGCAGGAGCAGGGAGGAAGCAGTTCCTGGGTGCATTGAGAAGGGAGTATAAAAGGTGGGCACCATCTTAGATCAGTGCAGAGAAGTCTGAGCAGAAGTGGCAGGGAGCAGGGGCTCTGCATGAGCTCTGCTCCGGAGGCGGGCCTAGTAACAGAGGCACAGGCCTGGAAGAGGGAGAAGGAAGGAAGAGGAGCGGAGAAGGCTCCAGGAATGAGGAACGAAGGGATCCCAGGGGTGCGGACGGGCGAGTCGCCACCGCACGCCCGAATCCACCTGCATGGAGGGGTCAGGCCAAAGGGGGAGACCGGTCCCCGAAACTAGTGGAGGCAGGAAATGACCCTCAGCTAGAAACCGGAGGCTGTGACATTTTATGTGGCGCAGCCCCTCGCTACACCCGCTAGGAGGGCAGCACATAGGGTCAGGGAAACTGGCGCCAAGTTTACCAAGAGGAGGCCCGAGGCAGCCGGACAGAAGGGTTGGTAAGTGTTATGCACACGCCCGGGCTAAGCGGCGTGTGCGGGTGATTGATAGTGATTCCACTGGACCGTGCCGGAGAGTGAATGCCTGGAGGGGCGTGACTAAGTATTCACCCGATCCGACCAGGGTCGCACGACGGCATACGACGCCAGTGCACCAAGGAGGAACCGAGCAGAGGGACCAGGTGCTACTCCAGGACAGACCCCGGACACGGCTGTTGACCCACACAGGGGAATACAGGAACAGGCTGGTAGGCTGGCACACAGACTGGTGGGTATAGGCAGGCACGACTGGTATGCAGGCAGGCGGGTATGCAGGCAAGCACAGCTAGAGTGCAGACAGGGAGGCACTAGCAGGAAGGAACACAGGCGGGATAGGACCCAGTACACACCGGGACTCAGGAACAATACAGGCAGGATAGGGCCCAGTACACACTGGGACTCAGGAACAATACAGGCAGGATAGGGCCCAGTACACACTGGGACTCAGGAACATTACAGGCAGAGGGGTACAGGCAGGGCAGGACAGGACTGCCGGAGCAGCGGGCAGAAGCAGGGCAGGACAGGACTGCCGGAGCAGCGGGCAGAAGCAGGGCAGGACAGGACTCTGTTCACACGGAACAGACAGGAAGGGAAAGACAGAGCCAGACACCCACAGGGTACTTGCAGTGAAGTAGCGAGTGGACCACAAACTCACAAACGGAAGTACAGAGACAACTGGCAGGAGTTAGGTACGAGTTCAGACTCTGCAGGAAAAGGAAGGGAATGGACATAGACAAAACAGGTAAAGGATAGGAGAGAGTTCAGACTGGAACTGAGTGTACGGAGGAGACCGACACTGCAGCGGGATACAGGAGCGGGTCTGGGAATACTGCCCCCAGAGAGGCGGGACGAACAGGCAAGGAGCGTGTTCAGACAGGACAGACAAGATACACAGAAAGGACTTAGTTCAGACACGGGAACTAATACCGCAAAGCAGGAGACATACAGGACTTAGTTCAGACACGGGAACTAATACCGTAAAGCAGGAGACATACAGGACACAGTTCAGACACGGGAGCTGACACCGCAAGGCAGGAGACATACAGGACTTAGTTCAGACACGGGAACTAATACCGTAAAGCAGGAGACATACAGGACACAGTTCAGACACGGGAGCTGACACCGCCAGGCAGGAGACATACAGGACTTAGTTCAGACAGGCCTGGAAATACAGCCTCCAGGAAAGGCGGACAGGGAAACAGGAACGGGACCTGGCAACTTCAGAGTGCAAGCACACACTGAAAGAAACACATATGCTCAGGCAGGGATAGAAGGGAGCTGCTGAGCTATATACCAAGTGTCAGACAGCAATAGGCTGAGGACGCACAAGGGGTGTGACCCACAGCAGGTACAAAAAACAGGAAGTGATCGGGCGCCGCCCTTAAGCAGCAGAGACAGACACAAACAGACAGCATGGAGGGAAGCCAGAGAGACATTCTGGACAGGAGATCAAGTGCGCTCTCTTGCACAGTGGGAGATGGACCACCATGCAAGGACGCCGCCAGGTATGTTACAGTACCTCCCCCCTTACGCCCCCTCTTCTTCAGGCCTGCCAGAATCTTCCGCAGGGAATTCGAGGACCAGTCGTTCACTGGGTTGGAGGGGAACAGAGACTTGAGGGTAATCTCTGCTTCGAGGTACATCTTGTCAAGCTCACAGGAAGAAATAGACGGGTTATCAGGTACATAATGAGGAAAAGTCACTGTCTCTTTGTTATCTGGTGGTACCCCGGAGGATTCAGGAAACAACTGGAGGTCCTCCGCCGGGTCAGAAGAGTACAGAGGCTCAGAGAAAACATCTGCTTCAGAGTACACTAGGTCGGACTCACTGGAGGAAGCCGGCGAGGTATCAGGTACAGGAAATAGGAAAGTCTCTGTCCATTCACCACCAGGTGGCACCCCGAAGGGTTCTAAACACAACTGGAGGTCCTCCGCCTGGTCGGAGGGGTGTAGAGACTCGGGAGTAACTTCTGCTTCGGAGAACACTAGGTCGGACTCACTGGAGGAAGCAGGCGAGGTATCAGGTACAGGAAATAGGAAAGTCTCTGTCCATTCACCACCAGGTGGCACCCCGAAGGGTTCTAAACACAACTGGAGGTCCTCCGCCTGGTCGGAGGGGTATAGAGACTCGGGAGTAACTTCTGCTTCGGAGAACACTAGGTCGGACTCACTGGAGGAAGCAGGCGAGGTATCAGGTACAGGAAATAGGAAAGTCTCTGTCCATTCACCACCAGGTGGCACCCCGAAGGGTTCTAAACACAACTGGAGGTCCTCCGCCTGGTCGGAGGGGTGTAGAGACTCGGGAGTAACTTCTGCTTCGGAGAACACTAGGTCGGACTCACTGGAGGAAGCAGGCGAGGTATCAGGTACAGGAAATAGGAAAGTCTCTGTCCATTCACCACCAGGTGGCACCCCGAAGGGTTCTAATCACAACTGGAGGTCCTCCGCCTGGTCGGAGGGGTGTAGAGACTCGGGAGTAACCTCTGCTTCGGAGTACACTAGGTTGGACTCACTGGACGAAGCGAGCGAGGTATCAGGTACAGAGTATAGGAGAGTCTCTGTCCTTTCGTTACCAGGTAGCACCCCGAAGGGTTCAGGAGGTCTCAGGGAGGACAGACCCAGGCGTGACTGCTTGCCTCTAAGTCTAGCACGTCTGGACTGCCTCTTGAGGTTGGGAGAAGTATTCCGGAAAGCGTAGTCACCCTGTGAGGATTCTGGGTGGGCAGTAGTCTCATTGGGCTGGAGAACTATTACGCTACCCACACACATTACCCATTGGGGCTGCTCCGGGATATTGGGAAGTGAAGCTTCAGCAGGAGCCTCCGGGTTAGGATCATCGAAGACCATTAGAAAGGCCACCAGGAAGGCCATTAGATCCCGGAGGATCGGATCCTGTGTCTCATATAGGGGGTTGATCCATTCCAAGGCATCCCCCGCCAGGTAAGACATCATAAAGGCCACTTTAGCCCAATCGGAAGGAAAATAAAGAGGGTAGGCCTTAAAGTGTAGCATGCATTGCTCCACAAATGCACGACACTGTCTTGGATCCCCATAGTAACGTGGCGGATCCGCAGGAACGAGAGCTGATAGATCCATCTGGACGGTGCGTAATTTCGCCTGGAACTCAGCTAAGGGAAAAAAAAATTTATTTATTTATTTTAATGCATATATTCGCTGGAAAAACTTCTCAAAGAGCGAAGGCCGTGGGGCTCAACGGGAACCATGGCCTGAGCATGCTGTTATGCACACGCCCGGGCTAAGCGGCGTGTGCGGGTGATTGATAGTGATTCCACTGGACCGTGCCGGAGAGTGAATGCCTGGAGGGGCGTGACTAAGTATTCACCCGATCCGACCAGGGTCGCACGATGGCATACGACGCCAGTGCACCAAGGAGGAACCGAGCAGAGGGACCAGGTGCTACTCCAGGACAGACCCCGGACACGGCTGTTGACCCACACAGGGGAATACAGGAACAGGCTGGTAGGCTGGCACACAGACTGGTGGGTATAGGCAGGCACGACTGGTATGCAGGCAGGCGGGTATGCAGGCAAGCACAGCTAGAGTGCAGACAGGGAGGCACTAGCAGGAAGGAACACAGGCGGGATAGGACCCAGTACACACCGGGACTCAGGAACAATACAGGCAGGATAGGGCCCAGTACACACTGGGACTCAGGAACAATACAGGCAGGATAGGGCCCAGTACACACTGGGACTCAGGAACATTACAGGCAGAGGGGTACAGGCAGGGCAGGACAGGACTGCCGGAGCAGCGGGCAGAAGCAGGGCAGGACAGGACTGCCGGAGCAGCGGGCAGAAGCAGGGCAGGACAGGACTCTGTTCACACGGAACAGACAGGAAGGGAAAGACAGAGCCAGACACCCACAGGGTACTTGCAGTGAAGTAGCGAGTGGACCACAAACTCACAAACGGAAGTACAGAGACAACTGGCAGGAGTTAGGTACGAGTTCAGACTCTGCAGGAAAAGGAAGGGAATGGACATAGACAAAACAGGTAAAGGATAGGAGAGAGTTCAGACTGGAACTGAGTGTACGGAGGAGACCGACACTGCAGCGGGATACAGGAGCGGGTCTGGGAATACTGCCCCCAGAGAGGCGGGACGAACAGGCAAGGAGCGTGTTCAGACAGGACAGACAAGATACACAGAAAGGACTTAGTTCAGACACGGGAACTAATACCGCAAAGCAGGAGACATACAGGACTTAGTTCAGACACGGGAACTAATACCGTAAAGCAGGAGACATACAGGACACAGTTCAGACACGGGAGCTGACACCGCAAGGCAGGAGACATACAGGACTTAGTTCAGACACGGGAACTAATACCGTAAAGCAGGAGACATACAGGACACAGTTCAGACACGGGAGCTGACACCGCCAGGCAGGAGACATACAGGACTTAGTTCAGACAGGCCTGGAAATACAGCCTCCAGGAAAGGCGGACAGGGAAACAGGAACGGGACCTGGCAACTTCAGAGTGCAAGCACACACTGAAAGAAACACATATGCTCAGGCAGGGATAGAAGGGAGCTGCTGAGCTATATACCAAGTGTCAGACAGCAATAGGCTGAGGACGCACAAGGGGTGTGACCCACAGCAGGTACAAAAAACAGGAAGTGATCGGGCGCCGCCCTTAAGCAGCAGAGACAGACACAAACAGACAGCATGGAGGGAAGCCAGAGAGACATTCTGGACAGGAGATCAAGTGCGCTCTCTTGCACAGTGGGAGATGGACCACCATGCAAGGACGCCGCCAGGTATGTTACAGTAAGAAAGGCCAGACAAAGGACACACAAAGGGGGTCCTGTGAAGCGCTCCAAAGTTATCTAGGAGTTGTCTGAGCCCCTCACCTGGTGAGCACAGTACGACGTGGGCAGCCGTTACCTGCAGACGTGGTCTGGATAATAAGAACTGTGAGTAAAGGCCCTGGACTGCATCACTGACTCCGTGTCGTTACTGCTGCTGCCCTGCACCATCACCCCCATCCTCCGCAAACACTGCCCTGAGGCTATACTCCTCCCGTGGGGAGTTATGCTACGCTCTGCTGCACCCACAACACCAGCCTCAGCGGTCTGCCCTGCAGCGGCGGTTCACTCTGACCGCAATCCACGGGTGGCGTAGTCGGACATTTAAACATCAAAACCACATAAATAGTTCCGCCACTGGTTTGACCACCCTGAGCCACGGAACCGGGTCGCCGCCACGAAGACTACAACCACCAGCATCCACCAAAAAGGGTCCGGCTCCGGGTGTCCCAAGGCCCAGGGGGTGCATCAGAACATTTTCATCACCTTTCACAATCACCAATGGGACAAGGCAGGGATGTCCTCTGTCCCCTCTCTTATACATCCTAGTGACGGAGCACCTGCTCTCATCAATTCGCCATAACCCCAATATTAGGTGGATTGAGGTGGGAGGCACCGAGTACAAGTGCTCTCTCTTTGCTGATGATGTACTAGTATATATCACTCAATCACATATATCCATCCATGCTGTTATGGCTGAAATAGATCACTTTGTTACATGGTCAAATTTTAAAATCAATGCAGCGAAGTCTGAGGCCCTCGATGTCTCCCTCCCCAAATCCATATAGGATTCCATCCAGTCCAACTTTCCCTTTGCCTGGCCCTCACAGGGTATCAAATACTTAGGAATTCCTATTCATAGAGACCTCTCCCATCTATGTTATCTTAATTTTGGGCCCTTTATTGAACAACTCCATACAGACCACGGTTGGCAAGTTAGAACTGTAAGATTCACTATGTGAACCACTGATGTTTTGTGGAAAAGCACATGTACACTGTGTTCCAAATTATTATGCAAAAAGTGTTTAGGAGTGATAAGGGAAGAATTTGTTTGTTTGTCAGTTAAACTCATTGATGGTGATGTGTGTCAGGGCTCTTTATATTACTGTAAGCAATTGCAGACACCTGTGCTAATTAGTTTGGCAGGTGTGTCCAATGAAAGGCAAGACTACTTAAGAAGGCTGTCTCACATTATTAAGCAGCCTACATTTTCTGCCAAAATGGGAAAGAAAAAGGATGTGTCGGCTGCTGAGAAGCAACAAATTGAGGAGTGTTTAGGTCAAGGCATGACTACAATCAACATTGTGCGATGATCAGGATGAAGTGTCTTGGCAATCAAGAAGTATGTAGCTGATTCACAGTACACACGTGTGCGTGCTGATAAGGGCAAATTGAGGACTCTTTCCTACAGGCAATTACGTCAGGTTAAAAGAGCAGCGGCAAAAAAGCCTTGTCATAGCAGCAGACAAGTTTTTGAAGCTGCTGGTGCCTCCAACGTCCTCCGAACAACAAGATGCAGGGTCCTTCAGAGGTTTGCAGCTGTGCATATGCCATCCTGTCGACCTCCTCTATCCACTTCACACAAGCAGAAACGGCTCCAATGAGCCAAACATTATTTGAAGACTGATTTCAAAACTGTTTTGTTCACGGATGAGTGCCGTGCAGCGCTCGATGGTCCAGATGGATGGAGTGGAGGATGGCTGGTTGATGGACACCCCACGCAAACACGGCTACAGCGCCAACAAGGAGGAGGTGGAGTAATGTTTTGGGCTGGAATCATGGGGAGAGAGATTGTCGGCCCCTTTAGGATCCCTGAAGGCGCTAAAGATTAACTCCATAATGTATGTGGATTTTCTCAAACAGCACTTCCTGCCATGGTTCAAGAAGAAGAACCATGTATTTCACAGCAAGATCATTTTTTTGCATGATAATGCACCATCTCATGCTGCACATAAAACATCTGCATCTCTGGCTGATATGGGCATAAAAGGGGACAAACTTATGGTGTGACCCCCATGCTCCCCTGACCTCTACCCCATTCAGAACCTCTGGAGCATCATCAAAAGGAGTGTCTATGATGGCGGGAGGCAGTTCACATCTAAGCAACAGCTCTGGGAGGGTATTCTGTCCTCATGCAAAACAATTGAAGCAGAAACCATCCAAAACCTGACAAATTCAATGGACGAGAGAGTTCAGAAGCTCCTTTCGAACAAGGGGTCCTATGTGAAAATGTAACATCACCTAGAATAAAGTTTTGAGTTGAAAACTGTTTGATTTCAGTTTCTAATAACCTGCTAATGCTTATAATTTCAAAAATGACCATTTTTTGGTCTTTATTAAAATGAAAAGGTTGATCGAAAAGTTTGGGGGATCTAAGAGTGTGGCAACCCAGTAGTCATGATTACTTCGAATTCTGACAATATGAGGGTCATGTTGCAGGTAGTGCAGCAAGAAGGCACTTATGTGTCTTGCGCATCTCGGAGCCCCAAAATTATTTTCCGGGCTAGATGCAGCTACAAATTATTATTAATTTTAAATCTGGTGGAGCTTAGTATAGATGGGCTAATAGGATCAGTGCTGCACACTGCTACAAAGCCCAAATTATTTTCCAGTCAAGATACAGATAAACATGATTAGTAATTTGAAAGCTTAAAACGGTTGGTAGGGTGATTTTAACCAATCATCAAGCTTTTACTCTCCCCAGGATGACACAGGGGTAGAAAAGTCGTTTCGGATCCATGATTTGTTCATCTTTATGAACGTGAGTCTGTCTACATTATCAGTAGAGAGCCGCGTGCGCTTATCTGTCAGCACACCACCAGCAGCGCTGAACACACGTTCAGACAGAACGCTGGCTGCGGGGCATGACAAGATCTCCAAGGCGTAAGTGGCTAGCTCCGGCCATTTATCCAGATTGGAAGCCCAAAAAGAGCAAGGGTCCAGTGACACAGTCGTGGCTTCAATGTTTACTTGGAGATACTCCTGTACCATCGTCTCTAGGCGTTGACTATGTGTCAGACTTCTTGTCTCCTGTGGCCTTGCAAAGGATGGGCTAAAAAAGTGGTGAAATGATTCCGCAAAATTGATGTTACCAGCAGATACTGTGGTTCTGTTACGGTTTGAGTGCTGAACACTTGACGGTCCCACGGTTGGCAAGTTGGAACTGTGTGATTCACTACGTGCACCACTGGTGTTTTGTGGAAAAGCACATGTAAGATTCTGCAACAGTCTCTGCTGATACTCCTGCATGCGTGCATCCCTTTCTATGGCAGGAATAATTTCTGCAAATTTACTTTTGTACCGGGGATCTAACAGTGTGGCAACCCAGTAGTCAGGATTATTTCTAATTCTCACAATTCGAGGGTCATGTTGCAGATAGTGCTGCAAGAAGGCACTCATGTGTGTTGCGCATCCAGGAGCACCAAGTCCCTGTTGTGTTGGTGGCGAGGTAACAATCATGCTTCCTTCCTCGGTCCTCTCCCCCCAACCTCACACAACAGAATTGTGATCAAGGTCTCCCTCATCTGATGAGTCTTCCATCAGTTTCTCCTCCACTTCTTCCTGGGCTCCTGCACCTTCCTCACTAGTTTGGCTGCTACCATGCGCCCTGGTTAAACCATCTCCCCCACCCTCACATGCCTGCCGCCTTGGTGCTGCCGACCGTCTGGACCTTGCAGATGTTAGCCCTTCCGCATACAACGCATCCTCCTCTACTTCCTCCACCTCCTCTTGTGCCACCACCTGACTCAGAATTCTGTTTAACATGTGCTCCAGCATGTAAATCAGCAGAATAGTCATGCTGATAATGGCATCGTCAGCACTAAACATCTTCGTCGCCATTTCAAAACTGTGCAGAAGGGTGCATAGGTCCCTGATCTGAGACCACTCCTCCAGCGTGATTTGCCCCACCTCCGGATCTCGTTGGCCCAGGCTATACGTCAGAACGTATTGCACCAGGGCTTGTCGGTGCTGCCACAGTCGCTGCAACATGTGCAGAGTTGAATTCCACCGGGTAGGCACATCGCATTTTAGCCGGTGAAGTGGCAGGCCCAACGACTTCTGTAGAGATGTAAGTCGCTGAGCTGCGGGATGCGAACGGCGGAAGTGAGCACACAGCGACCGTGCCCTCTGCAGAAGGCCATCTAGTCTGGGATAGTGGGCTAAAAATTGCTGGACAACCAGGTTCAACACGTGAGCCATACAAGGCACGTGTGTGACATTGCCCCGGCGAAGGGCCGCACCCAGGTTTGCAGCATTGTCGCACACGGCCTTCCCTGGTTTCAGGTCCAGTGGAGACAACCATTCATGAAATTGGTTCTCCAGAGCTGACCACAACTCCTCAGCTGTGTGACTCACATTTCCCAGACATTTCAAAGTAAAAACCGCCTGATGACGTTGAGCCCTACTGCCAGCATAGTAAGGAGGTGTGCAGGATCCCTTCTGCGCAGTTAGAAAGCTTGTGGCATGACCAGACAGGCTTTGGGTGCAGGTGGAAGACCGAGAGGAGGTTGAGGAGGCAGAAGCAGTGGAGGAACTTTGACATAAAGAGGATTGACGCACAACTCGTGGGGACGGCAAGACTTGGACAGCAGCCCCTTGTCCTGCTGTCACCATAGTTACCCAGTGCCCAGTCAGCGACATGTAACGCCCCTGTCCATGCCTACTCGTTCAAGTGTCTGTGGTGAAATGCACCCTGTCACACACAGAGTTTCTCAAAGAAGCGGTGATGTTGTGTGCGACATGCTGGTGGAGCGCAGGCACACCTTTCTTTGAGAAGTAGTGCCGACTGGGCATCTGGTACTGGGGCACTGCGACGGACATAAGGTCTCGAAAATCCTCTGTGTCCACCAGGCGGAAAGGCAGCATTTCTGTAGCCAAGAGCTTGCAGATGGTGAAATTCAACCTCTTAGCATTCTCATGGCTAGGAGGAAATGGTCTTTTACTTGTCCACATCTGAGGGACCGAGGGCTGGCTATTGTGCTTAGACGGGATTGATAAGGGTGTCCCCGGCAAACTGCCGGTCTGTGAGGAAGATGCAGGCGGACATGTTAGGTTGCCTTGATCCAAAGGTGGTGCTATCGATGTCGGACAGCGCTCAACACCAGCTGGTGTTACCACCTCCAAAGAAAATGATGACCTGCCAATCACGCTGGCTGTTGCGGGTAAAGAGGTGGCAGGTCTGCGCCCCAAAACAGGTGTGACTGCTGTCCCCCCAGTCACAGAGGATGAAGAGGCCGCGGATGCACAAGATATGGCAGACGGTGGTTGGCCCGGCCGGCTAGGCCGCATTGTAGCACACTGAGCTTCCCACTGCAACTTATGCTTCATGTCCATGTGCTGGTTCATGCATGAAGTACTCAAACTATGTATTTTTTGGCCTCTACTTAGCTTTTGCTGACAAATGTTACAGATAACACGAGTTGGGTCATCTTTATCGATCTGAAAAAATGCCCAGGCTATGCAAGGCTTAGCACCCATGCGACCTGAAGAGCCACCACGACTTGTGGTGAGAGGCAGAGTTGTGTTTGAGGATGCAGTTGTTGACGTGCTTCCAGTACTACGTCTCTGTCCAGGAAGGCGCAACCTGACCTCGTCGTCACTAGCATCTTCCTCCACCTCCTCTGCTGACCTCATCTCTTGGCTGACTGTGGGTTGACAGTAAGTGGGATCTCCAACCTCATCATCATCACACCCGTCGTCCTCAGAGCCAACCTGTTCCTGCCCTGACAAAAAACTAAAGTTGTCGCTCCAATCAGGTATTTGAGTCTCATCATCGTCTTCCTCATTGTCTCCACCAACAGGAGTTACATTTTGGGAATGAGGGTCTACATTATGGTCAGAACCTTCTGCGTCAGGTCCTGGATCCGATTCATAAAGATTCTGGGCATCAGTGCAGATCATTTCCTCGTCTGGATTCACAGAAGCGCTGGAGTCGACCTCTGATTCCCAGGCTATAGTATGAGTAAACAGCTCTGCAGACTCAACCATCTGTTATACCTCATACTCAGACGGGCAGCTGGAGATTTGGGAGCTGTGAGGAAGCAAGTGCGATTGGGGTGACACCTTTGAGGACTGGAGTATTTGTGATGTTGAAGTTGATGTGGAGGAGAGCCCACTTAAAGGAGCACTTGATATACGTTGAAGCACCTGCTGTTTTTGTGCCTCATCTGGAATTTGTAGCGATTGGCGTGGCCGTAAGAAAGGGATCTTATGACATTGTCCGCTAAAAGAAGTAGACATTTTAGTTTGGCTGGAAGATGGTCTTTCTTCTGCAGATGTTACTGTTGCTTTAACACCTACCCCACGGACACAACCTTTTTTCCCCTTCCCAACACGCCTATTCCCCTTTCCACCAGCAGCAGGCCTTTTTCCACTCATTTTGGTGGTTAACTAATTCACAACTCTGGGGTTGTTTGCACAAAAAAACAATGGATGGGAACCGAGCAGAGCTGAGTGGCCAAACTGTGGTATTAGGCCAAAACTATTGGCTGGGTTAGATGCAGAAAAAAATTATATTCAATTTGCAACCTGATGGAGGTCAGTATAGATGGACTAATAGAGAAAGTCCCACACACAGCTAGAAGCCCAAATATTTTTTCAGAGGTAGATGCAGAAAAAAATATATTCAGTTTGCAACCTGATGGAGGTCAGTATAGATGGACTAATAGAGAAAGTCCCACACACTGCTAGAAGGTCAAATATTTTTTCAGAGGTAGATGCAGAAAAAAATTATATTCAGTTTGCAACCTGATGGAGGTCAGTATAGATGGACTAATAGAACAAGTCCCACCCACAACTAGAAGCCCAAATATTTTTCAGAGGTAGATGCAGATAAAAATTATTTTTAATTTGCAACCTGATGGAGGTCAGTATAGATGGACTAATAGAGAAAGTCCCACACACTGCTAGAAGGCCAAATATTTTTTCAGAGCTAGATGCAGACAAAAAATTATTTTCAGTTTGCAACCTGATGGAGGTCAGTATAGATGGACTAATAGAACAAGTCCCACACACAGCTAGAAGCCCAAATATTTTTTCAGAGGTAGATGCAGAAAAAAATTATATTCAGTTTACAACCTGATAGAGGTCTGTATAGATGGATTAATAGAACAAGTCCCACACACAGCTAGAAGCCCAATATTTTTTCGGAGGTAGATGCAGAAAAAAAATATATTCAGTTTGCAACCTGATGGAGGTCAGTATAGATGGACTAATAGAGAAAGTCCCACACACTGCTAGAAGGCCAAATATTTTTTCAGAGCTAGATGCAGACAAAAAATTATTTTTAATTTGCAACCTGATGGAGGTCAGTATAGATGGACTAATAGAGAAAGTCCCACACACTGCTAGAAGGCCAAATATTTTTTCAGAGCTGGATGCAGATAAAAATTATTTTTAATTTGCAACCTGATGGAGGTCAGTATAGATGGACTAATAGAGAAAGTCTCACACACTGCTAGAAGGCCAAATATTTTTTCAGAGCTAGATGCAGAAAAAAATTATATTCAGTTTGCAACCTGATGGAGGTCAGTATAGATGGACTAATAGAACAAGTCCCACACACAGCTAGAAGGCCAAATATTTTTTCAGAGGTAGATGCAGATAAAAATTATTTTTAATTTGCAACCTGATGGAGGTCAGTATAGATGGACTAATAGAACAAGTCCCACACACAGCTAGAAGCCCAAATATTTTTTCAGAGGTAGATGCAGAAAAAAATTATATTCAGTTTGCAACCTGATGGAGGTCTGTATAGATGGATTAATAGAACAAGTCCCACACACAGCTACAAGCCCAATATTTTTTCAGAGGTAGATGCAGAAAAAAAATATATTCAGTTTGCAACCTGATGGAGGTCAGTATAGATGGACTAATAGAGAAAGTCCCACACACTGCTAGAAGGCCAAATATTTTTTCAGAGCTAGATGCAGAAAAAAATTATATTCAGTTTGCAACCTGATGGAGGTCAGTATAGATGGACTAATAGAACAAGTCCCACACACTGCTAGAAGCCCAAATATTTTTTCAGAGCTAGATGCAGAAAAAAATTATATTCAATTTGCAACCTGATGGAGGTCTGTATAGATGGATTAATAGAACAAGTCCCACACACAGCTAGAAGCCCAATATTTTTTCAGAGTTAGATGCAGAAAAAAAATATATTCAGTTTGCAACCTGATGGAGGTCAGTATAGATGGACTAATAGAGAAAGTCCCACACACTGCTAGAAGGCCAAATATTTTTTCAGAGCTAGATGGAGAAAAAAATTATATTCAGTTTGCAACCTGATGGAGGTCAGTATAGATGGACTAATAGAACAAGTCCCACACACTGCTAGAAGCCCAAATATTTTTTCAGATCTAGATGCAGAAAAAAATTATATTCAATTTGCAACCTGATGGAGGTCAGTATAGATGGACTAATAGAATGATGCTATGCCCAAAAGATTTTACTTCACTAGGTGCAGTAAAAAAATTGGTATTCTATACACAGGTGGTATATCTTGCAACACAGATAGGCTACTCCACTGACTAACACACTCTGCAATAGGCCAAAAAGGATTAGCTTTACTAGATTCAGCCAAATGCTGTGAAAAAAACTTGCACAGCACTGGCACAGACCTGCCTGGCAAAAACTGATAGGAACTGATGTAACCTAGTCCTGAAAAGGACTGCAATTACAATTAGTCTTTACTCCCACAATCTATCTATTTAAGAGCACAGACCTGCCTGATAAAAGTCGTAGGAAATGCTGTAACCTAGTCCTTAAAAGGACTGCAATCACAACTATTCCCTACTCCCAAGCTATCTGTAGATTTGTGCGAAAATTGGCTTGAAATTAACAAGGTATAGCGCACACAGCAACAGCGGTGCCGTCTAACACGCAGCTGCAGCAGTGAGAAAATGGTGGCGACGGGGAAAATGGCTTGGTCTTATAGGGCAAGGACATGTGACATACACTGCCAATGACACATGCCCTTGCTTGTGTGAAAAAAGCACTTCGCTCCGTGTGTGCGCTGCTGATAGGCTGACAGATTGCACCTCCCCACTGTAAATGCGGGAAAGAGAAAAAAAAATGGAGATCTTCATTATTCCTGCAGAGATCCATCCCCTGCCCCTCCCCCCACCCCGCTGTACGCTCAAACTGCGTATTAACATTAATTTTCATCATTACTGAGAAAAAATCCAGTTATGATTTTGGTGCACGAACAGTTATCGAACATAACCTCGAACAGCCGAATTTTTCTCAAATCGTTCGTGTTCGCTGAACGGTTCGAACACCGCCCAAAACAGCTCGAATTTGAGATTGGCGAACAGTTCGAGTAGAACAACGCTCATCTCTAATGATAAGGGAACGAATGGTGTACTCCTTTCCTTAAGAATTTCTTCCCTGTTTTTAGGACTCGGCAAGCGATGCAACCACTGCATCTATAGCAGCCCTTAATATTATTAGATGTAAGCCAAGTGGAATGGCGAGGGGGGACAAAATGACTATGCACCAATCTATCACCAATGGAACGGCCTCTATTAAAGGTGATAAGAGGGTGTGAGCAAATCAATTCCCCAATATCGGTGTCCATCTTTAGTACCTGCCAATGTCTCCGTAGGATAGAACGAACCTCCTGCAAGCTATTGTCATAAGTGGTAATGTAGCGAATAGACGTCTGCTCTGTTTCTTTAGGTTTAGGAACCAATAATGATGCTCTGTCCCTAGACTTGGAGTCATTGTACGCTTTCTTAAGTATACCATTCGGGTACCCCCTATCGTGAAAGCGCCGTCTAAGATCCTTTGCCTGTCTTTCAAAGGATTCGGGCAGGGAACAGTTTCGCCGGGCTCGAAGATATTGTCCCTTAGGAATGCCCTTTTTCTGGGAAGCAGGGTGATTGCTATCCCATCGCAACAGGGCATTCCAGGAAGTAGATATTTTATATGTTTCTGTTGATAAATGTCCTTCTGTTGTTTTTCGGATCATAATGTCCAAAAATGCTAACTCCCTCTCGTGACATTCATGTGTGAAGTATAGTCCCAGAGGATTGTTGTTCAGAAGTGCCACAAATTGAGAAAAACTGGCTTGGTCTCCTTTCCAGATGACCAGAATGTCATCGATATATCTTGTCCAGAGGACAATACGATGAGTGCCCTCCATTTCTGTTTCTCCGAAAACAATTGTTTCTTCCCAGCAGCCCAGGAGCAGATTAGCATAAGCGGGGGCACAGGGGCTCCCCATTTCCGTGCCCCTGAGCTGGTGGTAGAACTGTCCATTAAATAAGAAAAAGTTCTTCGTGAGGCAAAATTCTAACAGAGAAAGAAGAAAAGTGTTATGGCCTGTACATTGGCGACCTCGACTCTGTAGAAAGAAACGTGTTGCCTCCAGTCCCACAGAGTGTATAATAGATGAGTAAAGTGACTCCACATCTACACTACACAGCATTGTGTCAGGTTCCAGAGTGATCCCATCTAACTTTCTCAACAAATCCATGGAATCTCTGGTATATGAGTTTAACGATGTAACAAATGGTTGTAATAAAGTATCCAAATATATACCAACATTTTGACAGACTCCCTACACCCGAGACAATAGATCTCCCTTTAATGGGTGTTAAGCCCTTATGGATTTTGGGGAGACAATAAAAGGTTGCCACAATCGGGTGACGTGGGAGCATAAAATTGAACTCAATTTTGTCAATTAAGTTATTATTCAATCAGAATATCTTTAAGCTGAGCCAAAAAGGTGGTCATTGGATTAGAGGAAAGTCTAGTGTAGCTAGAGGGATCATTGAGAATCGCCATGCATATATCCTGGTAGTTAGATACATCCATAATCACAATATTGCCACCCTTGTCTGAGGGTTTGATGACAATCTGAGCGTCCTTCTCAAGTTTGTGCAAAGCTTCCATTTCAATTTTGGACAGGTTCAATCTACCCTTTCTATTTTGTATACTTAGTTGTTCAAGATCTCTGGTAACCAGCTCAACAAATACATCAATAGTAGATAAGTCATTTTGAGGAGGAGGCATTTTTACACTTTTTAATTTTAAATTAGTGAAGGGGCCTTCGCCTGTGTTGACTGGAATAGGGTCAGATAAATTGTAAAGGAATCTTACATCTGAAAGAAGAGAATCCGGAATACCAATATCCCTACATGTACGTTTATCTTCCCTAATAAAATGTTTCCGCCATTTGAGCTTCCTTGCGAACAGATGGAGGTCTCTAACCCCCTCAAAAAGACAGAAGTCAGAAGTGGGGACAAATGAGAGACCTTTATCCAAAATGTGTCTATCAAGAGGGCTTAAATTTTTTTTTAGAAAGATTAATGACTTGGGGTTTATAAGGCTGGACTAGTTGTTGGTTCTCTTCCTGAGAAAGTACCCTTGGTCTATAAAATGAGTGCCAGAAGGTCTCTTGTTTGAACGTCCCCATCTGAAGCCCCGACCTCTCTGTCTGCCCCGTGAGTTCTTTGGACGGATATCTAAATCTGATGCCTCTGTATCAGTGGAAGATAAATCAGTTTGAAAATTCATTTGGAAATTCCTACCAAGATTTTTGTTGTTTGGGATCTGGTAGGCTCTATTATCTTTAAATTCTGTAGAAAGCCTAAACAGTTCCCAAAACGATAGTGACAGTGCTCAAATGACATGGGGACAGCATGGGGATCGACCCAGGAACCATTTCTGACTCCAGGTCACTGCTGTCAACAACGTGGTCAGAGGTATTAAGCCACTTTTACGGGCTCACAATAAAACGTTCAAAAATGAGACTGAAACTGCTTTCCTGTGAAATATGTTAAGAACCATCCTTTCCATGGTAAAGTCTTCTGTATAAGGTTAAATAAATAACCAAAAACAAAAATACTCCTCCACACCTTGGGCTATGTTCACAAGTAGCATTTTTTATGCGTTTTTGCTCTTTTGTATTGCTTTCAACCATGACAAATGCATTCACCGGGAAATGTCATTTTAACATTTTACAACCTTATCTGGTCATGTGCTGTGTGACACATGCATACAGTGCTGAAAAGACATGGGAACAGCATGGGGAAGACCCCTGGAAGCATCTCTGACACCCAGGTCACTGCCTAAAAGTGTGCCCATCAGAAGTGATCCTTGCCGCATCAGAAGATGCAGACTTGCAACTATCCCCGTGCAAGTCCTTGTCCCAGGGCAGTGTTCAATTGTACCTCCCCCATTCCTTGCAATGCAAGCGCAAGTATGCAGCCTGCCACCCACCCACTCCCAGGCTGCAATACCATACTGCTTGCTTGCTTGCACTTGAAATTGGGCCTTTTAGGCATGTGGAGGCGGAATCTGGCCACCATGTCATGGCTGCGTCGGCGGCCTGGTATCCATACTCAGTCCCCAGCCGCCCGGCGGCCGGGTGTCCATGCTTGATCCAGAACTTCCAGGGGGCGGCCGGGTGTCCATACTCAGTCCCCAGGTGCCCCGCGGCCGGGTGCCCACACACGGTCCCCAGCCACCCCTATTTGAAGGACAGCCTAACCACAAACACGTGGACAAGTGAATGTGGCCAGGGATGGTCCATCTGACTGACGCCATCACACTGGGTTAATATTGTGGAAGCCGGGACACAGTTGGACACTGGGATGCAACACGTCCTCCAGACATAGAAGATTGGGGGTCCTGGGTCAATCAGGCTTCAACACAAAGTTCAGAAGGTAGACAGCAGCAGTGGTCGGCCTCCTACACAATGAGTAAATTATTCATGATCATGAGGCCATCCATCTGCTTAGCTTTCTATTCCTTGGAATGCAAGCGCATGTATGTAGTAGCGGCAAGGCCTGAGGTGGTCAGCGTTTTGGCGCATATCCTACCTCCTCCGAGGATTGCTGGATGTTTTCCTGCTACTATCCCAGTTCTATGACTCCTGTTAAAACAAAGCTTCAGGTGATGAATGATGGATGAGGTGGTGGCAAAGGAGAAAGAGCAGGAGGAACAGGGACCATTCACATCAATATCAGACCAGTCAACCACACATGTCTTGTAGGATATGTTTCTGTACCAAAAGGAACGGTTCGGCTGCAGAGTTATAGGGCATACAGTGAGTGCAATGCCTACCAAAAATTTTGAGGCACTCCAATGCCCCTTGGAAGTGACATGGAGGTCAGAGGGCCTTAACTAAACCTTTTTTTCCATTTATAGCAACTGGGTCTCCTGTACACTGCTGGCCTAAGCAGTGAATGGAAGGCTTTCCAAAAATTATGAGGAACTGCAATGCCCCTTTAAACAGACATGGATTACAGCATACTAAAAACCTTCTACTCATTATTGGGGAGTGGGTCTCCATTGGTGTTCGCCTATGCATTGAAAAGCAAAAGCTGACTAAAATTAGGAGGAAATGCAATAAAAAGACAATATCAATGCCCCTTGGAAGAGTGGTGGAGGTCACAGTAGCTTAACAAGAATGTTTTAATGCCCCTTGGAAGCGTGGTGGAGGTCACAGTAGCTTAACAAGACGGTTTTAATGCCCCTTGGAAGAGTGGTGGAGGTCACAGAGGCTTAACAAGACAGTTTTAATGCCCCTTGGAAGAGTGGTGGAGGTCGCAGTGGAATAAAAAGACAATATCAATGCCCCTTGGAAGAGTGGTGGAGGTCACAGTATCTTAACAAGACAGTTTTAATGCCCCTTGGAAGAGTGGTGAACACAGTAGCTTAACAAGACGGTTTTAATGCCCGTTGGAAGAGCTGTGGAGTTCAGAGTGGTTTAACAAGATGGTTTTAATGCCCCTTGGAAGAGTGGTGGAGGTCACAGTAGCTTAACAAGACAGTTTTAATGCCCCTTGGAAGAGTGGTGGAGGTCACAGTAGCTTAACAAGACAGTTTTAATGCCCCTTGGAAGAGCTGTGGAGTTCAGAGTGGTTTAACAAGACGGTTTTCATGCCCCTTACAAGAGCCACGCAGTACAGCATATTAAAAACATTATTCCCATTATTGGGGAGTGGGTCTTCCATAGTCTTTGCCTATGCCTTCCAAGCAAAAGCTGCCAAAAATTAGGACGGAGGAACTTTCAATGCTGGCAAACAAGAGCCATGCAGTACAGCATATTAAAAACATTATTCCCCTTATTGGGGAGTGGGTCCCCCATAGTCTTTGCCTATGCCTTCCAAGCAAAAGCTGCCAAAAATTAGGAAAGAGGAACTTGCAATGCTGGCAACACAGACCACAGTCATCCTGGTAGTATAGTGGTGGTGGAGGCTGAGGATAAGGAGAAGAGCAAAATCCAGCCGAAATGAGGAAGCGTATACCCATGTGTAGGTGTGAAGCGGTGCATGAGAATACACCTCCCGCAATAACACAGTGGATTTGACTTTATGTTACTCTGCTGTCATTTGGTGGTGATGAGAAGTCTGGCTCAATCCAGCCCTTGTTCATATTGATAAGGGTCAGCTTGTCAGCATTGTCAGTTGACAGGCGAGTGCGCTTATCAGTTATAATTCCCCCAGTGGCACTAAAAACACGCTCCGATAACACGCTAGCGGCAGGGCAGGCCAGGACCTCCAAGGCGTACAGAGCGAGTTCATTCCAAATGTCCAGCTCGGATACCCAATAATTAAAAGGCACAGACGAATCACGGAGGACGCTGGTACGGTCGGCAAGGTACTCCCTCACCATCCTTTTAAACTTTCCACTCCTTGTTAGAGTACCCCGCGCCTCAGGGCCTGTAAGATGGTCGGGTCTCAGAAAACTGTCCCAGAATGTTGACAGTGTTCCCCTGCCTCTGCTGGATTGGAGTTGCGTCTCTCTCGCCTGTACGCCTTGGTTGGTCAACGAACTGTGACCTCTGCCGCTAGCGTGTTCAGATGGGAATTTTTTTAACAGTTCTGCAGCAAGGGACTTCTGGTACTGCCACATTTTTGTAGACCTCTCCACCTCAGTAATAAGAGAGTGAACGTTCTCCTTGTAGCGGGGGTCTAAAAGTGTCACCAACCAGTAATGACTGTCACCCAACATTCACGGTTAAGGCAGCGTAACATAAAGTCAGCCATGCGTGCCAGACTGGTAACGGGCAAGACTTCCGTGTCCTCACCAAGATGACGACTGACCATGCTCTCCTCCTCCTCCTCCTCCTCCCCCTTGTCCTCAGGCCACCCACACTGAACCGACGATATGACAGTTGTACAGGTACTACCGTCTACAGCGCATGATACCAGATCCTGTTCTTCCTCCTCCTCTCTCTCATTGTCCCCCAATGCATGTTGGGATGAGATGAGGCTGGACTGTGTGTAATTGCCCATTATGGCTTCTTGATCCATCTCATCATACTCTGGCTGCAATGCCTCCTCTTTAATTCTCTGCAGAGAGCGTTGCAAAAGACAGACAAGTGGGTTGCTGACGCTAACGATGGTGTCATCGCCACTCACCATCTTGGTGGACTCCTCAAAGTTTGTCAGGATGGTACATATGTCAGACATCCAGGTCCACTCCTGAGGTCTTATGTGTGGAGTCTGACCTGAATATTGATGGCCTTGTTGCAGCTGGTACTCCACAACTGCTCTCTTCTGCTCACAAATCCTTTGCAACATGTGGAGGGTAGAGTTCCAACGTGTGGGGACATCACACACCAGTCGGTGTGCCGGAAGCTGCAAACTCTGCTGCAACACAGCAAGGGTGGCGGAAGCTGTAGCTGACTTCCGAAAATGAACTGATAGGCGGCGTACTTTGACGAGCAGATCTGGCAACTCGGGGTACTATTTAAGAAACCGCTGAACCACGAGGTTAAGCACATGAGCCAGGCATGGTACTTGTGTGATATCGCCTCAGAGCCGCCACCAGGTTACGGCCATGGTCACACACGACCATGCCTGGATGTAGGTTCAGCGGTCTCAGCCACAGATCTGCCTGCTCTTTCACAGCTGTTCACAACTCACAAGCAGTGTGAGGTTTATCAGCTAAGCTTATGAGTTTCAGCACATCCTGTTGCCGCTTGGCTGAGGCAGTACTGCAGTGCTTCCAGCTTGTAACTGATGTGGTGATATCTGAGTTGGAGGCTGAACATGAGGCGGAGGAGGAGGAGGAGGATGTGCAGGAGCTGTACACTGTGGGGGCAACTCTGACTGACATAGGGCCCGCAATCCTTGGTGTGGGGAGGATGTGTTCCGTCCCAAGGTCCGACTGGGTCCCGGCTTCCACTATGTTTACCCAGTGTGCCGTCAGGTAGATGTACCGTCCCTGGCCACAAGCACTTGTCCACGTGTACGTTGTCAGGTGGAGTCTCCCAGTAACTGCATTTTTGAGGGCACGGCAGATGTTTTGGGACACGTGCTTGTGTAGTGCGGGGATGGCACACCAGGCAAAATAGTGTCGGCTGGGGACCGAGTACCGAGGGTCGGCCACCGCCATAAGGTTGCGGAAGGATTCCGTCTCCACCAGCCTAAAAGGCAGCATTTCCAATGCAAGCAGTCGTGAAATGTGCAAATTTAGGATTATGGCCTGTGGGGCGTTGGCTGCGAATTTGCGCTTTCATTCAAAGCTCAGGGATATGGACAATTGAACGCTGCCGTGGGACGTGGATGTGGACGTTGATGCTGTTTCTTGAGAAACTGCCATAACAAGTGAAGACTGAGATGAGGGGGCATCTTAGCATGCAGTATGGACAGGTGATTGCCTTGCACGCACAACAGGGGGTTCTCTTACACGCACAATAGCGGAAGAAGCAGTGGTGACACCCGCTGACACTGGTCGTGGACCCTGGGGTTCACCCCACAAAGTCGGGTGCTTTGCTGACATGTGCCTGATCATGCTGGTGGTGGTCAGGCTGGTAGTTTTGTCACACCTGATGATGCTGGCATGGCAGGTGGTACAAATGGCCTTTTTGGGGTTATCAGCAGAATCTTTAAAGAAATTCCAGGCTCTGGAAAACCTACTGGTTGTACTGGCAACGTCCCTCGTGTTGGTGTTATGGGGAACTGTTGCCCACCTTCTGTGTGCGGGCACCACACTGCTTCTTCCTGCCTGTTGGGGTACTCTGCCTCCCTCCCACTGTGTGCTGCTGGCCTCTCTCTCTGCATGTTCTCCTGCCACATTGGGTCAGATACTATATCATCCACCACCTTCTCCTCTTCCACTTGCGCACCACGATCCTCCTCCTCACTTCGTGGCAATTGTGTCTCGTCATCGTCCACCTCTTGTGACAAATTGCCAGCGTCGACTTCCTCTGGCCGTGGCTATTCAAATATTTCGGCATCGCTGCATGGGATCTCCTCTTGCACCACTTCAAGCGGAGCAGGCGAGGGGCACAAATATGGAAATGGACCAGTGAACAGCTCTTCAGAGTGTCCAAGTGTGGGATCAGTTGCTGTCTGATGACACTCGGCATGGTGGGAGGAAGGAGCATCAGGGTGAGGAGGAGTATGCGGTCGAGACTCACTGCCGTGATTCTTGACCGTGTGGAAGACAGACCGGAGGTGGTGATGCCCAGGTAACTCTAAGTACTATCTGCTATTATCAATAACCTGTTCACACTGATCAGTTCGCAATACTGGTGTTGTAGTATGCTTCCCTGGTAATTCGGTCAAGAAGTGGGAGCGATAAGATGTGGCTGTTGGTTGTGGCACATTTTCACCTTGGCCACGGCCCCGTCCTCTACACGCACAATCACCAGAACGTCCAGTTCCACGTCCCTTGCCACGCGCCTTGCCCATTGTAAGAGGAGTAAAATAGCTTACACTCGCACTATCAATGGAAAAGGGGTAATAAAAAGGAGCGAGACACTCAATTTTTTAATTTTTTATGTAAAAAAGGCAAAAAGGTGGATAATACAGAGATTTTTTTAACAGAAAAAATGACAAAAGCAGGATAATACAGAGATTTGATCCGTGGAACTGCAAAACCACAGTTCTAGTTATCTGGCCTACACCAGAATCTTTTAAACAGATATATTTGTGTCTGAACAGTCAGCGAGACACTATTACTGTTTTTTTTACGGAAAAAATGCCAAAAGCAGGATAATACAGAGATTTGAATCATGGAACTGCAAAACCACAGTTCTAGTTATCTGGCCTACACCAGAATATTTTAAACAGATATATTTGTGTCTGAACACCGAGCGAGACACTCAATTTTTTTATTTTTTATCTAAAAAAGGCAAAAAGATGCATAATACAGAGATTTGAACCGTGGAACTGCAAAACCATAGTTATAGTTATGTGACCTACACCAGAATCTTTTAAACAGATATATTTGTGTCTGAACAGTCAGGGAGACACTATTATTGTTGTTTTTACGAAAAAAATGCCAAAAGCAGGATAATACAGAGATTTGAATCGTGGAACTGCAAAACCACAGTTCTAGTTATCTGGCCTACACCAGAATCATTTAAACAGATATATTTGTGTCTGAACACTGAGCGAGACACTCAATTTTTTTATTTTTTATCTAAAAAAGGCAAAAAGGTGGATAATACAGAGATTTGAACCGTGGAACTGCAAAACCATAGTTATAGTTATGTGGCCTACACCAGAATCGTTTAAACAGATATATTTGTGTTTGAACAGTTAGCGAGACACTATTACTGTTTTTTTTTACGGAAAAAAGGCCAAAAGCAGGATAATACAGAGATTTGAACCGTGGAACTGCAAAACTACAGTTCTAGTTATCTGGCCTACACCAGAATTTTTTAAACATATATATTTGTGTCTGAACAGTCAGCAAGACACTATTACTGTTTTTTTACGGAAAAACGGCCAAAAGCTGGATGATACAGAGATTTGAACCGTGGAACTGCAAAACCACTGTTATAGTTATGTGGCCTACACCAGAATCTTTTAAACAGCTATATTTATGTCTGAACAGTCAGCGAGACACTATTACTGCTTTTTTTTACGGAAAAACGGCCAAAAGCTGGATAATACAGAGATTTGAACACTGGAACTGCAAAACCACAGTTATAGCTATGTGACCGACACCAGAATCTTTTAAACAGATATATTTATGTCTGAACAGTCAGGGAGACACTATTACTGTGTTTTTTACGGAAAAAATGCCAAAAGCAGGATAATACAGAGTTTTGAACCGTGGAACTGCAAAACCACAGTTCTAGTTATCTGGCCTACACCAGGGGATAAGTCTAGTAATTTGACCAGCAGGAGCACACAGGACTGTTATGCAGTGTTTGTTGGTATAACCACTGCGTCTCCTATTCAGCCTGCCTGCCTGATATCTGGGATGGATATTAGTCCTGAGAAGGACTGTTTGTTTAATTTGGCAGGCTTTAGAGACCCTACACTACCTATTTTGCACTATATATCTCTCCCTAACTCAGCAGCACTGACATTACACTGTCTGATCCCGGGCGACTGTGTCAAAGATGGCGGCGCCTGGTTTTAAATACTCAAGGTGAACCTGTGCGGCCAGCCAATCACTGTAATGCTCACAACCAACATGGCTGCGGCATTACAGTGACTGGGTGGGAATCCCTGCATGTTCATTGTCTCTGTAAAGAGCGCCAAACGTGCAGGGCAGAGAACCGAGCTCCCGCCCGAGTAACCCGGAAATTCTGGGTGCTCACCGAACATCCCGAGTAGTGAGATGCTCGGGCGAGTACCGAGCAGTATCGAGCATGCTCGCTCACCACTAACAGCGAGTAATGCTGGTCTGCTTACGAGGTATCATGGCAAGTATGGCAAACTTGGGTGGATGAATGGGGGCCAATTGTAAGTGACGAGGATAGAAGTTTGGCAGTTTTGTTTCTGATTGGTAAGGCATCAGAGATTGGGTGGTCCAGGTCAAGGGTTAGTAAGTTCATGGCTGGGCTGGCATTCGGTTTTTAAATTGCAGGGAGTAGGGAACGCTACAAAATCCTTTTTAGTCAGGCAGGCATTAAAGGGTTTCAGGAGGGGCAGACACATGCCAGACAAACGGAGACCAGTGTCATTTACGTCGTTAGAGGGTTTGGGTGCAGTAATAAGGACGATTTGTAGTTCTAGTTTTTAGTTGGCATTGTTTAGGCTGGCTTTTTCGTTTGCTTTCTTTGGTGCAATGCGAGTTGGCGAATTGGTGGCTCCAAGTAAAAGCAGGGTGGGGGGACTGCGGGCTGAAGATGTGGGATATTGGGTTGGCGGCATTGATTTTTGGTTAAGACACTCTAAGACGGATCAAGCTGGAAAAGGCAGGCGTGTGGTGTTGGGCAAGGTGGACGGGGCAATGATGTGCGCAAGGAGATGTTTGGAAGAATATTGGCAAGTATGGTCGGGTAGAGTTGGCCCGTTTCTATGCATGAGGATGGAACGTTTTTGTTCTGTTTTCGGTTTACTGAAATACTTAAAAAAGGGATTCTCTATTTGGGGCTTAGACCTGAATTATATGGCTCTCATTCATTTAGGATTGGTGCAGCCTTAGAGGCAGATAGGAGCGGTTTGGGTGCTGAGGTGATAAAGCGCATTGGCAGGTGGAATTCTGACTGCTATCTTACTTATGTGAGGCATTAATTATGATAAGGCAATGGAAACAGTGGTTTTGTCAAGTTGGTTAATATGTTTTTCGTTAACCATTTTAGGTGCTAGTCCATTGTTAGTCTGGATTTTCGGACATTCGTTTGTACATTGGGGGGCACTGCGTGCCGACGTAAGGTCAGACGGTAGGCAACTGGGTTTTGGTAGGGAGCAGATTGTTGTCCGCTGGCTGGGTTTTAGGGGGATGGTGTGGAGTCGGTTTTTGTCCGAATTAAACAAAGCGGCACGGTTGGATAGACCACCTGATATCTTGGTGGTTCACATAGGTGGGAACGATTTGGGAGCAAGGCCCATTAGGGAATTAATTTGCAACATTCGGTTTGATTTTTTGAGATTATGGACAACTTTTCCAGGGTTGCTGACGGTGTGGTCAGATATTGTGCCTAGACAGAAGTGGAGGGCGGTGAGATTGTTAAAAGGGATCAATAGAGCGAGGGTGAAGTTGAATAGGGCTATAGGGGCCTTTGTATCCAGGAATGGAGGTATAAGTATTAGACATTTAGATTTAGAGTCCGGAACATGGAATTTTTGGATGGCAGACGGTGTTGATTTGAATGCCATCGAAATTGATCTCTGGGCTTTGGCAATACAGGATGGGATTGAAAGGGCATTGTTGGGGTTGGGGCACTCACGAGTCTGAGGTGTCAGGGCTATGCGTGTTGGGCGGGGGGTGGGGTTCTTGGAGTTGGTACAGATTTGTTGGTACAAGGAATTTGCGAGAATTCCGGGTAATTTGAGGTTACATTGGGGGTGGTCTGGCAAGTTTTCGTCAGGGCTCTGGATGGGGTTTTTACCCTGGGAGCTCTTAGGTAATTAATCTTTCATGTATTGTGGAAGTATGGTGCCCTCGGGCTGGTGGTGCACGGTTGAGGGTAAGATGGTGGTTGGATTTCATTTGTGTTATAAAAGCCAGACCTATTAGCTCCAAGAACCCTCCCCTCTTAATTTATCTGGTATTATTATTGTTGATATGTTAATATTTGTTTGTTAATAAAATGGCCGCTGTGGCCAAATTTATCCAAAGAATCCAGCGTTGAAGTGTTTTTTTATTAGTGAGGGGTAAGGTGTAGCGTTGGAGAAGGTGGAACGAGGAAAATACGGTAGGAAAGCCGTACTGGCCGTACACGGTCAAGTGTGTGTGTGTGTGTGTGGTGCATACGGCGTATACAGTGTGTGTGTGTGTATGTGTCTGGTGCATATACTGTGTGTGTGTGTGTGGTGTATACGGCGTATAAAGTGTGTGTGTGTGGTGCATACGGCGTATACAGTGTGTGTGTATGTGTGTGGTGTGTAAGGCGTATACTGTGTGTGTGGTGCATACGGCGCATACAGTGTGTGTGTGTGGTGCGTACGGCGTATAGAGTGTGTGTTTGTGTGGTACGTACAGCGGATATAGTGTGTATGTGTGTGTGGTTCGTACGGCGTATACAGTGTGTGTGTGTGTGGTGCATACGGTGCATACAGTATGTGTGTGGTGTGTATAGAGTGAGTGTGTGTGTGGTGCATACGGCGTATACATTGTGTATGTGTGTGTGGTTCGTACGGCGTACACAGTGTGTGTGTGTGTGGTGCGTACGGCGTATACAGTGTGTCTCTGTGTGTCGGGCGTACGGCGTATACAGTGTGTGTGTATGTGGTACATACGTGATTTACAGTGTGTGTTTGTGTGTGTGGTGTGTACGGCGTATACAGTGTGTGTGGTGCGTACGAGGTATACAGTGTGTGTGTGTGTATGGCGTATACAGTGTGTGTGTTTGTTGCTTACGGCGTATACAGTGTGTGTATGTATGTGTGTGGTGTGTATGGCCTATACTGTGTGTGGGTGTGTGTTGCATACGGCGTATACAGTGTGTGTGTGTTTGTGTGTGTCGTGCGTATTGGGTACACAGTGTGTGCGGTGCATACGGCGTATACAGTGTGATTGTGGTGTGTATGGCGTAAACAGTATGTGTGTGGTGCGTACTGCGTATACAGTGTGTGTGTGTGTGGTGTGTACGGCGCATACAGTGTGTGTGTGTGGTGCGTACGGTGTATACAATGTGTGTGCGTCTGTGGTGCGTACGGCGTATACAGTGTGTGTGTCATGGGTACGGCATATGCAGTGTGTGTGTGGTGCGTATGGCGCATACAGTGTGTCTGTGTCTGATGCGTATGGCGTATACAGTGTGTGTGGTGTGTACGGTGTATACAGTGTGTGTGTGTGTGTGTGTGGTGCGTACGGCGTATGCAATGTGTGTGTCTGTGGTGCGTACGGCGTATGCAGTGTGTGTGTGTGGTGTGTATGGTGTATACAGTGTGTGTGTGTCATGTGTACGGTGTATACAGTGTGTGTGTGTGTCATGGGTACGGCGTATACAGTGTGTGTGTGTGGTGTGTATGGCATATACTCTGTGTGTGGTGCATACAGCGTATACAGTGTGTGTGTAGTGCGTACAGCATATACAGTGTGTGTGGGTGTGTATGGCGTGTACGGTGTATACAGTGTGCATGTGAGTGTGGTGCAGACGGCGTATACAGTGTGTGTTTGTGTGTTGCGTACAGCGTATACAATGTGTATGTGTTTGTGTGGTGCGTACAGCGTATACAGTGGGTGTGTGTGTGGTTTGTACAGCGTATACAGTGTGTGTGTGTGGTGCATACGTCGTATACAGTGTGTGTGTGTGTGGTGCGTATGGCATATACAGATACAGTGTGTGTCTGTGTGTTTGTGCGTGGTGTGTACGGCGTATACAGTGTGTGTGTGGTGCATATGGCGTATACTGTGTGTGTTGCGTACGGCACATACAGTGCGTGTGTGTGTGGTACGTACGGCGTATACAGTGTGTGTGTGTGGTGCGTACGGCGTATACAGTGTGTGTTTGTGTGGTACGTACAGCGTATACAGTGTTTGAGCTTTTGTGTGGTGCGTATGGCGTATTCAGTGTGTGTGATGCGTATACAGTGAGTGTGTGGTGCGTACAGAGTATACAGTGTTAATGTGTGGTGCGTAGGGAGTATACAGTGTGTGTGTGTGTGTGTGTGCGGTGCATACGCTGTATACAGTGTGTGTGTGTGTGTGTGTGGTGCATACGGCGCATACAGTGTGTGTGTGTGTGTGTGTGTGTGTGGTGCGTACAGCGTATGCAGTGTGTGTGTGTGGTGCATAAGGCGTATACAGTGTGTGTGTAGTGCATATGGCTTATACAGTGTGTGTCTGTATGATGCATACGGCGTATACAGTGTGCATGTGTGTGTGGTTGTGACAGGGTATGCGGCAGAGCAAGAAGAGACCACCGGACTAAGAACGCTCCAACGGGACTTATTATGGCAGGCAGCATACCAAATCAAAAATCCAAGTTATTCCTAAGGTTCATAATAAGTCCACAATCACCGACGGGCGTGAGGTCTTGCCGCAGCTAAGAGCCCCCACACTTCTTCCTCCAGAGATCTCCCAACACAACACTGGTCACGCATAAGTCCATTGTCTTGGGCTACCGGGAACAGCCCAAGGGTAGGGGAGGAGAGGTTTCCCCCCTCCTAGTCGATGGTTTAGTCCATGACATGGCTCCGATGTGTCTATAAAGATGTGTACTGTGAGTTCTCCCCCTGCTTAAGAGAACAATGGGGAGTCCTCTAGCGGTGTTGACACAAGCCCAAGTTAAATTATGGTTGAGGAACAAAGATCTGGGAAAGAGCATGGGTATTTACATCACATCATGACATTTTATACAGAAATGCAGGACAGGGAAAACGATGTACCATGACAATTCCTTCCCCTCCAATTTTGTGTACGTACGAGGGACCTCTACAGGTCGCTTGTTAAGTACACACAGGCAGGGCTGACCGGACTCAGGGCTCCTCCTGCCTGGACAGTCCATCTGCATTTTGGTGTTGGCTGCCTCTTCTATACTGTACTGTAAAGTTATAGGGTTGTAGAGCCAGGCTCCATCGTAGTAAGCGTCCATTGTCCCCAGAGGCTCTGTTCAGCCAAGTGAGGGGATTGTGATCAGTAACCACAGTGAATTCTCGTCCATACAGATACGGCTTTAGTTTCTGGAGGGCCCACACTTTAGTCAGACATTCTTTTTCTACAGTTGCATAGGCCACTTCTCGGTCCAGCAGTTTCCTGCTGAGGTAGGCGACGGGGTGCTCATCCCCCACTGCATTCACCTGACTGAGTACAGCTCCCAATCCATAAGCAGAGGCGTCCGTCTGCACAATGAATCGCCTCTTGTAGTCCGGAGCAGCCAGAACAGGGTCACAGACCAGGGTGTCCTTCAGCCGGTTAAAAGCCTCCTCACAGGCTGGAGTCCAGAACTACCAGCCTGGGCATCGTTTTCTTGGTCAGGTCGGTAAGAGGCTTGGCCACAGTGCTAAATGAGAAACAAGTTTTTGGTAGTAGCTAGCAGTGCCCAAAAAAGCCATAACTTGTTTCTTAGTTTGGGGTACAGGCCAGTCTCTAATAGCCTGGATTTTTGCAGGTTCTGGACGGAGCTTCCCTCCCCCTACTCTATGCCCTAGGTACTGGACTTCACCCATCCCCAATTGACATTTATCGGGTCGAATGGTTAGGCCGACTGCAAGAATCAGGTCAAGAATAGCAGCTACTTTATTCAGATGTTCCTCCCACGTCTGGCTGAAGACGGCGATATCATCTAAGTAGGCACAAGCAAAGTCCCCACATCCCCGGAGGATCTGATCTACCATTCTCTGGAAGGTTGCCGGGGCATTTTTCATTCCAAAAGGCATGCTTAGAAATTCATACAGACCAAAGGGGGTTATAAAAGCGGACCGTCCTCTCCCTTCCTCCGTCAGAGGAATTTGCCAGTATCCCTTACTGAGCTCTAAGGTAGTGACATATCGGGATCCAGCCATTCGGTTTAGAAGTTCGTCAATACGGGGCATTGGGTAAGGATCACTGACAGTATGTTCATTAAGTCGTCTGTAGTCCACACAAAATCGAGTACTCCCATCCATCTTTGGTACTAACACCACAGGAGAGGCCTAAGGGCTATGAGAGACCTGGATTACCCCCAGCTGTAACATCTCCTCTAGTTCGTGCTGCATGGTGTTTCGAACTGATTCAGGTACCCGGTAAGGAGCCTGTTGTATGGGACGGATACCCTGAGTGTCTACATGATGTTGGGTGACGGTGGTTCGACCTGGTTGAGATGAGAAAGCAGCCTGTCTCTGTTGAAGCACTCCCAGCATCTGGTCTTTCTGTAAGGGGTCCAGGTGATCTCCCAGAGGAACCTGTTCCACAGTGGACGGGGCTCTCGTGGCTTCCATGAGATCTGGTAGGGAGTCCTCTTCCTCGGGACCGTCTTCTGAAGCTAGCCGACAGCTTGCTATCATTGGAAGGTTCCGGTCGTGGTATTCCTTAATCATATTCACATGGACAGTCTTTTGTCTTAGTCCTTGATCATCTAGAGCAAGAAGGTAATTGGTGTCATTTAGTTTCTTGAGAACCCGGAAGGGACCCTCCCACGTGGTCTGCAGTTTATTTTGTGGATGGGGAATAATCATTAAGACCGGTTGTCCTTCTACAAACTCCCGATAGCGTGCTTTACGGTCATACCAGGTCTTCTGTCGGGTTTGAGCCATATGCACATGACTCTGGGCGAAACTAGCAAGTTGAGCCAGGGTTTCTCGCAGCTTTAGGACATAAGGGACAACAGGGGTGCCTGTATCTTCAACTTGCCCCGCCCAGTATTCATTGAGCAGAGTTAAGGGTCCTCGGACCTTTCTTCCATAGAGGAGTTCAAAGGGGGAAAACCCGGTGGACTCCTGAGGAACTTCCTGATAGGCAAACAAGAGATGGGGTAGGTATTTCTCCCAGTCTGAATCTCTGTCCGTGAAGGCCCTCAGCATATTCTTCAGAGTGCCGTTAAATCGTTCACAAAGTCCATTTGTTTGTGGATGATACGGTGTCGTTCAAATTGCTCGTACTCCACAGGTGCGCCCTCTACGCTGACATATATCGCAAGTTTGGCAGAAATGTGCCACTGCCTGAGAAATCCCTGGCCAATAGAAGGTTTGAGTCAATCGTCTCTCGGTGCGGGTTTTGCCTTGATGGCCAGCAGTAGGGATATCATGAGCAAGGTGTAGTAGGGGAATCTTGTATTTCTGAGGAACAATCATCTGTTTGTTACAAGTCCAGGGCTTATCTGGGGAGGCAGCATTGGTAACCCTATACAAAAGTCCATTTTCTCGGATAATCCTTTCCCTGTTCTCCCCTAACTGCCCTGTCTCAGCTCGTGCTCTAAAACTAGCTAGGGTGGGGTCAGTATCGACCTCTTGTCGAAACTGAACTCTATCCCAGGTATCACTCACATTGTCCCCACAAGTAGAATCATTCACCGGCGGTGTCGGCGGTTCTGGTGGCCTCATTTCCATGGATGAGTTGTATGCGTCCCCATCTGCTGCTCTCTTGGCTTGATTTCTGGTTACCGCACCGACGAAGTGGCAATGCAGATGTCCCACATCATTTCCTAAAAGAACGTCTGCGGGGAGGCCGCTCATCACACCGACCATGCATTGTTTGGCCCCAAAGCCATAATCCAGGGTCACCCTCGCTCTTGAAATATATCTCTGGGTGCCTCCAGCCAATTCAATGGCAATTCCTGGTCCCTTTTGAATTGCTTCTGGCTGAAGTACGCGGGGATCGGCTATGGTGAGAAAAGCCCCAGTGTCACGGAAGCCGACAACCTTTTGGCCATCCAGCACGACCTCCTGTAGATGTTTGTGCTGACGGTCAGAAGAACAGGTGGCTGGGGCTCGCACCCCATAGACTCCTGGTATGGGAGCCAGGGTATCGGAGTCACTTGACAAGTCGTCAGGGACTGAATCCAGCTCTTCTCCTGGTGAGGGTGTCTGTAGATAATGAACCGGCAAAGGCGGTCTGTAGCTGTCCTGCCTCCGAACACCTGGACATTGGAATTGCAGATTAGAGATGAGCGGTGTTCGACTAGAACTGTTCGCCAATCTCAAATTCGAGCTGTTTTGGGCGGTGTTCGAGTTGTTCGACGAACCCGAACGATTTGCAAAAAATTCGGCTGTTCGAGGTTATGTTCGATAATTGTTCGTGCACCAAAAGCGTGTCCTGCATGTCTGGCGCTATTTAGAACACCAATCATGCAGGGATTGTCTGCCACTCACTGTAATGCCACAGCCATGGTGGTTGTGGCATTACAGTGATTGCCGAAATCGATGGGAACAGTGCCAACAGTGAAGCATGAAAAGCCGGCAATTCATCAGCGGCATACACCGGTACCCGACAATTTAGAACCGAAAGAATAGAGCTTCACACATAGATTAGATAGATAGAAACATGTCAGTCACATATATATGAAGTACAGTGACAGTGTTGATTACTGTACTTGTCATTTAGTGTAAAGGATTTATTAAAAAAAATAATAGTGTTTTCATGCACCGTCTCTTTAATAAAGCCGGCCGGCAATTCAGCATCTGTACCCAACAATTTAGAATAGAAGGAATAGAGAATCACACATAGATTAGGTAGATAGAAACATGTCAGTCACATATATATGAAGTATAGTGACAGTGTTGCTTACTGTACTTGTCATTTAGTATAAAGGATTTATTAAAAAAAATAATAGTGTTTTCATGCACTGTCTCTTTAAAAAAGCCGGCCGGCAATTCAGCATCTGTACCCGACAATTTAGAATAGAAGGAATAGAGAATCACACATAGATTAGATAGATAGAAACATGTCAGTCACATATATATGAAGTACAGTGACAGTGTTGATAACTGTACTTGTCATTTAGTGTTAAAATAAAGGATTTATTTAAAAAAAAATTGGCGTGGGGATCCCCATAATTTTAGGCTCTAGCGGAGGTTAACCAGACGGCTGGGGCAGATGTTTGAAGCCTGGGAAGGGGGTAATACCCACGGAGCTTCCCAGGCTACTAATATCAGCCCCCAGCGGAATACCTAGCCTTTACTAGCTATTAAAATGGGGGACCCCCCAAAAAAATGACGTGGGGTCCCCCCTATTTTAATAGCTAGCAAAGGCTAGGCAGACAGCTGGGGGCTGATATTAATAGCCCAGGAAGGGTTCCATGAATATTGGCCCCCTCCCAGGCTAGAAACACCAGCCGTCAGCCGCCCCAGAAATGGCGCATCCTTAGGATGCGCCAATTCTGGCACTTAGCCTCACTCTTCCCACTGCCCTGTAGCGGTGGCAGTGGGGTAATAGGGTTGGGGTTGATGTCAGCTTATAATGCCAGCTGACATCAAGCCCAGGTTAGTAATGGAGAGGCGTCTATAAGACACCCCCATTACTAACCCCATAGTCAAAGTTAAAAGAAAACACAAATACCCAGAATAAAGTCCTTTAATTGAAATAAAGACACATTCCTTTATTGTTCTAAATTAAACCATACTTACCATCACGCCCATTCCAGCTGAAGCCAACGATCTCCTGCAATAAAAGAAAAATAATAAAGCAACCTCATCCTTACCTTTCCATGGTTCCCACGACAGCTTCAGCTCTGCTACATCGAGATAACAGGCTGGACCGCAGCAGAACGCTGCCATCCAGCCTGTCATCCCGCGGACACTGAGAAGCGCAGGCATGCTTGCGCTCCTCAGTGTCTGGCTGTGACGGCATCCAGATGAGCCGACAATGAACTCAGCTCACCTCATGCACGTCACTGACAGCGTGGGAGAATTCTCCTGCACTCAGCGCTTCAGCGTGAGAATTTTCCCACGCTGTCAGTGACGTGCATGAGGTGAGCTCATTCATGTCCAATGAACTCAGCTGACCTCATGTACGTCACTGACAGCGTGGGAGAATTTTCACGCTGAAGTGCTGAGTGCAGGAGAATTCTCCCACGCTGTCAGTGACGTGCATGAGGTGCGCCGAGTTCATTGGACATGAACTTGTCTCATCTTTATGCCGTCACAGCGAGACACTGAGGAGCGCAAGCATGCCTGCGCTTCTCAGTGTCCGCGGGATGACAGGCTGGATGGCAGCTTTCTGCTGCGGTCCAGCCTGTCATCTCGATGTAGCAGAGCTGAAGCTGTCGTGGGAACCATGGAAAGGTAAGGATGAGGTTGCTTAATTATTTTACTTTTATTGCAGAAGACATTGGCGTCAGCTGGAATGGGCGTGACGGTAAGTATGGTTTAATTTAGAACAATAAAGAATTGTGTGTTTATTTCAATTAAAGGACTTTATTCTGGGTGTTGTGTTTTTTTAAATACTTTACTAGAAATTCATGGTGGTCATGTCTAATATTGGCGTGACCCCATGAATTTCGGGCTTAGGGCCAGCTGATAATGCCAAGCTGGCCTTAACCCCTTTATTACCCAGTGAGCCACCGCCCCAGGGCCCTGGATGAGTTGGGTACAGCGCCAGAAGATGGCGCTTCTATGAACGCGCCATTTTCTGGGGCGGCTGCGGACTGCAATTTGCAGCGGGTGGGGCCCAGAAAGCTTGGGCCTCCCTGCGCTGCGGATTCCAGCTCCCAGCTGCCTAGTTGTACCTGGCTGGGCACAGAAATAGGGCGAAGCCCCACGCATTTTTTTTTTAAATTATTTTATGAAATTCATGGAATAATTAAGAAAAAAAGGGCTTCCCTATATTGTTGTGTCCAACCAGGTACAAATAGGCAGCTGGTGGTTGGGGGCAGCCGGTTCCTGCCTGCTGTACCTGACTGGACACAAATATAGGGCGAAGCCCCACGTCAATTTTTTTAAAATTATTTCAGGAAATTCATGAAATAATGAAAAAAAATTGATGTGGGGCTTCGCCCTATATTTGTGTCCAGTCAGGTACAGCAGGCAGGAACGGGCTGCTCCCAACCACCAGCTGCCTATTTGTACCTAGCCGGACACAACAATATAGGGAAGCCCTTTTTTTCTTAATTATTCCATGAATTTCATGAATTTAAAAAAAAAATACGTGGAGCTTCGCCCTATTTTTGTGTTCAGCCAGGTACAACTAGGCAGCTGGGAGCTGGAATCTGCAGCGCAGTGAGGCCCAAGCTTTCTGGGCCCCACCCGCTGCAAATTGCAGTCCGCAGCCGCCCCGGAAAATGGCGCGTTCATAGAAGCGCCATCTTCTGGCGCTGTACCCAACTCATCCAGGGCCCTGGTGCGGTGGCTCACTGGGTAATAAAGGGGTTAAGGCCAGCTTGGCATTATCAGCTGGCCCTAAGCCCGAAATTCATGGGGTCACGCCAATATTAGACATGACCACCATGAATTTCTAGTAAAGTATTTAAAAAAAACACAAACACCCAGAAAAAAGTCCTTTAATTGAAATAAACACACAATTCTTTATTGTTCTAAATTAAACCATACTTACCGCCACGCCCATTCCAGCTGAAGCCAATGATCTCCTGCAATAAAAGTAAAATAATAAAGCAACATCATCCTTACCTTTCCATGGCTCCCACGACAGCTTCAGCTCTGCTACATCGAGATGACAGGCTGGACCGCAGCAGAACGCTGCCATCCAGCCTGTCATCCCGCAGACACTGAGAAGCGCAGGCATGCTTGCGCTACTCAGTGTCTGGCTGTGACGGCATCCAGATGAGCCGAGGTCATGTCCAATGAACTCGGCTCACCTCATGCACGTCACTGACAGCGTGGGAAAATTCTCACGCTGAAGCGCTGAGTGCAGGAGAATTTTCCCACGCTGTCAGTGACGTACATGAGGTGAGCCGAGTTCATTGTCGGCTCATCTGGATGCCGTCACAGTCAGACACTGAGGAGCGCAAGCATGCCTGCGCTTCTCAGTGTGTGCGGCATGGCAAGCTGGATGGCAGCGTTCTGCTGCGGTCCAGCCTGTCATCTCGATGTAGCAGAGCTGAAGCTGTCCTGGGTACCATGGAAAGGTAAGGATGAGGTTGCTTTATTATTTTTCTTTTATTGCAGGAGATCGTTGGCTTCAGCTGGAATGGGCGTGATGGTAAGTATGGTTTAATTTAGAACAATAAAGAATTGTGTCTTTATTTCAATTAAAGGACTTTATTCTGGGTGTTTGTGTTTTTTTTTTAACTTTGACTATGGGGTTAGTAATGGGGGTGTCTTATAGACGCCTCTCCATTACTAACCTGGGCTTGATGTCAGCTGGCATTATAAGCTGACATCAACCCCAACCCTATTACCCCCTGCCACCGCACCAGGGCAGCGTGGAAGAGCGAGGCTAAGTGCCAGAATTGGCGCATCCTATGGATGCGCCATTTCTGGGGCGGCTGACGGCTGGTGTTTCTAGCCTGGGAGGGGGCCAATATTCATGGCACCCTTCCTGGGCTATTAATATCAGCCCCAGCTGTCTGCCTAGCCTTTGCTAGCTATTAAATTAGGGGGGACCCCACGTCATTTTTTTTGGGGGGGTCCTCCATTTTAATAGCTAGTAAAGGCTAGGTATTCAGCTGGGGGCTGATATTAGTAGCCTGGGAAGCTCCATGGGTATTACCCCCTTCCCAGGCTTCAAACATCTGCCCCAGCTGTCTGCTTAACCTCCGCTAGAGACTAAAATTACGGGGAACCACACGTCAATTTTTTTTAATAATAAATCCTTTATTTTAATACTAAATGACAAGTACAGTAACCAACACTATCACTGTACTTATTATATATGTGACTGACATGTTTCTATCTATCTAATCTATGTGTGAAGCTCTATTCTGTCTGTTATAAATTGTCGGGTACAGATGCTGAATTGCCGGCCGGCTTTTTTAAAGAGACGGTGCATGAAAACACTATTATTTTTTTTGATAAATCCTTTACACTAAATGACAATTACAGTAAGCAACACTGTCACTGTACTTCGTATATATATGGCTGACATGTTTCTATCTATCTAATCTATGTGTGATTCTCTATTCCTTCTATTCTAAATTGTCGGGTACAGATGCTGAATTGCCAGCCGGCTTTTTTAAAGAGACGGTGCATGAAAACACTATTATTTTTTTTAATAAATCCTTTGCAGTAAATGACAAGTACAGTAAGCAACACTGTCACAGTACTTCATATATATGTGACTGACATGTTTCTATCTATCTAATCTATGTGTGAAGCTCTATTCTGTCTGTTATAAATTGTCGGGTACCGCTGCTGAATTGCCGGCCGGCTTTTTTAAAGAGACGGTGCACGAAAACACTATTATATTTTTTAATAAATCCTTTACACTAAATGACAAGTGCAGTAACCAACACTTTCACTGTACTTCATATATATGTGACTGACATGTTTCTATCTATCTAATCTATGTGTGATGCTCTATTCCTTCATGTCTAAATTGTCGGGTACCGGTGTATGCCGCTGCTGAATTGCCAGCGGCTTTTTTAAAGAAAGCGTCTTCTGAGCAGTTTGTGAGCTTTTGGACACCTTTGAAGGTGTTTTCTATGTGTTCCTATGTGTTTTTGTTTGCCTGCCATTGGTTTTAACGGTGTTCGACGGTGTTCTAAGGTGTTCGACGAACAGTTCGACGAACAGTTCCTCGAACATCCCGGTGTTCGACGAACCGAACCGAACCCGAACACTACGGGGGTGGCTCAACACTATTGCAGATGCCCAGGCTGCCCACATCTATAACATCTGCGCTCTGGGACTCTTCCTCCACGTCGTAGTCCCGAAGGCGGAGCAGGAGTAATGCAAGGCACAGTCACACGAAAGTCACCATGAGTGGATGGTCTATTGGTATGGTGAGTATGGGAGGCCGAAGGACCAGGGGCCGCCATCGTCAGGGGGCTGGTAGTTCTTTTCTCACTGAGTAGTAATTTTTTCCATTGAGGCTTGATGGTGAGAGCCTCATCCGCTAGAGCTGCAGCTTCCTCCACCGTGGCTGGTCTCCTTTCACGCACCCATTCTTGGATCTTAGCGAGACACTTGAAGTAAAACTGCTCTTTCAAGATGACCTGTAGGAAGGCCCCCCAAGTTAAGGCCTCCTCTCCCTCCAGCCAGCGATGACATATTTGTTTGAGTCTGTGGGCATACATCTTGAAGGACACCTCCTCATCACAGGCCAAAGTATGAAACTGGGTCCTATAAGTGTCTGGGGTCACAGCGTAGTGTTCCAGAATAGTCCGTTTAATGTCTGCATACTCACAGTCCCCCCGAGGGTCCATAGCTCTATAGGCTGCGGCAGCTCCACCCTCTAAGAGCCCCACCAGATGTCGGACTCGCTCCCTTTCTGGGACTTCCATTAATCGACACTGAAGCTCAAAGTCCTGGAAGAAGCCCTCAATGTCACCTGCAGCCTCCTGGAACGGCTTGAAATCTTTGCGGGACACTCTGGGGAGTTCCCTCATGGTGGGTGCTGGGGTTACAGTCTGTCTGGCGCTTCTTGCTGCTTCCAAAGCTATCTGCCTCTCCAGCAATGTCATCTCCTTAGCTCCTCGCATGACCTCCATCCTATAGTCTATGGAGACCTCCTCTCCCATCATTGCCATCTCCTCCTCGTACCACACAGCCCACTGAATTTTTTGGGTATTTACCTCTGCCTGTCGCCTTTCCTCCATTGGCCGTGGAGGTGCTTCCTCAGCGTCCTCTTGCAGGCGAACTCCTTCCAAAGCCTCAGTTAGCTGCTCCTTTGAGAGTCCCTTGTAGCTGACCCCCAGTTCACGGGACTTTGTTTGTAAGCTCACCACAGTCCAGTTCTTGTACTCTGAGGCTCTGGTTCCAGCAGTTGATGAGCCATTGTCCTCCATTCCTTCTGCTCTGATCCCACCGCTGCCAACCAGTTTGTGACGGGGTATGCGGCAGAGCAAGAAGAGACCACCGGACTAAGAACGCTCCAACGGGATTTATTATGGCAGGCAGCATACCAAATCAAAAATCCAAGTTATTCCTAAGGTTCATAATAAGTCCACAATCATCGACGGGCGTGAGGTCTTGCCGCAGCTAAGAGCACCCACACTTCTTCCTCCAGAGATCTCCCAACACAACACTGGTCACGCATAAGTCCATTGTCTTGGGCTACCGGGAGCAGCCCAAGGGTAGGGGAGGAGAGGTTCCCCCCTTCTAGTCGATGGTTTAGTCCATGGCATGGCTCCGATGTGTCTATAAAGATGTGTACTGTGAGTTCTCCCCCTGCTTAAGAGAACAATGGGGAGTCCTCTAGCGGTGTTGACACAAGCCCAAGTTAAATTACGGTTGAGGAACAAAGATCTGGGAAAGAGCATGGGTATTTACTTCACATCATGACATTTTATACAGAAATGCAGGACAGGGAAAATGATGTACCATGACATTGGTGTGTACAGCGTATACAGTGTGTGTGTATGGTGCATATGGTGTATACAGTGTGTGTAGTGCGCACGGCGTATACAGTGTGCATGTGTGTGTGGTGCAGTCGGCGTATACAGTGTGTGTTTGTGTGATGCATACAGCGTATACAGTGTGTATGTGTTTGTGTGGTGTGTACAGCGTATACAGTGTGTATGTGTGTGTGGTTCGTACGGCGTATACAGTGTGTGTGTGTGTGGTGCATACGGCGTATACAGTGTGTGTATGTGTGTTTGTGTGGTGCGTACAGCGTATACAGTGTGTGTGTGACTCGCCCCCTGGGCCGTGGGGCACTCGGATCCGGGCAGTAGGGGAACGATGAGAGTAGTAGTGGCAACCCGGTTCCGTGGCTCAGGGTGGTCAGGCCAGTGGTAGTCCGTTATGTGCTGATGATTATGTCCGACTACGCCACCCGTGGATTTGCGGTCATTAGGAACCGCCGCTGCAAGGCAGACCGCTGGGGCTGATGATGTATGCAGCTGGGATGGTGTGATTCCCCACGGGAAGAGTGCGGCCCCAGGGCAGTATAATGGATGGTGGGAGTGATGGTGGTGAGAGTCCCAGTGCCGTTAGTGCTGGAGGAGCAAGGAGCACACAGACAACAGGTTGCAGTCCAGGGTCTTTATTAGAACAGGTAAACTGACCCACAAACAGTCCCGGCTAGGAGGGGACCTGGATGTCTGAGAGCAATGGGGAAATTGGCCCTGGTCAGGGTGAGGGTGTAGGCCTACCGTGCTCTCTGCGCTCCTTCTAGCTATCTCCTCCTTATAGGGTAACAGCCCACAGTCCGAGCTCACCGTGTATTCTCGCCTGTATGGCCTGCGACGTGGGTTCCTTTCTGCTGCCGGCCTGGTACGGCTGTGCTGGTCCCTTCTGTTGTGGCAGAGCCTCCGGGCTTCTTAGGCCAAGGAACATACAGTCCCTTGCAGACTGGACATCTGCTGTAGGATGTGGAATCCTCACAGCCTCAGACACCAAAGTCTGGCAAATTAAGTCCTTTATCTGCCAAGACAGGCTCACTTCGCCTCTTGTCTCTGGCTTGTGGCTCTCCTCCTGCCACACTTCCTCTGAGGTGCAATACAACTTTCTGTCCCTGCTCTGCTCCGGGACACGTCTCAGTGCTGACAGGCCATCCAGTTCTCTATAACCCTGCCCCCAGCACCAGCTTTTATAAGGGCAGCCTGCTCCCCCTACTGGCCTGAGACAGGAGGTACTGCATGCTAATGTTCCCCTGACTAGAGAACCTCCCCCTTGCTCTCAGACACAGCTTTATTACATTTTGTGGCATCCAGGCCAGGGTGACACATTCCCCCCTAGTAAAATTTAGTACTCCGGGACTAAACAGTAAATAAAGAATAACATGCATAACCATAAAACATTATCAGGAAAGTGACGCACAAATTGAGTTCTTAAGGTCACAGTGTGGTCTGTGACCGGGTGTCCATATCACCAATACAACGGGGAGCCTTAACCAGGTGGGGGTCTGTCCTTCCCCAAGTCCTTCACAGTCTTAGTTCATTCCTTGGTTAGGCTCCGAACGCAGTCCATACAAAGGTCCCGGTTATAAAAAGTCCATAACCTTTGAGTCCTTACGGTAACTGCAAGAAACTGAAACACAGAATTACCAAACATGCATGTAACTTGGCAAACATTTCAACATTTGGCAACAGGGTTATTTACAATTTTAGTGCACTCTATATTTTCCAGCGAGCGGGTATCTGCCCCTTTGTGCTCCTGGTTGATCTCCTTAACCCACTGTCTGGTGGTGGACCGACTTAGCTTTCCCCACTAGCGTTAGGGGTACAGCTACCAGCTGGGTGTACAGGTAGGGCCTGCTGTCTGAGTACACGGGTTCTACTATGGCTTGGTAGTCTCTACCTCTCAACCCGATTGCAGCCCGACACCAGATCATCATTTCACTTTTGGGAGGCATGGAAATGGGGAATGGGTCACTCAGTCTTACGCTACCGATCTCACCACCAGACAGTTCTACCTGCTGCCGTCTCATCAGGGCTTTTATCTCCTTGTTGAGGACTCTCTGTTGGCTGGAACTAGCATTCACCGCCACCTGTTGTAGAATTACAATTACCTCTGAAAGACAATTTTCAATCACGTTAGTACCCACAGTTATTTTAGGGTGACTTTCACGACGGTCAATGTCCACAATAATCACTACCTGTGCCGGCAGTTCAACTTTACCAATTTTAATGGTCATCTCCTTGAACCCCATCTGCGGCACGGGTAAGCCATTACTGGCGATGATGCTCAAGTTACTGTCTGGATACCGTGTGATATCAGCATCAGTCCAATACTGCTTAAAAAGTACATAAGGGATAGTGGTTACTTGTGACCCAGCATCCAGCAAGGCGCTCATGGGGATACCGTCCAGCACCACGGGTAAAACCGGGCGCCCCCCAACGTACTTATTACGCCAATTGTAAGGGCCTGGTGATCTTATGCCTGGGGGTTGGCCCTTTGCCCCAGGTTGGACCCGTTTAAATTACAGTACCTGGAAATGTGTCCAGGCTGGTTGCATCGGCGGCAAATGGGCTGTCCATCCTCTGCGTAGTGGTCTGTGGGCCTCCCTCGGAACGACGGGATCCTCCTCTGTTGACGCCACGGGACATCCTCCGGACTTGAAGCCAGCTCGATGGGTCTTGACGGGTCCACTTGTAACGCCTGGATGGTCCTGGTCAACGCCGCAATGCTCCTGGTAAGCTCCTGGACTTGGTGGTGCAGATCTTTCGACGGGGCTTGGTTCAGGGCCTGTGCATCAGCCCCCACGGAGTCCATAGAGGAGGGCGCCGCCTCCTGGTGGTAGGTGAGAGCAGGGCGCCGGGGGTTTATAGCGCCACTTGTTGCGGATTCACGGAGCACCCTTATGGCCCTGTCCTTGAATTGGGCAAAGGTCAGATCAGGGTTCTGAAAGAACATGAGGCGCAGCTGGGTCCTGTGGGCACTAGACAGCAGACCTTCTATAAACCGTTCTGTTAATAGCTTATCCGTTTCCTGCATGCTGCCAGGGTCAGCTTGTTGGATGGCCCTCATGGCTTCCTGCAAATTTAGGGCATAGTCTCTGATGCTGTCCTGTGCCCGCTGCTTACATCCATAGAACCTCATTTTAATTTCAGCGGAGGTACGTGTGTCAAAGGTACCCCGCAGCCGGGCCAGAATACCCTTCACGGTCCTTTTCTCCTCAGTGGGCCATGATTTTACCTCCCTTTGGGCTGCACCAGTTAACTGCCCTGTTAATATGCTGACCTTCTGTTCCTCTGTCAGGGGGTAGACTTGGAGCAAACTGTACAGCCTTTCCTTAAAGTCAGTTAGGGCATGGGGCTCCCCTGAGTACTTGGGCAGCCAGGCCGCTCCAGGGATGTAGGGCAGGGAAAATGGCATCACCGCTGCTGCAGCTGCGTTGGTGGTAGTGGGCGCCTCTGTATCTGACATCTTCCTCCCCCCCTAGTTAAGCGTGGCCTACCTTCCGACCATCCTCTTCTGTAGGCCGCGGCTCCGCTGCTGCTGCTCTGGACGAGGACCTTGCGTCGCGTCCTGGTGACGTCAGCGTCGCTCTCTCTCCCTTCCAGGACCTTGCGCAGCGTCGGTGCGTGGGGCGGAGCTTCGGGTCTCGCGCGGTTTGGACGTCCACGCCCCTCTTCTTCCCGCGCGGCGTCCTGAAGATGGCGTCCGATGGCGGGAAAACGGCTGAAGATGGCGGGAACCGATGGAAGATGGCGGGATACGGCTGGAAATGGCGGTAAACGGCTCCAGACTGCGGGAAACCTCTTTTCAGGTAAGTGCAAAGTCTTTTTCAGGCACGCAATACCCGTTTGTGGTGGGTTGGTTGCAATCCTGCCGACTACGCCAAAGCTGACTCGCCCCCTGGGCCGTGGGGCACTCGGATCCGGGCAGTAGGGGAACGATGAGAGTAGTAGTGGCAACCCGGTTCCGTGGCTAAGGGTGGTCAGGCCAGTGGTAGTTCGTTATGTGCTGATGATTATGTCCGACTACGCCACCCGTGGATTTGTGGTCATTAGGAACCGCCGCTGCAAGGCAGACCGCTGGGGCTGATGATGTATGCAGCTGGGATGGTGTGACTCCCCACGGGAAGAGTGCGGCCCCAGGGCAGTATAATGGATGGTGGGAGTGATGGTGGTGAGAGTCCCAGTGCCGTTAGTGCTGGAGGAGCAAGGAGCACACAGACAACAGGTTGCAGTCCAGGGTCTTTATTAGAACAGGTAAACTGACCCACAAACAGTCCCGGCTAGGAGGGGACCTGGATGTCTGAGAGCAATGGGGAAATTGGCTCTGGTCAGGGTGAGGGTGTAGGCCTACCGTGCTTTCTGCGCTCCTTCTGGCTATCTCCTCCTTATAGGGTAACAGCCCACGGTCCGAGCTCACCGTGTATTCTCGCCTGTATGGCCTGCGACGTGGGTTCCTTTCTGCTCCCGGCCTGGTACGGCTGTGCTGGTCCCTTCTGTTGTGGCAGAGCCTCCGGGCTTCTTAGGCTAAGGAACATACAGTCCCTTGCGGACTGGACATCTGCTGTAGGATGTGGAATCCTCCCAGCCTCAGACACCAAAGTCTGGCAAATTAAGTCCTTTATCTGCCAAGACAGGCTCACTTCGCCTCTTGTCTCTGGCTTGTGGCTCTCCTCCTACCACACTTCCTCTTAGGTGCAATACAACTTTCTGTCCCTACTCTGCTCCGGGACACGTCTCAGTGCTGAGACAGGCCATCCAGTTCTCTCTAACCCTGCCCCCAGCACCAGCTTTTATAGGGGCAGCCTGCTCCCCCTACTGGCCTGAGACAGGAGGTACTGCATGCTAATGTTCCCCTGACTAGAGAACCTCCCCCTTGCTCTCAGACACAGCTTTATTACATTTTGTGGCATCCAGGCCAGGGTGACACATGTGTGTGTGGTTCATACGGCTTATACCGTGTGTGTGTATGTGGTGCTTACGGAGTATACAGTGTGTGTGGTGCGTACGGCGTATACAGTGTGTTTCTGTGTGTGTGGTGCGTACGGCGTATATAGTGTGTGTGTGTGCATGTGTGTGTGTTGCGTATGGCATATACAGTGTGTGTGTGTGTGTGTGTGGTGCGTACGGCATGTACAGTGTGTGTTTGTTTGGTACGTACAGCGTATATAGTGTGTGTGTTTTTGTGTGGTGCGTATAGCATATTCAGTGTGTGTGTGGTGCGTATACAGTGAGTGTGTGTGTGGTGCATACAGTGTATACAGTGTGTATGTGTGTGTGGTTTGTACGGCGTATACAGTGTGTGTGTGTGGTGTGTATGGAGTATACAGTGTGTGCGGTGCATACGGCGTATACAGTGTGTGTGTGGTGCGTACGAGGTATACAGTGTATGTGTATGGCGTATACAGTGTGTGTGTGGTGCTTACAGCGTATACAGTGTGTGTATATTTGTGTGTGGTGCGTATGACCTATACTGTGTGTGGGTGTGTTGCATACGGCGTATACAGTGTGTGTGTCGTGCGTATTGGGTGTGTGTGGTGTGTACGGCGTATATAGTGTGTGTGTCGTGCGTACGGCGTATACAGTGTGTGTGTGTGGTGCGTATGGCACATACAGTGTGTGTGTGTGGTGTGTACGGCGTATACAGTGTGTGTGTGTACGGCGTATACAGTTTGTGTGTGTGGTGTGTATGGCGTATACAGTGTGTGTGTGTGGTGCGTATGGCACATACAGTGTGTGTGGTGTGTGTGTGTGGTGCGTACGGCGTATACAGTGTGTGTGTGGTGCGTACGGCATATACAATGTGTGTGTCTGTGGTGCGTACGGCGTATACAGTGTGTGTGTGTCTGTGGTGTGTACGGCGTATACAGTGTGTGTGTGTCATATGTACGGCATATACAGTGTATGTGTGTGTCATGGGTACGGCATATGCAGTGTGTGTGTGGTGCGTATGGCGTATACAGTGTGTGTGTTGTGTACGGCGCATACTGTGTGTCTGGTGCGTACGGAATATACAGTGTGTGTGTGTGTGTGGTGCATACGGCGTATACAGTGTGTGTGTCTGTGGTGTGTACGGCGTATACAGTGTGTGTGTGTGTGGTGTGTACAGGGTATACAGTGTGTGTCATGCGTATGGTGTATACAGTGTGTGTGTGTGTGTCATGGGTACGGCGTATACAGTGTGTGTGTGTGGTGTGTACGACATATACAGTATGTGTAGTGCGTACGGCGTATACAGTGTGTGTGTGGTGCATACAGCGTATACAGTGTGTGGGTGTGTATGGTGCATACGGCGTATACAGTGTACATATGTGTTTGGTGCAGACGGCGTATACAGTGTGTGTTTGTGTGTTACGTACAGCGTATACAGTGTGTAAGGCAGGGCTGGGGAGTCAGTAAGCCAAACCTGCGACTCCGACTCCTCAATTTCCCTTACACCAACTCCAGCTCCGACTCCACGACTCCGACTCCAACTCCCACATATATTGCTTATATTTAAATAGATAAATAGATAGATAGATAGATAGATAAAGACATAGAGGGATGAATAGATAGATAGATAGATAGATAGATAGATAGATAGATAGATAGATAGATAGATAGATAGATAGATAGATAGATAGACAGACAGACAGATAGATAGACAGATAGATAGATAGATAGATAGATAGATAGATAGATAGATAGATAGATAGATAGATAGATAGATAGATAGATAGATAGATAGATAGATACAGGGATGGATGGATGGATGGATGGATGGATGGATGGATGGATGGATGGATGGATGGATTAATATATGGATAGATAGATGATAGATAGCCATATGGATGGATAGCTGGAGGGATATGATAGATAAAGTCATAAATAGATAGATGGAGGGATGGATAGATATATGGAGGGATGGATAGATAGTGGGATAGATGGAGGAATAGATAGATTAATAGAGGGATGGATAGGTAAATAGAGGGATGGATAGACTGAGAGATAGATAGATAGATAGATAGATAGATACAGGGATGGATGGATGGATGGATTAATATATGGATAGATAGATGATAGATAGCCATATGGATGGATAGCTGGAGGGATAGATGAAAGGATGGATAGATAGATGGATGGATAGACAGAGGGTTAAATGAAAGGATAGATGAACGGATAGATGGAGGGATAGATAGATGGATAGATAGAGGGATGGATAGATAGATGAATACATGGAGGGATAGATAGAGTGTGATAGGCAGATGACAGCTACAGACAGCAAATAGTACATTGCACATATCGCACATATAGTTCACACATTGTACAGAGAGCACATAATAATCACCTACAATATTAGCATTAGTTACCTTCCTGTGACAGAGATGAGCAGTAGTACTTTCACTTTCTCCAGCTCGGGCCCTAGGAATCAGATCCTGTGCAGGGTAGGCACCCCTCCCCCCTCCTCTCTCTGGTGAAGATGGCAGAAGACAGGACAGAGGACTGGAGATTGCCCCTGCAGTCTGCAGCTGGTGCAGGACGGGAGCACTGCAGCATACAAGTGAGCTTTGATAGGTGCGTGCTCCTGCTTCTAGGGGGGGGCAGCTATCCCCCCTGCCCCTCGCTGACTATGGCCATGATTCACACAGAGCGTTTTTGCAGATTCCTTTTTTTTTGTAGTAAAATGCAGTGACTCTGGGCATCCCTGCTAAGTCAATGGGTTTCAAGATATGACATTCAGACACATCGTTTTGTGAGGATCCGTTTTTGGGCTCAAAAACAGATCCTCACAAAGAATGAGCATGTCAGTTTGTGCGGTGTTTTTCTAATCTGCTTTTGCTATTGAAAACATTATCTATGAGCTCAAAAACCTTTCAGGTGATGCGGTTTTTTAAAAAGCTGATCTGCTTTTGCAGCTGAAAAACGTATCCTCAAAAAACGCAGCAAAAACGCTGTGTGTGAATGTAGCCTTATATCAGGAATAGAATAGCCATTTATAGGACATTTCATAACTTTCCCAAATTCCTATGAAAAAATATTCAGCACATTCTGCATTAAACTACTGTACCCAATTTATTATACACTGCTCAAAAAAATAAAGGGAACACTTAAACAACAGAATATAACTCCAAGTAAATCAAACTTCTGTGAAATCAAACTGTCCACTTAGGAAGCAACACTGATTGACAATCAATTTCACATTCTGTTGTGCAAATGGGATAGACAATAGATGGAAATTATTGGCAATTATCAAGACACCCTCAATAAAGGAGTATTTCTGCAGGTGGGGACCACACACCACATCTCAGTTGCAATGCTTTCTGGCTGATGTTTTGGTCACTTTTAAATGTTGGTTGTGCTTTCACATTCGTGGCAGCATGAGACGGACTCTACAACCCACAGAAGTTGCTCAGGTAGTGCAGCTTATCCAGGATGGGACATCAATTCGAGCTGTGGCAAGAAGATTTGCTGTGTCTGTCAACGTAGTGTCCAGAGGCTGGAGGCACTACCAGGCGACAGGCCAGTACACCAGGAGATGCGGAGGGGGCCGTAGGCGGGCAACAACCCAGCAGCAGGACCGCTACCTCCGCCTTTGTGCAAGGAGAAACAGGAGGAGCATTGCCAGAGCCCTGCAAAATGACCTTCAGCAGGCCACAAATGTGCATGTGTCTGCACAAACGGTTAGAAACCGATTCCATGAGGGTGGTATGAGGGCCCGACGTCCACAGATCGGGGTTGTGCTCACAGCCCAACACCGTGCAGGACGCTTGCCATTTGCCATAGGACACCAGGATTGGCAAAGTCGCCACCGGCGCCCTGTGCTCTTCACAGATGAAAGCAGGTTCACACTGAGCACATGTGACAGACGTGACAGAGTTTGGAGACGCCGTGGAGAGCGATCTGCTGCCTGCAACATCCTTCAGCATGACCGGTTTGACAGTGGGTCAGTAATGGTGTGGGGTGGCATTTCTTTGGAGGGCCGCACAGCCCTCCATGTGCTCTCCAGAGGTAGCCTGACTGCCATTAGGTACCGAGATGAGATCCTCAGACCCTTTGTGAGACCATATGCTGGTGCGGTTGGCCCTGGATTCATCCTAATGCAGGACAATGCCAGACCTCATGTGGCTGGAGTGTGTCAGCAGTTCCTGCAAGATGAAGGCATTGAAGCTATGGACTGGCCCTCCCGTTCCCCAGACCTGAATCTGATTGAGCACATCTGGGACATCATGTCTTGATCCATTCACCAACGTTACGTTGCACCACAGACTGTCCAGGAGTTGGCGGATGCTTTAGTCCAGGTCTGGGAGGAGATCCCACAGGAGACCATCCGCAACCTCTTCAGGAGCATGCCCAGGCATTGTAGGGAGGTCATACAGGCACGTGGAGGCTACACACAATACTGAGCCTCATTTTGACTTGTTTTAAGGACATTACATCAAAGTTGGATCAACCTGTAGTTTATTTTTCCACTTTAATTTTGGGGGTGACTCCAAATCCAGGCCTCCATTGGTTAATAAATTTGATTTCCATTGATGATTTTTGTGTGATTTTGTTGTCAGCACATTCAACTTTGTACAGAACAAAGTATTCAATGAGAATATTTCATTCATTCAGATCTAGGATGTGTTATTTGGGTGTTCCATTTATTTTTTTGAACAGTGTATATTTTAGGAGTCGGAGTCAGTCCATTTTATACCGACTCCACCAAAATGAGCACCGACTCCGACTCCACGACTCCGACTCCACAGCCCTGGAGTAAGGAGGGGTCTAGAGACAGGCACAGCTAGAGGGAAGCCCCCCATGACCAGGATTGGCCTTGAGGTTTCCCATTTTAAAAGTGGCAGTTATGGGGATTGGCTAGTGGGAAATTTGGGGGGTGGGCAGTGGGAGAGGCGGATATAAAAGGAAAAATACGGGAAAACCGCTATTTCTGGAGGAGCAGCAGATGAGGAATTCCCACTCACCCTCCCCTTTTTTGTTGTTTATTGTCTTTTCATTTAGGTGAAAAACGCGCATTTTATTAGGGTCTGCTTGTCTCAGTGGCTTGGTTGGTGGGGGGTGGGGTACTAGGAGCTGGTACCGAATTGTGGGTTGAAGGAATTGGGAAAATTCCAGGTCGTTTAAATTAAGTGGGGGGTGATCTGGCAGTCGGTTCTGGACTTTGGACGGGGTTTTACCCTGGGACCTTTTAGTTGGTTTGTCTTTCACGGACGGTGGTAGTTTGGTGCCCTCGAGCTGGTGGTGTACGGCTGACGGTAACATGGCGGTTGATTTCTTATAGTTTATTTTAAAGCCAGATCTTTTAGCTCCATGAACCCTCCCTTCATATTTATATTTATTTTACTGTTAATTTGGTTTTTATTGTTGTTGGTTAATAAAATGGCCGCTGTGGCCAAAATTATCCAAAAGAATAACTGGTTGTAGTGTTTTTATTTTGGGACAGGATCACGGGATCCTTGGGGTAAGGTGGGAGAAGGTAAGCCATCAGGTAAGAAACCATAATGGCCATACCGGGTCATGTGTTTGTGTTGTGCGTACAGCGTATACAGTGTGTATGTGTGTGTGGTTTGTGCTTCGTATACAGTGTGTGTGTGGTGCATACGTTGTATACAGTGTGTCTGTGGTGCGTACGGAATATACAGTGTGTGTCTGTGTGTTTGTGTGTGGTGCATATGGCGTATACTGTGTGTGTGTTGCGTACAGCATATACAGTGTGTGTGTGTGGTGCGTACAGCGTATACAGTGTGTGTGTGTGGTGCGTATGGCGTATACAGTGTGTGTTTGTGTGGTGTGTACAGCATATACAGTGTGTGTGTTTTTGTGCGGTGCGTACGGTGTATACAGTGTGCATGTGTGGGGCATATGGCGTATACAGTGTGTGTGTGGTGCTTCGGAGTATACAGTGTGTGTCTGTGGTGCATACGGCATATACAATGTCTGTGTGTGGTGCATACGGCGTATACAGTGTGTGTGTGGTGCGTACAGCGTATACAGTGTGTGTGTGTGGTGCATACGGCGTATACAGTGTGTGTGTAGTGCGTACAGCGTATACAGTGTGTGTGTGTCTGTATGGTGCGTACGGCATATACAGCGTGCATGTGTGTGTGGTGCGTACCGCATATACAGTGTGTGTTTGTGGTGCATACGGCGTATATAGTGTGTGTGTAGTGCATATGGCGTATACAGTGTGTGTGTGTGTGTATGGTGCGTACAGCGTATACAGTGCGCATATGTGTGTGGTGCAGACGGAGTATACAGTGTGTGTTTGTGTGGTGCGTATGGCGTATACCGTGTGTGTGCTGCATACGGAGTATACAGTGTGTGTGGTGCGTACGGCGTATACAGTGTGTGTCTGTATGTGTGCGTGTGGTGCGTACGGCGTATATAGTGTATGTGTGTGGTGCGTATGGCGTATACTGTGTGTGTGTTGCGTATGGCATATACAGTGTGTGTGTGTGTGGTGCGTACGGCGTATTCAGTGTGTGTGTGGTGCGTATACAGTGAGTGTGTGTGTGGTGCGTACGGCGTATACAGTGTGTATGTGTGCGTGGTTCGTACGACGTATACAGTGTGTGTGGGTGTGGTTCGTACGGCGTATACAGTGTGTGTGTGTGGTGCATACGACGTATACAGTGTGTGTGTGGTGCGTACGGCGTATACAGTGTGTGTGTGTGTGTAGTGAGTACAGCGTATACAGTGTGTGTGTGGTGCGTACGGGGTATATAGTGTTTGTGTGTGTGTACAGCGTATACAGTGTGTGTGTGGTGCGTACAACGTATACAGTGTGTGTATGTATGTGGTGCGTATGGCGTATACTGTGTGTCTGTGTGTGTGACTGTGTGGTGCGTACGGCGTATACAGTGTGTGTGTGTGGTGCGTACAGTGTATACTGTGTGTGTGTGGTGCGTACGATGCATACAGTGTGTTTGTGTGGTGCGTACAGCGCATACAATGTGTGTGTGTGGTGTGTACTGTGTATACAATGTGTGTGTGTTGCTTCAGGAATATACAGTGTGTGTGTCGTGCGTACGGCGTATACAGTGTGTGTGGTGTGAACGGCGTATACAGTTTGTGTGTAGTGCGTTCGGCGTATACAGTGTGTGTGTCTGTGTGATGCATACGGTATATACAGTGTGCATGTGTGTGGTGCGTACGGTGTATACAGTGTGTGTGTGTGGTGCATACGGCGTGTACAGTGTGTATGTAGTGCGTACGGCGTATACAGTGCGTATGGTGCGTACGGCGTATACAGTGTGCATATGTGTGTGGTGCGGACGGAGTATACAGTGTGTGTTTGTGTGGTGCGTAGAGCATATACAGTGTGTATGTGTGTTGTTCGTACGGCGTATACAGTGTGTGTGGTGCATACGGCGTATACAGTGTGTGTGTGGTTCGTACGGCATATACAGTGTGTGTGTTTGGTGCATACGGCGTATACAGTGTGTGTGTGTGGTGCATACGGCGTATACAGTGTGTGTGTGGTGCGTACGGGGTATATAGTGTTTGTGTGCGTGTACAGCGTATACAGTGTGTGTGTGGTGCGTACAGCGTATACAGTGTGTGTATGTGGGTGGTGCGTACGGTGTATACTGTGTGTCTGTGTGGTGCGTAAAGCGTATACAGTGTGTGTGTGGTGCGTACAGTGTATACTGTGTGTGTGTGTGTGTGGTGTGTACGACGCATACAGTGTGTTTGTGTGGTGCGTACGGCGCATACAATGTGTGTGTGTGGTGTGTACTGTGTATACAATGTGTGTGTGGTGCTTCAGGAATATACAGTGTGTGTGTCGTGCGTACGGCGTATACAGTGTGTGTGGGTGTGTATGGTGTGTACGGCGTATACAGTGTGCATGTGTGTGTGGTGTGAACGGCGTATACAGTTTGTGTGTAGTGCGTTCGACGTATACAGTGTGTGTGTCTGTATGGTGCGTACGGCATATACAGTGTGCATGTGTGTGTGGTGCGTACGGTGTATACAGTGTGTGTGTGGTGCATACGGCGTATACAGTGTGTGTGTGGTGCATACGGCGTATACAGTGTGCATATGTGTGTGGTGCGGACGGAGTATACAGTGTGTGTTTGTGTGGTGCGCACAGCGTATACAGTGTGTATGTGTGTGTTGTTCGTACGGCGTATACTGTGTGTATGGTGCATACGGAGTATACAGCGTGTGTGGTGTGTACGGTGTATACAGTGTGTGTCTGTATGTATGTGTGGTGCGTACGGCGTATATAGTGTGTGTGTGTATGTGTGTGGTGCGTATGGCGTATACTGTGTGTGTGTTGCGTACGGCGTATACTGTGTGTGTGGTGCGTACGGCGTATACAGTGTGTGTGTGGTGCGTACGGCGTATACCGTGTGTGTGTGGTGCGTACGGCGTATACAGTGTGTGTGTGGTGCGTACGGCATATACAGTGTGTGTCTGTGTGGTGCGTACAGCGTATACAGTGTGTGTGTTTTTATGTGGTGCGTATGGCGTATTCAGTGTGTGTGTAGTGCGTATACAGTGAGTGTGTGTGTGGTGCGTATGGCGTATACAGTGTGTGTGTGGTGCGTACGGCGTATACAGTGTGTATGTGTGCGTGGTTCGTACGGCATATACAGTGCGCATGTGTGTGGTGCGTACGGAGTATAGAGTATACAAAAATTAATGTACTTAGTGCAAAGAGTGCATTATGTAGGTTTATAATAAACATTACTATTTATCTTATAACCATATCTGCATTGGACCTGGTCAATTCGGAACACATACACAATCCAAAACACAAAAGGAGAACAACCGAACAAAAATAGACCAAAAATAAACGGATACGTAAAAAACCTTTATTCAATCATGGTTTGGCCAAAGGTGGCACTACATAGAGAGGCACTCACATGAATCTGGTACATATAAATAAAGACAAGAGAATATCATATCCATATATGTATATCAGTGTAATAACTGGTCAAAAAGTGCATATACAGTCAAGCATAATGGTATATCCTGTATATCTAAAGTGCAAAGTGTATATTATAAATAGAAAAGTATATCTATATAGCTTTAAATAGTATAAATGTAAAAACCTTTAATAGGTCCACAATGTCATAGATAATGGAACAAAACTTTACCAGCACTAATAGGGGCAACACAGTAATGCATCATAATGTATTTGACCTTGTGGTCATATATAGTGATCCACTCCTATTCGCTGGCCACTCAAATAGAAATAACAAAATACCATGGGTAAAATTCCAACTACTAACTTGTCCAATAAAGCTCATACATAGATAACAGGGATTGTCTATAGCAAGCACATGTATATGTATATACTATACCAGAGCACGATGGCGCCTACCCCGATGCGCGTTTCGGTATCGCACCTTCGTCAGGGGGTAGGGCTATGTTCAGGAAGGGAGTTTAAAACTGTTATCGCAGCCAATAGGAAGAGGGAGGTGAAAAGTGTGACTCAGATGACACACACGCTGCTAAGGACTCAACGGAGGTACATCCGGTTTCGGCGTCACGTGCGCATCGCATCAGGTCACATGACCCGGTGACGTGCGCATCGTATAGACACCTGCACCGCGACCTCCGGATCCAGGGCAGCGCATGCGTGCTAGTCAGAGCAATTTAGAAGGCGGAAGTACACGTGCAGCCATCTTATTAGTGGGAAGACATATAATCTAGAAGGATAAATGGTACGTATATATCTATATCTATACAAAATAAACCATTGGTGAATAAGAAGCTATCTACTCTCTCAGCCAACACTTTGGACATGCACATGATCATATATTTATATATTTAAACATCCATAATTATATGGAGGACACACAGTGGAAAACGTTATATCCCAAACAAAGTATTCATGGATCAAATAAATCATATAAAAAGAGCTATCACCCAGACATCCTTTGTAGAGTGTGGGACAAAAATGTACACACATACCTCCGTCAAATTTTATCTCAGTTATTTCATTACACCTTTCCATCAATAAAGTATTGGTAAGTAACTGATATATATCGCACACATTCATGTCCCATAATTTTCTCCACTGGGGTGCAACCCGGGTAACGGACCAACAAAATATATCACATATAATGTTCGTAAGTAATTCACGTTCCATCAGGTGTCCATTTTGATGTTTCCACATTCAAATTGAGATACGTGTCTATGATTTAGATTTGTCCAGATGGCAGTACAGATCCAATGGTATTGTTGATATTATCTTGTTTATGATGTCATCTATGCTCAGAAAGCGAGCCTGTATAGATATAGCGTCATCACATCAAGTCTAATACTAGAGGCCATATATCGCTACCTTCTCCAATTCCAAGCTGCAAATAAAAAGGAATTAAAAACAACTAATAAAATTTATAATAAAAAACTAGCCCAACATAAAACTGGCAAAGTCATCATAGGAATGGAGCAAAACTAAGGTTTTCATTGAGACCGCGAGGACATATAGTATCGAGAGTCCAAATCCACTTGGCCTCAAGTCTTGCCAACCGGTTACTGATGTTGCCACCACGTTCGGTTGGCAATATCATATCAATCCCTCGTACTTGTAGCTTTGTAGCATCACAATCATGAAAATTTCTAAAATGTCTAGGTATCGTTTTCAACAGTGAGACATCGACAACTTCCTTAGCGGCAATAATGCCATTCACGTGTTCCCTGATGCGGACTTTAAGTTGCCGCGTTGTCAATCCAATGTATACTAATGAACAGGGGCACGTGGCATGGTATACTACCGCTTTGGATGTACAAGTAATCGAATGTCTAATTTTAAATGTTCTAGATCCATTGGCATTGGGGAAGAAATCAGTCCGTATGACATTAGGACATGCCACACATCTCCCACAGGGTTTACATCCCCAACTGGGCCTCATACTGTCTAAAAAGGTAATTGGACTATTTGTATAATGACTCATTACGAGACTGTCACCTAAGTTTCGAGATCTACGAAACGTAATATTTGGTGACTCCCCTATATATTTTGCTATAGTTGGATCCGCCAACAATAAGGGCCAAAATTTTTTTAGACTTTCACGCACCCCAGCCGTTTGTCCATGGTATGAAGTAATAAATCTTACTTGTCTAGATGGTGATGGTATTGTCTTTCCATATAGTAGTTTATCTCGAGGTGTATATCTGGCCCGGTTATAGGCTTTCTTAATGGAACGGTTGCTGTATCCTCTTTCCACAAATCTTTGTTTTAATTCTGCAGCCTGTTTTTCAAAATCTTCGTGGGTAGAACATATCCTACGGATACGAAGAAATTGACCCGTAGGAATAGATCTTATCATGGCCGGCGGATGTGAGGAGGATGCTTGAAGAAGAGAATTCACAGCTGTAGTTTTACGAAACAAATTGGTCTGTAAGTAATTATTCGTATCCTTGGACACCAATACATCCAGAAATTCTATCATGCTCCTATCATATTGATATGTTAGATGTATGTTCATCGAATTCCGGTTCAATTCAGCCATAAATAACTCAAGAGATTCAATAGAATCCTGCCAGATCAGAAATACATCATCAATGTACCGCACCCAAAAAGGGATGCGGTCCACTGATATGTATCGATCCGACAGAAAAAGGTCCCTCTCCCACAGCCCCAGGAAGAGATTAGCATAGGCTGGTGCAAATGAAGCCCCCATGGCTGTACCCTGGAGCTGCAGGTAGAAGGACCCCTTAAATAGAAAAAAATTATGAGAAAGTGCAAATTGTAACAATTGGACCACAAATTCGTTGAACATCTTAGGATTGGTGGAGGTACCCAGAAAGTGCTTCACTGCTCCCACACCATCCACGTGACGAATATTGGTATAGAGGGACTCCACATCACAGGTGACCAATAAAGCTTTTTCATCAGTGTGGAGTCCATCTATTCTTTTCAAAAAGTCTCCAGTATCCTTAATGTATGTTGGTAACAATGCCACAAGGGGCTGTAATTGTGCATCTATATATCTATTGACTTTTTCCAAGTAGTTGCCCCTACCTGAGATTATTGGTCTCCCTGGTGGTATACTGTTGTTCTTATGTATTTTGGGTAACAGATATAGAGTGGAAATTAGCGGTTCCTCAACTATTAGTGTCGAATATACACCCTTAGTTATAATCCCTTCATCTTTTGCTTGCGATAACAATCTGTGGAGTTCACCCTGGAATTTGGAAAGCGGATTGTAGGTTAATTTTGAATAGCATACATTATTTTTTAATTGTTTAAATGCTTCTGCCTCGTACATCTTTTTTGGCCATACAACCAAATTGCCCCCCTTGTCTGCTGGCTTAAACACAACGTCCTTTATATTCTGTAGATGTTTTAAGCTCTGTCTTTCATTTACAGTCAAGTTACTGTTACGAATATATTTAGGTATTTTGCCAAACTCTTGGCTCACCATTTGAACAAAGAGATCTATGTTAGGGCAAGCAGACAAGGGGGGAAACCTCCTAGATCGTTGTTTGATGGATGGAGGTATCTTACCTCCAAGCCCCAAATCATGCTCTGATGCCAAATCCTCAAGGTCGGCTAGCGCCTCTTGCTCCATCTCTGTGGGGAACAAATTGTAAACAGTCTCATTATGAAAGAATTTTTTGAAAATCAAATTCCTAGCAAATAAATGCAAGTCTTTTATAGCAGAGAATTCATCAAATTGTGCCACAGGGCAGAACATGAGGCCTTTATTAAGTATCGCCAATTCAGATGCATCAAATGAGTATGTACTCAAATTAATTACCTTTGAATTGGTAGTTCCACCTTCCCCCGATCCATATGTTCTTTTATTTGGCTGGAACCTTAGATTCCTTTTGCGTTTAGGTGTCATATTTGCCACGTTGGAACTATTTGCAGATGAATCGGAGAGGTCACTCACGGATGGATTTGATATTAGAGATGTACTTTTGATTGTGTCCAGTGGGATAGTCTTCCTCCATTTATATACATTCCCTGAGTTGAAATCCTTTAAGTCTCTCGCAAATTTAATTGTCTGGACCTCCTGTATATTTTTAACCCAACCGTCAATGAGTTTATCCATTTGAACAACAGTATTCTGGAATTGTTCATTTGGCAGTTCTAATTTCGCTGTGGCGTATGCTTGTTCCAATGATTCATCTACCTCCCCCAAGGTTTTAGTATTAAATTTAATTAGTAAATCCATGAATTTGTTTGATGTCTCATTGCAAACAGACTCCCATTGTTGTATAAATTCTGTATCATTGATTGGAAAAGAGGGTATGACTCTCACTCTCAGTCCTCTCGGTATCAATTTTTTCAGAACATAGCTCTCTAAGAAAGCCCTGTTCCACCACAGTTTCGTTCTCTTAAATAAGAGATTCCTAATCACATTTAAAAATGATTCATTTTGTATACCAATAAAACCAGTTGTAACAGTGTCACCATTGCCAAACGTAAGATTCACATGGCTTTGCCAAGAGATTTCTCTGGCTTTGAAGTCCATATTTAAGTACACGGCAAGACCTGTGCAAAACACAGTAGAATATACAAAAATTAATGTACTTAGTGCAAAGAGTGCATTATGTAGGTTTATAATAAACATTACTATTTATCTTATAACCATATCTGCATTGGACCTGGTCAATTCGGAACACATACACAATCCAAAACACAAAAGGAGAACAACCGAACAAAAATAGACCAAAAATAAACGGATACGTAAAAAACCTTTATTCAATCATGGTTTGGCCAAAGGTGGCACTACATAGAGAGGCACTCACATGAATCTGGTACATATAAATAAAGACAAGAGAATATCATATCCATATATGTATATCAGTGTAATAACTGGTCAAAAAGTGCATATACAGTCAAGCATAATGGTATATCCTGTATATCTAAAGTGCAAAGTGTATATTATAAATAGAAAAGTATATCTATATAGCTTTAAATAGTATAAATGTAAAAACCTTTAATAGGTCCACAATGTCATAGATAATGGAACAAAACTTTACCAGCACTAATAGGGGCAACACAGTAATGCATCATAATGTATTTGACCTTGTGGTCATATATAGTGATCCACTCCTATTCGCTGGCCACTCAAATAGAAATAACAAAATACCATGGGTAAAATTCCAACTACTAACTTGTCCAATAAAGCTCATACATAGATAACAGGGATTGTCTATAGCAAGCACATGTATATGTATATACTATACCAGAGCACGATGGCGCCTACCCCGACGCGCGTTTCGGTATCGCACCTTCGTCAGGGGGTAGGGCTATGTTCAGGAAGGGAGTTTAAAACTGTTATCGCAGCCAATAGGAAGAGGGAGGTGAAAAGTGTGACTCAGATGACACACACGCTGCTAAGGACTCAACGGAGGTACATCCGGTTTCGGCGTCACGTGCGCATCGCATCAGGTCACATGACCCGGTGACGTGCGCATCGTATAGACACCTGCACCGCGACCTCCGGATCCAGGGCAGCGCATGCGTGCTAGTCAGAGCAATTTAGAAGGCGGAAGTACACGTGCAGCCATCTTATTAGTGGGAAGACATATAATCTAGAAGGATAAATGGTACGTATATATCTATATCTATACAAAATAAACCATTGGTGAATAAGAAGCTATCTACTCTCTCAGCCAACACTTTGGACATGCACATGATCATATATTTATATATTTAAACATCCATAATTATATGGAGGACACACAGTGGAAAACGTTATATCCCAAACAAAGTATTCATGGATCAAATAAATCATATAAAAAGAGCTATCACCCAGACATCCTTTGTAGAGTGTGGGACAAAAATGTACACACATACCTCCGTCAAATTTTATCTCAGTTATTTCATTACACCTTTCCATCAATAAAGTATTGGTAAGTAACTGATATATATCGCACACATTCATGTCCCATAATTTTCTCCACTGGGGTGCAACCCGGGTAACGGACCAACAAAATATATCACATATAATGTTCGTAAGTAATTCACGTTCCATCAGGTGTCCATTTTGATGTTTCCACATTCAAATTGAGATACGTGTCTATGATTTAGATTTGTCCAGATGGCAGTACAGATCCAATGGTATTGTTGATATTATCTTGTTTATGATGTCATCTATGCTCAGAAAGCGAGCCTGTATAGATATAGCGTCATCACATCAAGTCTAATACTAGAGGCCATATATCGCTACCTTCTCCAATTCCAAGCTGCAAATAAAAAGGAATTAAAAACAACTAATAAAATTTATAATAAAAAACTAGCCCAACATAAAACTGGCAAAGTCATCATAGGAATGGAGCAAAACTAAGGTTTTCATTGAGACCGCGAGGACATATAGTATCGAGAGTCCAAATCCACTTGGCCTCAAGTCTTGCCAACCGGTTACTGATGTTGCCACCACGTTCGGTTGGCAATATCATATCAATCCCTCGTACTTGTAGCTTTGTAGCATCACAATCATGAAAATTTCTAAAATGTCTAGGTATCGTTTTCAACAGTGAGACATCGACAACTTCCTTAGCGGCAATAATGCCATTCACGTGTTCCCTGATGCGGACTTTAAGTTGCCGCGTTGTCAATCCAATGTATACTAATGAACAGGGGCACGTGGCATGGTATACTACCGCTTTGGATGTACAAGTAATCGAATGTCTAATTTTAAATGTTCTAGATCCATTGGCATTGGGGAAGAAATCAGTCCGTATGACATTAGGACATGCCACACATCTCCCACAGGGTTTACATCCCCAACTGGGCCTCATACTGTCTAAAAAGGTAATTGGACTATTTGTATAATGACTCATTACGAGACTGTCACCTAAGTTTCGAGATCTACGAAACGTAATATTTGGTGACTCCCCTATATATTTTGCTATAGTTGGATCCGCCAACAATAAGGGCCAAAATTTTTTTAGACTTTCACGCACCCCAGCCGTTTGTCCATGGTATGAAGTAATAAATCTTACTTGTCTAGATGGTGATGGTATTGTCTTTCCATATAGTAGTTTATCTCGAGGTGTATATCTGGCCCGGTTATAGGCTTTCTTAATGGAACGGTTGCTGTATCCTCTTTCCACAAATCTTTGTTTTAATTCTGCAGCCTGTTTTTCAAAATCTTCGTGGGTAGAACATATCCTACAGATACGAAGAAATTGACCCGTAGGAATAGATCTTATCATGGCCGGCGGATGTGAGGAGGATGCTTGAAGAAGAGAATTCACAGCTGTAGTTTTACGAAACAAATTGGTCTGTAAGTAATTATTCGTATCCTTGGACACCAATACATCCAGAAATTCTATCATGCTCCTATCATATTGATATGTTAGATGTATGTTCATCGAATTCCGGTTCAATTCAGCCATAAATAACTCAAGAGATTCAATAGAATCCTGCCAGATCAGAAATACATCATCAATGTACCGCACCCAAAAAGGGATGCGGTCCACTGATATGTATCGATCCGACAGAAAAAGGTCCCTCTCCCACAGCCCCAGGAAGAGATTAGCGTAGGCTGGTGCAAATGAAGCCCCCATGGCTGTACCCTGGAGCTGCAGGTAGAAGGACCCCTTAAATAGAAAAAAATTATGAGAAAGTGCAAATTGTAACAATTGGACCACAAATTCGTTGAACATCTTAGGATTGGTGGAGGTACCCAGAAAGTGCTTCACTGCTCCCACACCATCCACGTGACGAATATTGGTATAGAGGGACTCCACATCACAGGTGACCAATAAAGCTTTTTCATCAGTGTGGAGTCCATCTATTCTTTTCAAAAAGTCTCCAGTATCCTTAATGTATGTTGGTAACAATGCCACAAGGGGCTGTAATTGTGCATCTATATATCTATTGACTTTTTCCAAGTAGTTGCCCCTACCTGAGATTATTGGTCTCCCTGGTGGTATACTGTTGTTCTTATGTATTTTGGGTAACAGATATAGAGTGGAAATTAGCGGTTCCTCAACTATTAGTGTCGAATATACACCCTTAGTTATAATCCCTTCATCTTTTGCTTGCGATAACAATCTGTGGAGTTCACCCTGGAATTTGGAAAGCGGATTGTAGGTTAATTTTGAATAGCATACATTATTTTTTAATTGTTTAAATGCTTCTGCCTCGTACATCTTTTTTGGCCATACAACCAAATTGCCCCCCTTGTCTGCTGGCTTAAACACAACGTCCTTTATATTCTGTAGACGTTTTAAGCTCTGTCTTTCATTTACAGTCAAGTTACTGTTACGAATATATTTAGGTTTTTTGCCAAACTCTTGGCTCACCATTTGAACAAAGAGATCTATGTTAGGGCAAGCAGACAAGGGGGGAAACCTCCTAGATCGTTGTTTGATGGATGGAGGTATCTTACCTCCAGGCCCCAAATCATGCTCTGATGCCAAATCCTCAAGGTCGGCTAGCGCCTCTTGCTCCATCTCTGTGGGGAACAAATTGTAAACAGTCTCATTATGAAAGAATTTTTTGAAAATCAAATTCCTAGCAAATAAATGCAAGTCTTTTATAGCAGAGAATTCATCAAATTGTGCCACAGGGCAGAACATGAGGCCTTTATTAAGTATCGCCAATTCAGATGCATCAAATGAGTATGTACTCAAATTAATTACCTTTGAATTGGTAGTTCCACCTTCCCCCGATCCATATGTTCTTTTATTTGGCTGGAACCTTAGATTCCTTTTGCGTTTAGGTGTCATATTTGCCACGTTGGAACTATTTGCAGATGAATCGGAGAGGTCACTCACGGATGGATTTGATATTAGAGATGTACTTTTGATTGTGTCCAGTGGGATAGTCTTCCTCCATTTATATACATTCCCTGAGTTGAAATCCTTTAAGTCTCTCGCAAATTTAATTGTCTGGACCTCCTGTATATTTTTAACCCAACCGTCAATGAGTTTATCCATTTGAACAACAGTATTCTGGAATTGTTCATTTGGCAGTTCTAATTTCGCTGTGGCGTATGCTTGTTCCAATGATTCATCTACCTCCCCCAAGGTTTTAGTATTAAATTTAATTAGTAAATCCATGAATTTGTTTGATGTCTCATTGCAAACAGACTCCCATTGTTGTATAAATTCTGTATCATTGATTGGAAAAGAGGGTATGACTCTCACTCTCAGTCCTCTCGGTATCAATTTTTTCAGAACATAGCTCTCTAAGAAAGCCCTGTTCCACCACAGTTTCGTTCTCTTAAATAAGAGATTCCTAATCACATTTAAAAATGATTCATTTTGTATACCAATAAAACCAGTTGTAACAGTGTCACCATTGCCAAACGTAAGATTCACATGGCTTTGCCAAGAGATTTCTCTGGCTTTGAAGTCCATATTTAAGTACACGGCAAGACCTGTGCAAAACACAGTAGAATATACAAAAATTAATGTACTTAGTGCAAAGAGTGCATTATGTAGGTTTATAATAAACATTACTATTTATCTTATAACCATAGCTGCATTGGACCTGGTCAATTCGGAACACATACAGAATCCAAAACACAAAAGGAGAACAACCAAACAAAAATAGACCAAAAATAAACGGATACGTAAAAAACCTTTATTCAATCATGGTTTGGCCAAAGGTGGCACTACATAGAGAGGCACTCACATGAATCTGGTACATATAAATAAAGACAAGAGAATATCATATCCATATATGTATATCAGTGTAATAACTGGTCAAAAAGTGCATATACAGTCAAGCATAATGGTATATCCTGTATATCTAAAGTGCAAAGTGTATATTATAAATAGAAAAGTATATCTATATAGCTTTAAATAGTATAAATGTAAAAACCTTTAATAGGTCCACAATGTCATAGATAATGGAACAAAACTTTACCAGCACTAATAGGGGCAACACAGTAATGCATCATAATGTATTTGACCTTGTGGTCATATATAGTGATCCACTCCTATTCGCTGGCCACTCAAATAGAAATAACAAAATACCATGGGTAAAATTCCAACTACTAACTTGTCCAATAAAGCTCATACATAGATAACAGGGATTGTCTATAGCAAGCACATGTATATGTATATACTATACCAGAGCACGATGGCGCCTACCCCGACGCGCGTTTCGGTATCGCACCTTCGTCAGGGGGTAGGGCTATGTTCAGGAAGGGAGTTTAAAACTGTTATCGCAGCCAATAGGAAGAGGGAGGTGAAAAGTGTGACTCAGATGACACACACGCTGCTAAGGACTCAACGGAGGTACATCCGGTTTCGGCGTCACGTGCGCATCGCATCAGGTCACATGACCCGGTGACGTGCGCATCGTATAGACACCTGCACCGCGACCTCCGGATCCAGGGCAGCGCATGCGTGCTAGTCAGAGCAATTTAGAAGGCGGAAGTACACGTGCAGCCATCTTATTAGTGGGAAGACATATAATCTAGAAGGATAAATGGTACGTATATATCTATATCTATACAAAATAAACCATTGGTGAATAAGAAGCTATCTACTCTCTCAGCCAACACTTTGGACATGCACATGATCATATATTTATATATTTAAACATCCATAATTATATGGAGGACACACAGTGGAAAACGTTATATCCCAAACAAAGTATTCATGGATCAAATAAATCATATAAAAAGAGCTATCACCCAGACATCCTTTGTAGAGTGTGGGACAAAAATGTACACACATACCTCCGTCAAATTTTATCTCAGTTATTTCATTACACCTTTCCATCAATAAAGTATTGGTAAGTAACTGATATATATCGCACACATTCATGTCCCATAATTTTCTCCACTGGGGTGCAACCCGGGTAACGGACCAACAAAATATATCACATATAATGTTCGTAAGTAATTCACGTTCCATCAGGTGTCCATTTTGATGTTTCCACATTCAAATTGAGATACGTGTCTATGATTTAGATTTGTCCAGATGGCAGTACAGATCCAATGGTATTGTTGATATTATCTTGTTTATGATGTCATCTATGCTCAGAAAGCGAGCCTGTATAGATATAGCGTCATCACATCAAGTCTAATACTAGAGGCCATATATCGCTACCTTCTCCAATTCCAAGCTGCAAATAAAAAGGAATTAAAAACAACTAATAAAATTTATAATAAAAAACTAGCCCAACATAAAACTGGCAAAGTCATCATAGGAATGGAGCAAAACTAAGGTTTTCATTGAGATCGCGAGGACATATAGTATCGAGAGTCCAAATCCACTTGGCCTCAAGTCTTGCCAACCGGTTACTGATGTTGCCACCACGTTCGGTTGGCAATATCATATCAATCCCTCGTACTTGTAGCTTTGTAGCATCACAATCATGAAAATTTCTAAAATGTCTAGGTATCGTTTTCAACAGTGAGACATCGACAACTTCCTTAGCGGCAATAATGCCATTCACGTGTTCCCTGATGCGGACTTTAAGTTGCCGCGTTGTCAATCCAATGTATACTAATGAACAGGGGCACGTGGCATGGTATACTACCGCTTTGGATGTACAAGTAATCGAATGTCTAATTTTAAATGTTCTAGATCCATTGGCATTGGGGAAGAAATCAGTCCGTATGACATTAGGACATGCCACACATCTCCCACAGGGTTTACATCCCCAACTGGGCCTCATACTGTCTAAAAAGGTAATTGGACTATTTGTATAATGACTCATTACGAGACTGTCACCTAAGTTTCGAGATCTACGAAACGTAATATTTGGTGACTCCCCTATATATTTTGCTATAGTTGGATCCGCCAACAATAAGGGCCAAAATTTTTTTAGACTTTCACGCACCCCAGCCGTTTGTCCATGGTATGAAGTAATAAATCTTACTTGTCTAGATGGTGATGGTATTGTCTTTCCATATAGTAGTTTATCTCGAGGTGTATATCTGGCCCGGTTATAGGCTTTCTTAATGGAACGGTTGCTGTATCCTCTTTCCACAAATCTTTGTTTTAATTCTGCAGCCTGTTTTTCAAAATCTTCGTGGGTAGAACATATCCTACGGATACGAAGAAATTGACCCGTAGGAATAGATCTTATCATGGCCGGCGGATGTGAGGAGGATGCTTGAAGAAGAGAATTCACAGCTGTAGTTTTACGAAACAAATTGGTCTGTAAGTAATTATTCGTATCCTTGGACACCAATACATCCAGAAATTCTATCATGCTCCTATCATATTGATATGTTAGATGTATGTTCATCGAATTCCGGTTCAATTCAGCCATAAATAACTCAAGAGATTCAATAGAATCCTGCCAGATCAGAAATACATCATCAATGTACCGCACCCAAAAAGGGATGCGGTCCACTGATATGTATCGATCCGACAGAAAAAGGTCCCTCTCCCACAGCCCCAGGAAGAGATTAGCGTAGGCTGGTGCAAATGAAGCCCCCATGGCTGTACCCTGGAGCTGCAGGTAGAAGGACCCCTTAAATAGAAAAAAATTATGAGAAAGTGCAAATTGTAACAATTGGACCACAAATTCGTTGAACATCTTAGGATTGGTGGAGGTACCCAGAAAGTGCTTCACTGCTCCCACACCATCCACGTGACGAATATTGGTATAGAGGGACTCCACATCACAGGTGACCAATAAAGCTTTTTCATCAGTGTGGAGTCCATCTATTCTTTTCAAAAAGTCTCCAGTATCCTTAATGTATGTTGGTAACAATGCCACAAGGGGCTGTAATTGTGCATCTATATATCTATTGACTTTTTCCAAGTAGTTGCCCCTACCTGAGATTATTGGTCTCCCTGGTGGTATACTGTTGTTCTTATGTATTTTGGGTAACAGATATAGAGTGGAAATTAGCGGTTCCTCAACTATTAGTGTCGAATATACACCCTTAGTTATAATCCCTTCATCTTTTGCTTGCGATAACAATCTGTGGAGTTCACCCTGGAATTTGGAAAGCGGATTGTAGGTTAATTTTGAATAGCATACATTATTTTTTAATTGTTTAAATGCTTCTGCCTCGTACATCTTTTTTGGCCATACAACCAAATTGCCCCCCTTGTCTGCTGGCTTAAACACAACGTCCTTTATATTCTGTAGACGTTTTAAGCTCTGTCTTTCATTTACAGTCAAGTTACTGTTACGAATATATTTAGGTTTTTTGCCAAACTCTTGGCTCACCATTTGAACAAAGAGATCTATGTTAGGGCAAGCAGACAAGGGGGGAAACCTCCTAGATCGTTGTTTGATGGATGGAGGTATCTTACCTCCAGGCCCCAAATCATGCTCTGATGCCAAATCCTCAAGGTCGGCTAGCGCCTCTTGCTCCATCTCTGTGGGGAACAAATTGTAAACAGTCTCATTATGAAAGAATTTTTTGAAAATCAAATTCCTAGCAAATAAATGCAAGTCTTTTATAGCAGAGAATTCATCAAATTGTGCCACAGGGCAGAACATGAGGCCTTTATTAAGTATCGCCAATTCAGATGCATCAAATGAGTATGTACTCAAATTAATTACCTTTGAATTGGTAGTTCCACCTTCCCCCGATCCATATGTTCTTTTATTTGGCTGGAACCTTAGATTCCTTTTGCGTTTAGGTGTCATATTTGCCACGTTGGAACTATTTGCAGATGAATCGGAGAGGTCACTCACGGATGGATTTGATATTAGAGATGTACTTTTGATTGTGTCCAGTGGGATAGTCTTCCTCCATTTATATACATTCCCTGAGTTGAAATCCTTTAAGTCTCTCGCAAATTTAATTGTCTGGACCTCCTGTATATTTTTAACCCAACCGTCAATGAGTTTATCCATTTGAACAACAGTATTCTGGAATTGTTCATTTGGCAGTTCTAATTTCGCTGTGGCGTATGCTTGTTCCAATGATTCATCTACCTCCCCCAAGGTTTTAGTATTAAATTTAATTAGTAAATCCATGAATTTGTTTGATGTCTCATTGCAAACAGACTCCCATTGTTGTATAAATTCTGTATCATTGATTGGAAAAGAGGGTATGACTCTCACTCTCAGTCCTCTCGGTATCAATTTTTTCAGAACATAGCTCTCTAAGAAAGCCCTGTTCCACCACAGTTTCGTTCTCTTAAATAAGAGATTCCTAATCACATTTAAAAATGATTCATTTTGTATACCAATAAAACCAGTTGTAACAGTGTCACCATTGCCAAACGTAAGATTCACATGGCTTTGCCAAGAGATTTCTCTGGCTTTGAAGTCCATATTTAAGTACACGGCAAGACCTGTGCAAAACACAGTAGAATATACAAAAATTAATGTACTTAGTGCAAAGAGTGCATTATGTAGGTTTATAATAAACATTACTATTTATCTTATAACCATATCTGCATTGGACCTGGTCAATTCGGAACACATACACAATCCAAAACACAAAAGGAGAACAACCGAACAAAAATAGACCAAAAATAAACGGATACGTAAAAAACCTTTATTCAATCATGGTTTGGCCAAAGGTGGCACTACATAGAGAGGCACTCACATGAATCTGGTACATATAAATAAAGACAAGAGAATATCATATCCATATATGTATATCAGTGTAATAACTGGTCAAAAAGTTAATATACAGTCAAGCATAATGGTATATCCTGTATATCTAAAGTGCAAAGTGTATATTATAAATAGAAAAGTATATCTATATAGCTTTAAATAGTATAAATGTAAAAACCTTTAATAGGTCCACAATGTCATAGATAATGGAACAAAACTTTACCAGCACTAATAGGGGCAACACAGTAATGCATCATAATGTATTTGACCTTGTGGTCATATATAGTGATCCACTCCTATTCGCTGGCCACTCAAATAGAAATAACAAAATACCATGGGTAAAATTCCAACTACTAACTTGTCCAATAAAGCTCATACATAGATAACAGGGATTGTCTATAGCAAGCACATGTATATGTATATACTATACCAGAGCACGATGGCGCCTACCCCGACGCGCGTTTCGGTATCGCACCTTCGTCAGGGGGTAGGGCTATGTTCAGGAAGGGAGTTTAAAACTGTTATCGCAGCCAATAGGAAGAGGGAGGTGAAAAGTGTGACTCAGATGACACACACGCTGCTAAGGACTCAACGGAGGTACATCCGGTTTCGGCGTCACGTGCGCATCGCATCAGGTCACATGACCCGGTGACGTGCGCATCGTATAGACACCTGCACCGCGACCTCCGGATCCAGGGCAGCGCATGCGTGCTAGTCAGAGCAATTTAGAAGGCGGAAGTACACGTGCAGCCATCTTATTAGTGGGAAGACATATAATCTAGAAGGATAAATGGTACGTATATATCTATATCTATACAAAATAAACCATTGGTGAATAAGAAGCTATCTACTCTCTCAGCCAACACTTTGGACATGCACATGATCATATATTTATATATTTAAACATCCATAATTATATGGAGGACACACAGTGGAAAACGTTATATCCCAAACAAAGTATTCATGGATCAAATAAATCATATAAAAAGAGCTATCACCCAGACATCCTTTGTAGAGTGTGGGACAAAAATGTACACACATACCTCCGTCAAATTTTATCTCAGTTATTTCATTACACCTTTCCATCAATAAAGTATTGGTAAGTAACTGATATATATCGCACACATTCATGTCCCATAATTTTCTCCACTGGGGTGCAACCCGGGTAACGGACCAACAAAATATATCACATATAATGTTCGTAAGTAATTCACGTTCCATCAGGTGTCCATTTTGATGTTTCCACATTCAAATTGAGATACGTGTCTATGATTTAGATTTGTCCAGATGGCAGTACAGATCCAATGGTATTGTTGATATTATCTTGTTTATGATGTCATCTATGCTCAGAAAGCGAGCCTGTATAGATATAGCGTCATCACATCAAGTCTAATACTAGAGGCCATATATCGCTACCTTCTCCAATTCCAAGCTGCAAATAAAAAGGAATTAAAAACAACTAATAAAATTTATAATAAAAAACTAGCCCAACATAAAACTGGCAAAGTCATCATAGGAATGGAGCAAAACTAAGGTTTTCATTGAGACCGCGAGGACATATAGTATCGAGAGTCCAAATCCACTTGGCCTCAAGTCTTGCCAACCGGTTACTGATGTTGCCACCACGTTCGGTTGGCAATATCATATCAATCCCTCGTACTTGTAGCTTTGTAGCATCACAATCATGAAAATTTCTAAAATGTCTAGGTATCGTTTTCAACAGTGAGACATCGACAACTTCCTTAGCGGCAATAATGCCATTCACGTGTTCCCTGATGCGGACTTTAAGTTGCCGCGTTGTCAATCCAATGTATACTAATGAACAGGGGCACGTGGCATGGTATACTACCGCTTTGGATGTACAAGTAATCGAATGTCTAATTTTAAATGTTCTAGATCCATTGGCATTGGGGAAGAAATCAGTCCGTATGACATTAGGACATGCCACACATCTCCCACAGGGTTTACATCCCCAACTGGGCCTCATACTGTCTAAAAAGGTAATTGGACTATTTGTATAATGACTCATTACGAGACTGTCACCTAAGTTTCGAGATCTACGAAACGTAATATTTGGTGACTCCCCTATATATTTTGCTATAGTTGGATCCGCCAACAATAAGGGCCAAAATTTTTTTAGACTTTCACGCACCCCAGCCGTTTGTCCATGGTATGAAGTAATAAATCTTACTTGTCTAGATGGTGATGGTATTGTCTTTCCATATAGTAGTTTATCTCGAGGTGTATATCTGGCCCGGTTATAGGCTTTCTTAATGGAACGGTTGCTGTATCCTCTTTCCACAAATCTTTGTTTTAATTCTGCAGCCTGTTTTTCAAAATCTTCGTGGGTAGAACATATCCTACGGATACGAAGAAATTGACCCGTAGGAATAGATCTTATCATGGCCGGCGGATGTGAGGAGGATGCTTGAAGAAGAGAATTCACAGCTGTAGTTTTACGAAACAAATTGGTCTGTAAGTAATTATTCGTATCCTTGGACACCAATACATCCAGAAATTCTATCATGCTCCTATCATATTGATATGTTAGATGTATGTTCATCGAATTCCGGTTCAATTCAGCCATAAATAACTCAAGAGATTCAATAGAATCCTGCCAGATCAGAAATACATCATCAATGTACCGCACCCAAAAAGGGATGCGGTCCACTGATATGTATCGATCCGACAGAAAAAGGTCCCTCTCCCACAGCCCCAGGAAGAGATTAGCGTAGGCTGGTGCAAATGAAGCCCCCATGGCTGTACCCTGGAGCTGCAGGTAGAAGGACCCCTTAAATAGAAAAAAATTATGAGAAAGTGCAAATTGTAACAATTGGACCACAAATTCGTTGAACATCTTAGGATTGGTGGAGGTACCCAGAAAGTGCTTCACTGCTCCCACACCATCCACGTGACGAATATTGGTATAGAGGGACTCCACATCACAGGTGACCAATAAAGCTTTTTCATCAGTGTGGAGTCCATCTATTCTTTTCAAAAAGTCTCCAGTATCCTTAATGTATGTTGGTAACAATGCCACAAGGGGCTGTAATTGTGCATCTATATATCTATTGACTTTTTCCAAGTAGTTGCCCCTACCTGAGATTATTGGTCTCCCTGGTGGTATACTGTTGTTCTTATGTATTTTGGGTAACAGATATAGAGTGGAAATTAGCGGTTCCTCAACTATTAGTGTCGAATATACACCCTTAGTTATAATCCCTTCATCTTTTGCTTGCGATAACAATCTGTGGAGTTCACCCTGGAATTTGGAAAGCGGATTGTAGGTTAATTTTGAATAGCATACATTATTTTTTAATTGTTTAAATGCTTCTGCCTCGTACATCTTTTTTGGCCATACAACCAAATTGCCCCCCTTGTCTGCTGGCTTAAACACAACGTCCTTTATATTCTGTAGACGTTTTAAGCTCTGTCTTTCATTTACAGTCAAGTTACTGTTACGAATATATTTAGGTATTTTGCCAAACTCTTGGCTCACCATTTGAACAAAGAGATCTATGTTAGGGCAAGCAGACAAGGGGGGAAACCTCCTAGATCGTTGTTTGATGGATGGAGGTATCTTACCTCCAGGCCCCAAATCATGCTCTGATGCCAAATCCTCAAGGTCGGCTAGCGCCTCTTGCTCCATCTCTGTGGGGAACAAATTGTAAACAGTCTCATTATGAAAGAATTTTTTGAAAATCAAATTCCTAGCAAATAAATGCAAGTCTTTTATAGCAGAGAATTCATCAAATTGTGCCACAGGGCAGAACATGAGGCCTTTATTAAGTATCGCCAATTCAGATGCATCAAATGAGTATGTACTCAAATTAATTACCTTTGAATTGGTAGTTCCACCTTCCCCCGATCCATATGTTCTTTTATTTGGCTGGAACCTTAGATTCCTTTTGCGTTTAGGTGTCATATTTGCCACGTTGGAACTATTTGCAGATGAATCGGAGAGGTCACTCACGGATGGATTTGATATTAGAGATGTACTTTTGATTGTGTCCAGTGGGATAGTCTTCCTCCATTTATATACATTCCCTGAGTTGAAATCCTTTAAGTCTCTCGCAAATTTAATTGTCTGGACCTCCTGTATATTTTTAACCCAACCGTCAATGAGTTTATCCATTTGAACAACAGTATTCTGGAATTGTTCATTTGGCAGTTCTAATTTCGCTGTGGCGTATGCTTGTTCCAATGATTCATCTACCTCCCCCAAGGTTTTAGTATTACATTTAATTAGTAAATCCATGAATTTGTTTGATGTCTCATTGCAAACAGACTCCCATTGTTGTATAAATTCTGTATCATTGATTGGAAAAGAGGGTATGACTCTCACTCTCAGTCCTCTCGGTATCAATTTTTTCAGAACATAGCTCTCTAAGAAAGCCCTGTTCCACCACAGTTTCGTTCTCTTAAATAAGAGATTCCTAATCACATTTAAAAATGATTCATTTTGTATACCAATAAAACCAGTTGTAACAGTGTCACCATTGCCAAACGTAAGATTCACATGGCTTTGCCAAGAGATTTCTCTGGCTTTGAAGTCCATATTTAAGTACACGGCAAGACCTGTGCAAAACACAGTAGAATATACAAAAATTAATGTACTTAGTGCAAAGAGTGCATTATGTAGGTTTATAATAAACATTACTATTTATCTTATAACCATATCTGCATTGGACCTGGTCAATTCGGAACACATACACAATCCAAAACACAAAAGGAGAACAACCGAACAAAAATAGACCAAAAATAAACGGATACGTAAAAAACCTTTATTCAATCATGGTTTGGCCAAAGGTGGCACTACATAGAGAGGCACTCACATGAATCTGGTACATATAAATAAAGACAAGAGAATATCATATCCATATATGTATATCAGTGTAATAACTGGTCAAAAAGTTAATATACAGTCAAGCATAATGGTATATCCTGTATATCTAAAGTGCAAAGTGTATATTATAAATAGAAAAGTATATCTATATAGCTTTAAATAGTATAAATGTAAAAACCTTTAATAGGTCCACAATGTCATAGATAATGGAACAAAACTTTACCAGCACTAATAGGGGCAACACAGTAATGCATCATAATGTATTTGACCTTGTGGTCATATATAGTGATCCACTCCTATTCGCTGGCCACTCAAATAGAAATAACAAAATACCATGGGTAAAATTCCAACTACTAACTTGTCCAATAAAGCTCATACATAGATAACAGGGATTGTCTATAGCAAGCACATGTATATGTATATACTATACCAGAGCACGATGGCGCCTACCCCGACGCGCGTTTCGGTATCGCACCTTCGTCAGGGGGTAGGGCTATGTTCAGGAAGGGAGTTTAAAACTGTTATCGCAGCCAATAGGAAGAGGGAGGTGAAAAGTGTGACTCAGATGACACACACGCTGCTAAGGACTCAACGGAGGTACATCCGGTTTCGGCGTCACGTGCGCATCGCATCAGGTCACATGACCCGGTGACGTGCGCATCGTATAGACACCTGCACCGCGACCTCCGGATCCAGGGCAGCGCATGCGTGCTAGTCAGAGCAATTTAGAAGGCGGAAGTACACGTGCAGCCATCTTATTAGTGGGAAGACATATAATCTAGAAGGATAAATGGTACGTATATATCTATATCTATACAAAATAAACCATTGGTGAATAAGAAGCTATCTACTCTCTCAGCCAACACTTTGGACATGCACATGATCATATATTTATATATTTAAACATCCATAATTATATGGAGGACACACAGTGGAAAACGTTATATCCCAAACAAAGTATTCATGGATCAAATAAATCATATAAAAAGAGCTATCACCCAGACATCCTTTGTAGAGTGTGGGACAAAAATGTACACACATACCTCCGTCAAATTTTATCTCAGTTATTTCATTACACCTTTCCATCAATAAAGTATTGGTAAGTAACTGATATATATCGCACACATTCATGTCCCATAATTTTCTCCACTGGGGTGCAACCCGGGTAACGGACCAACAAAATATATCACATATAATGTTCGTAAGTAATTCACGTTCCATCAGGTGTCCATTTTGATGTTTCCACATTCAAATTGAGATACGTGTCTATGATTTAGATTTGTCCAGATGGCAGTACAAATCCAATGGTATTGTTGATATTATCTTGTTTATGATGTCATCTATGCTCAGAAAGCGAGCCTGTATAGATATAGCGTCATCACATCAAGTCTAATACTAGAGGCCATATATCGCTACCTTCTCCAATTCCAAGCTGCAAATAAAAAGGAATTAAAAACAACTAATAAAATTTATAATAAAAAACTAGCCCAACATAAAACTGGCAAAGTCATCATAGGAATGGAGCAAAACTAAGGTTTTCATTGAGACCGCGAGGACATATAGTATCGAGAGTCCAAATCCACTTGGCCTCAAGTCTTGCTAACCGGTTACTGATGTTGCCACCACGTTCGGTTGGCAATATCATATCAATCCCTCGTACTTGTAGCTTTGCAGCATCACAATCATGAAAATTTCTAAAATGTCTAGGTATCGTTTTCAACAGTGAGACATCGACAACTTCCTTAGCGGCAATAATGCCATTCACGTGTTCCCTGATGCGGACTTTAAGTTGCCGCGTTGTCAATCCAATGTATACTAATGAACAGGGGCACGTGGCATGGTATACTACCGCTTTGGATGTACAAGTAATCGAATGTCTAATTTTAAATGTTCTAGATCCATTGGCATTGGGGAAGAAATCAGTCCGTATGACATTAGGACATGCCACACATCTCCCACAGGGTTTACATCCCCAACTGGGCCTCATACTGTCTAAAAAGGTAATTGGACTATTTGTATAATGACTCATTACGAGACTGTCACCTAAGTTTCGAGATCTACGAAACGTAATATTTGGTGACTCCCCTATATATTTTGCTATAGTTGGATCCGCCAACAATAAGGGCCAAAATTTTTTTAGACTTTCACGCACCCCAGCCGTTTGTCCATGGTATGAAGTAATAAATCTTACTTGTCTAGATGGTGATGGTATTGTCTTTCCATATAGTAGTTTATCTCGAGGTGTATATCTGGCCCGGTTATAGGCTTTCTTAATGGAACGGTTGCTGTATCCTCTTTCCACAAATCTTTGTTTTAATTCTGCAGCCTGTTTTTCAAAATCTTCGTGGGTAGAACATATCCTACGGATACGAAGAAATTGACCCGTAGGAATAGATCTTATCATGGCCGGCGGATGTGAGGAGGATGCTTGAAGAAGAGAATTCACAGCTGTAGTTTTACGAAACAAATTGGTCTGTAAGTAATTATTCGTATCCTTGGACACCAATACATCCAGAAATTCTATCATGCTCCTATCATATTGATATGTTAGATGTATGTTCATCGAATTCCGGTTCAATTCAGCCATAAATAACTCAAGAGATTCAATAGAATCCTGCCAGATCAGAAATACATCATCAATGTACCGCACCCAAAAAGGGATGCGGTCCACTGATATGTATCGATCCGACAGAAAAAGGTCCCTCTCCCACAGCCCCAGGAAGAGATTAGCGTAGGCTGGTGCAAATGAAGCCCCCATGGCTGTACCCTGGAGCTGCAGGTAGAAGGACCCCTTAAATAGAAAAAAATTATGAGAAAGTGCAAATTGTAACAATTGGACCACAAATTCGTTGAACATCTTAGGATTGGTGGAGGTACCCAGAAAGTGCTTCACTGCTCCCACACCATCCACGTGACGAATATTGGTATAGAGGGACTCCACATCACAGGTGACCAATAAAGCTTTTTCATCAGTGTGGAGTCCATCTATTCTTTTCAAAAAGTCTCCAGTATCCTTAATGTATGTTGGTAACAATGCCACAAGGGGCTGTAATTGTGCATCTATATATCTATTAACTTTTTCCAAGTAGTTGCCCCTACCTGAGATTATTGGTCTCCCTGGTGGTATACTGTTGTTCTTATGTATTTTGGGTAACAGATATAGAGTGGAAATTAGCGGTTCCTCAACTATTAGTGTCGAATATACACCCTTAGTTATAATCCCTTCATCTTTTGCTTGCGATAACAATCTGTGGAGTTCACCCTGGAATTTGGAAAGCGGATTGTAGGTTAATTTTGAATAGCATACATTATTTTTTAATTGTTTAAATGCTTCTGCCTCGTACATCTTTTTTGGCCATACAACCAAATTGCCCCCCTTGTCTGCTGGCTTAAACACAACGTCCTTTATATTCTGTAGACGTTTTAAGCTCTGTCTTTCATTTACAGTCAAGTTACTGTTACGAATATATTTAGGTATTTTGCCAAACTCTTGGCTCACCATTTGAACAAAGAGATCTATGTTAGGGCAAGCAGACAAGGGGGGAAACCTCCTAGATCGTTGTTTGATGGATGGAGGTATCTTACCTCCAGGCCCCAAATCATGCTCTGATGCCAAATCCTCAAGGTCGGCTAGCGCCTCTTGCTCCATCTCTGTGGGGAACAAATTGTAAACAGTCTCATTATGAAAGAATTTTTTGAAAATCAAATTCCTAGCAAATAAATGCAAGTCTTTTATAGCAGAGAATTCATCAAATTGTGCCACAGGGCAGAACATGAGGCCTTTATTAAGTATCGCCAATTCAGATGCATCAAATGAGTATGTACTCAAATTAATTACCTTTGAATTGGTAGTTCCACCTTCCCCCGATCCATATGTTCTTTTATTTGGCTGGAACCTTAGATTCCTTTTGCGTTTAGGTGTCATATTTGCCACGTTGGAACTATTTGCAGATGAATCGGAGAGGTCACTCACGGATGGATTTGATATTAGAGATGTACTTTTGATTGTGTCCAGTGGGATAGTCTTCCTCCATTTATATACATTCCCTGAGTTGAAATCCTTTAAGTCTCTCGCAAATTTAATTGTCTGGACCTCCTGTATATTTTTAACCCAACCGTCAATGAGTTTATCCATTTGAACAACAGTATTCTGGAATTGTTCATTTGGTAGTTCTAATTTCGCTGTGGCGTATGCTTGTTCCAATGATTCATCTACCTCCCCCAAGGTTTTAGTATTAAATTTAATTAGTAAATCCATGAATTTGTTTGATGTCTCATTGCAAACAGACTCCCATTGTTGTATAAATTCTGTATCATTGATTGGAAAAGAGGGTATGACTCTCACTCTCAGTCCTCTCGGTATCAATTTTTTCAGAACATAGCTCTCTAAGAAAGCCCTGTTCCACCACAGTTTCGTTCTCTTAAATAAGAGATTCCTAATCACATTTAAAAATGATTCATTTTGTATACCAATAAAACCAGTTGTAACAGTGTCACCATTGCCAAACGTAAGATTCACATGGCTTTGCCAAGAGATTTCTCTGGCTTTGAAGTCCATATTTAAGTACACGGCAAGACCTGTGCAAAACACAGTAGAATATACAAAAATTAATGTACTTAGTGCAAAGAGTGCATTATGTAGGTTTATAATAAACATTACTATTTATCTTATAACCATATCTGCATTGGACCTGGTCAATTCGGAACACATACACAATCCAAAACACAAAAGGAGAACAACCGAACAAAAATAGACCAAAAATAAACGGATACGTAAAAAACCTTTATTCAATCATGGTTTGGCCAAAGGTGGCACTACATAGAGAGGCACTCACATGAATCTGGTACATATAAATAAAGACAAGAGAATATCATATCCATATATGTATATCAGTGTAATAACTGGTCAAAAAGTGCATATACAGTCAAGCATAATGGTATATCCTGTATATCTAAAGTGCAAAGTGTATATTATAAATAGAAAAGTATATCTATATAGCTTTAAATAGTATAAATGTAAAAACCTTTAATAGGTCCACAATGTCATAGATAATGGAACAAAACTTTACCAGCACTAATAGGGGCAACACAGTAATGCATCATAATGTATTTGACCTTGTGGTCATATATAGTGATCCACTCCTATTCGCTGGCCACTCAAATAGAAATAACAAAATACCATGGGTAAAATTCCAACTACTAACTTGTCCAATAAAGCTCATACATAGATAACAGGGATTGTCTATAGCAAGCACATGTATATGTATATACTATACCAGAGCACGATGGCGCCTACCCCGACGCGCGTTTCGGTATCGCACCTTCGTCAGGGGGTAGGGCTATGTTCAGGAAGGGAGTTTAAAACTGTTATCGCAGCCAATAGGAAGAGGGAGGTGAAAAGTGTGACTCAGATGACACACACGCTGCTAAGGACTCAACGGAGGTACATCCGGTTTCGGCGTCACGTGCGCATCGCATCAGGTCACATGACCCGGTGACGTGCGCATCGTATAGACACCTGCACCGCGACCTCCGGATCCAGGGCAGCGCATGCGTGCTAGTCAGAGCAATTTAGAAGGCGGAAGTACACGTGCAGCCATCTTATTAGTGGGAAGACATATAATCTAGAAGGATAAATGGTACGTATATATCTATATCTATACAAAATAAACCATTGGTGAATAAGAAGCTATCTACTCTCTCAGCCAACACTTTGGACATGCACATGATCATATATTTATATATTTAAACATCCATAATTATATGGAGGACACACAGTGGAAAACGTTATATCCCAAACAAAGTATTCATGGATCAAATAAATCATATAAAAAGAGCTATCACCCAGACATCCTTTGTAGAGTGTGGGACAAAAATGTACACACATACCTCCGTCAAATTTTATCTCAGTTATTTCATTACACCTTTCCATCAATAAAGTATTGGTAAGTAACTGATATATATCGCACACATTCATGTCCCATAATTTTCTCCACTGGGGTGCAACCCGGGTAACGGACCAACAAAATATATCACATATAATGTTCGTAAGTAATTCACGTTCCATCAGGTGTCCATTTTGATGTTTCCACATTCAAATTGAGATACGTGTCTATGATTTAGATTTGTCCAGATGGCAGTACAGATCCAATGGTATTGTTGATATTATCTTGTTTATGATGTCATCTATGCTCAGAAAGCGAGCCTGTATAGATATAGCGTCATCACATCAAGTCTAATACTAGAGGCCATATATCGCTACCTTCTCCAATTCCAAGCTGCAAATAAAAAGGAATTAAAAACAACTAATAAAATTTATAATAAAAAACTAGCCCAACATAAAACTGGCAAAGTCATCATAGGAATGGAGCAAAACTAAGGTTTTCATTGAGACCGCGAGGACATATAGTATCGAGAGTCCAAATCCACTTGGCCTCAAGTCTTGCCAACCGGTTACTGATGTTGCCACCACGTTCGGTTGGCAATATCATATCAATCCCTCGTACTTGTAGCTTTGTAGCATCACAATCATGAAAATTTCTAAAATGTCTAGGTATCGTTTTCAACAGTGAGACATCGACAACTTCCTTAGCGGCAATAATGCCATTCACGTGTTCCCTGATGCGGACTTTAAGTTGCCGCGTTGTCAATCCAATGTATACTAATGAACAGGGGCACGTGGCATGGTATACTACCGCTTTGGATGTACAAGTAATCGAATGTCTAATTTTAAATGTTCTAGATCCATTGGCATTGGGGAAGAAATCAGTCCGTATGACATTAGGACATGCCACACATCTCCCACAGGGTTTACATCCCCAACTGGGCCTCATACTGTCTAAAAAGGTAATTGGACTATTTGTATAATGACTCATTACGAGACTGTCACCTAAGTTTCGAGATCTACGAAACGTAATATTTGGTGACTCCCCTATATATTTTGCTATAGTTGGATCCGCCAACAATAAGGGCCAAAATTTTTTTAGACTTTCACGCACCCCAGCTGTTTGTCCATGGTATGAAGTAATAAATCTTACTTGTCTAGATGGTGATGGTATTGTCTTTCCATATAGTAGTTTATCTCGAGGTGTATATCTGGCCCGGTTATAGGCTTTCTTAATGGAACGGTTGCTGTATCCTCTTTCCACAAATCTTTGTTTTAATTCTGCAGCCTGTTTTTCAAAATCTTCGTGGGTAGAACATATCCTACGGATACGAAGAAATTGACCCGTAGGAATAGATCTTATCATGGCCGGCGGATGTGAGGAGGATGCTTGAAGAAGAGAATTCACAGCTGTAGTTTTACGAAACAAATTGGTCTGTAAGTAATTATTCGTATCCTTGGACACCAATACATCCAGAAATTCTATCATGCTCCTATCATATTGATATGTTAGATGTATGTTCATCGAATTCCGGTTCAATTCAGCCATAAATAACTCAAGAGATTCAATAGAATCCTGCCAGATCAGAAATACATCATCAATGTACCGCACCCAAAAAGGGATGCGGTCCACTGATATGTATCGATCCGACAGAAAAAGGTCCCTCTCCCACAGCCCCAGGAAGAGATTAGCGTAGGCTGGTGCAAATGAAGCCCCCATGGCTGTACCCTGGAGCTGCAGGTAGAAGGACCCCTTAAATAGAAAAAAATTATGAGAAAGTGCAAATTGTAACAATTGGACCACAAATTCGTTGAACATCTTAGGATTGGTGGAGGTACCCAGAAAGTGCTTCACTGCTCCCACACCATCCACGTGACGAATATTGGTATAGAGGGACTCCACATCACAGGTGACCAATAAAGCTTTTTCATCAGTGTGGAGTCCATCTATTCTTTTCAAAAAGTCTCCAGTATCCTTAATGTATGTTGGTAACAATGCCACAAGGGGCTGTAATTGTGCATCTATATATCTATTGACTTTTTCCAAGTAGTTGCCCCTACCTGAGATTATTGGTCTCCCTGGTGGTATACTGTTGTTCTTATGTATTTTGGGTAACAGATATAGAGTGGAAATTAGCGGTTCCTCAACTATTAGTGTCGAATATACACCCTTAGTTATAATCCCTTCATCTTTTGCTTGCGATAACAATCTGTGGAGTTCACCCTGGAATTTGGAAAGCGGATTGTAGGTTAATTTTGAATAGCATACATTATTTTTTAATTGTTTAAATGCTTCTGCCTCGTACATCTTTTTTGGCCATACAACCAAATTGCCCCCCTTGTCTGCTGGCTTAAACACAACGTCCTTTATATTCTGTAGACGTTTTAAGCTCTGTCTTTCATTTACAGTCAAGTTACCGTTACGAATATATTTAGGTATTTTGCCAAACTCTTGGCTCACCATTTGAACAAAGAGATCTATGTTAGGGCAAGCAGACAAGGGGGGAAACCTCCTAGATCGTTGTTTGATGGATGGAGGTATCTTACCTCCAGGCCCCAAATCATGCTCTGATGCCAAATCCTCAAGGTCGGCTAGCGCCTCTTGCTCCATCTCTGTGGGGAACAAATTGTAAACAGTCTCATTATGAAAGAATTTTTTGAAAATCAAATTCCTAGCAAATAAATGCAAGTCTTTTATAGCAGAGAATTCATCAAATTGTGCCACAGGGCAGAACATGAGGCCTTTATTAAGTATCGCCAATTCAGATGCATCAAATGAGTATGTACTCAAATTAATTACCTTTGAATTGGTAGTTCCACCTTCCCCCGATCCATATGTTCTTTTATTTGGCTGGAACCTTAGATTCCTTTTGCGTTTAGGTGTCATATTTGCCACGTTGGAACTATTTGCAGATGAATCGGAGAGGTCACTCACGGATGGATTTGATATTAGAGATGTACTTTTGATTGTGTCCAGTGGGATAGTCTTCCTCCATTTATATACATTCCCTGAGTTGAAATCCTTTAAGTCTCTCGCAAATTTAATTGTCTGGACCTCCTGTATATTTTTAACCCAACCGTCAATGAGTTTATCCATTTGAACAACAGTATTCTGGAATTGTTCATTTGGTAGTTCTAATTTCGCTGTGGCGTATGCTTGTTCCAATGATTCATCTACCTCCCCCAAGGTTTTAGTATTAAATTTAATTAGTAAATCCATGAATTTGTTTGATGTCTCATTGCAAACAGACTCCCATTGTTGTATAAATTCTGTATCATTGATTGGAAAAGAGGGTATGACTCTCACTCTCAGTCCTCTCGGTATCAATTTTTTCAGAACATAGCTCTCTAAGAAAGCCCTGTTCCACCACAGTTTCGTTCTCTTAAATAAGAGATTCCTAATCACATTTAAAAATGATTCATTTTGTATACCAATAAAACCAGTTGTAACAGTGTCACCATTGCCAAACGTAAGATTCACATGGCTTTGCCAAGAGATTTCTCTGGCTTTGAAGTCCATATTTAAGTACACGGCAAGACCTGTGCAAAACACAGTAGAATATACAAAAATTAATGTACTTAGTGCAAAGAGTGCATTATGTAGGTTTATAATAAACATTACTATTTATCTTATAACCATATCTGCATTGGACCTGGTCAATTCGGAACACATACACAATCCAAAACACAAAAGGAGAACAACCGAACAAAAATAGACCAAAAATAAACGGATACGTAAAAAACCTTTATTCAATCATGGTTTGGCCAAAGGTGGCACTACATAGAGAGGCACTCACATGAATCTGGTACATATAAATAAAGACAAGAGAATATCATATCCATATATGTATATCAGTGTAATAACTGGTCAAAAAGTGCATATACAGTCAAGCATAATGGTATATCCTGTATATCTAAAGTGCAAAGTGTATATTATAAATAGAAAAGTATATCTATATAGCTTTAAATAGTATAAATGTAAAAACCTTTAATAGGTCCACAATGTCATAGATAATGGAACAAAACTTTACCAGCACTAATAGGGGCAACACAGTAATGCATCATAATGTATTTGACCTTGTGGTCATATATAGTGATCCACTCCTATTCGCTGGCCACTCAAATAGAAATAACAAAATACCATGGGTAAAATTCCAACTACTAACTTGTCCAATAAAGCTCATACATAGATAACAGGGATTGTCTATAGCAAGCACATGTATATGTATATACTATACCAGAGCACGATGGCGCCTACCCCGACGCGCGTTTCGGTATCGCACCTTCGTCAGGGGGTAGGGCTATGTTCAGGAAGGGAGTTTAAAACTGTTATCGCAGCCAATAGGAAGAGGGAGGTGAAAAGTGTGACTCAGATGACACACACGCTGCTAAGGACTCAACGGAGGTACATCCGGTTTCGGCGTCACGTGCGCATCGCATCAGGTCACATGACCCGGTGACGTGCGCATCGTATAGACACCTGCACCGCGACCTCCGGATCCAGGGCAGCGCATGCGTGCTAGTCAGAGCAATTTAGAAGGCGGAAGTACACGTGCAGCCATCTTATTAGTGGGAAGACATATAATCTAGAAGGATAAATGGTACGTATATATCTATATCTATACAAAATAAACCATTGGTGAATAAGAAGCTATCTACTCTCTCAGCCAACACTTTGGACATGCACATGATCATATATTTATATATTTAAACATCCATAATTATATGGAGGACACACAGTGGAAAACGTTATATCCCAAACAAAGTATTCATGGATCAAATAAATCATATAAAAAGAGCTATCACCCAGACATCCTTTGTAGAGTGTGGGACAAAAATGTACACACATACCTCCGTCAAATTTTATCTCAGTTATTTCATTACACCTTTCCATCAATAAAGTATTGGTAAGTAACTGATATATATCGCACACATTCATGTCCCATAATTTTCTCCACTGGGGTGCAACCCGGGTAACGGACCAACAAAATATATCACATATAATGTTCGTAAGTAATTCACGTTCCATCAGGTGTCCATTTTGATGTTTCCACATTCAAATTGAGATACGTGTCTATGATTTAGATTTGTCCAGATGGCAGTACAGATCCAATGGTATTGTTGATATTATCTTGTTTATGATGTCATCTATGCTCAGAAAGCGAGCCTGTATAGATATAGCGTCATCACATCAAGTCTAATACTAGAGGCCATATATCGCTACCTTCTCCAATTCCAAGCTGCAAATAAAAAGGAATTAAAAACAACTAATAAAATTTATAATAAAAAACTAGCCCAACATAAAACTGGCAAAGTCATCATAGGAATGGAGCAAAACTAAGGTTTTCATTGAGACCGCGAGGACATATAGTATCGAGAGTCCAAATCCACTTGGCCTCAAGTCTTGCCAACCGGTTACTGATGTTGCCACCACGTTCGGTTGGCAATATCATATCAATCCCTCGTACTTGTAGCTTTGTAGCATCACAATCATGAAAATTTCTAAAATGTCTAGGTATCGTTTTCAACAGTGAGACATCGACAACTTCCTTAGCGGCAATAATGCCATTCACGTGTTCCCTGATGCGGACTTTAAGTTGCCGCGTTGTCAATCCAATGTATACTAATGAACAGGGGCACGTGGCATGGTATACTACCGCTTTGGATGTACAAGTAATCGAATGTCTAATTTTAAATGTTCTAGATCCATTGGCATTGGGGAAGAAATCAGTCCGTATGACATTAGGACATGCCACACATCTCCCACAGGGTTTACATCCCCAACTGGGCCTCATACTGTCTAAAAAGGTAATTGGACTATTTGTATAATGACTCATTACGAGACTGTCACCTAAGTTTCGAGATCTACGAAACGTAATATTTGGTGACTCCCCTATATATTTTGCTATAGTTGGATCCGCCAACAATAAGGGCCAAAATTTTTTTAGACTTTCACGCACCCCAGCTGTTTGTCCATGGTATGAAGTAATAAATCTTACTTGTCTAGATGGTGATGGTATTGTCTTTCCATATAGTAGTTTATCTCGAGGTGTATATCTGGCCCGGTTATAGGCTTTCTTAATGGAACGGTTGCTGTATCCTCTTTCCACAAATCTTTGTTTTAATTCTGCAGCCTGTTTTTCAAAATCTTCGTGGGTAGAACATATCCTACGGATACGAAGAAATTGACCCGTAGGAATAGATCTTATCATGGCCGGCGGATGTGAGGAGGATGCTTGAAGAAGAGAATTCACAGCTGTAGTTTTACGAAACAAATTGGTCTGTAAGTAATTATTCGTATCCTTGGACACCAATACATCCAGAAATTCTATCATGCTCCTATCATATTGATATGTTAGATGTATGTTCATCGAATTCCGGTTCAATTCAGCCATAAATAACTCAAGAGATTCAATAGAATCCTGCCAGATCAGAAATACATCATCAATGTACCGCACCCAAAAAGGGATGCGGTCCACTGATATGTATCGATCCGACAGAAAAAGGTCCCTCTCCCACAGCCCCAGGAAGAGATTAGCGTAGGCTGGTGCAAATGAAGCCCCCATGGCTGTACCCTGGAGCTGCAGGTAGAAGGACCCCTTAAATAGAAAAAAATTATGAGAAAGTGCAAATTGTAACAATTGGACCACAAATTCGTTGAACATCTTAGGATTGGTGGAGGTACCCAGAAAGTGCTTCACTGCTCCCACACCATCCACGTGACGAATATTGGTATAGAGGGACTCCACATCACAGGTGACCAATAAAGCTTTTTCATCAGTGTGGAGTCCATCTATTCTTTTCAAAAAGTCTCCAGTATCCTTAATGTATGTTGGTAACAATGCCACAAGGGGCTGTAATTGTGCATCTATATATCTATTGACTTTTTCCAAGTAGTTGCCCCTACCTGAGATTATTGGTCTCCCTGGTGGTATACTGTTGTTCTTATGTATTTTGGGTAACAGATATAGAGTGGAAATTAGCGGTTCCTCAACTATTAGTGTCGAATATACACCCTTAGTTATAATCCCTTCATCTTTTGCTTGCGATAACAATCTGTGGAGTTCACCCTGGAATTTGGAAAGCGGATTGTAGGTTAATTTTGAATAGCATACATTATTTTTTAATTGTTTAAATGCTTCTGCCTCGTACATCTTTTTTGGCCATACAACCAAATTGCCCCCCTTGTCTGCTGGCTTAAACACAACGTCCTTTATATTCTGTAGACGTTTTAAGCTCTGTCTTTCATTTACAGTCAAGTTACCGTTACGAATATATTTAGGTATTTTGCCAAACTCTTGGCTCACCATTTGAACAAAGAGATCTATGTTAGGGCAAGCAGACAAGGGGGGAAACCTCCTAGATCGTTGTTTGATGGATGGAGGTATCTTACCTCCAGGCCCCAAATCATGCTCTGATGCCAAATCCTCAAGGTCGGCTAGCGCCTCTTGCTCCATCTCTGTGGGGAACAAATTGTAAACAGTCTCATTATGAAAGAATTTTTTGAAAATCAAATTCCTAGCAAATAAATGCAAGTCTTTTATAGCAGAGAATTCATCAAATTGTGCCACAGGGCAGAACATGAGGCCTTTATTAAGTATCGCCAATTCAGATGCATCAAATGAGTATGTACTCAAATTAATTACCTTTGAATTGGTAGTTCCACCTTCCCCCGATCCATATGTTCTTTTATTTGGCTGGAACCTTAGATTCCTTTTGCGTTTAGGTGTCATATTTGCCACGTTGGAACTATTTGCAGATGAATCGGAGAGGTCACTCACGGATGGATTTGATATTAGAGATGTACTTTTGATTGTGTCCAGTGGGATAGTCTTCCTCCATTTATATACATTCCCTGAGTTGAAATCCTTTAAGTCTCTCGCAAATTTAATTGTCTGGACCTCCTGTATATTTTTAACCCAACCGTCAATGAGTTTATCCATTTGAACAACAGTATTCTGGAATTGTTCATTTGGTAGTTCTAATTTCGCTGTGGCGTATGCTTGTTCCAATGATTCATCTACCTCCCCCAAGGTTTTAGTATTAAATTTAATTAGTAAATCCATGAATTTGTTTGATGTCTCATTGCAAACAGACTCCCATTGTTGTATAAATTCTGTATCATTGATTGGAAAAGAGGGTATGACTCTCACTCTCAGTCCTCTCGGTATCAATTTTTTCAGAACATAGCTCTCTAAGAAAGCCCTGTTCCACCACAGTTTCGTTCTCTTAAATAAGAGATTCCTAATCACATTTAAAAATGATTCATTTTGTATACCAATAAAACCAGTTGTAACAGTGTCACCATTGCCAAACGTAAGATTCACATGGCTTTGCCAAGAGATTTCTCTGGCTTTGAAGTCCATATTTAAGTACACGGCAAGACCTGTGCAAAACACAGTAGAATATACAAAAATTAATGTACTTAGTGCAAAGAGTGCATTATGTAGGTTTATAATAAACATTACTATTTATCTTATAACCATATCTGCATTGGACCTGGTCAATTCGGAACACATACACAATCCAAAACACAAAAGGAGAACAACCGAACAAAAATAGACCAAAAATAAACGGATACGTAAAAAACCTTTATTCAATCATGGTTTGGCCAAAGGTGGCACTACATAGAGAGGCACTCACATGAATCTGGTACATATAAATAAAGACAAGAGAATATCATATCCATATATGTATATCAGTGTAATAACTGGTCAAAAAGTGCATATACAGTCAAGCATAATGGTATATCCTGTATATCTAAAGTGCAAAGTGTATATTATAAATAGAAAAGTATATCTATATAGCTTTAAATAGTATAAATGTAAAAACCTTTAATAGGTCCACAATGTCATAGATAATGGAACAAAACTTTACCAGCACTAATAGGGGCAACACAGTAATGCATCATAATGTATTTGACCTTGTGGTCATATATAGTGATCCACTCCTATTCGCTGGCCACTCAAATAGAAATAACAAAATACCATGGGTAAAATTCCAACTACTAACTTGTCCAATAAAGCTCATACATAGATAACAGGGATTGTCTATAGCAAGCACATGTATATGTATATACTATACCAGAGCACGATGGCGCCTACCCCGACGCGCGTTTCGGTATCGCACCTTCGTCAGGGGGTAGGGCTATGTTCAGGAAGGGAGTTTAAAACTGTTATCGCAGCCAATAGGAAGAGGGAGGTGAAAAGTGTGACTCAGATGACACACACGCTGCTAAGGACTCAACGGAGGTACATCCGGTTTCGGCGTCACGTGCGCATCGCATCAGGTCACATGACCCGGTGACGTGCGCATCGTATAGACACCTGCACCGCGACCTCCGGATCCAGGGCAGCGCATGCGTGCTAGTCAGAGCAATTTAGAAGGCGGAAGTACACGTGCAGCCATCTTATTAGTGGGAAGACATATAATCTAGAAGGATAAATGGTACGTATATATCTATATCTATACAAAATAAACCATTGGTGAATAAGAAGCTATCTACTCTCTCAGCCAACACTTTGGACATGCACATGATCATATATTTATATATTTAAACATCCATAATTATATGGAGGACACACAGTGGAAAACGTTATATCCCAAACAAAGTATTCATGGATCAAATAAATCATATAAAAAGAGCTATCACCCAGACATCCTTTGTAGAGTGTGGGACAAAAATGTACACACATACCTCCGTCAAATTTTATCTCAGTTATTTCATTACACCTTTCCATCAATAAAGTATTGGTAAGTAACTGATATATATCGCACACATTCATGTCCCATAATTTTCTCCACTGGGGTGCAACCCGGGTAACGGACCAACAAAATATATCACATATAATGTTCGTAAGTAATTCACGTTCCATCAGGTGTCCATTTTGATGTTTCCACATTCAAATTGAGATACGTGTCTATGATTTAGATTTGTCCAGATGGCAGTACAGATCCAATGGTATTGTTGATATTATCTTGTTTATGATGTCATCTATGCTCAGAAAGCGAGCCTGTATAGATATAGCGTCATCACATCAAGTCTAATACTAGAGGCCATATATCGCTACCTTCTCCAATTCCAAGCTGCAAATAAAAAGGAATTAAAAACAACTAATAAAATTTATAATAAAAAACTAGCCCAACATAAAACTGGCAAAGTCATCATAGGAATGGAGCAAAACTAAGGTTTTCATTGAGACCGCGAGGACATATAGTATCGAGAGTCCAAATCCACTTGGCCTCAAGTCTTGCCAACCGGTTACTGATGTTGCCACCACGTTCGGTTGGCAATATCATATCAATCCCTCGTACTTGTAGCTTTGTAGCATCACAATCATGAAAATTTCTAAAATGTCTAGGTATCGTTTTCAACAGTGAGACATCGACAACTTCCTTAGCGGCAATAATGCCATTCACGTGTTCCCTGATGCGGACTTTAAGTTGCCGCGTTGTCAATCCAATGTATACTAATGAACAGGGGCACGTGGCATGGTATACTACCGCTTTGGATGTACAAGTAATCGAATGTCTAATTTTAAATGTTCTAGATCCATTGGCATTGGGGAAGAAATCAGTCCGTATGACATTAGGACATGCCACACATCTCCCACAGGGTTTACATCCCCAACTGGGCCTCATACTGTCTAAAAAGGTAATTGGACTATTTGTATAATGACTCATTACGAGACTGTCACCTAAGTTTCGAGATCTACGAAACGTAATATTTGGTGACTCCCCTATATATTTTGCTATAGTTGGATCCGCCAACAATAAGGGCCAAAATTTTTTTAGACTTTCACGCACCCCAGCTGTTTGTCCATGGTATGAAGTAATAAATCTTACTTGTCTAGATGGTGATGGTATTGTCTTTCCATATAGTAGTTTATCTCGAGGTGTATATCTGGCCCGGTTATAGGCTTTCTTAATGGAACGGTTGCTGTATCCTCTTTCCACAAATCTTTGTTTTAATTCTGCAGCCTGTTTTTCAAAATCTTCGTGGGTAGAACATATCCTACGGATACGAAGAAATTGACCCGTAGGAATAGATCTTATCATGGCCGGCGGATGTGAGGAGGATGCTTGAAGAAGAGAATTCACAGCTGTAGTTTTACGAAACAAATTGGTCTGTAAGTAATTATTCGTATCCTTGGACACCAATACATCCAGAAATTCTATCATGCTCCTATCATATTGATATGTTAGATGTATGTTCATCGAATTCCGGTTCAATTCAGCCATAAATAACTCAAGAGATTCAATAGAATCCTGCCAGATCAGAAATACATCATCAATGTACCGCACCCAAAAAGGGATGCGGTCCACTGATATGTATCGATCCGACAGAAAAAGGTCCCTCTCCCACAGCCCCAGGAAGAGATTAGCGTAGGCTGGTGCAAATGAAGCCCCCATGGCTGTACCCTGGAGCTGCAGGTAGAAGGACCCCTTAAATAGAAAAAAATTATGAGAAAGTGCAAATTGTAACAATTGGACCACAAATTCGTTGAACATATTAGGATTGGTGGAGGTACCCAGAAAGTGCTTCACTGCTCCCACACCATCCACGTGACGAATATTGGTATAGAGGGACTCCACATCACAGGTGACCAATAAAGCTTTTTCATCAGTGTGGAGTCCATCTATTCTTTTCAAAAAGTCTCCAGTATCCTTAATGTATGTTGGTAACAATGCCACAAGGGGCTGTAATTGTGCATCTATATATCTATTGACTTTTTCCAAGTAGTTGCCCCTACCTGAGATTATTGGTCTCCCTTGTGGTATACTGTTGTTCTTATGTATTTTGGGTAACAGATATAGAGTGGAAATTAGCGGTTCCTCAACTATTAGTGTCGAATATACACCCTTAGTTATAATCCCTTCATCTTTTGCTTGCGATAACAATCTGTGGAGTTCACCCTGGAATTTGGAAAGCGGATTGTAGGTTAATTTTGAATAGCATACATTATTTTTTAATTGTTTAAATGCTTCTGCCTCGTACATCTTTTTTGGCCATACAACCAAATTGCCCCCCTTGTCTGCTGGCTTAAACACAACGTCCTTTATATTCTGTAGACGTTTTAAGCTCTGTCTTTCATTTACAGTCAAGTTACCGTTACGAATATATTTAGGTATTTTGCCAAACTCTTGGCTCACCATTTGAACAAAGAGATCTATGTTAGGGCAAGCAGACAAGGGGGGAAACCTCCTAGATCGTTGTTTGATGGATGGAGGTATCTTACCTCCAGGCCCCAAATCATGCTCTGATGCCAAATCCTCAAGGTCGGCTAGCGCCTCTTGCTCCATCTCTGTGGGGAACAAATTGTAAACAGTCTCATTATGAAAGAATTTTTTGAAAATCAAATTCCTAGCAAATAAATGCAAGTCTTTTATAGCAGAGAATTCATCAAATTGTGCCACAGGGCAGAACATGAGGCCTTTATTAAGTATCGCCAATTCAGATGCATCAAATGAGTATGTACTCAAATTAATTACCTTTGAATTGGTAGTTCCACCTTCCCCCGATCCATATGTTCTTTTATTTGGCTGGAACCTTAGATTCCTTTTGCGTTTAGGTGTCATATTTGCCACGTTGGAACTATTTGCAGATGAATCGGAGAGGTCACTCACGGATGGATTTGATATTAGAGATGTACTTTTGATTGTGTCCAGTGGGATAGTCTTCCTCCATTTATATACATTCCCTGAGTTGAAATCCTTTAAGTCTCTCGCAAATTTAATTGTCTGGACCTCCTGTATATTTTTAACCCAACCGTCAATGAGTTTATCCATTTGAACAACAGTATTCTGGAATTGTTCATTTGGCAGTTCTAATTTCGCTGTGGCGTATGCTTGTTCCAATGATTCATCTACCTCCCCCAAGGTTTTAGTATTAAATTTAATTAGTAAATCCATGAATTTGTTTGATGTCTCATTGCAAACAGACTCCCATTGTTGTATAAATTCTGTATCATTGATTGGAAAAGAGGGTATGACTCTCACTCTCAGTCCTCTCGGTATCAATTTTTTCAGAACATAGCTCTCTAAGAAAGCCCTGTTCCACCACAGTTTCGTTCTCTTAAATAAGAGATTCCTAATCACATTTAAAAATGATTCATTTTGTATACCAATAAAACCAGTTGTAACAGTGTCACCATTGCCAAACGTAAGATTCACATGGCTTTGCCAAGAGATTTCTCTGGCTTTGAAGTCCATATTTAAGTACACGGCAAGACCTGTGCAAAACACAGTAGAATATACAAAAATTAATGTACTTAGTGCAAAGAGTGCATTATGTAGGTTTATAATAAACATTACTATTTATCTTATAACCATATCTGCATTGGACCTGGTCAATTCGGAACACATACACAATCCAAAACACAAAAGGAGAACAACCGAACAAAAATAGACCAAAAATAAACGGATACGTAAAAAACCTTTATTCAATCATGGTTTGGCCAAAGGTGGCACTACATAGAGAGGCACTCACATGAATCTGGTACATATAAATAAAGACAAGAGAATATCATATCCATATATGTATATCAGTGTAATAACTGGTCAAAAAGTGCATATACAGTCAAGCATAATGGTATATCCTGTATATCTAAAGTGCAAAGTGTATATTATAAATAGAAAAGTATATCTATATAGCTTTAAATAGTATAAATGTAAAAACCTTTAATAGGTCCACAATGTCATAGATAATGGAACAAAACTTTACCAGCACTAATAGGGGCAACACAGTAATGCATCATAATGTATTTGACCTTGTGGTCATATATAGTGATCCACTCCTATTCGCTGGCCACTCAAATAGAAATAACAAAATACCATGGGTAAAATTCCAACTACTAACTTGTCCAATAAAGCTCATACATAGATAACAGGGATTGTCTATAGCAAGCACATGTATATGTATATACTATACCAGAGCACGATGGCGCCTACCCCGACGCGCGTTTCGGTATTGCACCTTCGTCAGGGGGTAGGGCTATGTTCAGGAAGGGAGTTTAAAACTGTTATCGCAGCCAATAGGAAGAGGGAGGTGAAAAGTGTGACTCAGATGACACACACGCTGCTAAGGACTCAACGGAGGTACATCCGGTTTCGGCGTCACGTGCGCATCGCATCAGGTCACATGACCCGGTGACGTGCGCATCGTATAGACACCTGCACCGCGACCTCCGGATCCAGGGCAGCGCATGCGTGCTAGTCAGAGCAATTTAGAAGGCGGAAGTACACGTGCAGCCATCTTATTAGTGGGAAGACATATAATCTAGAAGGATAAATGGTACGTATATATCTATATCTATACAAAATAAACCATTGGTGAATAAGAAGCTATCTACTCTCTCAGCCAACACTTTGGACATGCACATGATCATATATTTATATATTTAAACATCCATAATTATATGGAGGACACACAGTGGAAAACGTTATATCCCAAACAAAGTATTCATGGATCAAATAAATCATATAAAAAGAGCTATCACCCAGACATCCTTTGTAGAGTGTGGGACAAAAATGTACACACATACCTCCGTCAAATTTTATCTCAGTTATTTCATTACACCTTTCCATCAATAAAGTATTGGTAAGTAACTGATATATATCGCACACATTCATGTCCCATAATTTTCTCCACTGGGGTGCAACCCGGGTAACGGACCAACAAAATATATCACATATAATGTTCGTAAGTAATTCACGTTCCATCAGGTGTCCATTTTGATGTTTCCACATTCAAATTGAGATACGTGTCTATGATTTAGATTTGTCCAGATGGCAGTACAGATCCAATGGTATTGTTGATATTATCTTGTTTATGATGTCATCTATGCTCAGAAAGCGAGCCTGTATAGATATAGCGTCATCACATCAAGTCTAATACTAGAGGCCATATATCGCTACCTTCTCCAATTCCAAGCTGCAAATAAAAAGGAATTAAAAACAACTAATAAAATTTATAATAAAAAACTAGCCCAACATAAAACTGGCAAAGTCATCATAGGAATGGAGCAAAACTAAGGTTTTCATTGAGACCGCGAGGACATATAGTATCGAGAGTCCAAATCCACTTGGCCTCAAGTCTTGCCAACCGGTTACTGATGTTGCCACCACGTTCGGTTGGCAATATCATATCAATCCCTCGTACTTGTAGCTTTGTAGCATCACAATCATGAAAATTTCTAAAATGTCTAGGTATCGTTTTCAACAGTGAGACATCGACAACTTCCTTAGCGGCAATAATGCCATTCACGTGTTCCCTGATGCGGACTTTAAGTTGCCGCGTTGTCAATCCAATGTATACTAATGAACAGGGGCACGTGGCATGGTATACTACCGCTTTGGATGTACAAGTAATCGAATGTCTAATTTTAAATGTTCTAGATCCATTGGCATTGGGGAAGAAATCAGTCCGTATGACATTAGGACATGCCACACATCTCCCACAGATCTCCTGATGCGGACTTTAAGTTGCCGCGTTGTCAATCCAATGTATACTAATGAACAGGGGCACGTGGCATGGTATACTACCGCTTTGGATGTACAAGTAATCGAATGTCTAATTTTAAATGTTCTAGATCCATTGGCATTGGGGAAGAAATCAGTCCGTATGACATTAGGACATGCCACACATCTCCCACAGATCTCCTGTGGGAGATGTGTGGCATGTCCTAATGTCATACGGACTGATTTCTTCCCCAATGCCAATGGATCTAGAACATTTAAAATTAGACATTCGATTACTTGTACATCCAAAGCGGTAGTATACCATGCCACGTGCCCCTGTTCATTAGTATACATTGGATTGACAACGCGGCAACTTAAAGTCCGCATCAGGGAACACGTGAATGGCATTATTGCCGCTAAGGAAGTTGTCGATGTCTCACTGTTGAAAACGATACCTAGACATTTTAGAAATTTTCATGATTGTGATGCTACAAAGCTACAAGTACGAGGGATTGATATGATATTGCCAACCGAACGTGGTGGCAACATCAGTAACCGGTTGGCAAGACTTGAGGCCAAGTGGATTTGGACTCTCGATACTATATGTCCTCGCGGTCTCAATGAAAACCTTAGTTTTGCTCCATTCCTATGATGACTTTGCCAGTTTTATGTTGGGCTAGTTTTTTATTATAAATTTTATTAGTTGTTTTTAATTCCTTTTTATTTGCAGCTTGGAATTGGAGAAGGTAGCGATATATGGCCTCTAGTATTAGACTTGATGTGATGACGCTATATCTATACAGGCTCGCTTTCTGAGCATAGATGACATCATAAACAAGATAATATCAACAATACCATTGGATCTGTACTGCCATCTGGACAAATCTAAATCATAGACACGTATCTCAATTTGAATGTGGAAACATCAAAATGGACACCTGATGGAACGTGAATTACTTACGAACATTATATGTGATATATTTTGTTGGTCCGTTACCCGGGTTGCACCCCAGTGGAGAAAATTATGGGACATGAATGTGTGCGATATATATCAGTTACTTACCAATACTTTATTGATGGAAAGGTGTAATGAAATAACTGAGATAAAATTTGACGGAGGTATGTGTGTACATTTTTGTCCCACACTCTACAAAGGATGTCTGGGTGATAGCTCTTTTTATATGATTTATTTGATCCATGAATACTTTGTTTGGGATATAACGTTTTCCACTGTGTGTCCTCCATATAATTATGGATGTTTAAATATATAAATATATGATCATGTGCATGTCCAAAGTGTTGGCTGAGAGAGTAGATAGCTTCTTATTCACCAATGGTTTATTTTGTATAGATATAGATATATACGTACCATTTATCCTTCTAGATTATATGTCTTCCCACTAATAAGATGGCTGCACGTGTACTTCCGCCTTCTAAATTGCTCTGACTAGCACGCATGCGCTGCCCTGGATCCGGAGGTCGCGGTGCAGGTGTCTATACGATGCGCACGTCACCGGGTCATGTGACCTGATGCGATGCGCACGTGACGCCGAAACCGGATGTACCTCCGTTGAGTCCTTAGCAGCGTGTGTGTCATCTGAGTCACACTTTTCACCTCCCTCTTCCTATTGGCTGCGATAACAGTTTTAAACTCCCTTCCTGAACATAGCCCTACCCCCTGACGAAGGTGCGATACCGAAACGCGCGTCGGGGTAGGCGCCATCGTGCTCTGGTATAGTATATACATATACATGTGCTTGCTATAGACAATCCCTGTTATCTATGTATGAGCTTTATTGGACAAGTTAGTAGTTGGAATTTTACCCATGGTATTTTGTTATTTCTATTTGAGTGGCCAGCGAATAGGAGTGGATCACTATATATGACCACAAGGTCAAATACATTATGATGCATTACTGTGTTGCCCCTATTAGTGCTGGTAAAGTTTTGTTCCATTATCTATGACATTGTGGACCTATTAAAGGTTTTTACATTTATACTATTTAAAGCTATATAGATATACTTTTCTATTTATAATATACACTTTGCACTTTAGATATACAGGATATACCATTATGCTTGACTGTATATGCACTTTTTGACCAGTTATTACACTGATATACATATATGGATATGATATTCTCTTGTCTTTATTTATATGTACCAGATTCATGTGAGTGCCTCTCTATGTAGTGCCACCTTTGGCCAAACCATGATTGAATAAAGGTTTTTTACGTATCCGTTTATTTTTGGTCTATTTTTGTTCGGTTGTTCTCCTTTTGTGTTTTGGATTGTGTATGTGTTCCGAATTGACCAGGTCCAATGCAGATATGGTTATAAGATAAATAGTAATGTTTATTATAAACCTACATAATGCACTCTTTGCACTAAGTACATTAATTTTTGTATATTCTACTGTGTTTTGCACAGGTCTTGCCGTGTACTTAAATATGGACTTCAAAGCCAGAGAAATCTCTTGGCAAAGCCATGTGAATCTTACGTTTGGCAATGGTGACACTGTTACAACTGGTTTTATTGGTATACAAAATGAATCAATTTTAAATGTGATTAGGAATCTCTTATTTAAGAGAACGAAACTGTGGTGGAACAGGGCTTTCTTAGAGAGCTATGTTCTGAAAAAATTGATACCGAGAGGACTGAGAGTGAGAGTCATACCCTCTTTTCCAATCAATGATACAGAATTTATACAACAATGGGAGTCTGTTTGCAATGAGACATCAAACAAATTCATGGATTTACTAATTAAATTTAATACTAAAACCTTGGGGGAGGTAGATGAATCATTGGAACAAGCATACGCCACAGCGAAATTAGAACTGCCAAATGAACAATTCCAGAATACTGTTGTTCAAATGGATAAACTCATTGACGGTTGGGTTAAAAATATACAGGAGGTCCAGACAATTAAATTTGCGAGAGACTTAAAGGATTTCAACTCAGGGAATGTATATAAATGGAGGAAGACTATCCCACTGGACACAATCAAAAGTACATCTCTAATATCAAATCCATCCGTGAGTGACCTCTCCGATTCATCTGCAAATAGTTCCAACGTGGCAAATATGACACCTAAACGCAAAAGGAATCTAAGGTTCCAGCCAAATAAAAGAACATATGGATCGGGGGAAGGTGGAACTAACAATTCAAAGGTAATTAATTTGAGTACATACTCATTTGATGCATCTGAATTGGCGATACTTAATAAAGGCCTCATGTTCTGCCCTGTGGCACAATTTGATGAATTCTCTGCTATAAAAGACTTGCATTTATTTGCTAGGAATTTGATTTTCAAAAAATTCTTTCATAATGAGACTGTTTACAATTTGTTCCCCACAGAGATGGAGCAAGAGGCGCTAGCCGACCTTGAGGATTTGGCATCAGAGCATGATTTGGGGCCTGGAGGTAAGATACCTCCATCCATCAAACAACGATCTAGGAGGTTTCCCCCCTTGTCTGCTTGCCCTAACATAGATCTCTTTGTTCAAATGGTGAGCCAAGAGTTTGGCAAAATACCTAAATATATTCGTAACAGTAACTTGACTGTAAATGAAAGACAGAGCTTAAAACGTCTACAGAATATAAAGGACGTTGTGTTTAAGCCAGCAGACAAGGGGGGCAATTTGGTTGTATGGCCAAAAAAGATGTACGAGGCAGAAGCATTTAAACAATTAAAAAATAATGTATGCTATTCAAAATTAACCTACAATCCGCTTTCCAAATTCCAGGGTCAACTCCACAGATTGTTATCGCAAGCAAAAGATGAAGGGATTATAACTAAGGGTGTATATTCGACACTAATAGTTGAGGAACCGCTAATTTCCACTCTATATCTGTTACCCAAAATACATAAGAACAACAGTATACCACCAGGGAGACCAATAATCTCAGGTAGGGGCAACTACTTGGAAAAAGTCAATAGATATATAGATGCACAATTACAGCCCCTTGTGGCATTGTTACCAACATACATTAAGGATACTGGAGACTTTTTGAAAAGAATAGATGGACTCCACACTGATGAAAAAGCTTTATTGGTCACCTGTGATGTGGAGTCCCTCTATACCAATATTTGTCACGTGGATGGTGTGGGAGCAGTGAAGCACTTTCTGGGTACCTCCACCAATCCTAAGATGTTCAACGAATTTGTGGTCCAATTGTTACAATTTGCACTTTCTCATAATTTTTTTCTATTTAAGGGGTCCTTCTACCTGCAGCTCCAGGGTACAGCCATGGGGGCTTCATTTGCACCAGCCTACGCTAATCTCTTCCTGGGGCTGTGGGAGAGGGACCTTTTCCTGTCGGATCGATACATATCAGTGGACCGCATCCCTTTTTGGGTGCGGTACATTGATGATGTATTTCTGATCTGGCAGGATTCTATTGAATCTCTTGAGTTATTTATGGCTGAATTGAACCGGAATTCGATGAACATACATCTAACATATCAATATGATAGGAGCATGATAGAATTTCTGGATGTATTGGTGTCCAAGGATACGAATAATTACTTACAGACCAATTTGTTTCGTAAAACTACAGCTGTGAATTCTCTTCTTCAAGCATCCTCCTCACATCCGCCGGCCATGATAAGATCTATTCCTATGGGTCAATTTCTTCGTATCCGTAGGATATGTTCTACCCACGAAGATTTTGAAAAACAGGCTGCAGAATTTAAACAAAGATTTGTGGAAAGAGGATACAGCAACCGTTCCATTAAGAAAGCCTATAACCGGGCCAGATATACACCTCGAGATAAACTACTATATGGAAAGACAATACCATCACCATCTAGACAAGTAAGATTTATTACTTCATACCATGGACAAACGGCTGGGGTGCGTGAAAGTCTAAAAAAATTTTGGCCCTTATTGTTGGCGGATCCAACTATAGCAAAATATATAGGGGAGTCACCAAATATTACGTTTCGTAGATCTCGAAACTTAGGTGACAGTCTCGTAATGAGTCATTATACAAATAGTCCAATTACCTTTTTAGACAGTATGAGGCCCAGTTGGGGATGTAAACCCTGTGGGAGATGTGTGGCATGTCCTAATGTCATACGGACTGATTTCTTCCCCAATGCCAATGGATCTAGAACATTTAAAATTAGACATTCGATTACTTGTACATCCAAAGCGGTAGTATACCATGCCACGTGCCCCTGTTCATTAGTATACATTGGATTGACAACGCGGCAACTTAAAGTCCGCATCAGGGAACACGTGAATGGCATTATTGCCGCTAAGGAAGTTGTCGATGTCTCACTGTTGAAAACGATACCTAGACATTTTAGAAATTTTCATGATTGTGATGCTACAAAGCTACAAGTACGAGGGATTGATATGATATTGCCAACCGAACGTGGTGGCAACATCAGTAACCGGTTGGCAAGACTTGAGGCCAAGTGGATTTGGACTCTCGATACTATATGTCCTCGCGGTCTCAATGAAAACCTTAGTTTTGCTCCATTCCTATGATGACTTTGCCAGTTTTATGTTGGGCTAGTTTTTTATTATAAATTTTATTAGTTGTTTTTAATTCCTTTTTATTTGCAGCTTGGAATTGGAGAAGGTAGCGATATATGGCCTCTAGTATTAGACTTGATGTGATGACGCTATATCTATACAGGCTCGCTTTCTGAGCATAGATGACATCATAAACAAGATAATATCAACAATACCATTGGATCTGTACTGCCATCTGGACAAATCTAAATCATAGACACGTATCTCAATTTGAATGTGGAAACATCAAAATGGACACCTGATGGAACGTGAATTACTTACGAACATTATATGTGATATATTTTGTTGGTCCGTTACCCGGGTTGCACCCCAGTGGAGAAAATTATGGGACATGAATGTGTGCGATATATATCAGTTACTTACCAATACTTTATTGATGGAAAGGTGTAATGAAATAACTGAGATAAAATTTGACGGAGGTATGTGTGTACATTTTTGTCCCACACTCTACAAAGGATGTCTGGGTGATAGCTCTTTTTATATGATTTATTTGATCCATGAATACTTTGTTTGGGATATAACGTTTTCCACTGTGTGTCCTCCATATAATTATGGATGTTTAAATATATAAATATATGATCATGTGCATGTCCAAAGTGTTGGCTGAGAGAGTAGATAGCTTCTTATTCACCAATGGTTTATTTTGTATAGATATAGATATATACGTACCATTTATCCTTCTAGATTATATGTCTTCCCACTAATAAGATGGCTGCACGTGTACTTCCGCCTTCTAAATTGCTCTGACTAGCACGCATGCGCTGCCCTGGATCCGGAGGTCGCGGTGCAGGTGTCTATACGATGCGCACGTCACCGGGTCATGTGACCTGATGCGATGCGCACGTGACGCCGAAACCGGATGTACCTCCGTTGAGTCCTTAGCAGCGTGTGTGTCATCTGAGTCACACTTTTCACCTCCCTCTTCCTATTGGCTGCGATAACAGTTTTAAACTCCCTTCCTGAACATAGCCCTACCCCCTGACGAAGGTGCGATACCGAAACGCGCGTCGGGGTAGGCGCCATCGTGCTCTGGTATAGTATATACATATACATGTGCTTGCTATAGACAATCCCTGTTATCTATGTATGAGCTTTATTGGACAAGTTAGTAGTTGGAATTTTACCCATGGTATTTTGTTATTTCTATTTGAGTGGCCAGCGAATAGGAGTGGATCACTATATATGACCACAAGGTCAAATACATTATGATGCATTACTGTGTTGCCCCTATTAGTGCTGGTAAAGTTTTGTTCCATTATCTATGACATTGTGGACCTATTAAAGGTTTTTACATTTATACTATTTAAAGCTATATAGATATACTTTTCTATTTATAATATACACTTTGCACTTTAGATATACAGGATATACCATTATGCTTGACTGTATATGCACTTTTTGACCAGTTATTACACTGATATACATATATGGATATGATATTCTCTTGTCTTTATTTATATGTACCAGATTCATGTGAGTGCCTCTCTATGTAGTGCCACCTTTGGCCAAACCATGATTGAATAAAGGTTTTTTACGTATCCGTTTATTTTTGTTCGGTTGTTCTCCTTTTGTGTTTTGGATGGAGTATAGAGTATGTGTGGTGCATACGGCGTATACAGTGTGTGTGTGTGTGTGTGTGGTGCGTACGGCGTATACAGTGTGTGTGGTGGTGCGTACGGTGTATACAGTGTGTGTGGTGGTGCATATGACGTATACAGTATGTGTGGTGCGTACGGCGTATACAGTGTGTGTGTGTGTGTGAAAATTGAGCACAGCGTATACAGTGTGTATGTCGTGTGTACGAGGTATACAGTGTGTGTACAGTGTGTACAGTGTGTGTGTGGTGTATACAGTGTGTGTATGTGTGTGGTGCGTATGGCGTATACTGTGTGTGTTGCGTACGGCGTATACAGTGTGTGTGTGTCTGTGTGGTGCGTACGGTGTATACAGTGTGTGTGTGGTGCATACGGCGTATACAGTGTGTATGTGTGCGTGGTTCGTACGGCATATACAGTGCGTGTGTGTGTGGTGCGTACGGAGTATAGAGTATGTCTGGTGCATACGGCGTATACAGTGTGTGTGTGTGTGGTGTGTACGGCGTATACAGTGTGTGTGGTGGTGCGTACGGTGTATACAGTGTGTGTGGTGGTGCATATGACGTATACAGTATGTGTGGTGCGTACGGCGTATACAGTGTGTGTGTGTGTGTGAAAATTGAGCACAGCGTATACAGTGTGTATGTCGTATGTACGGTGTATACAGTGTGTGTACAGTGTGTACAGTGTGTGTGTGGTGTGTACAGCGTATACAGTGTGTGTATGTGTGTGGTGCGTATGGGGTATACTGTGTGTGTTGCGTACGGCGTATACAGTGTGTGTGTGTCTGTGTGGTGCGTACGGCGTATACAGTGTGTGTGTGGTGCGTACAGTGTATACTGTGTGTGTGGTGCGTACGACGCATACAGTGTGTTTGTGTGGTGCGTACGGCGCATACAATGTGTGTGTGGTGTGTACGGTGTATACAGTGTGTGTGTGTGGTGCTTCAGGAATATACAGTGTGTGTTGTGCGTACGGCGCATACAGTGTGTGTGGGTGTGTATGGTGCGTACAGCGTATACAGTGTGTGTGGGGGTGTATGGCGCGTACTGTGTATACAGTGTGCATGTGTGTGTGGTGCGGACGGCGTATACAGTGTGTATGTGTTTATGTGGTGCGTACAGCGTATACAGTGTGTATGTGTGTGTGGTTTGTACAGCGTATACAGTGTGTGAGTGTGGTGCATACGTCGTATACAGTGTGTGTGCGGTGTGTACGGAGTATACAGTGTGTGTGGTGTGTACGGCATATACAGTGTGTGTCTGTGTGTTTGTGTGTGGTGCGTACGGCGTATACAGTGTGTGTATGTGTGTGGTACGTATGGCGTATACTGTGTGCGTGTTGCGTACGGCATATACAGTGTGTGTGTGGTGCTTACGGCGTATACAGTGTGCGTGTGTGTGTGTGTGGTGCATACGGCGTATACAGTGTGTGCTTGTGTGGTGCGTACGGCGTATACAGTGTGTATGTGTGGTGCATATGGCGTATACAGTGTGTGTGTGTGGTGCGTACGGAGTATACAGTGTGCGTCTGTGTGTGTGTGTGTGGTGCATACGGCATATACAGTGCGTGTGTGTGGTGCGTATACAGTGAGTGTGTGTGTGGTGCGTATGGCATATACAGTGCATGTGTGTGTGGTGCGTACGAAGTATACAGTGTGTGTGGTGCGTACGGCGTATACAATGTGTGTGTTTGTGGTGCATATGGCGTATACAGTGTGTGTGCGAGGTGCGTACGGCGTATACAGTGTGTGTGTGTGTGTGGTGCGTACGGCATATACAGTGTGTGTGTGTAGTGAGTACAGCGTATACAGTGTGTGTGTGGTGCGTACGGGGTATACAGTGTGTATGTGTGTACAGCGTATACAGTGTGTGTGTGGTTCGTATGGCGTATACTGTGTGTGTTGCGTACAGCGTATACAGTGTGTGTGTGTCTGTATGGTGCGTACGGCGTATACTGTGTTCATGTGTGTGTGGTGCGTACGGCATATACAGTGTGTGTGTGGTGCATACGGCGTATACAGTGTGTGTGTAGTGCGTACGGCGTATACAGTGTGTGTGGGTGTGTATGGTGCGTACGGCATATACAGTGTGCATGTGTGTGTGGTGTGGACGGCGTATACAGTGTGTGTTTGTGTGATGCATACAGCGTATACAGTGTGTGTTTGTGTGGTGTGTACACCGTGTACAGTGTGTATGTGTGTGTGGTTCGTACGGCGTATACAGTGTGTGTGGTGCATATGGAGTATACTGTGCGTGTGTTGCGTACGGCATATACATTGTGTGTGTGTTTGTGTGGTACGTACAGCGTATACAGTGTGTATGTGTGTGTGGTTCGTACGGCGTATACCGTGTGTGTGGTGCATATGGAGTATACTGTGCGTGTGTTGCGTACGGCATATACAGTGTGTGTGTGTAGTAAGTACAGCGTATACAGTGTGTGTGTGGTGCGTACGGGGTATACAGTGTGTGTGTGTGTGTGTACAGCGTATACAGTGTATGTGGTGCGTACAGCGTATACAGTGTGTGTATGTATGTGGTGCGTATGGCGTATACTGTGTGTGTTGCGTACGGCGTATACAGTGTGTGCATGTCTGTATGGTGCGTACGGCGTATACTGTGTTCATGTGTGTGTGGTGCGTACGGCGTATACAGTGTGTGTGTGGTGCATACAGCGTATACAGTGTGTGTGTAGTGCGTACGGCGTATACAGTGTGTGTGGGTGTGTATGGTGCGTACGGCATATACAGTGTGCATGTGTGTGTGGTGTGGACGGCGTATACAGTGTGTGTTTGTGTGATGCATACAGCGTATACAGTGTGTATGTGTGTGTGGTTCGTATGGCGTATACAGTGTGTGTGGGGGGTGCATACAGCGTATACATTGTGTGTGTGTTTGTGTGGTACGTACAGCGTATACAGTGTGTATGTGTGTGTGGTTCGTACGGCGTATACCGTGTGTGTGGTGCATATGGAGTATACTGTGTGTGTGTTGCGTACGGCATATACAGTGTGTGTTTGTGTGGTGCGTACAGCGTATACAGTGTGTGTGCTTTTGTGTGGTGCGTACCGCGTATTCAGTGTGTGTGTGTGTGTGTGTGTGGTGCGTATACAGTGTGTGTGTGTGTGTGTGTGGTGCGTACAGCGTCTACAGCGTGTATGTGTGTGTGGTTCGTACTGCGTATACAGTGTGTGTGTGGTGCGTACGGAGTATACAATGTGTGTGGTGAGTACGGCGTATACACTATGTGTGTGTGTTTGTGGTGCATACGGCATATACAGTGTGTGTGTGTTGGGCGTACGGCGTATACAGTGTGTGTGTGTGTGGTGCGTACGGCGTATACTGTGTGTGTGTGTGTGTGTGGTGTGTATGGCGTATACAGTGTGTGTGTGGTGCGTACGGGGTTTACAGTGTGTGTGTACAACGTATAAAGTGTGTGTGTGTGGTGCGTACAGCGTATACAGTGTGTGTATGTGTGTGGTGCGTAAGGCGTATACTGTATGTGTTGCGTATGGCGTATACAGTGTGTGTGTGGTGCAAACAGTGTATACAGTGTGTGTGTGTGTTGCGTACGATGCATACAGTGTGTTTTTGTGGTGCGCATGGCGCATACAATATGTGTGTGTGGTGTGTACGGTGTATACAGTGTGTGTGTGGTGCATCCGGAATATACAGTGTGTGTGTCGTGCGTACGACGTATACAGTGTGTGTGGTGCGTATGGCGTATACAGTGTGTGTATGTGTGTGTGGTGCGTACGGCGTATACAGTGTGTGTATGGTGTGTACGGCATATGCAGTGTGTGTTTGTGGTGCAACGATGTTCCGCTGGTGGTACCACGCAAGAGGCTGGTGCCTCCAGCGGTTTTCATATTGAGACACCCATCACTTGGGTGTCCCAATATGGCGGTCGGCGAAGTACCGCGGCTTGGAATTCTGGGATCCAGACACATCTGGACAGAACAGAATGTGAAGACATTACAAGGTAAATATATTATAGATCAGTCTATCTATCCATAAATCTATCTATTATCTATGTATCTGTGTTTATCTACCTATTATCTATCAATCTATCTATCTTTATATATATCTTGACCTGTTACGGCCAATGTGGTTTCCTACCTAATGGCTTACCTCTTCCCAACATACCCAGGGATCCCATGATCCCGTCCCTGAAATAAAGACTCTACAACATGATATTTGTTGGATAAATTTGGCCACAGCGGCCATTTATTAACAAACAACAAATAACAAACAAAATAACAATGAAATATATATATATATATATATATATATTTAGATATATATATATATATATATATATATATATACAGTTATATGAAAAAGTTTGGGCACCCCTATTAATCTTAAGCTTAATGTTTTATAAAAATTTGTGTTTTTGCAACAGCTATTTCAGTTTGATATATGTAATAACTGTTGGACACAGTAATGTTTCTGCCTTGAAATGAGGTTTATTGTACTAACAGAAAATGTGCAATCTGCATTCAAACAAAATTTGACAGGTGCATAAGTATGGGCGCCTCACCAGAAAAGTGACATTAATATTTAGTAGATCCTCCATTTGCAAAAATAACAGCCTCTAGTCGCTTCCTGTAGCTTTTAATGAGTTCCTGGATCCTGGATGAAGGAATTTTTGACCATTCCTCTTTACAAAACAATTCCAGTTCAGTTAAGTTTGATGGTCGCCGAGCATGGACAGCCCTCTTCAAATGATCCCACAGATGTTCAATGATATTCAGGTCTGGGGACTGGGATGGCCATTCCAGAACATTGTAATTGTTCCTCTGCATGAATGCCTGAGTAGATTTCTATCGGTGTTTTGGATCATTGTCTTGCTGAAAGATCCATCCCCTGCGTAACTTCAACTTTATCACTGATTCTTGAACATTATTGTCAAGAATCTGCTGATACTAAGTGGAATCCATGCATCCCTCAATTTTAACAAGATTCCCGGTGCCGGCATTGGCCACACAGCCCCAAAGCATCATGGAAGCTCCACCAAATTTTACTGTGGGTAGCAAGTGTTTTTCTTGGAATGCTGTGTTGTTTTGATGCCATGCATAACGCCTTTTTGTATGACCAAACAACTCAATCTTGGTTTCATCAGTCCACAGGACCTTCTTCCAAAAAGAAATTGGCTTCTCCAAATGTGCTTTTGCATACCTCAGCCAACTCTGTTTGTGGCGTGCTTGCAGAAACGGCTTCTTTCGCATCACTCTCCCATACAGCTTCTCCTTGTGCAAAGTGCGTTGTATAGTTGACCGATGCACAGTGACACCATCTGCAGCAAGTTGATGCTGCAGCTCTCTGGAGGTGGTCTGAGGATTGTCCTTGACTGATCTCACCATTCTTCTTCTCTGCCTTTCTGATGTTTTTCTTGGCCTGCGACTTCTGACCTTAACAAGAACTGTCCCTGTGTTCTTCCATTTCCTTACTATGTTCCTCACAGTGGAAACTGACAGGTTAAATCTCTGAGACAGTTTTTTGTATCCTTCCCCTGAACAACTATCTTGAATAATCTTTGTTTTCAGATCATTTGACAGTTGTTTTGAGGAGCCCATGATGCCACTCTTCAGAGGAGATTCAAACAGGAGAACAACTTGCAAGTGGCCACTTTAAGTAGCTTTTCTCATGATTGCATACAACTGGCTATGAAGTTCAAAGCTCAATGAGGTTACAAAACCAAAAAAAGTGCTTTAGTAAGTCAGTAAAAAGTAGGTAGGAGTATTTAAAACAAGAAAATGATAAGGGTGCCCATACTTATGCACCAGTCAAATTTTGTTTGAATGCAGATTGCACATTTTCTGTTAGTACAATAAACCTCATTTCAAGGCAGAAACATTACTGTGTCCAACAGTTATTACATGTATCAAACTGAAATAGCTGTTGCAAAAACACCAATTTTAAGAAAACATTAAGCTTAAGATTAATAGGGGTGCCCAAACTTTTTCATATAACTGTATATATACATAAATATATGGAGGGAGGGTTCTTGGAGTTAATAGATCTGGCTTTAAATTAACTATAAAAATCAACCGCCATGTTACCCTCAGCCGCTCAGCACCAGCTCGAGGGCACCAAAGCTTCCACATTCTGTGAAAGACCAACCAACTAAATGCTCCCGAGGTAAAACCCCATCCAGAGCCCAGAACCGACTGCCAGATCACCCCCCACTCAATTTAAATGACCTGGAATTTTTCCCAATTCCTTCCACCGACAATTCGTTACCAACTCCAAGAACCCCACCCCCCGCCAACCAAGCCACTGTGACAAGCAATACAAAAAAGGAACATGTTAATACACTATTTTTAAAACTAACAGAAAACAATAATCAAAAAAGGGGAGGGAGGGTGGGTAAATCACTCTGCTGCTCCTCAGGGAATGGCGGTTTTCCTGCACTTTTCCCTATATATACACCTCTCCCACTACCCGCCCCCAACTTCCCCTTATCCAATCCCCAAGACCGCTTTATTCATAAAGGGGGGGTGAAACCTCCAGGCCAATCCCGGTTATGGGTGGCTGCCCCCTAGCTGTGCTGTCTCCAGCCCCCTCCTTGACCTGTTACGGCCAATGTTTTTTCCTACCTGATGGCTTCCCACTACCCAACATACCCAGGGATCCCATGATCCCGACCCTGAAATAAAGACTCCACAACATGTTATTTTTTGGATAAATTTGGCCACAGCGGCCATTTATTAACAAACAACAAATAACAAACAAAATAACAATGAAATAAATATATATATATAAATATATGGAGGGAGCCTTCTTGGAGCTAATAGATCTGGCTTTAAATTAACTATAAAAATCAACCGCCATGTTACCCTCAGCCGTTCAGCACCAGCCCGAGGGCACCAAAACTTCCACATTCTGTGAAAGACCAACCAACTAAATGCTCCCGAAGTAAAACCCCGTCCAGAGGCCAGAACCGACTGCCAGATCACCCCCCACTTAATTTAAACGACCTGGAATTTTTCCCAATTCCTTCCACCGACAATTCGGTACCAACTCCAAGAACCCCACCCCCCGCCAACCACGAACAGCCCTGAAACCTTAGGCTCGTGAGTTTCCTAAAGCCACCAGCGCCCTTTCAATCCCCTCCTGTATTGCAAGGGCCCAAAGATCCATACCGATATGATTGAGATGAACACCGTCCTTCAACCAAAAATTTCCAACTCCCGATTCCAACTCAAAGTGCCTAACACTTATGCCACCATTGCTTGACACAAAGCTAGACACTGCCCTATTTAAGTTTACTCTTGCCTTATTTATACCTTTTTCTGATCTGACCGCCCGCCATTTCTTCCTGGGCACTATATCTGACCAAACCATCAGAATCCCCGGGAACGAAGTCCACAATCTCAAAAAATCGAAACGGATATCCCAAATCAACTCTCTCACGGGCCTTGCCCCCAAATTGTTCCCTCCCAAATGCACAACCAGAATATCCGGTGTTCTCTCCAATCTTGCTGCTTTATGAAATTCTGACAAAAACCAGCTCCATACCATCCCCCTAAAACCTAGCCACCTTATAACCACTTGTACCCTCGGAATGCCCAATTGCCTACCATCACGCCTTACGTCAGCACGCAGCGCCCCCCAATGCACATACAAATGTCCGAGAATCCAAGCTAACGAGGGAAAGCCACCTAAAAGAATAATAAACAAGCATATTCAACAACTATTCAACAACTCACAAATGAACAAAGTCCTGCGGTATTTAATGATGAACATACGGCAAATAACGGTCCAAATTCCACCTTCCAATCCACTTGATCACCTCCGCTCCCAAACCGCGCCTATCAGCCTCAGACGCTGCGCCAATCCTAAAGGAATGCGAACCATAAACACCTAGGCTAAGGCCCAACTCCTGCACCCCCTTTTTTAGGACCGCTATAAACTGGAAGCGGGAAAGAAATGACCCGTCGCAATGACGTAACAGTGAGCCGGATCTACCTGACCACACTTCCCAATAAACCTCCAAGCACCTTCTTGGACACATCAGAGCCCCGTCCACTCTACCTAAAACGACGCGCTTACCTCTACCCAACTGATCAGTTTTTGAGCGTCTGATCCAAAAATCGATACCCCAGGCCCAGCAACTCATGTCTTCGGCTAATAAACCTCCCTCCCTATTCCTGTGGGGGCGACCAACTCGCCTACTCTCATCGCCCCGAAAAAAGCTAAAGAAAAGGCTAACTTAAACAGCTGCCTCAAAAGTAGAACAACAAATCCTTTCCAAAACCAGACCTAACCTTTCCAACATACTAAACGTGTCTGGCCTACGCTTATCCAAACTCTTGTTACCTTTTTGAAAACCTCTAAGAGCCTGCTTGACCAAAAAGGATTAAGTAACATCAGTCAAACCCTGTAACTTGAAACCGAATGCAAGCCCAGCAACAAATTTACTAATTCTAGATGCCGACCACCCTAAGTCCGCAGCCTTACCAACCAAACACAAGACCGCCAACGTCCTATCCTTGTCAGTCTCTATTGCCCCCCAATGCGACACACAGCTTTCCCATACTTGCCACGATGCCTCGTAAGCAGACCAGGTTGAACTCGCCACTGACTCCTGGATCAATCTTCCAGCTCGTCCGTAATCAGCTGCCACAACTGCGAAGGGAATTCCACTCCTGCGACTTCTGCCTCCGGTGCCAGTGAATGGAAACGCTCCCACTGGAAACGAGACAAAGCATCCGCTATAGAATTCTGGACACCTGGCACATGTACCGCCGAAATCCATGCATTCAACTCCAAACACCGGAGTACCAGTTCCCTGACCAGTTTAATAACCGGAGGAGACGAGGCCGACAAGCTGTTAATCACCACCACCACACCCATATGATCACAGTGGAACCTAACTCTCCGATTCAAAAAGAACTCACCCAAATCGAGACTGCAACTACAATTGGGAATAATTCCAATGGAGCAGGATTCTTTGTAAGACCCCTCTCTTTCCATGAATCAGGCCATTTTCCCATGCTCCACTTTCCCTTACATAAAGCTCCATAGCCAGCACCGCCTGCTGCGTCCGTGTAAATCTCGCAATCAAAGCTGTTCAAAAACTCCTGCTAAATCAACGACCTGCCATTGTAATTGTCCAAAAAAATTCTTCCACACCAACAAATCCTCTCTATGCTCTCTATTCAAACGAATAAAATGATGCGATGCCCGCACTCCCGCAGTTGCCCTTGACAACCTACGACAAAATATTCTGCCCATAGGCATGATCCTACAAGCAAAGTTCAATCTCCCTAGCAGCGACTGGAGCTCCTTCAATGTCACCTTACGCAATTTACCAATTCGCTCGACCTCCTGCCTGAGTAACAACAATTTATCCTCGGGCAATCGACACTCCATGCGTTCCGTATCAATTAATATTCTCAAAAAACTCAATACAGTGCAAGGACCTTTGGTTTTCTCTTTAGCCAAAGGGACCCCAAAATGTTCCACAATCCACACCATGGCTGCTAACAAATTACCACAGACAAACGAATCTGGGGGACCTATGAACAAAAAGTCATCCAAGTAGTGGATAACAGACTGCACACCTGCAACATCCCTGACCACCCATTTCAGAAAAGTACTGAAAGTTTCAAGCAATGAACATGAAATAGAACAACCCATAGGCAAACACCTATCCATGTAATAACCTTTGCTCCAAATACAACCCAAAAGCGGAATGCTAGCCGGGTGAAGCGGAAGTATCCTAAAAGCTGATTCAATGTCAGTTTTCGCTAACAATGACCCAGGCCCGTACCTACGAACCCATGACACAGCCGCATCAAATGATGTGCATTCAACCGAATATAATTCCGGCGCTATACCGTCATTGACCGAACAACCTTTCGGGTACGACAAATGCTGGATCAAGCAAAATTTATTCGGCTCCTTCTTAGGCACTACCCTCAAAGGAGAAATGATCACACCTTCAACCGGTAGACTATCAAAATGCCCCGCCATACGACCTAACTCCACTTCCTTTGCCAACTTAACACTGACAACCTCTGGATGCAACAAAGCAGACCTAAAATTCTTAACAGAAAAAGGAACCGTATGGTTAGGAGGCGGAATCCTGAAACCTTCCAAAAAAACAGCATTATTAATCCTAGCCTTCGATTAATCAGGATATCTACTTAGAAAGGGGGCCATCCCTAGCAGATTCACTGGAGTCACCCCCTTGACCGGTACCCACAGACATCCTTCATTTTCCTTTTTTGAAGCATTTTGCTGCCCCATGGGAGCTCCCGTTGCAATGGGAACAAACGTGCTTGAACTTACAGCCGTTCCCATATTTGCCCTGGCCATCATTAAATTGCCAGCACGTTCCTGACTTCTCTTTTCCTCCCTGTGCTCCCTGACTATCTCCATCCGGTCCCGACGATTGACTCCGGCTTCCTCCGACCCTGTGAAAGGACTGTCCGTATCTAGCAGGGGCCATCACTTTTAACCAAAGGCCAATATCTTTCTGGTCCCACTTAATCTCAGGCCGCACTGCCTTCCTCTGCCTGAATTGCTCGCCGTACCTCAGCCATGTTTGTCCCCCGTAAGTATGATGCGCTTCCCCAATCGCGTCTAAGTAACAGAATAAACCCGAGCAATCTTCAGGAAACTGTCCTCCCGCCAGACCGTCTTGTACTCCTGGATGCAGCTCTGGGCCTCCTCCAGCTACCAGACCCAGACGCACGGGCCTGGTCCGTGCTGCCAGAACGGACACTGCGCGATGTCGCTGCCTGCCGCTCCTTCCCTTCCGTGTCATCCATGTGAGCCAGGCAGCAATGGTTCCCTGGACTGCTGCCTGCCCGCAGATGCTTGCCTCCCTGGTGTCATAGCGGTCCTCCCAGCAGGCACCCCGACAGGGGCATCGCCAGTGGTGCCTGCCGTTTCCTGCGCTGCTCCCCCGATCATCCTGGGCCCTCTCCCCTCGTTTTGACCCCCACCACTGGTAGCAGCTGGCCTGTGCAGCCCAGCTGCAGTGCGCGTGTGCCGCTCAGCCGGGGCCCGGACCTCCGGCTCCAGCGACGCTGTTCCCCCAGGCCATCCAGTGCGGCCCTCACTTCTGGCGTGGTCCTGACTTCCGGTGCGGGCTGCGCTCCTCGCCATGCAGCACCAACAGGCCAGCTGGATGGATTCCTGCCGGGCGAGCACGGCGGGCAGGGACCACACCATCTCGCTCTCCTCCCGCAGGGTCCCCAGAGGGGCTCCGGAGCCTACGCCTGCTGCGCGTGGATACCTCCGGCAACAGTCTCTCCGGGGGCCGAGTACTCTTGTTCCTTCTCACAGCTCCGGAGGGTGCCTCCATATTTTCGGCTGCTAACAGAAAAGCAGACAGCTGGGCCTCCAGCCATCCCCCTCTCCATGACCTCTCAACGTCTCTGAGCTTGCCCACCAGGGATTCGACAGACGCCATCTCTGGGTAAATCATTCTGCTGCTCCTCAGGGAATGGCGGTTTTCCCACATTTTTCCCTATATATACACCTCTCCCACTACCCGCCCCCAACTTACCCTTATCCAATCCCCAAGACCGCTTTATTCAAAAAGGGGGGGGTGAAACCTCTAGGCCAATCCCGGTCATGGGTGGCTTCCCCCTAGCTGTGCTGTATCCAGCCCCCTCCTATATATCTATTATCTATTTACCTATCTATCTACCTACTCATTTATCTATTTCCTATCTAATTATCTATCTACAGTGTGTACGGCGTATACAGTGTGTGTGAGTGTGGTGTGTACGGCGTATACAGTGTGTGTGTGGTGCGGACGGTGTATACAGTGTGTGTGTTTGTGTGGTGCGTACGGTGTATACAGTGTGTGTGTGTGTTTGTGTGGTGCGTACGGAGTATACAGTGTGTGTGTGTGTGGTGCGTGTACAGTGTGTGTGTGTGTGTGTGGTGCGTATACAGTGTGTGTGTGTGTGTGGTTCATACGGCATATACAGTGTGTGTGTGTCATGCGTACGGCGTATACAGTGTGTGTGTGTGTGGTGCGTACGGCATATACAATGTGTGTGTGTCTGTGGTGCGTACGGCGTATACAGTGTGTGTGTGTTTGTGTGGTGCATATGGCGTATACAGTGTGTGTGTGTGTGATGCATATACAGTGTGTGTGTGTGTGGTGCGTATACAGTGTGTGTGTGTGTGTGTGGTTCGCACGGCGTATACAGTGTGTGTGTGTCAAGCCTACGGCGTATACAGTGTGTGTGTGTGTCGTTTGTACGGCGTATACAGTGTGTGTTTAGTGCGTATGGCGTATACAGTGTGTGTGTGGTGCTTATGGCGTATACAGTGTGTGGTGCGGAAGGTGTATACAGTGTGTGTTTGTGTGGTGCGTACGGCGTATACAGTGTGTGTGTTTTTGTGTGGTGCGTACGGCGTATACAGTGTGTGTGTGTGTGTGGTGCGTATACAGTGTGTGTGTGTGTGTGTGTGGTTCGCACGGCGTATACAGTGTGTGTGTGTCATGCGTACGGCGTATACAGTGTGTGTGTGGTGTGTACGGCATATACAGTGTGTGTGTGTGTGTGTGTGTGTCGTTCGTACGGCGTATACAGTGTGTGTGTAGTGCGTATGGCGTATACAGTGTGTGTGTGTGGTGCTTACGGCGTATACAGTGTGTGTGGTGCGGACGGTGTATACAGTGTGTGTTTGTGTGGTGCGTACGGCCTATACAGTGTGTGTGTGTTTTTGTGTGGTGCGTACGGCGTATACAGTGTGTGTGTGTGTGGTGCATACACAGTGTGTGTGTGGTTCGTACGGCGTATACAGTGTGTGTGTTTCATGTGTACGGCATATACAGTGTGTTTGTGTGTGTGGTGTGTACGTCGTATACAATGTGTGTGTGGTGCGTATACAGTGTGTGTGTGTGGTTCGTACGTCATATACAGTGTGTGTGTGTCATGCGTACGCCGTATACAGTGTGTGTGTGTGTGATACATACAGCGTATACAGTGTGTGTGTGGTGCATACGGGGTATACAGTGTGTGTGTGTCATGCGTACGCCGTATACAGTGTGTGTGTGGTGCATACGGGGTATACAGTGTGTGTGTGTCATGCGTACGCCGTATACAGTGTGTGTGTGTGTGATGCATACAGCGTATACAGTGTGTGTGTGTGGTGCATACGGGGTATACAGTGTGTGCGTGGTGCATACGGGGTATACAGTGTGTGTGTGGTGCGTACGGCATATACAGTGTGTGTGTGGTGCGTACGGCGTTTACAGTGTGTGTGTGTGTGGTGCAACGATGTTCCGCTGGTGGTACCGCGCAAGAGGCTGGTACCACCAGCGGTCTTCATATTGAGACACCCATCACCTGGGTGTCCCAATATGGTGGTCGGCGAACTTCCGCCGCTTGGAATTCTGGAATCCAGACACATCTGGATGGAACAGGATGTGAAGACATTACAAGGTAAATATATTATAGATCAGTCTATCTATCCATAAATCTATCTATTATCTATGTATCTGTGTTTATCTACCTATTATCTATCAATCTATCTATCTATTATCTGTCTATCTATATATCTATCTATATATCTATTATCTATTTACCTATCAACCTACCCATTTATTTATTTATCTATTATCTATATACCTATCTAATTATCTATCAGTCTATCTATCCATTTATCTATTTATCTATCCATATATCTATATATTTATCTATCTGTCTATTATCTACTTTGCAGCATTGATGCAGTAATTGATGCAAAAGGAGTCTCGACCAAGTATTGAGTGCACTTACTGAACATACATTTCAGTAGGCCAACATTTCGGATGTTAAAATTTAAGCCTGTGTTATAAAGTATTCTAATTTACTGAGATAATGACTTTTGTGTTTTCAGTGGCTGTAAGCCATAATCATCAACATTAACAGAAATAAACACTTGAAATAGATCACTCTGTTTGTAATGACTCTATATAATATAGAAGTTTCACTTTTTGTATGGAAGAACTGAAATAAATTAACTTTTTTGATGATATTCTAATTTAGTGAGAAGCACCTGTATCTATTGTCTCTCTATCCATATAGCTATTATTTATCTATCTAGCTATCAATATATCTATTATCTATCTATCTATCTATCTATCTATTTATCTATCTATCCATATATCTCTTTATATATTATCTATCTACCTACCTATCTAATTATCTATCTATCAGTCTATCTGTCTATCCATAAATCTATCTATTATCTATCTATCCATATATCTATCTATTAGTCAATCGGTAGATGGATACTTATATACAGTTGAAACCAGAAGTTTACATACACTATATAAAAATACACATATGCATGTTTTTCTCAATATCTGACATGAAATCAGAATAAACCTTTCCCATTTTAGGTCAAATAGGATTACCATAATATTTAATATTGGCCCAATGCCAGAATAATGAGAGAGAGAATGTTTTAAAGCATTTTTATTACTTACTGCAAAGTCAAAAGTTTACATACATTTCATTAGTATTTGGTACCATTGCCCTTAAACTGAATGACTTAGGTCAAACGTTTGGGATATCCTTCCACAAGCTTCTCCCAATAGTTGGAATTTGGGCCCAAACTGGTGTAACTGATCCAGGTTTGTGGGTCGTCTTGCTCGTACCAGCCTTTTCAGCTTTGCCCATAAATTTTCAATAGTATTGGAATCAGGGCTTTGTGGTGGCCACTCCAAAACATTGACTTTGTTATCCTTAAGCAACTTTGTTACCATTTTGGCAGTATGCTTAGTTTCATTGTCCATTTGGAAGACCCATTTCCACCCAAGCTTTAACTTCCTGGCTGATGTCTTGAGATGTTGCTTCAGTATTGCCACATAATCTTCTTTTCTCATGATGTTATCTATTTTGTGAAGAGCACCAGACTCTCCTGCAGCAAAACATCCCCCCAACATGATGCTGTCACCCCCGTGTTTCACAGTTGGGATGGTCTTTTTAGACTTCCAAGCTCCTCCCTTTTTACTCCAAATATAACAATGGTCATTATGCCTAAAAAGTTTAATTTTAGTTTCATCAGACCATGGGACATGTCTCCAAAAATTAAAGTCTTTGTTTCTGTGTGCATTCGCAAATGATAATCTGGCTTTTTTAAGTTCCTTTTGGAGTAATGGATTCTTCCTGGCAGAGTGGCCTTTCAGCCCATGTTGATACAGTACTTGTTTCACTGGGGTTATTGACACAATCTTGCCAGCTTCTGCCATCATCTTCACAAGGTCTTTTGCTTTTGTCCTTTTGGGTTGATATGCACATGTCGGACTAAAGCACGTTCATCTCTGGGACACAGAACCTGTCTCCTTCCTGAGCAATATGATGGCTGGACATTCCCATCTTGTTTGTACTTGCGTATAATTGTTTTTACAGATGAACGAGGTACCTTAAAGTATCTTGAAATTGTAGAAAAGGAAAAGTTCCAGCTAAGGAATAGTCCAAAAAATCTTCTTTATTAGAGATTAAAAACAGATACCATAGAACATTTCCAAAGGAAAAAGAGAGCAACGCATTTCGAACGTGAGTATTGCGTTCTTTGTCAGAACTAATTTAAAATGGCGAGTGAATAGTTTATATACACAAATCCACCAATGAAACAACATATACAAAGCACGTGATGTGATTAAAAGCATCTGATCAGAAAAGATTGCGTATACCAGAACATTAACAAAACCAAGTAAAGAGACAAGTTTACATCTAGTACTAAGAGAGCACATTACATAGCATTTAGCTATAGTGAAATTATAATTTGCGCCGCATGGTCAAACCATCCAGATAACGTGTTGAGATGGTACACCCAAAAAGCCTCACGATCGAGTAGGCGTCTCTGGCTGTCACCACCTCTGGGATTCATGCAGAGTCGCTCTATACCATAAACCTGAAAGGAGGAAGTATTTCTATTATGGACTTGAATGAAGTACCTGGAAGCTCAAGAAATGTTACTGTTAGTTATCTCCAATATGTTTCGCGATGCACTTCTTAATTTTTCATATAGTGCAACCAACATATAATATGCTGCATATTGGGCATTGAATTATATAAACAATATGGTCACTGTTACAATTAATAAAGTTCTTTATCTCATGTTGCTGTGATTTATCTGTATTGGAGAAATTATTTGTCACTTTGGCATAGTGGCACATATTGAAGCGGTTTTGGCCACACTTGAAAAAACCCTTGCAATGGAGCAAAGTGTGACTTTTTTTTATTGGATTATTTTTTTTATTGGTTTTTGCAACAACCAAGCAGCCTGGATTTAATATTTTGGCCATTGTTGCATCTTCATGTAGAATGGGCACATATTTTAAAATAATATGTTTAATTTGGTAAAACTGAGGGCTGAACTTAAGAGAAATAACTGGTTTATCGATACTTTTAATCTTTTGTTTATTAGAGATTGTGTTGTCAAGTGGACTGTTAGATGGCATTTGAATTAAATCCGATCTAGTTTTATAATTGACTATATTTTCAGCTCTTTTGAGTGTCAATGAAAGGTACTCTCTTCTGGTTAATCTAGCTTTACATTCTAGAAATTCTTTATCCAATTTGTTAATGACTCGCCCCCTGGGCCGTGGGGCACTCGGATCCGGGCAATAGGGAACGATGGGAGTAGTAGTGGCAACCCGGTTCCATGGCTCAGGGTGGTCAGGCCAGTGGTAGTCCTTTATGTGCTATTGTTTATGTCCGACTACGCCACCCGTGGATTGCGGTTATTAGGAACCGCCTCTGCATGCAGACCGCTGGGGCTGATGAGGTGTGCAGCTAGGGTAGTGTGACTCCCCACGGGAAGAGTGCGGCCCCAGGGCAGTATAATGGATGGTGGGAGTGATGGTAGTGAGAGTCCCAGTGCTGATAGTGCTGGAGGAGCAAGGAGCACACAGACAACAGGTTGCAGTCCAGGGTCTTTACTAGAACAGGTAAATTGACCCACAAACAGTCCCAGCTAGGAGGGGACCTGGATGTCTGAGAGCAATGGGGAAATTGGCCCTGGTCAGGCTGAGGGTGTAGGCCTACCGTGCTTTCTGCGCTCCTTCTGGCTATCTCCTCGTTATAGGGTAACAGCCCACGTTTCCGAGCTTTCCGTGTATTCTCGCCTGTATGGCCTGCGACATGGGTTCCTTTCTGCTCCCAGCCTTGTACGGCTTTACTGGTCCCTTCGGTTGTGGCAGGGCCTCCAGGCTTCTTAGGCCAAGGAATATACAGTCCCTTGTGAACTGGTTCTCTGCTGGAGGGTGTAGAATCCTCCCAGCCTCAGACACCAAAGTCTGGTAAAGTCAGTCTCTTATCTGCCAAGACAGGCTTGCTTCGCCTCTTGTCTCTGGCTTGTGGCTCTCCTCCTGCCACACTTCCTCTTAGGTGCAGTGCAACTGTCTGTCCCTGCTCTGCTCTGGGACAAGTCTCAGTGCTGAGACAGGCCATCAAGTTCTCCCTAACCCTGCCCCCAGCACCAGCTTTTATAGGGGCAGCCCGCTCCCCCTACTGACCTGAGACACGAGGCATTGCATGCTAATGTTCCCCTGACTAGAGAACCTCCCCCTTGCTCTCAGACACAGCTTTAATACATTTTGTGGCATCCAGGCCAGGGTGACACATTAACACTGCTACAATTGCATTTGATTCTGGTAAGTTCACCTACCGGTATGGCTTTAATAGTATGTTGTGGATGTTCACTATTGGAAATTGAGTAATAAGAAAATATGAACTAGGCTAAGATTTTGGACATGGAACTTTAAGTAATTAACATGATGGCTGGGAGAACTGACTCACTCAGTAAGTTTTGGCCTTTCCTTTTTGCTTCTTGGCAGATATTGCAATATAAATATAGGAAATGTTATAACTATTTAGGGTGATAGATAGCAAGCTAGATGGTTGGGTGATAGAAAATAGATAGACAGATTAAAAAAGTCTATGTTAACCACAAAACCAATAATATCAATTAAAAAAAAGCACAATCCTTAAAACAACATTTTAGCTACAGAAAGTGCTGAGGAAAATTTCTTGTGCTTGCTGAACTATAAAAATAGTACAACGTCTGGAATCAATTTCCAAAGTAATTTGCCACATGTACAATATGCAAAATGTTTCTATGGAAAACAAACTTGAGGAACAGAGTTACGCTTATGTTCTGGTGCAGTTTGAAGCAGTAATGTAAAAATTTAACTTTGCAACCTTATTCTGTAAGTATTCTTGATATAGTTATGATAGACTCCACCAAAAAAGCCACTGTATTTGACTTTATGTTCCGCTGCTATCATCCGGTGGTGTTGAGAAGTCTGGCCCAATCCACCCCTTGTTCATTTTTACAAGAGTCTGCATTTTCAGTTGACAGGCGGATGCACCTATCAGTTATAATGCCCCCGGTGGCACTGAAAACCCGATCTGCCAAAACGCTAGCAGCAGGGAAGGCCAGGACCCCCAAGGCGTAGAGAGCCAGTTCTTGCCACGTGTCCAGTTTGAATATCCAATAATTATAAGGCACAGAGGAATCACAGAGGATGCTGGTACGGTCGGCAAGGTACTCCTTCAGCATCTTCCAAAACTTTTCCCTCCTTGTCAGAGTATCCTGCAGATCAGGGCTTAGGCGCTGGGAAGGTCTAAGAAAACTGTTCCACACCTTTGACAGTGTTCCCCTGCCTCTGCTGCATCATATTTGTGTCCAAGGAACTGTGACCTCTGCCAGCAGTGTTTTCAGATTGGAATTTTTTCAATAATTCCTCAACAAGGACCTTCTCATACAGCAACATTTTACTAGACCTCTCCTCCGCGGGAAGGAGAGATAGAAAGTTCTTCTTGTAGTGTGGGTCTAGAAGTATGACCAACCAGTAATTACTGTCGGCCAAAATGTGTACAATACGAGGGTCACGGGAAAGGCAGAGGAACATAAAGTCAGCCATCTTTGCCAGATGCTAACCACCAAGTCTCCCCTGTCCTGACCAAGAGGACGGCTGTCCATGCTCTCCTCCTCATCCTCCTTCTCCTCATTCTCCCTTTCCTCAGACCATCCATGCTGAACAGATGGTATGACAGTTGTGTGGGACAGCTTCTGTTCCTCCTCCTCATTATCACCCAATCCACATTGAGATGAGATGAGGCTGGGCTGTGCGGCATGACCTTTTATTGTTCTTTGCTCCATCTCATAGTGCTTTGCCTGCAATGCCTTCTCTTTAATTGTGAGCATCGAGCGTTTCAGTAGACAGAGAAGCGGGATGCTGACACTAATTATGGCGTCATCGCCGCTCACCATCTTGGTGGAGTCCCCAAAGTTTTCAAATCCATGCCCACTCATCAACTCTTATGTGCGGAGGCTGACCTGAATAGCGACAGGCATGTTGAAGCTGGTACTCAACAACTGCCCTCTGCAGCTCAAAAATCCTTCCCAACATCTGCAAAGTTGAGTTACAACATGTGGTGACATCGCACACATGTCGGTGAGCTGGAAGCGGCAAATGCTGCTGAAGCACGGTGAGGGGGGAGGAAGCAGTAGGCGATTTTTGAAAATGGGCACACATGTGGCATACTTTCACAAACAGCTCAGGCAGATCCGGGTTTGTTTTGAGAAACCGCTGAACCATTAGGTTGAGCACATGGGCCAGGCATCGTACGTGTGTGAGGTTGCCAAGGTTCAGAACCGCCACCATGTTCCGGCCATTGTCACACATGACTATGCCTGTCTGTAGGTTCAGTGGTGAAAGCCACAGATCTATCTGCTCTTTTACAGCTGTCAACAACTCTTCAGCGGTGTGCGGTTTGTCCCCTAAGCATATTAGCCTCTGCACACTTGTTTCCACTTGGCCGAGGCAGTGCTGCAGTGCTTCCAGCTTTTGACTGATGTGGTTATTTTGGAGATGGAATATAGTGTAGGGGAGTTCACCAGCTCACCTGTGCTCAGGCATCCTGAAGCACGGAAATGAGGAACCACTCGTGAAGTATCCAAAAAGCTAAGGAAGAAGATTTTCAAGCTTTGTATTATAGTCCAAAAAAATTATTAAAGATAGATTTTAAAAACAGATTCAAGGATCATATTCCATCAACCAGAGCAAAGTGCTTCCAATGAGGAACTTGCGTTCTTTGTCAAGGCACTCAAATGGTTTCCCCATGGTATATATATACATATCCACCAATAAAATTACATAGAAAGAAACATGTGACACAAAATCACATGTGTGCCCATACAAAGATAATTACAAAAATAGCGATAAAAAACGTTTACACAAAAGATCATTTGACAAAAGAAACGCATGAATACTAGACATTTTCTATTCAGTATAGTGAAAAAGTAATTCTCATCGCAGGTTAAGACCATTTGGAAAACATGTATTAAGATGGTACATCCAAAATGCCTCTCAATATAATAAACGCCTTCTAGTATCGCCACCGCTTGGATTTGCGGTCAATTTCTCGATCCCATACACCTCAAAAGAGGATGTTTTTCTATTATGATATTCAATAAAATGTCTGGAAGAATAGGAAATATTATGGTTAGTGTCATTATAAATATCACTTAAATGTTCTGTCACACGTCTTTTCATTTTCCGTATAGTATATCCCACATATAGTACACTGCAGATCGTGCATTTTATTATATAAACTACATGGTCACTGTTACAATTAATGTAACTTCGTATGTCATGTTCCTGAGGTCCATCAGTATTAGTAAACTTTTTTGTAGTTTTGACATAGCGGCATATGCCGCATCGATTGAAGCCGCATTTGAATGAGCCTTTGCAATCAAGCCAAGTATAGCATTTTTGAGTATAATTGGGAAAACTCAGGGGTAGTAAGTTCCCCAATGTTTAAGCTCTTTTGGCAACTATAAGAACTCCAGGGTCTAAAATTTTGGACAAAGTGACAACCTCATGTAAAATTGGAAGATATTTTAAAATAATATGATTAATTTTGTGAAATTGTGCACTATATTTCACGAAAATTACTGTTTTTTTCGTATCCATTTTTTTATTTTTCTTATTTAAAGCTATATGTTCATTTGTTCCTTCATTTGGCATTTGAATCAATTCAGATCTATTTTTACTTTCTATTATTATTTTCAGCTCTTCTAAGTACCCAGCTCATCATCCAATTTGTCTGTGTTACTACAATTGCGCTTAATTCTGGTGAATTCACAAACTGGTATTGCTTTTATGGTATGCTGTGGGTGTCCACTCACAGCATGTAAAATAGTGTTGCCTGATATGGGCTTAGAGAATGTTGAGGTGACAATAGAACCTTCAAGGATTTCAAGCTTAAGATCTAGAAACGATATACAGGTATGATGAAGATAATGGGTGAACGATAGGTTAAATGAGTTATTATTCAAAAAAACAATGAATTCTGGAATGGCAGATACATCGCCCCTCCAGATAAAGATCAGACCGTCGATGTATCTGCCATACCAGAACACCTCACAAGTAGTGTTGAGCCACCCCCGTAGTGTTCGGGTTCGGTTCGTCGAACACCGGTATGTTCGCCGAACTATTCATCAAACTGTTCGTCGAACACCGTCGAACACCGTTAAAACCAATGGCAGGCAAACAAAAACACATAGAAACTAGTGTTGAGCGAACATGCTCGACACTGCTCGGTACTCGCCCGAGCATCACGCTACTCAGGATGTTCGGCGAGCACCGAGCATTTCCGGGTTACTCGGGCGGGAGCTCGGGTCTCCGCCCTGCATGTTTGGCGCTCTTTACAGAGCCAATGAACATGCAGGGATTGCCAGCCAGTCACTGTAATGCCGCAGCCATGTTGTTTGTGGGCATTACAGTGATTGGCTGGCCGCACAGCGTCACCTCGAGTATTTAAAACCGGGCGCCGCCATCTTGGACACAGTCGCTCCGGATCAGACAGTGTAGGGACAGCGCTGCTGATTTAGGGAGAGATATATCCTGCAAAATAGTTAGTGTAGGGTCTGTAAAGGCTGCCAGATCAAACAAACAGTCCTTCTCAGGACTAATATCCATCCCAGGTATATCAGTCAGGCAGGTAGGCAGGCTGTATAGGAGACGCAGTGGTCATACCAGCAAACGCTGCATTACAGTCCTGTGTGTTGCTCCTGTTGCTGAAATTGCTGGACTTAGCTCCAGGTCCCGGGGGCCAGGAAAAATCCTTTTTTTTTATCTAAATCCTCTTTTTTTTTTTCCTCCTTCACAATGTACAAATACCCATCTTATTAACCTTTTGGTGTCCCCCCCCCCCCAAAAAAAAAAGTGTGCCTCTGATTTTTCAGACACAAATATATCTGTTGAAAATAGTCTGGTGTGGGCCAATGAAATAGAAGTGTGGTTTTGCAGTTCTATGGGCCATTTGTATCTAAAAAAAACAGTTTGAGTGTGTCGCTCACTGTTCAGCCGCAAATATATATATATTTTAAAAAGCCTGGTATACACCAGTAAATTATTACTGTGGTTTTGATGTTCCATGGTAAAACATCTCTATTATCCTGTTTTTGGCATTTTTTGCTGTATAAAAATAATAATAGTGTCTCCCTGATTTTTCAGACACAAATATATCTGTTGAAAATAGTCTGGTGTAGGCCAGATAGACAGAAGTGTGCTTTTGCTGTTCCACGGTAAAAAATCTCTATTATCCTGCTTTTTGCATTTTTTGCTGTAAAAAAAAAAAAATAGTGTCTCCCTGATTTTTCAGACACAAATATATCTGTTGAAAATAGTCTGGTGTAGGCCCGAGAAATACAAGTGTGGTTTTGCAGTTCCACGGTACAAACCTCTGTATTATCCACTTTTGGGCCATTTGTATCTAAAAAAAACAGTTTGAGTGTGTCGCTCACTGTTCAGCCGCAAATATATATATATTTTAAAAAGCCTGTTAAACACCAGTAAATTATTACTGTGGTTTTGATGTTCCATGGTAAAACATCTCTATTATCCTGTTTTTGGCATTTTTTGCTGTATAAAAATAATAATAGTGACTCCCTGATTTTTCAGACACAAATATATCTGTTAAAAATAGTCTGGTGTAGGCCAGAGAGACAGAAGTGTGCTTTTGCTGTTCCACGGTAAAAAATCTCTATTATCCTGCTCTTTGCATTTTTGCTGTAAAAAAAAAAAAAATAGTGTCTCCCTGATTTTTCAGACACAAATATATCTGTTGAAAATAGTCTGGTGTAGGCCCGAGAAATACAAGTGTGGTTTTGCAGTTCCACGGTACAAACCTCTGTATTATCCACTTTTGGGCCATTTGTATCTAAAAAAAACAGTTTGAGTGTGTCGCTCACTGTTCAGCCGCAAATATATATATATTTTAAAAAGCATGGTATACACTAGTAAATTATAACTGTGGTTTTGCTGTTCCACGGTAAAAAATCTCTATTATTCAGGTTTTGGTAGTTTTTTCCGTAAAGAAAAACAGTAGTGTCTCCTGACTGTTGTGACACAAAAATATATCTGTTGAAAATAGTCTTGTGTAGGCCCGACATCCCAGTGTGGTTTCGCAGTTCCACGGGTCAAATCGCTGTACTATCCAGTTTTGGGCCTTTGGTATCTAAAAAAAAAAGCAGTTTGAGTGTGTCGCTCACTGTTCAGCCGCAAATATCTCTATTTAAAAAAGTGTGGTATACCCCAGTAAACAATAACTGTGGTTTTCCTCTTCCACGGTTCTAATCTACTCTTTATTACCCTTTTTCCATTGATAGTGCAAGTGTAAGCTATTTTACTTCATTTACAATGGGCAAGGCGCGTGGCAAGGGACGTGGAAGTGGACGTTCTGGTGATGGTTCGTGCATAGGACGGGGCCGTGGCCATGGTGAAAATGTGCCACAACCAACAGCCACATCTTCTCGCTCCCACTTCTTGACCGAATTACTAGGGAAGCACAGAACAACACCAGTATTGAGAACTGATCAGTGTGAACAGGTTATTAATTGGATAGCAGACAATACTTCCAGTTACCTGAGCACCACCACCTCTGGTCTGTCTTCCACACGGTCAACTCTTAGTAGCCGTGAGTCTCGACCGCATACTCCTCCTCACCCTGATGCTCCTTCCTCCCACCATGCCGAGTGTCGTCAGACAGCAAGTGATCCCACACTTGGACACTCTGAAGAGCTGTTCACTGGTCCATTTCCATATTTGGGCCCCTCGCCTGATACGCTTGAAGTGGTGGAAGAGGAGATCCCATGTTGCGATGCCCAAATAATTGAACAGCCACGGCCACAGGAAGTCAACGTTGGCAATCTGTCACAAGAGGTGGACGATGACGAGACACAATTTCCAGGAAGTGAGGAGGAGGATCGCGGTGCGCAAGTGGAAGAGGAGGAGGTGGTGGATGATCTAGTAACTGACCCAACGTGGAAGGAGGACTTGCAGAGTGAGGCCAGCAGCACACAGGGGGAGGGAGGCAGAGTACCCCAACAGGCAGGAAGAAGCAGTGTGGTGGCCGCAGACAGAAGGCAGGCAACCGTTCCCCGTAAAACCAACACGAGGGACGTTGCCAGTACAAGCGGTAGGTCTTCCAGAGTCTGGAATTTTTTTAAAGACTCTGCTGATAACCCCAAAAAGGCCATATGTTCCACCTGCCATGCCAGCATCAGCAGGGGTGACAAAACTACCAGCCTGACCACCACCAGCATGATCAGGCACATGGCAGCAAAGCACCCGACTTTGTGGGGCGAAACCCAGGGTCCACGACCAGTGTCAGCGGGTGTCACCACTGCTTCTTCCACTGTTGTGCGTGCAATAGAACCCCCTGTTGTGTGTGCAAGGCAATCCCCTGTCCATACTGCATGTAAAGATGCCCCCTCCTCTCAGTCTTCACTTGTTATGGCAGTTTCTCAAGAAACAGCATGAACGTCCACGTCCACGTCCCACCGCAACGTTCAAATGTCCATATCCCAGACCGTTGAACGAAAGCGGAAATTCGCAGCTAACGCCTCACAGGCCACAGTCCTAAATTCGCACATTTCACGACTGTTGCATTGGAAATGCTGACTTTTAGGCTGGTGGAGACGGAATCCTTCCGCAATCTTATGGCGGTGGCCGTCCCTCGGTACTCGGTCCCAAGCCGACACTATTTTGCCCGGTGTGCCATCCCCGCACTACACAAGCACGTGTCCCAAAGCATCTGCCGTGCCCTCAACAACGCAGTTACTGGGAGAGTCCACCTGACAACGGACACATGGAGAAGTGCTTGTGGCCAGGGACGGTACATCTCTCTGACGGCACACTGGGTAAACATAGTGGAAGCCGGGACCCAGTCGGACCTTGGGACTGAACACATCCTCCCCACACGGAGGATTGCAGGCCCTATGTCAGTCAGAGTTGCCCCCACAGTGTACAGCTCCTGCGCATCCTCCTCCTCCTCATGTTCAGCGTCCATCTCAGATATCACCCCATCAGTTACAAGCTGGAAGCATTGCAGTACTGCCTCCGCCAAGCGGCAACAGGCTGTGCTGAAACTCATAAGCTTAGGTGATAAACCTCACACTGCTTGTGAGTTGTGGACAGCTGTGAAAGAGCAGGCAGATCTGTGGCTGAGACTGCTGAACCTACATCCCGGCATGGTCGTGTGTGACAATGGCCGTAACCTGGTGGCGGCTCTGAGGCGAGGTGAGATCACACACGTACCATGCCTGGCTCATGTGCTTAACCTCGTGGTTCAGCGGTTTCTTAAATCGTACCCCGAGTTGGCAGATCTGCTCGGGAAAGTACGCCGCCTGTCAGCTCATTTTCGCAAGTTGGCTACAGTTTCCGCCGCCCTTGCTGTGTTGCAGCAGCGTTTGCAGCTTCCGGCACACCGACTGGTGTGTGATGTTTCCACACGTTGGAACTCTACCCTCCACATGTTGCAAAGGATTTGTGAGCAGAAGAGAGCAGTTGTGGAGTACCAGCTGCAACAAGGCCATCGATATTCAGGTCAGACTCCACACATAAGACCTCAGGAGTGGACCTGGATATCTGACATATGTACCATCCTGACAAACTTTGAGGAGGCCACCAAGATGGTGAGTGGCAATGACGCCATCATTAGTGTCAGCATCCCACTTGTCTGTCTTTTGCAACGCTCTCTGCAGAGAATTAAAAAGGAGGCATTGCAGCCAGAGTATGATGAGATGGATCAAGAAGCCGTAGCGGGCGATTACACACAGCCCAGCCTCATCTCATCCCAACGTGCATTGGGGGACAATGAGGGAGAGGAGGAGGAGGAGGAGGAGGAGGAAGAACAGGAGCTGCTATCATGCGTTGTAGACGGTAGTACCTGTACAAGTGTCATACCGTCGGTTCAGCCTGGGTGGACTGAGGACAGGGGGGAGGAGGAAGAGGAGGAGGAGGAGGAGAGCATGGTCAGTCCTCATCTTGGTGAGGACACGGAAATCTTGCCTGTTACCAGTCTGGCACGCATGGCTGACTTTATGTTACGCTGCCTTAACCGTGACCCTCACGTTGTCAAAATGTTGGGTGACAGTCATTACTGGTTGGTGACACTTGTAGACCCCCGCTACAAGGAGAACTTTCACTCTCTTATTCCTGAGGTGGAGAGGTCTACAAAAATGGGGCAATACCAGAAGGCCCTTGCTGCAGAACTCTTAAAATAATTCCCATCTGAACACGCTAGCGGCAGAGGTCACAGTTCTTTGCCCAACCAAGGCGTACAGGCGAGAGAGATGCAACTCCAATCCAGCAGAGGCAGGGGAACACTGTCAACGTTCTGGGACAGTTTTCTGACACCCTCCCAGCTTACAGGCCCTGAGGCGCGGGGTACTCTCACAAGAAGTGGAAAGTTTCAAAAGATGGTGAGGGAGTACCTTGCCCATCGTACCAGCGTCCTCCGTGATTCCTCTGTGCCTTTTAATTATTGGGTATCCAAGCTGGACACTTGGAATGAACTCGCTCTGTAAGCCTTGGAGGTCCTGGCCTGCCCTGCCGCTAGCGTGTTATCGGAGCGTGTTTTTGGTGGGGAATTATAACTGATAAGCGCACTCGCCTGTCAACTGACAATGCTGACAAGCTGACCCTTATCAAAATGAACAAGGGCTGGATTGGGCCAGACTTCTCATCACCACTAAATGACAGCAGAGTAACATAAAGTCAAATCCACTGTGTTATTTCGGGAGGTGTATTCACATGCACCGCTTCACACCCACACATGGGTATACGCTTCCTCGTTTCGGCTGTTTAATCTTCTTCTCCTTATCCTCAGCCTCCATCACCACTATACCACCAGGGTGCCAGCATTGCAAGTTCCTCCGTCCTAATTTTTGGCAGCTTTTGCTGGGAAAGCATAAGCAAATACCATGGGACACCCACTCCCCAATAATGGGACTTATGTTTGTAATATGCTGTACTGCATGGCTCTTGTAAGGGTCATTGCAAGTTGCTCCGTCATAATTTTTGGCAGCTTTTGCTGGGAAAGCTTAAGCAAATACTATGGGAGACCCACACCCCAATAATGGGACTTATGTTTGTAATATGCTGTACTGCATGGCTCTTGTAAGGGGCATTGCAAGTTGCTCCGTCCTAATTTTTGGCAGCTTTTGCTGGGAAATCATAAACAAATGCTATGGGAGACCCACTCCCCAATAATGGGACTTATGTTTGTAATATGCTGTACTGCATGGCTCTTGTAAGGGGCATTGCAAGTTGCTCCGTCCTAATTTTTGGCAGCTTTTGCTTGCAAGGCATAAGCAAATACTATGGGACACCCACTCCCCAATAATGGGACTTATGTTTGTAATATGCTGTACTGCATGTGACGCGCCCCCTGGGCCGTGTGTACACGTGTGTGGGATTCCCGGTGCCGGGTCTCTGGGGTCTGTAGTCTCCGTGGCGGTGACCCGGTCCCGTGGCTCAGGCTGGTCAAACCAGTGGCAATCTTTCTTAGGTTTTGAGGTTAATTGTCCGACTGCGCCACCCGTGGATTGCGGTCAGGGAGTACCACCGCTGCGAGGCAGACCGCTGAGGCTGGTGTTGTGTGCGCAGCATAAAATGGGATAACTCCCCTCGGGAGGAGTATATCCTCAGGGCAGTGAGTGTGGATGATGGGGGTGATGGTGCACGAGCGCAGCAGGAATGACTCAGAGTCCTTGCAGTGCAGTTCAGGGTCTTTACTGATGATTATAAGGTAGACCCTCCCAGGAGTACTGGCTAGCATAAGAGGCCTGGTCAGTCTGTGAGCAAGCAGGAGTTCCCCTGGCCAGGTGGAGTTGTAGGCCTCCCCGTCTGTCTGCACTCTTCCTGGCTACCTTGCTGTAAGCGGGTAGAAGTAGCCCACGTCCCTGAGTGTACCGTGTAGTGCTCACCCGTATGGCTGGTGACTTGGGGCCTTCTGTTAGCCTCCGCTCCACGATGGCGGTGCTGGTCCCTTGCTTGTGACTGAGCCTCCGGGCTTCTATGGCCAGAGGACCTGAAATCCCCTGCCGGCTGGTTTCTGCTGCTGGACTCCTGTGTCCTGTTCCTATTGTCTTCTGCCAGGGCGAGCTCTGCTCAGCTTCCAGCCCCTCGTCTTTAGCTCCTAGCTCCTACAGAGCTCCTTGCTGTTACTTTCCCTTGCTCTCACTCTGACTCTGACTGTTCTCTGTTCTCTGACTCACTCAACCCCACCCCAGATCCAGTTTATAAGGGCAGAATTCTCCCCTCCCAGGACTGGGGCAGGAGGATGTTGCATGTTTAAGGGATCCTGACCAGGAAACCTCCCACTTGCTCTCCGACGTAATCTCTATTACTGTGGTGACCAGACCCCTGGGGTGCCACACATGGCTCTTGTAAGGGGCATTGCAGTGTCTCAAAATTTTTGGAAAGCCTTCCATTCACTGCTTAGGCCAACAGTGCACAGGAGACCCAGTTGCTATAAATGGAAAAAAAGGTTTAGTTAACGCCCTCTGACCTCCATGTCATTTCCAAGGGGCATTGGAGTGCCTCGAAATTTTTGGTAGGCATTGCACTCACTGTATGCCCTATAACTGTGTAGCCGAACCGCTCCTTTTGTTACAGAAACATATCCTACAAGACATATCTGGTTGAATGGCCTGATATTGATGTGAATGGTCCCTGTTCCTCCTGCTCTTTCTCCTTTGCCACTACCTCATCCATCATTTATCACCTGAAGCTTTGTTTTAACGGGAGTCATAGAACTTGGATAGTAGCAGGAAAACATTCAGCAATCCTCGGAGGAGGTAGGATATGCGCCAAAACGCTGACCTCCTCAGGCCTAGCCGCTACTACATACATGCGCTTGCATTACAACAAAACAAAGCAGATGCTAACTTCTATCATCCTCATCATGCTCCTCACCTTGGCACTCTCAACTCCCCTGATGGAGAAGCCAGGGCCCACCGGAGGCGTCTGATAGTCCGGTGGGCTCGGCCAATGCTGCCCTAAAGCAGGCCAGGCTAAATAAAGTGTGGGAAAGGTAACCGGTACAAATAGGGGTGGCTGGGGACCGAGTATGGACACCCGGCCACCCCCTGGAGGCTGGGGAGCAAGCAGGGACACCCGGCCACCAGGCTGCTGGGGACTGAGTATGGATACCAGGCCGCCGACACAGCCATGGCGTGGTGGCCAGATTCCGCCTCCACATGCCTAAAAGGCCCAATTTAAAGTGCAAGCAAGCAGTATGGTATTGCAGCCTGGGGGTGGGTGGGTGGCAGGCTGCATACTTGCGCTTGCATTGCAAGGAATGGGAGAGGTACAATTGAACACTGCCCTGGGACAAGGACTTGAATGGGGATAGTTGCAAGTCTGCAACAACAGGTGCAAGGTGGGAGGCATCTTCGCATGTACCATGAACAGGGGTTTGGCATGCACACACTACAGCGGAATAGGCTCTCCTTCCCACTAAATGCACTGGGGAGGACACAGGTAATGTTTTGGTATACGCGCTTAATCTTATGTATAAGGCACACCAGGACAAATAGGGGCGGCTGGGGACTGAGTATGGATACCTCGCTGCCGAAGCAGCCATGAGGTAGTGGCCAGCTTCGGCCTCCTCTAACCTAAAAGGCCCCATTTCAAGTGCAAGCTAGCAGTATGGAATTGCAGTCAGGGGGTGGGTGGGTGGGTGGCAGGCTGCACACTTACACTTGCATTAAAAGAAAACATAGCAGATGCTAACTTCTGTCATCATCATCATGCTCCTCACCTTGGCACTCTCAACTCCACCGATGGAGAAGTCAGGGCCCACCGGAGGAGTCTGGTTCTCTGGTAGGCTCGTCCAATGCTGCCTAAAGCAGGCCGGGCTAAGAAAAGTGTGTGGGGGGATGTTCCAAGGAGAAATGGGGGCGGCTGGGGACCGTGTGGACACTCGGCCGCAGGGCGGCTGGGGACTGAGTATGGACACCCGGCCGCCGGGCGGCTGGGGACTGAGTATGGATTCCAGGCCGCCAACACAGCCATGACGTGGTGGCCAGATTCAGCCTCCACATGCCTACAAGGCCCAATTTCAAGTTCAATCAAGCAAGCAGTATGGTATTGCAGCCTGGGGGTGGGTGGGTGGCAGGTTGCATGCTTGCGCTTGTATTGCAAGGAATGGGGGAGGTACAATTGAACACTGCCCTGGGACTAGAACTTGCATGGGGATAGTTGCAAGTCTGCATCTTCTGATGCGGCAAGGATCACTTATGATGGGCACACTTTTAGACAGTGACCTGGGAGTCAGAGATGCTTCCAGGGGTCTTCCCCATGCTGTTCCCATGTCTTTTCAGCACTTTATGCATGTGTCACACAGCACATGGCCAAATAAGGTTGTAAAATGTTAAAATGACATTTGTCATAGTTGAAAGCAATACAAAAGTGCAAAAACGCATAAAAAATGCTACTTGTGAACATAGCCGAGTGTGTGGAGGAGTATTTTTGTTTTTGGTCAGTTATTTTAACTTATACACAAGTCTTTTCCCTGGAAAGGATGTTCCTTAACATATTTCACAGGAAAAAAGTTTCACTTTCGTTTTATTGTGAGCCTGTAAAAGTGGCTTAATACCTCTGACCACGTTGTTGACAGCAGTGACCTGGGGGTCAGAAATGCTTCCTGGGGCGATCCCCATGCTGTCCCCATGTCATTTGAGCACTGTCACTATCCTTTTGGGCACTTGTTAGGCTTTCAAAAGACTGCCGGGGGTGCCACCGCAAAAATGCTCGAGTCTCCCATAGACTAACATTGGGCTCGTTGCTCGGGTCGAGCACCCGAGTATCACGGCGAGCTCGGCCCGAGCTTCGAGCACCCGAGCATTTTAGTGCTCGCTCAACACTAATAGAAACACATAGAAAACACCTTCAAAGGTGTCCAAAACCTGACAAACTGCTCAGAAGACACAACTAACACATGGAAAAGTGACAAGTAAATATAGTCATGCGAAAAGAAAGAGGGGAAGGAGTAAAAGGAGGGGGAGACACAGATATAGGCATGTCATGCCCTTCTAAAACCAAAAAAGTGAGAATCCGACACGGCCAGTCCGTTCCTGCCCGTGCGACCTCCGTGTCGCCGGGTTTGTGCCAGAGCTGCGGTGGACCCTGATGGTCAGCCCCCCTCTCCCAATACTGGTGCCTGTCCGCTGGTGGGTCGAGCCCCCCCGTGGTGGAGGCAGGTCTAAGCTCTGTAATATAAATTGTCTCTCTAATTTGAATGAGTACACTTTAAATCCTTTTACAAGGATCTATTGGAGGGCAAGTCTGATGCTAGCAGATGCAGTAATTCCAGCTCCAGTAGCGTCCACTAAAGCTGCTGCAGTTAAAAAGCTTTTATAAGGATAGAGCTTGGCGGTCCACCGCAAGGAGTCCTACCGCCAGTCCCAGCCCCTGTGCCTTGGGGTGCCTCCCCCGATGCTCTTCATTGAGTGTCCCGGTGGCCCGAAGCATTTCCTTTGAAAAAATTAAGTGTCCAAACTACAGGTGGTGTAGCTTGCTTAACAGCTGGGATAATCCGCTGACTAGCAGACACTGCTACTAGGCCCAAAGTATTGCCTGGGCTAGATGCAGTTAAAAATTTGTAATTAGATCTACAGGTGGTGGCTACTCCGCTGACTAGCAGACACTGAAGCTTTGCAGCAGACCTCTGATTCCCAGGCTATAGTATGAGTAAACAGCTCTTCAGACTCAACCATCTGTGTTACCCCAAGCCATAGTGTATGTACTTTCTTACGGTTAAAAGGGGGGGTAGAGACCCAACCCACCTGGAATTGACGATGCCAAGGTCATGTAAAACACAGGAAGGGGACTCCAAAAAGAGTCTCCATTTTTTCCAAAAATTGTGGCACAGACACCACTTAAGTGGCATCAATTGTCCCAGAGTTGCTTAAAATGGTTGGTGAGGTGATTTTCCAAAATCCTAAAGCTTTTAGTCTCCCCAGGATGACACAGGTGGGGCAGATGGTGGTTGGACCGGCCCGCTAGGCCGCATTGCAGCACAGTGAGCTTCACACTGCAACTTATGCTTCATATCATGTGACGGTTCAAGCATAAAGTACTCAAATTATTTTTTTTTTGGCCTCTACTTAGCTTTTGGTGACAAATGTTACAGATAACATGAGTTGGGTCATCCTTAGACATCTCAAAAAATGCCCAGGCTATGCAAGGTTTAGAGCCCATGCGACTCTGCCACTAGCAATACTATCAAATGATTGGCTGGGTTAGATGCAGTAAAAAATTCTTATTAGATACACAGGTGGTGCAGCTTGCTTCACAGCTGGGCTACTACGCCCAAAGTATTGGTAGACTTTATACTAAATAAGGAAGGATTCACTGACTGTGGTGGCCCCTCCGCGGGCCGTGGCGATTGGTCATCCACTTTCGCTGCCCCTTACTCAACAAATTCACAAACATCTCCCATCGGTTTGGAGTCCCATTATGACCAACCAAAAACATAGGCCCCACAACAAAGATATCGTTCTTAGGCATCGAAATAGACACCACAGCAAGGTTGTTCCGCCTCCCATGGGAAAAAATAGCAAAACATTACACCTGATCTAGGTTTTTTGCGCAGTATGGAAAGTAACACTACAGCAGATGCAAGTATTACTAGGTCTCCTCGTGTTTGCGAGCCGGGTGATGCCAGTCGGAAGGGTTTTTTCTCTTCATTTATCGCCCGCAACAAAAGGGGCATCTAAACCAAGTCATACAATCAGAATCAGCAGGCAGCTACGGGCGGACTTAGAGGTGTGGAAAACCTTCTTATAATCATTCAACGGTCACACGTTATTTATGTCAGCAGAACAGTTCAACATTGAACTAAGATTATTCACCGGGGCGGCAGAATCAGGCGGATATGCAGCGATACTAAATAACCAATGGTGCACAAGCTTATGGCCTCCGTATTGGGCAGAACAAGTGCTGACAAAAAAAACAGACAGTCCTGGAACTGTTTCCAATAGTGGTAGGAATAGAAATATGGGGCGCACGCCTGGCTAACAAAAATATACGCTTCATAACAAAAAACACCAGCCTAGCGCACTTCATTAATAATATGGCATCATCGTCTCTCCCAGTGCTAGGCCTGCTACGCCGGCTAGCATTCCTGTGCCTAAAACACAATGTATGGGTCCGTGCTAGCCACGATGCTGAGGGGTCTAACGCTGCTGCTAATTCTTTATCACAATTCAATTGGCAGATTTTCACAGAGCTCCTCCCCAACGCCCACCCATCGGGCAACAGTTGCCCAGCCTCCCTATGGGATCTAGTGGGGAATAGTTGATGCCATTAATCAGAGCGTCAGTTGCCCCGTCAATGTGGCAAGCATACTGTAAGGCATTGGAAGAGTGGACACGACTAGTAGCAGGCAGACGGGTTGACCAATGTGAATAAGCCAGATTACAAGTCACCATAGAATTTCTCCACCAGCTAATGATGAGGGGCATATCAGGGGCATCAGCGCAGCGGTGGCTGACCGGAGTAGCATTTCACTTCCAACTACTGAATTGGGGAGATGTGACAAAGAGATTCATCATCAGACAATCTATAAAAGGGTGGAAAAGGGGTCAGCCAAGTAAGGAGTGTAGATGTTCCGTCCCGTGTCACTAAAACTGATTTCTCACATCATATCCCTAACACCATTAACATGACACTCACAATTCGAAGCAACACTACTGTCTACTGCATTTGCAATCGCCTTCTTCGGGGCGCTATGCATAAGCGAATTAGTCCCTCAATCCAAAATTACCACCAGTGGAGGCTTATTACACCAGGACGTAGTCATAGCCAATAATGCAATACGTCTACGCATACGCAAATCGAAAACGGTTCCAGCAGGCAGGGGCACTTGGGTACTTCTACAACCCACAAACAGTACGCTGAGTCGGGTAACAATAGTAAAAACATATATAACCATCAGATCACAAAGTAATTTCTTCCTATCACACATTGATGGAACGCCATTATCAAGATACAGTTCCAAGCTATATTTAATAAATGCCTAACATCGGCAGGGAACCACCCCAAAGATTACGGGACACACTCATTCCGCATAGGCGCGGCCACGGAAGCAGCAAGAGCAGGACTGTCAGAAACGGAAGTTCAGAGGATAGGGAAATGGCGATCCACGTGTTTGGCGAGATACATAAGACCGGACTTGTTATCCTAACGTGGTTTGTTTTTTTTACAGGTGACGCAAAGCCAACAGTGTGGGTGATAGGCCACCCGTATATATATTGTGCAGAAAAAAGGGCGAAAATCCGCCCAGGCGGGAGGAAATTAGAGTTTCATAGCACATATTTCAACTGGAGAGGTATTAGAGGCCTTCAATGGCCACAGGTACTAATTGAGGTAATCAAGGAAGGGAGAGAGGCAAGAGGTCTGGTCATCTTAGTTATACAGGCTGGGGGAAACTACATAGGTTATCACAAGCGCGCATAACTAATGGCAATAATGAAACTAGACACTGAGCGCTTCAGAGAATTTTTCACAAAAATAACTATAGTATGGTCAGAGATTGTGCCGAGAGCGGTATGGAAAGGTGCCCCAGACATCACGGCCATTGAACGGACAAGGCGGCTAATAAATATTTGGATGGCAAAATTTATAAGAGACAGAGGCGGTGTAGTGATACGACACCGACAACTGGAAGGAGATAAAGCAAGCCTCAAACGGCCCGACGGTGTTCACTTAATGGATATTGGACTGGACATATTCCTGTCAGGACTCCAGAACGGAGTGGAACAAGCGTTAAGAGTGATGGATGGGGGTCAGAGTCCTGCATACGAGTACGCAGGATCCTCCGTGGCCTGGAAATAGAAAGGACATGTTGGAGAGTTACACTTGTTGGCCAACTTGCCAGTGTGGAGACTCAGGGCATGCTGCAACAAGCTGAATTATTTTAGAAATAAAATGCCTTACTAATGTCATGAGTATAAACAGTTAATAAAGCTGTGACCGATCCTCACCCATCCAGTTGTAAGAGTTACATGATTGTATTGTCAATGAAAGGGACGCGGTAGGGGGACTGAGCGTCTGGATTTGGTTGGGGGTCTCCACAGTCTGCCTAGGCTAGATGCAGTTAAAAATTATTATTAGATACACAGGTGGTGCAGCTTGCTTCACAGCTGGGCTACTACGCTGACTAGCAGATACTGAAGCTTTGGAGCAGACCTCTGAGTAAACAGCTCTTCAGACTCAACCATCTGTGTTACCCCAAGCCATAGTGTATGTAGTTTCTTACGGTTAAAATGGGGGGGGGAGACCCAACCCACCTGTAATTGATGATGCCAACATCACGTAAAACACAGCAAGGGGACTCCAAAAAGAGTCTCCATTTTTTCCAAAAATTGTGGCACAGACACCACTTAAGTGGCATCAATTGCCCCAGAGTTGCTTAAAATGGTTGGTGAGGTGATTTTACCAAATCCTCAAGCTTTTAATCTCCCCAGGATGACACAGGGGTAGAAAAGTCCTTGCGGATCCATGATTTGCTCATCTTTATGAACGTGAGTCTGTCTACATTCTCAGTGGACAGCCGCGTGCGCTTATCTGTCAGAACACCACCAGCAGCACTGAACACACGTTCAGAGAGAACGCTGGCTGCGGGGCACAGCAAGACCTCCAAGGCGTGAATGGCGAGCTCAGGCCATATTTCCAGATTGGAAGCCCAAAATGAGCAAGGGTCCAGTGACACAGTCATGGCTTCGATGTTCACGTGGAGATACTCCTGTAACATCGTCTCTAGGCGTTGACTATGTGTCAGACTTCTTGTCTCCTGTGGCCTTGCAAAGGATGGGCTAAAAAAGTGGTGAAATAATTGCACAAAATTGCTGTTACCAGCAGATACTGTGTTTCTGTTACGGTTTGAGTGCTGAAGACTCAACAGTCCCACGGTTGGCAAGTTAGAACTGTGAGATTCACTACGTGCACCACTGGTGTTTTGTGGAAAAGCACATGTAAGATTCTGCAACAGTCTTTGCTGATACTCCTGCATGCGTGAATCCCTTTCTATGGCAGCAATTATTTCTGCAAATTTACTTTTGTACTGGGTATCTAAGAGTGTGGCAACACAGTAGTCAGGATTATTTCGAATTCTGACAATCCGAGGGTCATGTTGCAGGTAGTGCAGCAAGAAGGCACTCATGTGTCTTGCGCATCCAGGAGCACCAAGTCCCTGTTGTGTTGGTGGCGAGGTAAGAATCATGCTTCCTTCCTCTGCCCTCTCCCCCTAACCTCGCACAACAGAAATGTGATCAAGGTCTCCCTCATCTGATGAGTCTTCCATGCCCATCGCCAGTTCGTCCTCCACTTCTTCCTCGGCTCCTGCACCTTTCTCAACAGTTTGGCTGCTACCATGCGCCCTGGTTAATCCCTCTCCCCCACCCACCTAAGGCCGGCCGCCTTGGTGCTGCCGACCGTCTGGACCTTGCAGATGTTAGCCCTTCCGCATACAACTCCACCTCCTCTTGTCCCACCACCTGACTCTGAATTCTGTTTAACGTATGCTCCAGCATGTAAATCACCGGAATAGTCATGCTGATAATAGCATCGTCAGCACTAAACATCTTCGTCGCCATTTCAAAACTGTGCAGAAGGGTGCATAGGTCCCTGATCTGAGACCACCCCTCCAGTGTGATTTGCCTAACCTCTGGATCTCGTTGGCCCAGGCTATACGTCACAACATATTGCACCAGGGCTTGTCGGTGCTGCCACAGTCACTGCAACATGTGCAGAGTTGAATTACACCGTGTCAGCACATCGCATTTCAGCCCGTGAAGTGGCAGGCCCAATGACTTCTGTAGAGATGTAAGTCGCTGAGCTGCGGGATGCGAACGGCGGAAGTGAGCACACAGCGATCGTGCCCTCTGCATAAGGCCATCTAGTCTGGGATAGTGGGCTAAAAATTGCTGGACTACCAGGTTCAACACGTGAGCCATACAAGGCACGTGTGTGACATTGCCCCGGCGAAGGGCTGCACCCAGGTTTGCAGCATTGTCGCACACGGCATTCGATGGTTGCAGGTCCAGTGGAGACAACCATTCATGAAACTGGTTCTCCAGAGCTGACCACAACTCCTCAGCTGTGTGACTCACATTTCCCAGACATCTCAAAGTAAAAACCGCCTGATGACGTTGAAACCTGCTGACAGCATAGTAAGGAGGTGTGCAGGATTCCTTCTGCGCAGTTAGAAAGTAGGTGGCATTACCAGACAGGCTTTGGGTGCAGGTGGAGGACCGAGCGGAGGTTGAGGAGGCAAAAGCAGTGGAGGAACTACGAGATAAAGAGGATTGATGCACAACTCGTGGGGATGGCAAGACTTGGACAGCAGCCCCTTGTCCTGCTGTCACCATATTTACCCAGTGCCCAGTCAGCGACATGTAATGCCCGTGTCCATGCCTACTCGTCCAAGTGTCTGTGATGAAATGCACCCTGTCACACACAGAGTTTCTCAAAGAAGCGGTGATGTTGTGTGCGACATGTTGGTTGGACGCAGGCACACCTTTCTTTGAGAAGTAGTGCCGACTGGGCATCTGGTACTGGGGCACTGCGACGGACATAAGGTCTCGAAAATCCTCTGTGACCACCAGGCGGAAAGGCAGCATTTCTGTAGCCAAAATCTTGCAGATGGTGAAATTCAACCTCTTAGCTTTCTCATGGCTAGGAGGAAATGGTCTTTTACTTGTCCACATCTGAGGGACCGAGGGCTGGCTGTTGTGCTTAGACGGGGTTGATAAGGGTGTCCCCGGCAAACTGCCGGTCTGTGAGGAAGATGCAGGTGGAAAAGTTAGGTTGCCTTGATCCAAAGGTGGTGCTCTCGATGTCGGAGAGCGCTCAACACCAGCTGGTGTTTCCACTTCCAAATGAAATGATGACCTGCCAATCACACTGGCTGTTGCGCGTAAAGAGGTGGCAGGTCTGCATCCAAAAACATGTGTGACTGCTGTCCCCCCAGTCACAGAGGATGAAGAGGCCATGTATGCACAAGATGGGGCAGACGGTGGTTGGCCAAGCCCGCTAGGCCGCATTGTAGCACAGTGAGCTTCCCACTGCAACTTATGCTTCATATCCATGTGACGGTTCATGCATGAAGTACTCAATCTATGGATTTTTTGGCCTTTACTTAGCTTTTGGTGACAAATGTTACAGATAACACGAGTTGGGTCATCCTTATCAATCTGAAAAAAATGCCCAGGCTATGCAAGGCTTAGAGCCCATGCGACATGAAGAGCCACCACGACTTGTGGTCAGAGGCACAGTTGTGTTTTAGGATGCCGTTGTTGACGTGCTTCCAGTACTACGTCTCTGTCCAGGAAGGGGCAACCTAACCTCGTCGTCACTAGCATCCTCCCCCACCTCCTCTGCTGACCTCATCGACTGGCTGACTGTGGGTTGACAGTAAGTGGTATCTCCAACCTCGTCATCATCACCCTGTGTGTTCTCACACCTGTTGTCCTCAGAGCCAACCTCTCCTTGCTCTGACCGAAAACTCAAGTTGTCGCTCCAATCAGATATTTGAGTCTCATCATCATCTTCATCATTGTCTACACCAACAGGAGTTACTGTTTGGGAACGAGGGTCTGCATTATGCTCAGAACCTTATTCATCTGGTCCTGGATCTGACTCATAAAGATTCTGGGCATCAGTGCGGATCATTTCCTCGTCTGGATTCACAGAAGCTCTGGAGCAGACCTCTGATTCCCAGGCTATAGTATAAGTGAACAGCTCTGCAGACTCAACCATCTGTACTACCTCATACTCAGACGGGCAGCTGGAGGCTTGGGAGTTGTGAGGAAGCAAGTGCGATAGGGGTGACACCTCTGAGGACTGGAGTATTTGTGATGTTGAAGTTGAGGTGGAGGAGAGCCCACTTAAAGGAGCAGTTGATATCCGTTGAAGCACCTGCTGTTTTTGTGCCTCATCTGGAATTTGTAGCGATGGGCGTGGCCGTAAGAAAGGGATCGGATCACATTTTCCACGAAAAGAAGTAGACATCTTAATTTGGCTGGAAGATGGTCTTTCTTCTGCAGATGTTACTGTTGCTTTAACACCTACCCCACGGAAACAACCTTTTTTTCCCTTCCCAACACGCCTATTCCCCTTTCCACCAGCAGCAGGCCTTTTGCCACTCATTTTGGTGGTTAACTAATTGACAACTCTGGAGTTGTTTGCACAAAAAACGATGGATGGATAAAGAGCAGAGCTGAGTGGCCAAACTGTGGTACTAGCCCAAAAGGATTGGCTGGGTTAGAAGCAGTAAAGCAATTTTATTACACACACAGGTGGTGGAGCTTGGTATAGATGGCCTAATAGAATGAGTAGCACACACTTCTACAGGCCAAAAATTATTTTCCGGACTAGATGCAGCTAAAAATTATTATTAATTTCAAAGCTAGTGGAGCCTGGTATAGATGGCCTAATACAACGAGTACCACACACTGCTACTATGCCCAAAATAATTTTCCGGGCTAGATGCAGCTAAAAATAATTATCAGTTTCAAAGCTGGTGGAGATTGGTATAGATGGCCTAATACAATCAGTACCACACACTGCTACTATGCCCAAAACTAATTTCCGGGCTAGATGCAGCTAAAAATTATTATTAATTTCATAGCTGGTGGAGTTGGTATAGATGGCCTAATTCAATGAGTAACACACACTGCTACTATGCCCAAAATTATTTTCCGGGCTAGATGCAGCTAAAAATTATTATTAATTTCAAAGCTGGTGGAGCTTGGTATAGATGGCCTAATACAATGAGTACCACACACTGCTACTATGCCCAAAATTATTTTCCGGGCTAGATGCAGCTAAAAATTATTATTAATTTCAAAGCTGGTGGAGCTTGGTATAGATGGCCTAATACAATGAGTACCACACACTGCTACTATGCCCAAAATTATTTTCCGGGCTAGATGCAGCTAAAAATTATTATTAATTTCAAAGCTGGTGGAGCTTAGTATAGATGGCCTAATACAATGAGAAGCACACACTGCTACTATGCCCAAAATTATTATCCGGGCTAGATGCAGCTAAAAATTATCAGTAATTACAAAGCTGCTGGAGCTTGGTATAGATGGCCTAATATAATGAGTACCACACACAGCTACTATGCCCCAAAATTTTTCCGGGCTAGATGCAGCAAAAATTATTATTAATTTCAATGCTGGTGGAGCTTGGAATAGATGGCCTAATACAATGAGTACCACACACTGCTACTATGCCCAAAATTATTTTCCGTGCTAGATGCAGCTAAAAATTATTATTAATTTCAAAGCTGGTGGAGCTTGGTATACATGGCTTAATACAATGAGTACCACACACTGCTACAAGGCCCAAAATAATTTTACAGGCTAGATGCAGCTAAAAATTATTATAAATTTCAAAGCTGGTGGAGCTTGGTATAGATGGCCTAATACAATGAGTACTACAGATTGCTACTATGCCCAGAATTATTTTCCAGGCTAGATGCAGGTAAAAATTATTATTAATTTCAAAGCTGGTGGAGCTTAGTATAGATGGCCTAATAAAATAAGTACCACACACTGCTACAGGCCCAAAATTATTTTCCAGGCTAGATGCAGCTAAAAATTATTATTAATTTCAAAGCTGGTGGAGCTTAGTATAGATGGCCTAATAAAATGAGTACCACACACTGCTACAGGCCCAAAATTATTTTCCGGGCTAGATGCAGCTAAAAATTATTATTAATTTCAAAGCTGGTGGAGCTTAGTATATATGGCCTAATACAACGAGTACCACACACTGCTACAGGCCCAAAATTATTTTCCGAGCTAGATGCAGATTTAAACTATTATTAATTTCAAAGCTGGTGGAGCTTGGTATATATGGCCTAATACAATGAGTACCACACACTGCTACTAAGCCCAAAATTATTTTCCTGGCTGGATGCAGCTAAAAATTATTATTAATTTCAAAGCTGGTGGAGCTTGGTATAGATGGCCTAATTCAATAAGTACCAGACACTGCTACTAGGCCCAAAATTATTTTCCGGGCTAGATGCAGCTAAAAATTATTATTAATTTCAAAGCTGGTGGAGCTTAGTATAGATGGCCTAATACAATGAGTACCACACACTGCTACAGGCCCAAAATTATTTTCCTGGCTAGCTGGAGCTAACAATTATTATTAATTTCAAAGCTGGTGGAGCTTGGTACAGATGGCCTAATTCAATAAATAACAAACACTGCTACAAGGCCCAAAATTATTTTCTGGGCTAGATGCAGCTAAAAATTATTATTAATTTCAAAGCTGGTGGAGCTTGGTATAGATGGCCTAATACAATGAGTACCACACACTGCTACAGGCCCAAAATTATTTTCCGGGCAAGATGCAGCTAAAAATTATTATTAATTTCAAAGCTGTTGGAGCTTGGTATAGATGGCTTAATAAAATGAGTACCACAGACTGCTACAGGTCCAAAATTATTTTCCGGGCTAGATGCAGTTTTAAATTATTATTAATTTCAAAGCTGGTGGAGCTTGGTATAGATGGCCTAATACAATGACTACCACACACTACTACTATGCCCAAAATTATTTTCCTGGCTAGATGCAGCTAAAAATTATTATTAATTTCAAAGCTGGTGGAGCTTGGTATAGATGGCCTAATTCAATAAGTAACACACACTGCTGCAAGGCCCAAAATTATTTTCCGGGCCAGATGCAGCTAAAAATTATTATTAATTTCAAAGCTGGTGGAGCTTAGTATAGATGGCCTAATACAATGAGTACCACACACTGATACAGGCCCAAAATTATTTTCCGTGCTAGATGCAGCTAAAAATTATTATTAATTTCAAAGCTGGTGGAGCTTGGTATAGATGACCTAATACAATGAGTACCACACACTGCTACTATGCCCAAAATTATTTTCCGGGCTAGATGCAGCTAAAAATTATTATTAATTTCAAAGCTGGTGGAGCTTGGTATAGATGGCCTAATACAATGAGTAACACACACTGCTACTATGCCCAAAATTATTTTCCGGGCTAGATGCAGCTAAAAATTATTATTAATTTCAAAGCTGGTGGAGCTTAGTATAGATGGCCTAATACAATGAGTACCACACACTGCTGCAGGCCCAAAATTATTTTCCTGGCTAGATGCAGCTAAAAATTATTATTAATTTCAAAGCTGGTGGAGCTTGGTACAGATGGCTTAATAAAATGAGTACCACAGACTGCTACGGGTCCATAATTATTTTCCGGGCGAGATGCAGTTTTAAATTATTATTAATTTCAAAGCTGGTGGAGCTTGGTATAGATGGCCTAATACAATGAGTACCACACACTACTACTATGCCCAAAATTATTTTCCTGGCTAGATGCAGCTAAAAATTATTATTAATTTCAAAGCTGGTGGAGCTTGGTATAGATGGCCTAATTCAATAAGTAACACACACTGCTACAAGGCCCAAAATTATTTTCCGGGCTAGATGCAGCTAAAAATTATTATTAATTTCAAAGCTGGTGGAGCTTAGTATAGATGGCCTAATACAATGAGAAGCACACACTGCTACAGGCCCAAAATTATTTTCCGGGCTAGATGCAGCTAAAAATTATCAGTAATTTCAAAACTGCAGGAGCTTGGTATAGATGGCCTAATATAATGAGTACCACATACAGCTACTATGCCCCAAATTTTTTTCCGGGCTAGATGCAGCTAAAAATTATTATTAATTTCAATGCTGGTGGAGCTTGGAATAGATGGCCTAATACAATGAGTACCACACACTGCTACTATGCCCAAAATAATTTTCCGAGCTAGATGCAGCTAAAAATTATTATTAATTTCAAAGCTGGTGGAGCTTGGTATAGATGGCTTAATACAATGAGTACCACACACTGCTACAGGCCCAAAATTATTTTACGAGCTAGATGCAGCTAAAAATTATTATTAATTTCAAGGCTGGTGGAGCTTGGTATAGATGGCCTAAAACAATGAGTACCACACACTTCTACTATGCCCAAAAATATTTTCCGGGCTAGATGCAGCTAAAAATTATTATTGATTTGAAAGCTGGTTTAGTTTGGTATAGATGGCCTAATACATTGAGTACCACACACTGCTACTATGCCCAAAATTATTTTCCGGGCTAGATGCAGCTAAAAATTATTATTAATGTCAAAGCTGGTGGAGCTTGGTATAGATGGCCTAATACAATGAGTACCACACACTGCTACTATGCCCAAAATTATTTTCCGGGCTAGATGCAGCTAAAAATTATTATTAATTTCAAAGCTGGTGGAGCTTAGTATAGATAGCCTAATACAATGAGTACCACACACTGCTAGAAGTCCAAAATTATTTTCCGGGCTAGATGCAGCTAAAAATTCTTATTAATTTCAAAGATGGTGGAGCTTGGTATACATGGCTTAATAAAATGAGTACAACACACTGCTACTATGCCCAAAATGATTTTCCGGGCTATATGCAGCTAAAAATTATTACTAATTTCAAAGCTGGTGGAGCTTGGTATAGATGGCCTAATACAATGAGTACCACACACTGCTACTATGCCCAAAATTATTTTCCAGGCTAGATGCAGCTAAAAATTATTATTAATTTCAAAGCTGGTGGAGCTTGGTATAGATGGCCTAATACAATGAGTACCACACACTGCTACTATGCCCAAAATTATTTTCCGGGCTAGATGCAGCTAAAAATTATTATTAATTTCAAAGCTGGTGGAGCTTAGTATAGATGGCCTAATAAAATGAGTACCACACACTGCTACAGGCCCAAAATTATTTTCCGGGCTAGATGCAGCTAAAAATTATTATTAATTTCAAAGCTGGTGGAGCCTAGTATAGATGGCCTAATACAATGAGTACCACACACTGCTACTATGCCTAAAATTATATTCCGGGCTAGATGCAGCTAAAAATTATTATTAATTTCAAAGCTGGTGGAGCTTGGTATAGATGGCCTAATACAATGAGTATCACACACTGCTACTATGCCCAAAATTATTTTCCGGGCTAGATGCAGCTAAAAATTATTATTAATTTCAAAGCTGGTGGAGCTTAGTATAGATGACCTAATACAATGAGTACCACACACTGCTACAGGCCCAAAATTATTTTCCGGGCTAGATGCAGCTAAAAATTATCAGTAATTTCAAATCTGCTGGAGCTTGGTATAGATGGCCTAATATAATGAGAACCACACACTGCTGCTATGCCCCCAAATTTTTTCCAGGCTAGATGCAGCTAAAAATTATTATTAATTTCAAAGCTGGTGGAGCTTGGTATACATGGCTTAATAAAATGAGTACAACACACTGCTACTATGCCCAAAATTATTTTCCAGGCTAGATGCAGCTAAAAATTATTATTAATTTCAAAGCTGGTGGAGCTTGGTATAGATGGCCTAATACAATGAGTACCACACACTGCTACTATGCTCAAAATTATTTTCCGGGCTAGATGCAGCTAAAAATTATTATTAATTTCAAAGCTGGTGGAGCTTAGTATAGATGGCCTAATAAAATGAGTACCACACACTGCTACAGGCCCAAAATTATTTTCCGGGCTAGATGCAGCTAAAAATTATTATTAATTTCAAAGCTGGTGGAGCTTAGTATAGATGGCCTAATACAATGAGTACCACACACTGCTACAGGCCCAAAATTATTTTACGAGCTAGATGCAGCTAAAAATTATTATTAATTTCAAGGCTGGTGGAGCTTGGTATAGATGGCCTAATACAATGAGTACCACACACTGCTACTATGCCCAAAATTATTTTCCTGGCTAGATGCAGCTAAAAATTATTATTAATTTCAAAGCTGGTGGAGCTTGGTATAGATGGCCTAATACAATGAGTACCACACAATGCTACTATGCCCAAAATAATTTTCCAGGCTAGATGCAGCTAAAAATTATTATGAATTTCAAAGCTGGTGGAGCTTGGTATAGATGGCCTAATACAATGAGTACCACACACTGCTACTATGCCAAAAATTATTTTCCGGGCTACATGCAGCTAAAACTTATTATTAATTTCAAAGCTGGTGGAGCTTAGTATAGATGGCCTAGTAAAATGAGTACCACACACTGCTACAGGCCCAAAATTATTTTCCGGGCTAGATGCAGCTAAAAATTATTATTAATTTCAAAGCTGGTGGAGCTTAGTATATATGGCCTAATACAATGAGTACCACACACTGCTACAGGCCCAAAATTATTTTCCGAGCTAGATGCAGATTTAAATTATTATTAATTTCAAAGCTGGTGGAGCTTGGTATAGATGGCCTAATACAATGAGTACCACACACTGCTACTATGCCCAAAATTATTTTCCTGGCTAGATGCAGCTAAAAATTATTATTAATTTCAAAGCTGGTGGAGCTTGGTATAGATGGCCTAATACAATGAGTACCACACACTGCTACTATGCCCAAAATTATTTTCCGGGCTAGATGCAGCTAAAAATTATTATTAATTTCAAAGCTGGTGGAGCTTAGTATAGATGGCCTAATACAATGAGTACCACACACTGCTACAAGCCCAAAATTATTTTCCGGGCTAGATGCAGCTAAAAATTATTATTAATTTCAAAGCTGGTGGAGCTTGGTATACATGGCTTAATAAAATGAGTACAACACATTGCTACTATGCCCAAAATTATTTTCCGGGCTATATGCAGCTAAAAATTATAATTAATTTCAAAGCTGGTGGAGCTTGGTATAGATGGCCTAATACAATGAGTACCACACACTGCTACTATGCCCAAAATTATTTTCCGGGCTAGATGCAGCTAAAAATTATTATTAATTTCAAAGCTGGTGGAGCTTAGTATAGATGGCCTAATAAAATGAGTACCACACACTGCTACAGGCCCAAAATTATTTTCCGGGCTAGATGCAGCTAAAAATTATTATTAATTTCAAAGCTGGTGGAGCTTGGTATAGATGGCCTAATACAATGAGTACCACACACTGCTACTATGCTCAAAATTATTTTCCGGGCTAGATGCAGCTAAAAATTATTATTAATTTCAAAGCTGGTGGAGCTTAGTATAGATGGCCTAATAAAATGAGTACCACACACTGCTACAGGCCCAAAATTATTTTCCGGGCTAGATGCAGCTAAAAGTTATTATTAATTTCAAAGCTGGTGGAGCTTAGTATAGATGGCCTAATACAATGAGTACCACACACTGCTACAGGCCCAAAATTATTTTACGAGCTAGATGCAGCTAAAAATTATTATTAATTTCAAGGCTGGTGGAGCTTGGTATAGATGGCCTAATACAATGAGTACCACACACTGCTACTATGCCCAAAATTATTTTCCTGGCTAGATGCAGCTAAAAATTATTATGAATTTCAAAGCTGGTGGAGCTTGGTATAGATGGCCTAATACAATGAGTACCACACACTGCTACTATGCCAAAAATTATTTTCCGGGCTACATGCAGCTAAAACTTATTATTAATTTCAAAGCTGGTGGAGCTTAGTATAGATGGCCTAATAAAATGAGTACCACACACTGCTAGAGGCCCAAAATTATTTTCCGGGCTAGATGCAGCTAAAAATTATTATTAATTTCTAAGCTGGTGGAGCTTAGTATATATGGCCTAATACAATGAGTACCACACACTGCTACAGGCCCAAAATTATTTTCCGAGCTAGATGCAGATTTAAATTATTATTAATTTCAAAGCTGGTGGAGCTTGGTATAGATGGCCTAATACAATGAGTACCACACACTGCTACTATGCCCAAAATTATTTTCCGGGCTAGATGCAGCTAAAAATTATTATTAATTTCAAAGCTGGTGGAGCTTGGTATAGATGGCCTAATACAATGAGTACCACACACTGCTACTATGCCCAAAATTATTTTCCGGGCTAGATGCAGCTAAAAATTATTATTAATTTCAAAGCTGGTGGAGCTTAGTATAGATGGCCTAATACAATGAGTACCACACACTGCTACAAGCCCAAAATTATTTTCCGGGCTAGATGCAGCTAAAAATTCTTATTAATTTCAAAGCTGGTGGAGCTTGGTATACATGGCTTAATAAAATGAGTACAACACACTGCTACTATGCCCAAAATTATTTTCCGGGCTATATGCAGCTAAAAATTATTACTAATTTCAAAGCTGGTGGAGCTTGGTATAGATGGCCTAATACAATGAGTTCCACACACGGCCACTATGCCCAAAATTATTTTCCAGGCTAGATGCAGCTAAAAATTATAATTAATTTCAAAGCTGGTGGAGCTTGGTATAGATGGCCTAATACAATGAGTACCACACACTGCTACTATGCCCAAAATTATTTTCCGGGCTAGATGCAGCTAAAAATTATTATTAATTTCAAAGCTGGTGGAGCTTAGTATAGATGGCCTAATAAAATGAGTACCACACACTGCTACAGGCCCAAAATTATTTTCCGGGCTAGATGCAGCTAAAAATTATTATTAATTTCAAAGCTGGTGGAGCTTGGTATAGATGGCTTAATACAATGAGTACCACACACTGCTACAAGGCCCAAAATTATTTTCCGGGCAAGATGCAGCTAAAAATTATTATTAATTTCAAAGCTGGTGGAGCTTAGCATAGATGGCCTAATACAATGAGTACCACACACTGCTACAGGCCCAAAATGATTTTACGAGCTAGATGCAGCTAAAAATTATTATTAATTTCAAGGCTGGTGGAGCTTGGTATAGATGGCCTAAAACAATGAGTACCACACACTGCTACTATGCCCAAAAATATTTTCCGGGCTAGATGCAGCTAAAAATTATTATTGATTTGAAAGCTGGTGGAGTTTGGTATAGATGGCCTAATACAATGAGTACCACACACTGCTACTATGCCCAAAATTATTTTCCGGGCTAGATGCAGCTTAAAATTATTATTAATTTCAAAGCTGGTGGAGCTTGGTATAGATGGCCTAATACAATGAGTACCACACACTGCTACTATGCCCAAAATTATTTTCCGGGCTAGATGCAGCTAAAAATTATTATTAATTTCCAACCTGGTGGAGCTTAGTATAAATGGCCTAATACAATGAGTACCACACACTGCTACAAGCCCAAAATTATTTTCCGGGCTAGATGCAGCTAAAAATTATTATTAATTTCAAAGCTGGTGGAGCTTGGTATACATGGCTTAATAAAATGAGTACCACACACTGCTACTATGCCCAAAATTATTTTCCGGGCTAGATGCAGCTAAAAATTATTATTAATTTCCAACCTGGTGGAGCTTAGTATAAATGGCCTAATACAATGAGTACCACACACTGCTACAAGCCCAAAATTATTTTCCGGGCTAGATGCAGCTAAAAATTATTATTAATTTCAAAGCTGGTGGAGCTTGGTATACATGGCTTAATAAAATGAGTACAACACACTGCTACTATGCCCAAAATTATTTTCCGGGCTATATGCAGCTAAAAATTATTACTAATTTCAAAGCTGGTGGAGCTTGGTATAGATGGCCTAATATAATGAGTACCACACACTGCTACTATGCCCAAAATTATTTTCCAGGCTAGATGCAGCTAAAAATTATTATTAATTTCAAAGCTGGTGGAGCTTGGTATAGATGGCCTAATACAATGAGTACCACACACTGCTACTATGCCCAAAATTATTTTCTGGGCTAGATGCAGCTAAAAATTATTATTAATTTCAAAGCTGGTGGAGCTTAGTATAGATGGCCTAATATAATGAGTACCACACACTGCTACAGGCCCAAAATTATTTTCCGGGCTAGATGCAGCTAAAAATTATTATTAATTTCAAAGCTGGTGGAGCTTAGTATAGATGGCCTAATACAATGAGTACCACACACTGCTACAGGCCCAAAATTATTTTATGAGCTAGATGCAGCTAAAAATTATTATTAATTTCAAGGCTGGTGGAGCTTGGTATAGATGGCCTAATACAATGAGTACCACACACTACTACTATGCCCAAAATTATTTTCCTGGCTAGATGCAGCTAAAAATTATTATTAATTTCAAAGCTGGTGGAGCTTGGTATAGATGGCCTAATACAATGAGTACCACACAATGCTACTATGCCCAAAATAATTTTCCAGGCTAGATGCAGCTAAAAATTATTATGAATTTCAAAGCTGGTGGAGGTTGGTATAGATGGCCTAATACAATGAGTACCACACACTGCTACTATGCCAAAAATTATTTTCCGGGCTACATGCAGCTAAAACTTATTATTAATTTCAAAGCTGGTGGAGCTTAGTATAGATGGCCTAATAAAATGAGTACGACACACTGCTACAGGCCCAAAATTATTTTCCGGGCTAGATGCAGCTAAAAATTATTATTAATTTCAAAGCTGGTGGAGCTTAGTATATATGGCCTTATACAATGAGTACCACACACTGCTACAGGCCCAAAATTATTTTCCGAGCTAGATGCACATTTAAATTATTATTAATTTCAAAGCTGGTGGAGCTTGGTATAGATGGCCTAATACAATGAGTACCACACAGTGCTACTATGCCCAAAATTATTTTCCTGGCTAGATGCAGCTAAAAATTATTATTAATTTCAAAGCTGGTGGAGCTTGGTATAGATGGCCTAATTCAATAAGTACCACACACTGCTACTAGGCCCAAAATTATTTTCTGGGCTAGATGCAGCTAAAAATTATTATTAATTTCAAAGCTGGTGGAGCTTAGTATAGGTGGCCTAATACAATGAGTACCACTCACTTCTACAGGCCCAAAATTATTTTCCTGGCTAGCTGGAGCTAACAATTATTATTAATTTCAAAGCTGGTGGAGCTTGGTATAGATGGCCTAATACAATGAGTACCACACACTGCTACTATGCCCAAAATTATTTTCCTGGCTAGATGCAGCTAAAAATTATTATTAATTTCAAAGCTGGTGGAGCTTAGTATAGATGGCCTAATAAAATGAGTACCACACACTGCTACAGGCCCAAAATTATTTTCCGGGCTAGATGCAGCTAAAAATTCTTATTAATTTCAAAGCTGGTGGAGCTTAGTATATATGGCCTAATACAATGAGTACCACAGACTGCTACAGGCCCAAAATTATTTTCCGGGCTAGATGCAGCTTTAAATTATTATTAATTTCAAAGCTGGTGGAGCTTGGTATAGATGGCCTAATACAATGAGTACCACACACTACTACTATGCCCAAAATTATTTTCCTGGCTAGATGCAGCTAAAAATTATTATTAATTTCAAAGCTGGTGGAGCTTGGTATAGATGGCTTAATAAAATGAGTACCACAGACTGCTACAGGTCCAAACTTATTTTCCGGGCTAGATGCAGTTTTAAATTATTATTAATATCAAAGCTGGTGGAGCTTGGTATAGATGGCCTAATACAATGAGTACCACACACTACTACTATGCCCAAAATTATTTTCCTGGCTAGATGCAGCTAAAAATTATTATTTATTTCAAAGTTGGTGGAGCTTGGTATAGATGGCCTAATTCAATAAGTAACACACACTGCTACAAGGCCCAAAATTATTTTCCGGGCTAGATGCAGCTAAAAATTATTATTAATTTCAAAGCTGGTGGAGCTTAGTATATATGGCCTAATACAATGAGTACCACACACTTCTACAGGCCCAAAATTATTTTCCGGGCTAGATGCAGCTAAAAATTATTATTAATTTCAAAGCTGGTATAGCTTGGTATAGATGGCCCAATTCAATAAGCACCACACACTGCTACTATGCCCAAAATTAATTTCCGGGCTAGATGCAGCTAAAAATTATTATTAACTTCAAAGCTGGTGGAGCTTGGTGTAGATGGCCTAATACAATGAGTACCACACACTGCTACAGGCCCAAAATAATTTTCCGGGCTAGATGCAGCTAAAAATTATTATTAATTTCAAAGCTGGTGGAGCTTGGTATAGATGGCTTAATACAATGAGTACCACACACTGCTACTATGCCCAAAATTATTTTCCTGGCTAGATGCAGCTAAAAATTGTTATTAATTAGTGTTGAGCCACCCCCGTAGTGTTCGAGTTCGGTTCGGTTCGTCGAACACCCGTGTGTTCGCCGAACTGTTCGTCGAACACCTTCGAACACTGTTAAAACCAATGGCAGGCAAACAAAAACACATAGAAACACATAGAAAACACCTTCAATGGTGTCCAAAAGCTGACAAACTGCTCAGAAGACACAACTAACACATGGAAAAGTGACAAGTACATATAGTCATGCGAAAAGAAAAGAGGTGGAGGAGTAAAAGGAGGGGGAGACACAGATATAGGCATGTCATGCCCTTCTAAAATCCAAAAAGTGAGAAGCCGACACGGCCAGTCCGTTCCTGCCTGTGCCACCTCTGTGTCGCCGGGTTTGTGCCAGAGCCGCGGTGGACCCTGACGGCCAGCCCCCCTATCCCAATACTGGTGCCTGTCCGCCGGTGGGTCGAGGCCCCCCACGGTGGGGGGGGAGTAACATCTGCAGAAGAAAGACCATCTTCCAGCCAAACTAAGATGTCGACTTCTTTTCGTGGACAATGTGATACAATCCCATTCTTACGGACACGCCCATCGCTACAAACTCTAGATGAGGCACAAAAACAGCAGGTGCTTCAACGGATATCAAGTGCTCCTTCAAGTGGGCTCTCCATCACCTCAATTTCAACATCACAAATACTCCAGTCCTCAGAGGTGTCACCCCAATCGCACTTGCTTCCTCACAGCTCCCAAGTCTCCAGCTGCCCGTCTGAGTATGGGGTAACACAGATGGCTGAGTCTGCCCAGCTGTTTACTCATACTATAGCCTGGGAAACGGAGGTCTGCTCCAGAGCTGGAAATGATCTGATCCGATGCCCAGAATCTTTATAAGTTGGATCCAGGAACAGATGAAGAAGGTTCTGAGCATAATGTAGACCCTTGTTCCCAAACTGTAACTCCTGTTGGTGGAGACAATGATGAAGACGATGATGAGACTCAAATACCTGATTGGAGCGACAACTTGACTTTTCGGTCAGGGCAGGAAGAGGTTGGCTCTGAGGGCGACGGGTGTGATAACACACAGGGTGATGATGACCAGGTTGGAGATCCCACTTACTGTCAACCCACAGTCAGACAGTCGATGAGGTCAGCAGAGGAGGTGGAGGAGGATGTGACTAGCCCTGGGGATGGGGATGACTCGGTACGTGGGCATTTGCCTGGCCTTGGGGATGTCGCAGTGGTCGGCTCCCTGGCCCGTACCCTGGGGTCTCTCTTTAAAAGGGTGGATAATTGTTAATTTTATAAGAGTTCATGACGCCACTTGTGGTATCTGGTGACAAGCACCAGCGCTGCAGCAGTCCACTGAGGCCGGTGATAAGGCAGCTCGATGGTATAGCTCCCCACAGGTGGAGCTAGGTCTCAGGGCAGCGTATGCAGGGGGAATGCAGGACAGGCGAGACCCAGCTGGGTCAGAGCAAGAACGGGAACGGACACGGTAGTCACTTCAGTACCTTTTACTGGTGGAAATTCAGGCACATCCCGGAGCACTGTAGGGTGAAGGGTGCATATCAGGATCCTCCCCAATGAGCGGGTGTAGGGCCTCCTGTTTCTTGCCTCTGCGTAGTAAGTTTCTGACCTGCCTGGAGCTAGGCCTAACTTTGTCTCTGTCCTGCGCTGGCTGACCTTGTGGTAGGGCCTTCTCTTGGAGTTCACGCTCCCAGTATGCGGGGCCTAAGCGTCTCCTGGCTCTGTTACATATCAGCACCTTAGCGATCCTGGGACTTGTAGTTCTCCAGGGATTCCGGTTATGCCTTACTGGGTCATAGAGATACCAGTAAGCTCGGATCCTGTGTCCGGTAAATGCTTCGGGGTGAGCTGGTTAAGCTCCTCTGCCCCTTATGTACTAACTCGCCACTCGCCTTCGGCCTACTCGGGCCCTCACTAGGCTATACACACTAACGGCAGCTTGCCGCGCTTCACTGATCTTATGGCACCGGCACACCTTAAACTCTATCTGGGCTCCCTGAATCTAGCAAGCAGGAGCCTCGTGCTCCACTGCTGAACTATTAACTGCGTTCTCTAGACTAGACTGAGCTCCACTGCAGACTGACCTCTCTTAGGCTTCTTTACTGCAGGAACTGTTCAGAGGAACTGAACTGCCTAGCACCACCTTCCCTATTTATATCCCTAACGGGCTCCCTCTGCTGGTCTGAGGTGGAAGGTGGAGATGTGTGAATGTTTATGGGGGCCTCTTGTGGAGGATTCCATCAATGCACTCTTGTAGGATCTGTGATACCAAGCGCAGCGGGGCATCACAGATGCTATTGACGACGAGGTTAGGTTGCGCCTTCCTGAACAGAGACGGAGTACTGGAAGCACGTCAACAACTGCATCCTCAACCACAACTCTGCCTCTGACCACAAGTCGTAGTGGCTCTTCAGGTCACATGGGCTCTAAGCCTTGCATAGCCTGGGCATTTATTCAGATCGATAAGGATGACCCAACTCGTGTTATCTGTAATATTTGTCAGCAAAAGCTAAGTAGAGGCCAAAAAATACATAGTTTGAGTACTTCATGCATGTACCGTCACATGGATATGAAGCATAAGTTGCAGTGGGAAGCTCACTGTGCTACAATGCGGCCTAGCCGGCTGGGCCAACCACCGTCTGCCCCATCTTGTGCATCCGCAGCCTCCTCATCCTCTGTGACTGGGGGGACAGCAGTCACACATGTTTTTGGACGCAGACCTGCCACCTCTTTACCCGCAACAGCCAGTGTGATTGGCAGGTCGTCAGTTCATTGGGAAGTGGAAACACCTGCTAGTGTTGAGCGCTCTCCGACATCGAGAGCACCACCTTTGGATCAAGGCAACCTAACATGTACGCCTCCATCTTCCTCACAGACCGGCAGTTGCCGGGGACACCCTACTCAATACCGTCTAAGCACAACAGCCAGCCCTCGGTCCCTCAGATGTGGAAAAGTAAAAGACCATTTCCTCCTAGCCATGAGAAAGCTAAGAGGTTGAATTTCACCATCTGCAAGCTGTTGGCTACAGAAATGCTGCCTTTCCACCTGGAGGACTCAGAGGATTTTCAAGACCTTATGTCCGTCACAGTGCCCCAGTACCAGATGCCCAGTCGGCACTACTTCTCAAAGAAAGGTGTGCCTGCGCTCCACTAGCATGTCGCACACAACATCACCGCTTCTTTGAGAAACTCTGTGTGTGACAGGGTGCACTTCACCACAGACACTTGGACGAGAAGGCATGGACAGGGGCGTTACATGTCGCTGACTGGGCACTGGGTAACTATGGTGACAGCAGGACAAGGGGCTGCTGTCCAAGTCTTACCGTCCCCACGAGTTGTGTGTTAATCCTCTTTATCTCGAACTTCCTCCACTGCTTCTGCCTCCTCAACCTCCTCTCGGTCCTCCACCTGCACCCAAAGCCTGTCTGGTAATGCCACCTGCTTTCTAACTGCGCAGAAGGAATCCTGCACACCTCCTTACTATGCTGGCAGCAGGGCTCAACGCATCTGTGTTTACTTTGAAATGTCTGGGAAATGTGAGTCACACAGCTGAGGAGTTTTGGTCAGCTCTGGAGACCCAGTTTCATGAAAGGTTGTCTCCACTGGACCTGCAACCAGGGAAGGCCATGTGCGACAAAGCTGCAAACCTGGGTGCGGCACTTCGCCGGGGCAATGTCACACACGTGCCTTGTATGGCTCACGTGTTGAACCTGGTTGTCCAGCAATTTTTAGCCCAATATCCCGGACTAGATGGCCTTCTGCAGAGTGCACGGTCGCTGTGTGCTCACTTCCGCCGTTCGCATCCCGCAGTTCAACGACTTACATCTCTACAGAAGTCGTTGGGCCTGCCAGTTCACCGGCTGAAATGCGATGTGCCGACACGGTGGAATTCAACTCTGCACATGTTGCAGCGACTGTGGCAGCACCGACAAGCCCTGGTGCAATACGCTCTGACGTATAGCCTGGGCCAACAAGATCCAGAGGTGGGGCAAATCACGCTGGAGGAGTGGTCTCAGATCAGGGACCTATGCACCCTTCTGCACAGTCTTGAAATGGCGACGAAGATGTTTAGTGCTGACGATGCCATTATCAGCATGACTATTACGGTGATTTACATGCTGGAGCACATGTTAAACAGAATTCGGTGTCAGGTGGTGGGACAAGAGGAGGTGGAGGAAGTAGAGGAGGAGTCGTATGCGGAAGGGATAACATCTCCAAGGTCCAGACGGTTGGCAGCACCAAGGCGGCAGGCATGGGAGGGTGGGGGAGAGGGATTAACCAGGGCGCATGGTAGCAGCCAAACTGTTGAGGAAGGTGCAGGAGCCGAGGAAGAAGTGGAGGACGAACTGGCAATGGGCATGGAAGACTCATCAGATGAGGGAGACCTTGATCACATTTCTGTTGTGCGAGGTTGGAGGGAGAGGGCAGAGGAAGGAAGCATGATTCTTACCTCGCTACCAACACAACAAGGACTTGGTCCTTCTGGATGCGCAAGACACATGAGTAGTGTTGAGCCACCCCCGTAGTGTTCGAGTTCGGTTCGGTTCGTCGAACACCCGTGTGTTCGCCGAACTGTTCGTCGAACTGTTCGTCGAACACCTTCAAACACCATTAAAACCAATGGCAGGCAAACAAAAACACATAGAAACACATAGAAAACGCCTTCAAAGGTGTTCAAAAGCTGACAAACTGCTCAGAAGACACAACTAACACATGGAAAAGTGACAAGTACATATAGTCATGCGAAAAGAAAAGAGGTGGAGGAGTAAAAGGAGGGGGAGACACAGATATAGGCATGTCATGCCCTTCTAAAATCCAAAAAGTGAGAAGCCGACACGGCCAGTCCGTTCCTGCCTGTGCCACCTCTGTGTCGCCGGGTTTGTGCCAGAGCCACGGTGAACCCTGACGGCCAGCCCCCCTCTCCCAATACTGGTGCCTGTCCGCTGGTGGGTCGAGCGAGCCCCCCTGTAGTGGAGGCAGCTCTAAGCTTTTTAATTTAAATTGTCTCTCTAATTTGAATGAATACACTTTAAATCCATTTACAAGGATCTATTGGAGGGCAAGTCTCATGCCAGCAGCCGCGTAATTCCAGCTCCAGTAGCGTCCACTAAAGCTGCTGCAGTTAAAAAGCTTTTATAAGGATCGAGCTCGGCTGTCCACTGCAAGGCATCCTACTGCCAGTCCCAGCCCCTATGCCTTGGGGTGCCTCCTGATGCTCTTCACTGAGTATCCCGTGGTCCCGAAGCATTTCCTTTGAAAAAATTAAGTGTCCAAACTACAGGTGGTGTAGCTTGCTTAACAGCCGGGATAATCCACTGACTAGCAGACACTGCTACTAGGCACAAAGTATTTCCTGGGCTAGATGCAGTTAAAAATTTGTAATTAGATACTCTCGTTGGATGCTGAGAAAGCATTCCATAGAGTCTCCTGGCACGCCATATATGATTCTCTTAAAAAGCTTGGGGTAGGGGTCTAGGGGACCCTTTTATAGCCAAAATCACGGCCCTGTATCACAATATGTCACCTAGGCTGAAGATAAATGGAACTGTAGCACCCTGAGGGCTCGGTTGCTACAGAGGTATTGCACCTCACCCAGAGGTGTGATATCTCACTCTCAGGTAAGGATGGAGTGTGGATCAGGACCCGACACCTGCATGCATTACACCACATTGCCGTGGGGCAGGGCGACCAATATGCCTCTGAGATGGGCACGACAGTCCCTGTCCCTGGCTGGAGTGGGTGGAGGGAAGACTGAGGAAGGGGAACCCTGTAGTGCAGGAGCAGGGAGGAAGCAGTTCCTGGGTGCATTGAGAAGGGAGTATAAAAGGTGGGCACCATCTTAGTTCAGTGCAGAGAAGTCTGAGCAGAAGTGGCAGGGAGCAGGGGCTCTGCATGAGCTCTGCTCCGGAGGCGGGCCTAGTAACAGAGGCCCAGGCCTGGAAGAGGGAGAAGGAAGGAAGAGGAGCGGAGAAGGCTCCAGGAATGAGGAATGAAGGGATCCCAGGGGTGCGGACGGGCGAGTCGCCACCGCACGCCCGAATCCACCTGCGTGGAGGGGTCAGGCCAAAGGGGGAGACCGGTCCCCGAAACTAGTGGAGGCAGGAAACGACCCTCAGCTAGAAACCGGAGGCTCTGACATTTTATGTGGTGCAGCCCCTCGCTACACCCGCTAGGAAGGCACCACATAGGGTCAGGGAAACTGGCGCCAAGTTTACCAAGAGGAGGCCCGAGGCAGCTGGACAGAAGGGTTGGTAAGAAAGGCCAGACAAAGGACACACAAAGGGGGTCCTGTGAAGCGCTCCAAAGTTATCTGGGAGTTGTCTGAGCCCCTCACCTGGTGAGCACAGTACGACGTGGGCAGCTGTTACCTGCAGACGTGGTCTGGATAATAAGAACTGTGAGTAAAGGCCCTGGACTGCATCAATGACTCCGTGTCGTTACTGCTGCTGCCCTGCACCATCACCCCCATCCTCCGCATACACTGCCCTGAGGCTATACTCCTCCCGTGGGGAGTTATGCTACGCTCTGCTGCACCCACAACACCAGCCTCAGCGGTCTGCCCTGCAGCGGCGGTTCACTCTGACCGCAATCCACGGGTGGCGTAGTCGGACATTTAAACATCAAAACCACATAAATAGTTCCACCACTGGTTTGACCACCCTGAGCCACAGAACCGGGTCGCCGCCACGAAGACTACAACCACCAGCATCCACCAAAAAGGGTCCGGCTAAGGGTGTCCCAAGGCCCAGGGGGTGCATCAGAACATTTTCATCACCTTTCACTATCACCAATGGGACAAGGCAGGGATGTCCTCTGTCCCCTCTCTTATACATCCTAGTGATGGAGCACCTGCTCTCATCAATTCGCCATAACCCCAATATTAGCTGGATTGAGGTGGGAGGCACCGAGTACAAGTGCTCTCTATTTGCTGATGATGTCCTAGTATATATCACTCAATCACATATATCCATCCATGCTGTTATGGCTGAAATAGATCACTTTGTTACATGGTCAAATTTTAAAATCAATGCAGCGAAGTCTGAGGCCCTCGATGTCTCCCTCCCCAAATCCATATAGGATTCCATCCAGTCTAACTTTCCCTTTGCCTGGCCCTCACAGGGTATCAAATACTTAGGAATTCCTATTCATAGAGACCTCTCCCATCTATGTTATCTTAATTTTGGCCCCTTTATTGAACAACTCCATACAGACCACGGTTGGCAAGTTAGAACTGTAAGATTCACTACGTGAACCACTGGTGTTTTGTGGAAAAGCACATGTACACTGTGTTCCAAATTATTATGCAAAAAGTGTTTAGGAGTGATAAGGGAAGAATTTGTTTGTTTGTCAGTTAAACTCATTGATGGTGATGTGTGTCAGGGCTCTTTATATCACTGTAAGCAATTGCAGACACCTGTGCTAATTAGTTTGGCAGGTGTGTCCAATGAAAGGCAAGACTACTTAAGAAGGCTGTCTCACATTATTAAGCAGCCTACATTTTCTGCCAAAATGGGAAAGAAAAAGGATGTGTCGGCTGCTGAGAAGCAACAAATTGTGGAGTGTTTAGGTCAAGGCATGACTACAATCAACATTGTGCGATGATCAGGATGAAGTGTCTTGGCAATCAAGAAGTATGTAGCTGATTCACAGTACACACGTGTGCGTGCTGATAAGGGCAAATTGAGGACTCTTTCCTACAGGCAATTACGTCAGGTTAAAAGAGCAACGGCAAAAAAGCCTTGTCATAGCAGCAGACAAGTTTTTGAAGCTGCTGGTGCCTCCAACGTCCCCCGAACAACAAGATGCAGGGTCCTTCAGAGGTTTGCAGCTGTGCATACGCCATCCTGTCGACCTCCTCTATCCACTTCACACAAGCAGAAACGGCTCCAGTGGGCTAAACATTACATGAAGACTGATTTCAAAACTGTTTTGTTCACGGATGAGTGCCGTGCAGCGCTCGATGGTCCAGATGGATGGAGTGGAGGATGGCTGGTTGATGGACACCCCACGCAAACACGGCTACAGCGCCAACAAGGAGGAGGTGGAGTAATGTTTTGGGCTGGAATCATGGGGAGAGAGATTGTCGGCCCCTTTAGGATCCCTGAAGGCGCTAAAGATGAACTCCATAATGTATGTGGATTTTCTCAAACAGCACTTCCTGCCATGGTTCAAGAAGAAGAACCGTGTATTTCACAGCAAGATCATTTTTTTGCATGATAATGCACCATCTCATGCTGCACATAAAACATCTGCATCTCTGGCTGATATGGGCATAAAAGGGGACAAACTTATGGTGTGACCCCCATGCTCCCCTGACCTCTACCCCATTCAGAACCTTTGGAGCATCATTAAAAGGAGTGTCTATGATGGCGGGAGGCAGTTCACATCTAAGCAACAGCTCTGGGAGGGTATTCTGTCCTCATGCAAAACAATTGAAGCAGAAACCATCCAAAACCTGACAAATTCAATGGACGAGAGAGTTCAGAAGCTCCTTTCGAACAAGGGGTCCTATGTGAAAATGTAACATCACCTAGAATAAAGTTTTGAGTTGAAAACTGTTTGATTTCAGTTTCTAACAACCTGCTAATGCTTATAATTTCAAAAATGACCAATTTTTTGGTCTTTATTAAAATGAAAAGGTTGATCGAAAAGTTTGGGGGATCTAAGAGTGTGGCAACCCAGTAGTCATGATTACTTCGAATTCTGACAATATGAGGGTCATGCTGCAGGTAGTGCAGCAAGAAGGCACTTATGTGTCTTGCGCATCTCGGAGCCCCAAAATTATTTTCCGGGCTAGATGCAGCTAAAAATTATTATTAATTTTAAATCTGGTGAAGCTTTAGTATAGATGGCCTAATAGGATCAGTGCTGCACACTGCTACAAAGCCCAAATTATTTTCCAGTCAAGATACAGATAAACATGATTAGTAATTTTAAATCTGGTGGAGCTTATTATAGATGGCCTAATAGAATCAGTGCTGCACACTGCTACAAAGCCCAAATTATTTTCCAGCCAAGATACAGATAAACATGATTAGTAATTTGAAAGCTTAAAACGGTTGGTAGGGTGATTTTAACCAATCATCAAGCTTTTACTCTCCCCAGGATGACACAGGGGTAGAAAAGTCGTTTCGGATCCATGATTTGTTCATCTTTATGAACGTGAGTCTGTCTACATTATCAGTGGAGAGCCGCGTGCGCTTATCTGTCAGCATACCACCAGCAGCGCTGAACACACGTTCAGACAGAACGCTGGCTGCGGGGCATGACAAGATCTCCAAGGCGTAAGTGGCTAGCTCCGGCCATTTATCCAGATTGGAAGCCCAAAAAGAGCAAGGGTCCAGTGACACAGTCATGGCTTCAATGTTTACTTGGAGATACTCCTGTACCATCGTCTCTAGGCGTTGACTATGTGTCAGACTTCTTGTCTCCTGTGGCCTTGCAAAGGATGGGCTAAAAAAGTGGTGAAATGATTCCGCAAAATTGATGTTACCAGCAGATACTGTGGTTCTGTTACGGTTTGAGTGCTGAACACTTGACGGTCCCACGGTTGGCAAATTGGAACTGTGAGATTCACTACGTGCACCGCTGGTATTTTGTGGAAAAGCACATGTAAGATTCTGCAACAGTCTCTGCTGATACTCCTGCATGCGTGCATCCCTTTCTATGGCAGGAATAATTTCTGCAAATTTACTTTTGTGCCGGGGATCTAACAGTGTGGCAACCCAGTAGTCAGGATTATTTCTAATTCTCACAATTCGAGGGTCATGTTGCAGGTAGTGCAGCAAGAAGGCACTCATGTGTGTTGCGCATCCAGGAGCACCAAGTCCCTGTTGTGTTGGTGGCGAGGTAACAATCATGCTTCCTTCCTCTGTCCTCTCCCCCCAACCTCGCACAACAGAAATGTGATCAAGGTCTCCCTCATCTGATGAGTCTTCCATCAGTTCGTCCTCCACTTCTTCCTGGGCTCCTGCACCTTCCTCACTAGTTTGGCTGCTACCATGCGCCCTGGTAAAACCATCACCCCCACCCTCACATGCCTGCCGCCTTGGTGCTGCCGACCGTCTGGACCTTGCAGATGTTAGCCCTTCTGCATACAACTCCTCCTCCTCTACTTCCTCCACCTCCTCTTGTGCCACCACCTGACTCCGAATTCTGTTTAACATGTGCTCCAGCATGTAAATCACCGTAATAGTCATGCTGATAATGGCATCGTCAGCACTAAACATCTTCGTCGCCATTTCAAAACTGTGCAGAAGGGTGCATAGGTCCCTGATCTGAGACCACTCCTCCAGCGTGATTTGCCCCACCTTTGGATCTCGTTGGCCCAGGCTATACGTCAGAACGTATTGCACCAGGGCTTGTCGGTGCTGCCACAGTCGCTGCAACATGTGCAGAGTTGAATTCCACCGGGTAGGCACATCGCATTTTAGCCGGTAAAGTGGCAGGCCCAACGACTTCTGTAGAGATGTAAGTCGCTGAGCTGCGGGATGCGAACGGCGGAAGTGAGCACACAGCGACCGTGCCCTCTGCAGAAGGCCATCTAGTCTGGGATAGTGGGCTAAAAATTGCTGGACAACCAGGTTCAACACGTGAGCCATACAAGGCACGTGTGTGACATTGCCCCGGCGAAGGGCCGCACCCAGGTTTGCGGCATTGTCGCACACGGCCTTCCCTGGTTTCAGGTCCAGTGGAGACAACCATTCATGAAACTGGTTCTCCAGAGCTGACCACAACTCCTCAGCTGTGTGACTCACATTTCCCAGACATTTCAATGTAAAAACCGCCTGATGACGTTGAGCCCTACTGCGAGCATTGTAAGGAGGTGTGCAGGATCCCTTCTGCGCAGTTAGAAAGCTTGTGGCATGACCAGACAGGCTTTGGGTGCAGGTGGAAGACCGAGAGGAGGTTGAGGAGGCAGAAGCAGTGGAGGAACTTTGACATAAAGAGGATTGACGCACAACTCGTGGGGACGGCAAGACTTGGACAGCAGCCCCTTGTCCTGCTGTCACCATAGTTACCCAGTGCCCAGTCAGCGACATGTAACGCCCCTGTCCATGCCTACTCATCCAAGTGTCTGTGGTGAAATGCACCCTGTCACACACAGAGTTTCTCAAAGAAGCGGTGATGTTGTGTGCGACATGCTGGTGGAGCGCAGGCACACTTTTCTTTGAGAAGTAGTGCCGACTGGGCATCTGGTACTGGGGCACTGCGACGGACATAAGGTCTCGAAAATCCTCTGTGTCCACCAGGCGGAAAGGCAGCATTTCTGTAGCCAAGAGCTTGCAGATGGTGAAATTCAACCTCTTAGCTTTCTCATGGCTAGGAGGAAATGGTCTTTTACTTGTCCACATCTGAGGGACCGAGGGCTGGCTATTGTGCTTAGACGGGGTTGATAAGGGTGTCCCCGGCAAACTGCCGGTCTGTGAGGAAGATGCAGGCGGACATGTTAGGTTGCCTTGATCCAAAGGTGGTGCTATCGATGTTGGACAGCGCTCAACACCAGCTGGTGTTACCACCTCCAAAGAAAATGATGACCTGCCAATCACGCTGGCTGTTGCGGGTAAAGAGGTGGCAGGTCTGCGCCCCAAAACAGGTGTGACTGCTGTCCCCCCAGTCACAGAGGATGAAGAGGCCGCGGATGCACAAGATATGGCAGACGGTGGTTGGCCCGGCCGGCTAGGCCGCATTGTAGCACACTGAGCTTCCCACTGCAACTTATGCTTCATGTCCATGTGCCGGTTCATGCATGAAGTACTCAAACTATGTATTTTTTGGCCTCTACTTAGCTTTTGCTGACAAATGTTACAGATAACACGAGTTGGGTCATCTTTATCAATCTGAAAAAATGCCCAGGCTATGCAAGGCTTAGCACCCATGCGACCTGAAGAGCCACCACGACTTGTGGTGAGAGGCAGAGTTGTGTTTGAGGATGCAGTTGTTGACGTGCTTCCAGTACTACGTCTCTGTCCAGGAAGACGCAACCTGACCTCGTCGTCACTAGCATCTTCATCCACCTCCTCTGCTGACCTCATCTCTTGGCTGACTGTGGGTTGACAGTAAGTGGGATCTCCAACCTCATCATCATCACCCTGTGCGTTATCACACCCGTCGTCCTCAGAGCCAACCTGTTCCTGCCCTGACAAAAAACTGAAGTTGTCGCTCCAATCAGGTATTTGAGTCTTATCAAATCAGGTATTTGAGTCTTCCTCATTGTCTCCACCAACAGGAGTTACAGTTTGGGAATGAGGGTCTACATTATGGTCAGAACCTTCTGCGTCTGGTCCTGGATCCGACTCATAAAGATTCTGGGCATCAGTGCAGATCATTTCCTCGTCTGGATTCACAGAAGCGCTGGAGTCGACCTCTGATTCCCAGGCTATAGTATGAGTAAACAGCTCTGCAGACTCAACCATCTGTTCTACCTCATACTCAGACGGGCAGCTGGAGATTTGGGAGCTGTGAGGAAGCAAGTGCGATTGGGGTGACACCTTTGAGGACTGGAGTATTGTGATGTTGAAGTTGATGTGGAGGAGAGCCCACTTAAAGGAGCACTTGATATCCGTTGAAGCACCTGCTGTTTTTGTGCCTCATCTGGAATTTGTAGCGATTGGCGTGGCCGTAAGAAAGGGATCTTATCACATTGTCCGCTAAAAGAAGTAGACATTTTAGTTTGGCTGGAAGATGGTCTTTCTTCTGCAGATGTTACTGTTGCTTTAACACCTACCCCACGGACACAACCTTTTTTCCCCTTCCCAACACGCCTATTCCCCTTTCCACCAGCAGCAGGCCTTTTTCCACTCATTTTGGTGGTTAACTAATTCACAACTCTGGAGTTGTTTGCACAAAAAAACAATGGATGGGATCCGAGCAGAGCTGAGTGGCCAAACTGTGGTATTAGGCCAAAACTATTGGCTGGGTTAGATGCAGAAAAAAATTATATTCAATTTGCAACCTGATGGAGGTCAGTATAGATGGACTAATAGAACAAGTCCCACACACAGCTAGAAGCCCAAATATTTTTTCAGAGGTAGATGCAGAAAATTTTTTTATTCAGTTTGCAACCTGATGGAGGTCAGTATAGATGGAGTAATAGAACAAGTCCCACACACAGCTAGAAGCCCAAATATTTTTTCAGAGGTAGATGCAGATAAAAATTATTTTTAATTTGCAACCTGATGGAGGTCAGTATAGATGGACTAATAGAGAAAGTTCCACACACTGCTAGAAGGCCAAATATTTTTTCAGAGCTAGATGCAGATAAAAATTATATTCAATTTGCAACCTGATGGAGGTCAGTATAGATGGACTAATAGAGAAAGTCCCACACACTGCTAGAAGGCCAAATATTTTTTCAGAGCTAGATGCAGATAAAAATTATATTCAATTTGCAACCTGATGGAGGTCAGTATAGATGGACTAATAGAACAAGTCCCACACACAGCTAGAAGCCTAAATATTTTTTCAGAGGTACTGTAGATGCAGATAAAAATTATTTTTAATTTGCAACCTGATGGAGGTCAGTATAGATGGACTAATAGAGAAAGTCCCACACACTGCTAGAAGGCCACATATTTTTTCAGAGGTAGATGCAGAAAAAAATATATTCAGTTTGCATCCTGATGGAGGTCTGTATAGATGGATTAATAGAACAAGTCCCACACACAGCTAGAAGCCCAATATTTTTTCAGAGGTAGATGCAGAAAAAAATATATTCAGTTTGCAACCTGATGGAGGTCAGTATAGATGGACTAATACAACAAGTCCCACACACAGCTAGAAGCCCAATATTTTTTCAGAGGTAGATGCAGAAAAAAATATATTCAGTTTGCAACCTGATGGAGGTCTGTATAGATGGATTAATAGAACAAGTCCCACACACAGCTAGAAGCCCAATATTTTTTCAGAGGTAGATGCAGAAAAAAATATATTCAGTTTGCAACCTGATGGAGGTCAGTATAGATGGACTAATACAACAAGTCCCACACACAGCTAGAAGCCCAATATTTTTTCAGAGGTAGATGCAGAAAAAAATATATTCAGTTTGCAACCTGATGGAAGTCTGTATAGATGGATTAATAGAACAAGTCCCACACACAGCTAGAAGCCCAATATTTTTCAGAGATAGATGCAGAAAAAAATATATTCAGTTTGCAACCCGATGGAGGTCAGTATAGATGGACTAATACAACAAGTCCCACACACAGCTAGAAGCCCAATATTTTTTCAGAGCTAGATGCAGAAAAAAATTATATTCAATTTGCAACCTGATGGAGGTCAGTATAGATGGACTAATAGAATGATGCTATGCCCAAAAGATTTTACTTCACTAGGTGCAGTAAAAAAATTGGTATTCTATACACAGGTGGTATATCTTGCAACACAGATAGGCTACTCCACTGACTAACACACTCTGCAATAGGCCAAAAAGGATTAGCTTTGCTAGATTCAGCCAAATGCTGTGAAAAAAACTTGCACAGCACTGGCACAGACCTGCCTGGCAAAAACTGATAGGAACTGATGTAACCTAGTCCTGAAAAGGACTCCAATTACAATTAGTCTTTACTCCCACAATCTATCTATTTAAGAGCACAGACCTGCCTGATAAAAGTCGTAGGAAATGCTGTAACCTAGTCCTTAAAAGGACTGCAATCACAACTATTCCCTACTCCCAAGCTATCTGTAGATTTGTGCGAAAATTGGCTTGAAATTAACAAGGTATAGCGCACACAGCAACAGCGGTGCCGTCTAACACGCAGCTGCAGCAGTGAGAAAATGGTGGCGACGGGGAAAATGGCTTGGTCTTATAGGGCAAGGACATGTGACATACACTGCCAATGACACATGCCCTTGCTTGTGTGAAAAAAAGCACTTCGCTCCGTGTGTGCACTGCTGATAGGCTGACAGATTGCACCTCCCCACTGTAAATGCGGGAAAGAGAAAAAAAAAATGGAGATCTTCATTGTTCCTGCAGAGATCCATCCCCTGCCCCTCCCCCCACCCCGCTGTACACTCAAACTGCGTATTAACATTAATTTTCATCATTACTGAGAAAAAATCCAGCTATGATTTTGGTGCACGAACAGTTATCGAACATAACCTCGAACAGCCGAATTTTTCTCAAATTGTTCGTGTTCGCCGAACGGCTCGAACACCGCCCAAAGCAGCTCGAATTTGAGACTGGCGAACAGTTCGAGTAGAACAACGCTCATCTCTACACATGAGTGCCTTCTTGCTGCACTACCTGCAACATGACCCCCGGATTGTCAGAATTCGAAGTAATCCCGACTACTGGGTTGCCACACTCTTAGATCCCCGGTACAAAAGTATATTTGCCGAAATAATTCCTGCCATAAAAAGGTATTGACGAATGCAGGAGTATCTGTTGCAGAATCTTACATGTGCTTTTCCACAAAACACCAGTGGTGCACATAGTGAATCTCACAGTTCTAACTTGCCAACGGTGGGACTGTCGAGTCTTCATCACTCAAACAGTAACAGTAACACAGTATCTGCTGGTAACAGCAATTTTGTGGAATCGTTTCACCACTTTTTTAGACCATCCTTTGCAAGGCCACAGGAGACAAGAAATCTGACACATAGTCAATGCCTAGAGAGGATGGTACAGGAGAATCTCCAAGTGAACATCGAAGCCATGACTGTGTCACTGGACCCTTGCTCATTTTGGTATTCCAATCTTGAAAAATCGCCGGAGCTCGCCACTCACGCCTTGGAGATCTTGTCATGCCATGCAGCCAGCGTTCTCTCTGAACGTGTGTTCAGCGTTGCTGGTGGTGTGCTGACAGATAAGCGCACGCGGCTGTCCACTGAGAATGTAGACAGACTCACGTTCATAAAGATGATCAAATCATGGATTCGCAAGGACATTTCTACCCCTGTGTCATCCTTGGGAGACTAAAAGCTTGGGGATTTGGTAAAATCACCTCACCAACCGTTTTAAGCAACAGTGGGGCAATTGATGCCACTTAACCCTAGAACGCATGACCATAAAAATCTACACTTTCACATACCTGGGGCCCTTTAAGAATCATAGAATCATAGAATCTTAGAATGTAGAGTTGGAAGGGACCTCCTGGGTCATCTGGTCTAACCCCCTGCTCAAAGCAGGATTCACTAAATCATCTCAAACAGATGTCTGTCCAGCCTCTGTTTGAAGACGTCCATTGAAGGGGAACTCACCACCTCTCGTGGCAGCCTGTTCCACTCATTGATCACCCTCACTGTCAAAAAGTTTTTTCTAATATCTAATCTGTGTCTCCTCCCATTTAGTTTCATCCCATTGCTTCTAGTCTTTCCTTGTGCAAATGAGAATAAAGATGATCCTTCTACAATGTGACAGCCCTTGACATATTTGTAGACAGCTATTAAGTCTCCTCTCAGTCTTCTTTTTTGCAAGCTAAACATTCCCAAATCCTGCAACCGTTCCTCATAGGACATGGTTTGCAGACCAGTCACCATTCTGGTCGCTCTTCTCTGAACTTGCTCCAGTTTGTCTATGTCTTTTTTAAAATGTGGTGCCCAAAACTGTACACAGTATTCCAGATGAGGTCTGACCAAAGAGGAGTAAAGTCCGATAATGACTTCACGTGATCTAGACTGTATGCTTCTGTTAATACATCCCAGAATTGTATTTGCCTTTTTTGCTGCTGCATCACACTGTTGACTCATGTTCAGTCTATGATCTATTAGTATACCTAAGTCTTTTTCACATGTACTGTTGCTTAGCTCTATTCCTCCCATTCTGTATATGCTTTTTCCATTTTTATTGCCCAGATGTAGTACTTTGCATTTTTCCCTGTTAAAAACCATTCTGTTTGTTGCTGCCCACTGCTCCAGTTTATTTAGGTCTTTTTGAATCCTCTCTCTCTCTTCTCTAGTATTAGCTATCCCTCCTAGCTTTGTGTCATCAGCAAATTTAATCAGTTTACCCTCAATTCCTTCATCTAAATCATTGATAAAGATGTCGAACAATACAGGTCCCAGGACGGAGCCCTGTGGTACCCCACTTGAGACATTCATCCAGCTGGATGTGAAGCCATTTACAACCATCCTTTGAGTCCGATCACTAAGCCAGTTATGAATCCACCTAACAGTTGCCTGGTCCATTGCATACTTGGTCATTTTTTCAATAAGGATGGTGTGAGATACTTTGTCAAGATATACTATATCTACAGCATTTCCCTGATCCACCCAGTCAGTGATTCTGTCATAGAAGGAAATTAAGTTAGTCTGACATGACTTGTTAGTTACAAACCCATGCTGACTCTGGTTAATCACTTCATTCTTATCCATGTACTTACCTACATGTTGTTTAATAATTTGTTCAAAGATCTTTCCTGGTATAGAAGTCAGACTCACCGGCCTATAGTTCCCTGGGTCCACCTTCTTCCCCTTTTTGAAGATAGGAACAACATTTGCTCTTCTCCAGTCTTCTGGGACTTCTCCTGTTCTCCAAGAATTTTCAAAGATTATGGAGAGTGGTTCTAAAATTTCTTCTACGATCTCCTTCAGTACTCTGGGGTGTAATTCATCTGGACCTGGAGACTTGAACTCATTTATGTTAGCTAAATATTCCCTCACAATCTTTCTGTTTACAGATAACTTGGATTCTTCTATTCCTTTAAAACGACAGTGAAGATCAGTTGATGATACATTTTCTTTCTGAGAGAAAACAGATGCAAAATAGGAATTAAAAAGTTCGGCCTTCTCAACATCCTCTCTTACCATTTCTCCATTTTCATCCTGTAAAAATCCTATAGCATCTTTGACTTTTCTTTTACTTTTGACATACCCCCAAAATCCTTTTTTGTTGCTTTTGACATCTCTTGCAAGCCTTAATTCATTGTCAGCTTTAGCTAACCTGATACGTGCCCTACAGGATCTGCAGACTGCATTATAATCTTCTTTAGATATGCCTCCCTCTTTCCATTTAATAAACATTTCTTTCTTTCTTTTTAGCATGTGTTTAAGTTCTGTGTTCATCCATCCTGGTTTCCTTAAATGCTTCCCATTCTTCCTACTTTTCGGGATTGTTAACGATTGTGCTTTGAGAATCTCAGTTTTAAAAATTTCCCATCCTTCCTGGACATTTTTGTCCTTAAGGACATCCAGCCATTGGATCCCTCCTATTCTCTTTCTGAGTCTCTTAAAATCTGCCTTTCTAAAATCTAACCTTGAAGTTTGAGTCTTCACATGTCTTCCTCCTCTAGTTATCGAAAATTCTATAATAGCATGATCGCTGCCTCCTAGGGTCCCAGCCACCTTTACCTCCTCAACCATTTCATCCCTGTTTATAAGGATTAGATCCAAAGTAGCAGATCCCCTTGTTTTCTCCCTTACCTTTTGGAAGATAAAGTTGTCAGCAAGAGAGGATAAGAATTTGCTTGACCTGTTAGTTTTACTTGAGAGAGATTCCCAACAAATGTCTGGATAGTTGAAATCTCCCATGACCACTACGTCATATTTTTTTGAGAACTTGGTCATTTGATACATAAAGAGTTCATCCATATCTTCAGCTTGCCCAGGTAGCCTGTAGTAAATGCCTACAATGGTGTCCTTTCCGTTGTTCTCTCCTTGTATTCTTACCCAAACAGTTTCCACAGAACTCCCAGTCTCTGAAGCTTCAATCTCTGTGCAGATATACGCTTTTCTAACATACAATGCGACACCTCCTCCTCGTTTATCAAGTCTGTTTCTTGCAAATAAGTTGTATCCTTTTAGCCTTTTATTCCAATCATGTGTATCGTCCCACCAAGTTTCAGTGATTCCAATGACATCATATTTCTTTTCCTGCATTGGTAGTTCCAATTCTCCTTGTTTGTTGCCCATGCTTTGTGCATTTGTATAAAAACATTTTAGTTTGTGATTGGTTTCTCTTCCTCCCATATTTTTATTATTTAAATTGTTTTGTCTTTGTTCTTCCTTTCCACTTCCAGTAGCAGAGATCTCAATAGTATTTGTCAGCTGTATGGCTTTTTCTGGCCTTTTGCTTCCCTTCCCACATTGTTCTAGTTTAAAGCTCTCCTGATGAGTGTAGCAAGGCGACTTCCAAATACATGTTTTCCAGTCTTTGTAAGGTGCACCCCATCTCTAGCAAGTAGTCCATCGTATAGGTAATTCATTCCGTGATCCAGAAATCCAAATCCTTGTTGACGGCACCATCGACGTAGCCAGTTGTTCACCTGTAGAATCTTATTCCACCTCATTGTTCCATGGCCATCCACTGGGAGGATGGATGAGAAGACCACCTGCGCTCCCAATTCTTTCACTTTCTTGCCTAAGTCTTCAAAGTCACTGCAGATGGTTTCCAGGTCCTTTCTTGCGGTGTCATTTGTCCCCACATGTATTAGCAGGAATGGGTAGTGATCTGTAGGTCTGAAGAGTCTTGATATCCTGTCAGACACGTCTTTAATTTTTGCTCCTGGAAGACAGCACATTTCTCTTGAGGTTATGTCTGGTCTGCAGATAGCGGCCTCTGTTCCTCTTAACAGGGAATCCCCCATGACCACCACTCTCCGTTTTTTCTTCACAACATTCTTCTTTCTCCATCCAGGAGGATTCTGAGGGCTTACAAGGTTATTCATTGCTGGCAAAGTCTTATCTTGCTGTATTTCTTCATGGTTCTCCTGCGTGAGAGCCTGGTACTGGTTCCTGAGCAGTATGGGTGCTGACTGCCTCTCGATCCTCCTGCTTCTCTGGGTCACATGCTTCCATTCCTCTGTTTCCTCAGGTGCAGTTCGAATTTCTTCTCTTTCTGAATCATGAAGAGATAATTCTGCTCTGTCTAAGAACTCTTCACCTTCCTTAATGATTTTCAAGGTAGTTAACCTCTCTTCTAGATTTCGCAACTTTTCCTCCAACAGGGACACAAGCTTGCATTTCTGGCATGTGAAGTTTGGCTTTTCCACTGGCAAGTCTGTGAACATGTAGCAGGATATGCAGCTCACCAAATGGCTCCTGGACTCTTCCATGTTCTTACTGTTAATGTTCTGAAAACAGTGAAAAAAGCTTCAAAATGCACGCGGTTTACCGATGTCCTCTTTTCAGCTCCAACAGCAAAAATCCAGTGTTCTTTGAGCTCGCGGAGACTCTTCACTTACCCCAAAATGCAGTGGGAATATGCAAATTATCTCCTCAGGACTCCTCCCCTGGCTTTAGGCCCGTGTGCAAATAACATGGAATAACTCAAACTCAAATGACAAACAACTATATACATGAAGAATACCTAGAGTTTCAAAATTCTAACTAAAGCAATCTTGCAGAAAATAGAAAACAATTAACTGGGCGGGCCTGCAAGGCCACAGGTATGCGTTCTAGGGTTAAGTGGTGTCTGTGCCACAATTTTGGGAGTCCCCTTGCTGTGTCTTACGTGACGTTGGCATCGTCAATTCCAGGTGGGTTGGGTCGCACCCCCCCCTTTTAACTGTAAGAAACTACATACACTATGGCTTGGGGTAACACAGATGATTGAGTTTGAAGAGCTGTTTACTCAGAGGTCTGCTCCAAATCTTCAGTGTCTGCTAGTCAGCGTAGAATTTTTAACTGCATCTAGCCTAGGCAATACTTTGGGCGTAGTAGCCCAGCTGCGAAGCAAGCTGCACCGCCTGTGTATCTAATAAGAATTTTTAAATTAATCTAGCCTAGGCAGACTGTGGGGACCCCCAACCAAACCCAGATGCTCAGCCCCCCTACCGCCCCCCTTTCATGGACAACCCAATAATGTAACTCTTACAACTGGATGGGTGAGGATCGGTCACAGCTTTATTAACTCTTTATACTCATTCCATTAGAAAGGCATTTTATTTCTAAAATAATTCAGCTTGTTGCAGCATGCCCTGGGTCCCCACTCCAGCAAGTTGGCCAACAAGTGTAACTCTCCAACATGTCCTTTCTATTTCCAGGCCACGGAGGATCCAGCGTACTCGTATGCAGGACTCTGACCCCCACCCATCACTCTTAACGCTTGTTCCACTCCGTCCTGGAGTCCTGACAGGAATATGTCCAGTCCAATATCTATTAAGTGAACACCGTCGGGCCGTATGAGGCCTGCTTTATCTCCTTCCAGTTGTCGGTGTCGTATCACTACACCGCCTCTGTCTCTTCTAAATTTTGCCATCCGAATATTTATTACCCGCCTTGTCCATTCGATGGCCGTGATGTCTCGCGCACCTTGCCATACCGCTATCGGCACAATCTCTGACCATACTATAGCTAATTTTGTAAAAAATTCTCTGAAGCGCTCAGTGTCTAGTTTCATTATTGCCATTAGTTATGCGCTCTTGTGATGACCTAGGTTGTTTCCCCCGGCCTGTATAACTAAGATGACTGGACCTCTTGCCTCTCTCCCTACCTTGATTACCTCCATTAGTACCTGTGGCCATAGCAGGCCTCTAATATGTCGTGTATCTCGACTTCTCAAAAGCGTTCGATAGCGTGCCACATAATAGGTTGGTATACAAAATGAGAATGATGGGGCTGGGGGAAAATGTCTGCAAGTGGGTAGCTAACTGGCTAAAGGATAGAAGGCAGAGGGTGGTTATAAATGGAATATACTCAGATTGGGTAAGCGTCACTAGTGGGGTACCACAGGGGTCTGTACTAGGCCCAATGTTATTTATTATCTTTATTAACGACAAAGTCAACGGGATAAATAGTAAAATATCAATATTTGCAGATGACACAAAGTTATGTAAGACAATTAATACAAAAGAGGACAGTGCAGACCTACAGAGGGATTTGGATAAGCTGGGTAGGTGGAGCATTAAATGGCAAATGAGGTTTAACGAGGAGAAATGTAAGGTCATACATATGGGAAGGAAAAATGGAAGTTACCAGTACTCACTGAATGGGAAATCATTGGGGAATTCAGAGATGGAGAAGGACTTGGGCATCTTGATTGATAGCAAACTAAATTGGAGTGCCCAAAGTCAGGCCGCTGCTGTAAGGGCAAACAGGGTAATGGGATGTATCAGAAGAGGTATAGCTGCAAAGGAGGAGAACATTGTTCTTCCACTGTACAAAGCACTGGTCAGACCACACTTGGAATACTGTGCTCAGTTATGGGCCCCAATATATAGAAAGGATATAAATGAGCTTGAAAAGGTACAAAGGAGGGCAACAAAATTACTAAAGGGAATGGAGGGACTGCAATACCCAGAGAGGCTGGCAAAACTAGGACTATTCAGCCTGGAAAAGAGAAGGTTGAGGGGGGACATAATAAATGTGTACAAATATGTTAGGGGACAGTATAGAGACCTTGCCCGGGATTTGTTCAAAAGGAGGGATATTACGGTAACAAGAGGGCATTCACTAAGACTGGAAGAGAAAAGGTTTCAGCACCAGCATAGGAAGGGGTTCTTTACGGTAAGAGCAGTGAGAATATGGAATTCACTGAGTGAGGAGACGGTAATGTCGGATTCACTACACCAGTTCAAGCGGGGACTGGATGCTTTTCTAGATACCAGGCAGATTTCTGCATATACTTAAAAATAAAATAAAATAGTAGGTTGATACAGGGATTTATTCTGACTGCTGGTTTCAGAGTCGGGAGGGAATTTTTCCTCAGGTGAAGATTGGCTAAATCATTTGGGGTTTTTTCCCTCCTCTGGATCAACTTTAGCAATTACAGAACTAACAGGTCGAACTTGATGGACGCAAGTCTTTATTCGGCTTTACTAACTATGTAATAATACCTCTCCAGTTGAAATATGTGTTATGAAACTCTAATTTCCTCCCGCCTGGGCGGACTTTCACCCTTTTTTGTGCCCAATATATATACGAGTGGCCTATCACTCACACTGTTGGCTTAGCGTCACCTGTAAAAGAAACAAACCACGTTAGGATAACAAGTCCGGTCTTATGTATCTCGCCAAACACGTGGATCGCCATCTCCCTATCCTCTGAACTTCCGTTTCTGACAGTCCTGCTCTTGCTGCTTCCGTGGCCGCACCTATGCGGAATGAGTGTGTCCCGTAATCTTTGGGGTGGTTCCCTGCTGATGTTATGCATTTATTAAATATAGCTTGGAACAGGTATCTTGATAATGGCGTTCCATCAATGTGTGATACGAAGAAATTACTTTGTGATCTGATGGTTAGATATGTTTTTACTATTGTTACCCGACTCAGTGTACCATTTGTGGGTTGTAGAAGTACCCAAGTACCCCTGCCCGCTGGAACCGTTTTCGATTGGTGTATGCGTACACGTATTGCATTATTGGCTATGACTACTTCCTGGTGTAATAAGCGTCCACTGGTGGTAATTTTGGATTGAGGGACTAATTCGCTTATACATAGCGCCCCGAAGAAGGCGATCATAAATGCAGTAGACATTAGTGTTGCTTCAAATTGTGAGTGTCATGTTAATGGTGTTAGGGATAAGATGTGAGAAATCAGTTTTAGTGACACGGGACGGGACGTCTACATTCCTGACTTGGCTGACCCCTTTTCCACCCTTTTATGGATTGTCTGATGATGAATCTTTGTCACATCTCCCCAATTAAGTAGTTGGAAGTGAAATGCTACTCCGGTCAGACACCGCTGCGCTGACGCCCCTGATATGCCCCTCATCATTAGCTGGTGGAGAAATTCTATGGTGACTTGTGATCTGGCTTGTTCACATTGGTCAACCCGTCTGCCTGCTACTAGTCGTGTCCACTCTTCCCATGCCTTACCGTATGCTTGCCACGTTGACGGGGCAACTGACGCTCTGATTAATGGCATCAACTATTCGCCACTAGATCCCATAGGGAGGGTGGGCAACTGTTGCCCAATGGGTGGGCGTTGTGGAAGAGCTCTGTGAAAATCTGCCAACTGAATTGTTATAAAGCGTTAGCAGCAGCTTTATACCCCTCAGCATAGTGGCTAGCGCGGACCCATACATTGTGTTTTAGGCACAGGAATACTAGCCTGTGTAGTAGGCCTAGCACTGGGAGAGACGATGATGCCATCTTATTAATGCAGTGCGCTAGGCTGGTGTTTTGTGTTATGAAGCGTATATTTTTGTTAGCCAGGCGCGGGCCCCATATTTCTATTGCTACCACAATTGGGAAAAATTATTTTCAGGGCTAGATGCAGCTAAAAATTATTATTAATTTCAAAGCTGGTGGAGCTTGGTATAGATGGCCTAATACAATGAGTCCCACACACTGCTAGAAGCCCAAATATTTTTTCAGAGGTAGATGCAGATAAAAATTATTTTTAATTTGCAACCTGATGGAGGTCAGTATAGATGGACTAATAGAGAAAGTCCCACACACTGCTAGAAGGCCAAATATTTTTTCAGAGCTAGATGCAGATAAAAATTATATTCAATTTGCAACCTGATGGAGGTCAGTATAGATGGACTAATAGAGAAAGTCCCACACACTGCTAGAAGGCCAAATATTTTTTCAGAGCTAGATGTAGATAAAAATTATATTCAATTTGCAACCTGATGGAGGTCAGTATAGATGGACTAATAGAACAAGTCCCACACACAGCTAGAAGCCCAAATATTTTTTCAGAGGTACTCTAGATGCAGATAAAAATTATTTTTAATTTGCAACCTGATTGAGGTCAGTATAGATGGACTAATACAACAAGTCCCACACACAGCTAGAAGCCCAATATTTTTTCAGAGCTAGATGCAGACAAAAAATTATTTTGAATTTGCAACCTGATGGAGGTCAGTATAGATGGACTAATAGAGAAAGTCCCACACACTGCTAGAAGGCCCAATATTTTTTCAGAGGTAGATGCAGAAAAAAATATATTCAGTTTGCAACCTGATGGAGGTCAGTATAGATGGACTAATACAACAAGTCCCACACACAGCTAGAAGCCCAATATTTTTTCAGAGGTAGATGCAGAAAAAAATATATTCAGTTTGCAACCTGATGGAGGTCTGTATAGATGGATTAATAGAACAAGTCCCACACACAGCTAGAAGCCCAATATTTTTTCACAGCTAGATGCAGAAAAAAATTATATTCAATTTGCAACCTGATGGAGGTCAGTATAGATGGACTAATAGAATGATGCTATGCCCAAAAGATTTTACTTCACTAGGTGCAGTAAAAAAATTGGTATTCTATACACAGGTGGTATATCTTGCAACACAGATAGACTACTCCACTGACTAACACACTCTGCAATAGGCCAAAAAGGATTAGCTTTGCTAGATTCTGCCAAATGCTGTGAAAAAAACTTGCACAGCACTGGCACAGACCTGCCTGGCAAAAACTGATAGGAACTGATGTAACCTAGTCCTGAAAAGGACTCCAATTACAATTAGTCTTTACTCCCACAACCTATCTATTTAAGAGCACAGACCTGCCTGATAAAAGTCATAGGAAATGCTGTAACCTAGTCCTTAAAAGGACTGCAATCACAACTATTCCCTACTCCCAAGCTATCTGTAGATTTGTGCGAAAATTGGCTTGAAATTAACAAGGTATAGCGCACACAGCAACAGCGGTGCCGTCTAACACGCAGCTGCAGCAGTGAGAAAATGGTGGTGACGGGGAAAATGGCTTGGTCTTATAGGGCAAGGACATGTGACACACACTGCCAATGACACATGCCCTTGCTTGTGTGAAAAAAAGCACTTTGCTCCGTGTGTGCGCTGCTGATAGGCTGACAGATTGCACCTCCCCACTGTAAATGCGGGAAAGAGAAAAAAAAAATGGAGATCTTCATTGTTCCTGCAGAGATCCATCCCCTGCCCCTCCCCCCACCCCGCTGTACACTCAAACTGCGTATTAACATTAATTTTCATCATTACTGAGAAAAAATCCAGTTATGATTTTGGTGCACGAACAGTTATCGAACATAACCTCGAACAGCCGAATTTTTCTCAAATTGTTCGTGTTCGCCGAACGGCTCGAACACCGCCCAAAACAGCTCGAATTTGAGATTGTCGAACAGTTCAAGTAGAACAACGCTCATCTCTATTATTAATTTCAAAGCTGGTGGAGCTTGGTATAGATGGCCTAATACAATGAGTACCACACAATGCTACTATGCCCAAAATTATTTTCCAGGCTAGATGCAGCTAAAAATTATTATTAATTTCAAAGCTGGTGGAGCTTGGTATAGATGGCCTAATACAATGAGTACCACACACTGCTACTATGCCAAAAATTATTTTCCGGGCTACATGCAGCTAAAAGTTATTATTAATTTCATAGCTGGTGGAGCTTAGTATAGATGGCCTAATAAAATGAGTACCACACACTGCTACAGGCCTAAAATTATCTTCCGGGCTAGATGCAGCTAAAAATTATTATTAATTTCAAAGCTGGTGGAGCTAGTATATATGGCCTAACACAATGAGTACCACACACTGCTACAGGCCCAAAATTATTTTCCGAGCTAGATGCAGTTTTAAATTATTATTAATTTCAAAGCTGGTGGAGCTTGGTATAGGTGGCCTAATACAATGAGTACCACACACTGCTACTATGCCCAAAATTATTTTCCTGGCTAGATGCAGCTAAAAATTATTATTAATTTCAAAGCTGGTGGAGCTTGGTATAGATGGCCTAATTCAATAAGTAACACACACTGCTACTAGGCCCAAAATTATTTTCCGGGCTAGATGTAGCTAAAAATTATTATTAATTTCAAAGCTGGTGGAGCTTAGTATAGATGGCCTAATACAATGAGTACCACACACTGCTACAGGCCCAAAATTATTTTACTAGCTAGCTGCAGCTAAAAATTATTATTAATTTCAAAGCTGGTGGAGCTTGGTATAGATGGCCTAATACAATGAGTAACACACACTGCTACTATGCCCAAAATTATTTTCCGGGCTAGATGCAGCTAAAAATTATTATTCATTTCAAAGCTGGTGGAGCTTAGTATAGATGGCCTAATAAAATGAGTCCCACACACTGCTACAGGCCCAAAATTATTTTCCGGGCTAGATGCAGCTAAAAATTATTATTAATTTCAAAGCTGGTGGAGCTTAGTATATATGGCCTAATACAATGAGTACCACACACTGCTACAGGCCCAAAATTATTTTCCGGGCTAGATGCAGTTTTAAATTATTATTAATTTCAAAGCTGGTGGAGCTTGGTATAGATGGCCTAATACAATAAGTACCACACAGTACTACTATGGCCAAAATTATTTTCCTGGCTAGATACAGCTAAAAATTATTATTAATTTCAAAGCTGGTGGAGCTTGGTATAGATGGCCTAATTCAGTAAGTACCACACACTGCTACAAGGCCCAAAATTATTTTCCGGGCTAGATGCAGCTAGAAATTATAATTAATTTCAAAGCTGGTGGAGCTTGGTATAGTTGGCCTAATACAATGAGTACCACACACTGCTACTATGCCCAAAATTATTTTCCGGGCTGGATTCAGCTAAAAATTATTATTAACTTCAAAGCTGGTGGAGCTTGGTTTAGATGGCCTAATACAATGAGTACCACACACTGCTACAGGCTCAAAATTATTTTCCGGGCTAGATGCAGCTAAAAATTATTATTAATTTCAAAGCTGGTGGAGCTTGGTATAGATGGCCTAATACAATGAGTACCACATACTGCTACTATGCCCAAAATTATTTTCTGGGCAAGATGCAGTTAAAAATTATTATTAATTTCAAAGCTGGTGGAGCTTGGTATAGATGGCCTAATACAATGAGTACCACACACTGCTACAGGCTCAAAATTATTTTCCGGGCTAGATGCAGCTAAAAATTATAATTAATTTCAAAGCTGGTGGAGCTTGGTATAGATGGCTTAATACAATGAGTACCACACCCTGCTACTATGCCCAAAATTATTTTCCGGGCTAGATGCAGCTAAAAATTATTATTAACTTCAAAGCTGGTGGAGCTTGGTATAGATGGCCTAAGACAATGAGTACCACACACTGCTGCTATGCCCAAAATTATTTTCCGGGCTAGACACAGCTATAAATTATTATTAATTACAAAGCTGGTGGAGCTTGGTATAGATGGCCTAATTCAATAAGTACCGCACACTGCTACTAGGCCCAAAACTATTTTCTGGGCTAGATGCAGCTAAAAATTATTATTAATTTCAAAGCTGGTGGAGCTTGGTATAGATGGCCCAATTCAATAAGTACCACACACTGCTACTATGCCCGAAATTAATTTCCGGGCTAGATGCAGCTAAAAATTATTATTAATTTCAAAGCTGGTGGAGCTTGGTATAGATGACCTAATACAATGAGTACCACACACTGCTACTATGCCCAAAATTATTTTCCGGGCTACATGCAGCTAAAAATTATTATTAATTTCAAAGCTGGTGGAGCTTAGTATAGATGGCCTAATAAAATGAGTACCACACACTGCTACAGGCCGAAAAATTATTTTCCGGGCTAGATGCAGCTAAAAATTATTATTAATTTCAAAGCTGGTGGAGCTTAGTATATATTGCCTAATACAATGAGTACCACACACTGCTACAGGCCCAAATTTATTTTCCGAGCTATATGCAGTTTTAAATTATTATTAATTTCAAAGCTGGTGGAGCTTGGTATAGATGGCCTAATACAATGAGTACCACACACTGCTACTATGACCGAAATTATTTTCCTGGCTAGATGCAGCTAAAAATTATTATTAATTTCAAAGCTGGTGGAGCTTGGTATAGATGGCGTAATTCAATAAGTACCACACTCTGCTACTAGGCCCAAAATTATTTTCCGGGCTAGATGCAGCTAAAAATTATTATTAATTTCAAAGCTGGTGGAGCTTAGTATTGATGGCCTAATACAATGAGTAACACACACTGCTACAGGCCCAAAATTATTTTTAGGGCTAGATGCAGCTAAAAATTATTATTAATGTCAAAGCTGGTGGAGCTTAGTACAGATTGCCTAATACAATGAGTACCACACACTGCTACAGGCCCAAAATTATTTTCCTGGCTAGCTGCAGCTAAAATTATTATTAATTTCAAAGCTAGTGGAGCTTGGTATAGATGGCCTAATACAATGAGTGCCACACACTGCTACTATGCCCAAAATTAATTTCCGGGCTAGATGCAGCTAAAATTATTATTAATTTCAAAGCTGGTGGAGCTTGGTATAGATGGCCTAATACAATGAGTACCACACACTGCTACTATGCACAAAATTATTTTCTTGGCTAGATGCAGCTAAAAATTATTATTAACTTCAAAGCTGGTGGAGCTTGGTATAGATGGCCTAATACAATGAGTACCACACACTGCTACAGGCCCAAAATTATTTTCCGGGCTAGATGCAGCTAAAAATTATTTTTAATTTCAAAGCTGGTGGAGCTTGGTATAGATGGCCTAATACAATGAGTAACACACACTGCTACTATGCCCAAAATTATTTTCTGGGCAAGATGCAGTTAAAAATTATTATTAATTTCAAAGCTGGTGAAGCTTGGTATAGATGGCCTAATACAATGAGTACCACACACTGCTGCTATGCCCAAAATTATTTTCCAGGCTAGACGCAGCTAAAAATTATTATTAATTTCAAAGCTGGTGGAGCTTGGTATAGATGGCCTAATTCATTAAGTACCGCACACTGCTACTAGGCCCAAAATTATTTTCCGGGCTAGATGCAGCTAAAAATTATTATTAACTTCAAAGCTGGTGGAGCTTGGTGTACATAGCCTAATACAATGAGTACCACACACTGCTACAGGCCCAAAATTATTTTCCGGGCTAGATGCAGCTAAAAATTATTAATAATTTCAAAGCTGGTGGAGCTTGGTATAGATGGCTTAATACAATGAGTACCACACACTGCTACTATGCCCAAAAATATTTTCCGGGCTAGATGCAGCTAAAAATTATTGTTAATTTCAAAGCTGGTGGAGCTTGGTATAGATGGCCTAATACAATGAGTACCACACACTGCTACTATGCCCAAAATTATTTTCTAGGCTAGATGCTGCTAAAAATTATTATTAATTTCAAAGCTGGTGGAGCTTAGTATATATGGCCTAATACAATGAGTGCCACACTCTGCTACAGGCCCAAAATTATTTTCCGGGCTAGATGCAGTTTTAAATTATTATAAATTTCAAAGCTGGTGGAGCTTGGTATACATGGCCTAATACAATGAGTACCACACACTGCTGCTATGCCCAAAATTATTTTCCAGGCTAGACGCAGCTAAAAATTATTATTAATTTCAAAGCTGGTGGAGCTTGGTAGAGATGGCCTAATTCATTAAGTACCGCACACTGCTACTAGGCCCAAAATTATTTTCCGGGCTAGATGCAGCTAAAAATTATTATTAATTTCAAAGCTGGTGGTGCTTGGTATAGATGGCCCAATTCAATAAGTACCACACACTGCTACTATGCCCGAAATTAATTTCCGGGCTAGATGCAGCTAAAAATTATTATTAATTTCAAAGCTGGTGGAGCTTGGTATAGATGACCTAATACAATGAGCACCACACACTGCTACTATGCACAAAATTATTTTCCGGGCTAGATGCAGCTAAAAATTATTATTAACTTCAAAGCTGGTGGAGCTTGGTGTACATAGCCTAATACAATGAGTACCACACACTGCTACAGGCCCAAAATTATTTTCCGGGCTAGATGCAGCTAAAAATTATTATTAATTTCAAAGCTGGTGGAGCTTGGTATAGATGGCTTAATACAATGAGTACCACACACTGCTACTATGCCCAAAAATATTTTCCGGGCTAGATGCAGCTAAAAATTATTGTTAATTTCAAAGCTGGTGGAGCTTGGTATAGATGGCCTAATACAATGAGTACCACACACTGCTACTATGCCCAAAATTATTTTCTAGGCTAGATGCTGCTAAAAATTATTATTAATTTCAAAGCTGGTGGAGCTTAGCATATATGGCCTAATACAATGAGTGCCACACTCTGCTACAGGCCCAAAATTATTTTCCGGGCTAGATGCAGTTTTAAATTATTATTAATTTCAAAGCTGGTGGAGCTTGGTATACATGGCCTAATACATTGAGTACCACACACTGCTACTATACCCAAAATTATTTTCCTGGCTAGATGCAGCTAAAAATTATTATTAATTTCAAAGCTGGTGGAGCTTGGTATAGATGGCCTAATTCAATAAGTACCACACACTGCTACAAGGCCCAAAATTATTTTCCGGGCTAGAAGCAGCTAAAATTATTATTAATTTCAAAGCTGGTGGAGCTTGGTATAGATGGCCTAATACAATGAGTACCACACACTGCTACTATGCCCAAAATTATTTTCCGGGCTAGATGCAGCTAAAAATTATCATTAACTTCAAAGCTGGTGGAGCTTGGTATAGATGGCCTAATACAATGAGTACCACACACTGCTACTATGCCCAAAATTATTTTCCAGGCTAGACGCAGCTAAAAATTATTATTAATTTCAAAGCTGGTGGAGTTTGGTATAGATGGCCTATTTCAATAAGTACCGCACACTGCTACTAGGCTCAAAATTATTTTCCCGGCTAGATGCAGCTAAAAATTATTATTAATTTCAAAGCTGGTGGAGCTTGGTATAGATGGCCTATTACAATGAGTACCACACACTGCTACTATGCCCAATATTATTTTCCAGGCTAGATGCAGGTAAAATTTTTTATTAATTTCAAAGCTGGTGGAGCTTGATATAGATGGCCTAATACAATGAGTACCACACACTGATACTATGCCCAAAATTATTTTCCGGGCTAGATGCAGCTAAAAATTATTATTAACTTCAAAGCTGTTGGAGTTAAGTATATATGGCCTAATACAATGAGTACCACACACTGCTACTATGCCCAAAATTATTTTCCAGGCTAGATGCAGCTAAAATTATTATTAATTTCAAAGCTGGTGGAGCTTGGTATAGATGGCCTAATACAATGAGTACCACACACTGCTACTGTGCCCAAAATTATTTTTCAGCTAGATTCAGCTAGAAATTATTATTAATTTCAAAGCTGGTGGAGCTTAGTATATATGGCCTAATACAATGAGTACCACACACTGCTACTTTGCCCAAAATTATTTTCCTGGCTAGATGCAGCTAAAAATTATTATTAATTTCAAAGCTGGTGGAGCTTGTTATAGATGGCCTAGGTCAATAAGTACCACACCCTGCTACAAGGCCCAAAATTATTTTCCGGGTTAGATGCAGCTAAAAATTATTATTAACTTCAAAGCTGGTGCAGCTTAGTATAGATGGCCTAATACAATGAGTACCACACACTGCTACAGGCCCAAAATTATTTTCCTGGCTAGATGCAGCTAAAAATTATTATTAATTTCAAAGCTAGTGGAGCTTGGTATAGATGGCCTAATACAATGAGTGCCACACACTGCTACTATGCCCAAAATTAATTTCCGGACTAGATGCAGCTAAAAATTATTATTAATTTCAAAGCTGGTGGAGCTTAGTATAGATGGCCTAATAAAATGAGTACCACACACTGCTACAGGCCCAAAATTATTTTCGGGGCTAGATGCAGCTAAAAATTATTATTAATTTCAAAGCTGGTGGAGCTTGGCATAGATGGCCTAATACAATGGGTACCAAACACTGCTACAATGCCCAAAATTATTTTCTGGGCTAGATGCTGCTAAATATTATTATAAATTTCAAAGCTGGTGGAGCTTGGTATAGATGGCCTAATACAATGAGTACCAAACACTGCTACTATGCCCAAAATTATTTTCTGGGCTAGATGCAGCTAAAAATTATTATTAATTTCAAAGCTGGTGGAGCTTGGTATAGATGGCCTAATACAATGGGTACCACACACTGCTACTATGCCCAAAATTATTTTCTGGGCAAGATGCAGCTAAAATTTTTTACAAATTTCAAAGCTGGTGCAGCTTGGTATAGATGGCCTAATACAATGAGTACCAAACACTGCTACTATGCCCAAAATTATTTTCCGGGCAAGACGCAGCTAAAAGTTTTATTAATTTCAAAGCTGTTGGAGCTTAGTATATATGGCCTAATACAATGAGTACCACACACTGCTACTAGGCCAAAAATTATTTTCCGGGCTAGATGCAGCTAAAAATTGTAATTAATTTCAAAGCTGGTGGAGCTTGGTATAGATGGCCTAATTTAATAAGTACCGCACACTGCTACTATGCCCAAAATTATTTTCCGGGCTAGATGCAGCTAAAAATTATTATTAACTTCAAAGCTGGTGGAGCTTGGTGTTGATGGCCTAATACAATGAGTACCACAAACTGCTACAGGCCCAAAATTATTTTCCGGGCTAGATGCAGCTAAAAATTATTATTAATTTCAAAGCTGGTGGAGCTTGGTATAGATGGCTTAATAAAATGAGTACCACACACTGCTACTATGCCCAAAATTATTTTCCGGGCTAGATGCAGCTAAAAATTGTTATTAATTTCAAAGCTGTTGGAGCTTGGTATAGATGGCCTAATACAATGAATACCACACACTGCTACTATGCCCAAAATTATTTTCCAGGCTAGATGCAGCTAAAAATTATTATTAATTTCAAAGCTGGTGGAGCTTGGTATAGATGGCCTAATAAAATGAGTACCACACACTATTACTATGCCCAATTTTTTTTTCCGGGCTAGATGCAGCTAAAAATTATTATTAATTTCAAAGCTGGTGTAGCTTAGTATAGATGGCCTAATAAAATGAGTACCACACACTGCTACAGGCCCAAAATTATTTTCCGGACTAGATGCAGCTAAAAATTATTATTAATTTCAAAGCTGGTGGAGCTTGGTGCAGATGGCCTAATACAAAGGGTACCACACACTGCTACTATGCCCAAACTTATTTTCTGGGCTAGATGCAGCTAAAAATTATTATAAATTTCAAAGCTGGTGGAGCTTGGTATAGGTGGCCTAATACAATGAGTACCAAACACTGCTACTATGCCCAAAATTATTTTCCGGGCTAGATGCAGCTAACATTATTTTTAATTTCAAAGCTGGTGGAGCTTGGTATAGATGGCCTAATACAATGAGTACCACACACTGCTACTATGCCCAAAATTATTTTCCAGCTAGATGCAGCTAAAAATTATTATTAATTTCAAAGCTGACGGAGCTTAGTATATATGGCCTAATACAATGAGAACCACACACTGCTACAGGCCCCAAATTATTTTCCGGGCTAGATGCAGTTTTAAATTATTATTAATTTCAAAGCTGATGGAGCTTGGTATAGATTGCCTAATGCAATTAGTACCACACACTGCTACTATGCCCAAATTTATTTTCCTGGCTAGATGCAGCTAAAAATTATTATTAATTTCAAAGCTGGTGGAGCTTGGTATAGATGGCCTAATTCAATAAGTACCACACACTGCTACAAGGCCCAAAATTATTTTCCGGGCTAGATGCAGCTAAAAATTATTATTAATTTCAAAGCTGGTGGAGCTTAGTATAGATGGCCTAATACAATGAGTACCACACACTGCTACAGGCCCAAAATTATTTTCCTGGCTAGATGCAGCTAAAAATTATTATTAATTTAAAAGCTAGTGGATCTTGGTATAGATGGCCTAATACAATGAGTGCCACACACTGCTACTATGCCCAAAATTAATTTCCGGGCTAGATGCAGCTAAAAATTATTATTAATTTCAAAGCTGGTGGAGCTTAGTATAGATGGCCTAATAAAATGAGTACCACACACTGCTACAGGCCCAAAATTATTTTCCGGGCTAGATGCAGCTAAAAATTATTATTAATTTCAAAGCTGGTGGAGCTTGGTATAGATGGCCTAATACAATGAGTACCACACACTGCTACTATGCCCAAAATTGTTTTCCGGGCTAGATGCAGCTAAAAAATATTATTAATTTCAAAGGTGGTGGAGCTTAGTATAGATGACCTAATACAATGAGTACCACACACTGCTATAGGCTCAAGATTATTTTCTGGGCCAGATGCAGTTGAAAATTATTATTAATTTCAAAGCTGGTGGAGCTTGGTATAGATGGCCTAAAACAATGAGTACCACACACTGCTACTATGCCCAAAATTATTTTCCGGGCTAGATGCAGTTAAAAATTATTATTAATTTCAAAGCTGGTGGAGCTTGGTATACCTGGCCTAATACAATGAGTACCACACACTGCTAATATGCCCAAAATTATTTTCCAGGCTAGATGCAGCTAAAAATTATTATTAATTTCAAAGCTGGTGGAGCTTGGTATAGATGGCCTAATACAATGAGTACCACACACTGCTACTATGCCCAAAATTATTTTCCGGACTAGATGCAGCTAAAAATTATTATTAATTTCAAAGCTGGTGGAGCTTGGTATAGATGGCCTAATACAATGGGTACCACACACTGCTACTATGCCCAAATTTATTTTTTTGGGGCTAGATGCAGCTAAAAATTATTATTAGTTTGAAAGCTGGTGGAGCTTAGTATAGATGGCCTAATACAATGAGTACCACACACTGCTAGAGGCCCAAAATTATTTTCCTGGCTAGATGCAGCTAAAAAATATTATTAATTTCAAAGCTAGTAGAGCTTGGTATAGATGGCATAATATAATGAGTGCCACACACTGCTACTATGCCCAAAATTAATTTCCGGGCTAGATGCAGCTAAAAATTATTATTAATTTCAAAGCTGGTGGAGCTTGGTATAGATGGCCTAATACAATGAGTACCACACACTGCTACTATGCCCAAAATTATTTTCTTGGCAAGATGCAGTTAAAAATTATTATTTATTTCAAAGCTGGTGGAGCTTGGTATAGATGGCCTAATACAATGAGTACCACACACTGCTACTATGCCCAAAATTATTTTCCAGGCTAGATGCAGCTAAAAATTATTATTAATTTCAAAGCTGGAGGAGCTTGGAATAGATGGCCTAATACAATGAGTACTACACACTGCTACTATGCCCAAAATTATTTTCCGGGCTAGATGCAGCTAAAATTTATTATTAATTTCAAAGCTGGTGGAGCTTAGTATAGATGGCCTAATACAATGAGTACCACACACTGCTACAGGCGCAAGATTATTTTCTGGGCTAGATGCAGCTAAAAATGATTATTAATTTCAAAGCTGGTGGAGCTTGGTATAGATGGCCTAATACAATGAGTACCACACACTGCTACTATGCCCAAAATTATTTTCCGGGCTAGATGCAGCTAAAAATTATTATTAACTTCAAAGCTGGTGGAGCTTGGTATAGATGGCCTAATACAATGAGTACCACACACTGCTACAGGCCCAAAATTATTTTCCGGGCTAGATGCAGCTAAAAATTATTTTTAATTTCAAAGCTGGTGGAGCTTGGTATAGATGGCCTAATACAATGAGTAACACACACTGCTACTATGCCCAAAATTATTTTCTGGGCAAGATGCAGTTAAAAATTATTATTAATTTCAAAGCTGGTGGAGCTTGGTATAGATGGCCTAATACAATGAGTACCACACACTGCTCCTATGCCCAAAATTATTTTCCAGGCTAGACGCAGCTAAAAATTATTATTAATTTCAAAGCTGGTGGAGCTTGGTATAGATGGCCTAATTCATTAAGTACCGCACACTGCTACTAGGCCCAAAATTATTTTCCGGGCTAGATGCAGCTAAAAATTATTATTAACTTCAAAGCTGGTGGAGCTTGGTGTACATAGCCTAATACAATGAGTACCACACACTGCTACAGGCCCAAAATTATTTTCCGGGCTAGATGCAGCTAAAAATTATTAATAATTTTAAAGCTGGTGGAGCTTGGTATAGATGGCTTAATACAATGAGTACCACACACTGCTACTATGCCCAAAAATATTTTCCGGGCTAGATGCAGCTAAAAATTATTGTTAATTTCAAAGCTGGTGGAGCTTGGTATAGATGGCCTAATACAATGAGTACCACACACTGCTACTATGCCCAAAATTATTTTCAAGGCTAGATGCTGCTAAAAATTATTATTAATTTCAAAGCTGGTGGAGCTTAGTATATATGGCCTAATACAATGAGTGCCACACTCTGCTACAGGCCCAAAATTATTTTCCGGGCTAGATGCAGTTTTAAATTATTATTAATTTCAAAGCTGGTGGAGCTTGGTATACATGGCCTAATACAATGAGTACCACACACTGCTGCTATGCCCAAAATTATTTTCCAGGCTAGACGCAGCTAAAAATTATTATTAATTTCAAAGCTGGTGGAGCTTGGTATAGATGGCCTAATTCATTAAGTACCGCACACTGCTACTAGGCCCAAAATTATTTTCCGGGCTAGATGCAGCTAAAAATTATTATTAATTTCAAAGCTGGTGGTGCTTGGTATAGATGGCCCAATTCAATAAGTACCACACACTGTTACTATGCCCGAAATTAATTTCCGGGCTAGATGCAGCTAAAAATTATTATTAATTTCAAAGCTGGTGGAGCTTGGTATAGATGACCTAATACAATGAGCACCACACACTGCTACTATGCACAAAATTATTTTCCGGGCTAGATGCAGCTAAAAATTATTATTAACTTCAAAGCTGGTGGAGCTTGGTGTACATAGCCTAATACAATGAGTACCACACACTGCTACAGGCCCAAAATTATTTTCCGGGCTAGATGCAGCTAAAAATTATTATTAATTTCAAAGCTGGTGGAGCTTGGTATAGATGGCTTAATACAATGAGTACCACACACTGCTACTATGCCCAAAAATATTTTCCGGGCTAGATGCAGCTAAAAATTATTGTTAATTTCAAAGCTGGTGGAGCTTGGTATAGATGGCCTAATACAATGAGTACCACACACTGCTACTATGCCCAAAATTATTTTCTAGGCTAGATGCTGCTAAAAATTATTATTAATTTCAAAGCTGGTGGAGCTTAGCATATATGGCCTAATACAATGAGTGCCACACTCTGCTACAGGCCCAAAATTATTTTCCGGGCTAGATGCAGTTTTAAATTATTATTAATTTCAAAGCTGGTGGAGCTTGGTATACATGGCCTAATACATTGAGTACCACACACTGCTACTATACCCAAAATTATTTTCCTGGCTAGATGCAGCTAAAAATTATTATTAATTTCAAAGCTGGAGGAGCTTGGTATAGATGGCCTAATTCAATAAGTACCACACACTGCTACAAGGCCCAAAATTATTTTCCGGGCTAGAAGCAGCTAAAATTATTATTAATTTCAAAGCTGGTGGAGCTTAGTATATATGGCCTAATACAATGAGTACCACACACTGCTACAGGCCCAAAATTATTTTCCTGGCTAGATGCAGCTAAAAATTATTATTAATTTCAAAGCTAGTGGAGCTTGGTATAGATGGCCTAATACAATGAGTGCCACACACTTCTATTATGCCCAAAATTAATTTCCGGGCCAGATGCAGCTAAAATTATTATTAATTTCAAAGCTGGTGGAGCTTGGTATAGATGGCCTAATACAATGAGTACCACACACTGCTACTATGCCCAAAATTATTTTCCAGGCTAGACGCAGCTAAAAATTATTATTAATTTCAAAGCTGGTGGAGTTTGGTATAGATGGCCTATTTCAATAAGTACCGCACACTGCTACTAGGCTCAAAATTATTTTCCCGGCTAGATGCAGCTAAAAATTATTATTAATTTCAAAGCTGGTGGAGCTTGGTATAGATGGCCTATTACAATGAGTACCACACACTGCTACTATGCCCAATATTATTTTCCAGGCTAGATGCAGGTAAAATTTTTTATTAATTTCAAAGCTGGTGGAGCTTGATATAGATGGCCTAATACAATGAGTACCACACACTGATACTATGCCCAAAATTATTTTCCGGGCTAGATGCAGCTAAAAATTATTATTAATTTCAAAGCTGGTGGAGCTTAGTATAGATGGCCTAATAAAATGAGTACCACACACGGCTACAGGCCCAAAATTATTTTCCGGGCTAGATGCAGCTAAAAATTATTATTAATTTCAAAGCTGGTGGAGCTTGGTATAGATGGCCAAATACAATGGGTACCACACACTGCTACTATGCCCAAAATTATTTTCTGGGCTAGATGCAGCTAAAAATTATTATAAATTTCAAAGCTGATGGAGCTTGGTATAGATGGCCTAATACAATGAGTACCAAACACTGCTACTATGCCCAAAATTATTTTCCAGGCTAGATGCAGCTAAAATTATTATTAATTTCAAAGCTGGTGGAGCTTGGTATAGATGGCCTAATACAATGAGTACCACACACTGCTACTGTGCCCAAAATTATTTTCCTGGCTAGATGCAGCTAAAAATTATTATTAATTTCAAAGCTGGTGGAGCTTGGTATAGATGGCCTAATTCAATAAGTAACACACACTGCTACTAGGCCCAAAATTATTTTCCGGGCTAGATGTAGCTAAAAATTATTATTAATTTCAAAGCTGGTGGAGCTTAGTATATATGGCCTAATACAATGAGTACCACACACTGCTACTTTGCCCAAAATTATTTTCCTGGCTAGATGCAGCTAAAAATTATTATTAATTTCAAAGCTGGTGGAGCTTGTTATAGATGGCCTAGGTCAATAAGTACCACACCCTGCTACAAGGCCCAAAATTATTTTCCGGGTTAGATGCAGCTAAAAATTATTATTAACTTCAAAGCTGGTGCAGCTTAGTATAGATGGCCTAATACAATGAGTACCACACACTGCTACAGGCCCAAAATTATTTTCCTGGCTAGATGCAGCTAAAAATTATTATTAATTTCAAAGCTAGTGGAGCTTGGTATAGATGGCCTAATACAATGAGTGCCACACACTGCTACTATGCCCAAAATTAATTTCCGGACTAGATGCAGCTAAAAATTATTATTAATTTCAAAGCTGGTGGAGCTTAGTATAGATGGCCTAATAAAATGAGTACCACACACTGCTACAGGCCCAAAATTATTTTCGGGGCTAGATGCAGCTAAAAATTATTATTAATTTCAAAGCTGGTGGAGCTTGGCATAGATGGCCTAATACAATGGGTACCAAACACTGCTACAATGCCCAAAATTATTTTCTGGGCTAGATGCTGCTAAATATTATTATAAATTTCAAAGCTGGTGGAGCTTGGTATAGATGGCCTAATACAATGAGTACCAAACACTGCTACTATGCCCAAAATTATTTTCTGGGCTAGATGCAGCTAAAAATTATTATTAATTTCAAAGCTGGTGGAGCTTGGTATAGATGGCCTAATACAATGGGTACCACACACTGCTACTATGCCCAAAATTATTTTCTGGGCAAGATGCAGCTAAAATTTCTTACAAATTTCAAAGCTGGTGCAGCTTGGTATAGATGGCCTAATACAATGAGTACCAAACACTGCTACTATGCCCAAAATTATTTTCCGGGCAAGACGCAGCTAAAAGTATTATTAATTTCAAAGCTGTTGGAGCTTAGTATATATGGCCTAATACAATGAGTACCACACACTGCTACTAGGCCAAAAATTATTTTCCGGGCTAGATGCAGCTAAAAATTGTAATTAATTTCAAAGCTGGTGGAGCTTGGTATAGATGGCCTAATTTAATAAGTACCGCACACTGCTACTAGGCCCAAAATTATTTTCCGGGCTAGATGCAGCTAAAAATTATTATTAATTTCAAAGCTGGTGGAGCTTGGTATAGATGGCCCAATTCAATAAGTACCACACACTGCTACTATGCCCAAAATTAATTTCCGGGCTAGATGCAGGTAAAAATTATTATTAATTTCAAAGCTGGTGGAGCTTGGTATAGATGACCTAATACAATGAGTACCACACTGCTACTATGCCCAAAATTATTTTCCGGGCTAGATGCAGCTAAAAATTATTATTAACTTCAAAGCTGGTGGAGCTTGGTGTTGATGGCCTAATACAATGAGTACCACAAACTGCTACAGGCCCAAAATTATTTTCCGGGCTAGATGCAGCTAAAAATTATTATTAATTTCAAAGCTGGTGGAGCTTGGTATAGATGGCTTAATAAAATGAGTACCACACACTGCTACTATGCCCAAAATTATTTTCCGGGCTAGATGCAGCTAAAAATTGTTATTAATTTCAAAGCTGTTGGAGCTTGGTATAGATGGCCTAATACAATGAATACCACACACTGCTACTATGCCCAAAATTATTTTCCAGGCTAGATGCAGCTAAAAATTATTATTAATTTCAAAGCTGGTGGAGCTTGGTATAGATGGCCTAATAAAATGTGTACCACACACTATTACTATGCCCAATTTTTTTTTCCGGGCTAGATGCAGCTAAAAATTATTATTAATTTCAAAGCTGGTGTAGCTTAGTATAGATGGCCTAATAAAATGAGTACCACACACTGCTACAGGCCCAAAATTATTTTCCGGACTAGATGCAGCTAAAAACTATTATTAATTTCAAAGCTGGTGGAGCTTGGTGCAGATGGCCTAATACAATGGGTACCACACACTGCTACTATGCCCAAACTTATTTTCTGGGCTAGATGCAGCTAAAAATTATTATAAATTTCAAAGCTGGTGGAGCTTGGTATAGGTGGCCTAATACAATGAGTACCAAACACTGCTACTATGCCCAAAATTATTTTCCGGGCTAGATGCAGTTTTAAATTATTATTAATTTCAAAGCTGATGGAGCTTGGTATAGATGGCCTAATGCAATTAGTACAACACACTGCTACTATGCCCAAATTTATTTTCCTGGCTAGATGCAGCTAAAAATTATTATTAATTTCAAAGCTAGTGGATCTTGGTATAGATGGCCTAATACAATGAGTGCCACACACTGCTACTATGCCCAAAATTAATTTCCGGGCTAGATGCAGCTAAAAATTATTATTAATTTCAAAGCTGGTGGAGCTTAGTATAGATGGCCTAATAAAATGAGTACCACACACTGCTACAGGCCCAAAATTATTTTCCGGGCTAGATGCAGCTAAAAATTATTATTAATTTCAAAGCTGGTGGAGCTTGGTATAGATGGCCTAATACAATGAGTACCACACACTGCTACTATGCCCAAAATTGTTTTCCGGGCTAGATGCAGCTAAAAAATATTATTAATTTCAAAGGTGGTGGAGCTTAGTATAGATGACCTAATACAATGAGTACCACACACTGCTATAGGCTCAAGATTATTTTCTGGGCCAGATGCAGTTGAAAATTATTATTAATTTCAAAGCTGGTGGAGCTTGGTATAGATGGCCTAATACAATGAGTACCACACACTGCTACTCTGCCCAAAATTATTTTCCGGGCTAGATGCAGTTAAAAATTATTATTAATTTCAAAGCTGGTGGAGCTTGGTATACCTGGCCTAATACAATGAGTACCACACACTGCTAATATGCCCAAAATTATTTTCCAGGCTAGATGCAGCTAAAAATTATTATTAATTTCAAAGCTGGTGGAGCTTGGTATAGATGGCCTAATACAATGAGTACCACACACTGCTACTATGCCCAAAATTATTTTCCGTACTAGATGCAGCTAAAAATTATTATTAATTTCAAAGCTGGTGGAGCTTGGTATAGATGGCCTAATACAATGGGTACCACACACTGCTACTATGCCCAAATTTATTTTTTTGGGGCTAGATGCAGCTAAAAATTATTATTAGTTTGAAAGCTGGTGGAGCTTAGTATAGATGGCCTAATACAATGAGTACCACACACTGCTAGAGGCCCAAAATTATTTTCCTGGCTAGATGCAGCTAAAAATTATTATTAATTTCAAAGCTAGTAGAGCTTGGTATAGATGGCATAATATAATGAGTGCCACACACTGCTACTATGCCCAAAATTAATTTCCGGGCTAGATGCAGCTAAAAATTATTATTAATTTCAAAGCTGGTGGAGCTTGGTATAGATGGCCTAATACAATGAGTACCACACACTGCTACTATGCCCAAAATTATTTTCTTGGCAAGATGCAGTTAAAAATTATTATTTATTTCAAAGCTGGTGGAGCTTGGTATAGATGGCCTAATACAATGAGTACCACACACTGCTACTATGCCCAAAATTATTTTCCAGGCTAGACGAAGCTAAAAATTATTATTAATTTCAACGCTGGAGGAGCTTAGTATAGATGGCCTAATTCAATAAGTACCGCACACTGCTACTAGGCCCAAAATTATTTTCCGGGCTAGATGCAGCTAAAAATTATTATTAATTTCTAAGCTGGTGGAGCTTGGTATAGATGGCCTAATACAATGAGTACCACACACTGCTACTATGCCCAAAATTATTTTCCAGGCTAGATGCAGCTAAAAATTATTATTAATTTCAAAGCTGGAGGAGCTTGGAATAGATGGCCTAATACAATGAGTACTACACACTGCTACTATGCCCAAAATTATTTTCCGGGCTAGATGCAGCTAAAAATTATTATTAATTTCAAAGCTGGTGGAGCTTAGTATAGATGGCCTAATACAATGAGTACCACACACTGCTACAGGCCCAAGATTATTTTCTGGGCTAGATGCAGCTAAAAATGATTATTAATTTCAAAGCTGGTGGAGCTTGGTATAGATGGCCTAATACAATGAGTACCACACACTGCTACTATGCCCAAAATTATTTTCCGGGCTTGATGCAATTAAAAATTATTATAAATTTCAAAGCTGGTGGAGCTTGGTATAGATGGCCTAACACAATTAGTACCACACTCTGCTACAATGCCCAATATTATTTTCTGGCTAGATGCAGCTAAAAATTATTATTAATTTCAAAGCTGGTGGAGCTTAGTATATATGGCCTAATACAATGAGTACCACACACTGCTACAGTCCCAAAATTATTTTCCGGGCTAGATGCAGCTAAAAATTATTATTAATTTCAAAGCTGGTGGAGCTTGGTACAGATGGCTTAATACAATGAGTACCACACACTGCTACTATGCCCAAAATTATTTTCCGGGCTAGATGCAGCTAAAAATTATTATTAATTTCAAAGCTGGCGGAGCTTGGTAAAGATGGCCTAATACAACGAGTTCCACAAACTGCTACTATGCCTAAAATTAATTTCCCGGCTAGATGCAGCTAAAAATTATTATTAATTTCAATGCTGGTGGAGCTTAGTATAGATGGCCTAATAAAATGAGTACCACACACTGCTACAGGCCCAAAATTATTTTCCTGGCTAGATGCAGCTAAAAATTATTATTAATTTCAAAGCTGGTGGAGCTTGGTATAGATGGCCTAATACAATGGGTACAACACACTGCTACTATGCCCAAAATTATTTTCTGGGCTAGAGGCTAGATGCAGCTAAAAATTATTATAAATTTCAAAGCTGGTGGAGCTTGGTATAGATGGCCTAATATAATGAGTACCAAACACAGCTACTATGCCTAAAATTATTTTCCTGGCTAGATGCAGCTAAAAATTATTATTGATTTCAAAGCTGGTGGAGCTTGGTATAGATGGCCTAATACAATGATTACCACACACACTGCTACTATGCCAAAAATTAATTTCTGGGCTAGATGCAGCTAAAAATTATTATTAATTTCAAAGCTGGTGGAGCTTGGTATAGATGGCCTAATACAATGAGTACCACACACTGCTACTATGCCCAAAATGATTTTCCGGGTAAGATGCAGCTAAAAATTATTATTAACTTCAAAGCTAGTGGAGCTTGGTATAGATGGCCTAATACAATGAGTACAACACACTGCTATAGGCCCAAAATTAGTTTCTGGGCTAGATGCAGCTAAAAATTATTATTAATTTCAAAGCTGGTGCAGCTTGGTACAGATGGCTTAATATAATGACTACCACACACTGCTACTATGCCCAAGATTATTTTCCGGGCTAGATGCAGCTAAAAATTATTATAAATTTCAAAGCTGGTGGAGCTTGGTATAGATGGCCTAATATAATGAGTACCAAACACAGCTACTATGCCTAAAATTATTTTCCTGGCTAGATGCAGCTAAAAATTATTATTGATTTCAAAGCTGGTGGAGCTTGGTATAGATGGCCTAATACAATGATTACCACACACACTGCTACTATGCCAAAAATTAATTTCTGGGCTAGATGCAGCTAAAAATTATTATTAATTTCAAAGCTGGTGGAGCTTGGTATAGATGGCCTAATACAATGAGTACCACACACTGCTACTATGCCCAAAATTATTTTCCGGGTAAGATGCAGCTAAAAATTATTATTAACTTCAAAGCTAGTGGAGCTTGGTATAGATGGCCTAATACAATGAGTACAACACACTGCTATAGGCCCAAAATTAGTTTCTGGGCTAGATGCAGCTAAAAATTATTATTAATTTCAAAGCTGGTGCAGCTTGGTACAGATGGCTTAATACAATGACTACCACACACTGCTACTATGCCCAAGATTATTTTCCGGGCTAGATGCAGCTAAAAATTATTATTAATTTCAAAGCTGGTGGAGCTTGGTATAGATGGCCTAATACACTGAGTACCACACACTGCTACTGTGCCCAAAATTATTTTCCAGGCTAGATGCAGCTAAAAATTATTATTAATTTCAAAGCTGGTGGAGCTTGGTATAGATGGCCTAATACAATGGGTACAACACACTGCTACTATGCCCAAAATTATTTTCTGGGCTAGAGGCTAGATGCAGCTAAAAATTATTATAAATTTCAAAGCTGGTGGAGCTTGGTATAGATGGCCTAATATAATGAGTACCAAACACAGCTACTATGCCTAAAATTATTTTCCTGGCTTGATGCAGCTAAAAATTATTATTGATTTCAAAGCTGGTGGAGCTTGGTATAGATTGCCTAATACAATGATTACCACACACACTGCTACTATGCCAAAAATTAATTTCTGGGCTAGATGCAGCTAAAAATTATTATTAATTTCAAAGCTGGTGGAGCTTCCTATAGATGGCCTAATACAATGAGTACCACACACTGCTACTATGCCCAAAATTATTTTCCGGGTAAGATGCAGCTAAAAATTATTATTAACTTCAAAGCTAGTGGAGCTTGGTATAGATGGCCTAATACAATGAGTACAACACACTGCTATAGGCCCAAAATTAGTTTCTGGGCTAGATGCAGCTAAAAATTATTATTAATTTCAAAGCTGGTGCAGCTTGGTACAGATGGCTTAATACAATGACTACCACACACTGCTACTATGCCCAAGATTATTTTCCGGGCTAGATGCAGCTAAAAATTATTATTAATTTCAAAGCTGGTGGAGCTTGGTATAGATGGCCTAATACACTGAGTACCACACACTGCTACTGTGCCCAAAATTATTTTCCAGGCTAGATGCAGCTAAAAATTATTATTAATTTCAAAGCTGGTGGAGCTTGGTATAGATGGCCTGATACAATATGTACCAAACACTGCTACTATGCCCAAAATTATTTTCCAGGCTAGATGCAGCTAAAAATTATAATTAATTTCAAAACTGGTGGAGCTTGGTATAGATGGCCTAATACAATGAGTACCATAAAGTGCTAGTTTTCCCAAAATTATTTTCCGGCTAGATGCAGCTAAAAATTATTATTAATTTCAAAGCTGGTGGAGCTTAGTATAGATGGCCTAATAAAATGAGTACCATACACTGCTACAGGCCCAAAATTATTTTCCGGACTAGATGCAGCTAAAAATTATTATTAACTTCAAAGCTGGTGGAGCTTGGTATAGATGACATAATACAATGAGTACCACACACTGCTACTATGCCCAAAATTATTTTCCGGGCTAGATGCAGTTAAAAATTATTTTTAATTTCAAAGCTGGTGGAGCTTGGTATACATGGCCTAATACAATGAGTAAAACACACTGCTACTATGCCCAAAATTATTTTCCAGGCTATATGTAGCTAAAATTTATTATTAATTTCAAAGCTGGTGGAGCTTGGTATAGATGGCCTAATACAATGAGTACCACACACTGCTACTATGCCCAAAATTATTTTCCGGGCTAGATGCAGCTTAAAATTATTATTAATTTCAAAGCTGGTGGAGCTTAGTATAGATGGTCTAATAAAATGAGTACCATACACTGCTACAGGCCCAAAATTATTTTCCGGACTAGATGCAGCTAAAAATTATTATTAATTTCAAAGCTGGTGAAGCTTGGTATAGATGGCCTAATACAATGGGTACCACACACTGCTACTATGCCCAAAATTATTTTCTGGGCTAGATGCAGCTAAAAATTATTATTAGTTTGAAAGCTGGTGGAGCTTAGTATAGATGGCCTAATAAAATGAGTACCACACACTGCTACAGGCCCAAAATTATTTTCCTGGCTAGATGCAGCTAAAAATTATTATTAATTTCAAAGCTTGTAGAGCTTGGTATAGATGGCCTAATAAAATGAGTACCACACACTGCTACTATGCCGAAAATTATTTTCCGGGCTAGAGGCAGCTAAAAATTATTATTAATTTCAAAGCTGGTGGAGCTTAGTATAGATGGCCTAATACAATGAGTACCACACACTGCTACAGGCCCAAGATTATTTTCTGGGCTAGATGCAGCTAAAAATTATTATTAACTTCAAAGCTGGTGGAGCTTGGTATAGATGACATAATACAATGAGTACCACACACTGCTACTATGCCCAAAATATTTTCCGGGCAAGATGCAGTTAAAAATTATTATTAATTTCAAAGCTGGTGGAGCTTGGTATACATGGCCTAATACAATGAGTACTACACACTGCTACTATGCCCAAAATTATTTTCCAGGCTATATGAAGCTAAAATTTATTATTAATTTCAAAGCTGGTGGAGCTTGTTATAGATGGCCTAATACAATGAGTACCACACACTGCTACTATGCCCAAAATTATTTTCCGGGCTAGATGCAGCTAAAAATTATTATTAATTTCAAAGCTGGTGGAGCTTAGTATAGATGGTCTAATAAAATGAGTACCATACACTGCTACAGGCCCAAAATTATTTTCCGGACTAGATGCAGCTAAAAATTATTATTAATTTCAAAGCTGGTGAAGCTTGGTATAGATGGCCTAATACAATGGGTACCACACACTGCTACTATGCCCAAAATTATTTTCTGGGCTAGATGCAGCTAAAAATTATTATTAGTTTGAAAGCTGGTGGAGATTAGTATAGATGGCCTAATACAATGAGTACCACACACTGCTACAGGCCCAAAATTATTTTCCTGGCTAGATGCAGCTAAAAATTATTATTAATTCAAAGCTTGTAGAGCTTGGTATAGATGGCCTAATAAAATGAGTACCACACACTGCTACTATGCCCAAAATTATTTTCCGGGCTAGAGGCAGCTAAAAATTATTATTATTTTCAAAGCTGGTGGAGCTTAGTATAGATGGCCTAATACAATGAGTACCACACACTGCTACAGGCCCAAGATTATTTTCTGGGCTAGATGCAGCTAAAAATTATTATTAACTTCAAAGCTGGTGGAGCTTGGTATAGATGACATAATACAATGAGTACCACACACTGCTACTATGCCCAAAATTATTTTCCGGGCTAGATGCAGTTAAAAATTATTATTAATTTCAAAGCTGGTGGAGCTTGGTATAGATGACATAATACAATGAGTACCACACACTGCTACTATGCCCACAATTATTTTCCAGGCTAGACGCAGCTAAAAATTATTATTAATTTCAAAGCTGGTGGAACTTGGTATAGATGGCCTAATTCAATAAGTACCAAACACTGCTACTAGGCCCAAAATTATTTTCCGGCCTAGATGCAGCTAAAAATTATTATTAATTTCAAAGCTTTTGGAGCTTGGTATAGATGGCCTAATACAATGAGTACAACACACTGCTACTATACCCAAAATTATTTTCCGGGCTAGATGAGTTAAAAAGAATTATGAACTTCAAAGCTGGTGGAGCTTGGTATAGATGGCCTAATACAGTGAGTACCACACACTGCTACAGGCCCAAAATTATTTTCCGGGCTAGATGCAGCTAAAAATTATTATTAATTTCAAAGCTGGTGGAGCTTGGTATAGATGGCTTAATACAATGAGTACCACACACTGCTACTATGCCCAAAATTATTTTCCGGGCTAGATGCAGCTAAAAATTATTATTAATTTAAAAGCTGGTGGAGCTTGGTATAGATGGCCTAATACAATGAGTACCACACACTGCTACTATGCCAAAAATTATTTTCCGGGCTAGATGCAGCTACAAATTATTATTAATTTCAAAGCTGGTGGAGCTTGGTATAGATGGCCTAATACAATGAGTACCACACACTGCTACTATGCCCAAAATTATTTTCCGGGCTAGATGCAGCTAAAAATTATTATTAGTTTCAGAGCTGGTGGAGCTTGGTATAGATGGCCTAATACAATGGGTACCACACACTACTACTATTATGCCCAAAATTATTTTCTGGGCTAGATGCAGCTAAAAATTATCATAAATTTCAAAGCTGGTGGAGGTTGGTATAAATGGCCAAATACAATGAGTACCAAACACTGCTACTATGCCCAAAATTATTTTCCGGGCTAGATGCAGCTAAAAATTATTATTAATTTCAAAGCTGGTGGAGCTTGGTATAGATGGCCTAATACTATGAATACCACACACTGCTACTATGCCCAAAATTAATTTCCGGGCTAGATGCACCTAAAAATTATTATTAATTTCAAAGCTGGTGGAGCTTGGTATAGATTACCTAATACAATGAGTACCACACACTGCTACTATGCCCAAATATATTTTCCGGGCAAGATGCAGCTAAAAATTATTATTAACGTCAAAGCTGGTGGAGCTTGGTATAGATGGCCTAATTCAATAAGTACTACACACTACTACTAGACCCAAAATTAATTTCCGGGCTAGATGCCGCTAAAAGTTATTATTAATTTCAAAGCTGGTGGAGGTTGGTATAAATGGCCAAATACAATGAGTACCAAACACTGCTACTATGCCCAAAATTATTTTCCGGGCTACATGCAGCTAAAAATTATTGTTAACTTCAAAGCTGGTGGAGCTTGTTTTAGATGGCCTAATACAATGAGAACCACACACTGCTACAGGCCCAAAATTTATTTCTGGGCTAGATGCAGCTAAAAATTATTATTAATTTCAAAGCTGATGGAGCTTGGTATAGGTAGCCTAATTCAATAAGTACCACACACTGCTACTAGGCCCAAAATTATTTTCATGGCTAGACGCAGCTAAAAATTATTATTAATTTCAAAGCTGGTGGAGCTTGGTATAGATGGCCTAATACAATGAGAACCACACACTGCTACTATGCCCAAAATTATTTTCCTGGCTAGATGCAGCTAAAAATTATTATTAATTTCAAAGCTGGTGGAGCTTGGTATAGATGGCCTAATTCAATAAGTACCACACACTGCTACTAGGCCCAAAATTATTTTCAGGGCTAGATGCAGCTAAAAATTATTATTAATTTCAAAGCTGGTGGAGGTTGGTATACATGGCCTAATACAATAAGAACCACACACTGCTACTAGGCCCAAAATTATTTTCCGGGCTAGATGCAGCTAAAATTTATTCTTTATTTCAAAGCTGGTAAAGCTTAGTATAGATGGCCTAATACAATGAGTACCACACACTGCTACAGGCCCAAAATTATTTTCCGGGCTAGATGCAGCTAAAAATTATTATTAATTTCAAAGCTGGAGGAGCTTGGAATAGATGGCCTAATACAATGAGTACTACACACTGCTACTATGCCCAAAATTAATTTCCGGGCAAGATGCAGCTAAAAATTATTATTAATTTCAAAGCTGGTGGAGCTTGGTATAGATGGCCTAATACAATGAGCACCACACACTGCTACTATGCCCAAAATTATTTTCCGGGCTAGATGCAGCTAAAAATTATTATTAATATCAAAGCTGGTGGAGCTTGGTATAGATGGCCTAATACAATAAGTACCACACAATGCTACTATGCCCAAAATTATTTTCCGGGCTAGATGAAGTTTTAAATTATTATTAATTTCAAAGCTGGTGGAGCTTGGTATAGATGGCCTAATTCATAAAGTACCACACACTGCTACTATGCCCAAAATTATTTTCCGGGCTACATGCAGCTAAAAATTATTATTAACTTCAAAGCTGGTGGACCTTGTTTTAGATGGCCTAATACAATGAGAACCACACACTGCTACAGGCCCAAAATTAATTTCTGGGCTAGATGCAGCTAAAAATTATTATTAATTTCAAAGCTGGTGGAGCTTGGTATAGATGGTCTAATGCAATGAGTACCTCACACTGCTACTATGCCCAAAATTATTTTCCAGGCTAGATGCAGTTAAAAATTATTATTAATTTCAAAGCTGTTGGAGCTTGGTATAGATGACCTAATACAATGAGAACCACACACTGCTACTATGCCCAAAATTATTTTCCTGGCTAGACGCAGCTAAAAATTATTATTAATTTCTAAGCTGATGGAGCTTGGTATAGGTAGCCTAATTCAATAAGTACCACACACTGCTACTAGGCCCAAAATTAATTTCCGGGCTAGATGCAGCTAAAAATTATTATTAGTTTCAAAGCTGGTGGAGCTTGGTATAGATGACCTAATACAATGAGTACAACACACTGCTACTATGCCCAAATATATTTTCCGGGCAAGATGCAGCTAAAAATTATTATTAACGTCAAAGCTGGTGGAGCTTGGTATAGATGGCCTAATTCAATAAGTACTACACACTACTACTAGACCCAAAATTAATTTCCGGGCTAGATGCCGCTAAAAATTATTATTAGTTTCAGAGCTGGTGGAGCTTGGTATAGATGGCCTAATACAATGGGTACCACACACTACTACTATTATGCCCAAAATTATTTTCTGGGCTAGATGCAGCTAAAAATTATCATAAATTTCAAAGCTGGTGGAGGTTGGTATAAATGGCCAAATACAATGAGTACCAAACACTGCTACTATGCCCAAAATTATTTTCCGGGCTAGATGCAGCTAAAAATTATTATTAATTTCAAAGCTGGTGGAGCTTGGTATAGATGGCCTAATACTATGAATACCACACACTGCTACTATGCCCAAAATTAATTTCCGGGCTAGATGCAACTAAAAATTATTATTAATTTCAAAGCTGGTGGAGCTTGGTATAGATTACCTAATACAATGAGTACCACACACTGCTACTATGCCCAAATATATTTTCCGGGCAAGATGCAGCTAAAAATTATTATTAACGTCAAAGCTGGTGGAGCTTGGTATAGATGGCCTAATTCAATAAGTACTACACACTACTACTAGACCCAAAATTAATTTCCGGGCTAGATGCCGCTAAAAATTATTATTAATTTCAAAGCTGGTGGAGGTTGGTATAAATGGCCAAATACAATGAGTACCAAACACTGCTACTATGCCCAAAATTATTTTCCGGGCTACATGCAGCTAAAAATTATTATTAACTTCAAAGCTGGTGGAGCTTGTTTTAGATGGCCTAATACAATGAGAACCACACACTGCTACAGGCCCAAAATTTATTTCTGGGCTAGATGCAGCTAAAAATTATTATTAATTTCAAAGCTGATGGAGCTTGGTATAGGTAGCCTAATTCAATAAGTACCACACACTGCTACTAGGCCCAAAATTATTTTCCTGGCTAGACGCAGCTAAAAATTATTATTAATTTCAAAGCTGGTGGAGCTTGGTATAGATGGCCTAATACAATGAGCACCACACACTGCTACTATGCCCAAAATTATTTTCCGGGCTAGATGCAGCTAAAAATTATTATTAATATCAAAGCTGGTGGAGCTTGGTATAGATGGCCTAATACAATAAGTACCACACAATGCTACTATGCCCAAAATTATTTTCCGGGCTAGATGAAGTTTTAAATTATTATTAATTTCAAAGCTGGTGGAGCTTGGTATAGATGGCCTAATTCATAAAGTACCACACACTGCTACTATTCCCAAAATTATTTTCCTGGCTAGACGCAGCTAAAAATTATTATTAATTTCTAAGCTGATGGAGCTTGGTATAGGTAGCCTAATTCAATAAGTACCACACACTGCTACTAGGCCCAAAATTAATTTCCGGGCTAGATGCAGCTAAAAATTATTATTAGTTTCAAAGCTGGTGGAGCTTGGTATAGATGACCTAATACAATGAGTACAACACACTGCTACTATGCCCAAAATTATTTTCCGGGCTTGATGAGTTAAAAATTATTATTAACTTCAAAGCTGGTGGAGCTGGGTATAGATTGCCTAATACAATGAGTACCACACACTGATACAGGCCCAAAATTATTTTCCGGGCTAGATGCAGCTAAAAATTATTATTAATTTCAAAGCTGGTGGAGCTTGGTATACATGGCTTAATACAATAAGAACCACACACTGCTACTAGGCCCAAAATTATTTTCCGGGCTAGATGCAGCTTAAAAATATTATTAATTTCAAAGCTGGTGGAGCTTGGTATAGATGGCCTAATACAATGAGTGCCACACACTGCTACTATGCCCAAAATTAATTTCTGGGCTAGATGCAGCTAAAAATTATTATTAATTTCAAAGCTGGTGGAGCTTGGTATAGATGGCCTATTACATTAAGTACCGCACACTGCTACTATGCCCAAAATTATTTTCCGGGCTAGATGCAGCTAAAAATTATTATTAGCTTCAAAGCTGGTGGAGCTTGGTAGAGATGGCCTAATACAATGAGTACCACACACTGCTACAGGCCCAAAATTATTTTCTGGGCTAGATGCAGCTAAAAATTATTATTAATTTCAAAGCTGGTGGAACTTGGTATAGATGGCCTAATACAAAGAGAACCACACACTGCCACTATGCCCAAAATTATTTTCCGGGCTAGATGCAGTTAAAAATTATTATTAATTTCAAAGCTGGTGGAGCTTGGTATAGATGACCTAATACAATAAGTACCACACACTGCTACTATGCCCAAAATTATTTTCCTGGCTAGACGCAGCTAAAAATTATTATTAATTTCAAAGCTGGTGGAGCTTGGTATAGATGGCTTAATTCAATAAGTACCACACACTGCTACTAGGCCCAAAATTAATTTCCGGGCTAGATGCAGCTAAAAATTATTTTTAATTTAAAAGCTGGTGGAGCTTGGTATATATAGCCTAATACAATGAGTACCACACACTGCTGCTATGCCCAAAACTATTTTCCGGGCTAGATGCAGCTAAAAATTATTATTAACTTCAAAGCTGGTGGAGCTTGGTATAGATGGCCTAATACAATGAGTACCACACACTGCTACAGGCCCAAAATTATTTTCTGGGCTAGATGCAGCTAAAAATTATTATTAATTTCAAAGCTGGTGGAGCTTGGTATAGATGGCCTAATACAATAAGTACCACACAATGCTACTATGCCCAAAATTATTTTACGTGCTAGATGCAGTTTTAAATTATTATTAATTTCAAAGCTGGTGGAGCTTGGTATTGATGGCCTAGTACAATAAGTACCACACAATGCTACTATGCCCAAAATTATTTTCCGGGCTAGATGCAGTTTTAAATTATTATTAATTTCAAAGCTGTTGGAGCTTGGTATAGATGGACTAATACATAAAGTACCACACACTGCTACTATGCCCAAAATTATTTACCGGGCTACATGCAGCTAAAAATTATTATTAACTTCAAAGCTGGTGGAGCTTGTTTTAGATGGCCTAATACAATGAGTACCTCACACTGCTACTATGCCCAAAATTATCTTCCAGGCTAGATGCAGTTAAAAATTATTATTAATTTCAAAGCTGGTGGAGCTTGGTATAGATGACCTAATACAATGAGTACCACACACTGTTACTATGCCCAAAATTATTTTCCTGGCTAGACGCAGTTAAAAATTATTATTAATTTCAAAGCTGATGGAGCTTGGTATAGGTAGCCTAATTCAATAAGTACCACACACTGCTACTAGGCCCAAAATTAATTTCCGGGCCAGATGCAGCTAAAAATTATTATTAATTTCAAAGCTGGTGGAGCTTAGTATAGATGGCCTAATACAATGAGAAGCAAACACACGGCTACAGGCCCAAAATTATTTTCCGGGCTAGATGCAACAAAAATTATTATTAATTTCAAAGCTGGTGGAGCTTTGTATAGACGGCCTAATACAATGAGTACCACACACTGCTACTATGCCCAAAATTAATTTCCGGGCTAGATGCAGCTAAAAATTATTATTAGTTTCAAAGCTGGTGGAGCTTGGTATAGATGACCTAATACAATGAGTACAACACACTGCTACTATGCCCAAAATTATTTTCCGGGCTAGATGAGTTAAAAATTATTATTAACTTCAAAGCTGGTGGAGCTTGGTATAGATGGCCTAATACAATGAGTACCACACACTGATACAGGCCCAAAATTATTTTCCGGGCTAGATGCAGCTAAAAATTATTATTAATTTCAAAGCAGGTGGAGCTTGGTATACATGGCTTAATACAATAAGAACCACACACTGCTACTAGGCCCAAAATTATTTTCCGGGCTAGATGCAGCTAAAAATTATTCTTTATTTCAAAGCTGGTGGAGCTTAGTATAGATGGCCTAATACAATGAGTACCACACACTGCTACAGGCCCAAAATTATTTTCCGGGCTAGATGCAGCTTAAAAATATTATTAATTTCAAAGCTGGTGGAGCTTGGTATAGATGGCCTAATACAATGAGTGCCACACACTGCTACTATGCCCAAAATTAATTTCTGGGCTAGATGCAGCTAAAAATTATTATCAATTTCAAAGCTGGTGGAGCTTGGTAGAGATGGCCTAATACAATGAGTACCACACACTGCTACAGGCCCAAAATTATTTTCTGGGCTAGATGCAGCTAAAAATTATTATTAATTTCAAAGCTGGTGGAACTTGGTATAGATGGCCTAATACAAAGAGAACCACACACTGCCACTATGCCCAAAATTATTTTCCGGGCAAGATGCAGCTAAAAATTATTATTAACTTCAAAGCTGGAGGAGCTTAGTATAGATGGCCTAATACAATGAGTACCACACAATGCTACTATGCCAAAAATTATTTTCCGGGCTAGATGCAGCTAAAAATTATTATTCATTTCAAAGCTGGTGGAGCTTAGTATAGATGGCCTAATACAATGAGTACCACACACTGATACAGGCCCAAAATTATTTTCTGGGCTAGATGCAGCTAAAAATTATTATTAATTTCAAAGCTGGTGGAGCTTAGTATAGATGGCCTAATACAATGAGTACCACAAACTGCTACAGGCCCAAAATTATTTTCTGGGCTAGATGGAGCTAAAAATTATTATTAATTTCAAAGCTGGTGGAGCTGGTATAGATGGCCTAATACAATGAGTACCACACACTGCTACTATGCCCAAAATTATTTTCCAGGCTAGATGCAGCTAAAAATTATTATTAATTTCAAAGCTGGTGGACCTTGGTATAGATGGCCTAATACCATGAGTACCACACATTGCTACTATGCCCAAAATTATTTTCCGGGCTAGATGCAGCTAAAGATTATTATTAATTTCAAAGCTGGTGGAGCTTAGTAAAGATGGCCTAATAAAATGAGTACCACACACTGCTACAGGCCCAAAATTATTTTCCGGGCTAGATGCAGCTTAAAATTATTATTAATTTCAAAGCTGGTGGAGCTTGGTGTAGATGGCCTAATACAATGGGTACCACACACTGCTACTATGCCCAAAATTATTTTCTAGGCTAGATGCAGCTAAAAATTATTATAAATTTCAAAGCTGGTGGAGCTTGGTATAGATGGCCTAATACAATGAGTACCACACACTGCTAGTATGCGCAAAATTATTTTCCGGGCAAGATGCAGCTAAAAATTATTATTAACTTCAAAGCTGGTGGAGCTTGGTATAGATGGCCTAATACAATGAGTACCACACACTGCTACAGTCCAAAAATTATTTTCCAAGCTAGATGCAGTTTTAAATTATTATTAATTTCAAAGCTGTTGGAGCTTGGTATAGATGGCATAATACAATGAGTACCACACACTGCTATTATGCCCAAAATTATTTTCCTGGCTGGATGCAGCTGAAAATTATTATTAATTTCAAAGCTGGTGGAGCTTAGTATAGATGGCCTAATACAATGAGTACCACACACTGCTACAGGCCCAAAATTATTTTCCTGGCTAGATGCAGCTAAAAATTATTATTAACGTCAATGCTGGTGGAGCTTGGTATAGATGGCCTAATTCAATAAGTACCACACACTGCTACTAGGCCCAAAATTATTTTCTGGGCTAGATGCAAAAAAAATTATTATTAATTTCAAAGCTGGTGGAGCTTGGTATAGATGGCCTAATAAAATGAGTACCACAAACTGCTACAGGCACAAAATTATTTTCCGGGCTAGATGCAGCTAAAAATTATTATTAATTTCAAAGCTGGTGGAGCTTGGTATAGATGGCCTAATACAATGAGTACCACACACTGCTAGTATGCGCAAAATTATTTTCCGGGCTAGATGCAGCTAAAAATTATTTTTAATTTCAAAGCTGGTGGAGCTTGGTATAGATGGCCTAATACAATGAGTAGCACACACTGCTTCTATGCCCAAAATTATTTTCCGGGCTAGATGCAGCTAAAAATTATTATTAATTTCAAAGCTGGTGGAGCTTAGTAAAGATGGCCTAATAAAATGAGTACCACACACTGCTACTATGCTCAAAATTATTTTCTGGGCTAGATGCAGCTAAAAATTATTATTAATTTCAAAGCTGGTGGAGCTTGGTATAGATGGCCTAATAGAATGAGTACCACACACTGCTATTTTGCCCAAAATTATTTTCCGGGCTAAATACAGCTAAAAATTATTATTAATTTCAAAGCTTGTGGAGCTTGGTATAGATGGCCTAATACAATGAGTACCACACACTGCTACTATGCCCAAAATTATTTTCTGGGCTAGATGCAGCTAAAAATTATTATTAATTTCAAAGCTGGTGGAGCTTGGTATAGATGGCCTAATACAATGAGTACCACACACTGCTACTATGCCCAAAATTATTTTCCGGGCTAGATGCAGCTAAAAATTATTATTAATTTCAAAGCTGGTGGAGCTTGCTATAGATGGCCTATTTCAATGAGTATTACACACTGCTACTATGCCCAAAATTATTTTCCGGGCTAGATATATCTAAAAATTATTATTAATTTCAAATCTTGTGGCGCTTGGTATAGATGGCCTAATACAATAAGTACCACACACTGCTTCTATGCCCAAAATTATTTTTCGGGCTAGATGTAGCTACAAATTATTATTAATTTCAAAGCTGGTGGAGCTTGGTATAGATGGCCTAATACAATGAGTACCACACACTGCTAGTATGCCCAAAATTATTTTCCGGGCTAGATACAGCTAAAAATTATTATTAATTTCGAAGCTGGTGGAGCTTAGTATAGATGGCCTAATACAATGAGTACCACTAACTGCTACAGGCCCAAAATTATTTTCTGGGCTTGACGCAGCTAAAAATTATTATTAATTTCAAAGCTGGTGGAGCTTGGTATAGATGGCCTAATACAATGAGTACCACACATTGCTACTATGCCCAAAATTATTTTCCGGGCAAGATGCAGCTAAAAATTATTATTAACTTCAAAGCTGGTGGAGCTTGGTAGAGATGGCCTAATACAATGAGTACCACACACTGCTACAGGCCCAAAATTATTTTCCTGGCTAGATGCAGCTAAAAATTATTATTAATTTCAAAGCTGGTGGAGCTTAGTCTAGATGGCCTAATAAAATGAGTACCACACACTGCTACTATGCCCAAAATTATTTTCCGGGCTAGATGCAGCTAAAAATTATTATTAATTTCAAAGCTGGTGGAGCTTGGTATAGATGGCCTAATACAATGAGTACCACACACTGCTAGTATGCACAAAATTATTTTCCGGGCTAGATGCAGCTAAAAATTATTTTTAATTTCAAAGCTGGTGGAGCTTGGTATAGATGGCCTAATACAATGAGTACCGCACACTGCTTCTATGCCCAAAATTATTTTCCGGGCTAGATGCAGCTAAAAATTATTATTAATTTCAAAGCTGGTGGAGCTTAGTCTAGATGGCCTAATAAAATGAGTACCACACACTGCTACTATGCTCAAAATTATTTTCTGGGCTAGATGCAGCTAAAAATTATTATTAATTTCAAAGCTGGTGGAGCTTGGTATAGATGGCCTAATAGAATGAGTACCACACACTGCTATTTTGCCCAAAATTATTTTCCGGGCTAAATACAGCTAAAAATTATTATTAATTTCAAAGCTTTTGTAGCTTGGTATAGATGGCCTAATACAATGAGTACCACACACTGCTACTATGCCCAAAATTATTTTCTGGGCTAGATGCAGCTAAAAATTATTATTAATTTCAAAGCTGGTGGAGCTTGGTATAGATGGCCTAATACAATGAGTACCACACACTGCTACTATGCCCAAAATTATTTTCCGGGCTAGATGCAGCTAAAAATTATTATTAATTTCAAAGCTGGTGGAGCTTGCTATAGATGGCCTATTTCAATGAGTATTACACACTGCTACTATGCCCAAAATTATTTTCCGGGCTAGATATATCTAAAAATTATTATTAATTTCAAATCTTGTGGCGCTTGGTATAGATGGCCTAATACAATGAGTACCACACACTGCTTCTATGCCCAAAATTATTTTTCGGGCTAGATGTAGCTACAAATTATAATTAATTTCAAAGCTGGTGGAGCTTGGTATAGATGGCCTAATACAATGAGTACCACACACTGCTAGTATACCCAAAATTATTTTCCGGGCTAGATACAGCTAAAAATTATTATTAATTTCAAAGCTGGTGGAGCTTAGTATAGATGGCCTAATACAATGAGTACCACAAACTGCTACAGGCCCAAAATTATTTTCTGGGCTTGATGCAGCTAAAAATTATTATTAATTTCAAAGCTGGTGGAGCTTGGTATAGATGGCCTAATACAATGAGTACCACACATTGCTACTATGCCCAAAATTATTTTCCGGGCAAGATGCAGCTAAAAATTATTATTAACTTCAAAGCTGGTGGAGCTTGGTAGAGATGGCCTAATACAATGAGTACCACACACTGCTACAGGCCCAAAATTATTTTCCTGGCTAGATGCAGCTAAAAATTATTATTAATTTCAAAGCTGGTGGAGCTTAGTCTAGATGGCCTAATAAAATGAGTACCACACACTGCTACTATGCCCAAAATTATTTTCCGGGCTAGATGCAGCTAAAAATTATTATTAATTTCGAAGCTGGTGGAGCTTGGTATAGATGGCCTAATACAATGAGTACCACACACTGCTACTATGCCCAAAATTATTTTCTGGCCTGGATGCAGCTAAAAATTATTATTAATTTCAAAGCTGGTGGAGCTTGGTATAGATGGCCTAATACAATGACTACCACAAACTGCTATTTTGCCCAAAATTATTTTCCGGGCTAGATGCAGCTAAAAATTATTATTAATTTCAAAGCTGGTGGAGCTTTGTATAGATGGCTTAATACAATGAGTACCACACACTGATGCTATGCCCAAAATTATTTTCTAGGCTAGATGCAGCTAAAAATTATTATTAATTTCAAAGCTGGTGGAGCTTGGTATAGATGGCCTAATACAATGAGTACCACACACTGCTACTATGCCCAAAATTATTTTCCGGGCTAGATGCACCTAAAAATTATTATTAATTTCAAAGCTGGTGGAGCTTGATATAGATGGCCTATTACAATGAGTACCACACACTGCTACTATGCCCAAAATTATTTTCCGGGCAAGATGCAGCTAAAAATTATTATTAACTTCAAAGCTGGAGGAGCTTGGTATAGATGGCCTAATACAATGAGTACCATACACTGCTAGAGGCCCAAAATTATTTTCCGTGCTAGATGCAGCTAAAAATTATTATTAATTTCAAAGCTGGTGGAGTTTGGTATAGATGGCCTAATACAATGAGTACCACACACTGCTACTATGCTCAAAATTATTTTCCGGGCTAGATGCAGCTAAAAATTATGATTAATTTCAAAGCTGGTGGAGCTTAGTATAGATGGCCTAATAAAATGAGTACCACCCACTGCTACAGGCCCAAAATTATTTTCCGGGCTAGATGCAGCTAAAAATTATTATTAATTTCAAAGCTGGTGGAGCTTGGTATAGATGGCCTAATTCAATGAGTACCACACACTGCTACTATGCCCAAAATTATTTTCCTGGCTAGATGCAGCTAAAAATTATTATTAATTTCAAAGCTGGTGGAGCTTGGTATAGATGGCCTAATACAATGAGTACCACACACTGCTACTATGCTCAAAATTATTTTCCGGGCTAGATGCAGCTAAAAATTATTATTCATTTCAAAGCTGGTGGAGCTTAGTATAGATGGCCTAATACAATGAGTACCACACAATGCTACTATGCCAAAAATTATTTTCCGGGCTAGATGCAGCTAAAAATTATTATTCATTTCAAAGCTGGTGGAGCTTAGTATAGATGGCCTAATACAATGAGTACCACACACTGATACAGGCCCAAAATTATTTTCTGGGCTAGATGCAGCTAAAAATTATTATTAATTTCAAAGCTGGTGGAGCTTAGTATAGATGGCCTAATACAATGAGTACCACAAACTGCTACAGGCCCAAAATTATTTTCTGGGCTAGATGGAGCTAAAAATTATTATTAATTTCAAAGCTGGTGGAGCTTGGTATAGATGGCCTAATACAATGAGTACCACACACTGCTACTATGCCCAAAATTATTTTCCAGGCTAGATGCAGCTAAAAATTATTATTAATTTCAAAGCTGGTGGACCTTGGTATAGATGGCATAATACCATGAGTACCACACATTGCTACTATGCCCAAAATTATTTTCCGGGCTAGATGCAGCTAAATATTATTATTAATTTCAAAGCTGGTGGAGCTTAGTAAAGATGGCCTAATAAAATGAGTACCACACACTGCTACAGGCCCAAAATTATTTTCCGGGCTAGATGCAGCTTAAAATTATTATTAATTTCAAAGCTGGTGGAGCTTGGTGTAGATGGCCTAATACAATGGGTACCACACACTGCTACTATGCCCAAAATTATTTTCTGGGCTAGATGCAGCTAAAAATTATTATAAATTTCAAAGCTGGTGGAGCTTGGTATAGATGGCCTAATACAATGAGTACCAAACACTGCTATTATGCCCAAAATTATTTTCCGGGCTAGATGCAGCTAAAAATTATTATTAATTTCAAAGCTGATGGAGCTTAGTCTAGATGGCCTAATAAAATGAGCACCACACACTGCTACAGGCCCAAAATAATTTTCCGGGCTAGATGCAGCTAAAAATTATTATTAATTTCAAAGCTGGTGGAGCTTGGTGTAGATGGCCTAATACAATGAGTACCACACACTGCTACTATGCCCAAAATTATTTTCCGGGCTAGATGCAGCTAAAAATTATTATTAATTTCAAAGCTGGTGGAGCTTGGTATAGATGGCCTAATACAATGAGTAACACACACTGCTACTATGCCCAAAATTATTTTCTGGGCTAGATGCAGCTAAAAATTATTATTAATTTCAAAGCTGGTGGAGCTTAGTATAGATGGCCTAATACAATGAGTACCACACACTGCTACAGGCCCAAAATTATTTTACGGGCTAGATGCAGCTAAAAATTATTATTAATTTCAAAGCTGGTGGAGCTTGGTATAGATGGCTTAATACAATGAGTACCACACACTTCTACTATGCCCAAAATTATTTTACGGGCTAGATGCAGCTAAAAATTATTATTAATTTCAAAGCTGGTGGAGCTTGGTATAGATGGCCTAATACAATGAGTACCACACACTGCTGCTATGCACAAAATTATTTTCCGGGCTAGATGCAGCTAAAAATTATTATTAATTTTAAAGCTGGTGGAGCTTGGTATAGATGGCCTAATACAATGGGTACCACACACTGCTACTATGCCCAAAATTATTTTCCGGGCTAGATGCAGCTAAAAATTATTATTAATTTCAAAGCTGGTGGAGCTTGGTATAGATGGCCTAATACAATGAGTACCACACACTGCTACTATGCCCAAAATTATTTTCCTGGCTAGATGCAGCTAAAAATTATTATTATTTTCAAAGCTGGTGGAGCTTGGTATAGATGGCCTAATACAATGAGTACCACACACTGCTACTATGCCCAAAATTATTTTCCGGGCTAGATGCAGCTAAAAATTATTATTAATTTGAAAGCTGATGGAGCTTAGTATAGATGGCCTATTACAATGAGTAACACACACTGCTACAGGCCCAAAATTATTTTCTGGGCTAGATGCAGCTAAAAATTATTATTAATTTCAAAGCTGGTGGAGCTTGGTATAGATGGCCTAATACAATGAGTACCACACACTGCTACTATGACCAAAATTATTTTCCAGGCTAGATGCAGCTAAAAATTATTATTAATTTCAAAGCTGGTGGAGCTTGGTATAGATGGCCTAATACCATGAGTACCACACATTGCTACTATGCCCAAAATTATTTTACGGGCTAGATGCAGCTAAAAATTTTTATTAATTTCAAAGCTGGTGGAGCTTAGTAAAGATGGCCTAATAAAATGAGTACCACACACTGCTACAGGCCCAAAATTATTTTCCGGACTAGATGCAGCTTAAAATTATTATTAATTTCAGAGCTGGTGGAGCTTGGTGTAGATGGCCTAACACAAAGGGTACCACACACTGCTACTATGCCCAAAATTATTTTCTGGGCTAGATGCAGCTAAAAATTATTATTAATTTCAAAGCTGGTGGAGCTTGGTATAGATGGCTTAATAAAATGAGTACCACACACTGCTACTATGCCCAAAATTATTTTCTGGGCTAGATTCAGCTAATAAATATGATTAATTTCAAAGCTGGTGGAGCTTGGTATCGATGGCCTAATACAATGAGTACCACACACTGCTAGAATGCCCAAAATTATTTTCCGGGCTAGATGCAGCTAAAAATTATTATTAATTTCAAAGCTGGTGGAGCTTGGTATAGATGGCCTAATACCATGAGTACCACACATTGCTACTATGCCCAAAATTATTTTCCGGGCTAGATGCAGCTAAAAATTATTATTAATTTCAAAGCTGGTGGAGCTTAGTAAAGATGGCCTAATAAAATGAGTACCACACACTGCTGCAGGCCCAAAATTATTTTCCGGGCTAGATGCAGCTTAAAATTATTATTAATTTCAAAGCTGGTGGAGCTTGGTGTAGATGGCCTAATACAATTTGTACCACACACTGCTACTATGCCCAAAATTATTTTCTGGGCTAGATGCAGCTAAAAATTATTATAAATTTCAAAGCTGGTGGAGCTTGGTATAGATGGCCTAATACAATGAGTACCAAACACTGCTACTATGCCCAAAATTATTTTCCGGGTTAGATGCAGCTAAAAATTATTATTAATTTCAAAGCTGGTGGAGCTTGATATAGATGGCCTAATACAATGAGTACCACACACTGCTACTATGCCCAAAATCATTTTCCGGGCTAGATGCAGCTAAAAATTATTATTAATTTCAAAGCTGGTGGAGCTTAGTATAGATGGCCTAATACAATGAGTACCACAAACTGCTACAGGCCCAAAATTATTTTCTGGGCTAGATGCAGCTAAAAATTATTATTAATTTCAAAGCTAGTGGAGCTTGGTATAGATGGCCTAATACAATGAGTACCACACATTGCTACTATGCCCAAAATTATTTTCCGGGCAAGATGCAGCTAAAAATTATTATTAACTTCAAAGCTGGTGGAGCTTGGTATAGATGGCCTAATACAATGAGTACCACACACTGCTACAGGCCCAAAATTATTTTCCGGGCTAGATGCAGCTAAAAATTATTATTAATTTCAAAGCTGGTGGAGCTTGGTATAGATGGCTTATTACAATGAGTACCACACACTTCTACTATGCCCAAAATTATTTTCCGTGCTAGATGCAGCTAAAAATTATTATTAATTTCAAAGCTGGTGGAGCTTGGTATAGATGGCCTAATACAATGAGTACCACACACTGCTACTATGCCCAAAATTATTTTCCGGGCTAGATGCAGCTAAAAATTATTATTAATTTCAAAGCTGATGGAGCTTAGTATAGATGGCCTAATACAATGAATAACACACACTGCTACAGTCCCAAAATTATTTTCTGGGCTAGATGCAGCTAAAAATTATTATTAATTTCAGAGCTGGTGGAGCTTGGTATAGATGGCCTAATAAAATGAGTACCACACACTGCGACTATGCCCAAAATTATTTTCCGGGCTAGATGCAGCTAAAAATTATTATTAGTTTCAAAGCTGGTGGAGCTTGGTATTGATGGCCTAATACAATGACTACCACACGCTGCTACTATGCCCAAAATTATTTTCCAGGCTAGATGCAGCTAAAAATTATTATTAATTTCAAAGCTGGTGGAGCTTGGTATAGATGGCCTAATACCATGAGTACCACACATTGCTACTATGCCCAAAATTATTTTACGGGCTAGATGCAGCTAAAAATTATTATTAATTTCAAAGCTGGTGGAGCTTAGTAAAGATGGCCTAATAAAATGAGTACCACACACTGCTACAGGCCCAAAATTATTTTCCGGACTAGATGCAGCTTAAAATTATTATTAATTTCAGAGCTGGTGGAGCTTGGTGTAGATGGCCTAATACAATGGGTACAACACACTGCTACTATGCCCAAAATTATTTTCTGGGCTAGATGCAGCTAAAAATTATTGTAAATTTCAAAGCTGGTGGAGCTTGGTATAGATGGCCTCATACAATGAGTACCAAACACTGCTACTATGCCCAAAATTATTTTCCGGGCTAGATGCAGCTAAAAATTATTATTAATTTCAAAGCTGGTGGAGCTTGGTATAGATGGCCTAATACAATGAGTACCACACACTGCTAGAGGCCCAAAATAATTTTCCGGGCTAGGTGCAGCTAAAAATTATTATTAATTTCAAGGCTGGTGGAGCTTGCTATAGATGGCCTATTTCAATGAGTATTACACACTGCTACTATGCCCAAAATTATTTTACGGGCTAGATATATCTAAAAATTATTATTAATATCAAAGCTTGTGGGGCTTGGTATAGATGGCCTAATACAATGAGTACCACACACTGTTTCTATTCCAAAAATTATTTTCCGGGCTAGATGCAGCTAAAAATTATTATTAATTTCAAAGCTGGTGGAGCTTGGTATAGATGGCCTAATACAATGGGTTCCACAAACTGCTACTATGCCCAAAATTATTTTCTGGGCTAGATGCAGCTAAAAATTATTATTAATTTCAAAGCAGGTGGAGCTTGGTATAGATGGCCTAATACAATGAGTACCACACACTGCTACTATGCCCAAAATTATTTTCCGGGCTAGATGCAGCTAAAAATTATTATTAATTTCAAAGCTGGTGGAGCTTAGTATAGATGGCCTAATACAATGAGTACCACAAACTGCTACAGGCCCAAAATTATTTTCCGGGCAAGATGCAGCTAAAAATTATTATTAACTTCAAAGCTGGTGGAGCTTGGTATAGATGGCCTAATACAATGAGTACCACACACTGCTACAGGCCCAAAATTATTTTCCGGCCTAGTTGCAGCTAAAAATTATTATTAATTTCAAAGCTGGTGGAGCTTGGTATAGATGGCCTAATACCATGAGTACCACACATTGCTACTATGCCCAAAATTATTTTCAGGGCTAGATGCAGCTAAAAATTATTATTAATTTCAAAGCTGGTGGAGCTTAGTAAAGATGGCCTAATAAAATGAGTATCACACACTGCTACAGGCCCAAAATTATTTTCCGGGCTAGATGCAGCTTAAAATTATTATTAATTTCAAAGCTGGTGGAGCTTGGTGTAGATGGCCTAATACAATGGGTACCACACACTGCTACTATGCCCAAAATTATTTTCTGGGCTAGATGCAGCTAAAAATTATTATAAATTTCAAAGATGGTGGAGCTTGGTATAGATGGCCTAATACAATGAGTACCAAACACTGCTACTATGCCGAAAATTATTTTCCGGGCTAGATGCAGCTAAAAATTATTATTAATTTCAAAGCTGGTGGAGCTTGATATAGATGGCCTAATACAATGAGTACCACACACTGCTACTATGCCCAAAATTATTTTCCGGGCTAGATGCAGCTAAAAATTATTATTAATTTCAAAGCTGGTGGAGCTTAGTATAGATGGCCTAATACAATGAGTACCACAAACTGCTACAGGCCCGAAATTATTTTCTGGGCTAGATGCAGCTAAAAATTATTATTAATTTCAAAGCTGGTGGAGCTTGGTATAGATGGCCTAATACAATGAGTACCACACATTGGTACTATGCCCAAAATTATTTTCCGGGCAAGATGCAGCTAAAAATTATTATTAACTTCAAAGCTGGTGGAGCTTGGTATAGATGGCCTAATACAATGAGTACCACACACTGCTACAGGCCCAAAATAATTTTCCGGGCTAGATGCAGCTAAAAATTATTATTAATTTCAAAGCTGGTGGAGCTTGGTATAGATGGCTTAATACTATGAGTACCACACACTGCTACTATGCCCAAAATTATTTTCCTGGCTAGACGCAGCTAAAAATTATTATTAATTTCAAAGCTGATGGAGCTTGGTATAGGTAGCCTAATTCAATAAGTACCACACACTGCTACTATGCCCAAAATTATTTTCCGGGCTAGATGCAGCTAAAAATTATTATTAATTTCAAAGCTGGTGGAGCTTAGTATAGATGGCCTAATACAATGAGTACCACAAACTGCTACAGGCCCGAAATTATTTTCTGGGCTAGATGCAGCTAAAAATTATTATTAATTTCAAAGCTGGTGGAGCTTGGTATAGATGGCCTAATACAATGAGTACCACACATTGGTACTATGCCCAAAATTATTTTCCGGGCAAGATGCAGCTAAAAATTATTATTAACTTCAAAGCTGGTGGAGCTTGGTATAGATGGCCTAATACAATGAGTACCACACACTGCTACAGGCCCAAAATAATTTTCCGGGCTAGATGCAGCTAAAAATTATTATTAATTTCAAAGCTGGTGGAGCTTGGTATAGATGGCTTAATACTATGAGTACCACACACTGCTACTATGCCCAAAATTATTTTCCTGGCTAGACGCAGCTAAAAATTATTATTAATTTCAAAGCTGATGGAGCTTGGTATAGGTAGCCTAATTCAATAAGTACCACACACTGCTACTAGGCCCAAAATTAATTTCCGGGCTAGATGCAGCTAAAAATTATTATTAGTTTCAAAGCTGGTGGAGCTTGGTATAGATGACCTAATACAATGAGTACAACACACTGCTACTATGCCAAAAATTATTTTCCGGGCTAGATGAGTTAAAAATTATTATTAACTTCAAAGCTGGTGGAGCTTGGTATAGATTGCCTAATACAATGAGTACCACACACTGATACAGGCCCAAAATTATTTTCTGGGCTAGATGCAGCTAAAAATTATTATTAATTTCAAAGCTGGTGGAGCTTGGTATACATGGCTTATTACAATAAGAACCACACACTGCTACTAGGCCCAAAATTATTTTCCGGGCTAGATGCAGCTAAAAATTATTCTTTATTTCAAAGCTGGTGGAGCTTAGTATAGATGGCCTAATACAATGAGTACCACACACTGCTACAGTCCCAAAATTATTTTCCGGGCTAGATGCAGCTTAAAATTATTATTAATTTCAGAGCTGGTGGAGCTTGGTGTAGATGGCCTAATACAATGGGTACCACACACTGCTACTATGCCCAAAATTATTTTCTGGGCTAGATGCAGCTAAAAATTATTGTAAATTTCAAAGCTGGTGGAGCTTGGTATAGATGGCCTAATACAATGAGTACCAAACACTGCTACTATGCCCAAAATTATTTTCCGGGCTAGATGCAGCTAAAAATTATTATTAATTTCAAAGCTGTTGGAGCTTGGTATAGATGGCCTAATACAATGAGAACCACATACTGCTACTATGCCCAAAATTATTTTCCTGGCTAGATGCAGCTAAAAATTATTATTAATTTCAAAGCTGGTCGAGCTTGGTATAGATGGCCTAATTCAATAAGTACCACACACTGCTACTAGGCCCAAAATTATTTTCAGGGCAAGATGCAGCTAAAAATTATTATTAATTTCAAAGCTGGTGGAGGTTGGTATACATGGCCTAATACAATAAGAACCACACACTGCTACTAGGCCCAAAATTATTTTCCGGGCTAGATGCAGCTAAAATTTATTCTTTATTTCAAAGCTGGTAAAGCTTAGTATAGATGGCCTAATACAATGAGTACCACACACTGCTACAGGCCCAAAATTATTTTCCGGGCTAGATGCAGCTTAAAATTATTATTAATTTCAAAGCTGGTGGAGCTTGGTATAGATGGCCTAATACAATGAGTGCCACACACTGCTACTATGCCCAAAATTAATTTCCGGGCAAGATGCAGCTAAAAATTATTATTAATTTCAAAGCTGGTGGAGCTTGGTATAGATGGCCTAATACAATGAGCACCACACACTGCTACTGTGCCCAAAATTATTTTCCGGGCTAGATGCAGCTAAAAATTATTATTAATATCAAAGCTGGTGGAGCTTGGTATAGATGGCCTAATACAATAAGTACCACACAATGCTACTATGCCCAAAATTATTTTCCGGGCTAGATGAAGTTTTAAATTATTATTAATTTCAAAGCTGGTGGAGCTTGGTATAGATGGCCTAATACATAAAGTACCACACACTGCTACTATGCCCAAAATTATTTTCCGGGCTACATGCAGCTAAAAATTATTATTAACTTCAAAGCTGGTGGAGCTTGTTTTAGATGGCCTAATACAATGAGAACCACACGTTGCTACAGGCCCAAAATTAATTTCTGGGTAGATGCAGCTAAAAATTATTATTAATTTCAAAGCTGGTGGAGCTTGGTATAGATGGCCTAATGCAATGAGTACCTCACACTGCTACTATGCCCAAAATTATTTTCCAGGCTAGATGCAGTTAAAAATTATTATTAATTTCAAAGCTGTTGGAGCTTGGTATAGATGACCTAATACAATGAGAACCACACACTGCTTCTATGCCCAAAATTATTTTCCTGGCTAGACGCAGCTAAAAATTATTATTAATTTCAAAGCTGATGGAGCTTGGTATAGATGGCCTAATTCAATAAGTACCACACACTGCTACTAGGCCCAAAATTAATTTCCGGGCTAGATGCAGCTAAAAATTATTATTAGTTTCAAAGCTGGTGGAGCTTGGTATAGATGACCTAATACAATGAGTACAACACACTGCTACTATGCCCAAAATTATTTTCCGGGCTAGATGAGTTAAAAATTATTATTAACTTCAAAGCTGGTGGAGCTTGGTATAGATTGCCTAATACAATGAGTACCACACACTGATACAGGCCCAAAATTATTTTCCGGGCTAGATGCAGCTAAAAATTATTATTAATTTCAAAGCTGGTGGAGCTTGGTATACATGGCTTAATACAATAAGAACCACACACTACTACTAGGCCCAAAATTATTTTCCGGGCTAGATGCAGCTAAAAATTATTCTTTATTTCAAAGCTGGTGGAGCTTAGTATAGATGGCCTAATACAATGAGTACCACACACTGCTACAGGCCCAAAATTATTTTCCGGGCTAGATGCAGCTTAAAAATATTATTAATTTCAAAGCTGGTGGAGCTTGGTATAGATGGCCTAATACAATGAGTGCCACACACTGCTACTATGCCCAAAATTAATTTCTGGGCTAGATGCAGCTAAAAATTATTTTTAATTTCAAAGCTGGTGGAGCTTGGTATAGATGGCCTATTACATTAAGTACCGCACACTGCTACTATGCCCAAAATTATTTTCCGGGCTAGATGCAGCTAAAAATTATTATTAGCTTCAAAGCTGGTGGAGCTTGGTAGAGATGGCCTAATACAATGAGTACCACACACTGCTACAAGCCCAAAATTATTTTCTGGGCTAGATGCAGCTAAAAATTATTATTAATTTCAAAGCTGGTGGAACTTGGTATAGATGGCCTAATTCAAAGAGAACCACACACTGCCACTATGCCCAAAATTATTTTCCGGGCTAGATGCAGTTAAAAATTATTATTAATTTCAAAGCTGGTGGAGCTTGGTATAGATGACCTAATACAATGAGTACCACACACTGCTACTATGCCCAAAATTATTTTCCTGGCTAGACGCAGCTAAAAATTATTATTAATTTCAAAGCTGGTGGAGCTTGGTATAGATGGCTTAATTCAATAAGTACCACACACTGCTGCTAGGCCCAAAATTAATTTCCGGGCTAGATGCAGCTAAAAATTATTTTTAATTTAAAAGCTGGTGGAGCTTGGTATATATAGCCTAATACAATGAGTACCACACACTGCTGCTATGCCCAAAACTATTTTCCGGGCTAGATGCAGCTAAAAATTATTATTAACTTCAAAGCTGGTGGAGCTTGGTATAGATGGCCTAATACAATGAGTACCACACACTGCTACAGGCCCAAAATTATTTTTTGGGCTAGATGCAGCTAAAAATTATTATTAATTTCAAAGCTGGTGGAGCTTGGTATAGATGGCCTAATACAATAAGTACCACACAATGCTACTATGCCCAAAATTATTTTACGTGCTAGATGCAGTTTTAAATTATTATTAATTTCAAAGCTGGTGGAGCTTGGTATAGATGGCCTAATACAATAAGTACCACACTATGCTACTATGCCCAAAATTATTTTCCGGGCTAGATGCAGTTTTAAATTATTATTAATTTCAAAGCTGGTGGAGCTTGGTATAGATGGACTAATACATAAAGTACCACACACTGCTACTATGCCCAAAATTATTTACCGGGCTACATGCAGCTAAAAATTATTATTAACTTCAAAGCTGGTGGAGCTTGTTTTAGATGGCCTAATACAATGAGTACCTCACACTGCTACTATGCCCAAAATTATCTTCCAGGCTAGATGCAGTTAAAAATTATTATTAATTTCAAAGCTGGTGGAGCTTGGTATAGATGACCTAATACAATGAGTACCACACACTGCTACTATGCCCAAAATTATTTTCCTGGCTAGACGCAGCTAAAAATTATTATTAATTTCAAAGCTGATGGAGCTTGGTATAGGTAGCCTAATTCAATAAGTACCACACACTGCTACTAGGCCCAAAATTAATTTCCGGGCTAGATGCAGCTAAAAATTATTATTAATTTCAAAGCTGGTGGAGCTTAGTATAGATGGCCTAATACAATGAGAAGCAAACACACGGCTACAGGCCCAAAATTATTTTCCGGTCTAGATGCAACAAAAATTATTATTAATTTCAAAGCTGGTGGAGCTTGGTATAGACGGCCTAATACAATGAGTACCACACACTGCTACTATGCCCAAAATTAATTTCCGGGCTAGATGCAGCTAAAAATTATTATTAGTTTCAAAGCTGGTGGAGCTTGGTATAGATGACCTAATACAATGAGTACAACACACTGCTACTATGCCCAAAATTATTTTCCTGGCTAGATGAGTTAAAAATTATTATTAACTTCAAAGCTGGTGGAGCTTGGTATAGATGGCCTAATACAATGAGTACCACACACTGATACAGGCCCAAAATTATTTTCCGGGCTAGATGCAGCTAAAAATTATTATTAATTTCAAAGCTGGTGGAGCTTGGTATACATGGCTTAATACAATAAGAACCACACACTGCTACTAGGCCCAAAATTATTTTCCGGGCTAGATGCAGCTAAAAATTATTCTTTATTTCAAAGCTGGTGGAGCTTGATATAGATGGCCTAATACAATGAGTACCACACACTGCTACAGGCCCAAAATTATTTTCCGGGCTAGATGCAGCTTAAAAATATTATTAATTTCAAAGCTGGTGGAGCTTGGTATAGATGGCCTAATACAATGAGTGCAACAAACTGCTACTATGCCCAAAATTAATTTCTGGGCTAGATGCAGCTAAAAATTATTATTAATTTCAAAGCTGGTGGAGCTTGGTATAGATGGCCTATTACATTAAGTACCGCACACTGCTGCTATGCCCAAAATTATTTTCCGGGCTAGATGCAGCTAAAAATTATTATTAGCTTCAAAGCTGGTGGAGCTTGGTAGAGATGGCCTAATACAATGAGTACCACACACTGCTACAGGCCCAAAATTATTTTCTGGGCTAGATGCAGCTAAAAATTATTATTAATTTCAAAGCTGGTGGAACTTGGTATAGATGGCCTAATACAAAGAGAACCACACACTGCCACTATGCCCAAAATTATTTTCCAGGCTAGATGCTGTTAAAAATTATTATTAATTTCAAAGCTGGTGGAGCTTGGTATAGATGACCTAATACAATGAGTACCACACACTGCTACTATGCCCAAAATTATTTTCCTGGCTAGACGCAGCTAAAAATTATTATTAATTTCAAAGCTGGTGGAGCTTGGTATAGATGGCTTAATTCAATAAGTACCACACACTGCTACTAGGCCCAAAATTAATTTCCGGGCTAGATGCAGCTAAAAATTATTTTTAATTTAAAAGCTGGTGGAGCTTGGTATATATAGCCTAATACAATGAGTACCACACACTGCTGCTATGCCCAAAACTATTTTCCGGGCTAGATGCAGCTAAAAATTATTATTAACTTCAAAGCTGGTGGAGCTTGGTTTAGATGGCCTAATACAATGAGTACCACACACTGCTACAGGCCCAAAATTATTTTCTGGGCTAGATGCAGCTAAAAATTATTATTAATTTCAAAGCTGGTGGAGCTTGGTATAGATGGCCTAATACAATAAGTACCAGACAATGCTACTATGCCCAAAATTATTTTACGTGCTAGATGCAGTTTTAAATTATTATTAATTTCAAAGCTGGTGGAGCTTCGTACAGATGGCCTAATACAATAAGTACCACACAATGCTACTATGCCCAAAATTATTTTCCGGGCTAGATGCAGTTTTAAATTATTATTAATTTCAAAGCTGGTGGAGCTTGGTATAGATGGACTAATACATAAAGTACCACACACTGCTACTATGCCCAAAATTATTTACCGGGCTACATGCAGCTAAAAATTATTATTAACTTCACAGCTGGTGGAGCTTGTTTTAGATGGCCTAATACAATGAGTACCACACACTGCTACAGGCCCAAAATTAATTTCTGGGCTAGATGCAGCTAAAAATTATTATTAATTTCAAAGCTGGTGGAGCTTGGTATAGATGGCCTAATACAATGAGTACCTCACACTGCTACTATGCCCAAAATTATCTTCCAGGCTAGATGCAGTTAAAAATTATTATTAATTTCAAAGCTGGTGGAGCTTGGTATAGGTAGCCTAATTCAATAAGTACCACACACTGCTACTAGGCCCAAAATTAATTTCCGGGCTAGATGCAGCTAAAAATTATTATTAATTTCAAAGCTGGTGGAGCTTAGTATAGATGGCCTAATAAAATGAGAAGCAAACACACGGCTACAGGCCCAAAATTATTTTCCGGGCTAGATGCAACAAAAATTATTATTAATTTCAAAGCTGGTGGAGCTTGGTATAGACGGCCTAATACAATGAGTACCACACACTGCTACTATGCCCAAAATTAATTTCCGGGCTAGATGCAGCTAAAAATTATTATTAGTTTCAAAGCTGGTGGAGCTTGGTATAGATGACCTAATACAATGAGTACAACACACTGCTACTATGCCCAAAATTATTTTCCGGGCTAGATGAGTTAAAAATTATTATTAACTTCAAAGCTGGTGGAGCTTGGTATAGATGGCCTAATACAATGAGTACCACACACTGATACAGGCCTAAAATTATTTTCCGGGCTAGATGCAGCTAAAAATTATTATTAATTTCAAAGCTGGTGGAGCTTGGTATACATGGCTTAATACAATAAGAACCACACACTGCTAATAGGCCCAAAATTATTTTCCGGGCTAGATGCAGCTAAAAATTATTCTTTATTTCAAAGCTGGTGGAGCTTAGTATAGATGGCCTAATACAATGAGTACCACACACTGCTACAGGCCCAAAATTATTTTCCGGGCTAGATGCAGCTTAAAAATATTATTAATTTCAAAGCTGGTGGAGCTTGGTATAGATGGCCTAATACAATGAGTACCACACACTGCTACAGGCCCAAAATTATTTTCTGGGCTAGATGCAGCTAAAAATTATTATTAATTTCAAAGCTGGTGGAGCTTGGTATAGATGGCCTCATACAATAAGTACCACACAATGCTACTATGCCCAAAATTATTTTACGTGCTAGATGCAGTTTTAAATTATTATTAATTTCAAAGCTGGTGGAGCTTGGTATAGATGGCCTAATACAATAAGTACCACACTATGCTACTATGCCCAAAATTATTTTCCGGGCTAGATGCAGTTTTAAATTATTATTAATTTCAAAGCTGGTGGAGCTTGGTATAGATGGACTAATACATAAAGTACCACACACTGCTACTATGCCCAAAATTATTTACCGGGCTACATGCAGCTAAAAATTATTATTAACTTCAAAGCTGGTGGAGCTTGTTTTAGATGGCCTAATACAATGAGTACCTCACACTGCTACTATGCCCAAAATTATCTTCCAGGCTAGATGCAGTTAAAAATTATTATTAATTTCAAAGCTGGTGGAGCTTGGTATAGATGACCTAATACAATGAGTACTACACACTGCTACTATGCCCAAAATTATTTTCCTGGCTAGACGCAGCTAAAAATTATTATTAATTTCAAAGCTGATGGAGCTTGGTATAGGTAGCCTAATTCAATAAGTACCACACACTGCTACTAGGCCCAAAATTAATTTCCGGGCTAGATGCAGCTAAAAATTATTATTAATTTCAAAGCTGGTGGAGCTTAGTATAGATGGCCTAATACAATGAGAAGCAAACACACGGCTACAGGCCCAAAATTATTTTCCGGGCTAGATGCAACAAAAATTATTATTAATTTCAAAGCTGGTGGAGCTTGGTATAGACAGCCTAATACAATGAGTACCACACACTGCTACTATGCCCAAAATTAATTTCCGGGCTAGATGCAGCTAAAAATTATTATTAGTTTCAAAGCTGGTGGAGCTTGGTATAGATGACCTAATACAATGAGTACAACACACTGCTACTATGCCCAAAATTATTTTCCGGGCTAGATGAGTTAAAAATTATTATTAACTTCAAAGCTGGTGGAGCTTGGTATAGATGGCCTAATACAATGAGTACCACACACTGCTACTAGGCCCAAAATTAATTTCCGGGCTAGATGCAGCTAAAAATTATTTTTAATTTAAAAGCTGGTGGAGCTTGGTATATATAGCCTAATACAATGAGTACCACACACTGCTGCTATGCCCAAAACTATTTTCCGGGCTAGATGCAGCTAAAAATTATTATTAACTTCAAAGCTGGTGGAGCTTGGTATAGATGGCCTAATACAATGAGTACCACACACTGCTACAGGCCCAAAATTATTTTCTGGGCTAGATGCAGCTAAAAATTATTATTAATTTCAAAGCTGGTGGAGCTTGGTATAGATGGCCTAATACAATAAGTACCACACAATGCTACTATGCCCAAAATTATTTTACGTGCTAGATGCAGTTTTAAATTATTATTAATTTCAAAGCTGGTGGACTTGGTATAGATGGCCTTATACAATAAGTACCACACAATGCTACTATGCCCAAAATTATTTTCCGGGCTAGATGCAGTTTTAAATTATTATTAATTTCAAAGCTGGTGGAGCTTGGTATAGATGGACTAATACATAAAGTACCACACACTGCTACTATGCCCAAAATTATTTACCGGGCTACATGCAGCTAAAAATTATTATTAACTTCAAAGCTGGTGGAGCTTGTTTTAGATGGCCTAATACAATGAGTACCTCACACTGCTACTATGCCCAAAATTATCTTCCAGGCTAGATGCAGTTAAAAATTATTAATTTCAAAGCTGGTGGAGCTTGGTATAGATGACCTAATACAATGAGTACCACACACTGCTACTATGCCCAAAATTATTTTCCTGGCTAGACGCAGCTAAAAATTATTATTAATTTCAAAGCTGATGGAGCTTGGTATAGGTAGCCTAATTCAATAAGTACCACACACTGCTACTAGGCCCAAAATTAATTTCCGGGCTAGATGCAGCTAAAAATTATTATTAATTTCAAAGCTGGTGGAGCTTAGTATAGATGGCCTAATACAATGAGAAGCAAACACACGGCTACAGGCCCAAAATTATTTTCCGGTCTAGATGCAACAAAAATTATTATTAATTTCAAAGCTGGTGGAGCTTGGTATAGACGGCCTAATACAATGAGTACCACACACTGCTACTATGCCCAAAATTAATTTCCGGGCTAGATGCAGCTAAAAATTATTATTAGTTTCAAAGCTGGTAGAGCTTGGTATAGATGACCTAATACAATGAGTACAACACACTGCTACTATGCCCAAAATTATTTTCCTGGCTAGATGAGTTAAAAATTATTATTAACTTCAAAGTTGGTGGAGCTTGGTATAGATGGCCTAATACAATGAGTACCACACACTGATACAGGCCCAAAATTATTTTCCGGGCTAGATGCAGCTAAAAATTATTATTAATTCCAAAGCTGGTGGAGCTTGGTATACATGGCTTAATACAATAAGAACCACACACTGCTACTAGGCCCAAAATTATTTTCCGGGCTAGATGCAGCTAAAAATTATTCTTTATTTCAAAGCTGGTGGAGCTTGATATAGATGGCCTAATACAATGAGTACCACACACTGCTACAGGCCCAAAATTATTTTCCGGGCTAGATGCAGCTTAAAAATATTATTAATTTCAAAGCTGGTGGAGCTTGGTATAGATGGCCTAATACAATGAGTGCCACACACTGCTACTATGCCCAAAATTAATTTCTGGGCTAGATGCAGCTAAAAATTATTATTAATTTCAAAGCTGGTGGAGCTTGGTATAGATGGCCTATTACATTAAGTACCGCACACTGCTGCTATGCCCAAAATTATTTTCCGGGCTAGATGCAGCTAAAAATTATTATTAGCTTCAAAGCTGGTGGAGCTTGGTAGAGATGGCCTAATACAATGAGTACCACACACTGCTACAGGCCCAAAATTATTTTCTGGGCTAGATGCAGCTAAAAATTATTATTAATTTCAAAGCTGGTGGAACTTGGTATAGATGGCCTAATACAAAGAGAACCACACACTGCCACTATGCCCAAAATTATTTTCCAGGCTAGATGCTGTTAAAAATTATTATTAATTTCAAAGCTGGTGGAGCTTGGTATAGATGACCTAATACAATGAGTACCACACACTGCTACTATGCCCAAAATTATTTTCCTGGCTAGACGCAGCTAAAAATTATTATTAATTTCAAAGCTGGTGGAGCTTGGTATAGATGGCTTAATTCAATAAGTACCACACACTGCTACTAGGCCCAAAATTAATTTCCGGGCTAGATGCAGCTAAAAATTATTTTTAATTTAAAAGCTGGTGGAGCTTGGTATATATAGCCTAATACAATGAGTACCACACACTGCTGCTATGCCCAAAACTATTTTCCGGGCTAGATGCAGCTAAAAATTATTATTAACTTCAAAGCTGGTGGAGCTTGGTTTAGATGGCCTAATACAATGAGTACCACACACTGCTACAGGCCCAAAATTATTTTCTGGGCTAGATGCAGCTAAAAATTATTATTAATTTCAAAGCTGGTGGAGCTTGGTATAGATGGCCTAATACAATAAGTACCAGACAATGCTACTATGCCCAAAATTATTTTACGTGCTAGATGCAGTTTTAAATTATTATTAATTTCAAAGCTGGTGGAGCTTGGTACAGATGGCCTAATACAATAAGTACCACACAATGCTACTATGCCCAAAATTATTTTCCGGGCTAGATGCAGTTTTAAATTATTATTAATTTCAAAGCTGGTGGAGCTTGGTATAGATGGACTAATACATAAAGTACCACACACTGCTACTATGCCCAAAATTATTTACCGGGCTAGATGAGTTAAAAATTATTATTAACTTCAAAGCTGGTGGAGCTTGGTATAGATGGCCTAATACAATGAGTACCACACACTGCTACTAGGCCCAAAATTAATTTCCGGGCTAGATGCAGCTAAAAATTATTTTTAATTTAAAAGCTGGTGGAGCTTGGTATATATAGCCTAATACAATGAGTACCACACACTGCTGCTATGCCCAAAACTATTTTCCGGGCTAGATGCAGCTAAAAATTATTATTAACTTCAAAGCTGGTGGAGCTTGGTATAGATGGCCTAATACAATGAGTACCACACACTGCTACAGGCCCAAAATTATTTTCTGGGCTAGATGCAGCTAAAAATTATTATTAATTTCAAAGCTGGTGGAGCTTGGTATAGATGGCCTAATACAATAAGTACCACACAATGCTACTATGCCCAAAATTATTTTACGTGCTAGATGCAGTTTTAAATTATTATTAATTTCAAAGCTGGTGGACTTGGTATAGATGGCCTAATACAATAAGTACCACACAATGCTACTATGCCCAAAATTATTTTCCGGGCTAGATGCAGTTTTAAATTATTATTAATTTCAAAGCTGGTGGAGCTTGGTATAGATGGACTAATACATAAAGTACCACACACTGCTACTATGCCCAAAATTATTTACCGGGCTACATGCAGCTAAAAATTATTATTAACTTCAAAGCTGGTGGAGCTTGTTTTAGATGGCCTAATACAATGAGTACCTCACACTGCTACTATGCCCAAAATTATCTTCCAGGCTAGATGCAGTTAAAAATTATTATTAATTTCAAAGCTGGTGGAGCTTGGTATAGATGACCTAATACAATGAGTACCACACACTGCTACTATGCCCAAAATTATTTTCCTGGCTAGACGCAGCTAAAAATTATTATTAATTTCAAAGCTGATGGAGCTTGGTATAGGTAGCCTAATTCAATAAGTACCACACACTGCTACTAGGCCCAAAATTAATTTCCGGGCTAGATGCAGCTAAAAATTATTATTAATTTCAAAGCTGGTGGAGCTTAGTATAGATGGCCTAATACAATGAGAAGCAAACACACGGCTACAGGCCCAAAATTATTTTCCGGTCTAGATGCAACAAAAATTATTATTAATTTCAAAGCTGGTGGAGCTTGGTATAGACGGCCTAATACAATGAGTACCACACACTGCTACTATGCCCAAAATTAATTTCCGGGCTAGATGCAGCTAAAAATTATTATTAGTTTCAAAGCTGGTGGAGCTTGGTATAGATGACCTAATACAATGAGTACAACACACTGCTACTATGCCCAAAATTATTTTCCTGGCTAGATGAGTTAAAAATTATTATTAACTTCAAAGCTGGTGGAGCTTGGTATAGATGGCCTAATACAATGAGTACCACACACTGATACAGGCCCAAAATTATTTTCCGGGCTAGATGCAGCTAAAAATTATTATTAATTTCAAAGCTGGTGGAGCTTGGTATACATGGCTTAATACAATAAGAACCACACACTGCTACTAGGCCCAAAATTATTTTCCGGGCTAGATGCAGCTAAAAATTATTCTTTATTTCAAAGCTGGTGGAGCTTGATATAGATGGCCTAATACAATGAGTACCACACACTGCTACAGGCCCAAAATTATTTTCCGGGCTAGATGCAGCTTAAAAATATTATTAATTTCAAAGCTGGTGGAGCTTGGTATAGATGGCCTAATACAATGAGTGCCACACACTGCTACTATGCCCAAAATTAATTTCTGGGCTAGATGCAGCTAAAAATTATTATTAATTTCAAAGCTGGTGGAGCTTGGTATAGATGGCCTATTACATTAAGTACCGCACACTGCTGCTATGCCCAAAATTATTTTCCGGGCTAGATGCAGCTAAAAATTATTATTAGCTTCAAAGCTGGTGGAGCTTGGTAGAGATGGCCTAATACAATGAGTACCACACACTGCTACAGGCCCAAAATTATTTTCTGGGCTAGATGCAGCTAAAAATTATTATTAATTTCAAAGCTGGTGGAACTTGGTATAGATGGCCTAATACAAAGAGAACCACACACTGCCACTATGCCCAAAATTATTTTCCAGGCTAGATGCTGTTAAAAATTATTATTAATTTCAAAGCTGGTGGAGCTTGGTATAGATGACCTAATACAATGAGTACCACACACTGCTACTATGCCCAAAATTATTTTCCTGGCTAGACGCAGCTAAAAATTATTATTAATTTCAAAGCTGGTGGAGCTTGGTATAGATGGCTTAATTCAATAAGTACCACACACTGCTACTAGGCCCAAAATTAATTTCCGGGCTAGATGCAGCTAAAAATTATTTTTAATTTAAAAGCTGGTGGAGCTTGGTATATATAGCCTAATACAATGAGTACCACACACTGCTGCTATGCCCAAAACTATTTTCCGGGCTAGATGCAGCTAAAAATTCTTATTAACTTCAAAGCTGGTGGAGCTTGGTTTAGATGGCCTAATACAATGAGTACCACACACTGCTACAGGCCCAAAATTATTTTCTGGGCTAGATGCAGCTAAAAATTATTATTAATTTCAAAGCTGGTGGAGCTTGGTATAGATGGCCTAATACAATAAGTACCAGACAATGCTACTATGCCCAAAATTATTTTACGTGCTAGATGCAGTTTTAAATTATTATTAATTTCAAAGCTGGTGGAGCTTGGTACAGATGGCCTAATACAATAAGTACCACACAATGCTACTATGCCCAAAATTATTTTCCGGGCTAGATGCAGTTTTAAATTATTATTAATTTCAAAGCTGGTGGAGCTTGGTATAGATGGACTAATACATAAAGTACCACACACTGCTACTATGCCCAAAATTATTTACCGGGCTACATGCAGCTAAAAATTATTATTAACTTTAAAGCTGGTGGAGCTTGTTTTAGATGGCCTAATACAATGAGTACCACACACTGCTACAGGCCCAAAATTAATTTCTGGGCTAGATGCAGCTAAAAATTATTATTAATTTCAAAGCTGGTGGAGCTTGGTATAGATGGCCTAATACAATGAGTACCTCACACTGCTACTATGCCCAAAATTATCTTCCAGGCTAGATGCAGTTAAAAATTATTATTAATTTCAAAGCTGGTGGAGCTTGGTATAGGTAGCCTAATTCAATAAGTACCACACACTGCTACTAGGCCCAAAATTAATTTCCGGGCTAGATGCAGCTAAAAATTATTATTAATTTCAAAGCTGGTGGAGCTTAGTATAGATGGCCTAATAAAATGAGAAGCAAACACACGGCTACAGGCCCAAAATTATTTTCCGGGCTAGATGCAACAAAAATTATTATTAATTTCAAAGCTGGTGGAGCTTGGTATAGACGGCCTAATACAATGAGTACCACACACTGCTACTATGCCCAAAATTAATTTCCGGGCTAGATGCAGCTAAAAATTATTATTAGTTTCAAAGCTGGTGGAGCTTGGTATAGATGACCTAATACAATGAGTACAACACACTGCTACTATGCCCAAAATTATTTTCCGGGCTAGATGAGTTAAAAATTATTATTAACTTCAAAGCTGGTGGAGCTTGGTATAGATGGCCTAATACAATGAGTACCACACACTGATACAGGCCTAAAATTATTTTCCGGGCTAGATGCAGCTAAAAATTATTATTAATTTCAAAGCTGGTGGAGCTTGGTATACATGGCTTAATACAATAAGAACCACACACTGCTACTAGGCCCAAAATTATTTTCCGGGCTAGATGCAGCTAAAAATTATTCTTTATTTCAAAGCTGGTGGAGCTTAGTATAGATGGCCTAATACAATGAGTACCACACACTGCTACAGGCCCAAAATTATTTTCCGGGCTAGATGCAGCTTAAAAATATTATTAATTTCAAAGCTGGTGGAGCTTGGTATAGATGGCCTAATACAATGAGTACCACACACTGCTACAGGCCCAAAATTATTTTCTGGGCTAGATGCAGCTAAAAATTATTATTAATTTCAAAGCTGGTGGAGCTTGGTATAGATGGCCTAATACAATAAGTACCACACAATGCTACTATGCCCAAAATTATTTTACGTGCTAGATGCAGTTTTAAATTATTATTAATTTCAAAGCTGGTGGAGCTTGGTATAGATGGCCTAATACAATAAGTACCACACTATGCTACTATGCCCAAAATTATTTTCCGGGCTAGATGCAGTTTTAAATTATTATTAATTTCAAAGCTGGTGGAGCTTGGTATAGATGGACTAATACATAAAGTACCAAACACTGCTACTATGCCCAAAATTATTTACCGGGCTACATGCAGCTAAAAATTATTATTAACTTCAAAGCTGGTGGAGCTTGTTTTAGATGGCCTAATACAATGAGTACCTCACACTGCTACTATGCCCAAAATTATCTTCCAGGCTAGATGCAGTTAAAAATTATTATTAATTTCAAAGCTGGTGGAGCTTGGTATAGATGACCTAATACAATGAATACTACACACTGCTACTATGCCCAAAATTATTTTCCTGGCTAGACGCAGCTAAAAATTATTATTAATTTCAAAGCTGATGGAGCTTGGTATAGGTAGCCTAATTCAATAAGTACCACACACTGCTACTAGGCCCAAAATTAATTTCCGGGCTAGATGCAGCTAAAAATTATTATTAATTTCAAAGCTGGTGGAGCTTAGTATAGATGGCCTAATACAATGAGAAGCAAACACACGGCTACAGGCCCAAAATTATTTTCCGGGCTAGATGCAACAAAAATTATTATTAATTTCAAAGCTGGTGGAGCTTGGTATAGACGGCCTAATACAATGAGTACCACACACTGCTACTATGCCCAAAATTAATTTCCGGGCTAGATGCAGCTAAAAATTATTATTAGTTTCAAAGCTGGTGGAGCTTGGTATAGATGACCTAATACAATGAGTACAACACACTGCTACTATGCCCAAAATTATTTTCCGGGCTAGATGAGTTAAAAATTATTATTAACTTCAAAGCTGGTGGAGCTTGGTATAGATGGCCTAATACAATGAGTACCACACACTGCTACTAGGCCCAAAATTAATTTCCGGGCTAGATGCAGCTAAAAATTATTTTTAATTTAAAAGCTGGTGGAGCTTGGTATATATAGCCTAATACAATGAGTACCACACACTGCTGCTATGCCCAAAACTATTTTCCGGGCTAGATGCAGCTAAAAATTATTATTAACTTCAAAGCTGGTGGAGCTTGGTATAGATGGCCTAATACAATGAGTACCACACACTGCTACAGGCCCAAAATTATTTTCTGGGCTAGATGCAGCTAAAAATTATTATTAATTTCAAAGCTGGTGGAGCTTGGTATAGATGGCCTAATACAATAAGTACCACACAATGCTACTATGCCCAAAATTATTTTACGTGCTAGATGCAGTTTTAAATTATTATTAATTTCAAAGCTGGTGGACTTGGTATAGATGGCCTAATACAATAAGTACCACACAATGCTACTATGCCGAAAATTATTTTCCGGGCTAGATGCAGTTTTAAATTATTATTAATTTCAAAGCTGGTGGAGCTTGGTATAGATGGACTAATACATAAAGTACCACACACTGCTACTATGCCCAAAATTATTTACCGGGCTACATGCAGCTAAAAATTATTATTAACTTCAAAGCTGGTGGAGCTTGTTTTAGATGGCCTAATACAATGAGTACCTCACACTGCTACTATGCCCAAAATTATCTTCCAGGCTAGATGCAGTTAAAAATTATTATTAATTTCAAAGCTGGTGGAGCTTGGTATAGATGACCTAATACAATGAGTACTACACACTGCTACTATGCCCAAAATTATTTTCCTGGCTAGACGCAGCTAAAAATTATTATTAATTTCAAAGCTGATGGAGCTTGGTATAGGTAGCCTAATTCAATAAGTACCACACACTGCTACTAGGCCCAAAATTAATTTCCGGGCTAGATGCAGCTAAAAATTATTATTAATTTCAAAGCTGGTGGAGCTTAGTATAGATGGCCTAATACAATGAGAAGCAAACACACGGCTACAGGCCCAAAATTATTTTCCGGGCTAGATGCAACAAAAATTATTATTAATTTCAAAGCTGGTGGAGCTTGGTATAGACGGCCTAATACAATGAGTACCACACACTGCTACTATGCCCAAAATTAATTTCCGGGCTAGATGCAGCTAAAAATTATTATTAGTTTCAAAGCTGGTGGAGCTTGGTATAGATGACCTAATACAATGAGTACAACACACTGCTACTATGCCCAAAATTATTTTCCGGGCTAGATGAGTTAAAAATTATTATTAACTTCAAAGCTGGTGGAGCTTGGTATAGATGGCCTAATACAATGAGTACCACACACTGCTACTAGGCCCAAAATTAATTTCCGGGCTAGATGCAGCTAAAAATTATTTTTAATTTAAAAGCTGGTGGAGCTTGGTATATATAGCCTAATACAATGAGTACCACACACTGCTGCTATGCCCAAAACTATTTTCCGGGCTAGATGCAGCTAAAAATTATCCTTTATTTCAAAGCTGGTGGAGCTTAGTATAGATGGCCTAATACAATGAGTACCACACACTGCTAAAGGCCCAAAATTATTTTCCGGGCTAGATGCAGCTTAAAAATATTATTAATTTCAAAGCTGGTGGAGCTTGGTATAGATGACCTCATACAATGAGTGAAACACACTGCTACTATGCCCAAAATTAATTTCCGGGCTAGATGCAGCTAAAAATTATTATTAATTTCAAAGCTGGTGGAGCTTGGTATAGATGGCCTAATACAATGAGTACCACACACTGCTACAGGCCCAAAATTAATTTCTGGGCTAGATGCAGCTAAAAATTATTATTAATTTCAAAGCTGGTGGAGCTTGGTATAGATGGCCTAATACAATGAGTACCACACACTGCTACTATGCCCAAAATTATTTTACAGGCTAGATGCAGTTAAAAATTATTATTAATTTCAAAGCTGATGGAGCTTGGTATAGGTAGCCTAATTCAATAAGTAAAACACACTGCTACTAGGCCCAAAATTAATTTCCGGGCTAGATGCAGCTAAAAATTATTATTAATTTCAAATCTGGTGGAGCTTAGTATAGATGGCCTAATACAATGAGAAGCAAACACACTGCTACAGGCCCAAAATTATTTTCCGGGCTAGATGCAACAAAAATTATTATTAATTTCAAAGCTGGTGGAGCTTGGTATAGATGGCCTAATACAATGAGTACCACACACTGCTACAGGCCCAAAATTATTTTCCGGGCTAGATGCAGCTAAAAATTATTATTAATTTCAAAGATGGTGGAGCTTGGTATACATGGTCTAATACAATAAGAACCACACACTGCTACTAGGCCCAAAATTATTTTCCGGGCTAGATGTAGCTAAAAATTATTCTTTATTTCAAAGCTGGTGGAGCTTAGTATAGATGGCCTAATACAATGAGTACCACACACTGCTACTGGCCCAAAATTATTTTCCGGGCTAGATGCAGCTTAAAATTATTATTAATTTCAAAGCTGGTGGAGCTTGGTATAGATGGCCTAATACAATGAGTGCCACACACAGCTACTATGCCCAAAATTAATTTCCGGGCTAGATGCAGCTAAAAATTATTATTAATTTCAAAGCTGGTGGAGCTTGGTATAGATGGCCTATTACATTAAGTACCGCACACTGCTACTATGCCCAAAATTATTTTTCGGGCTATATGCAGCTAAAAATTATTATTAGCTTCAAAGCTGGTGGAGCTTGGTAGAGATGGCCTAATACAATGAGTACCACACACTGCTACAGGCCCAAAATTATTTTCTAGGCTAGATGCAGCTAAAAATTATTATTAATTTCAAAGCTGGTGGAGCTTGGTATAGATGGCCTAATACAATAAGAACCACACACTGCTACTAGGCCCAAAATTATTTTCCGGGCTAGATGCAGCTAAAAATTATTATTAATTTCAAAGCTGGTGGAGCTTGGTATAGATGACCTAATAAAATGAGTACCACACACTGCTACTATGCCCAAAATTATTTTCCTGGCTAGACGCAGCTAAAAATTATTATTAATTTCAAAGCTGGTGGAGCTTGGTATGGCTGGCTTAATACAATGAGTACCACACACTGCTACTATGCCCAAAATTATTTTCCGGGCTAGATGCAGCTAGAAATTATTATTAATTTAACAGCTGGTGGAGCTTGGTATTGATGGCCTAATGCAATGAGCACCACACAGTGCTACTATGCCCAAAATTATTTTTCGGGCTAGATGCAGCTACGAATTATTATTAATTTCAAAATTTCAAAGCTGGTGGAGCTTGGTATAGATGGCCTAATACAATGAGTACCATACACTGCTACTATGCCCAATATTATTTTCTGGGCTAGATGCAGCTAAAAATTATTATTAATTTCAAAGCTGGTGGAGCTTAGTATAGATGGCCTAATAAAATGAGTACCACACACTGCTACAGGCCAAAATTATTTTCCGGGCTAGATGCAGCTTAAAATTATTATTAATTTCAAAGCTGGTGGAGCTTGGTATAGATGGCCTAATACAATGAGTGCCATATACTGCTACTATGCCCAAAATTAATTTCCGGGCTAGATGCAGCTAAAAATTATTATTAATTTCAAAGCTGGTGGAGCTTGGTATAGATGGCCTATTACATTAAGTACCGCACACTGCTACTATGCCCAAAATTATTTTCCGGGCTAGATGCAGCTAAAAATTATTATTAGCTTCAAAGCTGGTGGAGCTTGGTAGAGATGGCCTAATACAATGAGTACCACACACTGCTACAGGCCCAAAATTATTTTCTAGGCTAGATGCAGCTAAATATTATTATTAATTTCAAAGCTGGTGGAGCTTGGTATAGATGGCCTAATAAAAAGACAATCACACACTGCCACTATGCCCAAAATTATTTTCCGGGCTAGATGCAGTTAAAAATTATTATTAATTTCAAAGCTGGTGGAGCTTGGTATAGATGACCTAATACAATGAGTACCACACACTGCTACTAAGCCCAAAATTATTTTCCGGGCAAGATGCAGCTAAAAATTATTATTAAAGTCAAAGCTGGTGGAGCTTGGTATAGATGGCCTAATTCAATAAGTACCACACACTGCTACTAGGCCCAAAATTAATTTCCGGGCTAGATGCAGTTAAAAATTATTATTAACTTCAAAGCTGGTTGAGCTTGGTATAGATGGCCTAATACAATGAGTACCACACACTGCTACAGGCCCAAAATTATTTTCCGGGCTAGATGCAGCTAAAAATTATTATTAATTTCAAAGCTGGTGGAGCTTGGTATGGCTGGCTTAATACAATGAGTACCACACACTGCTACTATGCCCAAAATTATTTTCCGGGCTAGATGCAGCTAGAAATTATTATTAATTTAACAGCTGGTGGAGCTTGGTATTGATGGCCTAATGCAATGAGCACCACACAGTGCTACTATGCCCAAAATTATTTTTCGGGCTAGATGCAGCTACGAATTATTATTAATTTCAAAATTTCAAACCTGGTGGAGCTTGGTATAGATGGCCTAATACAATGAGTACCATACACTGCTACTATGCCCAATATTATTTTCCGGGCTAGATGCAGCTAAAAATTATTATTAATTTCAAAGCTGGTGGAGCTTAGTATAGATGGCCTAATAAAATGAGTACCACACACTGCTACAGGCCCAAAATTATTTTCTAGGCTAGATGCAGCTAAAAATTATTATTAATTTCAAAGCTGGTGGAGCTTGGTATAGATGGCCTAATAAAAAGACAATCACACACTGCCACTATGCCCAAAATTATTTTCCGGGCTAGATGCAGTTAAAAATTATTATTAATTTCAAAGCTGGTGGAGCTTGGTATAGATGACCTAATACAATGAGTACCACACACTGCTACTAAGCCCAAAATCATTTTCCGGGCAAGATGCAGCTAAAAATTATTATTAAAGTCAAAGCTGGTGGAGCTTGGTATAGATGGCCTAATTCAATAAGTACCACACACTGCTACTAGGCCCAAAATTAATTTCCGGGCTAGATGCAGTTAAAAATTATTATTAACTTCAAAACTGGTTGAGCTTGGTATAGATGGCCTAATACAATGAGTACCACACACTGCTACAGGCCCAAAATTATTTTCCGGGCTAGATGCAGCTAAAAATTATTATTAATTTCAAAGCTGGTGGAGCTTGGTATGGCTGGCTTAATACAATGAGTACCACACACTGCTACTATGCCCAAAATTATTTTCCGGGCTAGATGCAGCTAGAAATTATTATTAATTTAACAGCTGGTGGAGCTTCGTATTGATGGCCTAATGCAATGAGCACCACACAGTGCTACTATGCCCAAAATTATTTTTCGGGCTAGATGCAGCTACGAATTATTATTAATTTCAAAATTTCAAAGCTGGTGGAGCTTGGTATAGATGGCCTAATACAATGAGTACCATACACTGCTACTATGCCCAAAATTATTTTCCGGGCTAGATGCAGCTAAAAATTATTATTAATTTCAAAGCTGGTGGAGCTTAGTATAGATGGCCTAATAAAATGAGTACCACACACTGCTACAGGCCCAAAATTATTTTCCAGGCTAGATGCAGCTACAAATTATTATTAATTTCAAAGCTGGTGGAGCTTGATATAGGTGGCCTAATTCAATGAGTACCACACACTGCTACTATGCCCAAAATTATTTTCCGGGCTAGATGCAGCTAAAAATTATTATTAATTTCAAAGCTGGTGGAGCTTAGTACAGATGGACTAATAAAATGAGCACCACACACTGCTACAGGCCCAAAATTATTTTCCAGGCTAGATGCAGCTGAAAATTATTATTAATTTCAAAGCTGGTGGAGCTTGGTATAGATGGAATAATACAATGGGTACCACACACTGCTACTATGCCCAAAATTATTTTCCGGGCTAGATGCAGCTAAAAATTATTATTAATTTCAAAGCTGGTGGAGCTTGGTATAGATGGCCTAATACAATGAGCACCAAACACTGCTACTATGCCCAAAATTATTTTCCGGGCTAGATGCAGCTAAAAATTATTATTAATTTCAAAGCTGGTGGAGCTTGGTATAGATGACCTAATACAATGAGCACCACACACTGCTACTATGCCCAAAATTAATTTCCGGGCTAGATGCAGCTAAAAATTATTATTAATTTCAAAGCTGGTGGAGCTTGGTATAGATGACCTAATACAATGAGTACCACACACTGCTACTAAGCCCAAAATTATTTTCCGGGCAAGATGCAGCTAAAAATTATTATTAACGTCAAAGCTGGTGGAGCTTGGTATAGATGGCCTAATTCAATAAGTACCACACACTGCTATGAGGCCCAAAATTAATTTCCGGGCTAGATGCAGTTAAAAATTATTATTAACTTCAAAGCTGGTGGAGCTTGGTATAGATGGCCTAAAACAATGAGTACCACACACTGCTACAGGCCCAAAATTATTTTACGGGCTAGATGCAGCTAAAAATTATTATTAATTTAATAGCTGGTGGAGCTTGGTATAGATGGCCTAATACAATGAGTACCACACACTGCTACTATACCCAAAATTATTTTCCGGGCTAGATGCAGCTACGAATTATTATTAATTTCAAAGCTGGTGGAGCTTGGTATAGATGGCCTAATAGAATGAGTACCACACACTGCTACTATGCCCAAAATTATTTTCTGGGCTAGATGCAGCTTAAAATTATTATTAATTTCAAAGCTGGTGGAGCTTAGTATAGGTGGCCTAATAAAATGAGCACCACACACTGCTACAGGCCCAAAATTATTTTCCGGGCTAGATGCAGCTAAAAATTATTATTAATTTCAAAGCTGGTGGAGTTTGGTATAGATGGCCTAATACAATGAGTACCACACACTGCTACTATGCCCAAAATTATTTTCCGGGCTAGATGCAGCTAAAAACTATTATTAATTTCAAAGCTGGTGGAGCTTGGTATAGATGGCCTATTTCAATGAGTATTACACACTGCTACTATGCCCAAAATTATTTTCCTGGCTAGATATATCTAAAGATTATTATTAATTTCAAAGCTTGTGGGGCTTGGTATAGATGAACTAATACAATGAGTACCACACACTGCTTCTATGCCTAAAATTATTTTTCGGGCTAGATGCAGCTAAAAATTATTATTATTTTCAAAGCTGGTGGAGCTTGGTATAGATGGCCTAACACAATGAGTACCACACACTGCTACTATGCCCAAAATTATTTTCCTGGCTGGATGCAGCTAAAAATTAGTATTAATTTCAAAGCTGGTGGAGCTTGGTATAGATGGCCTTATTCAATAAGTACCACACACTGGTAATAGGCCCAAAATTATTTTCAGGGCTAGATGTAGCTAAAAATTATTATTAATTTCAAAGCTGGTGGAGCTTGGTATACATGGCCTAATACAATAAGAACCACACACTGCTACTAGGCCCAAAATTATTTTCCGGGCTAGATGCAGCTAAAAATTATTGATTATTTCAAAGCTGGTGGAGCTTAGTATAGATGGCCTAATACAACGAGTACCACACACTGCTACTATGCCCAAAATTATTTTCCGGGCTAGATGCAGCTAAAAATTATTATTAATTTAACAGCTGGAGGAGCTTGGTATAGATGGCCTAATACAATGAGTACCACACACTGCTACTATACCCAAAATTATTTTCCGGCCTAGATGCAGCTAAGAATTATTATTAATTTCAAAGCTGATGGAGTTTGGTATAGATGGCCTAATACAATGAGTTCCACACACTGCAACTATGCCCAAAATTATTTTCCGGGCTAGATGCAGCTTAAAATTATTATTAATTTCAAAGCTGGTGGAGCTTAGTATAGGTGGCCTAATAAAATGAGCACCACACACTGCTACAGGCCCAAAATTATTTTCCGGGCTAGATGCAGCTAAAAATTATTATTAATTTTAATGCTGGTGGAGCTTGGTATAGATGGCCTAATACAATGGGTACCACACACTGCTAGTATGCCCAAAATTATTTTCTGGGCTAGATGCAGCTAAAAATTATTATTAATTTCAAAGCTGGTGGAGCTTGGTATAGATGACCTAATACAATGAATACCACACACTGCTACAGGCCCAAAATTATTTTCCGGGCTAGATGCAGCTAAAAATTATTACTTTCAAAGCTGGTGGAGCTTGGTATAGATGACCTAATACAATGAGTACCACACACTGCTACTAAGCCAAAAATTATTTTCCGGGCAAGCTGCAGCTAAAAATTATTATTAACGTCAAAGCTTGTGGAGCTTGGTATAGATGGCCTAATTCAATAAGTACCACACACTGCTACTAGGCCCAAAATTATTTTCCGGGCTAGATGCAACAAAAATTATTATTAATTTCAAAGCTGGTGGAGCTTGGTATAGATGGCCTAATAAAATGAGTACCACACACTGCTACAGGCCCAAAATTATTTTCCGGGCTAGATGCAGCTAAAAATTATTATTAATTTCAAAGCTGGTGGAGCTTGGTGTAGATGGCCTAATACAATGAATACCACACACTGCTACTATGCCCAAAATTATTTTCCGGGCTAGATGCAGCTAAAAACTATTATTAATTTCAAAGCTGGTGGAGCTTGCTATAGATGGCCTATTCCAATGAGTATTACGCACTGCTACTATGCCCAAAATTATTTTCCGGGCTAGATATATCTAAAAATTATTATTAATTTCAAAGCTGGTGGAGCTTGGTATAGATGGCCTAATACAATGAGTACCACACACTGCTACTATGCCCAAAATTATTTTCCTGGCTAGATGCAGCTAAAAATTATTATTAATTTCAAAGCTGGTGGAGCTTGGTATAGATGGCCTAATTCAATAAGTACCACACACTGCTACTAGGCCAAAAATTATTTTCAGGGCTAGATGCAGCTAAAAATTATTATTAATTTCAAAGCTGGTGGAGCTTGGTATACATGGCCTAATACAATAAGAACCACAAACTGCTACTAGGCCCAAAATTATTTTTCGGGCTAGATGCAGCAAAAAATTAATCATTATTTCAAAGCTGGTGGAGCTTAGTATAGATGGCCTAATACAATGAGTACCACACACTGCTACAAGCCCAAAATTATTTTCCGGGCTAGATGCAGCTTAAAATTATTATTAATTTCAAAGCTGGTGGAGCTTGGTATAGATGGCCTTATACAATGAGTGCCACACACTGCTACTATGCCCAAAATTAATTTACGGGGGAGATGCAGCTAAAAATTATTATTAATTTCAAAGCTGGTGGAGCTTGGTATAGATGGCCTAATGCAATGAGTACCACACACTGCTACTATGCCCAAAATTATTTTCCGGGCTAGATGCAGCTAAAAATTATTATTAATTTCAAAGCTGGTGGAGCTTGGTATGGATGGCCTAATACATTAAGTACCACACAATGCTACTATGCCCAAAATTATTTTCCGGGCTAGATGGAGTTTTAAATTATTATTAATTTCAAAGCTGGTGGAGCTTGGTATAGATGGCCTAATACATTAAGTACCACACACTGCTACTATGCCCAAAATTATTTTCCGGGCTAGATGCAGCTAAAAATTATTTTTAACTTCAAAGCTGGTGGAGCTTGGTATAGATGGCCTAATACAGTGAGTACCACACACTGCTACAGGCCCAAAATTATTTTCTGGGCTAGATGCAGCTAAAAATTATTATTAATTTCAAAGCTGGTGGAGCTTGGTATAGATGGCCTAATACAATGAGTACCACACACTGCTACTATGCCCAAAATTTTTTTCCAGGCTAGATGCAGTTAAAAATTATTATTAATTTCAAAGCTGGTGGAGCTTGGTATAGATGACCTAATACAATGAGTACCACACACTGCTACTATGCCCAAACTTATTTTCCTGGCTAGACGCAGCTAAAAATTATTATTAATTTCAAAGCTGATGGAGCTTGGTATAGATAGCCTAATTCAATAACTACCACACACTGCTACTAGGCCCAAAATTAATTTCCGGGCTAGATGCAGCTAAAAATTATTATTATTTTCAAAGCTGGTGGAGCTTAGTATAGATGGCCTAATATAATGAGAAGCAAACACACTTCTACAGGCCCAAAATTATTTTCCGGGCTAGATGCAACAAAAATTATTATTAATTTCAAAGCTGGTGGAGCTTGGTATAGACGGCCTAATACAATGAGTACCACACACTGCTACAATGCCCAAAATTAATTTCCGGGCTAGATGCAGCTAAAAATTATTATTAATTTCAAAGCTGTTGGAGTTTGGTATAGATGGCCTAATACAATGAGTACCACACACTGCTACAGGCCCAAAATTATTTTCCGGGCTAGATGCAGCTAAAAATTATTATTAATTTCAAAGCTGGTGGAGGTTGGTATAGGAGACCTAATACAATGAGTACCACACAATGCTACTATGCCCAAAATTATTTTCCGGGCTAGATGCAGCTAAAAATTATTAATTTCAAAGATGGTGGAGCTTATTATAGATGGCCTAATAAAATGAGCACCACACACTGCTACAGGCCCAAAATTATTTTCCGGGCTAAATGCAGCTAAAAATTATTATTAATTTCAAAGCTGGTGGAGCTTGGTATAGATGGAATAATACAATGGGTAACACACACTGATACTATGCACAAAATAATTTTCTGGGCTAGATGCAGCTAAAAATTATTATAAATTTCAAAGCTGGTGGAGCTTGGTATAGATGGCCTAATACAATGAGTACCACACATTGCTACTATGCCCAAAATTAATTTCCGGGCTAGATGCAGCTAAAAATTATTATTAATTTCAAAGCTGGTGGAGCTTGGTATAGATGACCTAATAAAATGAGTACCACACACTGCTACTAAGCCCAAAATTATTTTCCGGGAAGATGCAGCTAAAAATTATTATTAAAGTCAAAGCTGGTGGAGCTTGGTATAGATGGCCTAATTCAATAAGTACCACACACTGCTACTAGGCCCAAAATTAATTTCTGGGCTGGATGCAGTTAAAAATCATTATTAACTTCAAAGCTGGTGGAGCTTGGTATAGATGGCCTAATACAATGAGTACCACACACTGCTACAGGCCCAAAATTATTTTCCGGGCTAGATGCAGCTAAAAATTATTATTAATTTCAAAGCTGGTGGAGCTTGGTATAGCTGGCTTAATACAATGAGTACCACACACTGCTACTATGCCCAAAATTATTTTCCGGGCTAGATGCAGCTAAAAATTATTATTAAAGTCAAAGCTGGTGGAGCTTGCTATAGATGGACTATTTCAATGAGTATTACACACTGCTACTATGCCCAAAATTATTTTCCGGGCTAGATATATCTAAAAATTATTATTAATTTCAAAGCTTGTGGGACTTGGTATAGATGGCCTAATACAATGAGTACCACACACTGCTTCTATGCCCAAAATTATTTTTCGGGCTAGATGCAGCTAAAAATTATTATTAATTTCAAAGCTGGTGGAGCTTGGTATAGATGGCCTAATACAATGAGTACCACACACTGCTACTATGCCCAAAATTATTTTCCGGGCTAGATGCACCTAAAAATTATTATTAATTTCAAAGCTGGTGGAGCTTAGTATAGATGGCCTATTACAATGAGTACCACAAACTGCTACAGGCCCAAAATTATTTTCTGGGCTTGATGCAGCTGAAAATTATTATTAATTTCAAAGCTGGTGGAGCTTGGTAGAGATGGCCTAATACAATGAGTACCACACATTGCTACTATGCCCAAAATTATTTTCCGGGCAAGATGCAGCTAAAAATTATTATTAACTTCAAAGCTGGTGGAGCTTGGTATAGATGGCCTAATACAATGAGTACCACACACTGCTACAGTCCAAAAATTATTTTCCAAGCTAGTTGCAGTTTTAAATTATTATTAATTTCAAAGCTGGTGGAGCTTGGTATAGATGGCATAATACAATGAGTACCACACACTGCTATTATGCCCAAAATTATTTTCCTGGCTGGATGCAGCTGAAAATTATTTTTAATTTCAAAGCTGGTGGAGCTTAGTATAGATGGCCTAATACAATGAGTACCACACACTGCTACAGGCCCAAAATTATTTTCCTGGCTAGATGCAGCTAAAAATTATTATTAACGTCAATGCTGGTGGAGCTTTGTATAGATGGCCTAATTCAATAAGTACCACACACTGCAACTAGGCCCAAAATTATTTTCTGGGCTAGATGCAAAAAAAATTATTATTAATTTCAAAGCTGGTGGAGCTTGGTATAGATGGCCTAATAAAATGAGTACCACACACTGCTACAGGCCCAAAATTATTTTCCGGGCTAAATGCAGCTAAAAATTATTATTAATTTCAAAGCTGGTGGAGCTTGGTATAGATGGCCTAATACAATGAGTACCACACACTGCTACTATGCGCAAAATTATTTTCCGGGCTAGATGCAGCTAAAAATTATTTTTAATTTCAAAGCTGGTGGAGCTTGGTATAGATGGCCTAATACAATGAGTACCACACACTGCTTCTATGCCCAAAATTATTTTCCGGGCTAGATGCAGCTAAAAATTATTATTAATTTCAAAGCTGGTGGAGCTTAGTCTAGATGGCCTAATAAAATGAGTACCACACACTGCTACTATGCTCAAAATTATTTTCTGGGCTAGATGCAGCTAAAAATTATTATTAATTTCAATGCTGGTGGAGCTTGGTATAGATGGCCTAATACAATGAGTATCACACACTGCTACTATGCCCAAAATTATTTTCCGGGCTAGATGCAGCTAAAAATTATTATTAATTTCAAAGCTGGTGGAGCTTGGTATAGATGGCCTAATATAATGGGTACCACACACTGCTACTATGCCCAAAATTATTTTCTGGGCTAGATGCAGCTAAAAATTATTATAAATTTCAAAGCTGCTGGAGCTTGGTATAGATGGCCTAATACAATGAGTACCAAACACTGCTACTATGCCCAAAATTAATTTCCGGGCTAGATACCGCTAAAAATTATTATTAATTTCAAAGCTGGTGGAGCTTGGTATAGATGGCCTAATAGAATGAGTACCACACACTGCTATTTTGCCCAAAATTATTTTCCGGGCTAAATACAGCTAAAAATTATTATTAATTTCAAAGCTTGTGGAGCTTGGTATAGATGGCCTAATACAATGAGTACCACACACTGCTACTATGCCCAAAATTATTTTCTGGGCTAGATGCAGCTAAAAATTATTATTAATTTCAAAGCTGGTAGAGCTTGGTATAGATGGCCTAATACAATGAGTACCACACACTGCTACTATGCCCAAAATTATTTTCCGGGCTAGATGCAGTTAAAAATTATTATTAATTTCAAAGCTGGTGGAGCTTGCAATAGATGGCCTATTTCAATGAGTATTACACACTGCTACTATGCCCAAAATTATTTTCCGGGCTAGATATATCTAAAAATTATTATTAATTTCAAATCTTGTGGCGCTTGGTATAGATGGCCTAATACAATGAGTACCACAAACTGCTACAGGCCCAAAATTATTTTCTGGGCTTGATGCAGCTAAAAATTATTATTAATTTCAAAGCTGGTGGAGCTTGGTATAGATGGCCTAATACAATGAGTACCACACATTGCTCCTATGCCCAAAATTATTTTCCGGGCAAGATGCAGCTAAAAATTATTATTAACTTCAAAGCTGGTGGAGCTTGGTAGAGATGGCCTAATACAATGAGTACCACACACTGCTACAGGCCCAAAATTATTTTCCTGGCTAGATGCAGCTAAAAATTATTATTAATTTCAAAGCTGGTGGAGCTTAGTCTAGATGGCCTAATAAAATGAGTACCACACACTGCTACTATGCCCAAAATTATTTTCCGGGCTAGATGCAGCTAAAAATTATTATTAATTTCAAAGCTGGTGGAGCTTGGTATAGATGGCTTAATACAATGAGTACCACACACTGATACTATGCCCAAAATTATTTTCTGGGCTAGATGCAGCTAAAAATTATGATTAATTTCAAAGCTGGTGGAGCTTAGTATAGATGGCCTAATAAAATGAGTACCACCCACTGCTACAGGCCCAAAATTATTTTCCGGGCTAGATGTAGCTAAAAATTATTATTAATTTCAAAGCTGGTGGAGCTTGGTATAGATGGCCTAATACAATGAGTACCACACACTGCTACTATGCCCAAACTTATTTTCCTGGCTAGATGCAGCTAAAAATTATTATTAATTTCAAAGCTGGTGGAGCTTGGTATGGATGGCCTAATACAATGAGTACCACACACTGCTACTATGCCCAAAATTATTTTCCGGGGTAGATGCAGCTAAAAATTATTATTCATTTCAAAGCTGGTGGAGCTTAGTATAGATGGCCTAATACAATGAGTACCACACAATGCTACTATGCCAAAAATTATTTTCCGGGCTAGATGCAGCTAAAAATTATTATTCATTTCAAAGCTGGTGGAGCTTAGTATAGATGGCCTAATACAATGAGTACCACACACTGCTACAGGCCCAAAATTATTTTCTGGGCTAGATGCAGCTAAAAATTATTATTAATTTCAAAGCTGGTGGAGCTTAGTATAGATGGCCTAATAAAATGAGTACCACAAACTGCTACAGGCCCAAAATTATTTTCTGGGCTAGATGGAGCTAAAAATTATTATTAATTTCAAAGCTGGTGGAGCTTGGTATAGATGGCCTAATACAATGAGTACCACACACTGCTACTATGCCCAAAATTATTTTCCAGGCTAGATGCAGCTAAAAATTATTATTAATTTCAAAGCTGGTGGACCTTGGTATAGATGGCCTAATACCATGAGTACCACACATTGCTACTATGCCCAAAATTATTTTCCGGGCTAGATGCAGCTAAAGATTATTATTAATTTCAAAGCTGGTGGAGCTTAGTAAAGATGGCCTAATAAAATGAGTACCACACACTGCTACAGGCCCAAAATTATTTTCCGGGCTAGATGCAGCTTAAAATTATTATTAATTTCAAAGCTGGTGGAGCTTGGTGTAGATGGCCTAATACAAAGGGTACCACACACTGCTACTATGCCCAAAATTATTTTCTGGGCTAGATGCAGCTAAAAATTATTATAAATTTCAAAGCTGGTGGAGCTTGGTATAGATGGCCTAATACAATGAGTACCAAACACTGCTACTATGCCCAAAATTATTTTCTGGGCTAGATGCAGCTAAAAATTATTATTAATTTCAAAGCTGATGGAGCTTAGTCAAGATGGCCTAATAAAATGAGCACCACACACTGCTACAGGCCCAAAATAATTTTCCGGGCTAGATGCAGCTAAAAATTATTATTAATTTCAAAGCTGGTGGAGCTTGGTGTAGATGGCCTACTACAATGAGTACCACACACTGCTACTATGCCCAAAATTATTTTCCGGGCTAGATGCAGCTAAAAATTATTATTAATTTCAAAGCTGGTGGAGCTTGGTATAGATGGCCTAATACAATGAGTAACACACACTGCTACTATGCCCAAAATTATTTTCTGGGCTAGATGCAGCTAAAAATTATTATTAATTTCAAAGCTGGTGGAGCTTAGTATAGATGGCCTAATACAATGAGTACCACACACTGCTACATGCCCAAAATTATTTTCCGGGCTAGATGCAGCTAAAAATTATTATTAATTTCAAAGCTGGTGGAGCTTGGTATAGATGGCTTAATAAAATGAGTACCACACACTGCTACTATGCCCAAAATTATTTTCTGGGCTAGATGCAGCTAAAAATTATTATAAATTTCAAAGCTGGTGGAGCTTGGTATAGATGGCCTAATACAATGAGTACCAAACACTGCTACTATGCCCAAAATTATTTTCTGGGCTAGATGCAGCTAAAAATTATTATTAACTTCAAAGCTGGTGGAGCTTGTTATAGATGGCCTAATACAATGAGTACCACAAACTGCTACAGGCCCAAAATTATTTTCTGGGCTAGATGCAGCTAAAATTTTTTATTAATTTCAAAGCTGGTGGAGCTTGGTATAGATGGCCTAATAAAATGAGTACCACACACTGCGACTATGCCCAAAATTATTTTCCGGGCTAGATGCAGCTAAAAATTATTATTAGTTTCAAAGCTGGTGGAGCTTGGTATTGATGGCCTAATACAATGAGTACCACACGCTACTTCTATGCCCAAAATTATTTTCCAGGCTAGATGCAGCTAAAAATTATTATTAATTTCAAAGCTGGTGGAGCTTGGTATAGATGGCTTAATACAATGAGTACCACACACTGATACTATGCCCAAAATTATTTTCTGGGCTAGATGCAGCTAAAAATTATGATTAATTTCAAAGCTGGTGGAGCTTAGTATAGATGGCCTAATAAAATGAGTACCACCCACTGCTACAGGCCCAAAATTATTTTCCGGGCTAGATGTAGCTAAAAATTATTATTAATTTCAAAGCTGGTGGAGCTTGGTATAGATGGCCTAATACAATGAGTACCACACACTGCTACTATGCCCAAACTTATTTTCCTGGCTAGATGCAGCTAAAAATTATTATTAATTTCAAAGCTGGTGGAGCTTGGTATGGATGGCCTAATACAATGAGTACCACACACTGCTACTATGCCCAAAATTATTTTCCGGGGTAGATGCAGCTAAAAATTATTATTCATTTCAAAGCTGGTGGAGCATAGTATAGATGGCCTAATACAATGAGTACCACACAATGCTACTATGCCAAAAATTATTTTCCGGGCTAGATGCAGCTAAAAATTATTATTCATTTCAAAGCTGGTGGAGCTTAGTATAGATGGCCTAATACAATGAGTACCACACACTGCTACAGGCCCAAAATTATTTTCTGGGCTAGATGCAGCTAAAAATTATTATTAATTTCAAAGCTGGTGGAGCTTAGTATAGATGGCCTAATAAAATGAGTACCACAAACTGCTACAGGCCCAAAATTATTTTCTGGGCTAGATGGAGCTAAAAATTATTATTAATTTCAAAGCTGGTGGAGCTTGGTATAGATGGCCTAATACAATGAGTACCACACACTGCTACTATGCCCAAAATTATTTTCCAGGCTAGATGCAGCTAAAAATTATTATTAATTTCAAAGCTGGTGGACCTTGGTATAGATGGCCTAATACCATGAGTACCACACATTGCTACTATGCCCAAAATTATTTTCCGGGCTAGATGCAGCTAAAGATTATTATTAATTTCAAAGCTGGTGGAGCTTAGTAAAGATGGCCTAATAAAATGAGTACCACACACTGCTACAGGCCCAAAATTATTTTCCGGGCTAGATGCAGCTTAAAATTATTATTAATTTCAAAGCTGGTGGAGCTTGGTGTAGATGGCCTAATACAAAGGGTACCACACACTGCTACTATGCCCAAAATTATTTTCTGGGCTAGATGCAGCTAAAAATTATTATAAATTTCAAAGCTGGTGGAGCTTGGTATAGATGGCCTAATACAATGAGTACCAAACACTGCTACTATGCCCAAAATTATTTTCTGGGCTAGATGCAGCTAAAAATTATTATTAATTTCAAAGCTGATGGAGCTTAGTCAAGATGGCCTAATAAAATGAGCACCACACACTGCTACAGGCCCAAAATAATTTTCCGGGCTAGATGCAGCTAAAAATTATTATTAATTTCAAAGCTGGTGGAGCTTGGTGTAGATGGCCTACTACAATGAGTACCACACACTGCTACTATGCCCAAAATTATTTTCCGGGCTAGATGCAGCTAAAAATTATTATTAATTTCAAAGCTGGTGGAGCTTGGTATAGATGGCCTAATACAATGAGTAACACACACTGCTACTATGCCCAAAATTATTTTCTGGGCTAGATGCAGCTAAAAATTATTATTAATTTCAAAGCTGGTGGAGCTTAGTATAGATGGCCTAATACAATGAGTACCACACACTGCTACAGGCCCAAAATTATTTTCCGGGCTAGATGCAGCTAAAAATTATTATTAATTTCAAAGCTGGTGGAGCTTGGTATAGATGGCTTAATAAAATGAGTACCACACACTGCTACTATGCCCAAAATTATTTTCTGGGCTAGATGCAGCTAAAAATTATTATAAATTTCAAAGCTGGTGGAGCTTGGTATAGATGGCCTAATACAATGAGTACCAAACACTGCTACTATGCCCAAAATTATTTTCTGGGCTAGATGCAGCTAAAAATTATTATTAACTTCAAAGCTGGTGGAGCTTGTTATAGATGGCCTAATACAATGAGTACCACAAACTGCTACAGGCCCAAAATTATTTTCTGGGCTAGATGCAGCTAAAATTTTTTATTAATTTCAAAGCTGGTGGAGCTTGGTATAGATGGCCTAATAAAATGAGTACCACACACTGCGACTATGCCCAAAATTATTTTCCGGGCTAGATGCAGCTAAAAATTATTATTAGTTTCAAAGCTGGTGGAGCTTGGTATTGATGGCCTAATACAATGAGTACCACACGCTACTTCTATGCCCAAAATTATTTTCCAGGCTAGATGCAGCTAAAAATTATTATTAATTTCAAAGCTGGTGGAGCTTGGTATAGATGGCCTAATACCATGAGTACCACACATTGCTACTATGCCCAAAATTATTTTATGGGCTAGATGCAGCTAAAAATTATTATTAATTTCAAAGCTGGTGGAGCTTAGTAAAGATGGCCTAATAAAATGAGTACCACACACTGCTACAGGCCCAAAATTATTTTCCGGACTAGATGCAGCTTAAAATTATTATTAATTTCAGAGCTGGTGGAGCTTGGTGTAGATGGCCTAACACAATGGGTACCACACACTGCTACTATGCCCAAAATTATTTTCTGGGCTAGATGCAGCTAAAAATTATTATTAATTTCAAAGCTGGTGGAGCTTGGTATAGATGGCTTAATAAAATGAGTACCACACACTGCTACTATGCCCAAAATTATTTTCCGGGCTAGATGCAGCTAAAAAATATGATTAATTTCAAAGCTGGTGGAGCTTGGTATCGATGGCCTAATACAATGAGCACCACACACTGCTAGAATGCCCAAAATTATTTTCCGGGCTAGATGCAGCTAAAAATTATTATTAATTTCAAAGCTGGTGGAGCTTGGTATAGATGGCCTAATACCATGAGTACCACACATTGCTACTATGCCCAAAATTATTTTCCGGGCTAGATGCAGCTAAAAATTATTATTAATTTCAAAGCTGGTGGAGCTTAGTAAAGATGGCCTAATAAAATGAGTACCACACACTGCTGCAGGCCCAAAATTATTTTCCGGGCTAGATGCAGGTTAAAATTATTATTAATTTCAAAGCTGGTGGAGCTTGGTGTAGATGGCCTAATACAATTTGTACCACACACTGCTACTATGCCCAAAATTATTTTCTGTGCTAGATGCAGCTAAAAATTATTATAAATTTCAAAGCTGGTGGAGCTTGGTATAGATGGCCTAATACAATGAGTACCAAACACTGCTACTATGCCCAAAATTATTTTCCGGGTTAGATGCAGCTAAAAATTATTATTAATTTCAAAGCTGGTGGAGCTTGATATAGATGGCCTAATACAATGAGTACCACACACTGCTACTATGCCCAAAATCATTTTCCGGGCTAGATGCAGCTAAAAATTATTATTAATTTCAAAGCTGGTGGAGCTTAGTATAGATGGCCTAATATAATGAGTACCACAAACTGCTACAGGCCCAAAATTATTTTCTGGGCTAGATGCAGCTAAAAATTATTATTAATTTCAAAGCTGGTGGAGCTTGGTATAGATGGCCTAATACAATGAGTACCACACATTGCTACTATGCCCAAAATTATTTTCCGGGCAAGATGCAGCTAAAATTTTTTATTAACTTCAAAGCTGGTGGAGCTTGGTATAGATGGCCTAATACAATGAGTACCACACACTGCTACAGGCCCAAAATTATTTTCCGGGCTAGATGCAGCTAAAAATTATTATTAATTTCAAAGCTGGTGGAGCTTGGTATAGATGGCTTAATACAATGAGTACCACACACTTCTACTATGCCCAAAATTATTTTCCGGGCTAGATGCAGCTAAAAATTATTATTAATTTCAAAGCTGGTGGAGCTTGGTATAGATGGCCTAATACAATGAGTACCACAAACTGCTACTATGCCCAAAATTATTTTCCGGGCTAGATGCAGCAAAAATTATTATTAATTTCAAAGCTGATGGAGCTTAGTATAGATGGCCTAATACAATGAATAACACACACTGCTACAGGCCCAAAATTATTTTCTGGGCTAGATGCAGCTAAAAATTATTATTAATTTCAAAGCTGGTGGAGCTTGGTATAGATGGCCTAATAAAATGAGCACCACACACTGCGACTATGCCCAAAATTTATTTCCGGGCTAGATGCAGCTAAAAATTATTATTAGTTTCAAAGCTGGTGGAGCTTGGTATTGATGGCCTAATACAATGAGAACCACACGCTGCTACTATGCCCAAAATTATTTTCCAGGCTAGATGCAGCTAAAAATTATTATTAATTTCAAAGCTGGTGGAGCTTGGTATAGATGGCCTAATACCATGAGTACCACACATTGCTACTATGCCCAAAATTATTTTACGGGCTAGATGCAGCTAAAAATTATTATTAATTTCAAAGCTGGTGGAGCTTAGTAAAGATGGCCTAATAAAATGAGTACCACACACTGCTACAGGCCCAAAATTATTTTCCGGACTAGATGCATCTTAAAATTATTATTAAATTCAGAGCTGGTGGAGCTTGGTGTAGATGGCCTAATACAATGGGTACAACACACTGCTACTATGCCCAAAATTATTTTCTGGGCTAGATACAGCTAAAAATTATTGTAAATTTCAAAGCTGGTGGAGCTTGGTATAGATGGCCTAATACAATGAGTACCAAACACTGCTACTATGCCCAAAATTATTTTCCGGGCTAGATGCAGCTAAAAATTATTATTAATTTCAAAGCTGATGGAACTTGGTATAGATGGCCTAATACAATGAGTACCACACACTGCTGCTATGCACAAAATTATTTTCCGGGCTAGATGCAACTAAAAATTATTATTAATTTTAAAGCTGGTGGAGCTTGGTATAGATGGCCTAATACAATGAGTACCACACACTGATACTATGCCCAAAATTATTTTCCGGGCTAGATGCAGCTAAAAATTATTATTAATTTCAAAGCTGGTGGAGCTTGGTATAGATGGCCTAATACAATGAGTACCACACACTGCTACTATGCCCAAAATTATTTTCCTGGCTAGATGCAGCTAAAAATTATTATTAATTTCAAAGCTGGTGGAGCTTGGTATAGATGGCCTAATACAATGAGTACCACACACTGCTACTATGCCCAAAATTATTTTCCGGGCTAGATGCAGCTAAAAATTATTATTAATTTGAAAGCTGATGGAGCTTAGTATAGATGGCCTAATACAATGAGTAACACACACTGCTACAGGCCCAAAATTATTTTCTGGGCTAGATGCAGCTAAAAATTATTATTAATTTCAAAGCTGGTGGAGCTTGGTATAGATGGCCTAATAAAATGAGTACCACACACTGCGACTATGCCCAAAATTATTTTCCGGGCTAGATGCAGCTAAAAATTATTATTAGTTTCAAAGCTGGTGGAGCTTGGTATTGATGGCCTAATACAATGAGTACCACACGCTGCTACTATGCCCAAAATTATTTTCCAGGCTAGATGCAGCTAAAAATTATTATTAATTTCAAAGCTGGTGGAGCTTGGTATAGATGGCCTAATACCATGAGTACCACACATTGCTACTATGCCCAAAATTATTTTACGGGCTAGATGCAGCTAAAAATTATTATTAATTTCAAAGCTGGTGGAGCTTAGTAGAGATGGCCTAATAAAATGAGTACCACACACTGCTACAGGCCCAAAATTATTTTCCGGACTAGATGCAGCTTAAAATTATTATTAATTTCAGAGCTGGTGGAGCTTGGTGTAGATGGCCTAACACAATGGGTACCACACACTGCTACTATGCCCAAAATTATTTTCTGGGCTAGATGCAGCTAAAAATTATTATTAATTTCAAAGCTGGTGGAGCTTGGTATAGATGGCTTAATAAAATGAGTACCACACACTGCTACTATGCCCAAAATTATTTTCTGGGCTAGATGCAGCTAAAAAATATGATTAATTTCAAAGCTGGTGGAGCTTGGTATCGATGGCCTAATACAGTGAGCACCACACACTGCTAGAATGCCCAAAATTATTTTCCGGGCTAGATGCAGCTAAAAATTATTATTAATTTCAAAGCTGGTGGAGCTTGGTATAGATGGCCTAATACCATGAGTACCACACATTGCTACTATGCCCAAAATCATTTTCCGGGCTAGATGCCGCTAAAAATTATTATTAATTTCAAAGCTGGTGGAGCTTAGTAAAGATGGCCTAATAAAATGAGTACCACACACTGCTGCAGGCCCAAAATTATTTTCCGGGCTAGATGCAGCTTAAAATTATTATTAATTTCAAAGCTGGTGGAGCTTGGTGTAGATGGCCTAATACAATTTGTACCACACACTGCTACTATGCCCAAAATTATTTTCTGGGCTAGATGCAGCTAAAAATTATTATAAATTTCAAAGCTGGTGGAGCTTGGTATAGATGGCCTAATACAATGAGTACCAAACACTGCTACTATGCCCAAAATTATTTTCCGGGTTAGATGCAGCTAAAAATTATTATTAATTTCAAAGCTGGTGGAGCTTGATATAGATGGCCTAATACAATGAGTACCACACACTGCAACTATGCCCAAAATCATTTTCCGGGCTAGATGCAGCTAAAAATTATTATTAATTTCAAAGCTGGTGGAGCTTAGTATAGATGGCCTAATACAATGAGTACCACAAACTGCTACAGGCCCAAAATTATTTTCTGGGCTAGATGCAGCTAAAAATTCTTATTAATTTCAAAGCTGGTGGAGCTTGGTATAGATAGCCTAATACAATGAGTACCACACATTGCTACTATGCCCAAAATTATTTTCCGGGCAAGATGCAGCTAAAATTTTTTATTAACTTCAAAGCTGGTGGAGCTTGGTATAGATGGCCTAATACAATGAGTACCACACACTGCTACAGGCCCAAAATTATTTTCCGGGCTAGATGCAGCTAAAAATTATTATTAATTTCAAAGCTGGTGGAGCTTGGTATAGATGGCTTAATACAATGAGTACCACACACTTCTACTATGCCCAAAATTATTTTCCGGGCTAGATGCAGCTAAAAATTATTATTAATTTCAAAGCTGATGGAGCTTAGTATAGATGGCCTAATACAATGAATAATACACACTGCTACAGGCCCAAAATTATTTTCTGGGCTAGATGCAGCTAAAAATTATTATTAATTTCAAAGCTGGTGGAGCTTGGTATAGATGGCCTAATAAAATGAGCACCACACACTGCGACTATGCCCAAAATTATTTTCCGGGCTAGATACAGCTAAAAATTATTATTAGTTTCAAAGCTGGTGGAGCTTGGTATTGATGGCCTAATACAATGAGAACCACACGCTGCTACTATGCCCAAAATTATTTTCCAGGCTAGATGCAGCTAAAAATTATTATTAATTTCAAAGCTGGTGGAGCTTGGTATAGATGGCCTAATACCATGAGTACCACACATTGCTACTATGCCCAAAATTATTTTACGGGCTAGATGCAGCTAAAAATTATTATTAATTTCAAAGCTGGTGGAGCTTAGTAAAGATGGCCTAATAAAATGAGTACCACACACTGCTACAGGCCCAAAATTATTTTCCGGACTAGATGCAGCTTAAAATTATTATTAATTTCAGAGCTGGTGGAGCTTGGTGTAGATGGCCTAATACAATGGGTACAACACACTGCTACTATGCCCAAAATTATTTTCTTGGCTAGATGCAGCTAAAAATTATTGTAAATTTCAAAGCTGGTGGAGCTTGGTATAGATGGCCTAATACAATGAGTACCAAACACTGCTACTATGCCCAAAATTATTTTCCGGGCTAGATGCAGCTAAAAATTATTATTAATTTCAAAGCTGGTGGAGCTTGGTATAGATGGCCTAATACAATGAGTACCACACACTGCTAGAGGCCCAAAATAATTTTCCGGGCTAGGTGCAGCTAAAAATTATTATTAATTTCAAGGCTGGTGGAGCTTGCTATAGATGGCCTATTTCAATGAGTATTACACACTGCTACTATGCCCAAAATTATTTTACGGGCTAGATATATCTAAAAATTATTATTAATATCAAAGCTTGTGGGGCTTGGTATAGATGGCCTAATACAATGAGTACCACACACTGTTTCTATGCCAAAAATTATTTTCCGGGCTAGATGCAGCTAAAAATTATTATTAATTTCAAAGCTGGTGGAGCTTGGTATAGATGGCCTAATACAATGGGTTCCACAAACTGCTACTATGCCCAAAATTATTTTCTGGGCTAGATGCAGCTAAAAATTATTATTAATTTCAAAGCAGGTGGAGTTTGGTATAGATGGCCTAATACAATGAGTACCACACACTGCTACTCTGCCCAAAATTATTTTCCGGGCTAGATGCAGCTAAAAATTATTATTAATTTCAAAGCTGGTGGAGCTTAGTATAGATGGCCTAATACAATGAGTACCACAAACTGCTACAGGCCCAAAATTATTTTCCGGGCAAGATGCAGCTAAAAATTATTATTAACTTCAAAGCTGGTGGAGCTTGGTATAGATGGCCTAATACAATGAGTACCACACACTGCTACAGGCCCAAAATTATTTTCCGGCCTAGTTGCAGCTAAAAATTATTATTAATTTCAAAGCTGGTGGAGCTTGGTATAGATGGCCTAATACCATGAGTACCACACATTGCTACTATGCCCAAAATTATTTTCCGGGCTAGATGCAGCTAAAAATTATTATTAATTTCAAAGCTGGTGGAGCTTAGTAAAGATGGCCTAATAAAATGAGTATCACACACTGCTACAGGCCCAAAATTATTTTCCGGGCTAGATGCAGCTTAAAATTATTATTAATTTCAAAGCTGGTGGAGCTTGGTGTAGATGGCCTAATACAATGGGTACCACACACTTCTACTATGCCCAAAATTATTTTCTGGGCTAGATGCAGCTAAAAATTATTATAAATTTCAAAGATGGTGGAGCTTGGTATAGATGGCCTAATACAATGAGTACCAAACACTGCTATTATGCCGAAAATTATTTTCCGGGCTAGATGCAGCTAAAAATTATTATTAATTTCAAAGCTGGTGGAGCTTGATATAGATGGCCTAATACAATGAGTACCACACAATGCTACTATGCCGAAAATTATTTTCCGGGCTAGATGCAGCTAAAAATTATTATTAATTTCAAAGCTGGTGGAGCTTAGTATAGATGGCCTAATACAATGAGTACCACACACTGCTACAGGCCCAAAATAATTTTCCGGGCTAGATGCAGCTAAAAATTATTATTAATTTCAAAGCTGGTGGAGCTTGGTATAGATGGCTTAATACTATGAGTACCACACACTGCTACTATGCCCAAAATTATTTTCCGGGCTAGATGCAGCTAAAAATTATTTTTAATTTCAAAGCTGGTGGAGCTTGGTATAGATGGCCTAATACAATGAGTACCACACACTGCTACAGGCCCAAAATTATTTTCCGGACTAGATGCAGCTTAAAATTATTATTAATTTCAGAGCTGGTGGAGCTTGGTGTAGATGGCCTAATACAATGGGTACCACACACTGCTACTATGCCCAAAATTATTTTCTGGGCTAGATGCAGCTAAAAATTATTGTAAATTTCAAAGATGGTGGAGCTTGGTATAGATGGCCTAACACAATGAGTACCAAACACTGCTACTATGCCCAAAATTATTTTCCGGGCTAGATGCAGCTAAAAATTATTATTAATTTCAAAGCTGGTGGAGCTTGGTATAGATGGCCTAATACAATGAGTACCACACACTGCTAGAGGCCCAAAATAATTTTCCTGGCTAGGTGCAGCTAAAAATTATTATTAATTTCAAGGCTGGTGGAGCATGCTATAGATGGCCTATTTCAATGAGTATTACACACTGCTACTATGCCCAAAATTATTTTCCGGGCTAGATATATCTAAAAATTATTATTAACATCAAAGCTTGTGGGGCTTGGTATAGATGGCCTAATACAATGAGTACCACACACTGTTTCTATGCCAAAAAATATTTTCCGGGCTAGATGCAGCTAAAAATTATTATTAATTTCAAAGCTGGTGGAGCTTAGTATAGATGGCCTAATACAATGAGTACCACAAACTGCTACAGGCCCAAAATTATTTTCTGGGCTAGATGCAGCTAAAAATTATTATTAATTTCAAAGCTGGTGGAGCTTGGTATAGATGGCCTAATACAATGAGTACCACACATTGCTACTATGCCCAAAATTATTTTCCGGGCAAGATGCAGCTAAAAATTATTATTAACTTCAAAGCTGGTGGAGCTTGGTATAGATGGCCTAATACAATGAGTACCACACACTGCTACAGGCCCAAAATAATTTTACGGGCTAGATGCAGCTAAAAATTATTATTAATTTCAAAGCTGGTGGAGCTTGGTATAGATGGCTTAATACTATGAGTACCACACACTGCTACTATGCCCAAAATTATTTTCCGGGCTAGATGCAGCTAAAAATTATTATTAATTTCAAAGCTGGTGGAGCTTGGTATAGATGGCCTAATACAATGAGTACCACACACTGCTACAGGCCCAAAATTATTTTCCGGACTAGATGCAGCTTAAAATTATGATTAATTTCAGAGCTGGTGGAGCTTGGTGTAGATGGCCTAATACAATGGGTACCACACACTGCTACTATGCCCAAAATTATTTTCTGGGCTAGATGCAGCTAAAAATTATTGTAAATTTCAAAGATGGTGGAGCTTGGTATAGATGGCCTAACACAATGAGTACCAAACACTGCTACTATGCCCAAAATTATTTTCCGGGCTAGATGCAGCTAAAAATTATTATTAATTTCAAAGCTGGTGGAGCTTGGTATAGATGGCCTAATACAATGAGTACCACACACTGCTAGAGGCCCAAAATAATTTTCCGGGCTAGGTGCAGCTAAAAATTATTATTAATTTCAAGGCTGGTGGAGCATGCTATAGATGGCCTATTTCAATGAGTATTACACACTGCTACTATGCCCAAAATTATTTTCCGGGCTAGATATATCTAAAAATTATTATTAACATCAAAGCTTGTGGGGCTTGGTATAGATGGCCTAATACAATGAGTACCACACACTGTTTCTATGCCAAAAAATATTTTCCGGGCTAGATGCAGCTAAAAATTATTATTAATTTCAAAGCTGGTGGAGCTTAGTATAGATGGCCTAATACAATGAGTACCACAAACTGCTACAGGCCCAAAATTATTTTCTGGGCTAGATGCAGCTAAAAATTATTATTAATTTCAAAGCTGGTGGAGCTTGGTATAGATGGCCTAATACAATGAGTACCACACATTGCTACTATGCCCAAAATAATTTTCCGGGCAAGATGCAGCTAAAAATTATTATTAACTTCAAAGCTGGTGGAGCTTGGTATAGATGGCCTAATACAATGAGTACCACACACTGCTACAGGCCCAAAATAATTTTCCGGGCTAGATGCAGCTAAAAATTATTATTAATTTCAAAGCTGGTGGAGCTTGGTATAGATGGCCTAATACAATGAGTACCACACACTGCTACTATGCCCAAAATTATTTTCCGGGCTAGATGCAGCTAAAAATTATTATTAATTTCAAAGCTGATGGAGCTTAGTATAGATGGCCTAATACAATGAATAACACACACTGCTACAGGCCCAAAATTATTTTCTGGGCTAGATGCAGCTAAAAATTATTATTAATTTCAAAGCTGGTGGAGCTTGGTATAGATGGCCTAATAAAATGAGTACCACACACTGCGACTATGCCCAAAATTATTTTCCGGGCTAGATGCAGCTAAAAATTATTATTAGTTTCAAAGCTGGTGGAGCTTGGTATTGATGGCCTAATACAATGAGTACCACACACTGCTACAGGCCCAAAATTATTTTCCAGGCTAGATGCAGCTAAAAATTATTATTAATTTCAAAGCTGGTGGAGATTGGTATAATGGCCTAATACAATGAGTACCACACATTGCTACTATGCTCAAAATTATTTCCCGGGCTAGATGCAGCTAAAAATTATTATTAATTTCAAAGCTGGTGGAGCATAGTATAGATGGCCTAATAAAATGAGTACCACCCACTGCTACAGGCCCAAAATTATTTTCCGGGCTAGATGCAGCTAAAAATTATTATTAATTTCAAAGCTGGTGGAGCTTGGTATAGATGGCCTAATATAATGAGTACCACACACTGCTACTATGCCCAAAATTATTTTCCGGGCTAGATGCAGCTAAAAATTATTATTAATTTCAAAGCTGGTGGAGCTTGGTATAGATGGCCTAATACAATGAGTAACACACACTGCTACAGGCCCAAAATTATTTTCCGGGCTAGATGCAGCTAAAAATTATTATTAATTTCAAAGCTGGTGGAGCTTGGTATAGATGGCCTAATACAATGAGTACCACATACTGCTACTATGCCAAAAATTATTTTCCGGGCTAGATGCAGCTAAAAATTATTATTAATTTCAAAGCTGGTGGAGCTTAGTCTAGATGGCCTAATAAAATGAGCACCACACACTGCTACAGGCCCAAAATAATTTTCTGGGCTAGATGCAGCTAAAAATTATTATTAATTTCAAAGCTGGTGGAGCTTGGTATAGATGGCCTAATACAATGGGTTCCACAAACTGCTACTATGCCCAAAATTATTTTCTGGGCTAGATGCAGCTAAAAATTATTATTAATTTCAAAGCAGGTGGAGCTTGGTATAGATGGCCTAATACAATGAGTACCACACACTGCTACTATGCCTAAAATTATTTTGCTGGCTAGATGCAGCTAAAAATTATTATTAATTTCAAAGCTGGTGGAGCTTGGTATAGATGGCCTAATACAATGAGTAACACACACTGCTACTATGCCCAAAATTATTTTCTGGGCTAGATGCAGCTAAAAATTATTATTAATTTTAAAGCTGGTGGAGCTTAGTATAGATGGCCTAATACAATGAGTACCACACACTGCTACAGGCCCAAAATTATTTTCCGGGCTAGATGCAGCTAAAAATTATTATTAATTTCAAAGCTGGTGGAGCTTGGTATAGATGGCTTAATAAAATGAGTACCACACACTGCTATTATGCCCAAAATTATTTTCCGGGCTAGATGTAGCTAAAAAATATGATTCATTTCAAAGCTGGTGGAGCTTGGTATCGATGGCCTAATACAATGAGTACCACACACTGTTACAATGCCCAAAATTATTTTCCGGGCTAGATGCAGCTAAAAATTATTATTAATTTCAAAGCTGGTGGAGCTTGGTATAGATGGCCTAATACCATGAGTACCACACATTGCTAGTATGCCCAAAATTATTTTCAGGTCTAGATGCAGCTAAAAATTATTAATAATTTCAAAGCTGGTGGAGCATAGTAAAGATGGCCTAATAAAATGAGTATCACACACTGCTACAGGCCCAAAATTATTTTCCGGGCTAGATACAGCTTAAAATTATTATTAATTTCAAAGCTGGTGGAGCTTGGTGTAGATGGCCTAATACAATGGGTACCACACACTGCTACTATGCCCAAAATTATTTTCTGGGCTAGATGCAGCTAAAAATTATTATAAATTTCAAAGCTGGTGGAGCTTGGTATAGATGGCCTAATACAATGAGTACCACACACTGCTACTATGCCCAAAATTATTTTCCGGGCTAGATGCAGCTAAAAATTATTATTAATTTCAAAGCTGGTGGAGCTTAGTATAGATGGCCTAATACAATGAGTACCACACATTGCTACTATGCCCAAAATTATTTTCCGGGCAAGATGCAGCTAAAAATTATTATTAACTTCAAAGCTGGTGGAGCTTGGTATAGATGGCCTAATACAATGAGTACCACACACTGCTACAGGCCCAAAATTATTTTCCGGGCTAGATGCAGCTAAAAATTATTATTCATTTCAAAGCTGGTGGAGCTTGGTATAGATGGCTTAATACAATGAGTACCACACACTGCTACTATGCCAAAAATTATTTTCCGGGCTAGATGCAGCTCAAAATTATTATTAATTTCAAAGCTGGTGGAGCTTGGCATAGATGGCCTAATACAATGAGGACCACAAACTGCTACTATGCAAAAAATTATTTTCCGGGCTAGATGCAGCTAAAAATTATTATTAATTTTAAAGCTGGTGGAGCTTGGTATAGATGGCCTAATACAATGAGTACCACACACTGCTACTATGCCCAAAATTATTTTCCGGGCTAGATGCAGCTAAAAATTATTATTAATTTCAAAGCTGGTGGAGCTTAGTCTAGATGGCCTAATAAAATGAGCACCACACACTGCTACAGGCCCAAAATAATTTTCTGGGCTAGATGCAGCTAAAAATTATTATTAATTTCAAAGCTGGTGGAGCTTGGTATAGATGGCCTAATACAATGGGTTCCACAAACTGCTACTATGCCCAAAATTATTTTCTGGGCTAGATGCAGCTAAAAATTATTATTAATTTCAAAGCAGGTGGAGCTTGGTATAGATGGCCTAATACAATGAGTACCACACACTTCCCAAAATTATTTTCTGGGCTAGATGCAGCTAAAAATTATTATTAATTTCAAAGCTGGTGGAGCTTGGTATAGATGGCCTAATACAATGAGTAACACACACTGCTACTATGCCCAAAACTATTTTCTGGGCTAGATGCAGCTAAAAATTATTATTAATTTCAAAGCTGGTGGAGCTTAGTATAGATGGCCTAATACAATGAGTACCACACACTGCAACAGGCCCAAAATTATTTTCCGGGCTAGATGCAGCTAAAAATTATTATTAATTTCAAAGCTGGTGGAGCTTGGTATAGATGGCTTAATAAAATGAGTACCACACACTGCTACTATGCCCAAAATTATTTTCCGGGCTAGATGCAGCTAAAAAATATGATTAATTTCAAAGCTGGTGGAGCTTGGTATCGATGGCCTAATACACTGAGTACCACACAATGCTACAATGCCCAAAATTATTTTCCGGGCTAGATGCAGCAAAAAATTATTATTAATTTCAAAGCTGGTGGAGCTTGGGATAGATGGCTTAATACAATGAGTACCACACACTGCTACTATGCCCAAAATTATTTTCCGGGCTAGATGCAGCTAAAAATTATTATTAATTTCAAAGCTGGTGGAGCTTGGTATCGATGGCCTAATACAATGAGTACCACACAATGCTACAATGCCCAAAATTATTTTCCGGGCTAGATGCAGCTAAAAATTATTATTAAATTCAAAGCTGGTGGAGCTTGGTATAGATGGCCCAATACAATGACTAACGCACACTGCTAGAGGCCCAAATTAATTTTCCGGGCTAGATGCAGCTAAAAATTCTTATTAATTTCAAAGCTGGTGGAGCTTGCTATAGATGGCCTATTTCAATGAGTACTACACACTACTACTATGCCCAAAATTATTTTCCTGGCTAGATATGACTAAAAATTATTATTAATTTCAAAGCTGGTGGAGCTTGGTATAGATGGCCTAATACAATGAGTACCACACACTGCGACTATGCCCAAAATTATTTTCCAGGCTAGATGCAGTTAAAAATTATTATTAATTTCAAAGCTGGTGGAGATTGGTTTAGATGGCCTAGTACAATGAGTACCACACATTGCTACTATGCTCAAAATTATTTCCTGGGCTAGATGCAGCTAAAAATTATTATTAATTTCAAAGCTGGTGGAGCTGGGTATAGATGGCCTAATATAATGTGTACCACACACTGCTACTATGCCCAAAATTATTTTCCGGGCTAGATGCAGCTAAAAATTATTATTAATTTCAAAGCTGGTGGAGCTGGGTATAGATGGCCTAATATAATGAGTAGCACACACTGCTACTATGCCCAAAATTATTTTCCGGGCTAGATGCAGCTAAAAATTATTATTAATTTCAAAGCTGGTGGAGCTTGGTATAGATGGCCTAATACAATGAGTAACACACACTGCTACTATGCCCAAAATTATTTTCCGGGCTAGATGCAGCTAAAAATTATTATTAATTTCAAAGCTGGTGGAGCTTAGTATAGATGGCCTAATACAATGAGTACCACACACTGCTACAGGCCCAAAATTATTTTCCGGGCTAGATGCAGTTAAAAATTATTATTAATTTCAAAGCTGGTGGAGATTGGTTTAGATGGCCTAATACAATGAGTACCACACATTGCTACTATGCTCAAAATTATTTCCTGGGCTAGATGCAGCTAAAAATTATTATTAATTTCAAAGCTGGTGGAGCGTAGTATAGATGGCCTAATAAAATGAGTACCACCCACTGCTACAGGCCCAAAATTATTTTCCGGGCTAGATGCAGCTAAAAATTATTATTAATTTCAAAGCTGGTGGAGCTTGGTATAGATGGCCTAATATAATGAGTACCACACACTGCTATTATGCCCAAAATTATTTTCCGGGCTAGATGCAGCTAAAAATTATTATTAATTTCAAAGCTGGTGGAGCTGGGTATAGATGGCCTAATATAATGAGTAGCACACACTGCTACTATGCCCAAAATTATTTTCCGGGCTAGATGCAGCTAAAAATTATTATTAATTTCAAAGCTGGTGGAGCTTGGTATGGATGGCCTAATACAATGAGTAACACACACTGCTACTATGCCCAAAATTATTTTCCGGGCTAGATGCAGCTAAAAATTATTATTAATTTCAAAGCTGGTGGAGCTTAGTATAGATGGCCTACTACAATGAGTACCACACACTGCTACAGGCGCAAAATTATTTTCCGGGCTAGATGCAGCTAAAAATTATTATTAATTTCAAAGCTGGTGCAGCTTGGTATAGATGGCCTAACACAATGAGTACCACACACTGCTACAGGCCCAAAATTATTTTCCGGGCTAGATGCAGCTAAAAATTATTATTAATTTCAAAGCTGGTGGAGCTTAGTCTAGATAGCCTAATAAAATGAGCACCACACACTGCTACAGGCCCAAAATAATTTTCTGGGCTAGATGCAGCTAAAAATTATTATTAATTTCAAAGCTGGTGGAGCTTGGTATAGATGGCCTAAAACAATGGGTTCCACAAACTGCTACTATGCCCAAAATTATTTTCTGGGCTAGATGCAGCTAAAAATTATTATTAATTTCAAAGCAGGTGGAGCTTGGTATAGATGACCTAATACAATGAGTACCACACACTGCTACTATGCCTAAAATTATTTTCCGGGCTAGATGCAGCTAAAAATTACTATTAATTTCAAAGCTGGTGGAGCTTGGTATAGATGGCCTAATACAATTAGTACCACACACTGCTACTATGCCCAAAATTATTTTCCTGGCTAGATGCAGCTAAAAATTATTATTAATTTCAAAGCTGGTGGAGCTTAGTATAGATGGAATAATACAATGAGTACCACACACTGCTACAGGCCCAAAATTATTTTCTGGGCTAGATGCAGCTAAAAATTATTATTAATTTCAAAGCTGGTTGAGCTTGGTATAGATGGCTTAATAAAATGAGTACCACACACTGCTACTATGCCCAAAATTATTTTCCGGGCTAGATGCAGCTAAAAAATATGATTCATTTCAAAGCTGGTGGAGCTTGGTATCGATGGCCTAATACAATGAGTACCACACACTGCTACAATGCCCAAAAGTATTTTCCGGGCTAGATGCAGCTAAAAATTATTATTAATTTCAAAGCTGGTGGAGCTTGGTATAGATGGCCTAATACCATGAGTACCACACATTGCTACTATGCCCAAAATTATTTTCCGGGCTAGATGCAGCTAAAAATTATTATTAATTTCAAAGCTGGTCGAGCTTAGTAAAGATGGCCTAATAAAATGAGTATCACACACTGCTACAGGCCCAAAATTATTTTCCGGGCTAGATGCAGGTAAAAATTATTATTAATTTGAAAGCTGGTGGAGCTTGGTGTAGATGGCCTAATACAATGGGTACCACACACTGCTACTATGCCCAAAATTATTTTCTGGGCTAGATGCAGCTAAAAATTATTATAAATTTCAAAGCTGGTGGAGCTTGGTATAGATGGCCTAATACAATGAGTACCAAACACGGCTACTATGTCGAAAGTTATTTTCCGTGCTAGATGCAGCTAAAAATTATTTTTAATTTCAAAGCTGGTGGTGCTTGATATAGATGGCCTAATACAATGAGTACCACACACTGCTACTATGCCCAAAATTATTTTCCGGGCTAGATGCAGCTAAAAATTATTATTAATTTCAAAGCTGGTGGAGCTTAGTATAGATGGCCTAATACAATGAGTACCACAAACTGCTACAGGCCCAAAATTATTTTCTGGGCTAGATGCAGGTAAAAATTATTATTAATTTCAAAGCTGGTGGAGCTTGGTATAGATGGCCTAATACAATGAGTACCACACATTGCTACTATGCCTAAAATTATTTTCCGGGCTAGATGCAGCTAAAAATTATTATTAATTTCAAAGCTGGTGGAGCTTGGTATAGATGGTCTAATACAATTAGTACCACACACTGCTACTATGCCCAAAATTATTTTCCTGGCTAGATGCAGCTAAAAATTATTATTAATTTCAAAGCTGGTGGAGCTTAGTATAGATGGAATAATACAATGAGTACCACACACTGCTACAGGCCCAAAATTATTTTCTGGGCTAGATGCAGCTAAAAATTATTATTAATTTCAAAGCTGGTTGAGCTTGGTATAGATGGCTTAATAAAATGAGTACCACACACTGCTACTATGCCCAAAATTATTTTCCGGGCTAGATGCAGCTAAAAAATATGATTCATTTCAAAGCTGGTGGAGCTTGGCATCGATGGCCTAATACAATGAGTACCACACACTGCTACAATGCCCAAAAGTATTTTCCGGGCTAGATGCAGCTAAAAATTATTATTAATTTCAAAGCTGGTGGAGCTTGGTATACATGGCCTAATACCATGAGTACCACACATTGCTACTAGGCCCAAAATTATTTTCCAGGCTAGATGCAGCTAAAAATTATTATTAATTTCAAAGCTGGTCGAGCTTAGTAAAGATGGCCTAATAAAATGAGTATCACACACTGCTACAGGCCCAAAATTATTTTCCGGGCTAGATGCAGCTAAAAATTATTATTAATTTCAAAGCTGGTGGAGCTTGGTGTAGATGGCCTAATACAATGGGTACCACACACTGCTACTATGCCCAAAATTATTTTCTGGGATAGATGCAGCTAAAAATTATTATAAATTTCAAAGCTGGTGGAGCTTGGTATAGATGGCCTAATACAATGAGTACCAAACACTGCTACTATGTCGAAAATTATTTTCCGTGCTAGATGCAGCTAAAAATTATTTTTAATTTCAAAGCTGGTGGTGCTTGATATAGATGGCCTAATACAATGAGTACCACACACTGCTACTATGCCCAAAATTATTTTCCGGGCTAGATGCAGCTAAAAATTATTATTAATTTCAAAGCTGGTGGAGCTTAGTATAGATGGCCTAATACAATGAGTACCACAAACTGCTACAGGCCCAAAATTATTTTCTGGGCTAGATGCAGGTAAAAATTATTATTAATTTCAAAGCTGGTGGAGCTTGGTATAGATGGCCTAATACAATGAGTACCACACATTGCTACTATGCCCAAAATTATTTTCCGGGCAAGATGCAGCTAAAAATTATTATTAACTTCAAAGCTGGTGGAGCTTGGTATAGATGGCCTAATACAATGAGTACCACACACTGCTACAGGCCCAAAATTATTTTCCGGGCTAGATGCAGCTAAAAATTATTATTAATTTCAAAGCTGGTGGAGCTTGGTATAGATGGCCTAACACAATGAGTACCACACACTGCCACAGGCCCAAAATTATTTTCCGGGCTAGATGCAGCTAAAAATTATTATTAATTTCAAAGCTGGTGGAACTTGGTATAGATGGCCTAATACAATGAGTACCACACACTGCTACTATGCACAAAATTATTTTCCGGGCTAGATGCAGCTAAAAATTATTATTAATTTTAAAGCTGGTGGAGCTTGGTATAGATGGCCTAATACAATGAGTACCACACACTGCTACTATGCCCAAAATTATTTTCCGGGCTAGATGCAGCTAAAAATTATTATTAATTTCAAAGCTGGTGGAGCTTAGTCTAGATAGAATAATACAATGGGTTCCACAAACTGCTACTATGCCCAAAATTATTTTCTGGGCTAGATGCAGCTAAAAATTATTATTAATTTCAAAGCAGGTGGAGCTTGGTATAGATGGCCTAATACAATGAGTACCACACACTGCTACTATGCCTAAAATTATTTTCCGGGCTAGATGCAGCTAAAAATTATTATTAATTTCAAAGCTGGTGGAGCTTGGTATAGATGGCCTAATACAATGAGTACCACACACTGCTACTATGCCCAAAATTATTTTCCTGGCTAGATGCAGCTAAAAATTATTATTAATTTCAAAGCTGGTGGAGCTTGGTATAGATGGCCTAATACAATGAGTAACACACACTGCTACTATGCCCAAAATTATTTTCTGGGCTAGATGCAGCTAAAAATTATTATTAATTTCAAAGCTGGTGGAGCATAGGATAGATGGCCTAATACAATGAGTACCACACACTGCTACAGGCCAAAAATTATTTTCTGGGCTAGATGCAGCTAAAAATTATTATTAATTTCAAAGCTGGTGGAGCTTGGTATAGATGGCTTAATAAAATGAGTACCACACACTGCTACTATGCCCAAAATTATTTTCCGGGCTAGATGCAGCTAAGAAATATGATTCATTTCAAAGCTGGTGGAGCTTGGTATAGATGGCCTTATACAATGAGTACCACACACTGCTACTATGCCCAAAATTATTTTCCTGGCTAGATGCAGCTAAAAATTATTATTAATTTCAAAGCTGGTGGAGCTTGGTATAGATGGCCTAATACAATGAGTAACACACACTGCTACTATGCCCAAAATTATTTTCTGGGCTAGATACAGCTAAAAATTATTATTAATTTCAAAGCTGGTGGAGCTTGGTATAGATGGCTTAATAAAATGAGTACCACACACTGCTACTATGCCCAAAATTATTTTCCGGGCTAGATGCAGCTAAAAAATATGGTTCATTTCAAAGCTGGTGGAGCTTGGTATCGATGGCCTAATACAATGAGTACCACACACTGCTACAATGCCCAAAATTATTTTCCGGCCTAGATGCAGCTAAAAATTATTATTAATTTCAAAGCTGGTGGAGCTTGGTATAGATGGCCTAATACCATGAGTACCACACATTGCTACTTTGCCCAAAATTATTTTCCGGGCTAGATGCAGCTAAAAATTATTATTAATTTCAAAGCTGGTGGAGCTTAGTAAAGATGGCCTAATAAAATGAGTATCACATACTGCTACAGGCCCAAAATTATTTTCCGGGCTAGATGCAGCTTAAAATTATTATTAATTTCAAAGCTGGTGGAGCTTGGTGTAGATGGCCTAATACAATGGGTACCACACACTGCTACTATGCCCAAAATTATTTTCTGGGCTAGATGCAGCTAAAAATTATTATAAAATTCAAAGCTGGTGGAGCTTGGTATAGATGGCCTAATACAATGAGTACCAAACACTGCTACTATGCCGAAAATTATTTTCCGGGCTAGATGCAGCTAAAAATTATTATTAATTTCAAAGCTGGTGGTGCTTGATATAGATGGCCTAATACAATGAGTACCACACACTGCTACTATGCCCAAAATTATTTTCCGGGCTAGATGCAGCTAAAAATTATTATTAATTTCAAAGCTGGTGGAGCTTAGTATAGATGGCCTAATACAATGAGTACCACACACTGCTACAGGCCCAAAATTATTTTCCGGGCTAGATGCAGCTAAAAAATATGATTAATTTCAAAGCTGGTGGAGCTTGGTATCGATGGCCTAATACAATGAGTACCACATAATGCTACAATGCCCAAAATTATTTTCCGGGCTAGATGCAGCTAAAAATTATTATTAATTTCAAAGCTGGTGGAGCTTGGTACAGATAGCTTAATACAATGAGTACCACACACTGCTTCTATGCCCAAAATTATATTCCGGGCTAGATGCAGCTAAAAATTATTATTAATTTTAAAGCTGGTGGACCTTGGTATAGATGGCCTAATACAATGAGTACCACACACTGCTACTATGCCCAAAATTATTTTCCGGGCTAGATGCAGCTAAAAATTATTATTAATTTCAAAGCTGGTGGAGCTTAGTCTAGATGGCCTAATAAAATGAGCACCACACACTGCTACAGGCCCAAAATAATTTTCCCGGCTAGATATAGCTAAAAATTATTATTCATTTCAAAGCTGGTGGAGCTTGGTATAGATGGCCTAATACAATGGGTTACACAAACTGCTACTATGCCCTAAATTATTTTCTGGGCTAGATGCAGCTAAAAATTATTATTAATTTCAAAGCAGGTGGAGCTTGGTATAGATGGCCTAATACAATGAGTACCTCACACTGCCCAAAATTATTTTCTGGGCTAGATGCAACTAAAAATTATTATTAATTTCAAAGCAGGTGGAGCTTGGTATGGATGGCCTAATACAATGAGTACCATACACTGCCCAAAATTATTTTCCTGGCTAGATGCAGCTAAAAATTATTATTAATTTCAAAGCTGGTGGAGCTTGGTATAGATGGCCTAATACAATGAGTAACACACACTGCTACTATGCCCAAAATTATTTTCCGGGCTAGATGCAGCTAAAAATTATTATTAATTTCAAAGCTGGTGGAGCTTGGTATAGATGGCTTAATAAAATGAGTACCACACACTGCTACTATGCCCAAAATTATTTTCCGGGCTAGATGCAGCTAAAAATTATTATTAATTTCAAAGCTGGTGGAGCTTGGTATAAATGGCCCAATACAATGACTAACGCACACTGCTAGAGGCCCAAAATAATTTTCCGGGCTAGATGCAGCTAAAAATTATTATTAATTTCAAAGCTGGTGGAGCTTGCTATAGATGGCCTATTTCAATGAGTATTACACACTACTACTATGCCCAAAATTATTTTCCGGGCTAGATATGACTAAAAATTATTATTAATTTCAAAGCTGGTGGAGCTTGGTATAGATGGCCTAATCCAATGAGTACCACACACTGCGACTATGCCCAAAATTATTTTCCAGGCTAGATGCAGCTAAAAATTATTATTAATTTCAAAGCTGGTGGAGCTTGGTGTAGATGGCCTAATACAATGGGTACCACACACTGCTACTATGCCCAAAATTATTTTCTGGGCTAGATGCAGCTAAAAATTATTATAAATTTCAAAGCTGGTGGAGCTTGGTATAGATGGCCTAATACAATGAGTACCAAACACGGCTACTATGTCGAAAATTATTTTCCGTGCTAGATGCAGCTAAAAATTATTTTTAATTTCAAAGCTGGTGGTGCTTGATATAGATGGCCTAATACAATGAGTACCACACACTGCTACTATGCCCAAAATTATTTTCCGGGCTAGATGCAGCTAAAAATTATTATTAATTTCAAAGCTGGTGGAGCTTAGTATAGATGGCCTAATACAATGAGTACCACAAACTGCTACAGGCCCAAAATTATTTTCTGGGCTAGATGCGGGTAAAAATTATTATTAATTTCAAAGCTGGTGGAGCTTGGTATAGATGGCCTAATACAATGAGTACCACACATTGCTACTATGCCTAAAATTATTTTCCGGGCTAGATGCAGCTAAAAATTATTATTAATTTCAAAGCTGGTGGAGCTTGGTATAGATGGTCTAATACAATTAGTACCACACACTGCTACTATGCCCAAAATTATTTTCCTGGCTAGATGCAGCTAAAAATTATTATTAATTTCAAAGCTGGTGGAGCTTAGTATAGATGGAATAATACAATGAGTACCACACACTGCTACTATGCCCAAAATTATTTTCCGGGCTAGATGCAGCTAAAAAATATGATTCATTTCAAAGCTGGTGGAGCTTGGCATCGATGGCCTAATACAATGAGTACCACACACTGCTACAATGCCCAAAAGTATTTTCCGGGCTAGATGCAGCTAAAAATTATTATTAATTTCAAAGCTGGTGGAGCTTGGTATACATGGCCTAATACCATGAGTACCACACATTGCTACTAGGCCCAAAATTATTTTCCAGGCTAGATGCAGCTAAAAATTATTATTAATTTCAAAGCTGGTCGAGCTTAGTAAAGATGGCCTAATAAAATGAGTATCACACACTGCTACAGGCCCAAAATTATTTTCCGGGCTAGATGCAGCTAAAAATTATTATTAATTTCAAAGCTGGTGGAGCTTGGTGTAGATGGCCTAATACAATGGGTACCACACACTGCTACTATGCCCAAAATTATTTTCTGGGATAGATGCAGCTAAAAATTATTATAAATTTCAAAGCTGGTGGAGCTTGGTATAGATGGCCTAATACAATGAGTACCAAACACTGCTACTATGTCGAAAATTATTTTCCGTGCTAGATGCAGCTAAAAATTATTTTTAATTTCAAAGCTGGTGGTGCTTGATATAGATGGCCTAATACAATGAGTACCACACACTGCTACTATGCCCAAAATTATTTTCCGGGCTAGATGCAGCTAAAAATTATTATTAATTTCAAAGCTGGTGGAGCTTAGTATAGATGGCCTAATACAATGAGTACCACAAACTGCTACAGGCCCAAAATTATTTTCTGGGCTAGATGCAGGTAAAAATTATTATTAATTTCAAAGCTGGTGGAGCTTGGTATAGATGGCCTAATACAATGAGTACCACACATTGCTACTATGCCCAAAATTATTTTCCGGGCAAGATGCAGCTAAAAATTATTATTAACTTCAAAGCTGGTGGAGCTTGGTATAGATGGCCTAATACAATGAGTACCACACACTGCTACAGGCCCAAAATTATTTTCCGGGCTAGATGCAGCTAAAAATTATTATTAATTTCAAAGCTGGTGGAGCTTGGTATAGATGGCCTAACACAATGAGTACCACACACTGCCACAGGCCCAAAATTATTTTCCGGGCTAGATGCAGCTAAAAATTATTATTAATTTCAAAGCTGGTGGAACTTGGTATAGATGGCCTAATACAATGAGTACCACACACTGCTACTATGCACAAAATTATTTTCCGGGCTAGATGCAGCTAAACATTATTATTAATTTTAAAGCTGGTGGAGCTTGGTATAGATGGCCTAATACAATGAGTACCACACACTGCTACTATGCCCAAAATTATTTTCCGGGCTAGATGCAGCTAAAAATTATTATTAATTTCAAAGCTGGTGGAGCTTAGTCTAGATAGAATAATACAATGGGTTCCACAAACTGCTACTATGCCCAAAATTATTTTCTGGGCTAGATGCAGCTAAAAATTATTATTAATTTCAAAGCAGGTGGAGCTTGGTATAGATGGCCTAATACAATGAGTACCACACACTGCTACTATGCCTAAAATTATTTTCCGGGCTAGATGCAGCTAAAAATTATTATTAATTTCAAAGCTGGTGGAGCTTGGTATAGATGGCCTAATACAATGAGTACCACACACTGCTACTATGCCCAAAATTATTTTCCTGGCTAGATGCAGCTAAAAATTATTATTAATTTCAAAGCTGGTGGAGCTTGGTATAGATGGCCTAATACAATGAGTAACACACACTGCTACTATGCCCAAAATTATTTTCTGGGCTAGATGCAGCTAAAAATTATTATTAATTTCAAAGCTGGTGGAGCATAGGATAGATGGCCTAATACAATGAGTACCACACACTGCTACAGGCCAAAAATTATTTTCTGGGCTAGATGCAGCTAAAAATTATTATTAATTTCAAAGCTGGTGGAGCTTGGTATAGATGGCTTAATAAAATGAGTACCACACACTGCTACTATGCCCAAAATTATTTTCCGGGCTAGATGCAGCTAAGAAATATGATTCATTTCAAAGCTGGTGGAGCTTGGTATAGATGGCCTTATACAATGAGTACCACACACTGCTACTATGCCCAAAATTATTTTCCTGGCTAGATGCAGCTAAAAATTATTATTAATTTCAAAGCTGGTGGAGCTTGGTATAGATGGCCTAATACAATGAGTAACACACACTGCTACTATGCCCAAAATTATTTTCTGGGCTAGATACAGCTAAAAATTATTATTAATTTCAAAGCTGGTGGAGCTTGGTATAGATGGCTTAATAAAATGAGTACCACACACTGCTACTATGCCCAAAATTATTTTCCGGGCTAGATGCAGCTAAAAAATATGGTTCATTTCAAAGCTGGTGGAGCTTGGTATCGATGGCCTAATACAATGAGTACCACACACTGCTACAATGCCCAAAATTATTTTCCGGCCTAGATGCAGCTAAAAATTATTATTAATTTCAAAGCTGGTGGAGCTTGGTATAGATGGCCTAATACCATGAGTACCACACATTGCTACTATGCCCAAAATTATTTTCCGGGCTAGATGCAGCTAAAAATTATTATTAATTTCAAAGCTGGTGGAGCTTAGTAAAGATGGCCTAATAAAATGAGTATCACATACTGCTACAGGCCCAAAATTATTTTCCGGGCTAGATGCAGCTTAAAATTATTATTAATTTCAAAGCTGGTGGAGCTTGGTGTAGATGGCCTAATACAATGGGTACCACACACTGCTACTATGCCCAAAATTATTTTCTGGGCTAGATGCAGCTAAAAATTATTATAAAATTCAAAGCTGGTGGAGCTTGGTATAGATGGCCTAATACAATGAGTACCAAACACTGCTACTATGCCGAAAATTATTTTCCGGGCTAGATGCAGCTAAAAATTATTATTAATTTCAAAGCTGGTGGTGCTTGATATAGATGGCCTAATACAATGAGTACCACACACTGCTACTATGCCCAAAATTATTTTCCGGGCTAGATGCAGCTAAAAATTATTATTAATTTCAAAGCTGGTGGAGCTTAGTATAGATGGCCTAATACAATGAGTACCACAAACTGCTACAGGCCCAAAATTATTTTCCGGGCAAGATGCAGCTAAAAATTATTATTAACTTCAAAGCTGGTGGAGCTTGGTATAGATGGCCTAATACAATGAGTACCACACACTGCTACAGGCCCAAAATTATTTTCCGGGCTAGATGCAGCTAAAAAATATGATTAATTTCAAAGCTGGTGGAGCTTGGTATCGATGGCCTAATACAATGAGTACCACATAATGCTACAATGCCCAAAATTATTTTCCGGGCTAGATGCAGCTAAAAATTATTATTAATTTCAAAGCTGGTGGAGCTTGGTACAGATAGCTTAATACAATGAGTACCACACACTGCTTCTATGCCCAAAATTATATTCCGGGCTAGATGCAGCTAAAAATTATTATTAATTTTAAAGCTGGTGGACCTTGGTATAGATGGCCTAATACAATGAGTACCACACACTGCTACTATGCCCAAAATTATTTTCCGGGCTAGATGCAGCTAAAAATTATTATTAATTTCAAAGCTGGTGGAGCTTAGTCTAGATGGCCTAATAAAATGAGCACCACACACTGCTACAGGCCCAAAATAATTTTCCCGGCTAGATATAGCTAAAAATTATTATTCATTTCAAAGCTGGTGGAGCTTGGTATAGATGGCCTAATACAATGGGTTACACAAACTGCTACTATGCCCTAAATGATTTTCTGGGCTAGATGCAGCTAAAAATTATTATTAATTTCAAAGCAGGTGGAGCTTGGTATAGATGGCCTAATACAATGAGTACCTCACACTGCCCAAAATTATTTTCTGGGCTAGATGCAACTAAAAATTATTATTAATTTCAAAGCAGGTGGAGCTTGGTATGGATGGCCTAATACAATGAGTACCATACACTGCCCAAAATTATTTTCCTGGCTAGATGCAGCTAAAAATTATTATTAATTTCAAAGCTGGTGGAGCTTGGTATAGATGGCCTAATACAATGAGTAACACACACTGCTACTATGCCCAAAATTATTTTCCGGGCTAGATGCAGCTAAAAATTATTATTAATTTCAAAGCTGGTGGAGCTTGGTATAGATGGCTTAATAAAATGAGTACCACACACTGCTACTATGCCCAAAATTATTTTCCGGGCTAGATGCAGCTAAAAATTATTATTAATTTCAAAGCTGGTGGAGCTTGGTATAAATGGCCCAATACAATGACTAACGCACACTGCTAGAGGCCCAAAATAATTTTCCGGGCTAGATGCAGCTAAAAATTATTATTAATTTCAAAGCTGGTGGAGCTTGCTATAGATGGCCTATTTCAATGAGTATTACACACTACTACTATGCCCAAAATTATTTTCCGGGCTAGATATGACTAAAAATTATTATTAATTTCAAAGCTGGTGGAGCTTGGTATAGATGGCCTAATCCAATGAGTACCACACACTGCGACTATGCCCAAAATTATTTTCCAGGCTAGATGCAGCTAAAAATTATTATTAATTTCAAAGCTGGTGGTGATTGGTATAGATGGCCTAATACAATGAGTACCACACATTGCTACTATGCTCAAAATTATTTTCTGGGCTAGATGCAGCTAAAAATTATTATTAATTTCAAAGCTGGTGGAGCATAGTATAGATGGCCTAATAAAATGAGTACCACCCACTGCTGCAGGCCCAAAATTATTTTCCGGGCTACATGCAGCTAAAAATTATTATTAATTTCAAAGCTGGTGGAGCTTGGTATAGATGTCCTAATACAATGGGTACCACACACTGCTACTATGCCCAAAATTATTTTCTGGGCTAGATGCAGCTAATAATTATTTTAAATTTCAAAGCTCGTGGAGCTTGGTATAGATGGCCTAATACAATGAGTACCAAACACTGCTACTATGCCCAAAATTATTTTCCGGGCTAGATGCAGCTAAAAATTATTGTTAATTTCAAAGATGGTGGAGCTTGGTATAGATGGCCTAATACAATGAGTACCACACACTGCTACTATGCCCAAAATTATTTTCCGGGCTAGATGCAGCTAAAAATTATTATTAATTTCAAAGCTGGTGGAGCTTGGTATAGATGGCGTAATACAATGAGTAGCACACACTGCTACTATGCCCAAAATTATTTTTCGGGCTAGTTGAAGCTAAAAATTATTATTAATTTCAAAGCTGGTGGAGCTTAGTATAGATGGCCTAATAAAATGAGTATCACACACTGCTACAGGCCCAAAATTATTTTCCGGGCTAGATGCAGCTTAAAATTATTATTAATTTCAAAGCTGGTGGAGCTTGGTGTAGATGGCGTAATACAATGGGTACCACACACTGCTACTATGCCCAAAATTATTTTCTGGGCTAGATGCAGCTAAAAATTATTATAAATTTCAAAGCTGGTGGAGCTTGGTATAGATGGCCTAATACAATGAGTACCAAACACTGCTACTATGCCGAAAATTATTTTCCGGGATAGATGCAGCTAAAAATTATTATTAATTTCAAAGCTGGTGGTGCTTGATATAGATGGCCTAATACAATGAGTACCACACACTGCTACTATGCCCAAAATTATTTTCTGGGCTAGATGCAGCTAAAAATTATTATAAATTTCAAAGCTGGTGGAGCTTGGTATAGATGGCCTAATACAATGAGTACCAAACACTGCTACTATGCCGAAAATTATTTTCCGGGCTAGATGCAGCTAAAAATTATTATTAATTTCATAGCTGGTGGTGCTTGATATAGATGGCCTAATACAATGAGTACCACACACTGCTACTATGCCCAAAATTATTTTCCGGGCTAGATGCAGCTAAAAATTATTATTAATTTCAAAGCTGGTGGAGCTTAGTATAGATGGCCTAATACAATGAGTACCACAAACTGCTACAGGCCCAAAATTATTTTCCGGGCAAGATGCAGCTAAAAATTATTATGAACTTCAAAGCTGGTGGAGCTTGGTATAGATGGCCTAATACAATGAGTACCACACACTGCTACAGGCCCAAAATTATTTTCTGGGCTAGATGCAGCTAAAAAATATGATTAATTTCAAAGCTGGTGGAGCTTGGTATCGATGGCCTAATACAATGAGTACCACATAATGCTACAATGCCCAAAATTATTTTCCGGGCTAGATGCAGCTAAAAATTATTATTAATTTCAAAGCTGGTGGAGCTTGGTACAGATAGCTTAATACAATGAGTACCACACACTGCTTCTATGCCCAAAATTATATTCCGGGCTAGATGCAGCTAAAAATTATTATTAATTTTAAAGCTGGTGGACCTTGGTAGAGATGGCCTAATACAATGAGTACCACACACTGCTACTATGCCCAAAATTATTTTCCGGGCTAGATGCAGCTAAAAATTATTATTAATTTCAAAGCTGGTGGAGCTTGGTACAGATAGCTTAATACAATGAGTACCACACACTGCTTCTATGCCCAAAATTATATTCCGGGCTAGATGCAGCTAAAAATTATTATTAATTTTAAAGCTGGTGGACCTTGGTATAGATGGCCTAATACAATGAGTACCACACACTGCTACTATGCCCAAAATTATTTTCCGGGCTAGATGCAGCTAAAAATTATTATTAATTTCAAAGCTGGTGGAGCTTAGTCTAGATGGCCTAATAAAATGAGCACCACACACTGCTACAGGCCCAAAATAATTTTCCCGGCTAGATATAGCTAAAAATTATTATTCATTTCAAAGCTGGTGGAGCTTGGTATAGATGGCCTAATACAATGGGTTACACAAACTGCTACTATGCCCTAAATTATTTTCTGGGCTAGATGCAGCTAAAAATTATTATTAATTTCAAAGCAGGTGGAGCTTGGTATAGATGGCCTAATACAATGAGTACCTCACACTGCCCAAAATTATTTTCTGGGCTAGATGCAACTAAAAATTATTATTAATTTCAAAGCAGGTGGAGCTTGGTATGGATGGCCTAATACAATGAGTACCACACACTGCCCAAAATTATTTTCCTGGCTAGATGCAGCTAAAAATTATTATTAATTTCAAAGCTGGTGGAGCTTGGTATAGATGGCCTAATACAATGAGTAACACACACTGCTACTATGCCCAAAATTATTTTCCGGGCTAGATGCAGCTAAAAATTATTATTAATTTCAAAGCTGGTGGAGCTTGGTATAGATGGCTTAATAAAATGAGTACCACACACTGCTACTATGCCCAAAATTATTTTCCGGGCTAGATGCAGCTAAAAATTATTATTAATTTCAAAGCTGGTGGAGCTTGGTATAAATGGCCCAATACAATGACTAACGCACACTGCTAGAGGCCCAAAATAATTTTCCGGGCTAGATGCAGCTAAAAATTATTATTAATTTCAAAGCTGGTGGAGCTTGCTGTAGATGGCCTATTTCAATGAGTATTACACACTACTACTATGCCCAAAATTATTTTCCGGGCTAGATATGACTAAAAATTATTATTAATTTCAAAGCTGGTGGAGCTTGGTATAGATGGCCTAATCCAATGAGTACCACACACTGCTACTATGCCCAAAATTATTTTCCGGGCTAGATGCAGCTAAAAATTATTATTAATTTCAAAGCTGGTGGAGCTTGGTATAGATGGCGTAATACAATGAGTAGCACACACTGCTACTATGCCCAAAATTATTTTTCGGGCTAGTTGAAGCTAAAAATTATTATTAATTTCAAAGCTGGTGGAGCTTAGTATAGATGGCCTAATAAAATGAGTATCACACACTGCTACAGGCCCAAAATTATTTTCCGGGCTAGATGCAGCTTAAAATTATTATTAATTTCAAAGCTGGTGGAGCTTGGTGTAGATGGCGTAATACAATGGGTACCACACACTGCTACTATGCCCAAAATTATTTTCTGGGCTAGATGCAGCTAAAAATTATTATAAATTTCAAAGCTGGTGGAGCTTGGTATAGATGGCCTAATACAATGAGTACCAAACACTGCTACTATGCCGAAAATTATTTTCCGGGATAGATGCAGCTAAAAATTATTATTAATTTCAAAGCTGGTGGTGCTTGATATAGATGGCCTAATACAATGAGTACCACACACTGCTACTATGCCCAAAATTATTTTCCGGGCTAGATGCAGCTAAAAATTATTATTAATTTCAAAGCTGGTGGAGCTTAGTATAGATGGCCTAATACAATGAGTACCACAAACTGCTACAGGCCCAAAATTATTTTCCGGGCAAGATGCAGCTAAAAATTATTATTAACTTCAAAGCTGGTGGAGCTTGGTATAGATGGCCTAATACAATGAGTACCACACACTGCTACAGGCCCAAAATTATTTTCAGGGCTAGATGCAGCTAAAATATATGATTAATTTCAAAGCTGGTGGAGCTTGGTATCGATGGCCTAATACAATGAGTACCACATAATGCTACAATGCCCAAAATTATTTTCCGGGCTAGATGCAGCTAAAAATTATTATTAATTTCAAAGCTGGTGGAGCTTGGTATAGATAGCTTAATACAATGAGTACCACACACTGCTACTATGCCCAAAATTATTTTCCGGGCTAGATGCAGCTAAAAATTATTATTAATTTCAAAGCTGGTGGAGCTTAGTCTAGATGGCCTAATAAAATGAGCACCACACACTGCTACAGGCCCAAAATAATTTTCCCGGCTAGATATAGCTAAAAATTATTATTCATTTCAAAGCTGGTGGAGCTTGGTATAGATGGCCTAATACAATGGGTTACACAAACTGCTACTATGCCCTAAATTATTTTCTGGGCTAGATGCAACTAAAAATTATTATTAATTTCAAAGCAGGTGGAGCTTGGTATGGATGGCCTAATACAATGAGTACCACACACTGCCCAAAATTATTTTCCTGGCTAGATGCAGTTAAAATTATTATTAATTTCAAAGCTGGTGGAGCTTGGTATAGATGGCCTAATACAATGAGTAACACACACTGCTACTATGCCCAAAGTTATTTTCCGGGCTAGATGCAGCTAAAAATTATTATTAATTTCAAAGCTGGTGGAGCTTGGTATAGATGGCTTAATAAAATGAGTACCACACACTGCTACTATGCCCAAAATTATTTTCCGGGCTAGATGCAGATAAAAATTATTATTAATTTCAAAGCTGGTGGAGCTTGGTATAAATGGCCCAATACAATGACTAACGCACACTGCTAGAGGCCCAAAATAATTTTCCGGGCTAGATGCAGCTAAAAAATATTATTAATTTCAAAGCTGGTGGAGCTTGCTATAGAATGCCTATTTCAATGAGTATTACACACTACTACTATGCCCAAAATTATTTTCCAGGCTAGATGCAGCTAAAAATTATTATTAATTTCAAAGCTGGTGGTGATTGGTATAGATGGCCTAATACAATGAGTACCACACATTGCTACTATGCTCAAAATTATTTTCTGGGCTAGATGCAGCTAAAAATTATTATTAATTTCAAAGCTGGTGGAGCATAGTATAGATGGCCTAATAAAATGAGTACCACCCACTGCTACAGGCCCAAAATTATTTTCCGGGCTACATGCAGCTAAAAATTATTATTAATTTCAAAGCTGGTGGAGCTTGGTATAGATGTCCTAATACAATGGGTACCACACACTGCTACTATGCCCAAAATTATTTTCTGGGCTAGATGCAGCTAATAATTATTTTAAATTTCAAAGCTGGTGGAGCTTGGTATAGATGGCCTAATACAATGAGTACCAAACACTGCTACTATGCCCAAAATTATTTTCCGGGCTAGATGCAGCTAAAAATTATTATTAATTTCAAAGCTGGTGGAGCTTGGTATAGATGGCGTAATACAATGAGTAGCACACACTGCTACTATGCCCAAAATTATTTTTCGGGCCAGTTGAAGCTAAAAATTATTATTAATTTCAAAGCTGGTGGAGCTTAGTATAGATGGCCTAATAAAATGAGTACAACACAATGTGACTATGCCCAAAATCATTTTCCGGGCTAGATGCAGCTAAAAATTATTATTAGTTACAAAGCTGGTGGAGCTTGGTATTGATGGCCTAATACAATGAGTACCACACACTGCTACTATGCCCAAAATTATTTTCCAGGCTAGATGCAGCTAAAAATTATTATTAATTTCAAAGCTGGTGGAGCTTAGTAAAGATGGCCTAATAAAATGAGTACCACGCACTGCTACAGGCCCAAAATTATTTTCCGGGCTAGATGCAGCTTAAAATTATTATTAATTTCAAAGCTGGTGGAGCTTGGTGTAGATGGCCTAATACAATGGGTACCACACACTGCTACTATGCCCTAAATTATTTTCTGGGCTAGATGCAGCTAAAAATTATTATAAATTTCAAAGCAGGTGGAGCTTGGTATAGATGGCCTAATACAATGAGTACCAAACACTGCTGCTATGCCCAAAATTATTTTCCGGGCTAGATGCAGCTAAAAATTATTATTAATTTCAAAGCTGGTGGAGCTTGGTATAGATGGCCTAATACAATGAGTACCAAACACTGCTACTATGCCCAAAATTATTTTCCGGGCTAGATGCAGCTAAAAATTATTATTAATTTCAAGGCTGGTGGAGCTTGATATAGATGGCCTATTTCAATGAGTATTACACACTGCTACTATGCCCAAAATTATTTTCCGGGCTAGATATATCTAAAAATTATTATTAATATCAAAGCTTGTGGGGCTTGGTATAACTGGCCTAATACAATGAGTACCACACACTGCTTCTATGCCCCAAATTATTTTCCGGGCTAGATGCAGCTAAAAATTATTATTAATTTCAAAGCTGGTGGAGCTTGATATAGATGGCCTAATACAATGAGTACCACAAACTGCTACTATGCCCAAAATTATTTTCCGAGCTAGATGCAGCTAAAAATTATTATTAATTTCAAAGCTGGTGGAGCTTAGTATAGATGGCCTAATACAATGAGTACCACAAACTTCTACAGGCCAAAAATTAATTTCTGGGCTAGATGCAGCTAAAAATTATTATTAATTTCAAAGCTGGTGGAGCTTGGTATAGATGGCCTAATACAATGAGTACCACACATTGCTACTATGCCCAAAATTATTTTCCGGGCAAGATGCAGCTAAAAATTATTATTAACTTCAAAGCTGGTGGAGCTTGGCATAGATGGCCTAATACAATGAGTACCACACACTGATACAGGCCCAAAATTATTTTACGGGCTAGAATGCAGCTAAAAATTATTATTAATTTCAAAGCTGGTGGAGCTTGGTATAGATGGCTTAATACAATGAGTACCACACACTGCTACTATGCCCAAAATTATTTTCCGGGCTAGATGCAGCTAAAAATTATTATTAATTTCAAAGCTGGTGGAACTTGGTATAGATGGCCTAATACAATGAGTACCACACACTGCTACTATGCACAAAATTATTTTCTGGGCTAGATGCAGCTAAAAATTATTATTAATTTTAAAGCTGGTGGAGCTTGGTATAGATGGCCTAATACAATGAGTACCACACACTGCTACTATGCCCAAAATAATTTTCGGGCTAGATGAAGCTAAAAATTATTATTAATTTCAAAGCTGGTGGAGCTTAGTCTATATGACCTAATAAAATGGGTTCCACAAACTGCTACTATGCCCAAAAATATTTTCTTGGCTAGATGCAGCTAAAAATTATTATTAATTTCAAAGCAGGTGGAGCTTGGTATAGATGCCCTAATACAATGAGTACCACACACTGCTACTATGCCCAAAATTATTTTCCGGGCTAGATATATCTAAAAATTATTATTAATATCAAAGCTTGTGGGGCATGGTATAGCTGGCCTAATACAAAGAGTACCACACACTGCTTCTATGCCCAAAATTATTTTCCGGGCAAGATGCAGCTAAAAATTATTATTAATTTCAAAGCTGGTGGAACTTGATATAGATGGCCTAATACAATGAGTGCCACACACTGCTACTATGCCCAAAATTATTTTCCGAGCTAGATGCAGCTAAAAATTATTATTAATTTCAATGCTGGTGGAGCTTAGTATAGATGGCCTAATACAATGAGCACCACAAACTTCTACAGGCCCAAAATTATTTTCTGGGCTAGATGCAGCTAAAAATTATTATTAATTTCAAAGCTGGTGTAGCTTGGTATAGATGGAATAATACAATGAGTACCACACATTGCTACTATGCCCAAAATTATTTTCCTGGCAAGATGCAGCTAAAAATTATTATTAACTTCAAAGCTGGTGGAGCTTGGTATAGATGGCCTAACACAATGAGTACCACACACTGCTACAGGCCCAAAATAATTTTCCGGGCTAGATGCAGCTAAAAATTATTATTAATTTTAAAGCTGGTGGAGCTTGGTATAGATGGCCTAATACAATGAGTACCACACACTGCTACTATGCCCAAAATTATTTTCGGGCTAGATGAAGCTAAAAATTATTATTAATTTCAAAGCTGGTGTAGCTTAGTCTAGATGGCCTAATAAAATGAGCACCACACACTGCTACAGGCCCAAAATAATTTTCCAGGCTAGATGCAGCTAAAAATTATTATTAATTTCAAAGCTGGTGGAGCTTGGTATAGATGGCCTAATACAATGGGTTCCACAAACTGCTACTATGCCCAAAATTATTTTCTTGGCTAGATGCAGCTAAAAATTATTATTAATTTCAAAGCAGGTGGAGCTTGGTATAGATGGCCTAATAAAATGAGTACCACACACTGCTACTATGCCCAAAATTATTTTCCGGGCTAGATGCAGCTAAAATTTATTATTAATTTCAAAGCTGGTGGAGCTTGGTATAGATGGCCTAATACAATGAGTACCACACACTGCTTCTATGCCCAAAATTATTTTCCTGGCTAGATGCAGCTAAAAATTATTATTAATTTCAAAGCTGGTGGAGCTTAGTATAGATGGCCTAATACAATGAGTACCACACACTGCTACAGGCCCAAAATTATTTTCCGGGCTAGATGCAGCTAAAAATTATTATTAATTTCAAAGCTGGTGAAGTTTGGTATAGATGGCTTAATAAAATGAGTACCACACACTGCTACTATGCCCAAAATTATTTTCCGGGCTAGATACAGCTAAAAAATATGATTAATTTCAAAGCTGTTGGAGCTTGGTATCGATGGCCTAATACAATGAGTACCACACACTGCTACAATGCCCAAAATTATTTTCCGGGCTAGATGCAGCTAAAAATTATTATTAATTTCAAAGCTTTTGGAGCTTGGTATAGTATAGATGGCCTAATACAATGAGTACCACACACTGCAACTATGCCCAAAATTATTTTCTGGGCTAGATGCAGCTAAAAATTATTATTAATTTCAAAGCTGGTGGAGCTTAGTATAAATGGCCTAATAAAATGAGTACCACACACTGCTACAGGCCCAAAATTATTTTCCGGGCTAGATGCAGCTAAAAATTATTATTAATTTCAAAGCTGGTGGAGCTTGGTATAGATGGCCTAATACAATGGGTACCACACACTGCTACTATGCCAAAAATTATTTTCTGGGCTAGATGCAGCTAAAAATTATTATAAATTTCAAAGCTGGTGGAGCTTGGTATAGATGGCCTAATACAATGAGTAACAGACACTGCTACTATGCCCAAAATTATTTTCTGGGCTAGATGCAGTTAAAAATTATTATTAATTTCAAAGCTGGTGGAGCTTGGCATAGATGGCCTAATACAATCAGTACCACACACTGCTACTATGCCCAAAATTATTTTCCTGGCTAGATGCAGCTAAAAATTATTATTAATTTCAAAGCTGGTGGAGCTTAGTTTAGATGGCCTAATAAAATGAGTACTACACACTGCGACTATGCCCAAAATTATTTTCTGGGCTAGATGCAGCTAAAAATTATTATTAATTTCAAAGGTGGTGGAGCTTGGTATAGATGGCTTAATACAATGAGTACCACACACTGCTACTATGCCCAAAAGTATTTTCCGGGCTAGATACAGCTAAAAATTATTATTAATTTCAAAGCTGGTGGAACTTGGTATAGATGGCCTAATACAATGAGTACCACACACAGCTACTATGCACAAAAGTATTTTCCGGGCTAGATGCAGCTAAAAATTATTATTAATTTTAAAGCTGGTGGAGCTTGGTATAGATGGCCTAATACAATGAGTACCACACACTGCTACTATGCCCAAAATTATTTTCGGGCCAGATGAAGCTAAAAATTATTATTAATTTCAAAGCTGGTGTAGCTTAGTCTAGATGGCCTAATAAAATGAGCACCACACACTGCTACAGGCCCAAAATAATTTTCCAGGCTAGATGCAGCTAAAAATTATTATTAATTTCAAAGCTGGTGGAGCTTGGTATAGATGGCCTAATACAATGGGTTCCACAAACTGCTACTATGCCCAAAATTATTTTCTTGGCTAGATGCAGCTAAAAATTATTATTAATTTCAAAGCAGGTGGAGCTTGGTATAGATGGCCTAATAAAATGAGTACCACACACTGCTACTATGCCCAAAATTATTTTCCGGGCTAGATGCAGCTAAAATTTATTATTAATTTCAAAGCTGGTGGAGCTTGGTATAGATGGCCTAATACAATGAGTACCACACACTGCTTCTATGCCCAAAATTATTTTCCTGGCTAGATGCAGCTAAAAAATATGATTAATTTCAAAGCTGTTGGAGCTTGGTATCGATGGCCTAATACAATGAGTACCACACACTGCTACAGGCCCAAAATTATTTTCCGGGCTAGATGCAGCTAAAAATTATTATTAATTTCAAAGCTGTTGGAGCTTGGTATCGATGGCCTAATACAATGAGTACCACACACTGCTACAATGCCCAAAATTATTTTCCGGGCTAGATGCAGCTAAAAATTATTATTAATTTCAAAGCTTTTGGAGCTTGGTATAGTATAGATGGCCTAATACAATGAGTACCACACACTGCAACTATGCCCAAAATTATTTTCTGGGCTAGATGCAGCTAAAAATTATTATTAATTTCAAAGCTGGTGGAGCTTAGTATAAATGGCCTAATAAAATGAGTACCACACACTGCTACAGGCCCAAAATTATTTTCCGGGCTAGATGCAGCTAAAAATTATTATTAATTTCAAAGCTGGTGGAGCTTGGTATAGATGGCCTAATACAATGGGTACCACACACTGCTACTATGCCAAAAATTATTTTCTGGGCTAGATGCAGCTAAAAATTATTATAAATTTCAAAGCTGGTGGAGCTTGGTATAGATGGCCTAATACAATGAGTAACAGACACTGCTACTATGCCCAAAATTATTTTCTGGGCTAGATGCAGTTAAAAATTATTATTAATTTCAAATCTGGTGGAGCTTGGCATAGATGGCCTAATACAATCAGTACCACACACTGCTACTATGCCCAAAATTATTTTCCTGGCTAGATGCAGCTAAAAATTATTATTAATTTCAAAGCTGGTGGAGCTTAGTTTAGATGGCCTAATAAAATGAGTACTACACACTGCGACTATGCCCAAAATTATTTTCTGGGCTAGATGCAGCTAAAAATTATTATTAATTTCAAAGATGGTGGAGCTTGGTATTGATGGCCTAATACAATGAGTACCAAACACTGCTAGTATGCCCAAAATTATTTTCCGGTCTAGATGCAGCTAAAAATTATTATTCATTTCAAAGCTGGTGGAGCTTGCTATAGATGGCCTCTTTCTATGAGTACTATACACTGCTACCATGCCCAAAATTATTTTCCGGGCCAGATATAACTAAAAATTATTATTAATTTCAAAGCTGGTGGAGCTTGGTCTAGATGGCCTAATACAATGAGTACCACACACTGCTACTATGCCCAAAATTATTTTCCGGGCTAGATGCATTTAAAAATTATAATTAATTTCAAAGCTGGTGGAGCTTGGTATAGATGGCCTAATACAATGAGTACCACACACTGCTACTATGCCCAAAATTATTTTCTGGGCTAGAAGCAGCTAAAAATTATTATTAATTTCAAAGCTGGTGGAGCTTGGTCTAGATGGCCTAATACAATGAATACCACACACTTCTACTAGGCCCAAAATTATTTTTCGGGCTAGATGCAGCTAAAAATTATTATTAATTTCAAAGCTGGTGGAGCTTGGTATAGATGGCCTAATACAATGAGTAACACACACTGCTACTATGCCCAAAATTATTTTCCAGGCTAGATGCAGCTAAAAATTATTATTAATTTCAAAGCTGATGGAGCTTGGCATAGATGGCCTAATACAATGAGTACCACACACTGCTACTATGCCCAAAATTATTTTCTGGGCTAGATGCAGCTAAAAATTATTATTAACTTCAAAGCTGGTGGAGCTTGGTATAGATGGCCTAATACAATGAGTACCACACACTTCTACTATGCCCAAAATTATTTTACGGGCTAGATGCAGCTAAAAATTATTATTAATTTCAAAGCTGGTGGAGCTTGGTATAGATGGCCTAATACAATGAGTACCACACATTGGTACTATGCCCAAAATTATTTTCCGGGCTAAATGCAGCTAAAAATTATTATTAATTTCAAAGCTGGTGGAGCTTAGTATAGATGGCCGAATAAAATGAGTACCACACACTGCTACAGGCCCAAAATTATTTTCCGGGCTAGATGCAGCTAAAAATTATTATTAATTTCAAAGCTGGTGGAGCTTGGTATAGATGGCCTAATACAATGAGTACCACACACTGTTACTATGCCCAAAATTATTTTCCTGGCTAGATGCAGCTAAAAATTATTATAAATTTCAAAGCTCGTGGAGCTTGGTATAGATGGCCCAATACAATGACTAACGCACACTGCTAGAGGCCCAAAATAATTTTCCGGGCTAGGTGCAGCTAAAAATTATTATTAATTTCAAAGATGGTGGAGCTTGGTATAGATGGCCTAATACAATGAGTAACACACACTGTTACTATGCCCAAAATTATTTTCCTGGCTAGATGCAGCTAAAAATTATTATAAATTTCAAAGCTCGTGGAGCTTGGTATAGATGGTCCAATACAATGACGAACGCACCCTGCTAGAGGCCCAAAATAATTTTCCGGGCTAGATGCAGCTAAAAATTATTATTAATTTCAAAGCTGGTGGAGCTTGGTATAGATGGCCTAATACAATGAGTACCACACACTGTTACTATGCCCAAAATTATTTTCCTGGCTAGATGCAGCTAAAAATTATTATAAATTTCAAAGCTCGTGGAGCTTGGTATAGATGGCTCAATACAATGACTAACGCACACTGCTAGAGGCCCAAAATAATTTTCCGGGCTAGATGCAGCTAAAAATTATTATTAATTTCAAAGATGGTGGAGCTTGGCATAGATGGCCTAATACAATGAGTACCACACAATGCTACTATGCCCAAAATTATTTTACTGGCTAGATGCAGCTAAAAATTATTATTAACTTCAAAGCCGGTGGAGCTTGGTATAGATGGCCTAATACAATGAGTACCACACACTGCTACTATGCCCAAAATTATTTTCCGGGCCAGATGCAGCTAAAAATTATTATTAATTTCAAAGCTGGTGGAACTTGGTATAGATGGACTAATACAATGAGTACCACACACTGCTACTATGCACAAAATTATTTTCCTGGCTAGATGCAGCTAAAAATTATTATAAATTTCAAAGCTCGTGGAGCTTGGTATAGATGGCCCAATACAATGACTAACGCACACTGCTAGAGGCCCAAAATAATTTTCCGGGCTAGATGCAGCTAAAAATTATTATTAATTTCAAAGATGGTGGAGCTTGGTATAGATGGCCTAATACAATGAGTAACACACACTGCTACTATGCCCAAAATTATTTTCTTAGCTAGATGCAGCTAAAAATTATTATTAATTTCAAAGCTGGTGGAGCTTGGCATAGATGGCCTAATACAATGAGTACCACACAATGCTACTATGCCCAAAATTATTTTACTGGCTAGATGCAGCTAAAAATTATTATTAATTTCAAAGCTGGTGGAGCTTGGTATAGATGGCCTAATACAATGAGTACCACACACTTCAACTATGCCCAAAATTATTTTCCGGCCTAGATGCAGCTAAAAATTATTATTAATTTCAAAGCTGGTGGAGCTTAGTATAAATGGCCTAATAAAATGAGTACCACACACTGCTACAGGCCCAAAATTATTTTCCGGGCTAGATGCAGCTAAAAATTATTATTAATTTTAAAGCTGGTGAAGCTTGGTATAGATGGCCTAATACAATGAGTACCACATACTGCTACTATGCCCAAAATTATTTTCGGGCTAGATGAAGCTAAAAAATATTATTAATTTCAAAGCTGGTGGAGCTTGGTCTAGATGGCCTAATAAAATGAGCACCACACACTGCTACAGGCCCAAAATAATTTTCCGGGCTAGATGCAGCTAAAAATTATTATTAATTTCAAAGCTGGTGGAGCTTGGTATAGATGGCCTAATACAATGGGTTCCACAAACTGCTACTATGCCCAAAATTATTTTCTTGGCTAGATGCAGCTAAAAATTATTATTAATTTCAAAGCAGGTGGAGCTTGGTATAGATGGCCTAATACAATGAGTACCACACACTGCTACAATGCCCAAAATTATTTTCCGGGCTAGATGCAGCTAAAAATTATTATTAATTTCAAAGCTGGTGGAGCTTGGTATAGATGGCCTAGTACAATGAGTACCACACACTGCAACTATGCCCAAAATTATTTTCCGGGCTAGATGCAGCTAAAAATTATTATTAATTTCAAAGCTGGTGGAGCTTAGTATAAATGGCCTAATAAAATGAGCACCACATACTGCTACAGGACCAAAATTATTTTCCGGGCTAGATGCAGCTAAAAATTATTATTAATTTCAAAGCTGGTGGAGCTTGGTATAGATGGCCTAATAGAATGGGTACCACACACTGATACTATGCCAAAAATTATTTTCTGGGCTAGATGCAGCTAAAAATTATTATAAATTTCAAAGCTGGTGGAGCTTGGTATAGATGGCCTAATACAATGAGTAACACACACTGCTACTATGCCCAAAATTATTTTCTGGGCTAGATGCAGCTAAAAATTATTATTAATTTCAAAGCTGGTGGAGCTTGGCATAGATGGCCTAATACAATGAGTACCACACACTGCTACTATGCCCAAAATTATTTTACTGGCTAGATGCAGCTAAAAATTATTATTAACTTCAAAGCTGGTGGAGCTTGGTATAGATGGCCTAATACAAGGAGTACCACACACTGCTACTATGCCCAAAATTATTTTCCGGGCCAGATGCAGCTAAAAATTATTATTAATTTCAAAGCTGGTGGAGCTTAGTCTAGATGGCCTAATAAAATGAGCACCACACACTGCTACAGGCCCAAAATAATTTTCCGGGCTAGATGCAGCTAAAAATTATTATTAATTTCAAAGCTGGTGGAGCTTGGTATAGATGGCCTAATACAATGGGTTCCACAAACTGCTACTATGCCCAAAATTATTTTCTTGGCTAGATGCAGCTAAAAATTATTATTAATTTCAAAGCAGGTGGAGCTTGGTATAAATGGCCTAATACAATGAGTACCACACACTGCTACTATGCCCAAAATTATTTTCCTGGCTAGATGCAGCTAAAAATTATTATAAATTTCAAAGCTCGTGGAGCTTGGTATAGATGGCCCAATACAATGACTAACGCACACTGCTAGAGGCCCAAAATAATTTTCCGGGCTAGATGCAGCTAAAAATTATTATTAATTTCAAAGATGGTGGAGCTTGGTATAGATGGCCTAATACAATGAGTAACACACACTGTTACTATGCCCAAAATTATTTTCCTGGCTAGATGCAGCTAAAAATTATTATAAATTTCAAAGCTCGTGGAGCTTGGTATAGATGGTCCAATACAATGACTAACGCACACTGCTAGAGGCCCAAAATAATTTTCCGGGCTAGATGCAGCTAAAAATTATTATTAATTTCAAAGATGGTGGAGCTTGGTATAGATGGCCTAATACAATGAGTAACACACACTGCTACTATGCCCAAAATTATTTTCTTGGCTAGATGCAGCTAAAAATTATTATTAATTTCAAAGCTGGTGGAGCTTGGCATAGATGGCCTAATACAATGAGTACCACACAATGCTACTATGCCCAAAATTATTTTACTGGCTAGATGCAGCTAAAAATTATTATTAATTTCAAAGCTGGTGGAGCTTGGTATAGATGGCCTAATACAATGAGTACCACACACTTCAACTATGCCCAAAATTATTTTCCGGCCTAGATGCAGCCAAAAATTATTATTAATTTCAAAGCTGGTGGAGCTTAGTATAAATGGCCTAATAAAATGAGTACCACACACTGCTACGGGCCCAAAATTATTTTCCGGGCTAGATGCAGCTAAAAATTATTATTAATTTTAAAGCTGGTGAAGCTTGGTATAGATGGCCTAATACAATGAGTACCACATACTGCTACTATGCCCAAAATTATTTTCGGGCTAGATGAAGCTAAAAAATATTATTAATTTCAAAGCTGGTGGAGCTTGGTCTAGATGGCCTAATAAAATGAGCACCACACACTGCTACAGGCCCAAAATAATTTTCCGGGCTAGATGCAGCTAAAAATTATTATTAATTTCAAAGCTGGTGGAGCTTGGTATAGATGGCCTAATACAATGGGTTCCACAAACTGCTACTATGCCCAAAATTATTTTCTTGGCTAGATGCAGCTAAAAATTATTATTAATTTAAAAGCAGGTGGAGCTTGGTATAGATGGCCTAATACAATGAGTACCACACACTGCTACTATGCCCAAATCTATTTTCCAGGCTAGATGCAGCTAAAATTTGTTATTAATTTCAAAGCTGGTAGAGCTTGGTATAGATGGCCTAATACAATGAGTACCACACACTGCTACAATGCCCAAAATTATTTTCCGGGCTAGATGCAGCTAAAAATTATTATTAATTTCAAAGCTGGTGGAGCTTGGTATAGATGGCCTAGTACAATGAGTACCACACACTGCAACTATGCCCAAAATTATTTTCCGGGCTAGATGCAGCTAAAAATTATTATTAATTTCAAAGCTGGTGGAGCTTAGTATAAATGGCCTAATAAAATGAGCACCACATACTGCTACAGGACCAAAATTATTTTCCGGGCTAGATGCAGCTAAAAATTATTATTAATTTCAAAGCTGGTGGAGCTTGGTATAGATGGCCTAATAGAATGGGTACCACACACTGATACTATGCCAAAAATTATTTTCTGGGCTAGATGCAGCTAAAAATTATTATAAATTTCAAAGCTGGTGGAGCTTGGTATAGATGGCCTAATACAATGAGTAACACACACTGCTACTATGCCCAAAATTATTTTCTGGGCTAGATGCAGCTAAAAATTATTATTAATTTCAAAGCTGGTGGAGCTTGGCATAGATGGCCTAATACAATGAGTACCACACACTGCTACTATGCCCAAAATTATTTTACTGGCTAGATGCAGCTAAAAATTATTATTAACTTCAAAGCCGGTGGAGCTTGGTATAGATGGCCTAATACAATGAGTACCACATACTGCTACTATGCCCAAAATTATTTTCGGGCTAGATGAAGCTAAAAAATATTATTAATTTCAAAGCTGGTGGAGCTTGGTCTAGATGGCCTAATAAAATGAGCACCACACACTGCTACAGGCCCAAAATAATTTTCCGGGCTAGATGCAGCTAAAAATTATTATTAATTTCAAAGCTGGTGGAGCTTGGTATAGATGGCCTAATACAATGGGTTCCACAAACTGCTACTATGCCCAAAATTATTTTCTTGGCTAGATGCAGCTAAAAATTATTATTAATTTCAAAGCAGGTGGAGCTTGGTATAGATGGCCTAATACAATGAGTACCACACACTGCTACAATGCCCAAAATTATTTTCCGGGCTAGATGCAGCTAAAAATTATTATTAATTTCAAAGCTGGTGGAGCTTGGTATAGATGGCCTAGTACAATGAGTACCACACACTGCAACTATGCCCAAAATTATTTTCCGGGCTAGATGCAGCTAAAAATTATTATTAATTTCAAAGCTGGTGGAGCTTAGTATAAATGGCCTAATAAAATGAGCACCACATACTGCTACAGGACCAAAATTATTTTCCGGGCTAGATGCAGCTAAAAATTATTATTAATTTCAAAGCTGGTGGAGCTTGGTATAGATGGCCTAATAGAATGGGTACCACACACTGATACTATGCCAAAAATTATTTTCTGGGCTAGATGCAGCTAAAAATTATTATAAATTTCAAAGCTGGTGGAGCTTGGTATAGATGGCCTAATACAATGAGTAACACACACTGCTACTATGCCCAAAATTATTTTCTGGGCTAGATGCAGCTAAAAATTATTATTAATTTCAAAGCTGGTGGAGCTTGGCATAGATGGCCTAATACAATGAGTACCACACACTGCTACTATGCCCAAAATTATTTTACTGGCTAGATGCAGCTAAAAATTATTATTAACTTCAAAGCTGGTGGAGCTTGGTATAGATGGCCTAATACAAGGAGTACCACACACTGCTACTATGCCCAAAATTATTTTCCGGGCCAGATGCAGCTAAAAATTATTATTAATTTCAAAGCTGGTGGAGCTTAGTCTAGATGGCCTAATAAAATGAGCACCACACACTGCTACAGGCCCAAAATAATTTTCCGGGCTAGATGCAGCTAAAAATTATTATTAATTTCAAAGCTGGTGGAGCTTGGTATAGATGGCCTAATACAATGGGTTCCACAAACTGCTACTATGCCCAAAATTATTTTCTTGGCTAGATGCAGCTAAAAATTATTATTAATTTCAAAGCAGGTGGAGCTTGGTATAAATGGCCTAATACAATGAGTACCACACACTGCTACTATGCCCAAAATTATTTTCCTGGCTAGATGCAGCTAAAAATTATTATAAATTTCAAAGCTCGTGGAGCTTGGTATAGATGGCCCAATACAATGACTAACGCACACTGCTAGAGGCCCAAAATAATTTTCCGGGCTAGATGCAGCTAAAAATTATTATTAATTTCAAAGATGGTGGAGCTTGGTATAGATGGCCTAATACAATGAGTAACACACACTGTTACTATGCCCAAAATTATTTTCCTGGCTAGATGCAGCTAAAAATTATTATAAATTTCAAAGCTCGTGGAGCTTGGTATAGATGGTCCAATACAATGACTAACGCACACTGCTAGAGGCCCAAAATAATTTTCCGGGCTAGATGCAGCTAAAAATTATTATTAATTTCAAAGATGGTGGAGCTTGGTATAGATGGCCTAATACAATGAGTAACACACACTGCTACTATGCCCAAAATTATTTTCTTGGCTAGATGCAGCTAAAAATTATTATTAATTTCAAAGCTGGTGGAGCTTGGCATAGATGGCCTAATACAATGAGTACCACACAATGCTACTATGCCCAAAATTATTTTACTGGCTAGATGCAGCTAAAAATTATTATTAATTTCAAAGCTGGTGGAGCTTGGTATAGATGGCCTAATACAATGAGTACCACACACTTCAACTATGCCCAAAATTATTTTCCGGCCTAGATGCAGCCAAAAATTATTATTAATTTCAAAGCTGGTGGAGCTTAGTATAAATGGCCTAATAAAATGAGTACCACACACTGCTACGGGCCCAAAATTATTTTCCGGGCTAGATGCAGCTAAAAATTATTATTAATTTTAAAGCTGGTGAAGCTTGGTATAGATGGCCTAATACAATGAGTACCACATACTGCTACTATGCCCAAAATTATTTTCGGGCTAGATGAAGCTAAAAAATATTATTAATTTCAAAGCTGGTGGAGCTTGGTCTAGATGGCCTAATAAAATGAGCACCACACACTGCTACAGGCCCAAAATAATTTTCCGGGCTAGATGCAGCTAAAAATTATTATTAATTTCAAAGCTGGTGGAGCTTGGTATAGATGGCCTAATACAATGGGTTCCACAAACTGCTACTATGCCCAAAATTATTTTCTTGGCTAGATGCAGCTAAAAATTATTATTAATTTCAAAGCAGGTGGAGCTTGGTATAGATGGCCTAATACAATGAGTACCACACACTGCTACTATGCCCAAATCTATTTTCCAGGCTAGATGCAGCTAAAATTTGTTATTAATTTCAAAGCTGGTAGAGCTTGGTATAGATGGCCTAATACAATGAGTACCACACACTGCTACAATGCCCAAAATTATTTTCCGGGCTAGATGCAGCTAAAAATTATTATTAATTTCAAAGCTGGTGGAGCTTGGTATAGATGGCCTAGTACAATGAGTACCACACACTGCAACTATGCCCAAAATTATTTTCCGGGCTAGATGCAGCTAAAAATTATTATTAATTTCAAAGCTGGTGGAGCTTAGTATAAATGGCCTAATAAAATGAGCACCACATACTGCTACAGGACCAAAATTATTTTCCGGGCTAGATGCAGCTAAAAATTATTATTAATTTCAAAGCTGGTGGAGCTTGGTATAGATGGCCTAATAGAATGGGTACCACACACTGATACTATGCCAAAAATTATTTTCTGGGCTAGATGCAGCTAAAAATTATTATAAATTTCAAAGCTGGTGGAGCTTGGTATAGATGGCCTAATACAATGAGTAACACACACTGCTACTATGCCCAAAATTATTTTCTGGGCTAGATGCAGCTAAAAATTATTATTAATTTCAAAGCTGGTGGAGCTTGGCATAGATGGCCTAATACAATGAGTACCACACACTGCTACTATGCCCAAAATTATTTTACTGGCTAGATGCAGCTAAAAATTATTATTAACTTCAAAGCTGGTGGAGCTTGGTATAGATGGCCTAATACAAGGAGTACCACACACTGCTACTATGCCCAAAATTATTTTCCGGGCCAGATGCAGCTAAAAATTATTATTAATTTCAAAGCTGGTGGAGCTTAGTCTAGATGGCCTAATAAAATGAGCACCACACACTGCTACAGGCCCAAAATAATTTTCCGGGCTAGATGCAGCTAAAAATTATTATTAATTTCAAAGCTGGTGGAGCTTGGTATAGATGGCCTAATACAATGGGTTCCACAAACTGCTACTATGCCCAAAATTATTTTCTTGGCTAGATGCAGCTAAAAATTATTATTAATTTCAAAGCAGGTGGAGCTTGGTATAAATGGCCTAATACAATGAGTACCACACACTGCTACTATGCCCAAAATTATTTTCCTGGCTAGATGCAGCTAAAAATTATTATTAATTTCAAAGCTGGTGGAGCTTGGTATAGATGGCCTAGTACAATGAGTACCACACACTGCTACTATGCCCAAAATTATTTTCCGGGCTAGATGCAGCTAAAAATTATTATTAATTTCAAAGCTGGTGGAGCTTAGTATAGATGGCCTAATACAATGAGAACCACACACTGCTACAGGCCCAAAATTATTTTCCGGGCTAGATGCAGCTAAAAATTATTATTAATTTCAAAGCTGGTGAAGCTTGGTATAGATGGCTTAATAAAATGAGTACCACACACTGCTACTATGCCCAAAATTATTTTCCGGGCTAGATGCAGCTAAAAAATATGATTAATTTCAAAGCTGTTGGAGCTTGGTATCGATGGCCTAATACAATGAGTACCACACACTGCTACAATGCCCAAAATTATTTTCCGGGCTAGATGCAGCTAAAAATTATTATTAATTTCAAAGCTGGTGGAGCTTGGTATAGATAGCCTAATACAATGAGTACCACACACTTCAACTATGCCCAAAATTATTTTCCGGCCTAGATGCAGCTAAAAATTATTATTAATTTCAAAGCTGGTGGAGCTTAGTATAAATGGCCTAATAAAATGAGTACCACACACTGCTACAGGCCCAAAATTATTTTCCGGGCTAGATGCAGCTAAAAATTATTATTAATTTCAAAGCTGGTGGAGCTTGGTATAGATGGCCTAATACAATGGGTACCACACACTGCTACTATGCCAAAAATTATTTCCCGGGGTAGATGCAGCTAAAAATTATTATTAATTTCAAAGCTGGTGGAGCTTGGTATAGATGGCCTAATACAATGAGTAACACACACTGCTACTATGCCCAAAATTATTTTCTGGGCTAGATGCAGCTAAAAATTATTATTAATTTGAAAGCTGGTGGAGCTTGGCATAGATGGCCTAATACAATGAGTACCACACACTGCTACTATGCCCAAAATTATTTTACTGGCTAGATGCAGCTAAAAATTATTATTAACTTCAAAGCTGGTGGAGCTTGGTATGGATGGCCTAATACAATGAGTACCACACACTTCTACTATGCCCAAAAATTATTTACCTGGCTAGATGCAGCTAAAAATTAATATTAATTTCAAAGCTGGTGGAGCTTAGTATAGATGGCCTAATACAGTGAGCACCACACACTGCTACAGGCCCAAAATTATTTTCCGGGCTAGATGCAGCTAAAACTTATTATTAATTTCAAAGATGGTGGAGCTTGGTATTGATTGCCTAATACAATGAGTACCAAACACTGCTGGTATGCCCAAAATTATTTTCCGGGCTAGATGCAGCTAAAAATTATTATTAATTTCAAAGCTGTTGGAGCTTGGTATCGATGGCCTAATACAATGAGTACCACACACTGCTACAATGCCCAAAATTATTTTCCGGGCTAGATGCAGCTAAAAATTATTATTAATTTCAAAGCTGGTGGAGCTTGGTATAGATGGCCTAATACAATGAGTACCACACACTGCAACTATGCCCAAAGTTCTTTTCCGGTCTAGATGCAGCTAAAAATTATTATTAATTTCAAAGTTGGTGGAGCTTAGTATAAATGGCCTAATAAAATGAGTACCACACACTGCTACAGGCCCAAAATTATTTTCCGGGCTAGATGCAGCTAAAAATTATTATTAATTTCAAAGCTGGTGGAGCTTGGTATAGATGGCGTAATACACTGGGTACCACACACTGCTACTATGCCAAAAATTATTTTCTGGGCTGGGTGCAGCTAAAAATTATTATAAATTTCAAAGCTGGTGGAGCTTGGTATAGATGGCCTAATACAATGAGTACCAAACACTGCTACTATGCCCAAAATTATTTCCCGGGGTAGATGCAGCTAAAAATTATTATTAATTTCAAAGCTGGTAGAGCTTGGTATAGATGGCCTAATACAATAAGTAACACACACTGCTACTATGCCCAAAATTATTTTCTGGGCTAGATGCAGCTAAAAATTATTATTAAATTCAAAGCTGGTGGAGCTTGGCATAGATGGCCTAATACAATGAGTACCACATACTGCTACTATGCCCAAAATTATTTTACTGGCTAGATGCAGCTAAAAATTATTATTAACTTCAAAGCTGGTGGAGCTTGGTATAGATGGCCTAATACAATGAGTACCACACACTGCTACTATGCCCAAATTTATTTTCCTGGCTAGATGCAGCTAAAAATTATTATTAATTTCAAAGCTGGTGGAGCTTAGTATAGATGGCCTAATAGAGTGAGCACCACACACTGCTACAGGCCCAAAATTATTTTCTGGGCTAGATGCAGCTAAAAATTATTATTAATTTAAAAGCTGGTGGAGCTTAGTATAGATGACCTAATACAGTGAGCACCACACACTGCTAGAGACCCAAAATTATTTTCTGGGCTAGGTGCAGCTAAAAATTATTATTAATTTAAAAGCTGGTGGAGCTTGGTATAGATGGCCTAATAAAATGAGTACCACACACTGCGACTATGCCCAAAATTATTTTCTGGGCTAGATGCAGCTAAAAATTATTATTAATTTCAAAGATGGTGGAGCTTGGTATTGATGGCCTAATACAATGAGTACCAAACAGTGCTAGTATGCCCAAAATTATTTTCCGGGCTAGATGCAGCTAAAAATTATTATTAATTTCAAAGCTGGTGGAGCTTGGTATAGATGGCCTAATACAATGAGTAACAAACACTGCTACTATGCCCAAAATTATTTTCTGGGCTAGATGCAGCTAAAAATTATTATTAATTTCAAAGCTGGTGGAGCTTGGCATAGATGGCCTAATACAATGAGTACCACACACTGCTACTATGCCCAAAATTATTTTACTGGCTAGATGCAGCTAAAAATTATTATTAACTTCAAAGCTGGTGGAGCTTGGTATAGATGGCCTAATACAATGAGTACCACACACTGCTACTATGCCCAAAATTATTTTCCTGGCTAGATGCAGCTAAAAATTATTATTAATTTCAAAGCTGGTGAAGCTTAGTATAGATGGCCTAATACAGTGAGCACCACACACTGCTACAGGCCCAAAATTATTTTCTGGGCTAGATGCAGCTAAAAATTATTATTAATTTAAAAGCTGGTGGAGATTGGTATAGATGGCCTAATAAAATGAGTACCACACACTGCGACTATGCCCAAAATTATTTTCTGGGCTAGATGCAGCTAAAAATTATTATTAATTTCAAAGATGGTGGAGCTTGGTATTGATGGCCTAATACAATGAGTACCAAACACTGCTAGTATGCCCAAAATTATTTTCCTGTCTAGATGCAGCTAAAAATTATTATTAATTTCAAAGCTAGTGGAGCTTGCTATAGATGGCCTCTTTCTATGAGTACTATACACTGCTACCATGCCCAAAATTATTTTCCGGGCCAGATATAACTAAAAATTATTATTAATTTCAAAGCTGGTGGAGATTGGTATAGATGGCCTAATACAATGGGTACCAAACACTGCTACTATGCCCAAAATTATTTTCTGGGCTAGATGCAGCTAAAAATTATTATTAATTTCAAAGCTGGTGGAGATGGGTATAGATGGCCTAATACAATGAGTACCAAACACTGATACTATGCCCAAAATTATTTTCTGGGCTAGATGCAGCTAAAAATTATTATTAATTTCAAAGCTGGTGGAGATGGGTATAGATGGCCTAATACAATGAGTACCACACACTGCTACTATGCCCAAAATTATTTTCCGGGCTAGATGCAGCTAAAAATTATTATTAATTTCAAAGCTGGTGGAGCTTGGTCTAGATGGCCTAATACAATGAGTACCACACACTGCTACTATGCCCAAAATTATTTTCCGGGCTAGATGCAGCTAAAAAATATTATTAATTTCAAAGCTGGTGGAGCTTGGTATAGATGGCCTAATACAATGAGTACCACACACTGCTACTATGCCCAAAATTATTTTCCGGGCTAGATGCAGCTAAAAAATATTATTAATTTCAAAGCTGGTGGAGCTTGGTCTAGATGGCCTAATAAAATGAGTACCACACACTTCTACTATGCCCAAAATTATTTTCCGGGCTAAATGCAGCTAAAAATTATTATTAATTTCAAAGCTGGTGGAGCTTAGTATAGATGGCCGAATAAAATGAGTACCACACACTGCTACAGGCCCAAAATTATTTTCCTGGCTAGATGCAGCTAAAAATTATCATTAATTTCAAAGCTGGTGGAGGTTGGTATATATGGCCTAATACAATGAGTACCACACACTGTTACTATGCCCAAAATTATTTTCCTGGCTAGATGCAGCTAAAAATTATTATAAATTTCAAAGCTCGTGGAGCTTGGTATAGATGGCCTAATACAATGAGTACCAAACACTGCTACTATGCCCAAAATTATTTTCCGGGCTAGATGCAGCTAAAAATTATTATTAATTTCAAAGCTGGTGGAGCTTGGTATAGATGGCCTAATACAATGATTACCACACATTGCTACTATACCCAAAATTATTTTCCGGGCAAGATGCAGCTAAAAATTATTATTAACTTCAAAGCTGGTGGAGCTTGGTATAGATGGCCTAATACAATGAGTACCACACACTGCTACAGGCCCAAAATTATTTTCCGGGCTAGATGCAGCTAAAAATTATTATTAAGTTCAAAGCTTGTGTAGCTTGGTCTAGATAGCTTAATACAATGAGTACCACACACTGCTACTATGCCCAAAATTATTTTCCGGGCTAGATGCAGCTAAAAATTATTATTAATTTCAAAGCTGGTGGAACTTGGTATAGATGGCCTAATACAATGAGTACCACACACTGCTACTATGCACAAAATTTTTTTCCGGGCTAGATGCGGCTAAAAATTATTATTAATTTTAAAGCTGGTAGAGCTTGGTATAGATGGCCTAATACAATGAGCACCACACACTTCTACTATGCCCAAAATTATTTTCCGGGCTAGATGCAGCCAAAAATTATTATTAATTTCAAAGCTGGTGGAGCTTAGTCTAGATGGCTTAATAAAATGAGTACCACACACTGCTACTATGCCCAAAATTATTTTCCGGGCTAGATGCAGCTAAAAATATGATTAATTTCAAAGCTGTTGGAGCTTGGTATCGATGGCCTAATACAATGAGTACCACACACTGCTACAATGCCCAAAATTATTTTCCTGGCTAGATGCAGCTAAAAATTATTATTAATTTCAAAGCTGGTGGAGCTTGGTATAGATGGCCTGATATAATGAGTACCACACACTGCAACTATGCCCAAAATTATTTTCCGTGCTAGATGCAGCTAAAAATTATTATTAATTTCAAAGCTGGTGGAGCTTAGTATAAATGGCCTAATAAAATGAGTACCACACACTGCTACAGGCCCAAAATTATTTTCTGGGCTAGATGCAGCTAAAAATTATTATAAATTTCAAAGCTGGTGGAGCTTGGTATATATGGCCTAACACAATGAGTACCAAACACTGCTACTATGCCCAAAATTATTTCCCGGGCTAGATGCAGCTAAAAATTATTATTAATTTCAAAGCTGGTGGAGCTTGGTATAGATGGCCTAATACAATGAGTACCACACACTGCTATCATGCCCAAAATTATTTTCCGGGCTAGATGCAGCTAAAAATTATTATTAATTTCAAAGCTGGTGGAGCTTGGTATAGATGGCCTAATACAATGAGTGACACACACTGCTACTATGCCCAAAATTATTTTCTGGGCTAGATGCAGCTAAAAATTATTATTAATTTCAAAGCTGGTGGAGCTTGGCATAGATGGCCTAATACAATGAGTACCACACACTGCTACTATGCCCAAAATTATTTTACTGGCTAGATGCAGCTAAAAATTATTATTAACTTCAAAGCTGGTGAAGCTTGGAATAGATGGCCTAATACAATGAGTACCACACACTGCTACTATGCCCAAAATTATTTTCCTGGCTAGATGCAGCTAAAAATTATTATTAATTTAAAAGCTGGTGGAGCTTGGTATAGATGGCCTAATAAAATGAGTACCACACACGGCGACTATGCCCAAAATTATTTTCTGGGCTAGATGCAGCTAAAAATTATTATTAATTTCAAAGATGGTGGAGCTTGGTATTGATGGCCTAATACAATGAGTACCAAACACTGCTAGTATGCCCAAAATTATTTTCCGGTCTAGATGTAGCTAAAAATTATTATTAATTTCAAAGCTGGTGGAGCTTGCTATAGATGGCCTCTTTCAATGAGTACTATACACTGCTACCATGCCCAAAATTATTTTCCAGGCCAGATATAACTAAAAATTATTATTAATTTCAAAGCTGGTGGAGATTCGTATAGATGGCCTAATAAAATGAGTACCACACACTGCGACTATGCACAAAATTATTTTCTGGGCTAGATGCAGCTAAAAATTATTATTAATTTCAAAGATGGTGGAGCTTGGTATTGATGGCCTAATACAATGAGTACCAAACACTGCTAGTATGCCCAAAATTATTTTCCGGTCTAGATGCAGCTAAAAATTATTATTAATTTCAAAGCTAGTGGAGCTTGCTATAGATGGCCTCTTTCTATGAGTACTATACACTGCTACCATGCCCAAAATTATTTTCCGGGCCAGATATAACTAAAAATTATTATTAATTTCAAAGCTGGTGGAGATTGGTATAGATGGCCTAATACAATGGGTACCAAACACTGCTACTATGCTCAAAATTATTTTCTGGGCTAGATGCAGCTAAAAATTATTATTAATTTCAAAGCTGGTGGAGATGGGTATAGATGGCCTAATACAATGAGTACCAAACACTGATACTATGCCCAAAATTATTTTCTGGGCTAGATGCAGCTAAAAATTATTATTAATTTCAAAGCTGGTGGAGATGGGTATAGATGGCCTAATACAATGAGTACCACATACTGCTACTATGCCCAAAATTATTTTCCTGGCTAGATGCAGCTAAAAATTATTATTAATTTCAAAGCTGGTGGAGCTTGGTCTAGATGGCCTAATACAATGAGTACCACACACTGCTACTATGCCCAAAATTATTTTCCGGGCTAGATGCAGCTAAAAATTATTATTAATTTCAAAGCTGGTGGAGCTTGGTATAGATGGCCTAATACAATGAGTACCACACACTGCTACTATGCCCAAAATTATTTTCCGGGCTAGATGCAGCTAAAAATTATTATTAATTTCAAAGCTGGTGCAGCTTGGTCTAGATGGCCTAATAAAATGAGTACCACACACTTCTACTATGCCTAAAATTATTTTTCGGGCTAGATGCAGCTAAAAATTATTATTAATTTCAAAGCTGGTGGAGCTTGGTATAGATGGCCTAATACAATGAGTACCACACATTGCTACTATGCCCAAAATTATTTTCCAGGCTAAATGCAGCTAAAAATTATTATTAATTTCAAAGCTGGTGGAGCTTAGTATAGATGGCCGAATAAAATGAGTACCACACACTGCTACAGGCCCAAAATTATTTTCCTGGCTAGATGCAGCTAAAAATTATCATTAATTTCAAAGCTGGTGGAGGTTGGTATATATGGCCTAATACAATGAGTACCACACACTGTTACTATGCCCAAAATTATTTTCCTGGCTAGATGCAGCTAAAATTTTTTATAAATTTCAAAGCTCGTGGAGCTTGGTATAGATGGCCTAATACAATGAGTACCAAACACTGCTACTATGCCCAAAATTATTTTCCGGGCTAGATGCAGCTAAAAATTTTTATTAATTTCAAAGCTGGTGGAGCTTGGTATAGATGGCCCAATACAATGACTAACGCACACTGCTAGAGGCCCAAAATAATTTTCCGGGCTAGATGCAGCTAAAAATTATTATTAATTTCAAAGCTGGTGGAGCTTGCTATAGTTGGCCTATTTCAATGAGTACTACACACTACTACTATGCCCAAAATTATTTTCCGGGCTAGATATGACTAAAAATTATTATTAATTTCAAAGCTGGTGGAGCTTGGTATAGATGGCCTAATACTATGAGTAAAACACACTGCGACTATGCCCAAAATTATTTTCCAGGCTAGATGCAGCTAAAAATTATTATTAATTTCAAAGCTGGTGGAGATTGGTATAGATGGCCTAATACAATGGGTACCACACATTGCTACTATGCCCAAAATTATTTTCCGGGCTAGATGCAGCTAAAAATTATTATTAATTTCAAAGCTGGTGGAGCTTGGTATAGATGGCCTAATACAATGAGTACCACACACTGCTACTATGCCCAAAATTATTTTCCGGGCTAGATGCAGCTAAAAATTATTATTAATTTCAAAGCTGGTGCAGCTTGGTCTAGATGGCCTAATAAAATGAGTACCACACACTTCTACTATGCCTAAAATTATTTTTCGGGCTAGATGCAGCTAAAAATTATTATTAATTTCAAAGCTGGTGGAGCTTGGTATAGATGGCCGAATACAATGAGTACCACACATTGCTACTATGCCCAAAATTATTTTCCGGGCTAAATGCAGCTAAAAATTATTATTAATTTCAAAGCTGGTGGAGCTTAGTATAGATGGCCGAATAAAATGAGTACCACACACTGCTACAGGCCCAAAATTATTTTCCTGGCTAGATGCAGCTAAAAATTTTCATTAATTTCAAAGCTGGTGGAGGTTGGTATATATGGCCTAATACAATGAGTACCACACACTGTTACTATGCCCAAAATTATTTTCCTGGCTAGATGCAGCTAAAATTTTTTATAAATTTCAAAGCTCGTGGAGCTTGGTATAGATGGCCTAATACAATGAGTACCAAACACTGCTACTATGCCCAAAATTATTTTCTGGGCTAGATGCAGCTAAAAATTATTATTAATTTCAAAGCTGGTGGAGCTTGGTATAGATGGCCCAATACAATGACTAACGCACACTGCTAGAGGCCCAAAATAATTTTCCGGGCTAGATGCAGCTAAAAATTATTATTAATTTCAAAGCTGGTGGAGCTTGCTATAGTTGGCCTATTTCAATGAGTACTACACACTACTACTATGCCCAAAATTATTTTCCGGGCTAGATATGACTAAAAATTATTATTAATTTCAAAGCTGGTGGAGCTTGGTATAGATGGCCTAATACAATGAGTACAACACACTGCGACTATGCCCAAAATTATTTTCCAGGCTAGATGCAGCTAAAAATTATTATTAATTTCAAAGCTGGTGGAGATTGGTATAGATGGCCTAATACAATGGGTACCACACATTGCTACTATGCCCAAAATTATTTTCCGGGCTAGATGCAGCTAAAAATTATTATTAATTTCAAAGCTGGTGGAGCTTAGTATAGATGGCCTAATAAAATGAGCACCACACACTGCTACAGGCCCAAAATTATGTTCCGGGCTAGATGCAGCTAAAAATTATTATTAATTTCATAGTTGGTGGAGCTTGGTATAGATGGCCTAATACAATGGGTACCACACACTGCTACTATGCCCAAAATTATTTTCTGGGCTAGATGCAGCTAAAAATTATTGTAAATTTCAAAGCTGGTGGAGCTTGGTATAGATGGCCTAATACAATGATTACCACACATTGCTACTATACCCAAAATTATTTTCCGGGCAAGATGCAGCTAAAAATTATTATTAACTTCAAAGCTGGTGGAGCTTGGTATAGATGGCCTAATACAATGAGTACCACACACTGCTACAGGCCCAAAATTATTTCCCGGGCTAGATGCAGCTAAAAATTATTATTAATTTCAAAGCTGGTGGAGCTTGGTATAGATGGCCTAATACAATGAGTACCACACACTGCTATCATGCCCAAAATTATTTTCCGGGCTAGATGCAGCTAAAAATTATTATTAATTTCAAAGCTGGTGGAGCTTGGTATAGATGGCCTAATACAATGAGTGACACACACTGCTACTATGCCCAAAACTATTATCTGGGCTAGATGCAGCTAAAAATTATTATTAATTTCAAAGCTGGTGGAGCTTGGCATAGATGGCCTAATACAATGAGTACCACACACTGCTACTATGCCCAAAATTATTTTACTGGCTAGATGCAGCTAAAAATTATTATTAACTTCAAAGCTGGTGAAGCTTGGAATAGATGGCCTAATACAATGAGTACCACACACTGCTACTATGCCCAAAATAATTTTCCTGGCTAGATGCAGCTAAAAATTATTATTAATTTCAAAGCTGGTGGAGCTTAGTATAGATGGCCTAATACAGTGAGCACCACACACTGCTACAGGCCCAAAATTATTTTCTGGGCTAGATGCAGCTAAAAATTATTATTAATTTAAAAGCTGGTGGAGCTTGGTATAGATGGCCTAATAAAATGAGTACCACACACGGCGACTATGCCCAAAATTATTTTCTGGGCTAGATGCAGTTAAAAATTATTATTAATTTCAAAGATGGTGGATCTTGGTATTGATGGCCTAATACAATGAGTACCAAACACTGCTAGTATGCCCAAAATTATTTTCCGGTCTAGATGTAGCTAAAAATTATTATTAATTTCAAAGCTGGTGGAGCTTGCTATAGATGGCCTCTTTCAATGAGTACTATACACTGCTACCATGCCCAAAATTATTTTCCGGGCCAGATATAACTAAAAATTATTATTAATTTCAAAGCTGGTGGAGATTGGTATAGATTGCCTAATACAATGGCTACCACACACTGCTACTATGCCCAAAATTATTTTCTGGGCTAGATGCAGCTAAAAATTATTATTAATTTCAAAGCTGGTGGAGCTTGGCATAGATGGCCTAATACAATGAGTACCACACACTGCTACTATGCCCAAAATTATTTTACTGGCTAGATGCAGCTAAAAATTATTATTAACTTCAAAGCTGGTGAAGCTTGGAATAGATGGCCTAATACAATGAGTACCACACACTGCTACTATGCCCAAAATTATTTTCCTGGCTAGATGCAGCTAAAAATTATTATTAATTTAAAAGCTGGTGGAGCTTGGTATAGATGGCCTAATAAAATGAGTACCACACACGGCGACTATGCCCAAAATTATTTTCTGGGCTAGATGCAGCTAAAAATTATTATTAATTTCAAAGATGGTGGAGCTTGGTATTGATGGCCTAATACAATGAGTACCAAACACTGCTAGTATGCCCAAAATTATTTTCCGGTCTAGATGTAGCTAAAAATTATTATTAATTTCAAAGCTGGTGGAGCTTGCTATAGATGGCCTCTTTCAATGAGTACTATACACTGCTACCATGCCCAAAATTATTTTCCAGGCCAGATATAACTAAAAATTATTATTAATTTCAAAGCTGGTGGAGATTCGTATAGATGGCCTAATAAAATGAGTACCACACACTGCGACTATGCACAAAATTATTTTCTGGGCTAGATGCAGCTAAAAATTATTATTAATTTCAAAGATGGTGGAGCTTGGTATTGATGGCCTAATACAATGAGTACCAAACACTGCTAGTATGCCCAAAATTATTTTCCGGTCTAGATGCAGCTAAAAATTATTATTAATTTCAAAGCTAGTGGAGCTTGCTATAGATGGCCTCTTTCTATGAGTACTATACACTGCTACCATGCCCAAAATTATTTTCCGGGCCAGATATAACTAAAAATTATTATTAATTTCAAAGCTGGTGGAGATTGGTATAGATTGCCTAATACAATGGCTACCACACACTGCTACTATGCCCAAAATTATTTTCTGGGCTAGATGCAGCTAAAAATTATTATTAATTTCAAAGCTGGTGGAGCTTGGTATAGATGGCCTAATACAATGAGTACCAAACACTGCTACTATGCCCAAAATTATTCTCCGGGCTAGATGCAGCTAAAAATTATTATTAATTTCAAAGCTGGTGGAGCTTGGTATAGATGGCCTAATACAATGAGTACCACACACTGCTACTATGCCCAAAATTATTTTCCAGGCTAGATGCAGCTAAAAATTATTATTAATTTCAAAGCTGGTGGAGCTTGGTCTAGATGGTTTAATACAATGAGTACCACACACTGCTACTATGCCCAAAATTATTTTCCGGGCTAGATGCAGCTAAAAATTATTATTAATTTCAAAGCTGGTGGAGCTTGGTAGAGATGGCCTAATACAATGAGTACCACACACTGCTACTATGCCCAAAATTATTTTCCGGGCTAGATGCAACTAAAAATTATTATTAATTTCAAAGCTGGTGGAGCTTGGTCTAGATGGCCTAATACAATGAGCACCACACACTTCTACTATGCCCAAAATTATTTTTCGGGCTAGATGCAGCTAAAATATATTATTAATTTCAAAGCTGGTGGAGCTTGGTATAGATGGCCTAATACAATGAGTACCACACATTCCTACTATGCCCAAAATTATTTTCCGGGCTAGATGCAGCTAAAAATTATTATTAATTTCAAAGCTGGTGGAGCTTGGTATAGATGGCCTAATACAATGAGTACCACACATTGCTACTATGCCCAAAATTATTTTCCGGGCAAGATGCAGCTAAAAATTATTATTAACTTCAAAGCTGGTGGAGCTTGGTATAGATGGCCTAATACAATGAGTACCACACACTGCTACAAGCCCAAAATTATTTTCCGGGCTAGATGCAGCTAAAAATTATTATTAATTTCAAAGCTGGTGTAGCTTGGTCTAGATGGCTTAATACAATGAGTACCAGACACTGCTACTATGCCCCAAATTATTTTCCAGGCTAGATGCAGCTAAAAATTATTATTAATTTCAAAGCTGGTGGAACTTGGTATAGATGGCCTAATACAATGAGTACCACACACTGCTACTATGCACAAAATTATTTTCCGGGCTAGATGCAGCTAAAAATTATTATTAATTTTAAAGCTGGTGGAGCTTAGTATAGATGGCTTAATACAATGAGTACCAGACACTGCTACTATGCCCAAAATTATTTTCCGGGCTAGATGCAGCTAAAAATTATTGTTAATTTCAAAGCTGGTGGAGCTTAGTCTAGATGGCCTAATAAAATGAGCACCACACACTGCTACAGGCCCAAAATAATTTTCCGGGCTAGATGCAGCTAAAAATTATTATTAATTTCAAAGTTGGTGGAGCTTGGTATAGATGGCCTAATACAATGGGTTCCACAAACTGCTACTATGCCCAAAATTATTTTCTGGGCTAGATGCAGCTAAAAATTATTATTAATTTCAAAGCTGGTGAAGCTTGGTATAGATGGCTTAATAAAATGAGTACCACACACTGCTACTATGCCCAAAATTATTTTCCGAGCTAGATGCAGCTAAAAAATATGATTAATTTCAAAGCTGTTGGAGCTTGGTATCGATGGCCTAATACAATGAGTACCACACACTGCTACAATGCCCAAAATTATTTTCCGGGCTAGATGCAGCTAAAAATTATTATTAATTTCAAAGCTGGTGGAGCTTGGTATAGATGGCCTAATACAATGAGTACAACACACTGCTACTATGCCCAAAATTATTTTCTGGGCTAGATGCAGCTAAAAATTATTATTAATTTCAAAGCTGGTGAAGCTTGGTATAGATGGCTTAATAAAATGAGTACCACACACTGCTACTATGCCCAAAATTATTTTCCGAGCTAGATGCAGCTAAAAAATATGATTAATTTCAAAGCTGTTGGAGCTTGGTATCGATGGCCTAATACAATGAGTACCACACACTGCTACAATGCCCAAAATTATTTTCCGGACTAGATGCAGCTAAAAATTATTATTAATTTCAAAGCTGGTGGAGCTTGGTATAGATGGCCTAATACAATGAGTACAACACACTGCGACTATGCCCAAAATTATTTTCCGGGCTATATACAGCTAAAAATTATTATTAATTTCAAAGCTGGTGGAGCTTGGTATTGATGGCCTAATAGAATGAGTACCACACACTGCTACTATGCCCAAAATTATTTTCCAGGCTAGATGCAGCTAAAAATTATTAATAATTTCAAAGCTGGTGGAGATTGGTATAGATGGCCTAATACAATGAGTACCACACATTACTACTATGCTCAAAATTATTTTCCGGGCTAGATGCAGCTAAAAATTATTATTAATTTCAAAGCTGGTGGAGCTTAGTATAGATGGCCTAATAAAATGAGTACCACACACTGCTACAGGCCCAAAATTATTTTCCGGGCTAGATGCAGCTAAAAATTATTATTAATTTCAAAGCTGGTGGAGATTGGTATAGATGGCCTAATACAATGAGTACCACACACTGCTACTATGCCCAAAATATTTTCCGGGCTAGATGCAGCTAAAAATTATTATTAATTTCAAAGCTGGTGGAGCTTGGTATAGATGGCCTAATACAATGAGTACCACACACTGCTACAATCCCCAAAATTATTTTCCTGGCTAGATGCAGCTAAAAATTATTATTAATTTCAAAGCTGGTGGAGCTTGGTATAGATGGCCTAATACAATGAGTACCACACACTGCTACTATGCCCAAAATTAGTTTCCGGGCTAGATACAGCTAAAAATTATTATTAATTTCAAAGCTGGTGGAGCTTGGTATCGATGGCCTAATACAATAAGTACCACACACTGCTACAATGCCCAAAATAATTTTCCGGGCTAGATGCAGCTAAAAATTATTATTAATTTCAAAGCTGGTGGAGCTTGGTATAGATGGCCTAATACAATGATTAACACACACTGCTACTATGCCCAAAATTATTTTCTGGGCTAGATGCAGCTAAAAATTATTATTAATTTGAAAGCTGGTGGAGCTTGGCATAGATGGCCTAATAAAATGAGTACCACACACTTCTACTATGCCCAAAATTATTTTCCTGGCTAGATGCAGCTAAAAATTATTATTAATTTCAAAGCTGGTGGAGGTTAGTATAGATGGCCTAATACAGTGAGCACCACACACTGCTACAGGCCCAAAATTATTTTCTGGGCTAGATGCAGCTAAAAATTATTATTAATTTCAAAGCTGGTGGAGCTTGGTATAGATGGCCTAATAAAATGAGTACCACACACTGCGACTATGTCCAAAAATATTTTCTGGGCTAGATGCAGCTAAAAATTATTATAAATTTCAAAGATGGTGGACCTTGGTATTGATGGCCTAATACAATGAGTACCAAACACTGCTAGTATGCCCAAAATTATTTTCCGGTCTAGATGCAGCTAAAAATTATTATTAATTTCAAAGCTGGTGGAGCTTGCTATAGATGGCCTCTTTCAATGAGTACTATACACTGCTATCATGCCCAAAATTATTTTCCAAGCCAGATATAAGTAAAAATTATTATTAATTTCAAAGCTGGTGGAGCTTGTTATAGATTGCCTAACACAATGAGTACCACACACTGCTACTATGCCCAAAATTATTTTCCGGGCTAGATGCAGCTAAAAATTATTATTAATTTCAAAGCTGGTGGAGCTTGGTATAGATGGCCTAATACAATGAGTACCACACACTGCTACTATGCCCAAAATATTTTCCGGGCTAGATGCAGCTAAAAAATATCATTAATTTCAAAGCTGGTGGAGATTGGTATAGATGGCCTAATACAATGAGTACCACACACTGCTACTATGCCCAAAATTATTTTCCAGGCTAGATGCAGCTAAAAATTATTATTAATTTCAAAGCTGGTGGAGCTTGGTATAGATGGCCTAATACAATGAGTACCACACACTGCTACAATCCCCAAAATTATTTTCCTGGCTAGATGCAGCTAAAAATTATTATTAATTTCAAAGCTGGTGGAGCTTGGTATAGATGGCCTAATACAATGAGTACCACACACTGCTACTATGCCCAAAATGATTTTCCGGGCTAGATGCAGCTAAAAATTATTATTAATTTCAAAGCTGGTGGAGCTTGGTATAGATGGCTTAATAAAATGAGTACCACACACTGCTACTATGCCCAAAATTATTTTCCGGGCTAGATGCAGCTAAAAAATATGATTAGTTTCAAAGCTGGTGGAGCTTGGTATCGATGGCCTAATACAATAAGTACCACACACTGCTACAATGCCCAAAATAATTTTCCGGGCTAGATGCAGCTAAAAATTATTATTAATTTCAAAGCTGGTGGAGCTTGGTATAGATGGCCTAATACAATGATTAACACACACTGCTACTATGCCCAAAATTATTTTCTGGGCTAGATGCAGCTAAAAATTATTATTAATTTGAAAGCTGGTGGAGCTTGGCATAGATGGCCTAATAAAATGAGTACCACACACTTCTACTATGCCCAAAATTATTTTCCTGGCTAGATGCAGCTAAAAATTATTATTAATTTCAAAGCTGGTGGAGGTTAGTATAGATGGCCTAATACAGTGAGCACCACACACTGCTACAGGCCCAAAATTATTTTCTGGGCTAGATGCAGCTAAAAATTATTATTAATTTCAAAGCTGGTGGAGCTTGGTATAGATGGCCTAATAAAATGAGTACCACACACTGCGACTATGTCCAAAAATATTTTCTGGGCTAGATGCAGCTAAAAATTATTATAAATTTCAAAGTTGGTGGACCTTGGTATTGATGGCCTAATACAATGAGTACCAAACACTGCTAGTATGCCCAAAATTATTTTCCGGTCTAGATGCAGCTAAAAATTATTATTAATTTCAAAGCTGGTGGAGCTTGCTATAGATGGCCTCTTTCAATGAGTACTATACACTGCTACAATGCCCAAAATTATTTTCCAGGCCAGATATAAGTAAAAATTATTATTAATTTCAAAGCTGGTGGAGCTTGTTATAGATTGCCTAACACAATGAGTACCACACACTGCTACTATGCCCAAAATTATTTTCCGGGCTAGATGCAGCTAAAAATTATTATTAATTTCAAAGCTGGTGGAGCTTGGTATAGATGGCCTAATACAATGAGTACCACACACTGCTACTATGCCCAAAATATTTTCAGGGCTAGATGCAGCTAAAAAATATTATTAATTTCAAAGCTGGTGGAGATTGGTATAGATGGCCTAATACAATGAGTACCACACACTGCTACTATGCCCAAAATTATTTTCCGGGCTAGATGCAGCTAAAAATTATTATTAATTTCAAAGCTGGTGGAGCTTGGTATAGATGGCCTAATACAATGATTACCACACACTGCTACTATGCCCAAAATTATTTTCCTGGCTAGATGCAGCTAAAAATTATTATTAATTTCAAAGCTGGTGGAGCTTGGTATAGATGGCCTAATACAATGAGTACCACACACTGCTACTATGCCCAAAATTATTTTCCGGGCTAGATGCAGCTAAAAATTATTATTAATTTCAAAGCTGGTGGAGCTTAGTATAGATGGCCTAATACAATGAGTACCACACACTGCTACAGGCCCAAAATTATTTTCTGGGCAAGATGCAGCTAAAAATTATTATTAATTTCAAAGCTGGTGGAGCTTGGTATAGATGGCTTAATAAAATGAGTACCACACACTGCTACTATGCCCAAAATTATTTTCCGGGCTAGATGCAGCTAAAAAATATGATTAATTTCAAAGCTGGTGGAGCTTGGTATCGATGGCCTAATACAATAAGTACCACACACTGCTACAATGCCCAAAATTATTTTCCGGGCTAGATGCAGCTAAAAATTATTATTAATTTCAAAGCTGGTGGAGCTTGGTATAGATGGCCTAATACAATGAGTACCACACACTGCAACTATGCCCAAAATTATTTTCCGGGCTAGATGCAGCTAAAAATTATTATTAATTACAAAGCTGGTGGAGCTTAGTATAAATGGCCTAATAAAATGAGTACCACACACTGCTACAGGCCCAAAATTATTTTCCGGGCTAGATGCAGCTAAAATTTATTATTAATTTCAAAGCTAGTGGAGCTTGGTATAGATGGCCTAATACAATCTGTACCACACACTGCTACTATGCCAAAAATTATTTTCTGGGCTAGATGCAGCTAAAAATTATTATAAATTTCAAAGCTGGTGGAGCTTGGTATAGATGGCCTAATACAATGAGTACCAAACACTGCTACTATGCCCAAAATAATTTTCTGGGCTAGATGCAGCTAAAAATTATTATTAATTTCAAAGCTGGTGGAGCTTGGTATAGATGGCCTATTACAATGATTAACACACACTGCTACTATGCCAAAAATTATTTTCCTGGCTAGATGCAGCTAAAAATTATTATTAATTTCAAAGCTGGTGGAGGTTAGTATAGATGGCCTAATACAGTGAGCACCACACACTGCTACAGGCCCAAAATTATTTTCCGGGCTAGATGCAGGTAAAAATTATTATTAATTTCAAAGCTGGTGGAGCTTGGTATAGATGGCCTAATAAAATGAGTACCACACACTGCGACTATGTCCAAAATTATTTTCTGGGCTAGATGCAGCTAAAAATTATTATTAACTTCAAAGCTGGTGGAGCTTGGTATAGCTGGCCTAATACAATGAGTACCAGACTCTGCTACAGGCCCAAAATTATTTTCCCGTCTAGATGCAGCTAAAAATTATTATTAATTTCAAAGCTGGTGGAGCTTGCTATAGATGGCCTCTTTCAATGAGTACTATACACTGCTACCATGCCCAAAATTATTTTCCAGGCCAGATATAAGTAAAAATTATTATTAATTTCAAAGCTGGTGGAGCTTGTTATAGATTGCCTAACACAATGAGTACCACACACTGCTACTATGCCCAAAATTATTTTCCGGGCTAGATGCAGCTAAAAATTATTATTAATTTCAAAGCTGGTGGAGCTTGGTATAGATGGCCTAATACAATGAGTACCACACACTGCTACTATGCCCAAAATATTTTCCGGGCTAGATGCAGCTAAAAAATATTATTAATTTCAAAGCTGGTGGAGCTTGGTATAGATGGCCTAATACAATGAGTACCACACATTGCTACTATGCCCAAAATTATTTTCCGGGCAAGATGCAGCTAAATATTATTATTAACTTCAAAGCTGGTGGAGCTTGGTATAGATGGCCTAATACAATGAGTACCACACTCTGCTACAGGCCCAAAATTATTTTCCGGGCTAGATGCAGCTAAAAATTATTATTAATTTCAAAGCTGGTGGAGATTGGTATAGATGGCCTAATACAATGGGTACCACACACTGCTACTATGCCCAAAATTATTTTATGGGCTTGATGCAGCTAAAAATTATAATAAATTTCAAGGCTGGTGGAGCTTGGTATTGATGGCCTAATATAATGAGTACCAAACACTGCTACTATGCCCAAAATGATTTTTCGGGCTAGATGCAGCTAAAAATTATTATTCATTTCAAAGCTGGTGGAGCTTGGTATAGATGGCCTAATACAGTGAGTACCACACACTGCTACTATGCCCAAAATTATTTTCCGGGCTAGATGCAGCTAAAAATTATTATTAATTTCAAAGCTGGTGGAGCTTGGTATTAATCGCCTAATACAATGAGTACCACACACTGCTAGAGGCCCAAAATTATTTTCCGGGCTAGATGCAGCTAAAAATTATTATTAATTTCAAAGCTGGTGGAGCTTGCTATAGATGGCCTATTTCAATGAGTACTACACACTACTACTATGCCCAAAATTATTTTCCGGGCTAGATATAACTAAAAATTATTATTAATTTCAAAGCTGGTGGAGCTTGGTATAGATGGCCTAATACAATGAGTACCACACACTGCTACGATGCCCAAAATTATTTTTCGGGCTAGATGCAGCTAAAACTTATTATTAATTTCAAATCTGGTGGAGCTTAGTATAGATGGCCTAATACAATGAGTACCACACACTGCTACATGTCAAAAATTATTTTCTGGGCTAGATGCAGCTAAAAATTATTATTAATTTCAAAGCTGGTGGAGCTTGGTATAGATGGCCTAATAAAATGAGTACCACACACTGAGACTATGCCCAAAATTATTTTCCGGGCTAGATGCAGCTAAAAATTATTATTAATTTCAAAGCTGGTGGAGCTTCGTATTGATGGCCTAATACAATGAGTACCACACACTGCTACTATGCCCAAAATTATTTTCCAGGCTAGATACAGCTAAAAATTATTATTAATTTCAAAGCTGGTGGAGATTGGTATAGATGGCCTAATACAATGAGTACCTCACGTTGCTACTATGCCCAAAATTATTTTCCGGGCTAGATGCAGCTAAAAATTATTATTAATTTTAAAGCTGGTGGAGCTTAGTTTAGATGGACTAATAAAATGAGTACCACACACTGCTACAGGCCCAAAATTATTTTCCGGGCAAGATGCAGCTAAATATTATTATTAACTTCAAAGCTGGTGGAGCTTGGTATAGATGGCCTAATACAATGAGTACCACACTCTGCTACAGGCCCAAAATTATTTTCCGGGCTAGATGCAGCTAAAAATTATTATTAATTTCAAAGCTGGTGGAGATTGGTATAGATGGCCTAATACAATGGGTACCACACACTGCTACTATGCCCAAAATTATTTTATGGGCTTGATGCAGCTAAAAATTATAATAAATTTCAAGGCTGGTGGAGCTTGGTATTGATGGCCTAATATAATGAGTACCAAACACTGCTACTATGCCCAAAATGATTTTTCGGGCTAGATGCAGCTAAAAATTATTATTCATTTCAAAGCTGGTGGAGCTTGGTATAGATGGCCTAATACAGTGAGTACCACACACTGCTACTATGCCCAAAATTATTTTCCGGGCTAGATGCAGCTAAAAATTATTATTAATTTCAAAGCTGGTGGAGCTTGGTATTAATCGCCTAATACAATGAGTACCACACACTGCTAGAGGCCCAAAATTATTTTCCGGGCTAGATGCAGCTAAAAATTATTATTAATTTCAAAGCTGGTGGAGCTTGCTATAGATGGCCTATTTCAATGAGTACTACACACTACTACTATGCCCAAAATTATTTTCCGGGCTAGATATAACTAAAAATTATTATTAATTTCAAAGCTGGTGGAGCTTGGTATAGATGGCCTAATACAATGAGTACCACACACTGCTACGATGCCCAAAATTATTTTTCGGGCTAGATGCAGCTAAAACTTATTATTAATTTCAAATCTGGTGGAGCTTAGTATAGATGGCCTAATACAATGAGTACCACACACTGCTACATGTCAAAAATTATTTTCTGGGCTAGATGCAGCTAAAAATTATTATTAATTTCAAAGCTGGTGGAGCTTGGTATAGATGGCCTAATAAAATGAGTACCACACACTGAGACTATGCCCAAAATTATTTTCCGGGCTAGATGCAGCTAAAAATTATTATTAATTTCAAAGCTGGTGGAGCTTCGTATTGATGGCCTAATACAATGAGTACCACACACTGCTACTATGCCCAAAATTATTTTCCAGGCTAGATACAGCTAAAAATTATTATTAATTTCAAAGCTGGTGGAGATTGGTATAGATGGCCTAATACAATGAGTACCTCACGTTGCTACTATGCCCAAAATTATTTTCCGGGCTAGATGCAGCTAAAAATTATTATTAATTTTAAAGCTGGTGGAGCTTAGTTTAGATGGACTAATAAAATGAGTACCACACACTGCTACAGGCCCAAAATTATTTTCCGGGCTAGATGCAGCTAAAAATTATTATTAATTTCAAAGCAGGTGGAGCTTGGTATAGATGGCCTAATACAATAGGTACCACACAATGTTACTATGCCCAAAATTATTTTCTGGGCTAGATGAAGCTAAAAATTATTATAAATTTCAAAGCTGGTGGAGCTTGGTATAGATGGCCTAATACAATGAGTACCAAACACTGCTACTATGCCCAAAATTATTTTCCGGGCTAGATGAAGCTAAAAATTATTATTAATTTCAAAGATGGTGGAACTTGGTATAGATGGCCTAGTACAATGAGTACCACACACTGCTACTATGCCCAAAATTATTTTCCAGGCTAGATGCAGCTAAAAATTATTATTAATTTCAAAGCTGGTGGAGCTTGGTATAGATGGCTCAATACAATGAGTACCACACACTGCTACTATGCCCAAAATTATTTTCCGGGCTAGATGCAGCTAAAAATTATTATTAATTTCAAAGCTGGTGGAGCTTGGTATAGATGGCCTAATACAATGAGTACCACACACTGCTACTATGCCCAAAATTATTTTCCGGGCTAGATGCAGGTAAAAATTATTATTAATTTCAAAGCTGGTGGAGCTTGGTATAGATGGCCTAATACAATGAGTACCACACACTGCTACAATCCCCAAAATTATTTTCCTGGCTAGATGCAGCTAAAAATTATTATTAATTTCAAAGCTGGTGGAGCTTGGTATAGATGGCCTAATACAATGAGTACCACACACTGCTACTATGCCCAAAAATATTTTCCGGGCTAGATGCAGCTAAAAATTATTATTAATTTCAAAGCTGGTGGAGCTTAGTATAGATGGCCTAATACAATGAGTACCACACACTGCTACAGGCCCAAAATTATTTTCTGGGCAAGATGCAGCTAAAAATTATTATTAATTTCAAAGCTGGTGGAGCTTGGTATAGATGGCTTAATAAAATGAGTACCACACACTGCTACTATGCCCAAAATTATTTTCCGGGCTAGATGCAGCTAAAAAATATGATTAATTTCAAAGCTGGTGGAGCTTGGTATCGATGCCCTAATACAATAAGTACCACACACTGCTACAATGCCCAAAATAATTTTCCGGGCTAGATGCAGCTAAAAATTATTATTAATTTCAAAGCTGGTGGAGCTTGGTATAGATGGCCTAATACAATGATTAACACACACTGCTACTATGCCCAAAATTATTTTCTGGGCTAGATGCAGCTAAAAATTATTATTAATTTGAAAGCTGGTGGAGCTTGGCATAGATGGCCTAATAAAATGAGTACCACACACTGCTACTATGCCCAAAATTATTTTCCTGGCTAGATGCAGCTAAAAATTATTATTAATTTCAAAGCTGGTGGAGGTTAGTATAGATGGCCTAATACAGTGAGCACCACACACTGCTACAGGCCAAAAATTATTTTCTGGGCTAGATGCAGCTAAAAATTATTATTAATTTCAAAGCTGGTGGAGCTTGGTATAGATGGCCTAATAAAATGAGTACCACACACTGCGATTATGTCCAAAAATATTTTCTGGGCTAGATGCAGCTAAAAATTATTATAAATTTCAAAGATGGTGGACCTTGGTATTGATGGCCTAATACAATGAGTACCAAACACTGCTAGTATGCACAAAATTATTTTCCGGTCTAGATGCATCTAAAAATTATTATTAATTTCAAAGCTGGTGGAGCTTGCTATAGATGGCCTCTTTCAATGAGTACTATACACTGCTACCATGCCCAAAATTATTTTCCAGGCCAGATATAACTAAAAATTATTATTCATTTCAAAGCTGGTGGAGCTTGTTATAGATTGCCTAACACAATGAGTACCACACACTGCTACTCTGCCCAAAATTATTTTCCGGGCTAGATGCAGCTAAAAATTATTATTAATTTCAAAGCTGGTGGAGCTTGGTATAGATGGCCTAATACAATGAGTACCACACACTGCTACTATGCCCAAAATATTTTCCGGGCTAGATGCAGCTAAAAAATATTATTAATTTCAAAGCTGGTGGAGATTGGTATAGATGGCCTAATACAATGAGTACCACACACTGCTACTATGCCCAAAATTATTTTCCGGGCTAGATGCAGCTAAAAATTATTATTAATTTCAAAGCTGGTGGAGCTTGGTATAGATGGCCTAATACAATGATTACCACACACTGCTACTATGCCCAAAATTATTTTCCTGGCTAGATGCAGCTAAAAATTATTATTAATTTCAAAGCTGGTGGAGCTTGGTATAGATGGCCTAATACAATGAGTACCACACACTGCTACTATGCCCAAAATTATTTTCCGGGCTAGATGCAGCTAAAAATTATTATTAATTTCAAAGCTGGTGGAGCTTAGTATAGATGGCTTAATAAAATGAGTACCACACACTGCTACTATGCCCAAAATTATTTTCCGGGCTAGATGCAGCTAAAAAATATGATTAATTTCAAAGCTGGTGGAGCTTGGTATCGATGGCCTAATACAATAAGTACCACACATTGCTACAATGCCCAAAATTATTTTCCGGGCTAGATGCAGCTAAAAATTATTATTAATTTCAAAGCTGGTGGAGCTTGGTATAGATGGCCTAATACAATCTGTACCACACACTGCTACTATGCCAAAAATTATTTTCTGGGCTAGATGCAGCTAAAAATTATTATAAATTTCAAAGCTGGTGGAGCTTGGTATAGATGGCCTAATACAATGAGTACCAAACCCTGCTACTATGCCCAAAATAATTTTCTGGGCTAGATGCAGCTAAAAATTATTATTAATTTCAACGCTGGTGGAGCTTGGTATAGATGGCCTAATACAATGATTAACACACACTGCTACTAAGCCCAAAATTATTTTCTGGGCTAGATGCAGCTAAAAATTATTATTAACTTCAAAGCTGGTGGAGCTTGGTATAGATGGCCTAATACAATGAGTACCACACTCTGCTACAGGCCCAAAATTATTTTCCCGTCTAGATGCAGCTAAAAATTATTATTAATTTCAAAGCTGGTGGAGCTTGCTATAGATGGCCTCTTTCAATGAGTACTATACACTGCTACCATGCCCAAAATTATTTTCCAGGCCAGATATAAGTAAAAATTATTATTAATTTCAAAGCTGGTGGAGCTTGTTATAGATTGCCTAACACAATGAGTACCACACACTGCTACTATGCCCAAAATTATTTTCCGGGCTAGATGCAGCTAAAAATTATTATTAATTTCAAAGCTGGTGGAGCTTGGTATAGATGGCCTAATACAATGAGTACCACACACTGCTACTATGCCCAAAATATTTTCCGGGCTAGATGCAGCTAAAAAATATTATTAATTTCAAAGCTGGTGGAGCTTGGTATAGATGGCCTAATACAATGAGTACCACACATTGCTACTATGCCCAAAATTATTTTCCGGGCAAGATGCAGCTAAATATTATTATTAACTTCAAAGCTGGTGGAGCTTGGTATAGATGGCCTAATACAATGAGTACCACACTCTGCTACAGGCCCAAAATTATTTTCCGGGCTAGATGCAGCTAAAAATTATTATTAATTTCAAAGCTGGTGGAGATTGGTATAGATGGCCTAATACAATGGGTACCACACACTGCTACTATGCCCAAAATTATTTTCCGGGCTAGATGCAGCTAAAAAATATGATTAATTTCAAAGCTGGTGGAGCTTGGTATCGATGGCCTAATACAATAAGTACCACACACTGCTACAATGCCCAAAATTATTTTCCGGGCTAGATGCAGCTAAAAATTAATATTAATTTCAAAGCTGGTGGAGCTTGGTATAGATGGCCTAATACAATGAGAACCACACACTGCAACTATGCCCAAAATTATTTTCCGGGCTAGATGCAGCTAAAAATTATTATTAATTACAAAGCTGGTGGAGCTTAGTATAAATGGCCTAATAAAGTGAGTACCACACACTGCTACAGGCCCAAAATTATTTTCTGGGCTAGATGCAGCTAAAAATTATTATTAATTTCAAAGTTAGTGGAGCTTGGCATAGATGGCCTAATACAATCTGTACCACACACTGCTACTATGCCAAAAATTATTTTCTGGGCTAGATGCAGCTAAAAATTATTATAAATTTCAAAGCTGGTGGAGCTTGGTATAGAAGGCCTAATACAATGAGTACCAAACACTGCTACTATGCCCAAAATTATTTTCCGGGCTAGATGCAGCTAAAAATTATTATTAATTTCAAAGCTGGTGGAGCTTGGTATAGATGGCCTAATACAATGATTAACACACACTGCTACTATGCCCAAAATTATTTTCTGGGCTAGATGCAGCTAAAAATTATTATTAATTTGAAAGCTGGTGGAGCTTGGCATAGATGGCCTAATACAATGAGTACCACACACTGCTACTATGCCCAAAATTATTTTCCTGGCTAGATGCAGCTAAAAATTATTATTAATTTCAAAGCTGGTGGAGGTTAGTATAGATGGCCTAATACAGTGAGCACCACACACTGCTACAGGCCCAAAATTATTTTCTGGGCTAGATGCAGCTAAAAATTATTATAAATTTCAAAGATGGTGGACCTTGGTATTGATGGCCTAATACAATGAGTACCAAACACTGCTAGTATGCCCAAAATTATTTTCCGGTCTAGATGCAGCTAAAAATTATTATTAATTTCAAAGCTGGTGGAGCTTGCTATAGATGGCCTCTTTCAATGAGTACTATACACTGCTACCATGCCCAAAATTATTTTCCAGGCCAGATATAACTAAAAATTATAATTAATTTCAAAGCTGGTGGAGCTTGTTATAGATTGCCTAACACAATGAGTACCACACACTGCTACTATGCCCAAAATTATTTTCCGGGCTAGATGCAGCTAAAAATTATTATTAATTTCAAAGCTGGTGGAGCTTGGTATAGATGGCCTAATACAATGAGGACCACACACTGCTACTATGCCCAAAATATTTTCCGGGCTAGATGCAGCTAAAAAATATTATTAATTTCAAAGCTGGTGGAGCTTGGTATAGATGGCCTAATACAATGAGTACCACACATTGCTACTATGCCCAAAATTATTTTCCGGGCAAGATGCAGCTAAATATTATTATTAACTTCAAAGCTGGTGGAGCTTGGTATAGATGGCCTAATACAATGAGTACCACACTCTGCTACAGGCCCAAAATTATTTTCCGGGCTAGATGCAGCTAAAAATTATTATTAATTTCAAAGCTGGTGGAGATTGGTATAGATGGCCTAATACAATGGGTACCACACTGTGCTACTATGCCCAAAATTATTTTCCGGGCTAGATGCAGCTAAAAATTATAATAAATTTCAACGCTGGTGGAGCTTGGTATAGATGGCCTAATACAATGAGTATCAAACACTGCTACTATGCCCAAAATTATTTTCCGGGCTAGATGCAGCTAAAAATTATTATTCATTTCAAAGCTGGTGGAGCTTGGTATAGATGGCCTAATACAATGAGTACCACACACTGCTACTATGCCCAAAATTATTTTCCGGGCTAGATGCAGCTAAAAATTATTATTAATTTCAAAGCTGGTGGAGCTTGTTATAGATGGCCTAATACAATGAGTACCAAACACTGCTACTATGACCAAAATTATTTTCCGGGCTAGATGCAGCTAAAAATTATTATTAATTTCAAAGCTGGTGGAGCTTGTTATTAATCGCCTAATACAATGTGTACCACACACTGCTAGAGGCCCAAAATTATTTTCCGGGCTAGATGCAGTTAAAAATTATTATTAATTTCAAAGCTGGTGGAGCTTGCTATAGATGGCCTATTTCAATGAGTAGTACACACTACTACTATGCCCAAAATTATTTTCCGGGCTAGATATAACTAAAAATTATTATTAATTTCAAAGCTGGTGGAGCTTGGTATAGATGGCCTAATACAATGAGTACCACACATTGCTACGATGCCCAAAATTATTTTTCGGGCTAGATGCAGCTAAAACTTATTATTAATTTCAAAGCTGGTGGAGCTTAGTATAGATGGCCTAATACAATGAGTACCACACACTGCTACATGTCCAAAATTATTTTCTGGGCTAGATGCAGCTAAAAATTATTATTAATTTCAAAGCTGGTGGAGCTTGGTATAGATGGCCTAATAAAATGAGTACCACACACTGAGACTATGCCCAAAATTCTTTTCCGGGCTAGATGCAGCTAAAAATTATTATTAATTTCAAAGCTGGTGGAGCTTCGTATTGATGGCCTAATACAATGAGTACCAAACACTGCTACTATGCCCAAAATTATTTTCCGGGCTAGATGCAGCTAAAAATTATTATTAATTTCAAAGCTGGTGGAACTTGGTATAGATGGCCTAGTACAATGAGTACCACACACTGCTACTATGCCCAAAATTATTTTCCAGGCTAGATGCAGCTAAAAATTATTATTAATTTCAAAGCTGGTGGAGCTTGGTATAGATGGCCTAATACAATGAGTAACACACACTGCTACGATGCCCAAAATTATTTTTCGGGCTAGATGCAGCTAAAACTTATTATTAATTTCAAAGCTGGTGGAGCTTAGTATAGATGGCCTAATTCAATGAGTACCACACACTGCTACATGTCCAAAATTATTTTCTGGGCTAGATGCAGCTAAAAATTATTATTAATTTCAAAGCTGGTGGAGCTTGGTATAGATGGCCTAATACAATGAGTACCAAACACTGCTACTATGCCAAAATTATTTTCCGGGCTAGATGCAGCTAAAAATTATTATTAATTTCAAAACTGGTGGAGCTTGGTATAGATGGCCTAATACAATGAGTACCACACACTGCTAGAGGCCCAAAATTATTTTCCGGGCTAGATGCAGCTAAAAATTATTATTAATTTCAAAGCTGGTGGAGCTTGGTATACATGGCCTAATACAATGAGTACCACACACTGCTACTATGCCCAAAATTATTTTACGGGCTAGATATAGCTAAAAATTATTATTAATTATGAAGCTGGTGGAGCTTAGTATAGATGGCCTAATACAATGAGTACCAAACACTGCTACTATGCCCAAAAATATTTTCCGGGCTAGATGCAGCTAAAAATTATTATTAATTTCAAAGCTGGTGGAACTTGGTATAGATGGCCTAGTACAATGTGTACCACACACTGCTACATGTCCAAAATTATTTTCTGGGCTAGATGCAGCTAAAAATTATTATTAATTTGAAAGCTGGTGGAGCTTGGTATAGATGGCCTAATAAAATCAGTACCACACACTGAGACTATGCCCAAAATTATTTTCCGGGCTAGATGCAGCTAAAAATTATTATTAATTTCAAAGCTGGTGGAGCTTCGTATTGATGGCCTAATACAATGAGTACCACACACTGCTACTATGCTCAAAATTATTTTCCAGGCTAGGTGCAGCTAAAAATTATTATTAATTTCAAAGCTGGTGGAGATTGGTATAGATGGCCTAATACAATGAGTACCACACATTGCTACTATGCCCAAAATTATTTTCCGGGCTAGATGCAGCTACAAATTATTATTAATTTCAAAGCTGGTGGAGCTTAGTTTAGATGGCCTAATAAAATGAGTACCACACACTGCTACAGGCCCAAAATTATTTTCCGGGCTAGATGTAGCTAAAAATTATTATTAATTTCAAAGCTGGTGGAGCTTGGTATAGATGGCCTAATACAATGGGTACCACACACTGCTGCTATGCCCAAAATTATTTTCTGGGCTAGATGCAGCTAAAAATTATTATAAATTTCAAAGCTGGTGGAGCTTGGTATAGATGGCCTAATAAAATGAGTACCAAACACTGCTACTATGCCCAAAATATTTTTCCGGGCTAGATGCAGCTAAAAATTATTATTAATTTCAAAGCTGGTGGAGCTTGGTATAGATGGCCTAATACAATGAGTACCACACACTGCTAGAGGCCCAAAATTATTTTCCGGGCTAGATGCAGCTAAAAATTATTATTAATTTCAAAGCTGGTGGAGCTTGGTATACATGGCCTAATACAATGAGTACCACACACTGCTACTATGTCCAAAATTATTTTACGGGCTAGATATAACTAAAAATTATTATTAATTTCAAAGCTGGTGGAGCTTGGTATAGATGGCCTAATACAATGAGTACCATACACTGCTACTATGCCCAAAATTATTTTCTGGGCTAGATGCAGCTTAAAATTATTATTAATTTCAAAGCTGGTGGAGCTTAGTTTAGATGGCCTAATAAAATGAGTACCACATACTGCTACAGGCCCAAAATTATTTTCCGGGCTAGATGCAGCTAAAAATTATTATTAATTTCAAAGCTGGTGGAGCTTGGTATAGATGGCCTAATACAATGGGTACCACACACTGCTACTATGCCCAAAATAATTTTCTAGGCTAGATGCAGCTAAAAATTATTATAAATTTCAAAGCTGGTGGAGCTTGGTATAGATGGCCTAATACAATGAGTACCAAACACTGCTACTATGCCCAAAATTATTTTCCGGGCTAGATGCAGCTAAAAATTATTATTAATTTCAAAGCTGGTGGAGCTTGGTATAGATGGCCTAATACAATGAGTACCACACACTGCTAGAGGCCCAAAATTATTTTCCTGGCTAGATGCAGCTAAAAATTATTATTAATTTCAAAGCTGGTGGAGCTTGGTATACATGGCCTAATACAATGAGTACCACACACTGCTACTATGCCCAAAATTATTTTACGGGCTAGATATAACTAAAAATTATTATTAATTTCAAAGCTGGTGGAGCTTGGTATAGATGGCCTAATACAATGAGTACCAAACACTGATACTATGCCCAAAATTATTTTCTGGGCTAGATGCAGCTAAAAATTATTATTAATTTCAAAGCTGGTGGAGCTTGGTATAGATGGCCTAATACAATGAGTACCACACACTGCTACTATGCCCAAAGTTATTTTCCAGGCTAGATGCAGCTAAAAATTATTATTAATTTCAAAGCTGGTGGAGCTTAGTATAGATGGGCTTATAAAATGAGTACCACACACTGCTACAGGCCCAAAATTATTTTCTGGGCTAGAAGCAGCTAAAAATTATTATTAATTTCAAAGCTGGTGGAGCTTGGTCTAGATGGCCTAATAAAATGAGTACCACACATTGCGACTATGGCCAAAATTATTTAATGGGCTAGATGCAGCTAAAAATTATTATTAATTTCAAAGCTGGTGGAACTTGGTATTGATGGCCTAATACAATGAGTACCACACACTGCTACTATGCCGGAAATTATGTTCCAGGCTAGATGCAGCTAAAAATTATTATTAATTTCAAAGCTGGTGGAGCTTGGTATAGATGGCCTAATACAATGAGTACCACACATTGCCACTATGCCCAAAATTATTTTCCGGGCTAGATGCAGCTAAAATTTTTTATTAATTATGAAGCTGGTGGAGCTTAGTATAGATAGCCTAATAAAATGAGTACCACACACTGCTACAGGCCCAAAATTATTTTCTGGGCTAGATGCAGCTAAAAATTATTATTAATTTCAAATCTGGTGTAGCTTGGTATAGATGGCCTACTACAATGTGTACCACACTCTGCTACTATGCCCAAAATTATTTTCTGGGCTAGATGCAGCTAAAAATTATTATTAATTTCAAAGTTGGTGGAGCTTGGTATAGATGGCCTAATACAATGAGTACCACACACTGCTACTATGCCCAAAGTTATTTTCCAGGCTAGATGCAGCTAAAAATTATTATTAATTTCAAAGTTGGTGGAGCTTGGTATAGATGGCCTAATACAATGAGTAACACACACTGTTACTATGCCCAAAATTATTTTCCGGGCTAGATGCAGCTAAAAATTATTATTAATTTCAAAGCTGGTGGAGCTTGCTATAGATGGCCTATTTCAATGAGTACTACACACTAGTACTATGCCCAAAATTATTTTTCGGGCTAGATGCAGCTAAAAATTATCATAAATTTCAAAGCTGGTGGAGCTTAGTATAGATGGCCTAATTCAATGAGTACCACACACTGCTACATGTTCAAAATTATTTTCTGGGCTAGATGCAGCTAAAAATTATTATTAATTTCAAATCTGGTGGAGCTTCGTATTGATGGCCTAATACTATGAGTACCACACATTGCTACTATGCTCAAAATTATTTTCCAGGCTAGATGCAGCTAAAAATTATTATTAATTTCAAAGCTGGTGGAGATTGGTATAGATGGCCTAATAAAATGAGTACCACACATTGCTACTATGCCCAAAATTATTTTCCGGGCTAGATGCAGCTAAAAATTATTATTAATTTCAAAGCTGGTGGAGCTTAGTTTAGATGGCCTAATAAAATGAGTACCACACACTGCTACAGGCCCAAAATTATTTTCCGGGCTAGATGCAGCAAAAATTATTATTAATTTCAAAGCTGGTGGAGCTTGGTATAGATGGCCTAATTCAATGGGTACCACACACTGCTACTATGCCCAAAATTATTTTCTGGGCTAGATGCAGCTAAAAATTATTATAAATTTCAAAGCTGGTGGAGCTTTGTATAGATGGCCTAATAGAATGAGTACCAAACACTGCTACTATGCCCAAAATTATTTTCCGGGCTAGATGCAGCTAAAAATTATTATTAATTTCAAAGCTGGTGGAGCTTGGTATACATGGCCTAATACAATGAGTACCACACACTGCTACTATGCCCAAAATTATTTTACGGGCTAGATATAACTAAAAATTATTATTAATTTCAAAGCTGGTGGAGCTTGGTATAGATGGCCTAATACAATGAGTACCACACACTGCTACTATGCCCAAAATTATTTCAGGGCTAGATGCAGCTAAAAATTATTATTAATTTCAAAGCTGGTGGAGCTTGGTATAGATGGCTTAATACAATGAGTACCACACATTGCTACTATGCCCAAAATTATTTTCCTGGCTAGATGCAGCTAAAAATTATTAATTTCAAAGCTGGTGGAGCTTGGTATAGATGGCCTAATACAATGAGTACCACACACTGCTACTATGCCCAAAATTATTTTCCAGGCTAAATGCAGCTAAAAATTATTATTAATTTCAAAGCTGGTGGAGCTTTATGTACATGGTCTAATACAATGAGTACCACACATTGCCACTATGCCCAAAATTATTTCCGGGCTAGATGCAGCTAAAAATTATTATTAATTTCAAAGCTGGTGGAGCTTAGTATAGATTGCCTAATAAAATGAGTACCACACACTGCTACAGGCCCAAAATAATTTTCCGAGCTAGATGCAGTTAAAAATTATTATTAATTTCAAAGCTGGTGGAGCTTGGTATAGATGGCCTAATACAATGAGTACCAAACACTGATACTATGCCTAAAATTATTTTCTGGGCTAGATGCAGCTAAAAATTATTATTAATTTCAAAGCTGGTGGAGCTTGGTATACATAGCCTAATACAATGAGTACCACACACTGCTACTATGCCTAAAATTATTTTCTGGGCTAAATTCAGCTAAAAATTATTATTAATTTCAAAGCTGGTGGAGCTTGGTATAGATGGCCTAATACAATGAGTACCACACATTGCTACTATGCCCAAAATTATTTTCCTGGCTAGATGCAGCTAAAAATTATTATTAATTTCAAAGCTGGTGGAGCTTAGTATAGATGGGCTAATACAATGAGTACCACACACTGCTACAGGCCCAAAATTATTTTCTGGGCTAGATGCAGCTAAAAATTATTATTAATTTCAAAGCTGGTGGAGCTTGGTCTAGATGGTCTAATAAAATGAGTACCACACATTGCGACTATGGCCACAATTATTTAATGGGCTTTATGCAGCTAAAAATTATTATTAATTTCAAAGCTGGTGGAACTTGGTATTGATGGCCTAATACAATGAGTACCACACACTGCTACTATGCCCAAAATTATGTTCCAGGCTAGATGCAGCTAAAAATTATTATTAATTTCAAAGCTGGTGGAGCTTGGTATAGATGGCTTAATACAATGAGTACCACACATTGCTACTATGCCCAAAATTATTTTCCTGGCTAGATGCAGCTAAAAATTATTAATTTCAAAGCTGGTGGAGCTTGGTATAGATGGCCTAATACAATGAGTACCACACACTGCTACTATGCCCAAAATTATTTTCCAGGCTAGATGCAGCTAAAAATTATTATTAATTTCAAAGCTGGTGGAGCTTTATGTACATGGTCTAATACAATGAGTACCACACATTGCCACTATGCCCAAAATTATTTCCGGGCTAGATGCAGCTAAAAATTATTATTAATTTCAAAGCTGGTGGAGCTTAGTATAGATTGCCTAATAAAATGAGTACCACACACTGCTACAGGCCCAAAATAATTTTCCGAGCTAGATGCAGTTAAAAATTATTATTAATTTCAAAGCTGGTGGAGCTTGGTATAGATGGCCTAATACAATGAGTACCAAACACTGATACTATGCCCAAAATTATTTTCTGGGCTAGATGCAGCTAAAAATTATTATTAATTTCAAAGCTGGTGGAGCTTGGTATACATAGCCTAATACAATGAGCACCACACACTGCTACTATGCCCGAAATTATTTTCCGGGCTAAATTCAGCTAAAAATTATTATTAATTTCAAAGCTGGTGGAGCTTGGTATAGATGGCCTAATACAATGAGTACCACACATTGCTACTATGCCCAAAATTATTTTCCTGGCTAGATGCAGCTAAAAATTATTATTAATTTCAAAGCTGGTGGAGCTTAGTATAGATGGGCTAATACAATGAGTACCACACACTGCTACAGGCCCAAAATTATTTTCTGGTCTAGATGCAGCTAAAAATTATTATTAATTTCAAAGCTGGTGGAGCTTGGTCTAGATGGCCTAATAAAATGAGTACCACAAATTGCGACTATGGCCAAAATTATTTAACGGGCTAGATGCATCTAAAAATTATTATTAATTTCAAAGCTGGTGGAACTTGGTATTGATGGCCTAATACAATGAGTACCACACACTGCTACAGGCCCAAAATTATTTTCTGGTCTAGATGCAGCTAAAAATTATTATTAATTTCAAAGCTGGTGGAGCTTGGTCTAGATGGCCTTATAAAATGAGTACCACACACTGCGACTATGCCCAAAATTATTTTCCGGGCTAGATGCAGCTAAAAATTATTATTAATTTCAAAGCTGGTGGAACTTGGTATTGATGGCCTAATACAATGAGTACCACACATTGCCACTACGCCCAAAATTATTTTCCAGGCTAGATGCAGCTAAAAATTATTTTTAATTTCAAAGCTGGTGGAGCTTAGTATAGATGGCCTAATACAATGGGTACCACACACTGCTACTATGCCCAAAATTATTTTCTCGGCTAGATGCAGCTAAAAATTATTATCAATTTCAAAGCAGGTGGAGCTTGGTATAGATGGCCTAATACAATGGGTATCACACACTGCTACTATGCCCAAAATTATTTTCTGGGCTAGATGCAGCTAAAAATTATTATTAATTTCAAAGCTAGTGGAGCTTGATATAGATGGCCTAATACAATGAGTAACATACACTGCTAGAGGCCCAAAATTATATTCCGGGCTAGATGCAGCTAAAAATTATTATTAATTTCAAAGCTGGTGGAGCTTGCTATAGATTCCCAATTTCAATGAGTACTACACACTGCTACTATGCCCAAAATTATTTTCCATGCTAGATATAACTAATAATTATTATTAATTTCAAAGCTGGTGGAGCTTGGTATAGATGGCCTAATACAATGAGTACCACACACTGCTACTATGCCCAAAATTATTTTCAGGGCTAGATGCAGCTAAAAATTATTATTAATTTCAAAGCTGGTGGAGCTTGGTATAGATGGCCTAATACAATGAGTACCACACACTACTACTATGCCCAAAATTATTTTCCGGGCTAAATTCAGCTAAAAATTATTATTAATTTCAAAGCTGGTGGAGCTTGGTATAGATGGCCTAATACAATGAGTACCACACATTGCTACTATGCCCAAAATTATTTTCCTGGCTAGATGCAGCTAAAAATTATTATTAATTTCAAATCTGGTGGAGCTTGGTATAGATGGCCTAATACAATGAGTACCACACACTGCTACTATGCCAAAAGTTATTTTCCAGGTAGATGCAGCTAAAAATTATTATTAATTTCAAAGCTGGTGGAGCTTAGTATAGATGGTCTAATACAATGAGTACCACACACTGCTACAGGCCCAAAATTATTTTCTGGGCTAGATGGAGCTAAAAATTATTATTAATTTCAAAGCTGGTGGTGCTTGTTCTAGATGGCCTAATAAAATTAGTACCACACATTGCGACTATGCCCAAAATTGTTTTCCGGGCTAGATGCAGCTAAAAATTATTATTAATTTCAAAGCTGGTAGAACTTGGTATTGAAGGCCTAATACAATGAGTACCACACACTGCTACAGTCCCAAAATTATTTTCTGGTCTAGATGCAGCTAAAAATTATTATTAATTTCAAAGCTGGTGGAGCTTGGTCTAGATGGCCTTATAAAATGAGTACCACACACTGCGACTATGCCCAAAATTATTTTCCGGGCTAGATGCAGCTAAAAATTATTATTAATTTCAAAGCTGGTGGAACTTGGTATTGATGGCCTAATACAATGAGTACCACACATTGCCACTACGCCCAAAATTATTTTCCAGGCTAGATGCAGCTAAAAATTATTTTTAATTTCAAAGCTGGTGGAGCTTAGTATAGATGGCCTAATACAATGGGTACCACACACTGCTACTATGCCCAAAATTATTTTCTCGGCTAGATGCAGCTAAAAATTATTATCAATTTCAAAGCAGGTGGAGCTTGGTATAGATGCCTAATACAATGGGTATCACACACTGCTACTATGCCCAAAATTATTTTCTGGGCTAGATGCAGCTAAAAATTATTATTAATTTCAAAGCTAGTGGAGCTTGATATAGATGGCCTAATACAATGAGTAACATACACTGCTAGAGGCCCAAAATTATATTCCGGGCTAGATGCAGCTAAAAATTATTATTAATTTCAAAGCTGGTGGAGCTTGCTATAGATTCCCAATTTCAATGAGTACTACACACTGCTACTATGCCCAAAATTATTTTCCATGCTAGATATAACTAATAATTATTATTAATTTCAAAGCTGGTGGAGCTTGGTATAGATGGCCTAATACAATGAGTACCACACACTGCTACTATGCCCAAAATTATTTTCAGGGCTAGATGCAGCTAAAAATTATTATTAATTTCAAAGCTGGTGGAGCTTGGTATAGATGGCCTAATACAATGAGTACCACACACTACTACTATGCCCAAAATTATTTTCCGGGCTAAATTCAGCTAAAAATTATTATTAATTTCAAAGCTGGTGGAGCTTGGTATAGATGGCCTAATAAAATGAGTACCACACATTGCTACTATGCCCAAAATTATTTTCCTGGCTAGATGCAGCTAAAAATTATTATTAATTTCAAATCTGGTGGAGCTTGGTATAGATGGCCTAATACAATGAGTACCACACACTGCTACTATGCCAAAAGTTATTTTCCAGGTAGATGCAGCTAAAAATTATTATTAATTTCAAAGCTGGTGGAGCTTGGTATAGATGGTCTAATACAATGAGTACCACACACTGCTACAGGCCCAAAATTATTTTCTGGGCTAGATGGAGCTAAAAATTATTATTAATTTCAAAGCTGGTGGTGCTTGTTCTAGATGGCCTAATAAAATTAGTACCACACATTGCGACTATGCCCAAAATTGTTTTCCGGGCTAGATGCAGCTAAAAATTATTATTAATTTCAAAGCTGGTAGAACTTGGTATTGAAGGCCTAATACAATGAGTACCACACACTGCTACTATGCCCAAAATTATTTTCCAGGCTAGATGCAGCTAAAAATTATTATTAATTTCAAAGCTGGTGGAGCTTGGTATAGATGGCCTAATACAATGAGTACCACACATTGCCACTATGCCCGAAATTATTTTCCGGCTAGATGTAGCTAAAAATTGTTATTAATTATAAAGCTGGTGGAGCTTAGTATAGATAGCCTAATAAAATGAGTACCACACACTGCTACAGGCCCAAAATTATTTTCTGGGCTAGATGCAGCTAAAAATTATTATTAATTTCAAAGCTGGTGGAGCTTGGTATAGATGGCCTAATACAATGAGTACCACACACTACTACTATGCCCAAAATTATTTTCCGGGCTAAATTCAGCTAAAAATTATTATTAATTTCAAAGCTGGTGGAGCTTGGTATAGATGGCCTAATACAATGAGTACCACACATTGCTACTATGCCCAAAATTATTTTCCTGGCTAGATGCAGCTAAAAATTATTATTAATTTCAAATCTGGTGGAGCTTGGTATAGATGGCCTAATACAATGAGTACCACACACTGCTACTATGCCAAAAGTTATTTTCCAGGTAGATGCAGCTAAAAATTATTATTAATTTCAAAGCTGGTAGAACTTGGTATTGAAGGCCTAATACAATGAGTACCACACACTGCTACTATGCCCAAAATTATTTTCCAGGCTAGATGCAGCTAAAAATTATTATTAATTTCAAAGCTGGTGGAGCTTGGTATAGATGGCCTAATACAATGAGTAACACACACTGCTACGATGCCCAAAATTATTTTTCGGGCTAGATGCAGCTAAAACTTATTATTAATTTCAAAGCTGGTGGAGCTTAGTATAGATGGCCTAATTCAATGAGTACCACACACTGCTACATGTCCAAAATTATTTTCTGGGCTAGATGCAGCTAAAAATTATTATTAATTTCAAAGCTGGTGGAGCTTGGTATAGATGGCCTAATACAATGAGTACCAAACACTGCTACTATGCCAAAATTATTTTCCGGGCTAGATGCAGCTAAAAATTATTATTAATTTCAAAACTGGTGGAGCTTGGTATAGATGGCCTAATACAATGAGTACCACACACTGCTAGAGGCCCAAAATTATTTTCCGGGCTAGATGCAGCTAAAAATTATTATTAATTTCAAAGCTGGTGGAGCTTGGTATACATGGCCTAATACAATGAGTACCACACACTGCTACTATGCCCAAAATTATTTTACGGGCTAGATATAGCTAAAAATTATTATTAATTATGAAGCTGGTGGAGCTTAGTATAGATGGCCTAATACAATGAGTACCAAACACTGCTACTATGCCCAAAAATATTTTCCGGGCTAGATGCAGCTAAAAATTATTATTAATTTCAAAGCTGGTGGAACTTGGTATAGATGGCCTAGTACAATGTGTACCACACACTGCTACATGTCCAAAATTATTTTCTGGGCTAGATGCAGCTAAAAATTATTATTAATTTGAAAGCTGGTGGAGCTTGGTATAGATGGCCTAATAAAATCAGTACCACACACTGAGACTATGCCCAAAATTATTTTCCGGGCTAGATGCAGCTAAAAATTATTATTAATTTCAAAGCTGGTGGAGCTTCGTATTGATGGCCTAATACAATGAGTACCACACACTGCTACTATGCTCAAAATTATTTTCCAGGCTAGGTGCAGCTAAAAATTATTATTAATTTCAAAGCTGGTGGAGATTGGTATAGATGGCCTAATACAATGAGTACCACACATTGCTACTATGCCCAAAATTATTTTCCGGGCTAGATGCAGCTACAAATTATTATTAATTTCAAAGCTGGTGGAGCTTAGTTTAGATGGCCTAATAAAATGAGTACCACACACTGCTACAGGCCCAAAATTATTTTCCGGGCTAGATGTAGCTAAAAATTATTATTAATTTCAAAGCTGGTGGAGCTTGGTATAGATGGCCTAATACAATGGGTACCACACACTGCTGCTATGCCCAAAATTATTTTCTGGGCTAGATGCAGCTAAAAATTATTATAAATTTCAAAGCTGGTGGAGCTTGGTATAGATGGCCTAATAAAATGAGTACCAAACACTGCTACTATGCCCAAAATATTTTTCCGGGCTAGATGCAGCTAAAAATTATTATTAATTTCAAAGCTGGTGGAGCTTGGTATAGATGGCCTAATACAATGAGTACCACACACTGCTAGAGGCCCAAAATTATTTTCCGGGCTAGATGCAGCTAAAAATTATTATTAATTTCAAAGCTGGTGGAGCTTGGTATACATGGCCTAATACAATGAGTACCACACACTGCTACTATGTCCAAAATTATTTTACGGGCTAGATATAACTAAAAATTATTATTAATTTCAAAGCTGGTGGAGCTTGGTATAGATGGCCTAATACAATGAGTACCATACACTGCTACTATGCCCAAAATTATTTTCTGGGCTAGATGCAGCTTAAAATTATTATTAATTTCAAAGCTGGTGGAGCTTAGTTTAGATGGCCTAATAAAATGAGTACCACATACTGCTACAGGCCCAAAATTATTTTCCGGGCTAGATGCAGCTAAAAATTATTATTAATTTCAAAGCTGGTGGAGCTTGGTATAGATGGCCTAATACAATGGGTACCACACACTGCTACTATGCCCAAAATAATTTTCTAGGCTAGATGCAGCTAAAAATTATTATAAATTTCAAAGCTGGTGGAGCTTGGTATAGATGGCCTAATACAATGAGTACCAAACACTGCTACTATGCCCAAAATTATTTTCCGGGCTAGATGCAGCTAAAAATTATTATTAATTTCAAAGCTGGTGGAGCTTGGTATAGATGGCCTAATACAATGAGTACCACACACTGCTAGAGGCCCAAAATTATTTTCCTGGCTAGATGCAGCTAAAAATTATTATTAATTTCAAAGCTGGTGGAGCTTGGTATACATGGCCTAATACAATGAGTACCACACACTGCTACTATGCCCAAAATTATTTTACGGGCTAGATATAACTAAAAATTATTATTAATTTCAAAGCTGGTGGAGCTTGGTATAGATGGCCTAATACAATGAGTACCAAACACTGATACTATGCCCAAAATTATTTTCTGGGCTAGATGCAGCTAAAAATTATTATTAATTTCAAAGCTGGTGGAGCTTGGTATAGATGGCCTAATACAATGAGTACCACACACTGCTACTATGCCCAAAGTTATTTTCCAGGCTAGATGCAGCTAAAAATTATTATTAATTTCAAAGCTGGTGGAGCTTAGTATAGATGGGCTTATAAAATGAGTACCACACACTGCTACAGGCCCAAAATTATTTTCTGGGCTAGAAGCAGCTAAAAATTATTATTAATTTCAAAGCTGGTGGAGCTTGGTCTAGATGGCCTAATAAAATGAGTACCACACATTGCGACTATGGCCAAAATTATTTAATGGGCTAGATGCAGCTAAAAATTATTATTAATTTCAAAGCTGGTGGAACTTGGTATTGATGGCCTAATACAATGAGTACCACACACTGCTACTATGCCGGAAATTATGTTCCAGGCTAGATGCAGCTAAAAATTATTATTAATTTCAAAGCTGGTGGAGCTTGGTATAGATGGCCTAATACAATGAGTACCACACATTGCCACTATGCCCAAAATTATTTTCCGGGCTAGATGCAGCTAAAATTTTTTATTAATTATGAAGCTGGTGGAGCTTAGTATAGATAGCCTAATAAAATGAGTACCACACACTGCTACAGGCCCAAAATTATTTTCTGGGCTAGATGCAGCTAAAAATTATTATTAATTTCAAATCTGGTGTAGCTTGGTATAGATGGCCTACTACAATGTGTACCACACTCTGCTACTATGCCCAAAATTATTTTCTGGGCTAGATGCAGCTAAAAATTATTATTAATTTCAAAGTTGGTGGAGCTTGGTATAGATGGCCTAATACAATGAGTACCACACACTGCTACTATGCCCAAAGTTATTTTCCAGGCTAGATGCAGCTAAAAATTATTATTAATTTCAAAGTTGGTGGAGCTTGGTATAGATGGCCTAATACAATGAGTAACACACACTGTTACTATGCCCAAAATTATTTTCCGGGCTAGATGCAGCTAAAAATTATTATTAATTTCAAAGCTGGTGGAGCTTGCTATAGATGGCCTATTTCAATGAGTACTACACACTAGTACTATGCCCAAAATTATTTTTCGGGCTAGATGCAGCTAAAAATTATCATAAATTTCAAAGCTGGTGGAGCTTAGTATAGATGGCCTAATTCAATGAGTACCACACACTGCTACATGTTCAAAATTATTTTCTGGGCTAGATGCAGCTAAAAATTATTATTAATTTCAAATCTGGTGGAGCTTCGTATTGATGGCCTAATACTATGAGTACCACACATTGCTACTATGCTCAAAATTATTTTCCAGGCTAGATGCAGCTAAAAATTATTATTAATTTCAAAGCTGGTGGAGATTGGTATAGATGGCCTAATAAAATGAGTACCACACATTGCTACTATGCCCAAAATTATTTTCCGGGCTAGATGCAGCTAAAAATTATTATTAATTTCAAAGCTGGTGGAGCTTAGTTTAGATGGCCTAATAAAATGAGTACCACACACTGCTACAGGCCCAAAATTATTTTCCGGGCTAGATGCAGCAAAAATTATTATTAATTTCAAAGCTGGTGGAGCTTGGTATAGATGGCCTAATTCAATGGGTACCACACACTGCTACTATGCCCAAAATTATTTTCTGGGCTAGATGCAGCTAAAAATTATTATAAATTTCAAAGCTGGTGGAGCTTTGTATAGATGGCCTAATAGAATGAGTACCAAACACTGCTACTATGCCCAAAATTATTTTCCGGGCTAGATGCAGCTAAAAATTATTATTAATTTCAAAGCTGGTGGAGCTTGGTATACATGGCCTAATACAATGAGTACCACACACTGCTACTATGCCCAAAATTATTTTACGGGCTAGATATAACTAAAAATTATTATTAATTTCAAAGCTGGTGGAGCTTGGTATAGATGGCCTAATACAATGAGTACCACACACTGCTACTATGCCCAAAATTATTTCAGGGCTAGATGCAGCTAAAAATTATTATTAATTTCAAAGCTGGTGGAGCTTGGTATAGATGGCTTAATACAATGAGTACCACACATTGCTACTATGCCCAAAATTATTTTCCTGGCTAGATGCAGCTAAAAATTATTAATTTCAAAGCTGGTGGAGCTTGGTATAGATGGCCTAATACAATGAGTACCACACACTGCTACTATGCCCAAAATTATTTTCCAGGCTAAATGCAGCTAAAAATTATTATTAATTTCAAAGCTGGTGGAGCTTTATGTACATGGTCTAATACAATGAGTACCACACATTGCCACTATGCCCAAAATTATTTCCGGGCTAGATGCAGCTAAAAATTATTATTAATTTCAAAGCTGGTGGAGCTTAGTATAGATTGCCTAATAAAATGAGTACCACACACTGCTACAGGCCCAAAATAATTTTCCGAGCTAGATGCAGTTAAAAATTATTATTAATTTCAAAGCTGGTGGAGCTTGGTATAGATGGCCTAATACAATGAGTACCAAACACTGATACTATGCCTAAAATTATTTTCTGGGCTAGATGCAGCTAAAAATTATTATTAATTTCAAAGCTGGTGGAGCTTGGTATACATAGCCTAATACAATGAGTACCACACACTGCTACTATGCCTAAAATTATTTTCTGGGCTAAATTCAGCTAAAAATTATTATTAATTTCAAAGCTGGTGGAGCTTGGTATAGATGGCCTAATACAATGAGTACCACACATTGCTACTATGCCCAAAATTATTTTCCTGGCTAGATGCAGCTAAAAATTATTATTAATTTCAAAGCTGGTGGAGCTTAGTATAGATGGGCTAATACAATGAGTACCACACACTGCTACAGGCCCAAAATTATTTTCTGGGCTAGATGCAGCTAAAAATTATTATTAATTTCAAAGCTGGTGGAGCTTGGTCTAGATGGTCTAATAAAATGAGTACCACACATTGCGACTATGGCCACAATTATTTAATGGGCTTTATGCAGCTAAAAATTATTATTAATTTCAAAGCTGGTGGAACTTGGTATTGATGGCCTAATACAATGAGTACCACACACTGCTATTATGCCCAAAATTATGTTCCAGGCTAGATGCAGCTAAAAATTATTATTAATTTCAAAGCTGGTGGAGCTTGGTATAGATGGCTTAATACAATGAGTACCACACATTGCTACTATGCCCAAAATTATTTTCCTGGCTAGATGCAGCTAAAAATTATTAATTTCAAAGCTGGTGGAGCTTGGTATAGATGGCCTAATACAATGAGTACCACACACTGCTACTATGCCCAAAATTATTTTCCAGGCTAGATGCAGCTAAAAATTATTATTAATTTCAAAGCTGGTGGAGCTTTATGTACATGGTCTAATACAATGAGTACCACACATTGCCACTATGCCCAAAATTATTTCCGGGCTAGATGCAGCTAAAAATTATTATTAATTTCAAAGCTGGTGGAGCTTAGTATAGATTGCCTAATAAAATGAGTACCACACACTGCTACAGGCCCAAAATAATTTTCCGAGCTAGATGCAGTTAAAAATTATTATTAATTTCAAAGCTGGTGGAGCTTGGTATAGATGGCCTAATACAATGAGTACCAAACACTGATACTATGCCCAAAATTATTTTCTGGGCTAGATGCAGCTAAAAATTATTATTAATTTCAAAGCTGGTGGAGCTTGGTATACATAGCCTAATACAATGAGCACCACACACTGCTACTATGCCCGAAATTATTTTCCGGGCTAAATTCAGCTAAAAATTATTATTAATTTCAAAGCTGGTGGAGCTTGGTATAGATGGCCTAATACAATGAGTACCACACATTGCTACTATGCCCAAAATTATTTTCCTGGCTAGATGCAGCTAAAAATTATTATTAATTTCAAAGCTGGTGGAGCTTAGTATAGATGGGCTAATACAATGAGTACCACACACTGCTACAGGCCCAAAATTATTTTCTGGTCTAGATGCAGCTAAAAATTATTATTAATTTCAAAGCTGGTGGAGCTTGGTCTAGATGGCCTAATAAAATGAGTACCACAAATTGCGACTATGGCCAAAATTATTTAACGGGCTAGATGCATCTAAAAATTATTATTAATTTCAAAGCTGGTGGAACTTGGTATTGATGGCCTAATACAATGAGTACCACACACTGCTACAGGCCCAAAATTATTTTCTGGTCTAGATGCAGCTAAAAATTATTATTAATTTCAAAGCTGGTGGAGCTTGGTCTAGATGGCCTTATAAAATGAGTACCACACACTGCGACTATGCCCAAAATTATTTTCCGGGCTAGATGCAGCTAAAAATTATTATTAATTTCAAAGCTGGTGGAACTTGGTATTGATGGCCTAATACAATGAGTACCACACATTGCCACTACGCCCAAAATTATTTTCCAGGCTAGATGCAGCTAAAAATTATTTTTAATTTCAAAGCTGGTGGAGCTTAGTATAGATGGCCTAATACAATGGGTACCACACACTGCTACTATGCCCAAAATTATTTTCTCGGCTAGATGCAGCTAAAAATTATTATCAATTTCAAAGCAGGTGGAGCTTGGTATAGATGGCCTAATACAATGGGTATCACACACTGCTACTATGCCCAAAATTATTTTCTGGGCTAGATGCAGCTAAAAATTATTATTAATTTCAAAGCTAGTGGAGCTTGATATAGATGGCCTAATACAATGAGTAACATACACTGCTAGAGGCCCAAAATTATATTCCGGGCTAGATGCAGCTAAAAATTATTATTAATTTCAAAGCTGGTGGAGCTTGCTATAGATTCCCAATTTCAATGAGTACTACACACTGCTACTATGCCCAAAATTATTTTCCATGCTAGATATAACTAATAATTATTATTAATTTCAAAGCTGGTGGAGCTTGGTATAGATGGCCTAATACAATGAGTACCACACACTGCTACTATGCCCAAAATTATTTTCAGGGCTAGATGCAGCTAAAAATTATTATTAATTTCAAAGCTGGTGGAGCTTGGTATAGATGGCCTAATACAATGAGTACCACACACTACTACTATGCCCAAAATTATTTTCCGGGCTAAATTCAGCTAAAAATTATTATTAATTTCAAAGCTGGTGGAGCTTGGTATAGATGGCCTAATACAATGAGTACCACACATTGCTACTATGCCCAAAATTATTTTCCTGGCTAGATGCAGCTAAAAATTATTATTAATTTCAAATCTGGTGGAGCTTGGTATAGATGGCCTAATACAATGAGTACCACACACTGCTACTATGCCAAAAGTTATTTTCCAGGTAGATGCAGCTAAAAATTATTATTAATTTCAAAGCTGGTGGAGCTTAGTATAGATGGTCTAATACAATGAGTACCACACACTGCTACAGGCCCAAAATTATTTTCTGGGCTAGATGGAGCTAAAAATTATTATTAATTTCAAAGCTGGTGGTGCTTGTTCTAGATGGCCTAATAAAATTAGTACCACACATTGCGACTATGCCCAAAATTGTTTTCCGGGCTAGATGCAGCTAAAAATTATTATTAATTTCAAAGCTGGTAGAACTTGGTATTGAAGGCCTAATACAATGAGTACCACACACTGCTACAGGCCCAAAATTATTTTCTGGTCTAGATGCAGCTAAAAATTATTATTAATTTCAAAGCTGGTGGAGCTTGGTCTAGATGGCCTTATAAAATGAGTACCACACACTGCGACTATGCCCAAAATTATTTTCCGGGCTAGATGCAGCTAAAAATTATTATTAATTTCAAAGCTGGTGGAACTTGGTATTGATGGCCTAATACAATGAGTACCACACATTGCCACTACGCCCAAAATTATTTTCCAGGCTAGATGCAGCTAAAAATTATTTTTAATTTCAAAGCTGGTGGAGCTTAGTATAGATGGCCTAATACAATGGGTACCACACACTGCTACTATGCCCAAAATTATTTTCTCGGCTAGATGCAGCTAAAAATTATTATCAATTTCAAAGCAGGTGGAGCTTGGTATAGATGGCCTAATACAATGGGTATCACACACTGCTACTATGCCCAAAATTATTTTCTGGGCTAGATGCAGCTAAAAATTATTATTAATTTCAAAGCTAGTGGAGCTTGATATAGATGGCCTAATACAATGAGTAACATACACTGCTAGAGGCCCAAAATTATATTCCGGGCTAGATGCAGCTAAAAATTATTATTAATTTCAAAGCTGGTGGAGCTTGCTATAGATTCCCAATTTCAATGAGTACTACACACTGCTACTATGCCCAAAATTATTTTCCATGCTAGATATAACTAATAATTATTATTAATTTCAAAGCTGGTGGAGCTTGGTATAGATGGCCTAATACAATGAGTACCACACACTGCTACTATGCCCAAAATTATTTTCAGGGCTAGATGCAGCTAAAAATTATTATTAATTTCAAAGCTGGTGGAGCTTGGTATAGATGGCCTAATACAATGAGTACCACACACTACTACTATGCCCAAAATTATTTTCCGGGCTAAATTCAGCTAAAAATTATTATTAATTTCAAAGCTGGTGGAGCTTGGTATAGATGGCCTAATACAATGAGTACCACACATTGCTACTATGCCCAAAATTATTTTCCTGGCTAGATGCAGCTAAAAATTATTATTAATTTCAAATCTGGTGGAGCTTGGTATAGATGGCCTAATACAATGAGTACCACACACTGCTACTATGCCAAAAGTTATTTTCCAGGTAGATGCAGCTAAAAATTATTATTAATTTCAAAGCTGGTGGAGCTTGGTATAGATGGTCTAATACAATGAGTACCACACACTGCTACAGGCCCAAAATTATTTTCTGGGCTAGATGGAGCTAAAAATTATTATTAATTTCAAAGCTGGTGGTGCTTGTTCTAGATGGCCTAATAAAATTAGTACCACACATTGCGACTATGCCCAAAATTGTTTTCCGGGCTAGATGCAGCTAAAAATTATTATTAATTTCAAAGCTGGTAGAACTTGGTATTGAAGGCCTAATACAATGAGTACCACACACTGCTACTATGCCCAAAATTATTTTCCAGGCTAGATGCAGCTAAAAATTATTATTAATTTCAAAGCTGGTGGAGCTTGGTATAGATGGCCTAATACAATGAGTACCACACATTGCCACTATGCCCGAAATTATTTTCCGGCTAGATGTAGCTAAAAATTGTTATTAATTATAAAGCTGGTGGAGCTTAGTATAGATAGCCTAATAAAATGAGTACCACACACTGCTACAGGCCCAAAATTATTTTCTGGGCTAGATGCAGCTAAAAATTATTATTAATTTCAAAGCTGGTGGAGCTTGGTATAGATGGCCTAATACAATGAGTACCACACACTACTACTATGCCCAAAATTATTTTCCGGGCTAAATTCAGCTAAAAATTATTATTAATTTCAAAGCTGGTGGAGCTTGGTATAGATGGCCTAATACAATGAGTACCACACATTGCTACTATGCCCAAAATTATTTTCCTGGCTAGATGCAGCTAAAAATTATTATTAATTTCAAATCTGGTGGAGCTTGGTATAGATGGCCTAATACAATGAGTACCACACACTGCTACTATGCCAAAAGTTATTTTCCAGGTAGATGCAGCTAAAAATTATTATTAATTTCAAAGCTGGTAGAACTTGGTATTGAAGGCCTAATACAATGAGTACCACACACTGCTACTATGCCCAAAATTATTTTCCAGGCTAGATGCAGCTAAAAATTATTATTAATTTCAAAGCTGGTGGAGCTTGGTATAGATGGCCTAATACATTGAGAACCACACATTGCCACTATGCCCGAAATTATTTTCCGGCTAGATGTAGCTAAAAATTGTTATTAATTATAAAGCTGGTGGAGCTTAGTATAGATAGCCTAATAAAATGAGTACCACACACTGCTACAGGCCCAAAATTATTTTCTGGGCTAGATGCAGCTAAAAATTATTATTAATTTCAAAGCTGGTGTAGATTGGTATAGATGGCCTACTACAATGGGTACCACACTCTGCTACTATGCACAAAATTATTTTATGGGCTAGATGCTTCTAAAAATTATTATTAATTTCAAAGCTGGTGGAGCTTGATATAGATGGCCTAATACAATGAGTAACAAACACTGCTAGAGGCCGAAAATTATTTTCCGGGCTAGATGCAGCTTAAAATTATTATTAATTTCAAAGCTGGTGGAGCTTGGTATAGATGGCCTAATACAATGAGTACCACACACTGCTACTATGCCCAAAATTATTTTCCGGGCTAGATGCAGCTAAAAATTATTATTAATTTCAAATCTTTTGGAGCTTGGTATAGATGGCCTAATACAATGAGTACCACACACTGTTACTATGCCCAAAATTATTTTCCGGGCTAGATGCAGCTAAAAATTATTATTGATTTCAAAGCTGGTGGAGCTTGGTATGGATGGCCTAATACAATGAGTACCACACACTGCTACTATGCCCAAAATTATTTTCTGGGCTAGTTGCAGCAAAATTTATTATTAATTTCAAATCTGGTGGAGCTTGGTATAGATGGCCTAATACAATGAGTACCACACCCTGCTAATATGCCCAAAATTATTTTCCGGGCTAGATGCAGCTAAAAATTATTATTAATTTCAAAGCTGGTGGAGCTTGGTATACATGGCCTAATACAATGAGTACCACACACTGCTACTATGCCCAAAATTATTTTCCGGGCTAAATGCAGCTAAAAATTATTATTAATTTCAAAGCTGGTGGAGCTTGGTGTAGAAGGCCTAATACAATGAGAAGCACACACTGCTACAGGCCCAAAATTATTTTCCAGGCTAGATGCAGTTAAAATTTTTTATTAATTTCAAAGCTGGTGGAGCTTTGTATAGAATGCCTAATACAATGAGTACCACATACTGCTACTATGCCCAAAATTATTTTCCGAGCTAGATGCAGCTAAAAATTATTATTAATTTCAAAGCTGGTGGAGCTTGGTATAGATGGCCTAATACAATGAGTACCACTCACTGCTACAGGCCCAAAATTAATTTCCGGGCTAGATGCAGCTAAAAATTAATATTAATTTCAAAGCTGGTGGAGCTTGGAATAGATGGCCTAATACAATGAGTACCAGTCTCTGCAACTATGCCCAAAATTATTTTCTGGGCTAGATGCTGCTAAAAATTATTATTAACTTCAATGCTGGTGGAGCTTGATATAGATGGCCTAATGCAATGAGTACCACACACTGCTACAGGCCCAAAATTATTTTCCGAGCTAGATGCAGCTAAAAATTATTATTAGTTTCAAAGCTGGTGGAGCTTGGTATAGATGACCTAATACAATGAGTACCACACACTGCTACTATGCCCAAAATTATTTTCCGGGCTAGATGCAGCTAAAAATTATTATTAATTTCAAAGCTGGTGAAGCTTGGTATAGATGGCTTAATAAAATGAGTACCACACACTGCTACTATGCCCAAAATTATTTTCCAGGCTAGATGCAGCTAAAAATTATTATTAATTTCAAAGCTGGTGGAGCTTGGTATAGATGGCCTAATACAATGAGTACCACACACTGCTACTATGCCCAAAATTATTTTCTGGGCTAGATGCAGCTAAAAATTATTATAAATTTCAAAGCTGGTGGAGCTTGGTATAGATGGCCTAATACAATGAGTCCCAAACACTGCTACTATGCCCAAAATTATTTTCGGGCTAGATGCAGCTAAAATTCTTATTAATTTCAAAGCTGGTGGAGCTTGGTATAGATGGCCTAATACAATGAGTACCACACACTGCTACTATGCCCAAAATTATTTTCCGGCTAGATGCAGCTAAAAATTATTATTAATTTCAAAGCTCTTGGAGCTTAGTATAGATGGCCTAATACAATGAATACCACTCACTGCTACAGGCCCAAAATTAATTTCCGGGCTAGATGGAGCTAAAAATTATTATTAATTTCAAAGCTGGTGGAGCTTGGAATAGATGGCCTAATACAATGAGTACCACTCTCTGCAACTATGCCCAAAATTATTTTATGGGCTAGATGCAGCTAAAAATTATTATTAACTTCAATGCTGGTGGAGCTTGATATAGATGGCCTAATGCAATGAGTACCACACACTGCTACAGGCCCAAAATTATTTTCCGAGCTAGATGCAGCTAAAAATTATTATTAGTTTCAAAGCTGGTGGAGCTTGGTATAGATGACCTAATACAATGAGTACCACACACTGCTACTATGCCCAAAATTATTTTCTGGGCTAGATGCAGCTAAAAATTATTATTAATTTCAAAGCTGGTGAAGCTTGGTATAGATGGCTTAATAAAATGAGTACCACACACTGCTACTATGCCCAAAATTATTTTCCAGGCTAGATGAAGCTAAAAATTATTATTAATTTCAAAGCTGGTGGAGCTTGGTATAGATGGCCTAATACAATGAGTACCACACACTGCTACTATGCCCAAAATTATTTTCTGAGCTAGATGCAGCTAAAAATTATTATAAATTTCAAAGCTGGTGGAGCTTGGTATAGATGGCCTAATACAATGAGTCCCAAACACTGCTACTATGCCCAAAATTATTTTCGGGCTAGATGCAGCTAAAATTATTATTAACTTCAAAGCTGGTGGAGCTTGGTATAGATGGCCTAATACAATGAGTACCAGACACTGCTACTATGCCCAAAATTATTTTCTGGGCAAGAAGCAGTTAAAAATTATTATTAATTTCAAAGCTGGTAGAGCTTGGTATAGATGGCCTAATACAATGAGTACCACACACTGCTACAATGCCAAAAATTATTTTCCAGGCTAGACACAGATAAAAATTATTATTAATTTCAAAGCTGGTGGAGCTTGGTATAGATGGCCTAATTCAATAAGTACCGAACACTGCTACTAGGCTCAAAATTATTTTCCGGGCTAGATGCAGCTAAAAATTATTATTAATTTCAAAGCTGGTGGAGCTTGGCATAGATAACCTAATACAATGAGTACCACACACTGCTACTATGCCCAAAATTATTTTCCGGGCTAGATGCAGCTAAAAATTATTATTAACTTCAAAGCTGGTGGAGCTTGGTGTACATGGCCTAATACAATGAGTACCACACACTGCTACAGGCCCAAAATTATTTTCCGGGCTAGATGCAGCAAAAATTATTACTAATTTCAAAGCTGGTGGAGCTTGGTATAGATGGATTAATACAATGTGTACCACACACTGCTACTATGCCCAAAATTATTTTCGGGGCTAGATGCAGCTAAAAATTATTATTAATTTCCAAGCTGGTGGAGCTTGGTATAGATAGCCTAATAAAATGAGCACCACACACTGCTACAGGCCCAAAATTATTTTCCGGGCTAGATGCAGCTAAAAATTATTATTAATTTCAAAGCTGGTGGAGCTTAGTATATATGGCCTAATACAATGAGTACCACACACTGCTACTATGCCCAAAATTAATTTCCGGGCTAGATGCCGCTAAAATTATTATTAATTTCAAAGCTGGTGGAGCTTGGTATAGATGGCCTAATACAATGAGTACCACACACTGCTACTATGCCAAAAATTATTTTCCGGGCTACATGCAGCTAAAAATTATTATTAATTTCAAAGCTGGTGGAGCTTAGTATAGATGGCCTAATAAAATGAGTACCACACACTGCTACAGGCCCAAAATTATTTTCTGGGCTAGATGCAGCTAAAAATTATTATTAATTTCAAAGCTGGTGGAGCTTAGTATATATGGCCTAATACAATGAGTACCACACACTGCTACAGGCCCAAAATTATTTTACGAGCTAGATGCAGTTTTAAATTATTATTAATTTCAAAGCTGGTGGAGCTTGGTGTACATGGCCTAATACAATGAGTACCACACACTACTACAGGCCCAAAATTATTTTCCAGGCTAGATGCAGCTAAAAATTATTACTAATTTCAAAGCTGGTGGAGCTTGGTATAGATGGATTAATACAATGTGTACCACACACTGCTACTATCCCCAAAATTATTTTCGTGGCTAGATGCAGCTAAAAATTATTATTAATTTCAAAGCTGGTGGAGCTTGGTATAGATAGCCTAATAAAATGAGCACCACACACTGCTACAGGCCCAAAATTATTTTCTGGGCTAGATGCAGCTAAAAATTATTATTAATTTCAAAGCTGGTGGAGCTTAGTATATATGGCCTAATACAATGAGTACCACACACTGCTACAGGCCCAAAATTATTTTCCGGGCTAGATGCAGTTTTAAATTATTATTAATTTCAAAGCTGGTGGAGCATGGTATAGATGGCCTAATACAATGAGTACCACACACTGCTACATGCCCAAAATTATTTTCCTGGCTAGATGCAGCTAAAAATGATTATTAATTTCAAAGCTAGTGGAGCTTGGTATAGATGGCCTAATACAATGAGTGCCACACACTGCTACTATGCCCAAAATTAATTTCCGGGCAAGATGCAGCTAAAATTATTATTAATTTCAAAGCTGGTGGAGCTTGGTATAGATGGCCTAATACAATGAGTACCACACACTGCTACTATGCCAAAAATTATTTTCCAGGCTACTTGCAGCTAAAAATTATTATTAATTTCAAAGCTGGTGGAGCTTAGTATAGATGGCCTAATAAAATGAGTACCACACACTGCTACAGGCCAAAATTATTTTCTGGGCTAGATGCAGCTAAAAATTATTATTAATTTCAAAGCTGGTGGAGCTTAGTATATATGGCCTAATACAATGAGTACCACACACTGCTACAGGCCCAAAATTATTTTACGAGCTAGATGCAGTTTTAAATTATTATTAATTTCAAAGCTGGTGGAGCTTGGTGTACATGGCCTAATACAATGAGTACCACACACTGCTACAGGCCCAAAATTATTTTCCGGGCTAGATGCAGCTAAAAATTATTACTAATTTCAAAGCTGGTGGAGCTTGGTGTAGATGGATTAATACAATGTGTACCACACACTGCTACTATCCCCAAAATTATTTTCGGGGCTAGATGCAGCTAAATATTTTTATTAATTTCAAAGCTGGTGGAGCTTGGTATAGATAGCCTAATAAAATGAGCACCACACACTGCTACAGGCCCAAAATTATTTTCCGGGCTAGATGCAGCTAAAAATTATTATTAATTTCAAAGCTGGTGGAGCTTAGTATATATGGCCTAATACAATGAGTACCACACACTGCTACAGGCCCAAAATTATTTTCCGGGCTAGATGCAGTTTTAAATTATTATTAATTTCAAAGTTGGTGGAGCATGGTATAGATGGCCTAATACAATGAGTACCACACACTGCTACTATGCCCAAAATTATTTTCCTGGCTAGATGCAGCTAAAAATTATTATTAATTTCAAAGCTGGTGGAGCTTGGTATAGATGGCCTAATTCAATAAGTACCACACACTGCTACAAGGCCCAAAATTATTTTCCGGGCTAGATGCAGCTAAAATTATTCTTAATTTCAAAGCTGGTGGAGCTTAGTATAGATGGCCTAATACAAAGCGTACCACACACTGCTACATGCCCAAAATTATTTTCCTGGCTAGATGCAGCTAAAAATGATTATTAATTTCAAAGCTAGTGGAGCTTGGTATAGATGGCCTAATACAATGAGTGCCACACACTGCTACTATGCCCAAAATTAATTTCCGGGTTAGATGCAGCTAAAATTATTATTAATTTCAAAGCTGGTGGAGCTTGGTATAGATGGCCTAATACAATGAGTACCACACACTGCTACTATGCCAAAAATTATTTTCCGGGCTACATGCAGCTAAAAATTATTATTAATTTCAAAGCTGGTGGAGCTTAGTATAGATGGCCTAATAAAATGAGTACCACACACTGCTACAGGCCCAAAATTATTTTCTGGGCTAGATGCAGCTAAAAATTATTATTAATTTCAAAGCTGGTGGAGCTTAGTATATATGGCCTAATACAATGAGTACCACACACTGCTACAGGCCCAAAATTATTTTCCGAGCTAGATGCAGTTTTAAATTATTATTAATTTCAAAGCTGGTGGAGCTTGGTATAGATGGCCTAATACAATGAGTACCACACACTGCTACTATGCCAAAAATTATTTTCCGGTCTACATGCAGCTAAAAATTATTATTAATTTCAAAGCTGGTGGAGCTTAGTATAGATGGCCAAATAAAATGAGTACCACACACTGCTACAGGCCCAAAATTATTTTCCGGGCTAGATGCAGCTAAAAATTATTATTAATTTCAAAGCTGGTGGAGCTTAGTTTATATGGCCTAATACAATGAGTACCACACACTGCTACAGGCCGAAAATTATTTTCCAAACTAGATGCAGTTTTAAATTATTATTAATTTCAAAGCTGGTGGTGCTTGGTATAGATGGCCTAATACAATGAGTACCACACACTGCTACTATGCCCAAAATTATTTTCCTGGCTAGATGCAGCTAAAAATTATTATTAAGTTCAAAGCTGGTGGAGCTTGGTATAGATGGCCTAATTCAATAAGTACCACACACTGCTACAAGGCCCAAAATTATTTTCCGGGCTAGATGCAGCTAAAAATTATTGTTAATTTCAAAGCTGGTGGAGCTTAGTATAGATTGCCTAATAAAATGAGTACCACACACTGCTACAGGCCCAAAATCATTTTCCGGGCTAGATGCAGCTAAAAATTATTATTAATTTCAAAGCTGGTGGAGCTTAGTATATATGGCCTAATGCAATGAGTACCACACACTACTACTATGCCCAAAATTATTTTCCTGGCTAGATGCAGCGAAAAATTATTATTAATTTCAAAGCTAGTGGAGCTTGGTTTAGATGGCCTAATACAATGAGTGCCACACACTGCTACTATGCCCAAAATTAATTTCCGGGCTAGATGCAGCTAAAATTATTATTAATTTCAAAGCTGGTGGAGCTTGGTCTAGATGGCCTAATACAATGAGTACCACACACTGCTACTATGCCCAAAATTATTTTCCGGGCTAGATGCAGCTAAAAATTATTATTAACTTCAAAGCTGGTGGAGCTTGGTATAGATGGCCTAATACAATGAGTACCACACACTGCTACAGGCCCAAAATTATTTTTCGGGCAAGATGCAGTTAAAAATTATTAGTAATTTCAAAGCTGGTGGAGCTTGGTATAGATGGCCTAATACAATGAGTAACACACACTGCTACTATGCCCAAAATTATTTTCAGGGCAAGATGCAGTTAAAAATTATTATTAATTTCAAAGCTGGTGGAGCTTGGTATAGATGGCCTAATACAATGAGTACCAAACACTGCTACTATGCCCAAAATTATTTTCCAGGCTAGACACAGCTAAAAATTATTATTAATTTCAAAGCTGGTGGAGCTTGGTATAGATGGCCTAATTCAATAAGTACCGCACACTGCTACTAGGCTCAAAATTATTTTCCGGGCTAGATGCAGCTAAAAATTATTATTAACTTCAAAGCTGGTGGAGCTTGGTGTACATGGCCTAATACAATGAGTACCACACACTGCTACAGGCCCAAAATTATTTTCCGGGCTAGATGCAGCTAAAAATTATTATTCATTTCAAAGCTGGTGGAGCTTGGCTTAGATGGCTTAATACAATGTGTACCACACACTGCTACTATGCCCAAAATTATTTTCCGGGCTAGATGCAGCTAAAAATTATTATTAATTTCAAAGCTGGTGGAGCTGGTATAGATGGCCTAATAAAATGAGCACCACACACTGCTACAGGCCCAAAATTATTTTCCGTGCTAGATGCAGCTAAAAATTATTATTAATTTCAAAGCTGGTGGAGCTTAGTATATATGGCCTAATACAATGAGTACCACACACTGCTACAGGCCCAAAATTATTTTCCGGGCTAGATGCAGTTTTAAATTATTATTAATTTCAAAGCTGGTGGAGCTTGGTATAGATGGCCTAATACAATGAGTACCACACACTGCTACTATGCCCAAAATTATTTTCCTGGCTAGATACAGCTAAAAATTATTACTAATTTCAAAGCTGGTGGAGCTTGGTATAGATGGCCTAATTCAATAAGTACCACACACTGCTACAATGCCCAAAATTATTTTCCGGGCTAGATGCAGCTAAAATTATTATTAATTTCAAAGCTGGTGGAGCTTAGTATAGATGGCCTAATACAATGAGTACCACACACTGCTACAGGCCCAAAATTATTTTCCTGGCTAGATGCAGCTTAAAATTATTATTAATTTCAAAGCTAGTGGAGCTTGGTATAGATGGCCTAATACAATGAGTGCCACACACTGCTACTATGCCCAAAATTAATTTCCGGGCTAGATGCAGCTAAAATTATTATTAATTTCAAAGCTGGTGGAGCTTGTTATAGATGGCCTAATACAATGAGTACCACACACTGCTACTATGCAGAAAATTATTTTCCGGGCTAGATGCAGCTAAAAATTATTATTAACTTCAAAGCTGGTGGAGCTTGGTATAGATGGTCTAATACAATGAGTACCACACACAGCTACTATGCCCAAAATTATTTTCCTGGCTAGATACAGCTAAAAATTATTATTAATTTCAAAGCTGGTGGAGCTTGGTATAGATGGCCTAATTCAATAAGTACCACACACTGCTACAATGCCCAAAATTATTTTCCGGGCTAGATGCAGCTAAAATTATTATTAATTTCAAAGCTGGTGGAGCTTAGTATAGATGGCCTAATACAATGAGTACCACACACTGCTACAGGCCCAAAATTATTTTCCTGGCTAGGTGCAGCTTAAAATTATTATTAATTTCAAAGCTAGTGGAGCTTGGTATAGATGGCCTAATACAATGAGTGCCACACACTGCTACTATGCCCAAAATTAATTTTCGGGCTTGATGCAGCTAAAATTATTATTAATTTCAAAGCTGGTGGAGCTTGTTATAGATGGCCTAATACAATGAGTACCACACACTGCTACTATGCCCAAAATTATTTTCCGGGCTAGATGCAGCTAAAAATTATTTTAACTTCAAAGCTGGTGGAGCTTGGTATAGATGGCCTAATACAATGAGTACCACACACTGCTACAGGCCCAAAATTATTTTCCGGGCAAGATGCAGCTAAAAATTATTATTAATTTCAAAGCTGGTGGAGCTTGGTATAGATGGCCTAATACAATGAGTACCACACACTGCTACTATGCCCAAAATTATTTTCTGGGCAAGATTCAGTTAAAAATTATTATTAATTTCAAAGCTGGTGGAGCTTGGTATAGATTGCCTAATACAATGAGTACCACACACTGCTACTCTGCCCAAATTTATTTTCCGGGCTAGGCGCAGCTAAAAATTATTATTAATTTCAAAGCTGGTGGAGCTTAGTATAGATGGCCTAATACAATGTGTACCACACACTGCTACAGGCCCAAAATTATTTTCCTGGCTAGCTGCAGCTAAAAATTATTATTAATTTCAAAGCTGGTGGAGCTTAGTATAGATGGCCTAATACAATGAGTACCACAAACTGCTACTATGCCCAAAATTATTTTCCGGGCTAGATGCAGCTAAAAATTATTATTAATTTCAAAGCTGGTGGAGCTTAGTATAGATGGCCTAATAAAGTGAGTACCACACACTGCTACTATGCCCAAAATTATTTTCCGGGCTAGATGCAGCTAAAAATTATTATTAATTTCAAAGCTGGTGGAGCTTGGTATAGATGGCCTAATACAATGAGTCCCAAACACTGCTACTATGCCCAAAATTATTTTCGGGCTAGATGCAGCTAAAATTATTATGAATTTCAAAGCTGGTGGAGCTTGGTATAGATGGCCTAATACAATGAGTACCACACACTGCTACTATGCCCAAAATTATTTTCCGGGCTAGATGCAGCTAAAATTATTATTAATTTCAAAGCTGGTGGAGCTTGGTATAGATGGCCTAATACAATGAGTACCACACACTGCTACTATGCACAAAATTATTTTCCTGGCTAGATGCAGCTAAAAATTATTATTAATGTCAAAGCTGGTGGAGCTTGGCATAGATGGCCTAATTCAATAAGTACCACACACTGCTACAGGCCCAAAATTATTTTCCGGGCTAGATGCAGCTAAAAATTATTATTAATTTCAAAGCTGGTGGAGCTTGGTATAGATGGCCTAATACAATGGGTACCAAACACTGCTACTATGCCCAAAATTATTTTCCGGGCTAGATGCAGCTAAGAATTATTATTAATTTCAAAGCTGGTGGAGCTTGGTATAGATGGCCTAATACAATGAGTACCACACACTGCTACTATGCCCAAAATTATTTTCCAGGCTAGATGCAGCTAAAAATTATTATTAATTTCAAAGCTGGTGGAGCTTAGTATAGATGGCCTAACACAATGAGTACCACACACTGCTACAGGCACAAGATTATTTTCTGGGCTAGATGCAGCTAAAAAGTATTATTAATTTCAAAGCTGGTGGAGCTTGGTATAGATGGCCTAATACAATGAGTACCACACACTGCTACTATGCCCAAAACCATTTTCCAGGCTGGATGCAGTTAAAAATTATTATTAATTTCAAAGCTGGTGGAGCTTGGTATAGATGGCCTAATACAATGAGTACCACACACTGCTACTATGCCCAAAATTATTTTCCAGGCTAGATGCAGCTAAAATGTATTATTAATTTCAAAGCTGGTGGAGCTTAGTATAGATGGCCTAATAAAATGAGTACCACACACTGCTACAGGCCCAAAATTATTTTCCGGGCTAGATGCAGCTAAAAATTATTATTAATTTCAAAGCTGGTGGAGCTTGGTATAGATGGCCTAATACAATGGGTACCACACACTGCTACTATGCCCAAAATTATTTTCTCGGCTAGATACAGCTAAAAAATTATTATAAATTTCAAAGCTGGTGGAGCTTGGTATAGATGGCCTAATACAATGAGTACCAAACACTGCTACTATGACCAAAATTATTTTCCGGGCTAGATGCAGCTAAAATTATTATTAATTTCAAAGCTGGTGGAGCTTGGTATAGATGGCCTAATACAATGGTTACCACACAATGCTACTATGCCCAAAATTATTTTCTGGGCTAGATGCAGCTAAAAATTATTATAAATTTCAAAGCTGGTGGAGCTTAGTATATATGGCCTAATACAATGAGTACCACACACTGCTACAGGCCCAATATTCTTTTCCGGGCTAGATGCAGTTTTAAATTATTATTCATTTCAAAGCTGGTGGAGCTTGGTATAGATGGCCTAATACAATGAGTACCACACACTGCTACTATGCCCAAAATTATTTTCCAGGCTAGATGCAGCTAAAAATTATTATTAATTTCAAAGCTGGTGGAGCTTGGTATAGATGGCCTAATTCAATAAGAAACACACACTGCTACAAGGCCCAAAATTATTTTCCGGGCTAGATGCAGCTAGAAATTATTATTAATTTAAAAGCTGGTGGAGCTTAGTATAGATGGCCTAATACAATGAGTACCACACACTGCGACTATGCCCAAAATTATTTTCCAGGCTAAATGCAGCTAAAAATTATTATTAATTTCAAAGCTGGTGGAGCTTGGTATAGATGGCCTAATACAATGAGTACCACACACTGCTACTATGCCCAAAATTATTTTCCTGGCTAGATGCAGATAAAAATTATTATTAATTTCAAAGCTGGTGGAGCTTGGTGTAGATGGCCTAATACAAGGAGTACCACACACTGCTACAGGCCCAAAATTATTTTCCGGGCTAGATGCAGCTAAAAATTATTATTAATTTGAAAGCTGGTGGAGCTTGGTATAGATGGCTTAATACAATGAGTACCACACACTGCTACTATGCCCAAAATTATTTTCCTGGCTAGATGCAGCTAAAAATTATTATTAATTTCAAAGCTGGTGGAGCTTGGCATAGATGGCCTAATACAATGAGTACCACACACTGCTACTATGCCCAAAATTATTTTACAGGCTAGATGCAGCTAAAAATTATTATTAATTTCAAAGCTGGTGGAGCTTGGTATAGATGGCCTAATACAATGAGTACCACACACTGCTACTATGCCAAAAATTATTTTCCGGTCTACATGCAGCTAAAAATTATTATTAATTTCAAAGCTGGTGGAGCTTAGTATAGATGGCCTAATAAAATGAGTACCACACACTGCTACAGGCTCAAAATTATTTTCCGGGCTAGATGCAGCTAAAAATTATTATTAATTTCAAAGCTGGTGGAGCTTAGTTTATATGACCTAATACAATGAGTACCACACACTGCTACAGGCCCAAAATGATTTTCCGAGCTAGATGCAGTTTTAAATTATTATTACTTTCAAAGCTGGTGGAGATTGGTATAGATGGCCTAATACAATGAGTACCACACACTGCTACTATGCCCAAAATTATTTTCCTGGCTAGATGCAGCTAAAAATTATTATTAATTTCAAAGCTGGTGGAGCTTGATATAGACGGCCTAATTCAATAAGTACCACTCACTGCGTCAAGGCCCAAAATTATTTTCCGGGCTAGATGCAGCTAAAATTATTATTAATTTCAAAGCTGGTGGAGCTGGGAAAAGATGGCCTAATACAATGGGTACCACACACTGCTACTATGCCCAAAATTATTTTCTCGGCTAGATACAGCTAAAAAATTATTATAAATTTCAAAGCTGGTGGAGCTTGGTATAGATGGCCTAATACAATGAGTACCAAACACTGCTACTATGACCAAAATTATTTTCCGGGCTAGATGCAGCTAAAATTATTTTTAATTTCAAAGCTGGTGGAGCTTGGTATAGATGGCCTAATACAATGGTTACCACACAATGCTACTATGTCCAAAATTATTTTCCGGGCTAGATGCAGCTAAAAATTATAATTAACTTCAAAGCTGGTGGAGCTTGGTATAGATGGCCTAATACAATGAGTACCAGACACTGATACAGGCCCAAAATTATTTTATGGGCTAGATGCAGCTAAAAATTATTATTAATTTCAAAGCTGGTGGAGCTTGGTATAGATTGACTAATACAATGAGTACCACACACTGCTACTATGCCCAAAATTATTATCTGGGCAAGAAGCAGTTAAAAATTATTATTAATTTCAAAGCTGGTAGAGCTTGGTATAGATGGCCTAATACAATGAGTACCACACACTGCTACTATGCCAAAAATTATTTTCCAGGCTAGACACAGATAAAAATTATTATTAATTTCAAAGCTGGTGGAGCTTGGTATAGATGGCCTAATTCAATAAGTACCGAACACTGCTACTAGGCTCAAAATTATTTTCCGGGCTAGATGCAGCTAAAAATTATTATTAATTTCAAAGCTGGTGGAGCTTGGCATAGATGACCTAATACAATGAGTACCACACACTGCTACTATGCCCAAAATTATTTTCCGGGCTAGATGCAGCTAAAAATTATTATTAACTTCAAAGCTGGTGGAGCTTGGTGTACATGGCCTAATACAATGAGTACCACACACTGCTACAGGCCCAAAATTATTTTCCGGGCTAGATGCAGCTAAAAATTATTACTAATTTCAAAGCTGGTGGAGCTTGGTATAGATGGATTAATACAATGTGTACCACACACTGCTACTATGCCCAAAATTATTTTCGGGGCTAGATGCAGCTAAAAATTATTATTAATTTCAAAGCTGGTGGAGCTTGGTATAGATAGCCTAATAAAATGAGCACCACACACTGCTACAGGCCCAAAATTATTTTCCGGGCTAGATGCAGCTAAAAATTATTATTAATTTCAAAGCTGGTGGAGCTTGGTATAGATGGCCTAATACAATGAGTACCACACACTGCTACTATGCCCAAAATTATTTTCCAGGCTAGATGCAGCTAAAAATTATTATTAATTTCAAAGCTGGTGGAGCTTGGTATAGATGGCCTAATACAATGAGTACCACACACTGCTACTATGCCAAAAATTATTTTCCGGTCTACATGCAGCTAAAAATTATTATTAATTTCAAAGCTGGTGGAGCTTAGTATAGATGGCCTAATAAAATGAGTACCACACACTGCTACAGGCCCAAAATTATTTTCCGGGCTAGATGCAGCTAAAAATTATTATTAATTTCAAAGCTGGTGGAGCTTAGTTTATATGACCTAATACAATGAGTACCACACACTGCTACAGGCCCAAAATGATTTTCCGAGCTAGATGCAGTTTTAAATTATTATTACTTTCAAAGCTGGTGGAGATTGGTATAGATGGCCTAATACAATGAGTACCACACACTGCTACTATGCCCAAAATTATTTTCCTGGCTAGATGCAGCTAAAAATTATTATTAATTTCAAAGCTGGTGGAGCTTGATATAGACGGCCTAATTCAATAAGTACCACTCACTGCGTCAAGGCCCAAAATTATTTTCCGGGCTAGATGCAGCTAAAATTATTATTAATTTCAAAGCTGGTGGAGCTGGGAAAAGATGGCCTAATACAATGGGTACCACACACTGCTACTATGCCCAAAATTATTTTCTCGGCTAGATACAGCTAAAAAATTATTATAAATTTCAAAGCTGGTGGAGCTTGGTATAGATGGCCTAATACAATGAGTACCAAACACTGCTACTATGACCAAAATTATTTTCCGGGCTAGATGCAGCTAAAATTATTTTTAATTTCAAAGCTGGTGGAGCTTGGTATAGATGGCCTAATACAATGGTTACCACACAATGCTACTATGTCCAAAATTATTTTCCGGGCTAGATGCAGCTAAAAATTATAATTAACTTCAAAGCTGGTGGAGCTTGGTATAGATGGCCTAATACAATGAGTACCAGACACTGATACAGGCCCAAAATTATTTTATGGGCTAGATGCAGCTAAAAATTATTATTAATTTCAAAGCTGGTGGAGCTTGGTATAGATTGACTAATACAATGAGTACCACACACTGCTACTATGCCCAAAATTATTTTCTGGGCAAGAAGCAGTTAAAAATTATTATTAATTTCAAAGCTGGTAGAGCTTGGTATAGATGGCCTAATACAATGAGTACCACACACTGCTACTATGCCAAAAATTATTTTCCAGGCTAGACACAGATAAAAATTATTATTAATTTCAAAGCTGGTGGAGCTTGGTATAGATGGCCTAATTCAATAAGTACCGAACACTGCTACTAGGCTCAAAATTATTTTCCGGGCTAGATGCAGCTAAAAATTATTATTAATTTCAAAGCTGGTGGAGCTTGGCATAGATGACCTAATACAATGAGTACCACACACTGCTACTATGCCCAAAATTATTTTCCGGGCTAGATGCAGCTAAAAATTATTATTAACTTCAAAGCTGGTGGAGCTTGGTGTACATGGCCTAATACAATGAGTACCACACACTGCTACAGGCCCAAAATTATTTTCCGGGCTAGATGCAGCTAAAAATTATTACTAATTTCAAAGCTGGTGGAGCTTGGTATAGATGGATTAATACAATGTGTACCACACACTGCTACTATGCCCAAAATTATTTTCGGGGCTAGATGCAGCTAAAAATTATTATTAATTTCAAAGCTGGTGGAGCTTGGTATAGATAGCCTAATAAAATGAGCACCACACACTGCTACAGGCCCAAAATTATTTTCCGGGCTAGATGCAGCTAAAAATTATTATTAATTTCAAAGCTGGTGGATCTTAGTATATATGGCCTAATACAATGAGTACCACACACTGCTACAGGCCCAAAATTATTTTCCGGGCTAGATGCAGTTTTAAATTATTATTAATTTCAAAGCTGGTGGAGCATGGTATAGATGGCCTAATACAATGAGTACCACACACTGCTACTATGCCCAAAATTATTTTCCTGGCTAGATGCAGCTAAAAATTATTATTAATTTCAAAGCTGGTGGAGCTTGGTATAGATGGCCTAATTCAATAAGTACCACACACTGCTACAAGGCCCAAAATAATTTTCCGGGCTAGATGCAGCTAAAATTATTATTAATTTCAAAGCTGGTGGAGCTTAGTATAGATGGCCTAATACAATGAGTACCACACACTGCTACTATGCCCAAAATTATTTTCCTGGCTAGATGCAGCTAAAAATGATTATTAATTTCAAAGCTAGTGGACCTTGGTATAGATGGCCTAATACAATGAGTGCCACACACTGCTACTATGCCCAAAATTAATTTCCGGGCTAGATGCAGCTAAAATTATTATTAATTTCAAAGCTGGTGGAGCTTGGTATAGATGGCCTAATACAATGAGTACCACACACTGCTACTATGCCAAAAATTAATTTCCGGGCTACATGCAGCTAAAAATTATTATTAATTTCAAAGCTGGTAGAGCTTAGTATAGATTGCCTAATAAAATGAGTACCACACACTGCTACAGGCCCAAAATTATTTTCTGGGCTAGATGCAGCTAAAAATTATTATTAATTTCAAAGCTGGTGGAGCTTAGTATATATGGCCTAATACAATGAGTACCACACACTGCTACAGGCCCAAAATTATTTTCCGAGCTAGATGCAGTTTTAAATTATTATTAATTTCAAAGCTGGTGGAGCTTGGTATAGATGGCCTAATACAATGAGTACCACACACTGCTACTATGCCCAAAATTATTTTCCTAGCTAGATGCAGCTAAAAATTATTATTAATTTCAAAGCTGGTGGAGCTTGGTATAGATGGTCTAATACAATGGGTACCACACACTGCTACAGGCCCAAAATTATTTTCCGGGCTAGATGCAGCTAAAAATTATTATTAATTTCAAATCTGGTAGAGCTTGGTATAGATGGCTTAATACAATGAGTACCACACACTGCTGCTATGCCCAAAATTATTTTCCTGGCTAGATGCAGCTAAAAATTATTATTAATTTCAAAGCTGGTGGAGCTTGGTATAGATGGCCTAATACAATGAGTACCGCACACTGCTACTATGCCCAAAATTATTTTCCAGGCTAGATGCAGCTAAAAATTATTATTAATTTCAAAGCTGGTGGAGGTTGGTATAGATGGCCTAATACAATAAGTACCACACACTGCTACTATGCCAAAAATTATTTTCCGGTCTACATGCAGCTAAAAATTATTATTAATTTCAAAGCTGGTGGAGCTTAGTATAGATGGCCTAATAAAATGAGTACCACACACTGCTACAGGCCCAAAATTATTTTCCGGGCTAGATGCAGCTAAAAATTATTATTAATTTCAAATCTGGTGGAGCTTAGTTTATATGGCCTAATACAATGAGTACCACACACTGCTACAGGCCCAAAATTATTTTCCAAGCTAGATGCAGTTTTAAATTATTATTAATTTCAAAGCTGGTGGTGCTTGGTATAGATGGCCTAATACAATGAGTACCACACACTGCTACTATGCCCAAAATTATTTTCCTGGCTAGATGCAGCTAAAAATTATTATTAAGTTCAAAGCTGGTGGAGCTTGGTATAGATGGCCTAATTCAATAAGTACCACACACTGCTACAAGGCCCAAAATTATTTTCCGGGCTAGATGCAGCTAAAAATTATTGTTAATTTCAAAGCTGGTGGAGCTTAGTATAGATGGCCTAATAAAATGAGTACCACACACTGCTACTGGCCCAAAATTATTTTCCGGGCTAGATGCAGCTAAAAATTATTATTAATTTCAAAGCTGGTGGAGCTTAGTATATATGGCCTAATGCAATGAGTACCACACACTGCTACTATGCCCAAAATTATTTTCCTGGCTAGATGCAGCGAAAAATTATTATTAATTTCAAAGCTAGTGGAGCTTGGTTTAGATGGCCTAATACAATGAGTGCCACACACTGCTACTATGCCCAAAATTAATTTCCGGGCTAGATGCAGCTAAAATTATTATTAATTTCAAAGCTGGTGGAGCTTGGTCTAGATGGCCTAATACAATGAGTACCACACACTGCTACTATGCCCAAAATTATTTTCCGGGCTAGATGCAGCTAAAAATTATTATTAACTTCAAAGCTGGTGGAGCTTGGTATAGATGGCCTAATACAATGAGTACCACACACTGCTACAGGCCCAAAATTATTTTCCGGGCAAGATGCAGTTAAAAATTATTAGTAATTTCAAAGCTGGTGGAGCTTGGTATAGATGGCCTAATACAATGAGTAACACACACTGCTACTATGCCCAAAATTATTTTCTTGGCAAGATGCAGTTAAAAATTATTATTAATTTCAAAGCTGGTGGAGCTTGGTATAGATGGCCTAATACAATGAGTACCAAACACTGCTACTATGCCCAAAATTATTTTCCAGGCTAGACACAGCTAAAAATTATTATTAATTTCAAAGCTGGTGGAGCTTGGTATAGATGGCCTAATTCAATAAGTACCGCACACTGCTACTAGGCTCAAAATTACTTTCCGGGCTAGATGCAGCTAAAAATTATTATTAACTTCAAAGCTGGTGGTGCTTGGTGTACATGGCCTAATACAATGAGTACCACACACTGCTACAGGCCCAAAATTATTTTCCGGGCTAGATGCAGCTAAAAATTATTATTAATTTCAAAGCTGGTGGAGCTTGGCTTAGATGGCTTAATACAATGTGTACCACACACTGCTACTATGCCCAAAATTATTTTCCGGGCTAGATGCAGCTAAAAATTATTATTAATTTCAAAGCTGGTGGAGCTTGGTATAGATGGCCTAATTCAATAAGTACCACACACTGCTACAAGGCCCAAAATAATTTTCCGGGCTAGATGCAGCTAAAATTATTATTAATTTCAAAGCTGGTGGAGCTTAGTATAGATGGCCTAATACAATGAGTACCACACACTGCTACATGCCCAAAATTATTTTCCTGGCTAGATGCAGCTAAAAATTATTATTAATTTCAAAGCTGGTGGAGCTTGGTATAGATGGTCTAATACAATGGGTACCACACACTGCTACAGGCCCAAAATTATTTTCCGGGCTAGATGCAGCTAAAAATTATTATTAATTTCAAAGCTGGTAGAGCTTGGTATAGATGGCTTAATATAATGAGTACCACACACTGCTGCTATGCCCAAAATTATTTTCCTGGCTAGATGCAGCTAAAAATTATTATTAATTTCAAAGCTGGTGGAGCTTGGTATAGATGGCCTAATACAATGAGTACCGCACACTGCTACTATGCCCAAAATTATTTTCCAGGCTAGATGCAGCTAAAAATTATTATTAATTTCAAAGCTGGTGGAGGTTGGTATAGATGGCCTAATACAATGAGTACCACACACTGCTACTATGCCCAAAATTAATTTCCGGGCTAGATGCAGCTAAAATTATTATTAATTTCAAAGCTGGTGGAGCTTGGTCTAGATGGCCTAATACAATGAGTACCACACACTGCTACTATGCCCAAAATTATTTTCCGGGCTAGATGCAGCTAAAAATTATTATTAACTTCAAAGCTGGTGGAGCTTGGTATAGATGGCCTAATACAATGAGTACCACACACTGCTACAGGCCCAAAATTATTTTCCGGGCAAGATGCAGTTAAAAATTATTAGTAATTTCAAAGCTGGTGGAGCTTGGTATAGATGGCCTAATACAATGAGTAACACACACTGCTACTATGCCCAAAATTATTTTCTTGGCAAGATGCAGTTAAAAATTATTATTAATTTCAAAGCTAGTGGAGCTTGGTTTAGATGGCCTAATACAATGAGTACCACACACTGCTACAGGCCCAAAATTATTTTCCGGGCAAGATGCAGTTAAAAATTATTAGTAATTTCAAAGCTGGTGGAGCTTGGTATAGATGGCCTAATACAATGAGTAACACACACTGCTACTATGCCCAAAATTATTTTCTTGGCAAGATGCAGTTAAAAATTATTATTAATTTCAAAGCTAGTGGAGCTTGGTTTAGATGGCCTAATACAATGAGTACCACACACTGCTACAGGCCCAAAATTATTTTCCGGGCTAGATGCAGCTAAAAATTATTATTAATTTCAAAGCTGGTGGAGCTTGGCTTAGATGGCTTAATACAATGTGTACCACACACTGCTACTATGCCCAAAATTATTTTCCGGGCTAGATGCAGCTAAAAATTATTATTAATTTCAAAGCTGGTGGAGCTTGGTATAGATGGCCTAATAAAATGAGCACCACACACTGCTACAGGCCCAAAATTATTTTCCGTGCTAGATGCAGCTAAAAATTATTATTAATTTCAAAGCTGGTGGAGCTTAGTATATATGGCCTAATACAATGAGTACCACACACTGCTACAGGCCCAAAATTATTTTCCGGGCTAGATGCAGTTTTAAATTATTATTAATTTCAAAGCTGGTGGAGCTTGGTATAGATGGCCTAATACAATGAGTACCACACACTGCTACTATGCCCAAAATTATTTTCCTGGCTAGATACAGCTAAAAATTATTACTAATTTCAAAGCTGGTGGAGCTTGGTATAGATGGCCTAATTCAATAAGTACCACACACTGCTACAATGCCCAAAATTATTTTCCGGGCTAGATGCAGCTAAAATTATTATTAATTTCAAAGCTGGTGGAGCTTAGTATAGATGGCCTAATACAATGAGTACCACACACTGCTACAGGCCCAAAATTATTTTCTGGGCTAGATGCAGCTTAAAATTATTATTAATTTCAAAGCTAGTGGAGCTTGGTATAGATGGCCTAATACAATGAGTGCCACACACTGCTACTATGCCCAAAATTAATTTCCGGGCTAGATGCAGCTAAAATTTTTATTAATTTCAAAGCTGGTGGAGCTTGTTATAGATGGCCTAATACAATGAGTACCACACACTGCTACTATGCAGAAAATTATTTTCCGGGCTAGATGCAGCTAAAAATTATTATTAACTTCAAAGCTGGTGGAGCTTGGTATAGATGGCCTAATACAATGAGTACCACACACTGCTACAGGCCCAAAATTATTTTCCGGGCAAGATGCAGCTAAAAATTATTATTAATTTCAAGGCTGGTGGAGCTTGGTATAGATGGCCTAATACAATGAGTACCACACACTGCTACTATGCCCAAAATTATTTTCTGGGCAAGATGCAGATAAAAATTATTATTAATTTCAAAGCTGGTGGAAATTGGTATAGATGGTCTAATACAATGAGTACCACACACTGCTACTATGCCCAAAATTATTTTCCTGGATAAATACAGCTAAAAATTATTATTAATTTCAAAGCTGGTGGAGCTTGGCATAGATGGCCTAATTCAATAAGTACCACACACTGCTACAATGCCCAAAATTATTTTCCGGGCTAGATGCAGCTAAAATTATTATTAATTTCAAAGCTGGTGGAGCTTAGTATAGATGGCCTAATACAATGAGTACCACACACTGCTACAGGCCCAAAATTATTTTCCTGGATAGATGCAGCTTAAAATTATTATTAATTTCAAAGCTAGTGGAGCTTGGTATAGATGGAGTAATACAATGAGTGCCACACACTGCTACTATGCCCAAAATTAATTTCCGGGCTAGATGCAGCTAAAATTATTATTAATATCAAAGCTGGTGGAGCTTGTTATAGATGGCCTAATACAATGAGTACCACACACTGCTACTATGCCCAAAATTATTTTCTGGGCTAGATGCAGCTAAAAATTATTATTAACTTCAAAGCTGGTGGAGCTTGGTATAGATGGCCTAATACAATGAGTACCACACACTGCTACAGGCCCAAAATTATTTTCCGGGCAAGATGCAGCTAAAAATTATTATTAATTTCAAAGCTGGTGGAGCTTGGTATAGATGGCCTAATACAATGAGTACCACACACTGCTACTATGCCCCAAAATTATTTTCTGGGCAAGATGCAGTTAAAAATTATTATTAATTTCAAAGCTGGTGGAGCTTGGTATAGATGGCCTAATACAATGAGTACCACACACTGCTACTCTGCCCAAATTTATTTTTCGGGCTAGGCGCAGCTAAAAATTATTATTAATTTCAAATCTGGTGGAGCTTGGTGTAGATGGCCTAATAAAATGAGTACCACACACTGCTACAGGCCCAAAATTATTTTCCTGGCTAGCTGCAGCTAAAAATTATTATTAATTTCAAAGCTGGTGGAGCTTAGTATAGATGGCCTAATACAATGAGTACCACACACTGCTACTATGCCCAAAATTATTTTCCGGGCTAGATGCAGCTAAAAATTATTATTAATTTCAAAGCTGGTGGAGCTTAGTATAGATGGCCTAAAAAAATGAGTACCACACACTGCTACAGGCCCAAAATTATTTTCCGGGCTAGATGCAGCTTAAAAATTATTATTAATTTCAAAGCTGGTGGAGCTTGGTATAGATGGCCTAATACAATGAGTACCACACACTGCTACTATGCCAAAAATTATTTTCCGGTCTACATGCAGCTAAAAATTATTATTATTTTCAAAGCTGTTGGAGCTTAGTATAGATGGCCTAATAAAATGAGTACCACACACTGCTACAGGCCCAAAATTATTTTCTGAGCTAGATGCAGTTTTAAATTATTATTAATTTCAAAGCTGGTGGAGCTTGGTATAGATGGCCTAATACAATGAGTGCCACAAACTGCTACTAAGCCCAAAATTATTTTCCTGGCTAGATGCAGCTAAAATTTTTATTAATTTCAAAGCTGGTGGAGATTGGTATAGATGGCCTAATTCAATAAGTACCACACACTGCTACAAGGCCCAAAATTATTTTCCGGTTTAGATGCAGCTAAAAATTATGAATTTCAAAGCTGGTGGAGCTTAGTATAGATGGCCTAATACAATGTGTACCACACACTGCTACAGGCCCAAAATTATTTTCCTGGCTAGCTGCAGCTAAAAATTATTATTAATTTCAAAGCTGGTGGAGCTTAGTATAGATGGCCTAATACAATGAGTACCACACACTGCTACTATGCCCAAAATTATTTTCCACGCTAGATGCAGCTAAAAATTATTATTAATTTCAAAGCTGGTGGAGCTTAGTATAGATGGCCTAATAAAATGAGTACCACACACTGCTACAGGTCCAAAATTATTTTCCAGGCTAGATGCATCTAAAAATTATTATTAATTTCAAAGCTGGTGGAGCTCAGTATATATGGCCTAATGCAATTAGTACCACACCCTGCTACAGGCCCAAAATTATTTTCCGGGCTAGATGCAGTTTTAAATTATTATTAATTTCAAAGCTGGTGGAGCTTGGTATAGATGGCCTAATACAATGAGTACCACACACTACTACTATGCCCAAAATTATTTTCCTGGCTAGATGCAGCTAAAAATTATTATTAATTTCAAAGCTGGTGGAGCTTGGTATAGATGGCCTAATTCAATAAGTACCACACACTGCTACAAGGCCCAAAATTATTTTCCGGTTTAGATGCAGCTAAAAATTATTATCAATTTCAAAGCTGGTGGAGCTTAGTATAGATGGCCTAATACAATGTGTACCACACACTGCTACAGGCCCAAAATTATTTTCCTGGCTAGCTGCAGCTAAAAATTATTATTAATTTCAAAGCTGGTGGAGCTTAGTATAGATGGCCTAATACAATGAGTACCACACACTGCTACTATGCCCAAAATTATTTTCCGGGCTAGATGCAGCTAAAAATTATTATTAATTTCAAAGCTGGTGGAGCTTAGTATAGATGGCCTAATAAAATGAGTACCACACACTGCTACAGGCCCAAAATTATTTTCCGGGCTAGATGCAGCTTAAAAATTATTATTAATTTCAAAGCTGGTGGAGCTTGGTATAGATGGCCTAATACAATGAGTACCACACACTGCTACTATGCCAAAAATTATTTTCCGGTCTACATGCAGCTAAAAATTATTATTATTTTCAAAGCTGGTGGAGCTTGGTATAGATGGTCTAATACAATGAGTACCACACACTGCTACTATGCCCAAAATTATTTTCCTGGCTAGATACAGCTAAAATTTATTATTAATTTCAAAGCTGGTGGAGCTTGGTATAGATGGCCTAATTCAATAAGTACCACACACTGCTACAATGCCCAAAATTATTTTCCGGGCTAGATGCATCTAAAATTATTATTAATTTCAAAGCTGGTGGAGCTTAGTATAGATTGCCTAATACAATGAGTACCACACACTGCTACAGGCCCAAAATTATTTTCCTGGCTAGATGCAGCTTAAAATTATTATTAATTTCAAAGCTAGTGGAGCTTGGTATAGATGAAGTAATACAATGAGTGCCACACACTGCTACTATGCCCAAAATTAATTTCCGGGCTAGATGCAGCTAAAATTATTATTAATTTCAAAGCTGGTGGAGCTTGTTATAGATGGCCTAATACAATGAGTACCACACACTGCTACTATGCCCAAAATTATTTTCTGGGCTAGATGCAGCTAAAAATTATTATTAACTTCAAAGCTGGTGGAGCTTGGTATAGATGGCCTAATACAATGAGTACCACACACTGCTACAGGCCCAAAATTATTTTCCGGGCAAGATGCAGCTAAAAATTATTATTAATTTCAAAGCTGGTGGAGCTTGGTATAGATGGCCTAATACAATGAGTACCACACACTGCTACTATGCCCCAAAATTATTTTCTGGGCAAGATGCAGTTAAAAATTATTATTAATTTAAAGCTGGTGGAGCTTGGTATAGATGGCCTAATACAATGAGTACCACACACTGCTACTCTGCCCAAATTTATTTTTCGGGCTAGGCGCAGCTAAAAATTATTATTAATTTCAAATCTGGTGGAGCTTGGTGTAGATGGCCTAATAAAATGAGTACCACACACTGCTACAGGCCCAAAATTATTTTCCTGGCTAGCTGCAGCTAAAAATTATTATTAATTTCAAAGCTGGTGGAGCTTAGTATAGATGGCCTAATACAATGAGTACCACACACTGCTACTATGCCCAAAATTATTTTCCGGTCTACATGCAGCTAAAAATTATTATTATTTTCAAAGCTGGTGGAGCTTAGTATAGATGGCCTAATAAAATGAGTACCACACACTGCTACAGGCCCAAAATTATTTTCCGGGCTAGATGCAGCTAAAAATTATTATTAATTTCAAAGCTGGTGGAGCTTAGTTTATATGGCCTAATACAATGAGTACCACACACTGCTACAGGCCCAAAATTATTTTCTGAGCTAGATGCAGTTTTAAATTATTATTAATTTCAAAGCTGGTGGAGCTTGGTATAGATGGCCTAATACAATGAGTGCCACAAACTGCTACTAAGCCCAAAATTATTTTCCTGGCTAGATGCAGCTAAAATTTTTATTAATTTCAAAGCTGGTGGAGCTTGGTATAGATGGCCTAATTCAATAAGTACCACACACTGCTACAAGGCCCAAAATTATTTTCCGGTTTAGATGCAGCTAAAAATTATCAATTTCAAAGCTGGTGGAGCTTAGTATAGATGGCCTAATACAATGTGTACCACACACTGCTACAGGCCCAAAATTATTTTCCTGGCTAGCTGCAGCTAAAAATTATTATTAATTTCAAAGCTGGTGGAGCTTAGTATAGATGGCCTAATACAATGAGTACCACACACTGCTACTATGCCCAAAATTATTTTCCGCGCTAGATGCAGCTAAAAATTATTATTAATTTCAAAGCTGGTGGAGCTTAGTATAGATGGCCTAATAAAATGAGTACCACACACTGCTACAGGCCCAAAATTATTTTCCGGGCTAGATGCATCTAAAAATTATTATTAATTTCAAAGCTGGTGGAGCTCAGTATATATGGCCTAATGCAATTAGTACCACACCCTGCTACAGGCCCAAAATTATTTTCCGGGCTAGATGCAGTTTTAAATTATTATTAATTTCAAAGCTGGTGGAGCTTGGTATAGATGGCCTAATACAATGAGTACCACACACTACTACTATGCCCAAAATTATTTTCCTGGCTAGATGCAGCTAAAAATTATTATTAATTTCAAAGCTGGTGGAGCTTGGTATAGATGGCCTAATTCAATAAGTACCACACACTGCTACAAGGCCCAAAATTATTTTCCGGTTTAGATGCAGCTAAAAATTATTATCAATTTCAAAGCTGGTGGAGCTTAGTATAGATGGCCTAATAGAATGTGTACCACACACTGCTACAGGCCCAAAATTATTTTCCTGGCTAGCTGCAGCTAAAAATTATTATTAATTTCAAAGCTGGTGGAGCTTAGTATAGATGGCCTAATACAATGAGTACCACACACTGCTACTATGCCCAAAATTATTTTCCGGGCTAGATGCAGTTAAAAATTATTATTAATTTCAAAGCTGGTGGAGCTTAGTATAGATGGCCTAATAAAATTAGTACCACACACTGCTACAGGCCCAAAATTATTTTCCGGGCTAGATGCATCTAAAAATTATTATTAATTTCAAAGCTGGTGAAGCTCAGTATATATGGGATAATGCAATTAGTACCACACCCTGCTACAGGCCCAAAATTATTTTCTGGGCTAGATGCAGTTTTAAATTATTAATAATTTCAAAGCTGGTTTAGCTTGGTATAGATGGCCTAATACAATGAGTACCACACACTACTACTATGCCCAAAATTATTTTCCTGGCTAGATGCAGCTAAAAATTATTATTAATTTCAAAGCTGGTGGAGCTTGGTATAGATGGCCTAATACAATGAGTACCACACACTGCTACTATGCCCAAAATTATTTTCTGGGCAAGATGCAGTTAAAAATTATTATTAATTTCAAAGCTGGTGCAGCTTGGTATAGATGGCCTAATACAATGAGTACCACACACTGCTGCTATGCCCAAAATTATTTTCCAGGCTAGACGCAGCTAAAAATTATTATTAATTTCAAAGCTGGTGGAGCTTGGTATAGATGGCCTAATTCAATAAGTACCGTACACTGCTACTAGGCCCAAAATTATTTCCGGACTAGATGCAGCTAAAAATTATTATTAATTTGAAAGCTGGTGGAGCTTCGTATAGATGGCACAATTTATTAAGTACCACACACTGCTACTATGACCGAAATTAATTTCCAGTCTAGATGCAGCTAAAAATTATTATTAACTTCAAAGCTGGTGGAGCATAGTATAGATGGCCTAATACAATGAGTACCACACACTGCTACAGGCCCAAAATTATTTTCCTGGCTAGATGCAGCTGAAAATTATTATTAATTTCAAAGCTAGTGGAGCTTGGTATAGATGGCCTAATACAATGAGTGTCACACACTGCTACTATGCCCAAAATGAATTTCCGGGCTAGATGCAGTTTTAAATTATTATTAATTTCAAAGCTGGTGGAGCTTGGTATAGATGGCCTAATACAATGAGTACCAAACACTGCTACTATGCCCAAAATTATTTTCCTGGCTAGATGCAGCTAAAAATTCTTATTAATTTCAAAGCTGGTGGAGCTTGGTATAGATGGCCTAATTCAATAAGTACCACACACTGCTACAAGGCCCAAAATTATTTTCCGGGCTAGATGCAACTAAAATTATTATTAATTTCAAAGCTGGTGGAGCTTAGTATAGATGGCCGAATACAATGAGTACCACACACTGCTACAGGCCCAAAATTATATTCCTGGCTAGATGCAGCTAAAAATTATTATTAACTTCAAAGCTGGTGGAGCTTGGTATAGATGGCCGAATACAATGAGTACCACACACTGCTACAGGCCCAAAATTATATTCCGGGCAAGATGCAGCTAAAAATTATTATTAATTTCAAAGCTGGTGGAGCTTGGTATAGATGGCCTAATACAATGAGTACCACACACTGCTACTATGCCCAAAATTATTTTCTGGGCAAGATGCAGTTAAAAATTATTATTAATTTCAAAGCTGGTGGAGCTTGGTATAGATGGCCTAATGCAATGAGTACCACACACTGCTACTATGCACAAAATTATTTTCTGGGCAAGATGCAGTTAAAAATTATTATTAATTTCAAAGCTGGTGGAGCTTGGTATAGATGGCCTAATACCATGAGTACCACACACTGCTACTATGCCCAAAATTATTTTCCGGGCTAGGCGCAGCTAAAAATTATTATTAATTTCAAATCTGGTGGAGCTTGGTGTAGATGGCCTAATACAATGAGTACCACACACTGCTACAGGCCCAAAATTATTTTCCGGGCTAGATGCAGCTAAAAATTATTATTAATTTCAAAGCTGGTGGAGCTTGGTATAGATGGCTTAATACAATGAGTACCACACACTGCTACTATGCCCAAAATTATTTTCCTGGCTAGATGCAGCTAAAAATTATTATTAATTTCAAAGCTGGTGGAGCTTGGTATAGATGGCCTAAAACAATGAGTACCACACACTGCTACTATGCCCAAAATTATTTTCCAGGCTAGATGCAGCTAAAAATTATTATTAATTTCAAAGCTGGTGGAGCTTGGTATAGATGGCCTAATACAATGATTACCACACACTGCTACTATGCCAAAAATTATTTTCTGGGCTAGATGCAGCTAAAAATTATTATTATTTTCAAAGCTGGTGGAGCTTAGTATAGATGGCCTAATAAAATGAGTACCACACACTGCTACAGGCCCAAAATTATTTTCCGGGCTAGATGCAGCTAAAAATTATTATTAATTTCAAAGCTGATGGAGCTTAGTTTATATGGCCTAATACAATGAGTACCACACACTGCTACAGGCCCAAAATTATTTTCTGAGCTAGATGCAGTTTTAAATTATTATTAATTTCAAAGCTGGTGGAGCTTGGTATAGATGGCCTAATACAATGAGTACCACACACTGCTACTATGCCCAAAATTATTTTCCTGGCTAGATGCAGCTAAAAATTATTAATAATTTCAAAGCTGGTGGAGCTTGGTATAGATGGCCTAATTCAATAAGTACCACACACTGCTACAAGGCCCAAAATTATTTTCCGGTTTAGATGCAGCTAAAAATTATTATCAATTTCAAAGCTGGTGGAGCTTAGTATAGATGGCCTAATACAATGTGTACCACACACTGCTACAGGCCCAAAATTATTTTCCTGGCTAGATGCTGCTAAAAATTATTATTAATTTCAAAGCTGGTGGAGCTTGGTATAGGTGGCCTAATACAATGAGTACCACACACTGCTACTATGTCCAAAATTATTTTCCGGGCTAGATGCAGCTAAAAATTATTATTAATTTCAAAGCTGGTGGAGCTTAGTATAGACGGCCTAATAAAATGAGCACCACACACTGCTACAGGCCCAAAATTATTTTCCGGGCTAGATGCAGTTAAAAATTATTATTAATTTCAAAGCTGGTGGAGCTTAGTTTATATGGCCTAATACAATGAGTACCACACACTGCTACAGGCCCAAAATTATTTTCCGGGCTAGATGCAGTTTTAAATTATTATTAATTTCCATCCTGGTGGAGCTTGGTATAGATGGCCTAATAAAATGTGTACCACACACTGCTACTATGCCCAAAATTATTTTCCTGGCTAGATGCAGCTAAAAATTATTATTAATTTCAAAGCTGGTGGAGCTTGGTATACATGGCCTAATCCAATAAGTACCACACACTGCTAAAAGGCCCAAAATTATTTTCCGAGCTGGATGCAGTTAAAATTATCATTAATTTCAAAGCTGGTGGAGCATAGTATAGATGGCCTAATACAATGAGTACCACACACTGCTACAGGCCCAAAATTATTTTCCTGGCTAGATGCAGCAAAAAATTATTATTAATTTCAAAGCTAGTGGAGCTTGGTATAGATGGCCTAATACAATGAGTGTCACACACTGCTACTATGCCCAAAATTAATTTCCGGGCTAGATGCAGCTAAAATTATTATTAATTTCAAAGCTGGTGGAGCTTGGTATAGATGGCCTAATACAATGAGTACCACACACTGCTACTATGCCCAAAATTATTTTCCTAGCTAGATGCAGCTAAAAATTATAATTAATTTCAAAGCTGGTGGAGCTTGGTATAGATGGCCTAATACAATGAGTACCACACACTGCTACTATGCTCACAATTATTTTCCTGGCTAGATGCAGCTAAAAATTATTATTAATTTCAAAGCTGGTGGAGCTTAGTATATATGGCCTAATACAATGAGTATCACACACTGCTACAGGCCCAAAATTATTTTCCGTTCTAGATGCAGTTTTAAATTATTATTAATTTCAAAGCTGGTGGAGCTTGGTATTGATGGCCTAATACAATGAGTACCAAACACTGGTACTATGCCCAAAATTATTTTCCTGGCTAGATGCAGCTAAAAATTCTTATTAATTTCAAAACTGGTGGAGCTTGGTATAGATGGCCTAATTCAATAAGTACCACACACTGCTACAAGGCCCAAAATTATTTTCCGGGCTGGATGCAGCTAAAATTATCATTAATTTCAAAGCTGGTGGAGCATAGTATAGATGGCCTAATACAATGAGTACCACACACTGCTACAGGCCCAAAATTATTTTCCTGGCTAGATGCAGCTGAAAATTATTATTAATTTCAAAGCTAGTGGAGCTTGGTATAGATGGCCTAATACAATGAGTGTCACACACTGCTACTATGCCCAAAATGAATTTCCGGGCTAGATGCAGTTTTAAATTATTATTAATTTCAAAGCTGGTGGAGCTTGGTATAGATGGCCTAATACAATGAGTACCAAACACTGCTACTATGCCCAAAATTATTTTCCTGGCTAGATGCAGCTAAAAATTCTTATTAATTTCAAAGCTGGTGGAGCTTGGTATAGATGGCCTAATTCAATAAGTACCACACACTGCTACAAGGCCCAAAATTATTTTCCGGGCTAGATGCAACTAAAATTATTATTAATTTCAAAGCTGGTGGAGCTTAGTATAGATGGCCTAATACAATGAGCACCAAACACTGCTACAGGCCCAAAATTATTTTCCTGGCTAGATGCAGCTAAAAATTATTATTAATTTCAAAGCTGGTGGAGCTTGATATAGATGGCCTAATTCAATAAGTATCACACACTGCTACTATGCCCAAAATTATTTTCCGGTCTAGATGCAGCTAAAAATTATTATTAACTTCAAAGCTGGTGGAGCTTGGTATTGATGGCCGAATACAATGAGTACCACACACTGCTACAGGCCCAAAATTATATTCCGGGCAAGATGCAGCTAAAAATTATTATTAATTTCAAAGCTGGTGGAGCTTGGTATAGATGGCATAATACAATGAGTACCACACACTGCTACTATGCCCAAAATTATTTTATGGGCAAGATGCAGTTAAAAATTATTATTAATTTCAAAGCTGGTGGAGCTTGGTATAGATGGCCTAATACAATGAGTACCACACACTGCTACTATGCCCAAAATTATTTTCCGGGCTAGGCGCAGCTAAAAATTATTATTAATTTCAAATCTGGTGGAGCTTGGTGTAGATGGCCTAATACAATGAGTACCACACACTGCTACAGGCCCAAAATTATTTTCCGGGCTAGATGCAGCTAAAAATTATTATTAATTTCAAAGCTGTTGGAGCTTGGTATAGATGGCTTAATACAATGAGTACCACACACTGCTACTATGCCCAAAATTATTTTCCTGGCTAGATGCAGCTAAAAATTATTATTATTTTCAAAGCTGGTGGATCTTAGTATAGATGGCCTAATAAAATGAGTACCACACACTGCTACAGGCCCAAAATTATTTTCCTGGCTAGATGCAGCTAAAAATTATTATTAATTTCAAAGCTGGTGGAGCTTAGTATATATGGCCTAATACAATGAGTATCACACACTGCTACAGGCCCAAAATTATTTTCCGTTCTAGATGCAGTTTTAAATTATTATTAATTTCAAAGCTGGTGGAGCTTGGTATTGATGGCCTAATACAATGAGTACCAAACACTGGTACTATGCCCAAAATTATTTTCCTGGCTAGATGCAGCTAAAAATTCTTATTAATTTCAAAACTGGTGGAGCTTGGTATAGATGGCCTAATTCAATAAGTACCACACACTGCTACAAGGCCCAAAATTATTTTCCGGGCTGGATGCAGCTAAAATTATCATTAATTTCAAAGCTGGTGGAGCATAGTATAGATGGCCTAATACAATGAGTACCACACACTGCTACAGGCCCAAAATTATTTTCCTGGCTAGATGCAGCTGAAAATTATTATTAATTTCAAAGCTAGTGGAGCTTGGTATAGATGGCCTAATACAATGAGTGTCACACACTGCTACTATGCCCAAAATGAATTTCCGGGCTAGATGCAGTTTTAAATTATTATTAATTTCAAAGCTGGTGGAGCTTGGTATAGATGGCCTAATACAATGAGTACCAAACACTGCTACTATGCCCAAAATTATTTTCCTGGCTAGATGCAGCTAAAAATTCTTATTAATTTCAAAGCTGGTGGAGCTTGGTATAGATGGCCTAATTCAATAAGTACCACACACTGCTACAAGGCCCAAAATTATTTTCCGGGCTAGATGCAACTAAAATTATTATTAATTTCAAAGCTGGTGGAGCTTAGTATAGATGGCCGAATACAATGAGTACCACACACTGCTACAGGCCCAAAATTATATTCCTGGCTAGATGCAGCTAAAAATTATTATTAACTTCAAAGCTGGTGGAGCTTGGTATAGATGGCCGAATACAATGAGTACCACACACTGCTACAGGCCCAAAATTATATTCCGGGCAAGATGCAGCTAAAAATTATTATTAATTTCAAAGCTGGTGGAGCTTGGTATAGATGGCCTAATACAATGAGTACCACACACTGCTACTATGCCCAAAATTATTTTCTGGGCAAGATGCAGTTAAAAATTATTATTAATTTCAAAGCTGGTGGAGCTTGGTATAGATCGCCTAATGCAATGAGTACCACACACTGCTACTATGCACAAAATTATTTTCTGGGCAAGATGCAGTTAAAAATTATTATTAATTTCAAAGCTGGTGGAGCTTGGTATAGATGGCCTAATACCATGAGTACCACACACTGCTACTATGCCCAAAATTATTTTCCGGGCTAGGCGCAGCTAAAAATTATTATTAATTTCAAATCTGGTGGAGCTTGGTGTAGATGGCCTAATACAATGAGTACCACACACTGCTACAGGCCCAAAATTATTTTCCGGGCTAGATGCAGCTAAAAATTATTATTAATTTCAAAGCTGGTGGAGCTTGGTATAGATGGCTTAATACAATGAGTACCACACACTGCTACTATGCCCAAAATTATTTTCCTGGCTAGATGCAGCTAAAAATTATTATTAATTTCAAAGCTGGTGGAGCTTGGTATAGATGGCCTAAAACATTGAGTACCACACACTGCTACTATGCCCAAAATTATTTTCCAGGCTAGATGCAGCTAAAAATTATTATTAATTTCAAAGCTGGTGGAGCTTGGTATAGATGGCCTAATACAATGATTACCACACACTGCTACTATGCCAAAAATTATTTTCTGGGCTAGATGCAGCTAAAAATTATTATTATTTTCAAAGCTGGTGGAGCTTAGTATAGATGGCCTAATAAAATGAGTACCACACACTGCTACAGGCCCAAAATTATTTTCCGGGCTAGATGCAGCTAAAAATTATTATTAATTTCAAAGCTGATGGAGCTTAGTTTATATGGCCTAATACAATGAGTACCACACACTGCTACAGGCCCAAAATTATTTTCTGAGCTAGATGCAGTTTTAAATTATTATTAATTTCAAAGCTGGTGGAGCTTGGTATAGATGGCCTAATACAATGAGTACCACACACTGCTACTATGCCCAAAATTATTTTCCTGGCTAGATGCAGCTAAAAATTATTAATAATTTCAAAGCTGGTGGAGCTTGGTATAGATGGCCTAATTCAATAAGTACCACACACTGCTACATGGCCCAAAATTATTTTCCGGTTTAGATGCAGCTAAAAATTATTATCAATTTCAAAGCTGGTGGAGCTTAGTATAGATGGCCTAATACAATGTGTACCACACACTGCTACAGGCCCAAAATTATTTTCCTGGCTAGATGCTGCTAAAAATTATTATTAATTTCAAAGCTGGTGGAGCTTGGTATAGATGGCCTAATACAATGAGTACCACACACTGCTACTATGTCCAAAATTATTTTCCGGGCTAGATGCAGCTAAAAATTATTATTAATTTCAAAGCTGGTGGAGCTTAGTATAGACGGCCTAATAAAATGAGCACCACACACTGCTACAGGCCCAAAATTATTTTCCGGGCTAGATGCAGTTAAAAATTATTATTAATTTCAAAGCTGGTGGAGCTTAGTTTATATGGCCTAATACAATGAGTACCACACACTGCTACAGGCCCAAAATTATTTTCCGGGCTAGATGCAGTTTTAAATTATTATTAATTTCCATCCTGGTGGAGCTTGGTATAGATGGCCTAATAAAATGTGTACCACACACTGCTACTATGCCCAAAATTATTTTCCTGGCTAGATGCAGCTAAAAATTATTATTAATTTCAAAGCTGGTGGAGCTTGGTATACATGGCCTAATCCAATAAGTACCACACACTGCTAAAAGGCCCAAAATTATTTTCCGAGCTGGATGCAGTTAAAATTATCATTAATTTCAAAGCTGGTGGAGCATAGTATAGATGGCCTAATACAATGAGTACCACACACTGCTACAGGCCCAAAATTATTTTCCTGGCTAGATGCAGCAAAAAATTATTATTAATTTCAAAGCTAGTGGAGCTTGGTATAGATGGCCTAATACAATGAGTGTCACACACTGCTACTATGCCCAAAATTAATTTCCGGGCTAGATGCAGCTAAAATTATTATTAATTTCAAAGCTGGTGGAGCTTGGTATAGATGGCCTAATACAATGAGTACCACACACTGCTACTATGCCCAAAATTATTTTCCTAGCTAGATGCAGCTAAAAATTATAATTAATTTCAAAGCTGGTGGAGCTTGGTATAGATGGCCTAATACAATGAGTACCACACACTGCTACTATGCTCACAATTATTTTCCTGGCTAGATGCAGCTAAAAATTATTATTAATTTCAAAGCTGGTGGAGCTTAGTATATATGGCCTAATACAATGAGTATCACACACTGCTACAGGCCCAAAATTATTTTCCGTTCTAGATGCAGTTTTAAATTATTATTAATTTCAAAGCTGGTGGAGCTTGGTATTGATGGCCTAATACAATGAGTACCAAACACTGGTACTATGCCCAAAATTATTTTCCTGGCTAGATGCAGCTAAAAATTCTTATTAATTTCAAAACTGGTGGAGCTTGGTATAGATGGCCTAATTCAATAAGTACCACACACTGCTACAAGGCCCAAAATTATTTTCCGGGCTGGATGCAGCTAAAATTATCATTAATTTCAAAGCTGGTGGAGCATAGTATAGATGGCCTAATACAATGAGTACCACACACTGCTACAGGCCCAAAATTATTTTCCTGGCTAGATGCAGCTGAAAATTATTATTAATTTCAAAGCTAGTGGAGCTTGGTATAGATGGCCTAATACAATGAGTGTCACACACTGCTACTATGCCCAAAATGAATTTCCGGGCTAGATGCAGTTTTAAATTATTATTAATTTCAAAGCTGGTGGAGCTTGGTATAGATGGCCTAATACAATGAGTACCAAACACTGCTACTATGCCCAAAATTATTTTCCTGGCTAGATGCAGCTAAAAATTCTTATTAATTTCAAAGCTGGTGGAGCTTGGTATAGATGGCCTAATTCAATAAGTACCACACACTGCTACAAGGCCCAAAATTATTTTCCGGGCTAGATGCAACTAAAATTATTATTAATTTCAAAGCTGGTGGAGCTTAGTATAGATGGCCTAATACAATGAGCACCAAACACTGCTACAGGCCCAAAATTATTTTCCTGGCTAGATGCAGCTAAAAATTATTATTAATTTCAAAGCTGGTGGAGCTTGATATAGATGGCCTAATTCAATAAGTATCACACACTGCTACTATGCCCAAAATTATTTTCCGGTCTAGATGCAGCTAAAAATTATTATTAACTTCAAAGCTGGTGGAGCTTGGTATTGATGGCCGAATACAATGAGTACCACACACTGCTACAGGCCCAAAATTATATTCCGGGCAAGATGCAGCTAAAAATTATTATTAATTTCAAAGCTGGTGGAGCTTGGTATAGATGGCATAATACAATGAGTACCACACACTGCTACTATGCCCAAAATTATTTTCTGGGCAAGATGCAGTTAAAAATTATTATTAATTTCAAAGCTGGTGGAGCTTGGTATAGATGGCCTAATACAATGAGTACCACACACTGCTACTATGCCCAAAATTATTTTCCGGGCTAGGCGCAGCTAAAAATTATTATTAATTTCAAATCTGGTGGAGCTTGGTGTAGATGGCCTAATAGAATGAGTACCACACACTGCTACAGGCCCAAAATTATTTTCCGGGCTAGATGCAGCTAAAAATTATTATTAATTTCAAAGCTGTTGGAGCTTGGTATAGATGGCTTAATACAATGAGTACCACACACTGCTACTATGCCTAAAATTATTTTCCTGGCTAGATGCAGCTAAAAATTATTATTATTTTCAAAGCTGGTGGATCTTAGTATAGATGGCCTAATAAAATGAGTACCACACACTGCTACAGGCCCAAAATTATTTTCCTGGCTAGATGCAGCTAAAAATTATTATTAATTTCAAAGCTGGTGGAGCTTAGTATATATGGCCTAATACAATGAGTATCACACACTGCTACAGGCCCAAAATTATTTTCCGTTCTAGATGCAGTTTTAAATTATTATTAATTTCAAAGCTGGTGGAGCTTGGTATTGATGGCCTAATACAATGAGTACCAAACACTGGTACTATGCCCAAAATTATTTTCCTGGCTAGATGCAGCTAAAAATTCTTATTAATTTCAAAACTGGTGGAGCTTGGTATAGATGGCCTAATTCAATAAGTACCACACACTGCTACAAGGCCCAAAATTATTTTCCGGGCTGGATGCAGCTAAAATTATCATTAATTTCAAAGCTGGTGGAGCATAGTATAGATGGCCTAATACAATGAGTACCACACACTGCTACAGGCCCAAAATTATTTTCGAGGCTAGATGCAGCTGAAAATTATTATTAATTTCAAAGCTAGTGGAGCTTGGTATAGATGGCCTAATACAATGAGTGTCACACACTGCTACTATGCCCAAAATGAATTTCCGGGCTAGATGCAGTTTTAAATTATTATTAATTTCAAAGCTGGTGGAGCTTGGTATAGATGGCCTAATACAATGAGTACCAAACACTGCTACTATGCCCAAAATTATTTTCCTGGCTAGATGCAGCTAAAAATTCTTATTAATTTCAAAGCTGGTGGAGCTTGGTATAGATGGCCTAATTCAATAAGTACCACACACTGCTACAAGGCCCAAAATTATTTTCCGGGCTAGATGCAACTAAAATTATTATTAATTTCAAAGCTGGTGGAGCTTAGTATAGATGGCCTAATACAATGAGCACCAAACACTGCTACAGGCCCAAAATTATTTTCCTGGCTAGATGCAGCTAAAAATTATTATTAATTTCAAAGCTGGTGGAGCTTGATATAGATGGCCTAATTCAATAAGTATCACACACTGCTACTATGCCCAAAATTATTTTCCGGTCTAGATGCAGCTAAAAATTATTATTAACTTCAAAGCTGGTGGAGCTTGGTATTGATGGCCGAATACAATGAGTACCACACACTGCTACAGGCCCAAAATTATATTCCGGGCAAGATGCAGCTAAAAATTATTATTAATTTCAAAGCTGGTGGAGCTTGGTATAGATGGCATAATACAATGAGTACCACACACTGCTACTATGCCCAAAATTATTTTCCAGGCTAGACGCAGCTAAAAATTATTATTAATTTCAAAGCTGGTGGAGCTTGGTATAGATGGCCTAATTCAATAAGTACCGTACACTGCTACTAGGCCCAAAATTATTTTCCGGACTAGATGCAGCTAAAAATTATTATTAATTTGAAAGCTGGTGGAGCTTCGTATAGATGGCACAATTTATTAAGTACCACACACTGCTACTATGACCGAAATTAATTTGCAGTCTAGATGCAGCTAAAAATTATTATTAACTTCAAAGCTGGTGGAGCATAGTATAGATGGCCTAATACAATGAGTACCACACACTGCTACAGGCCTAAAATTATTTTCCTGGCTAGATGCAGCTGAAAATTATTATTAATTTCAAAGCTAGTGGAGCTTGGTATAGATGGCCTAATACAATGAGTGTCACACACTGCTACTATGCCCAAAATGAATTTCCGGGCTAGATGCAGTTTTAAATTATTATTAATTTCAAAGCTGGTGGAGCTTGGTATAGATGGCCTAATACAATGAGTACCAAACACTGCTACTATGCCCAAAATTATTTTCCTGGCTAGATGCAGCTAAAAATTCTTATTAATTTCAAAGCTGGTGGAGCTTGGTATAGATGGCCTAATTCAATAAGTACCACACACTGCTACAAGGCCCAAAATTATTTTCCGGGCTAGATGCAACTAAAATTATTATTAATTTCAAAGCTGGTGGAGCTTAGTATAGATGGCCGAATACAATGAGTACCACACACTGCTACAGGCCCAAAATTATATTCCTGGCTAGATGCAGCTAAAAATTATTATTAACTTCAAAGCTGGTGGAGGTTGGTATAGATGGCCGAATACAATGAGTACCATACACTGCTACAGGCCCAAAATTATATTCCGGGCAAGATGCAGCTAAAAATTATTATTAATTTCAAAGCTGGTGGAGCTTGGTATAGATGGCCTAATACAATGAGTACCACACACTGCTACTATGCCCAAAATTATTTTCTGGGCAAGATGCAGTTAAAAATTATTATTAATTTCAAAGCTGGTGGAGCTTGGTATAGATCGCCTAATGCAATGAGTACCACACACTGCTACTATGCACAAAATTATTTTCTGGGCAAGATGCAGTTAAAAATTATTATTAATTTCAAAGCTGGTGGAGCTTGGTATAGATGGCCTAATACCATGAGTACCACACACTGCTACTATGCCCAAAATTATTTTCCGGGCTAGGCGCAGCTAAAAATTATTATTAATTTCAAATCTGGTGGAGCTTGGTGTAGATGGCCTAATACAATGAGTACCACACACTGCTACAGGCCCAAAATTATTTTCCGGGCTAGATGCAGCTAAAAATTATTATTAATTTCAAAGCTGGTGGAGCTTGGTATAGATGGCTTAATACAATGAGTACCACACACTGCTACTATGCCCAAAATTATTTTCCTGGCTAGATGCAGCTAAAAATTATTATTAATTTCAAAGCTGGTGGAGCTTGGTATAGATGGCCTAAAACATTGAGTACCACACACTGCTACTATGCCCAAAATTATTTTCCAGGCTAGATGCAGCTAAAAATTATTATTAATTTCAAAGCTGGTGGAGCTTGGTATAGATGGCCTAATACAATGATTACCACACACTGCTACTATGCCAAAAATTATTTTCTGGGCTAGATGCAGCTAAAAATTATTATTATTTTCAAAGCTGGTGGAGCTTAGTATAGATGGCCTAATAAAATGAGTACCACACACTGCTACAGGCCCAAAATTATTTTCCGGGCTAGATGCAGCTAAAAATTATTATTAATTTCAAAGCTGATGGAGCTTAGTTTATATGGCCTAATACAATGAGTACCACACACTGCTACAGGCCCAAAATTATTTTCTGAGCTAGATGCAGTTTTAAATTATTATTAATTTCAAAGCTGGTGGAGCTTGGTATAGATGGCCTAATACAATGAGTACCACACACTGCTACTATGCCCAAAATTTTTTTCCTGGCTAGATGCAGCTAAAAATTATTAATAATTTCAAAGCTGGTGGAGCTTGGTATAGATGGCCTAATTCAATAAGTACCACACACTGCTACATGGCCCAAAATTATTTTCCGGTTTAGATGCAGCTAAAAATTATTATCAATTTCAAAGCTGGTGGAGCTTAGTATAGATGGCCTAATACAATGTGTACCACACACTGCTACAGGCCCAAAATTATTTTCCTGGCTAGATGCTGCTAAAAATTATTATTAATTTCAAAGCTGGTGGAGCTTGGTATAGATGGCCTAATACAATGAGTACCACACACTGCTACTATGTCCAAAATTATTTTCCGGGCTAGATGCAGCTAAAAATTATTATTAATTTCAAAGCTGGTGGAGCTTAGTATAGACGGCCTAATAAAATGAGCACCACACACTGCTACAGGCCCAAAATTATTTTCCGGGCTAGATGCAGTTAAAAATTATTATTAATTTCAAAGCTGGTGGAGCTTAGTTTATATGGCCTAATACAATGAGTACCACACACTGCTACAGGCCCAAAATTATTTTCCGGGCTAGATGCAGTTTTAAATTATTATTAATTTCCATCCTGGTGGAGCTTGGTATAGATGGCCTAATAAAATGTGTACCACACACTGCTACTATGCCCAAAATTATTTTCCTGGCTAGATGCAGCTAAAAATTATTATTAATTTCAAAGCTGGTGGAGCTTGGTATACATGGCCTAATCCAATAAGTACCACACACTGCTAAAAGGCCCAAAATTATTTTCCGAGCTGGATGCAGTTAAAATTATCATTAATTTCAAAGCTGGTGGAGCATAGTATAGATGGCCTAATACAATGAGTACCACACACTGCTACAGGCCCAAAATTATTTTCCTGGCTAGATGCAGCAAAAAATTATTATTAATTTCAAAGCTAGTGGAGCTTGGTATAGATGGCCTAATACAATGAGTGTCACACACTGCTACTATGCCCAAAATTAATTTCCGGGCTAGATGCAGCTAAAATTATTATTAATTTCAAAGCTGGTGGAGCTTGGTATAGATGGCCTAATACAATGAGTACCACACACTGCTACTATGCCCAAAATTATTTTCCTAGCTAGATGCAGCTAAAAATTATTATTAATTTCAAAGCTGGTGGAGCTTGGTATAGATGGCCTAATACAATGAGTACCACACACTGCTACTATGCTCACAATTATTTTCCTGGCTAGATGCAGCTAAAAATTATTATTAATTTCAAAGCTGGTGGAGCTTAGTATATATGGCCTAATACAATGAGTATCACACACTGCTACAGGCCCAAAATTATTTTCCGTTCTAGATGCAGTTTTAAATTATTATTAATTTCAAAGCTGGTGGAGCTTGGTATTGATGGCCTAATACAATGAGTACCAAACACTGGTACTATGCCCAAAATTATTTTCCTGGCTAGATGCAGCTAAAAATTCTTATTAATTTCAAAACTGGTGGAGCTTGGTATAGATGGCCTAATTCAATAAGTACCACACACTGCTACAAGGCCCAAAATTATTTTCCGGGCTGGATGCAGCTAAAATTATCATTAATTTCAAAGCTGGTGGAGCATAGTATAGATGGCCTAATACAATGAGTACCACACACTGCTACAGGCCCAAAATTATTTTCCTGGCTAGATGCAGCTGAAAATTATTATTAATTTCAAAGCTAGTGGAGCTTGGTATAGATGGCCTAATACAATGAGTGTCACACACTGCTACTATGCCCAAAATGAATTTCCGGGCTAGATGCAGTTTTAAATTATTATTAATTTCAAAGCTGGTGGAGCTTGGTATAGATGGCCTAATACAATGAGTACCAAACACTGCTACTATGCCCAAAATTATTTTCCTGGCTAGATGCAGCTAAAAATTCTTATTAATTTCAAAGCTGGTGGAGCTTGGTATAGATGGCCTAATTCAATAAGTACCACACACTGCTACAAGGCCCAAAATTATTTTCCGGGCTAGATGCAACTAAAATTATTATTAATTTCAAAGCTGGTGGAGCTTAGTATAGATGGCCTAATACAATGAGCACCAAACACTGCTACAGGCCCAAAATTATTTTCCTGGCTAGATGCAGCTAAAAATTATTATTAATTTCAAAGCTGGTGGAGCTTGATATAGATGGCCTAATTCAATAAGTATCACACACTGCTACTATGCCCAAAATTATTTTCCGGTCTAGATGCAGCTAAAAATTATTATTAACTTCAAAGCTGGTGGAGCTTGGTATTGATGGCCGAATACAATGAGTACCACACACTGCTACAGGCCCAAAATTATATTCCGGGCAAGATGCAGCTAAAAATTATTATTAATTTCAAAGCTGGTGGAGCTTGGTATAGATGGCATAATACAATGAGTACCACACACTGCTACTATGCCCAAAATTATTTTCTGGGCAAGATGCAGTTAAAAATTATTATTAATTTCAAAGCTGGTGGAGCTTGGTATAGATGGCCTAATACAATGAGTACCACACACTGCTACTATGTCCAAAATTATTTTCCGGGCTAGGCGCAGCTAAAAATTATTATTAATTTCAAATCTGGTGGAGCTTGGTGTAGATGGCCTAATACAATGAGTACCACACACTGCTACAGGCCCAAAATTATTTTCCGGGCTAGATGCAGCTAAAAATTATTATTAATTTCAAAGCTGTTGGAGCTTGGTATAGATGGCTTAATACAATGAGTACCACACACTGCTACTATGCCCAAAATTATTTTCCTGGCTAGATGCAGCTAAAAATTATTATTATTTTCAAAGCTGGTGGATCTTAGTATACATGGCCTAATAAAATGAGTACCACACACTGCTACAGGCCCAAAATTATTTTCCTGGCTAGATGCAGCTAAAAATTATTATTAATTTCAAAGCTGGTGGAGCTTAGTATATATGGCCTAATACAATGAGTATCACACACTGCTACAGGCCCAAAATTATTTTCCGTTCTAGATGCAGTTTTAAATTATTATTAATTTCAAAGCTGGTGGAGCTTGGTATTGATGGCCTAATACAATGAGTACCAAACACTGGTACTATGCCCAAAATTATTTTCCTGGCTAGATGCAGCTAAAAATTCTTATTAATTTCAAAACTGGTGGAGCTTGGTAAAGATGGCCTAATTCAATAAGTACCACACACTGCTACAAGGCCCAAAATTATTTTCCGGGCTGGATGCAGCTAAAATTATCATTAATTTCAAAGCTGGTGGAGCATAGTATAGATGGCCTAATACAATGAGTACCACACACTGCTACAGGCCCAAAATTATTTTCCTGGCTAGATGCAGCTGAAAATTATTATTAATTTCAAAGCTAGTGGAGCTTGGTATAGATGGCCTAATACAATGAGTGTCACACACTGCTACTATGCCCAAAATGAATTTCCGGGCTAGATGCAGTTTTAAATTATTATTAATTTCAAAGCTGGTGGAGCTTGGTATAGATGGCCTAATACAATGAGTACCAAACACTGCTACTATGCCCAAAATTATTTTCCTGGCTAGATGCAGCTAAAAATTCTTATTAATTTCAAAGCTGGTGGAGCTTGGTATAGATGGCCTAATTCAATAAGTACCACACACTGCTACAAGGCCCAAAATTATTTTCCGGGCTAGATGCAACTAAAATTATTATTAATTTCAAAGCTGGTGGAGCTTAGTATAGATGGCCTAATACAATGAGCACCAAACACTGCTACAGGCCCAAAATTATTTTCCTGGCTAGATGCAGCTAAAAATTATTATTAATTTCAAAGCTGGTGGAGCTTGATATAGATGGCCTAATTCAATAAGTATCATACACTGCTACTATGCCCAAAATTATTTTCCGGTCTAGATGCAGCTAAAAATTATTATTAACTTCAAAGCTGGTGGAGCTTGGTATTGATGGCCGAATACAATGAGTACCACACACTGCTACAGGCCCAAAATTATATTCCGGGCAAGATGCAGCTAAAAATTATTATTACTTTCAAAGCTGGTGGAGCTTGGTATAGATGGCATAATACAATGAGTACCACACACTGCTACTATGCCCAAAATTATTTTCTGGGCAAGATGCAGTTAAAAATTATTATTAATTTCAAAGCTGGTGGAGCTTGGTATAGATGGCCTAATACAATGAGTACCACACACTGCTACAGGCCCAAAATTATTTTCCGGGCTAGATGCAGCTAAAAATTATTATTAATTTCAAAGCTGATGGAGCTTAGTTTATATGGCCTAATACAATGAGTACCACACACTGCTACAGGCCCAAAATTATTTTCTGAGCTAGATGCAGTTTTAAATTATTATTAATTTCAAAGCTGGTGGAGCTTGGTATAGATGGCCTAATACAATGAGTACCACACACTGCTACTATGCCCAAAATTATTTTCCTGGCTAGATGCAGCTAAAAATTATTATTAATTTCAAAGCTGGTGGAGATTGGTATAGATGGCCTAATTCAATAAGTACCACACACTGCTACAAGGCCCAAAATTATTATCCGGTTTAGATGCAGCTAAAAATTATTATCAATTTCAAAGCTGGTGGAGTTTAATATAGATGGCCTAATACAATGTGTATCACACACTGCTACAGGCCTAAAATTATTTTCCTGGCTAGCTGCAGCTAAAAATTATTATTAATTTCAAAGCTGGTGGAGCTTGGTATAGATGGCCTAATACAATAAGTACCACACACTGCTACTATGCCCAAAATTATTTTCCGGCTAGATGCAGCTAAAAATTATTATTAATTTCAAAGCTGGTGGAGCTTAGTATAGATGGCCCAATAAAATGAGTACCACACACTGCTACAGGCCCAAAATTATTTTCCGGGCTAGATGCAGCTAAAAATTATTATTAATTTCAAAGCTGGTGGAGCATAGTATAGATGGCCTAATACAATGAGTACCACACACTGCTACAGGCCCAAAATTATTTTCCTGGCTAGATGCAGCTGAAAATTATTATTAATTTCAAAGCTAGTGGAGCTTGGTATAGATGGCCTAATACAATGAGTGTCACACACTGCTACTATGCCCAAAATTATTTTCTGGGCTAGATGCAGTTTTAAATTATTATTAATTTCAAAGCTGGTGGAGCTTGGTATAGATTGCCTAATTCAATAAGTACCTCACACTGCTACTAGGCCCAAAATTATTTTCCGGGCTAGATGCAGCTAAAAATTATTATTAATTTCGTAGCTGGTGGAGCTTGGTATAGATGGCCTAATACAATGAGCACCAAACACTGCTACAGGCCCAAAATTATTTTCCTGGCTAGATGCAGCTAAAAATTATTATTAATTTCAAAGCTGGTGGAGCTTGATATAGATGGCCTAATTCAATAAGTATCACACACTGCTACTATGCCCAAAATTATTTTCCGGTCTAGATGCAGCTAAAAATTATTATTAACTTCAAAGCTGGTGGAGCTTGGTATTGATGGCCGAATACAATGAGTACCACACACTGCTACAGGCCCAAAATTATATTCCGGGCAAGATGCAGCTAAAAATTATTATTAATTTCAAAGCTGGTGGAGTTTGGTATAGATGGCCTAATACAATGAGTACCACACACTGCTACTATGCCCAAAATTATTTTCCAGGCTAGATGCAGTTAAAAATTATTATTAATTTCAAAGCTGTTGGAGCTTGGTATAGATGGCCTACTACAATGAGTACCACACACTGCTACTATGCCCAAAATTATTTTCTGGGCAAGATGCAGTTAAAAATTATTATTAATTTCAAAGCTGGTGGAGCTTGGTATAGATGGCCTAATACAATGAGTACCACACACTGCTACTATGCCCAAAATTATTTTCCGGGCTAGGCGCAGCTAAAAATTATTATTAATTTCAAATCTGGTGGAGCTTGGTGTAGATGGCCTAATACAATGAGTACCACACACTGCTACTATGCCCAAAATTATTTTCCAGGCTAGATGCAGCTAAAAATTATTATTAATTTCAAAGCTGGTGGAGCTTGGTATAGATGGCCTAATACAATGAGTACCACACACTGCTACTATGCCAAAAATTATTTTCCGGTCTACATGCAGCTAAAAATTATTATTATTTTAAAAGCTGGTGGATCTTAGTATAGATGGCCTAATAAAATGAGTACCACACACTGCTACAGGCCCAAAATTATTTTCCGGGCTAGATGCAGCTAAAAATTATTATTAATTTCAAAGCTGATGGAGCTTAGTTTATATGGCCTAATACAATGAGTACCACACACTGCTACAGGCCCAAAATTATTTTCTGAGCTAGATGCAGTTTTAAATTATTATTAATTTCAAAGCTGGTGGAGCTTGGTATAGATGGCCTAATACAATGAGTACCACACACTGCTACTATGCCCAAAATTATTTTCCTGGCTAGATGCAGCTAAAAATTATTATTAATTTCAAAGCTGGTGGAGATTGGTATAGATGGCCTAATTCAATCAGTACCACACACTGCTACAAGGCCCAAAATTATTTTCCGGTTTAGATGCAGCTAAAAATTATTATCAATTTCAAAGCTGGTGGAGCTTAATATAGATGGCCTAATACAATGTGTACCACACACTGCTATAGGCCTAAAATTATTTTCCTGGCTAGCTGCAGCTAAAAATTATTATTAATTTCAAAGCTGGTGGAGCTTGGTATAGATGGCCTAATACAATAAGTACCACACACTGCTACTATGCCCAAAATTATTTTCCGGCTAGATGCAGCTAAAAATTATTATTAATTTCAAAGCTGGTGGAGCTTAGTATAGATGGCCCAATAAAATGAGTACCACACACTGCTACAGGCCCAAAATTATTTTCCGGGCTAGATGCAGCTAAAAATTATTATTAATTTCAAAGCTGGTGGAGCTTAGTATATATGGCCTAATGCAATGAGTACCACACACTGCTACAGGCACAAAATTATTTTCCGGGCTAGATGCAGTTTTAAATTATTATTAATTTCAAAGCTGGTGGAGCTTTGTATAGATGGCCTAATACAATGAGTACCACACACTGCTACTATGCCCAAAATTATTTTCTGGGCAAGATGCAGTTAAAAATTATTATTAATTTCAAAGCTGGTGCAGCTTGGTATAGATGGCCTTATACAATGAGTACCACACACTGCTGCTATGCCCAAAATTATTTTCCAGGCTAGACGCAGCTTAAAATTATTATTAATTTCAAAGCTGGTGGAGCTTGGTATAGATTGCCTAATTCAATAAGTACCTAACACTGCTACTAGGCCCAAAATTATTTTCCGGGCTAGATGCAGCTAAAAATTATTATTAATTTCGTAGCTGGTGGAGCTTGGTATAGATCGCCCAATTCAATAAGTACCACACACTGCTACTATGCCCGAAATTAATTTCCAGGCTAGATGCAGCTAAAAATTATTATTAACTTCAAAGCTGGTGGAGCTTGGTGTACATGGCCTAATACAATGAGTACCACACACTGCTACAGGCCCAAAATTATTTTCCGGGCTAGATGCAGCTAAAAATTATTATTAATTTCAAAGCTGGTGGAGCTTGGTATAGATGGCTTAATACATTGAGTACCACACACTGCTACTATGCCCAAAATTATTTTCCGGGCTAGATGCAGCTAAAAATTATTATTAATTTCAAAGCTGGTGGAGCTTGGTATAGATAGCCTAATACAATGAGTACCACACACTGCTACTATGCCCAAAATTATTTTCCAGGCTAGATGCTGCTAAAAATTATTATTAATTTCAAAGCTGGTGGAGCTTGGTATAGATGGCCTAATACAATGAGTACCACACACTGCTACTATGTCCAAAATTATTTTCCGGGCTAGATGCAGCTAAAAATTATTATTAATTTCAAAGCTGGTGGAGCTTAGTATAGACGGCCTAATAAAATGAGCACCACACACTGCTACAGGCCCAAAATTATTTTCCGAGCTAGATGCAGTTAAAAATTATTATTAATTTCAAAGCTGGTGGAGCTTAGTTTATATGGCCTAATACAATGAGTAACACACACTGCTACAGGCCCAAAATTAATTTCCGGGCTAGATGCAGTTTTAAATTATTATTAATTTCAATGCTGGTGGAGCTTGGTATAGATGGCCTAATACAATGTGTACCACACACTGCTACTATGCCCAAAATTATTTTCCTAGCTAGATGCAGCTAAAAATTATTATTAATTTCAAAGCTGGTGGAGCTTGGTATAGATGGCCTAATTCAATAAGTACCACACACTGCTAAAAGGCCCAAAATTATTTTCCGGGCTGGATGCAGCTAAAATTATCATTAATTTCAAAGCTGGTGGAGCATAGTATAGATGGCCTAATATAATGAGTACCACACACTGCTACAGGCCCAAAATTATTTTCCTGGCTAGATGCAGCTAAAAATTATTATTAATTTCAAAGCTAGTGGAGCTTGGTATAGATGGCCTAATACAATGAGTGTCACACACTGCTACTATGCCCAAAATTAATTTCCGGGCTAGATGCAGCTAAAATTATTATTAATTTCAAAGCTGGTGGAGCTTGGTATAGATGGCCTAATACAATGAGTACCACACACTGCTACTATGAACAAAATTATTTTCTGGGCAAGATGCAGTTAAAAATTATTATTAATTTCAAAGCTGGTGCAGCTTGGTATAGATGGCCTAATACAATGAGTACCACACACTGCTGCTATGCCCAAAATTATTTTCCAGGCTAGACGCAGCTAAAAATTATTATTAATTTCAAAGCTGGTGGAGCTTGGTATAGATGGCCTAATTCAATAAGTACCTCACACTGCTACTAGGCCCAAAATTATTTTCCCGGCTAGATGCAGCTAAAAATTATTATTAATTTCGTAGCTGGTGGAGCTTGGTATAGATCGCCCAGTTCAATAAGTACCACACACTGCTACTATGCCCGAAATTAATTTCCAGGCTAGATGCAGCTAAAAATTATTATTAACTTCAAAGCTGGTGGAGCTTGGTGTACATGGCCTAATACAATGAGTACCACACACTGCTACAGGCCCAAAATTATTTTCCGGGCTAGATGCAGCTAAAAATTATTATTAATTTCAAAGCTGGTGGAGCTTGGTATAGATGGCTTAATACAATGAGTACCACACACTGCTACTATGCCCAAAATTATTTTCCGGGCTAGATGCAGCTAAAAATTATTATTAATTTCAAAGCTGGTGGAGCTTGGTATAGATGGCCTAATACAATGAGTACCACACACTGCTACTATGACCAAAATTATTTTCCAGGCTAGATACTGCTAAAAATTATTATTAATTTCAAAGCTGGTGGAGCTTGGTATAGATGGCCTAATACAATGAGTACCACACACTGCTACCATGTCCAAAATTATTTTCCGGGCTAGATGCAGCTAAAAATTATTATTAATTTCAAAGCTGGTGGAGCTTAGTATAGACGGCCTAATAAAATGAGCACCACACACTGTTAGAACCTTGCTGTTAGGTTTTTTTTCCTTTGCTGGTCACATGACCTTGTTGGCCTATTTAATCCTGCTCCGCCCTTCTGGCTTTGCTGGACTTCATTGTATATCTACTTTCTAGCTAGCCTGTGCTCTGTATCTAACTCTGTTAGTTTGCTTGGTCTACGGACCTCTATGTTCTATCTATTTTGTTTGTTCGTCTGTCTGCTACTATTTCTGTTAGGAGGTGTCCCATATTCCTCCCAGTCCTTAGTACTTGTAGGGATTCCCTCCCCAAATCTATAGGTCTCCGTACAGACTAGATTAGGACTTTAGCAGGTCTGATCGCAGGATCAGGTTCCCTGTTACATCGTAGGGATTCAGCTGAGTCTTATAGTAGGGACAGATCTCCTCTCTTTCCTTAGCTTTGGTAGCAGAACATAACAGTAAGTCCAGCCTGTAAATTCTCTAAGGAAAGATTTTTTTTTGTTCCATCATGGTGTCGGTTCAGGATTTGGCTAAACACCTGCAGGGACTCTCTCTGGAAGTGGCCGAGCTCCGTCAGCACGTGAGTAACTGTCCTGGAGCATATTTCTTGGAGCCTAAGGTATGTTTGCCGGATTTATTTTTTGGTGAACATCGAGAATTTTTTTCATTTAAAAATGCTTGCTTATTGTATTTTCGTTTGAGACCCAAGTCCTCTGGGGATGAATCCCAGCGCGTAGGGTTCATTATGTCACTTTTGCGCAAAGAGCCTCAGGAGTGGGCCTTTTCTTTGCAACCTAGTGATACATGCTTCAGATCAGTGGATAGTTTTTTTTCTGCTTTAGGACTATTATATGATGATCCTGACCGTGTGGCATCAGCTGAGACTGAGTTGAGACGTTTAAAACAAGGATCAGGTAAGATGGAAAAATATTGTACACATTTTCGTCGTTGGTCCACTCAAACAGGGTGGAACGATTCTGCTCTGAAAAGTCTATTTCTTGCTGGGCTCAGTGAAAAGGTTAAAGACCTGCTAATTGCTTATCCTACACCTGAGGATTTGCAACAGGCTATGCAATTAGCTATACGGGTGGATAGAAGACTGCGTGCTAGGGTTAATGAGAGCAAATCCTCTGCTATGTCAGTTTCTGGTTATGATAATGTGTGTACTAACAGTGGTGAACCGATGGAGATTGGATCGGTGGCACCTCGCTCTCAAGAAAAACACCGTCGTCTTTCAGAAGGCTTGTGTTTCTATTGCGGGAAATCTGGTCATTTGATTAAAGGCTGTGAGCTTCGTATGAAGAAAGAAAAAAAAATGGTCAGTCACGCCCGTATTGCCTGTTTAAATTCCAAGGGTATATTTTTAGCTGCTTCCACGATTGCTCAGGAAAAATTAATGGAATTTCGGGTGTTTGTTGATTGCGGGTCTACACTGAATGTTATTGATGGGGGATTCGTGGAAAAACTCAATTTAAAACCTGAACCTTTATCATTCCCCATTGCTGTGGTTTCTGTGGATGGCTCCCCTTTGAAAGATATTACTCTCAAGGTCTGTGAATTTCCTCTCACTATTAATGGTGTTCACCATGAGAAATTGGATTTGGTAGTTTTGAATAACTTGCCTTCTCCAGTAATATTGGGTTTGCCCTGGTTAAAATTTCACAATCCTGTACTGGATTGGTCTACCAGTGAAATTAAATCCTGGAGCCATAAATGTTATGACAAGTGTTGTAACGGGCGTATTGCAGCTTTGGATAGGGGAGAATTGCCTGTTCCTATTCAGGATTTTTGGAGAGTTTTTTCTGAGAAAGAATCGCAGGTTTTGCCTCCCCATAGAGACTATGATTGTTCTATTGAATTTGTCCCTGGAGCGACTCTTCCTAAAAGTCGTTTATTTAACCTTACTATTCCTGAGAGGAAGGCTTTGGAGGAATACATACAGACAAGTTTGGCCGCCGGTCACATTAGGCCCTCTAAGTCTCCTGTGGCGGTTGGATTTTTTTTTGTAAAAAAAAAGGACGGCGGTTTACGTCCTTGTCTGGATTTTCGTGAGATTAACAAAATTACGGTACGCAATCCTTACCCACTGCCATTGATTCCTGATCTGTTTAACCAGTTATTGGGGGCCAAGTGGTTCTCTAAAATTGACCTTAAGGGGGCATACAATCTGTTGCGCATGAAGGAGGGTGATGAATGGAAGACTGCTTTTAACACTCCTGTGGGTCATTTTGAGAATCTGGTTATGCCTTTTGGTCTTACTAATGCTCCTGCATTTTTTCAGAATCTGATTAATGACATCCTTAGACCTTTGATCGGTAAAAATGTGGTTGTGTATTTGGATGACATTTTGATTTATTCGCCAGATCTGGAGTCTCATTGGCGGAGTGTGCGTGAGGTATTACAGTTATTAATGGACAATTCGCTTTTTGCTAAGCTGGAGAAATGTGAGTTCGCTGTACAGAGAATTAGTTTTTTGGGCTACATTATCTCCAGCAAAGGTTTTGAGATGGATCCGGTTAAGGTTCAGGCTGTGCAGGAATGGCCTAGGCCTATTGGTTTGAAATCGATACAGAGGTTTTTGGGTTTCGCCAATTACTATAGAAAATTCATAAAAAATTTTTCTAGTATTGTCAAACCTCTGACTGATCTCACCAGGAAAGGTGCTGATGCGGTTCAGTGGTCTTCTGAGGCCATTGAAGCTTTTGTGTATCTCAAGGAGAGGTTCACCTCTGCTCCCATCCTTATGCAGCCTGATGTTACTAGGCCGTTTTTGGTTGAGGTTGATGCTTCCTCTGTGGGGGTTGGCGCAGTATTGTCTCAGGATAACGGGGATGGATTACATCCCTGTGCATTTTTTTCAAAAAAATTTTCGGAGACTGAATTGAATTACGATATTGGTAATCGGGAATTATTGGCTATTAAACTCGCATTTGAACACTGGCGCCACTTCTTGGAAGGTGCGGAATTTCCCGTTCAGGTTCTTACGGATCATAAAAATCTGATATATCTTGACGCTGCCAAGCGCCTGAATGCCCGTCAGGCTAGGTGGGCACTGTTTTTCTCGCGGTTTAATTTCTCCATTACTTACATCCCTGGTACTAAGAATGTTAAGGCGGATGCCTTGTCTCGCAGTTTTTCTCCCATAGTCGGTGCTGAGAAAGAGGAAAACATTTTACAAGAAGGTGTTGTGATAGCTGCTTTAGACTCCGTTTTGGAAGATGAGATTCTTAAAGCTCAGGAGAATGCCCCATCTAACACTCCTCATGGGAGGTTGTTTGTGCCTGGGACCTTTAGGAGAGATTTGTTTGTTGAGTGTCACGAATCTCGGTTGGCAGGTCATCCCGGAATCTCTGAGACCAAGAGACTGGTGGGTCGCAGTTTTTGGTGGCCTGGATGGCAGAAGGAAGTCATTAAGTGGGTGCGCCAATGTACTATATGTGCTAGATCTAAGTCCTCACATACTCCTGCTGCGGGGTTGCTTTGTCCTTTGGAGGTCCCCAGTGCTCCTTGGACACATTTGGCTATGGACTTTATAACTGACCTTCCCCCCTCTGAGGGTTTTACTGTCATCTGGGTGGTCGTGGACCGTTTTAGCAAGATGTGTCACTTGGTTCCCTTCGTCAAACTGCCCTGCGCTAAAACTCTCGCTAAGGCCTTTGTCAAGGAAATTGTCAGACTTCATGGCGTTCCTACTGACATTGTTTCTGATAGGGGTCCTCAGTTCGTGGCTCGTTTTTGGCGTGCCTTTTGTGACAGGTTGGGAATTCATTTGTCGTTTTCGTCCGGATATCATCCTGAATCTAATGGCCAGACAGAAAGGAAAAACCAGGATGTTGAGCAGTTCTTGCGTTGTTTTGTGACAGACAATCAAGAGGGGTGGTCTGAGTTTCTGCCACTTGCCGAATTTGCTCTGAACAATCATACATCTTCTTCTGCTGGTTGTTCGCCTTTTTTTTGTTGTTCTGGGAGACATCCGTCGTTTGGGTCGTTCTCCAAGTTGGGATCTGCCGTGCCTGAGGAGGAGAATTTTTCCGGTGATTTGGAAAGAGTTTGGACGGATGTGCGTGGTAATCTTCAGGAGGCCAACAGAAAATCTAAAGACTACTTTGATAGGAAACGACAGGAGGTTTTGTTCGCTGTTGGTGACATGGTTTGGTTGTCCTCTAGGAATCTGCGGTTGAGGATTCCTTCTAAGAAATTGGGTCCCAAGTTTGTAGGGCCCTTTAAGGTGCTTCAGGTTGTCAACCAATCTGCTGTTAGGTTGGAGGTTCCTACCTCCTGGAGAATTAATCCGGTCTTTCATGTCTCTCTGTTAAAAAAAGCTGTTGTGTCGGATGGTGACGCCTCTGCCTCTGTTCCTCCGGTGGTGGAGGATGGGGAATATGAAATTTCTCGCATCCTTGACTCTAGACGGTATAGAGGTAGTTTGCAGTATCTTGTGGCCTGGAAAGGTTTCGGACCCGAGGATAACTCTTGGGTGAGGTCGGATGATGTTTCCGCGTCCAGACTTATCAGAGCGTTTCACAGGAGATTTCCTGATAAGCCTGGTCCTAGGGGATCCGGAGGATCCTCTTAGAAGGGGGGGTACTGTTAGAACCTTGCTGTTAGGTTTTTTTTCCTTTGCTGGTCACATGACCTTGTTGGCCTATTTAATCCTGCTCCGCCCTTCTGGCTTTGCTGGACTTCATTGTATATCTACTTTCTAGCTAGCCTGTGCTCTGTATCTAACTCTGTTAGTTTGCTTGGTCTACGGACCTCTATGTTCTATCTATTTTGTTTGTTCGTCTGTCTGCTACTATTTCTGTTAGGAGGTGTCCCATATTCCTCCCAGTCCTTAGTACTTGTAGGGATTCCCTCCCCAAATCTATAGGTCTCCGTACAGACTAGATTAGGACTTTAGCAGGTCTGATCGCAGGATCAGGTTCCCTGTTACATCGTAGGGATTCAGCTGAGTCTTATAGTAGGGACAGATCTCCTCTCTTTCCTTAGCTTTGGTAGCAGAACATAACACACACTGCTACAGGCCCAAAATTATTTTCCGGTCTAGATGCAGTTAAAAATTATTATTAATTTCAAAGCTGGTGGAGCTTAGTTTATATGGCCTAATACAATGAGTACCACACACTGCTACAGGCCCAAAATTATTTTCCGGGCTAGATGCAGTTTTAAATAATTATTAATTTCAATGCTGGTGGAGCTTGGTATAGATGGCCTAATACCATGTGTACCACACACTGCTACTATGCCCAAAATTATTTTCCTGGCTAAATGCAGCTAAAAATTATTATTAATTTCAAAGCTGGTGGAGCTTGGTATAGATGGCCTAATTCAATAAGTACCTCACACTGCTACTAGGCCCAAAATTATTTTCCGGGCTAGATGCAGCTAAAAATAATTATTAATTTCGTAGTTGGTGGAGCTTGGTATAGATCACCCAATTCAATAAGTACCACACACTGCTACTATGCCCGAAATTAATTTCCAGGCTAGATGCAGCAAAAAATTATTATTAACTTCAAAGCTGGTGGAGCTTGGTGTACATGGCCTAATACAATGAGTACCACACACTGCTGCAGGCCCAAAATTATTTTCCGGGCTAGATGCAGCTAAAAATTATTATTAATTTCAAAGCTGGTGGAGCTTGGTATAGATGGCTTAATACAATGAGTACCACACACTGCTACTATGCCCAAAATTATTTTCCGGGCTAGATGCAGCTAAAAATTATTATTAATTTCAAAGCTGGTGGAGCTTGGTATAGATGGCCTAATACAATGAGTACCACACACTGCTACTATGCCCAAAATTATTTTCCGGGCTAGATGCTGCTAAAAATTATTATTAATTTCAAAGCTGGTGGAGCTTAGTATAGACGGTCTAATAAAATGAGCACCACACACTGCTACAGGCCCAAAGTTATTTTCCTGGCTAGATGCAGCTAAAAATTATTATTAATTTCAAAGCTGGTGGAGCTTAGTATATATGGCCTAATACAATGAGTACCACACACTGCTACAGGCCCAAAATTATTTTCCGTGCTAGATGCAGTTTTAAATTATTATTAATTTCAAAGCTGGTGGAGCTTGGTATTGATGGCCTAATACAATGAGTACCAAACACTGCTACTATGCCCAAAATTATTTTCCGGGCTAGATGCAGTTTTAAATTATTATTAATTTCAAAGCTGGTGGAGCTTAGTATAGTTGGCCTAATACAATGAGCACCACACACTGCTACAGGCCCAAAATTATTTTCCAGGCTAGATGCAGCTAAAAATTATTATTAATTTCAAAGCTGGTGGAGCTTGGTATAGATGGCCTAATTCAATAAGTATCACACACTGCTACAAGGCCCAAAATTATTTTCCGGGCTAGATGCAGCTAAAATTATTATTAATTTCAAAGCTAGTGGAGCTTGGTATAGATGGCCTAATACAATGAGTGCCACACACTGCTACTATGCCCAAAATTAATTTCCGGGCTAGATGCAGCTAAAATTATTATTAATTTCAAAGCTGGTGGAGCTTGGTATAGATGGCCTAATACAATGAGTACCACACACTGCTACTATGCCCAAAATTATTTTCCGGGTTAGATGCAGCTAAAAATTATTATTAACTTCAAAGCTGGTGGAGCTTGGTATAGATGGCCGAATACAATGAGTACCACACACTGCTACAGGCCCAAAATTATTTTCCGGGCAATATGCAGCTAAAAATTATTATTAATTTCAAAGCTGGTGGAGCTTGGTATAGATGGCCTAATACAATGAGTACCACACACTGCTACTACGCCCAAAATTATTTTCTGGGCAAGATGCAGTTAAAAATTCTTATTCATTTCAAAGCTGATGGAGCTTGGTATAGATGGCCTAATACAATGAGTACCACACACTGCTACTATGCCCAAAATTATTTTCCAGGCTAGATGCAGCTAAAAATTATTATTAATTTCAAAGCTGGTGGAGCTTGGTATAGATGGCCTAATTCAATAAGTACCGCACACTGCTACTAGGCTCAAAATTATTTTCCCGGCTAGATGCAGCTAAAAATTATTATTAATTTCAAAGCTGGTAGAGCTTGGTATAGATGGCCTAATTCAATAAGTACCGCACACTGCTACTAGGCCCAAAATTATTTTCCGGGCTAGATGCAGCTAAAAATTATTATTAATTGCAAAGCTGGTGGAGCTTGGTATAGATGGCCCAATTCAATAAGTACCACACACTGCTACTATGCCCAAAATTATTTTCCAGGCTAGATGCAGCTAAAAATTATTATTAACTTCACAGCTGGTGGAGCTTGGTATAGATGGCCTAATACAATGAGTACCACACACTGCTACAGGCCCAAAATTATTTTCCGGGCTAGATGCAGCTAAAAATTATTATTAATTTCAAAGCTGGTGGAGCTTGGTATAGATGGCCTAATACAATGAGTATCACACACTGCTACTATGCCCAAAATTATTTTCTGGGCAAGATGCAGTTAAAAATTATTATTAATTTCAAAGCTGGTGGAGCTTGGTATAGATGGCCTAATACAATGAGTGTCACACACTGCTACTATGCCCAAAATTAATTTCCGGGCTAGATGCAGCTAAAATTATTATTAATTTCAAAGCTGGTGGAGCTTGGTATAGATGGCCTAATACAATGAGTACCACACACTGCTACTATGCCCAAAATTATTTTCCTAGCTAGATGCAGCTAAAAATTATTATTAATTTCAAAGCTGGTGGAGCTTGGTATAGATGGCCTAATACAATGAGTACCACACACTGCTACTATGCTCAAAATTATTTTCCTGGCTAGATGCAGCTAAAAATTATTATTAATTTCAAAGCTGGTGGAGCTTAGTATATATGGCCTAATACAATGAGTACCACACACTGCTACAGGCCCAAAATTATTTTCCGGGCTAGATGCAGTTTTAAATTATTATTAATTTCAAAGCTGGTGGAGCTTGGTATTGATGGCCTAATACAATGAGTACCAAACACTGCTACTATGCCCAAAATTATTTTCCGGGCTAGATGCAGTTTTAAATTATTATTAATTTCAAAGCTGGTGGAGCTTAGTATAGTTGGCCTAATACAATGAGCACCACACACTGCTACAGGCCCAAAATTATTTTCCAGGCTAGATGCAGCTAAAAATTATTATTAATTTCAAAGCTGGTGGAGCTTGGTATAGATGGCTAATTCAATAAGTATCACACACTGCTACAAGGCCCAAAATTATTTTCCGGGCTAGATGCAGCTAAAATTATTATTAATATCAAAGCTAGTGGAGCTTGGTATAGATGGCCTAATACAACGAGTGCCACACACTGCTACTATGCCCAAAATTAATTTCCGGGCTAGATGCAGCTAAAATTATTATTAATTTCAAAGCTGGTGGAGCTTGGTATAGATGGCCTAATACAATGAGTACCACACACTGCTACTATGCCCAAAATTATTTTCCGGGTTAGATGCAGCTAAAAATTATTATTAACTTCAAAGCTGGTGGAGCTTGGTATAGATGGCCGAATACAATGAGTACCACACACTGCTACAGGCCCAAATTTATTTTCCGGGCAATATGCAGCTAAAAAGTATTATTAATTTCAAAGCTGGTGGAGCTTGGTATAGATGGCCTAATACAATGAGTACCACACACTGCTACTATGCCCAAAATTATTTTCTGGGCAAGATGCAGTTAAAAATTATTATTCATTTCAAAGCTGATGGAGCTTGGTATAGATGGCCTAATACAATGAGTACCACACACTGCTACTATGCCCAAAATTATTTTCCAGACTAGACGCAGCTAAAAATTATTATTAATTTCAAAGCTGGTGGAGCTTGGTATAGATGGCCTAATTCAATAAGTACCGCACACTGCTACTAGGCTCAAAATTATTTTCCCGGCTAGATGCAGCTAAAAATTATTATTAATTTCAAAGCTGGTAGAGCTTGGTATAGATGGCCTAATTCAATAAGTACCGCACACTGCTACTAGGCCCAAAATTATTTTCCGGGCTAGATGCAGCTAAAAATTATTATTAATTGCAAAGCTGGTGGAGCTTGGTATAGATGGCCCAATTCAATAAGTACCACACACTGCTACAAGGCCCAAAATTATTTTCCGGTTTAGATGCAGCTAAAAATTATTATCAATTTCAAAGCTGGTGGAGCTTAATATAGATGGCCTAATACAATGTGTACCACACACTGCTACAGGCCTAAAATTATTTTCCTGGCTTGCTGCAGCTAAAAATTATTATTAATTTCAAAGCTGGTGGAGCTTGGTATAGATGGCCTAATACAATAAGTACCACACACTGCTACTATGCCCAAAATTATTTTCCGGCTAGATGTAGCTAAAAATTATTATTAATTTCAAAGCTGGTGGAGCTTAGTATAGATGGCCCAATAAAATGAGTACCACACACTGCTACAGGCCCAAAATTATTTTCCGGGCTTGATGCAGCTAAAAATTATTATTAATTTCAAAGCTGGTGGAGCTTAGTATATATGGCCTAATGCAATGAGTACCACACACTGCTACAGGCACAAAATTATTTTCCGGGCTAGATGCAGTTTTAAATTATTATTAATTTCAAAGCTGGTGGAGCTTTGTATAGATGGCCTAATACAATGAGTACCACACACTGCTACTATGCCCAAAATTATTTTCTGGGCAAGATGCAGTTAAAAATTATTATTAATTTCAAAGCTGGTGGAGCTTTGTATAGATGGCCTAATACAATGAGTAACACACACTGCTAAAGGCCCAAAATTAATTTCCGGGCTAGATGCAGTTTTAAATTATTATTAATTTCAATGCTGGTGGAGCTTGGTATAGATGGCCTAATACAATGTGTACCACACACTGCTACTATGCCCAAAATTATTTTCCTAGTTAGATGCAGCTAAAAATTATTATTAATTTCAAAGCTGGTGGAGCTTGGTATAGATGGCCTAATTCAATAAGTACCACACACTGCTAAAAGGCCCAAAATTATTTTCCGGGCTGGATGCAGCTAAAATTATCATTAATTTCAAAGCTGGTGGAGCATAGTATAGATGGCCTAATATAATAAGTACCACACACTGCTACAGGCCCAAAATTATTTTCCTGGCTAGATGCAGCTAAAAATTATTATTAATTTCAAAGCTAGTGGAGCTTGGTATAGATGGCCTAATACAATGAGTGTCACACACTGCTACTATGCCCAAAATTAATTTCCGGGCTAGATGCAGCTAAAATTATTATTAATTTCAAAGCTGGTGGAGCTTGGTATAGATGGCCTAATACAATGAGTAACACACACTGCTACTATGCCCAAAATTATTTTCTGGGCAAGATGCAGTTAAAAATTATTATTAATTTCAAAGCTGGTGCAGCTTGGTATAGATGGCCTAATACAATGAGTACCACACACTGCTGCTATGCCCAAAATTATTTTCCAGGCTAGACGCAGCTAAAAATTATTATTAATTTCAAAGCTGGTGGAGCTTGGTATAGATGGCCTAATTCAATAAGTACCTCACACTGCTACTAGGCCCAAAATTATTTTCCCGGCTAGATGCAGCTAAAAATTATTATTAATTTCGTAGCTGGTGGAGCTTGGTATAGATCGCCCAGTTCAATAAGTACCACACACTGCTACTATGCCCGAAATTAATTTCCAGGCTAGATGCAGCTAAAAATTATTATTAACTTCAAAGCTGGTGGAGCTTGGTGTACATGGCCTAATACAATGAGTACCACACACTGCTACAGGCCCAAAATTATTTTCCGGGCTAGATGCAGCTAAAAATTATTATTAATTTCAAAGCTGGTGGAGCTTGGTATAGATGGCTTAATACAATGAGTACCACACACTGCTACTATGCCCAAAATTATTTTCCGGGCTGGATGCAGCTAAAAATTATTATTAATTTCAAAGCTGGTGGAGCTTGGTATAGATGGCTTAATACAATGAGTACCACACACTGCTACTATGCCCAAAATTATTTTCCGGGCTAGATGCAGCTAAAAATTATTATTAATTTCAAAGCTGGTGGAGCTTGGTATAGATGGCCTAATACAATGAGTACCACACACTGCTACTATGCCCAAAATTATTTTCCAGGCTAGATGCTGCTAAAAATTATTATTAATTTCAAAGCTGGTGGAGCTTGGTATAGATGGCCTAATACAATGAGTACCACACACTGCTACCATGTCCAAAATTATTTTCCGGGATAGATGCAGCTAAAAATTATTTTAAATTTCAAAGCTGGTGGAGCTTAGTATAGACGGCCTAATAAAATGAGCACCACACACTGCTACAGCCCCAAAATTATTTTCCGGTCTAGATGCAGTTAAAAATTATTATTAATTTCAAAGCTGGTGGAGCTTAGTTTATATGGCCTAATACAATGAGTACCACACACTGCTACAGGCCCAAAATTATTTTCCGGGCTAGATGCAGTTTTAAATAATTATTAATTTCAATGCTGGTGGAGCTTGGTATAGATGGCCTAATACAATGTGTACCACACACTGCTACTATGCCCAAAATTATTTTCCTGGCTAGATGCAGCTAAAAATTATTATTAATTTCAAAGCTGGTGGAGCTTGGTATAGATGGCCTAATTCAATAAGTACCTCACACTGCTACTAGGCCCAAAATTATTTTTCGGGCTAGATGCAGCTAAAAATAATTATTAATTTTGTAGTTGGTGGAGCTTGGTATAGATCGCCCAATTCAATAAGTACCACACACTGCTACTATGCCCGAAATTAATTTCCAGGCTAGATGCAGCTAAAAATTATTATTAACTTCAAAGCTGGTGGAGCTTGGTGTACATGGCCTAATACAATGAGTACCACACACTGCTACAGGCCCAAAATTATTTTCCGGGCTAGATGCAGCTAAAAATTATTATTAATTTCAAAGCTGGTGGAGCTTGGTATAGATGGCTTAATACAATGAGTACCACACACTGCTACTATGCCCAAAATTATTTTCCGGGCTAGATGCAGCTAAAAATTATTATTAATTTCAAAGCTGGTGGAGCTTGGTTTAGATGGCTTAATACAATGAGTACCACACACTGCTAATATGCCCAAAATTATTTTCCGGGCTAGATGCAGCTAAAAATTATTATTAATTTCAAAGCTGGTGGAGCTTGGTATAGATGGCCTAATACAATGAGTACCACACACTGCTACTATGCCCAAAATTATTTTCCAGGCTAGATGCTGCTAAAAATTATTATTAATTTCAAAGCTGGTGGAGCTTGGTATAGATGGCCTAATACAATGAGTACCACACACTGCTACCATGTCCAAAATTATTTTCCGGGCTAGATGCAGCTAAAAATTATTATTAATTTCAAAGCTGGTGGAGCTTAGTATAGACGGCCTAATAAAATGAACACCACACACTGCTACAGGCCCAAAATTATTTTCCGGTCTAGATGCAGTTAAAAATTATTATTAATTTCAAAGCTGGTGGAGCTTAGTTTATATGGCCTAATACAATGAGTACCACACACTGCTACAGGCCCAAAATTATTTTCCGGGCTAGATGCAGTATTAAATTATTATTAATTTCAATGCTGGTGGAGCTTGGTATAGATGGCCTAATACAATGTGTACCACACACTGCTACTATGCCCAAAATTATTTTCCTGGCTAGATGCAGCTAAAAATTATTATTAATTTCAAAGCTGGTGGAGCTTGGTATAGATGGCCTAATTCAATAAGTACCACACACTGCTAAAAGGCCCAAAATTATTTTCCGGGCTGGATGCAGCTAAAATTATCATTAATTTCAAAGCTGGTGGAGCATAGTATAGATGGCCTAATACAATGAGTACCACACACTGCTACAGGCCCAAAATTATTTTCCTGGCTAGATGCAGCTAAAAATTATTAATAATTTCAAAGCTAGTGGAGCTTGGTATAGATGGCCTAATACAATGAGTGTCACACACTGCTACTATTCCCAAAATTAATTTCCGGGCTAGATGCAGCTAAAATTATTATTAATTTCAAAGCTGGTGGAGCTTGGTATAGATGGCCTAATACAATGAGTACCACACACTGCTACTATGCCCAAAATTATTTTCCTAGCTAGATGCAGCTAAAAATTATTATTAATTTCAAAGCTGGTGGAGCTTGGTATAGATGGCCTAATACAATGAGTACCACACACTGCTACTATGCTCAAAATTATTTTCCTGGCTAGATGCAGCTAAAAATTATTATTAATTTCAAAGCTGGTGGAGCTTAGTATATATGGCCTAATACAATGAGGACCACACACTGCTACAGGCCCAAAATTATTTTCCGTGCTAGATGCAGTTTTAAATTATTATTAATTTCAAAGCTGGTGGAGCTTGGTATTGATGGCCTAATACAATGAGTACCAAACACTGCTACTATGCCCAAAATTATTTTCCGGGCTAGATGCAGTTTTAAATTATTATTAATTTCAAAGCTGGTGGAGCTTAGTATAGTTGGCCTAATACAATGAGCACCACACACTGCTAAAGGCCCAAAATTATTTTCCAGGCTAGATGCAGCTAAAAATTATTATTAATTTCAAAGCTGGTGGAGCTTGGTATAGATGGCCTAATTCAATAAGTATCACACACTGCTACAAGGCCCAAAATTATTTTCCGGGCTAGATGCAGCTAAAATTATTATTATTTCAAAGCTAGTGGAGCTTGGTATAGATGGCCTAATACAATGAGTGCCACACACTGCTACTATGCCCAAAATTAAGTTCCGGGCTAGATGCAGCTAAACTTATTATTAATTTCAAAGCTGGTGGAGCTTGGTATAGATGGCCTAAAACAATGAGTACCACACACTGCTACTATGCCCAAAATTATTTTCCGGGTTAGATGCAGCTAAAAATTATTATTAACTTCAAAGCTGGTGGAGCTTGGTATAGATGGCCGAATACAATGAGTACCACACACTGCTACAGGCCCAAAATTATTTTCCGGGCAATATGCAGCTAAAAATTATTATTAATTTCAAAGCTGGTGGAGCTTGGTATAGATGGCCTAATACAATGAGTACCACACACTGCTACTATGCCCAAAATTATTTTCTGGGCAAGATGCAGTTAAAAATTATTATTCATTTCAAAGCTGATGGAGCTTGGTATAGATGGCCTAATACAATGAGTACCACACACTGCTACTATGCCCAAAATTATTTTCCAGGCTAGATGCAGCTAAAAATTATTATTAATTTCAAAGCTGGTGGAGCTTGGTATAGATGGCCTCATTCAATAAGTACCGCACACTGCTACTAGGCTCAAAATTATTTTCCCGGCTAGATGCAGCTAAAAATTATTATTAATTTCAAAGCTGGTAGAGCTTGGTATAGATGGCCTAATCCAATAAGTACCGCACACTGCTACTAGGCCCAAAATTATTTTCCGGGCTAGATGCAGCTAAAAATTATTATTAATTGCAAAGCTGGTGGAGCTTGGTATAGATGGCCCAATTCAATAAGTACCACACACTGCTACTATGCCCAAAATTATTTTCCGGGCTAGATGCAGCTAAAAATTATTATTAACTTCAAAGCTGGTGGAGCTTGGTATAGATGGCCTAATACAATGAGTACCACACACTGCTACAGGCCCAAAATTATTTTCCGGGCTAGATGCAGCTAAAAATTATTATTAATTTCAAAGCTGGTGGAGCTTGGTATAGATGGCCTAATACAATGAGTATCACACACTGCTACTATGCCCAAAATTATTTTCTGGGCAAGATGCAGTTAAAAATTATTATTAATTTCAAAGCTGGTGGAGCTTGGTATAGATGGCCTAATACAATGCGTGTCACACACTGCTACTATGCCCAAAATTAATTTCCGGGCTAGATGCAGCTAAAATTATTATTAATTTCAAAGCTGGTGGAGCTTGGTATAGATGGCCTAATACAATGAGTACCACACACTGCTACTATGCCCAAAATTATTTTCCTAGCTAGATGCAGCTAAAAATTATTATTAATTTCAAAGCTGGTGGAGCTTGGTATAGATGGCCTAATACAATGAGTACCACACACTGCTACTATGCTCAAAATTATTTTCCTGGCTAGATGCAGCTAAAAATTATTATTAATTTCAAAGCTGGTGGAGCTTAGTATATATGGCCTAATACAATGAGTACCACACACTGCTACAGGCCCAAAATTATTTTCCGGGCTAGATGCAGTTTTAAATTATTATTAATTTCAAAGCTGGTGGAGCTTGGTATTGATGGCCTAATACAATGAGTACCAAACACTGCTACTATGCCCAAAATTATTTTCCGGGCTAGATGCAGTTTTAAATTATTATTAATTTCAAAGCTGGTGGAGCTTAGTATAGTTGGCCTAATACAATGAGCACCACACACTGCTACAGGCCCAAAATTATTTTCCAGGCTAGATGCAGCTAAAAATTATTATTAATTTCAAAGCTGGTGGAGCTTGGTATAGATGGCCTAATTCAATAAGTATCACACACTGCTACAAGGCCCAAAATTATTTTCCGGGCTAGATGCAGCTAAAATTATTATTAATTTCAAAGCTAGTGGAGCTTGGTATAGATGGCCTAATACAATGAGTGCCACACACTGCTACTATGCCCAAAATTAATTTCCGGGCTAGATGCAGCTAAAATTATTATTAATTTCAAAGCTGGTGGAGCTTGGTATAGATGGCCTAATACAATGAGTATCACACACTGCTACTATGCCCAAAATTATTTTCTGGGCAAGATGCAGTTAAAAATTATTATTAATTTCAAAGCTGGTGGAGCTTGGTATAGATGGCCTAATACAATGAGTACCACACACTGCTGCTATGCCCAAAATTATTTTCCACGCTAGACGCAGCTAAAAATTATTATTAATTTCAAAGCTGGTGGAGCTTGGTATAGATGGCCTAATTCAATATGTACCGCACACTGCTACTAGGCCCAAAATTATTTTCCGGGCTAGATGCAGCTAAAAATTATTATTAATTTCAAAGCTGGTGGAGCTTGGTATAGATGGCCCAATTCAATAAGTACCACACACTGCTACTATGCCCGAAATTAATTTCCGGGCTAGATGCAGCTAAAAATTATTATTAATTTCAAATCTGGTGGAGCTTGGTATAGATGGCCTAATACAATGAGTACCACACACTGCTGATATGCCCAAAATTATTTTCCAGGCTAGACTTAGCTAAAAATTATCATTAATTTCAAAGCTGGTGGAGCTTGGTATAGATGGCCTAATTCAATAAGTACCGCACACTGCTACTAGGCCCAAAATTATTTTCCGGGCTAGATGCAGCTAAAAATTATTATTAACTTCAAAGCTGGTGGAGCTTGGTGTACATGGCCTAATACAATGAGTACCACACACTGCTACAGGCCCAAAATTATTTTCCGGGCTAGATGCAGCTAAAAATTATTATTAATTTCAAAGCTGGTGGAGCTTGGTAAAGATGGCTTAATACAATGAGTACCACATGCTGCTACTATGCCCAAAATTATTTTCCGTGCTAGATGCAGCTAAAAATTATTATTAATTTCAAAGCTGGTGAAGCTTGGTATAGATGGCCTAATACAATGAGTACCACACACTGCTACTATGCCCAAAATTATTTTCCAGGCTAGATGCTGCTAAAAATTATTATTAATTTCAAAGCTGGTGGAGCTTGGTATAGATGGCCTAATACAATGAGTACCACACACTGCTACTATGTCCAAAATTATTTTCCGGGCTAAATGCAGCTAAAAATTATTATTAATTTCAAAGCTGGTGGAGCTTAGTATAGATGGCCTTATGAAATGAGCACCACACACTGCTACAGGCCCAAAATTATTTTCCGGGCTAGATGCAGCTAAAAATTATTATTAATTTCAAAGCTGGTGGAGCTTAGTATATATAGCCTAATACAATGAGTACCACACACTGCTACAGGCCCAAAATTATTTTCCGGGCTAGATGCAGTTTTAAATTATTATTAATTTCAAAGCTGGTGGAGCATGGTATAGATGGCCTAATACAATGAGTACCACACACTGCTACTATGCCCCAAATTATTTTCCTGGCTAGATGCAGCTAAAAATTATTATTAATTTCAAAGCTGGTGGAGCTTGGTATAGATGGCCTAATTCAATAAGTACCACACACTGCTACAAGGCCCAAAATTATTTTCCGGGCTGGATGCAGCTAAAATTATCATTAATTTCAAAGCTGGTGGAGCATAGTATAGATGGCCTAATACAATAAGTACCACACACTGCTACAGGCCTAAAATTATTTTCCTGGCTAGATGCAGCTAAAAATTATTATTAATTTCAACGCTAGTGGAGCTTGGTATAGATGGCCTAATACAATGAGTGCCACACACTGCTACTATGCCCAAAATTAATTTCTGGGCTAGATGCAGCTAAAATTCTTATTAATTTCAAAGCTGGTGGAGCTTGGTATAGATGGCCTAATACAATGAGTACCACACACTGCTACTATGCCCAAAATTATTTTCCTAACTAGATGCAGCTAAAAATTATTATTAATTTCAAAGCTGGTGGAGCTTGGTATAGATGGCCTAATACAATGAGTACGACACACTGCTACTATGCCCAAAATTATTTTCCTGGCAAGATGCAGCTAAAAATTATTATTAATTTCAAAGCTGGTGGAGCTTAGTATATATGGCCTAATACAATGAGTACCACACACTGCTACAGGCCCAAAATTATTTTCCAGGCTAGATGCAGTTTTAAATTATTATTAATTTCAAAGCTGGTGGAGCTTGGTATAGATGGCGTAATACAATGAGTACCACACACTGCTACTATGCCCAAAATTATTTTCCTGGCTAGATGCAGCTAAAAATTATTATTAATTTCAAAGCGGGTGGAGCTTGGTATAGATGGCCTAATTCAATAAGTACCACACACTGCTACAAGGCCCAAAATAATTTTCCGGGCTAGATGCAGTTAATATTATTATTAATTTCAAAGCTGGTGGAGCTTAGTATAGATGGCCTAATACAATGACCACCACACACTGCTACAGGCCCAAAATTATTTTCCGGGCTAGATGCAGCTAAAATTATTATTAATTTCAAAGCTAGTGGAGCTTGGTATAGATGGCCTAATACAATGAGTACAACACACTGCTACTATGCCCAAAATTATTTTCCGAGCTAGATGCAGCTAAAAATTATTATTAACTTCAAAGCTGGTGGAGCTTGGTATAGATGGCCGAATACAATGAGTACCACACACTGCTACAGGCCCAAAATTATTTTCCGGGCAATATACAGCTAAAAATTATTATTAATTTCAAAGCTGGTGGAGCTTGGTATAGATGGCCTAATACAATGAGTACCACACACTGCTACTATGCCCAAAATTATTTTCCGGGCTAGATGCAGCTAAAAATTATTATTAACTTCAAAGCTGGTGGAGCTTGGTATAGATGGCCGAATACAATGAGTACCACACACTGCTACAGGCCCAAAATTATTTTCCGGGCAATATGCAGCTAAAAATTATTATTAATTTCAAAGCTGGTGGAGCTTGGTACAGATGGCCTAATACAATGAGTACCACACACTGCTACTATGCCCAAAATTATTTTCTGGGCAAGATGCAGTTAAAAATTATTATTCATTTCAAAGCTGATGGAGCTTGGTATAGATGGCCTAATACAATGAGTACCACACACTGCTACTATGCCCAAAATTATTTTCCTGGCTAGATGCAGCTAAAAATTATTAATAATTTCAAAGCTGGTGGAGCTTGGTATAGATGGCCCAATTCAATAAGTACCACACACTGCTACTATGCCTAAAATTATTTTCCGGGCTAGATGCAGCTAAAAATTATTATTAATTTCAAAGCTGGTGGAGCTTGGTATAGATGGCCTAATACAATGGGTACCACACACTGCTACAGGCCCAAAATTATTTTCCGGGCTAGATGCAGTTTTAAATTATTATTAATTTCAAAGCTGGTGGAGCTTGTTATAGATGGCCTAATACAATGAGTACCACACACTGCTACTATGCCCAAAATTATTTTCCTGGCTAGATGCAGCTAAAAATTATTAATAATTTCAAAGCTGGTGGAGCTTGGTATAGATGGCCTAGGTCAATAAGCACCACACACTGCTACAAGGCCCAAAAATATTTTCTGGGCTAGATGCAGCTAAAAATTATTATTAATTTCAAAGCTGGTGCAGCTTAGTATAGATGGCCTAATACAATGAGTACCACACACTGCTACAGGCCCAAAATTATTTTCCTGGCTAGATGCAGCTAAAAATTAATATAAATTTCAAAGCTTGTGGAGCTTGGTATAGATGGCCTAATACTATCAGTACCAAACACTGCTACTATGCCCAAAATTATTTTACGGGCTAGATTCAGCTAAAAATTATTATTAATTTTAAAGCTGGTGGAGCTTGGTATAGATGGCCTAATACAATGGGTACCACACACTGCTACTATGCCCAAAATTATTTCCTGTGCTAGATGCAGCTAAAAAATTGTATATATTTCAAAGCTGGTGCAGCTTGGTATAGATGGCCTAATACAATGAGTACCAAACACTGCTACTATGCCCAAAATTATTTTCCGGGCAAGATGCATCTAAAATTATTATTAATTTCAAAGCTGGTGGAGCTTAGTATATATGGCCTAATAAAATGAGTACCACACACTGCTACTAGGCCCAAAATTATTTTCTGGGCTAGATGCAGATAAAAATTGTTATTAATTTCAAAGCTGGTGGAGCTTGGTATAGATGGCATAATTCAATAAGTACCGCACACTGCTACTAGGCCCAAAATTATTTTCCGTGCTAGATACAGCTAAAAATTATTATTAATTTCAAAGCTGGTGGAGCTTGGTATAGATGGCCCAATTCAATAAGTACCACACACTGCTACTATGCCCAAAATTAATTTACGGGCTAGATGCAGCTAAAAATTATTATTAATTTCAAAGCTGGTGGAGCTTGGTATAGATGGCCTAATACAATGAGTACCACACACTGCTGCTATGCCCAAAATTATTTTCCAGGCTAGACGCAGCTAAAAATTATTATTAATTTCAAAGCTGGTGGAGCTTGGTATAGATGGCCTAATTCAATAAGTACCCCACACTGCTACTAGGCCCAAAATTATTTTCCCGGCTAGATGCAGCTAAAAATTATTATTAATTTCAAAGCTGGTGGAGCTTGGTATAGATGGCCCAATTCAATAAGTACCACACACTGTTACTATGCCCGAAATTAATTTCCGGGCTAGATGCAGCTAAAAATTATTATTAATTTCAAAGCTGGTGGAGCTTGGTATAGATGACCTAATACAATGAGTACCACACACCGCAACTATGCCCAAAATTATTTTCCGGGCTAGATGCAGCTAAAAATTATTATTAACTTCAAAGCTGGTGGAGCTTGGTGTACATGGCCTAATAAAATGAGTACCACACACTGCTACAGGCCCAAAATTATTTTCCGGGCTAGGTGCAGCTAAAAATTATTATTAATTTCAAAGCTGGTGGAGCTTGGTATAGATGGCTTAATACAATGAGTACCACACACTGCTACTATGCCCAAAATTATTTTCCGGGCTAGATGCAGCTAAAAATTTTTATTAATTTCAAAGTTGGTGGAGCTTGGTATAGATGGCCCAATTCAATAAGTACCACACACTGCTACTATGCCTAAAATTATTTTCCGGGCTAGATGCAGCTAAAAATTATTATTAATTTCAAAGCTGGTGGAGCTTGGTATAGATGGCCTAATACAATGGGTACCACACACTGCTACAGGCCCAAAATTATTTTCCGGGCTAGATGCAGTTTTAAATTATTATTAATTTCAAAGCTGGTGGAGCTTGTTATAGATGGCCTAATACAATGAGTACCACACACTGCTACTATGCCCAAAATTTTTTTCCTGGCTAGATGCAGCTAAAAATTATTAATAATTTCAAAGCTGGTGGAGCTTGGTATAGATGGCCTAGGTCAATAAGCACCACACACTGCTACAAGGCCCAAAAATATTTTCTGGGCTAGATGCAGCTAAAAATTATTATTAATTTCAAAGCTGGTGCAGCTTAGTATAGATGGCCTAATACAATGAGTACCACACACTGCTACAGGCCCAAAATTATTTTCCTGGCTAGATGCAGCTAAAAATTAATATAAATTTCAAAGCTTGTGGAGCTTGGTATAGATGGCCTAATACTATCAGTACCAAACACTGCTACTATGCCCAAAATTATTTTACGGGCTAGATTCAGCTAAAAATTATTATTAATTTTAAAGCTGGTGGAGCTTGGTATAGATGGCCTAATACAATGGGTACCACACACTGCTACTATGCCCAAAATTATTTCTTGTGCTAGATGCAGCTAAAAAATTGTATATATTTCAAAGCTGGTGCAGCTTGGTATAGATGGCCTAATACAATGAGTACCAAACACTGCTACTATGCCCAAAATTATTTTCCGGGCAAGATGCATCTAAAATTATTATTAATTTCAAAGCTGGTGGAGCTTAGTATATATGGCCTAATAAAATGAGTACCACACACTGCTACTAGGCCCAAAATTATTTTCTGGGCTAGATGCAGATAAAAATTGTTATTAATTTCAAAGCTGGTGGAGCTTGGTATAGATGGCATAATTCAATAAGTACCGCACACTGCTACTAGGCCCAAAATTATTTTCCGTGCTAGATACAGCTAAAAATTATTATTAATTTCAAAGCTGGTGGAGCTTGGTATAGATGGCCCAATTCAATAAGTACCACACACTGCTACATGCCCAAAATTAATTTACGGGCTAGATGCAGCTAAAAATTATTATTAATTTCAAAGCTGGTGGAGCTTGGTATAGATGGCCTAATACAATGAGTACCACACACTGCTGCTATGCCCAAAATTATTTTCCAGGCTAGACGCAGCTAAAAATTATTATTAATTTCAAAGCTGGTGGAGCTTGGTATAGATGGCCTAATTCAATAAGTACCCCACACTGCTACTAGGCCCAAAATTATTTTCCCGGCTAGATGCAGCTAAAAATTATTATTCATTTCAAAGCTGGTGGAGCTTGGTATAGATGGCCCAATTCAATAAGTACCACACACTGCTACTATGCCTAAAATTATTTTCCGGGCTAGATGCAGCTAAAAATTATTATTAATTTCAAAGCTGGTGGAGCTTGGTATAGATGGCCTAATACAATGGGTACCACACACTGCTACAGGCCCAAAATTATTTTCCGGGCTAGATGCAGTTTTAAATTATTATTAATTTCAAAGCTGGTGGAGCTTGTTATAGATGGCCTAATACAATGAGTACCACACACTGCTACTATGCCCAAAATTTTTTTCCTGGCTAGATGCAGCTAAAAATTATTAATAATTTCAAAGCTGGTGGAGCTTGGTATAGATGGCCTAGGTCAATAAGCACCACACACTGCTACAAGGCCCAAAAATATTTTCTGGGCTAGATGCAGCTAAAAATTATTATTAATTTCAAAGCTGGTGCAGCTTAGTATAGATGGCCTAATACAATGAGTACCACACACTGCTACAGGCCCAAAATTATTTTCCTGGCTAGATGCAGCTAAAAATTAATATAAATTTCAAAGCTTGTGGAGCTTGGTATAGATGGCCTAATACTATCAGTACCAAACACTGCTACTATGCCCAAAATTATTTTACGGGCTAGATTCAGCTAAAAATTATTATTAATTTTAAAGCTGGTGGAGCTTGGTATAGATGGCCTAATACAATGGGTACCACACACTGCTACTATGCCCAAAATTATTTCTTGTGCTAGATGCAGCTAAAAAATTGTATATATTTCAAAGCTGGTGCAGCTTGGTATAGATGGCCTAATACAATGAGTACCAAACACTGCTACTATGCCCAAAATTATTTTCCGGGCAAGATGCATCTAAAATTATTATTAATTTCAAAGCTGGTGGAGCTTAGTATATATGGCCTAATAAAATGAGTACCACACACTGCTACTAGGCCCAAAATTATTTTCTGGGCTAGATGCAGATAAAAATTGTTATTAATTTCAAAGCTGGTGGAGCTTGGTATAGATGGCATAATTCAATAAGTACCGCACACTGCTACTAGGCCCAAAATTATTTTCCGTGCTAGATACAGCTAAAAATTATTATTAATTTCAAAGCTGGTGGAGCTTGGTATAGATGGCCCAATTCAATAAGTACCACACACTGCTACATGCCCAAAATTAATTTACGGGCTAGATGCAGCTAAAAATTATTATTAATTTCAAAGCTGGTGGAGCTTGGTATAGATGGCCTAATACAATGAGTACCACACACTGCTGCTATGCCCAAAATTATTTTCCAGGCTAGACGCAGCTAAAAATTATTATTAATTTCAAAGCTGGTGGAGCTTGGTATAGATGGCCTAATTCAATAAGTACCCCACACTGCTACTAGGCCCAAAATTATTTTCCCGGCTAGATGCAGCTAAAAATTATTATTCATTTCAAAGCTGGTGGAGCTTGGTATAGATGGCCCAATTCAATAAGTACCACACACTGTTACTATGCCCGAAATTAATTTCCGGGCTAGATGCAGCTAAAAATTATTATTAATTTCAAAGCTGGTGGAGCTTGGTATAGATGACCTAATAAAATGAGTACCACACACTGCTACAGGCCCAAAATTATTTTCCGGGCTAGGTGCAGCTAAAAATTATTATTAATTTCAAAGCTGGTGGAGCTTGGTATAGATGGCTTAATACAATGAGTACCACACACTGCTACTATGCCCAAAATTATTTTCCGGGCTAGATGCAGCTAAAATTTTTTATTAATTTCAAAGTTGGTGGAGCTTGGTATAGATGGCCTAATACAATGAGTACCACACACTGCTACTATTCCCAAAATTATTTTCCAGGCTAGATGCTGCTAAAAATTATTATTAATTTCAAAGCTGGTGGAGCTTGGTATAGATGGCCTAATACAATGAGAACCACACACTGCTACTATGTCCAAAATTATTTTCCAGGCTAGATGCAGCTAAAAATTATTATTAATTTCAAAGCTGGTGGAGCTTAGTATAGATGGCCTAATAAAATGAGCACCACACACTGCTACAGGCCCAAAATTATTTTCCGGGCTAGATGCAGCTAAAAATTATTATTCATTTCAAAGCTGGTGGAGCTTAGTATATATGGCCTAATACAATGAGTACCACACACTGCTACAGGCCCAAAATTATTTTCCGGGCTAGATGCAGTTTTAAATTATTATTAATTTCAAAGCTGGTGGAGCTTGGTATAGATGGCCTAATACAATGAGTACCACACACTGCTACTATGCCCAAAATTATTTTCCTGGCTAGATGCAGCTAAAAATTATTATTAATTTCAAAGCTGGTGGAGCTTGGTATAGATGGCCTAATTCAATAAGTACCACACACTGCTACAAGGCCCAAAATTATTTTCCGGGCTAGATGCAGCTAAAATTATCATTAATTTCAAAGCTGGTGGAGCATAGTATAGATGGCCTAATACAATGAGTACCACACACTGCTACAGGCCCAAAATTATTTTCCTGGCTAGATGCAGCTAAAAATTATTATTAATTTCAAAGCAAGTGGAGCTTGGTATAGATGGCCTAATACAATGAGTGCCACACAATGCTACTATGCCCAAAATTAATTTCCGGGCTAGATGCAGCTAAAATTATTATTAATTTCAAAGCTGGTGGAGCTTGGTATAGATGGCCTAGTACAATGAGTACCACACACTGCTACTATGCCCAAAATTATTTTCCTAGCTAGATGCATCTAAAAATTATTATTAATTTCAAAGCTGTTGGAGCTTGGTATAGATGGCCTAATACAATGAGTACCACACACTGCTACTATGCCCACAATTATTTTCCTGGTTAGATGCAGCTAAAAATTATTATTAATTTCAAAGCTGGTGGAGCTTAGTATATATGGCCTAACACAATGAGTACCACACACTGCTACAGGCCCAAAATTATTTTCCGGGCTAGATGCAGCTAAAAATTATTATTTATTTGAAAGCTGGTGGAGCTTGGTATAGATGGCCTAATTCAATAAGTACCACACACTGCTACAAGGTCCAAAATTATTTTCCGGGCTAGATGCAGCTAAAATTATTATTAATTTCAAAGCTGGTGGAGCTTAGTATAGATGGCCTAATACAATGAGCACCACACACTGCTACAGGCCCAAAATTATTTTCCAGACTAGATGCAGCTAAAAATTATTATTAATTTCAAAGCTGGTGGAGCTTGGTTTAGATGGCCTAATTCAATAAGTATCACACACTGCTACAAGGCCCAAAATTAATTTCCGGGCTAGATGCAGCTAAAAATTATTATTAATTTCAAAGCTGGTGGAGCTTGGTATAGATGGCCTAATACAATGAGTACCACACACTGCTACTATGCCCAAAATTATTTTCCGGGCTAGATGCAGCTAAAAATTATTATTAACTTCAAAGCTGGTGGAGCTTGGTATAGATGGCCGAATAGAATGAGTACCACACACTGCTACAGGCCCAAAATTATTTTCCGGGCAAGATGCAGCTAAAAATTATTATTAATTTCAAAGCTGGTGGAGCTTGGTATAGATGGCCTAATACAATGAGTACCACACACTGCTACTATGCCCAAAATTATTTTCTGGGCAAGATGCAGTTAAAAATTATTATTCATTTCAAAGCTGGTGGAGCTTGGTATAGATGGCCTAATACAATGAGTACCACACACTGCTACTATGCCCAAAATTATTTTCCAGGCTAGACGCAGCTAAAAATTATTATTAATTTCAAAGCTGGTGGAGCTTGGTATAGATGGCCTAATTCAATAAGTACGGAACACTGCTACTAGGCTCAAAATTATTTTCCCGGCTAGATGCAGCTAAAAATTATTATTAATTTCAAAGCTGGTGGAGCTTGGTATAGATGGCCCAATTCAATAAGTACCAAACACTGCTACTATGCCCAAAATTATTTTCCGGGCTAGATGCAGCTAAAAATTATTGGTAATTTCAAAGCTGGTGGAGCTTGGTATAGATGGCCTAATACAATGGGTACCACACACTGCTACTATGCCCAAAATTATTTTCTGGGCTAGATGCAGCTAAAAATTATTATAAATTTCAAAGCTGGTGGAGCTTGGTATAGATGGCCTAATACAATGAGTACCAAACACTGCTACTATGCCCAAAATTATTTTCCAGGCTAGATGTAGCTAAAATTATTATTAATTTCAAAGCTGGTGGAGCTTGGTATAGATGGCCTAATACAATGAGTACCACACACTGCTCCTATGCCCAAAATTATTTTCCGGCTAGATGCAGCTAAAAATTATTATTAATTTCAAAGCTGGTGGAGCTTAGTATATATGGCCTAATACAATGAGTACCACACACTGCTACTATGCCCAAAATTATTTTCTGGGCTAGATGCAGCTAAAATTTTTTATAAATTTCAAAGCTGGTGCAGCTTGGTATAGATGGCCTAATACAATGAGTACCAAACACTGCTACTATGCCCAAAATTATTTTCCGGGCAAGATGCAGCTAAAATTATTATTAATTTCAAAGCTGGAGGAGCTTAGTATATATGGCCTAACACAATGAGTACCACACACTGCTACTAGGCCCAAAATTATTTTCCGGGCTAGATGCAGCTAAAAATTGTTATTAATTTCAAAGCTGGTTGAGCTTGGTATAGATGGCCTAATTCAATAAGTACTGCACACTGCTAGTATGCCCAAAATTATTTTCCGGGCAAGATGCAGCTAAAAATTATTATTAATTTCAAAGCTGGTGGAGCTTGGTATAGATGGCCCAATTCAATAAGTACCACACACTGCTACAAGGCCCAAAATTAATTTCCGGGCTAGATGCAGCTAAAAATTATTATTAATTTCAAAGCTGGTGGAGCTTGGTATAGATGACCTAATACAATGAGTACCAAACACTGCTACTATGCCCAAAATTATTTTCCGGGCTAGATGCAGCTGAAAATTATTATTAACTTCAAAGATGGTGGAGCTTGGTGTAGATGGCCTAATACAATGAGTACCACACACTGCTACAGGCCCAAAATTATTTTCCGGGCTAGATGCAGCTAAAAATTATTATTAATGTCAAAGGTGGTGGAGCTTGGTATAGATGGCTTAATACAATGAGTACCACACACGGCTACTATGCCCAAAATTATTTTTCCGGGCTATATGCAGCTAAAAATTATTATCAATTTCAAAGCTGGTGGAGCTTAGTATAGATGGTCTAATAAAATGAGCACCACACACTGCTACAGGCCCAAAATTATTTTCCGGGCTAGATGCAGCTAAAAATTATTATTCATTTCAAAGCTGGTGGAGCTTAGTATATATGGCCTAATACAATGAGTACCACACACTGCTACAGGCCCAAAATTATTTTCCGGGCTAGATGCAGTTTTAAATTATTATTAATTTCAAAGCTGGTGGAGCTTGGTATAGATGGCCTAATACAATGAGTACCACACCCTGCTACTATGCCCAAAATTATTTTCCTGGCTAGATGCAGCTAAAAATTATTATTAATTTCAAAGCTGGTGGAGCTTGGTATAGATGGCCTAATTCAATAAGTACCACACACTGCTACAAGGCCCAAAATTATTTTCCGGGCTAGATGCAGCTAAAATTATCATTAATTTCAAAGCTGGTGGAGCATAGTATAGATGGCCTAATACAATGAGTACCACACACTGCTACAGGCCCAAAATTATTTTCCTGGCTAGATGCAGCTAAAAATTATTATTAATTTCTACGCAAGTGGAGCTTGGTATAGATGGCCTAATACAATGAGTGCCACACACTGCTACTATGCCCAAAATTAATTTCCGGGCTAGATGCAGCTAAAATTATTATTAATTTCAAAGCTGGTGGAGCTTGGTATAGATGGCCTAGTACAATGAGTACCACACACTGCTACTATGCCCAAAATTATTTTCCTAGCTAGATGCATCTAAAAATTATTATTAATTTCAAAGCTGTTGGAGCTTGGTATAGATGGCCTAATACAATGAGTACCACACACTGCTACTATGCCCACAATTATTTTCCTGGTTAGATGCAGCTAAAAATTATTATTAATTTCAAAGCTGGTGGAGCTTAGTATATATGGCCTAACACAATGAGTACCACACACTGCTACAGGCCCAAAATTATTTTCCGGGCTAGATGCAGCTAAAAATTATTATTTATTTGAAAGCTGGTGGAGCTTGGTATAGATGGCCTAATTCAATAAGTACCACACACTGCTACAAGGTCCAAAATTATTTTCCGGGCTAGATGCAGCTAAAATTATTATTAATTTCAAAGCTGGTGGAGCTTAGTATAGATGGCCTAATACAATGAGCACCACACACTGCTACAGGCCCAAAATTATTTTCCAGACTAGATGCAGCTAAAAATTATTATTAATTTCAAAGCTGGTGGAGCTTGGTTTAGATGGCCTAATTCAATAAGTATCACACACTGCTACAAGGCCCAAAATTAATTTCCGGGCTAGATGCAGCTAAAAATTATTATTAATTTCAAAGCTGGTGGAGCTTGGTATAGATGGCCTAATACAATGAGTACCACACACTGCTACTATGCCCAAAATTATTTTCCGGGCTAGATGCAGCTAAAAATTATTATTAACTTCAAAGCTGGTGGAGCTTGGTATAGATGGCCGAATAGAATGAGTACCACACACTGCTACAGGCCCAAAATTATTTTCCGGGCAAGATGCAGCTAAAAATTATTATTAATTTCAAAGCTGGTGGAGCTTGGTATAGATGGCCTAATACAATGAGTACCACACACTGCTACTATGCCCAAAATTATTTTCTGGGCAAGATGCAGTTAAAAATTATTATTCATTTCAAAGCTGGTGGAGCTTGGTATAGATGGCCTAATACAATGAGTACCACACACTGCTACTATGCCCAAAATTATTTTCCAGGCTAGACACAGCTAAAAATTATTATTAATTTCAAAGCTGGTGGAGCTTGGTATAGATGGCCTAATTCAATAAGTACGGAACACTGCTACTAGGCTCAAAATTATTTTCCCGGCTAGATGCAGCTAAAAATTATTATTAATTTCAAAGCTGGTGGAGCTTGGTATAGATGGCCCAATTCAATAAGTACCAAACACTGCTACTATGCCCAAAATTATTTTCCGGGCTAGATGCAGCTAAAAATTATTGGTAATTTCAAAGCTGGTGGAGCTTGGTATAGATGGCCTAATACAATGGGTACCACACACTGCTACTATGCCCAAAATTATTTTCTGGGCTAGATGCAGCTAAAAATTATTATAAATTTCAAAGCTGGTGGAGCTTGGTATAGATGGCCTAATACAATGAGTACCAAACACTGCTACTATGCCCAAAATTATTTTCCAGGCTAGATGTAGCTAAAATTATTATTAATTTCAAAGCTGGTGGAGCTTGGTATAGATGGCCTAATACAATGAGTACCACACACTGCTCCTATGCCCAAAATTATTTTCCGGCTAGATGCAGCTAAAAATTATTATTAATTTCAAAGCTGGTGGAGCTTAGTATATATGGCCTAATACAATGAGTACCACACACTGCTACTATGCCCAAAATTATTTTCTGGGCTAGATGCAGCTAAAATTTTTTATAAATTTCAAAGCTGGTGCAGCTTGGTATAGATGGCCTAATACAATGAGTACCAAACACTGCTACTATGCCAAAAATTATTTTCCGGGCAAGATGCAGCTAAAATTATTATTAATTTCAAAGCTGGAGGAGCTTAGTATATATGGCCTAACACAATGAGTACCACACACTGCTACTAGGCCCAAAATTATTTTCCGGGCTAGATGCAGCTAAAAATTGTTATTAATTTCAAAGCTGGTTGAGCTTGGTATAGATGGCCTAATTCAATAAGTACTGCACACTGCTAGTATGCCCAAAATTATTTTCCGGGCAAGATGCAGCTAAAAATTATTATTAATTTCAAAGCTGGTGGAGCTTGGTATAGATGGCCCAATTCAATAAGTACCACACACTGCTACAAGGCCCAAAATTAATTTCCGGGCTAGATGCAGCTAAAAATTATTATTAATTTCAAAGCTGGTGGAGCTTGGTATAGATGACCTAATACAATGAGTACCAAACACTGCTACTATGCCCAAAATTATTTTCCGGGCTAGATGCAGCTGAAAATTATTATTAACTTCAAAGATGGTGGAGCTTGGTGTAGATGGCCTAATACAATGAGTACCACACACTGCTACAGGCCCAAAATTATTTTCCGGGCTAGATGCAGCTAAAAATTATTATTAATGTCAAAGGTGGTGGAGCTTGGTATAGATGGCTTAATACAATGAGTACCACACACGGCTACTATGCCCAAAATTATTTTTCCGGGCTATATGCAGCTAAAAATTATTATCAATTTCAAAGCTGGTGGAGCTTAGTATAGATGGTCTAATAAAATGAGCACCACACACTGCTACAGGCCCAAAATTATTTTCCGGGCTAGATGCAGCTAAAAATTATTATTCATTTCAAAGCTGGTGGAGCTTAGTATATATGGCCTAATACAATGAGTACCACACACTGCTACAGGCCCAAAATTATTTTCCGGGCTAGATGCAGTTTTAAATTATTATTAATTTCAAAGCTGGTGGAGCTTGGTATAGATGGCCTAATACAATGAGTACCACACCCTGCTACTATGCCCAAAATTATTTTCCTGGCTAGATGCAGCTAAAAATTATTATTAATTTCAAAGCTGGTGGAGCTTGGTATAGATGGCCTAATTCAATAAGTACCACACACTGCTACAAGGCCCAAAATTATTTTCCGGGCTAGATGCAGCTAAAATTATCATTAATTTCAAAGCTGGTGGAGCATAGTATAGATGGCCTAATACAATGAGTACCACACACTGCTACAGGCCCAAAATTATTTTCCTGGCTAGATGCAGCTAAAAATTATTATTAATTTCTACGCAAGTGGAGCTTGGTATAGATGGCCTAATACAATGAGTGCCACACACTGCTACTATGCCCAAAATTAATTTCCGGGCTAGATGCAGCTAAAATTATTATTAATTTCAAAGCTGGTGGAGCTTGGTATAGATGGCCTAGTACAATGAGTACCACACACTGCTACTATGCCCAAAATTATTTTCCTAGCTAGATGCATCTAAAAATTATTATTAATTTCAAAGCTGGTGGAGCTTGGTATAGATGGCCTAATACAATGAGCACCACACACTGCTACTATGCCCACAATTATTTTCCTGGTTAGATGCAGCTAAAAATTATTATTAATTTCAAAGCTGGTGGAGCTTAGTATATATGGCCTAACACAATGAGTACCACACACTGCTGCAGGCCCAAAATTATTTTCCGGGCTAGATGCAGCTAAAAATTATTATTTATTTGAAAGCTGGTGGAGCTTGGTATAGATGGCCTAATTCAATAAGTACCACACACTGCTACAAGGTCCAAAATTATTTTCCGGGCTAGATGCAGCTAAAATTATTATTAATTTCAAAGCTGGTGGAGCTTAGTATAGATGGCCTAATACAATGAGCACCACACACTGCTACAGGCCCAAAATTATTTTCCGGACTAGATGCAGCTAAAAATTATTATTAATTTCAAAGCTGGTGGAGTTTGGTTTAGATGGCCTAATTCAATAAGTATCACACACTGCTACAAGGCCCAAAATTAATTTCCGGGCTAGATGCAGCTAAAAATTATTATTAATTTCAAAGCTGGTGGAGCTTGGTATAGATGGCCTAATACAATGAGTACCACACACTGCTACTATGCCCAAAATTATTTTCCGGGCTAGATGCAGCTAAAAATTATTATTAACTTCAAAGCTGGTGGAGCTTGGTATAGATGGCCGAATACAATGAGTACCACACACTGCTACAGGCCCAAAATTATTTTCCGGGCAAGATGCAGCTAAAAATTATTATTAATTTCAAAGCTGGTGGAGCTTGGTATAGATGGCCTAATACAATGAGTACCACACACTGCTACTATGCCCAAAATTATTTTCTGGGCAAGATGCAGTTAAAAATTATTATTCATTTCAAAGCTGGTGGAGCTTGGTATAGATGGCCTAATACAATGAGTACCACACACTGCTACTATGCCCAAAATTATTTTCCAGGCTAGACGCAGCTAAAAATTATTATTAATTTCAAAGCTGGTGGAGCTTGGTATAGATGGCCTAATTCAATAAGTACGGAACACTGCTACTAGGCTCAAAATTATTTTCCCGGCTAGATGCAGCTAAAAATTATTATTAATTTCAAAGCTGGTGGAGCTTGGTATAGATGGCCCAATTCAATAAGTACCAAACACTGCTACTATGCCCAAAATTATTTTCCGGGCTAGATGCAGCTAAAAATTATTATTAATTTCAAAGCTGGTGGAGCTTGGTATAGATGGCCTAATACAATGGGTACCACACACTGCTACTATGCCCAAAATTATTTTCTGGGCTAGATGCAGCTAAAAATTATTATAAATTTCAAAGCTGGTGGAGCTTGGTATAGATGGCCTAATACAATGAGTACCAAACACTGCTACTATGCCCAAAATTATTTTCCGGGCTAGATGCAGCTGAAAATTATTATTAACTTCAAAGATGGTGGAGCTTGGTGTAGATGGCCTAATACAATGAGTACCACACACTGCTACAGGCCCAAAATTATTTTCCGGGCTAGATGCAGCTAAAAATTATTATTAATGTCAAAGGTGGTGGAGCTTGGTATAGATGGCTTAATACAATGAGTACCACACACGGCTACTATGCCCAAAATTATTTTTCCGGGCTATATGCAGCTAAAAATTATTATCAATTTCAAAGCTGGTGGAGCTTAGTATAGATGGTCTAATAAAATGAGCACCACACACTGCTACAGGCCCAAAATTATTTTCCGGGCTAGATGCAGCTAAAAATTATTATTCATTTCAAAGCTGGTGGAGCTTAGTATATATGGCCTAATACAATGAGTACCACACACTGCTACAGGCCCAAAATTATTTTCCGGGCTAGATGCAGTTTTAAATTATTATTAATTTCAAAGCTGGTGGAGCTTGGTATAGATGGCCTAATACAATGAGTACCACACCCTGCTACTATGCCCAAAATTATTTTCCTGGCTAGATGCAGCTAAAAATTATTATTAATTTCAAAGCTGGTGGAGCTTGGTATAGATGGCCTAATTCAATAAGTACCACACACTGCTACAAGGCCCAAAATTATTTTCCGGGCTAGATGCAGCTAAAATTATCATTAATTTCAAAGCTGGTGGAGCATAGTATAGATGGCCTAATACAATGAGTACCACACACTGCTACAGGCCCAAAATTATTTTCCTGGCTAGATGCAGCTAAAAATTATTATTAATTTCTACGCAAGTGGAGCTTGGTATAGATGGCCTAATACAATGAGTGCCACACACTGCTACTATGCCCAAAATTAATTTCCGGGCTAGATGCAGCTAAAATTATTATTAATTTCAAAGCTGGTGGAGCTTGGTATAGATGGCCTAGTACAATGAGTACCACACACTGCTACTATGCCCAAAATTATTTTCCTAGCTAGATGCATCTAAAAATTATTATTAATTTCAAAGCTGGTGGAGCTTGGTATAGATGGCCTAATACAATGAGCACCACACACTGCTACTATGCCCACAATTATTTTCCTGGTTAGATGCAGCTAAAAATTATTATTAATTTCAAAGCTGGTGGAGCTTAGTATATATGGCCTAACACAATGAGTACCACACACTGCTGCAGGCCCAAAATTATTTTCCGGGCTAGATGCAGCTAAAAATTATTATTTATTTGAAAGCTGGTGGAGCTTGGTATAGATGGCCTAATTCAATAAGTACCACACACTGCTACAAGGTCCAAAATTATTTTCCGGGCTAGATGCAGCTAAAATTATTATTAATTTCAAAGCTGGTGGAGCTTAGTATAGATGGCCTAATACAATGAGCACCACACACTGCTACAGGCCCAAAATTATTTTCCGGACTAGATGCAGCTAAAAATTATTATTAATTTCAAAGCTGGTGGAGTTTGGTTTAGATGGCCTAATTCAATAAGTATCACACACTGCTACAAGGCCCAAAATTAATTTCCGGGCTAGATGCAGCTAAAAATTATTATTAATTTCAAAGCTGGTGGAGCTTGGTATAGATGGCCTAATACAATGAGTACCACACACTGCTACTATGCCCAAAATTATTTTCCGGGCTAGATGCAGCTAAAAATTATTATTAACTTCAAAGCTGGTGGAGCTTGGTATAGATGGCCGAATACAATGAGTACCACACACTGCTACAGGCCCAAAATTATTTTCCGGGCAAGATGCAGCTAAAAATTATTATTAATTTCAAAGCTGGTGGAGCTTGGTATAGATGGCCTAATACAATGAGTACCACACACTGCTACTATGCCCAAAATTATTTTCTGGGCAAGATGCAGTTAAAAATTATTATTCATTTCAAAGCTGGTGGAGCTTGGTATAGATGGCCTAATACAATGAGTACCACACACTGCTACTATGCCCAAAATTATTTTCCAGGCTAGACGCAGCTAAAAATTATTATTAATTTCAAAGCTGGTGGAGCTTGGTATAGATGGCCTAATTCAATAAGTACGGAACACTGCTACTAGGCTCAAAATTATTTTCCCGGCTAGATGCAGCTAAAAATTATTATTAATTTCAAAGCTGGTGGAGCTTGGTATAGATGGCCCAATTCAATAAGTACCAAACACTGCTACTATGCCCAAAATTATTTTCCGGGCTAGATGCAGCTAAAAATTATTATTAATTTCAAAGCTGGTGGAGCTTGGTATAGATGGCCTAATACAATGGGTACCACACACTGCTACTATGCCCAAAATTATTTTCTGGGCTAGATGCAGCTAAAAATTATTATAAATTTCAAAGCTGGTGGAGCTTGGTATAGATGGCCTAATACAATGAGTACCAAACACTGCTACTATGCCCAAAATTATTTTCCAGGCTAGATGTAGCTAAAATTATTATTAATTTCAAAGCTGGTGGAGCTTGGTATAGATGGCCTTATACAATGAGTACCACACACTGCTCCTATGCCCAAAATTATTTTCCGGCTAGATGCAGCTAAAAATTATTATTAATTTCAAAGCTGGTGGAGCTTAGTATATATGGCCTAATACAATGAGTACCACACACTGCTACAGGCCCAAAATTATTTTCCGGGCTAGATGCAGTTTTAAATTATTATTAATTTCAAAGCTGGTGGAGCTTGGTATAGATGGCCTAATACAATGAGTACCACACACTGCTACTATGCCCAAAATTATTTTTCTGGCTAGATGCAGCTAAAAATATTATTAATTTCAAAGCTGGTGCAGCTTAGTATAGATGGCCTAATACAATGAGTACCACACACTGCTACAGGCCCAAAATTATTTTCCTGGCTAGATGCAGGTAAAAATTATTATTAATTTCAAAGCTACTGGAGCTTGGTATAGATGGCCTAATACAATGAGTGCCACACACTGCTACTATGCCCAAAATTAATTTCCGGACTAGATGCAGCTAAAAATTATTATTAATTTCAAAGCTGGTGGAGCTTAGTATAGATGGCCTAATAAAATGAGTACCACACACTGCTACAGGCCCAAAATTATTTTCGGGGCTAGATGCAGCTAAAAACTATTACTAATTTCAAAGCTGGTGGAGCTTGGCATAGATGGCCTAATACAATGGGTACCAAACACTGCTACTATGCCCAAAATTATTTTCTGGGCAAGATGCAGCTAAAAATTTTTATAAATTTCAAAGCTTGTGGAGCTTGGTATAGATGGCCTAATACAATGAGTACCAAACACTGCTACTATGCCCAAAATTATTTTCTGGGCTAGATGCAGCTAAAGTTTTTTATAAATTTCAAAGCTGGTGCAGCTTGGTATAGATGGCCTAATACAATGAGTACCAAACACTGCTACTATGCCCAAAATTATTTTCCGGGCAAGATGCAGTTCAAATTATTATTAATTTCAAAGCTGGTGGAGCTTAGTATATATGGCCTAATACAATGAGTACCACACACTGCTACTAGGCCCAAAATTATTTTCTGGGCTAGATGCAGATAAAAATTGTTATTAATTTCAAAGCTGGTGGAGCTTGGTAGAGATGGCCTAATTCAATAAGTACCGCACACTGATACTAGGCCCAAAATTATTTTCCAGGCTAGATGCAGCTAAAAATTATTATTAATTTCAAAGCTAGTGGATCTTGGTATAGATGGCCTAATACAATGAGTGCCACACACTGCTATTATACCCAAAATTAATTTCCGGGCTAGATGCAGCTAAAATTATTATTAATTTCAAAGCTGGTGGAGCTTGGTATAGATGGCCTAATACAACGAGTACCACACACTGCTACTATGCCCAAAATTATTTTCCGGGCTAGATGCAGCTAAAAATTATTATTAATTTCAAAGCTGGTGGAGCTTGGTATAGATGAAACAATTCAATAAGTACCACACACTGCTACTATGCCCAAAATTATTTTCCGGGCTAGATGCAGCTAAAAATTATTATTAATTTCAAAGCTGGTGGAGCTTGGTATAGATGGCCTAATACAATGGGTACCACACACTGCTACTATGCCCAAAATTATTTTCTGGGCTAGATGCAGCTAAAAATTATTATAAATTTCAAAGCTCGTGGAGCTTAGTATAGATGGCCTAATACAATGAGTACCACACACTGCTACAGGCCCAAAATTATTTTCCGTGTTAGATGCAGTTTTAAATTATTATTAGTGTTGAGCGATACCTTCCGATATCAGGAAATATCGTATCGGATTGGATCGGGCCGATACCCAAAAAGTATCGGATATCGCCGATTCCGATACCGGAAACCAATGCAAGTCAATGGGACACAAATATCGGAATGAAAATAAACCCTTTCTTTCCTTGTAGGTTAATTCTACATGAAGTAAAACAACTAAGAATAATGTAGAATGACATGAAAAGCCGGCAATTCATCAGCGGCATTCACCGGTACCCAACAATTTACAACAGAAAGAATAGAGCTTCACACATAGATTAGATAGATAGAAACATGTCAGTCACATATATATGAAGTACAGTGACAGTGTTGCTTACTGTACTTGTCATTTAGTGTAAAGGATTTATTAAAAAAAATATTAGTGTTTTCGTGCACCGTCTCTTTAAAAAAGCCGGCCGGCAATTCAGCATCTGTACCCGACAATTTATAACAGACAGAATAGAGCTTCACACATAGATTAGATAGATAGAAACATGTCAGTCACATATATAAGAAGTACAGTGACAGTGTTGCTTACAGAACTTGTCATTTAGTGTAAAGGATTTATTTAAAAAAATAATAGTGTTTTCATGCACCGTCTCTTTAAGAAAGCCGGCCGGCAATTCAGCATCTGTACCCGACAATTTAGAATAGAAGGAATAGAGAATCACACATAGATTAGATAGATAGAAACATGTCAGTCACATATATATGAAGTACAGTGACAGTGTTGATTACTGTACTTGTCATTTAGTGTTAAAATAAAGGATTTATTTAAAAAAAAATTGGCGTGGGGTTCCCCTTAATTTTAGGCTCTAGCGGAGGTTAAGCAGACAGCTGGGGCAAATGTTTGAAGCCTGGGAAGGGGGTAATACCCACGGAGCTTCCCAGGCTACTAATATCAGCCCCCAGCTGAATACCTAGCCTTTACTAGCTATTAAAATGGGGGACCCCCCAAAAAAAATGACGTGGGGTCCCCCCTAATTTAATAGCTAGCACAGGCTAGGCAGACAGCTGGGGGCTGATATTAATAGCCCAGGAAGGGTGCCATGAATATTGGCCCCCTCCCAGGCTAGAAACACCAGCCGTCAGCCGCCCCAGAAATGGCGCATCCATAGGATGCGCCAATTCTGGCACTTAGCCTCGCTCTTCCACGCTGCCCTGGTGCGGTGGCAGGGGGTAATAGGGTTGGGGTTGATGTCAGCTTATAATGCCAGCTGACATCAAGCCCAGGTTAGTAATGGAGAGGCGTCTATAAGACACCCCCATTACTAACCCCATAGTCAAAGTTAAAAGAAAACACAAACACCCAGAGTAAAGTCCTTTAATTGAAATAAAGACACAATTCTTTATTGTTCTAAATTAAACCATACTTACCATCACGCCCATTCCAGCTGAAGCCAACGATCTCCTGCAATAAAAGAAAAATAATAAAGCAACCTCATCCTTACCTTTCGATGGTTCCCAGGACAGCTCCAGCTCTGCTACATCGAGATGACAGGCTGGACCGCAGCAGAAAGCTGCCATCCAGCCTGTCATCCCGCAGACACTGAGAAGCGCAGGCATGCTTGCGCTCCTCAGTGTCTCTCTGTGACGTCATCCAGATGAGCCGAGTTCATGTCCAATGAACTCAGCTCACCTCATGCACGTCACTGACAGCGTGGGAAAATTCTCCTGCACTCAGCGCTTCAGCGTGAGAATTCTCCCACGCTGTCAGTGACATACATGAGGTGAGGTCATGTCCAATGAACTCAGCTCACCTCATGCACGTCACTGACAGCGTGGGAAAATTCTCACGCTGAAGTGCTGAGTGCAGGAGAATTTTCCCACGCTGTCAGTGACGTACATGAAGTGAGCGGAGTTCATTGGACATGACCTCGGCTCATCTGGATGACGTCACAGAGAGACACTGAGGAGCGCAAGCATGCCTGCGCTTCTCAGTGTCTGCGGGATGACAGGATGGATGGCAGCGTTCTGCTGCGGTCCAGCCTGTCATCTCGATGTAGCAGAGCTGAAGCTGTCGTGGGAGCCATGGAAAGGTAAGGATGAGGTTGCTTTATTATTTTACTTTTATTGCAGGAGATCGTTGGCTTCAGCTGGAATGGGCGTGGTGGTAAGTATGGTTTAATTTAGAACAATAAAGAATTGTGTGTTTATTTCAATTAAAGGACTTTTTTCTGGGTGTTGTGTTTTTTTAAATACTTTACTAGAAATTCATGGTGGTCATGTCTAATATTGGCGTGACCCCATGAATTTTGGGCTTAGGGCCAGCTGATAATGCCAAGCTGGCCTTAACCCCTTTATTACCCAGTGAGCCACCGCACCAGGGCCCTGGATGAGTTGGGTACAGCGCCAGAAGATGGCGCTTCTATGAACGCGCCATTTTCTGGGGCGGCTGCGGACTGCAATTTGCAGCGGGGGTGGCCCAGAAAGCTTGGGTCTCCCTGCGCTGCGGATTCCAGCCCCCAGCTGCCTAGTTGTATCTGGCTGGGCACAAAAATAGGGCGAAGCCCCACGCATTTTTTTTTTAAATTATTTCATGAAATTCATGGAATAATTAAGAAAAAAAGGGCTTCCCTATATTGTTGTGTCCAACCAGGTACAAATAGGCAGCTGGTGGTTGGGGGCAGCCCATTCCTGCCTGCTGTACCTGGCTGGACACAAATATAGTGCGAAGCCCCACGTCAATTTTTTTTTAATTATTTCATGAAATAATTTTTTTAAAAAAGGGCTTCCCTATATTGTTGTGTCCGGCCAGGTACAAATAGGCAGCTGGTGGTTGGGGGCAGCCCGTTCCTGCCTGCTGTACCTGGCTGGACACAATTATAGGGCGAAGCCCCACATAATTTTTTTTTAATTATTTCATGAATTTCCTGAAATAATTAAAAAAAAATTGACGTGGGGCTTCACACTATATTTGTGTCCAGCCAGGTACAGCAGGCAGGAACTGGCTGCCCCCAACCACCAGCTGCCTATTTGTACCTTGCCGGACACAACAATATAGGGAAGCCCTTTTTTTCTTAATTATTCCATGAATTTCATGAAATAATTAAAAAAAAAAAAACGTGGAGCTTCTCCCTATTTTTGTGTCCAGCCAGGTACAACTAGGCAGCTGGGGGATGGAATCTGCAGCGCAGGGAGGCCCAAGCTTTCTGCCCTCCCCCCCCCCGCTGAAAATTGCAGTCCGCGGCCGCCCCGGAAAATGGCGCGTTCATAGAAGCTGGATGCTGTACCTGGCTGGCATACAAAAATATGGCGAAGCCCACGTCAAAAGTTTTGGGAAAAATTTATTAAAAAATAAATAATAATTTAGGGACTGCATCTTTATTAAGTCCTCAAATGTCATTTAGTGTTAAAATAAAGGATTTATTTAAAAAAAAAATGGCGTGGGATCCCCCATAATTTTAGTCTCTAGCGGAGGTTAAGCAGACGGCTGGGGCAGATGTTTGAAGCCTGGGAAGGGGGTAAAACCCACGGAGCTTCCCAGGCTACTAATATCAGCCCCCAGCTGAATACCTAGCCTTTACTAGCTATTAAAATGGGGGACCCCCCCAAAAAAAATGACGTGGGGTCCCCTCTATTTTAATAGCTAGCAAAGGCTAGGCAGACAGCTGGGGGCTGATATTAATAGCTCAGGAAGGGTGCCATGAATATTGGCCCCCTCCCAGGCTAGAAACACCAGCCGTCAGCCGCCCCAGAAATGGCGCATCCATAGGATGCGCCAATTCTGGCACTTAGCCTCGCTCTTCCACGCTGCCCTGGTGCGGTGGCAGGGGGTAATAGTGGTGGGGTTCATGTCAGCGCCAGCTGCCATGAAGCCCAGGTTAGTAATGATGGCCGTCTATATGACACCCCCATTACTAACCTACAAAGTGTTAAAAAGAAAAAACACACTACACCCAGAAAAAAATAATTTATTTGAAATAAAACACCATTTTATTTAATTCTTAGTTTACTAAAAAAAAAATAGTTACCTGTCCACGTTCCTGCGCTGATCTCCCATGCACAGCTGTCACATCTGGAGATGGTGACAGCTGTGCATGGCTGCTGTAAGCTCACGCTGCCGGGAACACGTCCGCTCCCGGCAGCGGGAGCCACTGACTGAGGTCACCGGAGTGCATTCAGGCAGCGCAGCTCCGGAGACCTCCTTTACGGCAGTGCTGTACCGTGGGAATTTCTCACGATACAGCAGTGCCGTAAAGGAGCTAACCGGAGCAGCGCTGCCTGAACTCCGGTGAACCCTTACGGCCCCGTCATTCTAGCGGCGGCAGCGGTTCAGAGCGGTCACATTCTATGTGGCTGCTCTGAACTGGAGATCTTCGTGGGACACTCGTGGACTACTACGGAGGGGTAAGGATAAGGTTGTGGTTTATTATTTTATATTTTATTACAGGAGATCGATGGCTTCGGGGAATTAGGTGTCTTGGTGAGTATAGGTGTAGTTTTTTATTTTTTACTTTATTTTAGGTGGCGATCGGCGGGGACAGGTAATGTATGAACTAATTTCTTTTAGGTAACCACTGGCCACCAATGACATGTATTTAACATTTATTGGGGACACAGTAGGGCAATTTAAATAGCAGGATCAGGCTGATGGGAACTACTGCTCCCATCGAGCTGATCCTGCTGGCAGGAGTGGACGGGGGACAGACATAGGCCGATGGGAGTAGTAGTGTCACATCGGCCTATGTCTGCCCGCACACACACCCGCACACACACCCGCACACACACACCCCGCACACACACCCCGCACACACACACACCCCGCACACACTAATCATGACGGGTCTGGGAGGAGTGGCTGACCTGTGCGGCCGTGGGAAAGTTGATGTGAGTTCATGCAGTCAAGCATGAACTCACATGAACCCTCTGAGGGCACCGCGGCTACTTCAAATGAACAGCTGATCGGCATCACCTGATACCTCAGCTGTTCATTTGAAATAACCGGCGGGAAAGCGCAGCACAGAACGGGAAAGCCGGCGGTGAAGTCTTTTCACTGCCGGCTTCCCTGCCCGGGTCCTTCGCTCCTTGGTGCTGCGCTCCCCGCCCGGTCCTAATTTACGATCGGGATGGGAGGTGGCGAGGGGAGCGGAGGATCGGGGTGGGAGGCTGCGGGGAAGCAGTATGGGGCTGCGTGATTGTTTAAAAGCCGGCGGCTTTTTACCGCGCGCCGGCTTTTAAACAATCAGGAGAATTCTCCCACGCTGGGATGGCATTCTGATGACAAGCTGGATCGCAGCTGAGCGCTGCCATCCAGCTTGTCATCCTTCAGAGACACTGCAGAGCGCAGGCATTATGGGAACTTCCGATTCCGGTATTCGATATTATAAAAGTATCGGAATTAAGTATCGGAATTCCGATACAGTGAATATCGGCCGATACCCGATATTTCAGTATCGGAATGCTCAACACTAATTATTATTAATTTCAAAGCTGATGGAGCTTGGTATAGATGGCCTAATACAATGAGTACCACACACTGCTACTATGCCCAAAATTATTTTACTGGCTAGATGCAGCTAAAAATTATTATTAATTTCAAAGCTGGTGGAGCTTGGTATAGATGGCCTAGGTCAATAAGCACCACACACTGCTACAAGGCCCAAAAATATTTTCCGGGCTAGATGCAGCTAAAAATTATTATTAATTTCAAAGCTGGTGCAGCTTAGTATAGATGGCCTAATACAATGAGTACCACACACTGCTACAGGCCCAAAATTATTTTCCTGGCTAGATGCAGCTAAAAATTATTATTAATTTCAAAGCTAGTGGAGCTTGGTATAGATGGCCTAATACAATGAGTGCCACACACTGCTACTATGCCCAAAATTAATTTCCGGACTAGATGCAGCTAAAAATTGTTATTAATTTCAAAGCTGGCGGAGCTTAGTATAGATGGCCTAATAAAATGAGTACCACACACTGCTACAGGCCCAAAATTATTTTCGGGGGTAGATGCAGCTAAAAATTATTACTAATTTCAAAGCTGGTGGAGCTTGGCATAGATTGCCTAATACAATGGGTACCAAACACTGCTACTATGCCGAAAATTATTTTCTGGGCTAAATGCAGCTAAAAATTATTATAAATTTCAAAGCTTGTGGAGCTTGGTATAGATGGCCTAATACAATGAGTACCAAACACTGCTACTATGCCCAAAATTATTTTCTGGGCTAGATGCAGCTAAAAATTATTATTAATTTCAAAGCTGGTAGATCTTAGTATAGATGGCCTAATACAATGGGTACCACACACTGCTACTATGCCCAAAATTATTTTCTGGGCTAGATGCAGCTAAAATTTTTTATAAATTTCAAAGCTGGTGCAGCTTGGTATAGATGGCCTAATACAATGAGTACCAAACACTGCTACTATGCCAAAAATTATTTTCCGGGCAAGATGCAGCTAAAATTATTATTAATTTCAAAGCTGGTGGACCTTAGTATATATGGCCTAACACAATGAGTACCACACACTGCTACTAGGCCCAAAATTATTTTCCGGGCTAGATGCAGCTAAAAATTGTTATTAATTTCAAAGCTGGTGGAGTTTGGTATAGATGGCCTAATTCAATAAGTACTGCACACTGCTAGTATGCCCAAAATTATTTTCCGGGCTAGATGCAGCTAAAAATTATTATTAATTTCAAAGCTGGTGGAGCTTGGTATAGATGGCCCAATTCAATAAGTACCACACACTGCTACAAGGCCCAAAATTAATTTCCGGGCTAGATGCAGCTAAAAATTATTATTAATTTCAAAGCTGGTGGAGCTTGGTATAGATGACCTAATACAATGAGTACCAAACACTGCTACTATGCCCAAAATTATTTTCCGGGCTAGATGCAGCTAAAAATTATTATTAAATTCAAAGATGGTGGAGCTTGGTGTAGATGGCCTAATACAATGAGTACCACACACTGCTACAGGCCCAAAATTATTTTCCGGGCTAGATGCAGCTAAAATTTATTATTAATGTCAAAGGTGGTGGTGCTTGGTATAGATGGCTTAATACAATGAGTACCACACACTGCTACTATGCCCAAAATTATTTTTCCGGGCTATATGCAGCTAAAAATTATTATCAATTTCAAAGCTGTTGGAGCTTGGTATAGATGGCCTAATACAATGAGTAACACACACTGCTACTATGCCCAAAATTATTTTCCAGGCTAGATGCAGCTAAAAATTATTATTAATTTCAAAGCTGGTGAAGCTTGGTATAGATGGCCTAATACAATGAGTACCACACACTGCTACTATGCCCTAAAATTATTTTCCGGGCTAGATGCAGCTAAAAATTATTATTAATTTCAAAGCTGGTGGAACTTAGTATAGATGGCCTAATAAAATGAGTACCACACACTGCTACTAGGCCCAAAATTATTTTCCGGGCTAGATGCAGCTAAAAATTATTATTAATTTCAAAGCTGGTGGAGCTTGGTGCAGATGGCCTAATACAATGGGTACCACACACTGCTACTATGCCCAAACTTATTTTCTGGGCTAGATGCAGCTAAAATTATTTTTAATTTCAAAGCTGGTGGAGATTGGTATAGATGGCCTAATACAATGAGTAGCACACACTGCTCCTATGCCCAAAATTATTTTCCGGCTAGATGCAGCTAAAAATTATTATTAATTTCAAAGCTGGTGGAGCTTAGTATAGATGTCCTAATACAATGAGTACCACACACTGCTACAGGCCCAAAATTATTTTCCGGGCTAGATGCAGTTTTAAATTATTATTAATTTCAAAGCTGGTGGAGCTTGGTATAGATGGCCTAACACAATGAGTACCACACACTGCTACTATGCCCAAAATTATTTTCCTGGATAGATTCAGGTAAAAATTATTATTAATTTCAAAGCTGGTGGAGCTTGGTATAGATGGCCTAGGTCAATAAGCACCACACACTGCTACAGGCCCAAAATTATTTTCCTGGCTAGATGCAGCTAAAAATTATTATTAATTTCAAAGCTAGTGGAGCTTGGTATAGATGGCCTAATACAATGAGTGCCACACACTGCTACTATGCCCAAAATTAATTTCCGGACTAGATGCAGCTAAAAATTATTATTAATTTCAAAGCTGGTGGAGCTTAGTATAGATGGCCTAATAAAATGAGTACCACACACTGCTACAGGCCCAAAATTATTTTCGGGGGTAGATGCAGCTAAAAATTATTACTAATTTCAAAGCTGGTGGAGCTTGGCATAGATGGCCTAATACAATGGGTACCAAACACTGCTACTATGCCCAAAATAATTTTCTGGGCTAGATGCAGCAAAAAATTATTATAAATTTCAAAGCTTGTGGAGCTTGGTATAGTTGGCCTAATACAATGAGTACCAAACACTGCTACTATGCCCAAAATTATTTTCTGGGCTAGATGCAGCTAAAAATTATTATTAATTTCAAAGCTGTTGGAGCTTGGTATAGATGGCCTAATACAATGAGCACCACACACTGCTACTATGCCCAAAATTATTTTCCAGGCTAGATGCAGCTAAAAATTATTATTAATTTCAAAGCTGGTGAAGCTTGATATAGATGGCCTAATACAATGAGTACCAAACACTGCTACTATGCCCAAAATTATTTTCCGGGCTAGATGCAGCTAAAAATTATTATTAATTTCAAAGCTGGTGGAGCTTGGTGTAGATGGCCTAATACAATGGGTACCACAAACTGCTACTATGCCCAAACTTATTTTCTGGGCTAGATGCAGCTAAAATTATTTTTAATTTCAAAGCTGGTGGAGCTTGGTATAGATGGCCTAATACAATGAGTAACACACACTGCTACTATGCCCAAAATTATTTTCCAGGCTAGATGCAGCTAAAAATTATTATTAATTTCAAAGCTGGTGAAGCTTGGTATAGATGGCCTAATACAATGAGTACCACACACTGCTACTATGCCCTAAAATTATTTTCCGGGCTAGATGCAGCTAAAAATTATTATTAATTTCAAAGCTGGTGGAACTTAGTATAGATGGCCTAATAAAATGAGTACCACACACTGCTACAGGCCCAAAATTATTTTCCGGGCTAGATGCAGCTAAAAATTATTATTAATTTCAAAGCTGGTGGAGCTTGGTGCAGATGGCCTAATACAATGGGTACCACACACTGCTACTATGCCCAAACTTATTTTCTGGGCTAGATGCAGCTAAAATTATTTTTAATTTCAAAGCTGGTGGAGATTGGTATAGATGGCCTAATACAATGAGTAGCACACACTGCTCCTATGCCCAAAATTATTTTCCGGCTAGATGCAGCTAAAAATTATTATTAATTTCAAAGCTGGTGGAGCTTAGTATAGATGTCCTAATACAATGAGTACCACACACTGCTACAGGCCCAAAATTATTTTCCGGGCTAGATGCAGTTTTAAATTATTATTAATTTCAAAGCTGGTGGAGCTTGGTATAGATGGCCTAACACAATGAGTACCACACACTGCTACTATGCCCAAAATTATTTTCCTGGATAGATTCAGGTAAAAATTATTATTAATTTCAAAGCTGGTGGAGCTTGGTATAGATGGCCTAGGTCAATAAGCACCACACACTGCTACAGGCCCAAAATTATTTTCCTGGCTAGATGCAGCTAAAAATTATTATTAATTTCAAAGCTAGTGGAGCTTGGTATAGATGGCCTAATACAATGAGTGCCACACACTGCTACTATGCCCAAAATTAATTTCCGGACTAGATGCAGCTAAAAATTATTATTAATTTCAAAGCTGGTGGAGCTTAGTATAGATGGCCTAATAAAATGAGTACCACACACTGCTACAGGCCCAAAATTATTTTCGGGGGTAGATGCAGCTAAAAATTATTACTAATTTCAAAGCTGGTGGAGCTTGGCATAGATGGCCTAATACAATGGGTACCAAACACTGCTACTATGCCCAAAATAATTTTCTGGGCTAGATGCAGCAAAAAATTATTATAAATTTCAAAGCTTGTGGAGCTTGGTATAGTTGGCCTAATACAATGAGTACCAAACACTGCTACTATGCCCAAAATTATTTTCTGGGCTAGATGCAGCTAAAAATTATTATTAATTTCAAAGCTGTTGGAGCTTGGTATAGATGGCCTAATACAATGAGCACCACACACTGCTACTATGCCCAAAATTATTTTCCAGGCTAGATGCAGCTAAAAATTATTATTAATTTCAAAGCTGGTGAAGCTTGATATAGATGGCCTAATACAATGAGTACCAAACACTGCTACTATGCCCAAAATTATTTTCCGGGCTAGATGCAGCTAAAAATTATTATTAATTTCAAAGCTGGTGGAGCTTGGTGTAGATGGCCTAATACAATGGGTACCACAAACTGCTACTATGCCCAAACTTATTTTCTGGGCTAGATGCAGCTAAAATTATTTTTAATTTCAAAGCTGGTGGAGCTTGGTATAGATGGCCTAATACAATGAGTACCACACACTGCTACTATGCCCAAAATTATTTTCTGGGCTAGATGCAGCTAAAAATTATTATTAATTTCAAAGCTGGTGGAGCTTGGTATAGATGGCCTAATACAATGGGTACCACACACTGCTTCTATGCCCAAAATTATTGTCTGGGCTAGATGCAGCTAAAAATTATTATAAATTTCAAAGCTGGTGGAGCTTGGTATAGATGGCCTAATACAATGAGTACCACACACTGCTCCTATGCCCAAAATTATTTTCTGGCTAGATGCAGCTAAAAATTATTATTAATTTCAAAGCTGGTGGAGCTTAGTATATATGTCCTAATACAATGAGTACCACACACTGCTACAGGCCCAAAATTATTTTCCGGGCTAGATGCAGTTTTAAATTATTATAAATTTCAAAGCTTGTGGAGCTTGGTATAGATGGCCTAATACAATGAGTACCAAACACTGCTACTATGCCCAAAATTATTTTCTGGGCTAGATGCAGCTAAAAACTATTATTAATTTCAAAGCTGTTGGAGCTTGGTATAGATGGCCTAATACAATGAGTACCACACACTGCTACTATGCCCAAAAGTATTTTCCGGGCTAGATGCAGCTAAAAATTATTATTAATTTCAAAGCTGGTGGAGCTTGGTGTAGATGGCCTAATACAATGGGTACCACAAACTGCTACTATACCCAAACTTATTTTCTGGGCTAGATGCAGCTAAAATTATTTTTAATTTCAAAGCTGGTGGAGCTTGGTAGAGATGGCCTAATACAATGAGTACAACACACTGCTACTATGCCCAAAAATTATTTTCCGGCTAGATGAAGCTAAAAATTATTATTAATTTCAAAGCTGGTGGAGCTTAGTATATATAGCCTAATACAATGAGTACCACACACTGCTACAGGCCCAAAATTATTTTCCGGGCTAGATGCAGTTTTAAATTATTATTAATTTCAAAGCTGGTGGAGCTTGGTATAGATGGCCCAATGCAATTAGTACCACACACTGCTACTATGCCCAAAATAATTTTCCTGTCTAGATGCAGCTAAAAATTATTATTAATTTCAAAGCTGGTGGAGCTTGGTATAGATGGCCTAATTCAATAAGTACCACACACTGCTACAAGGCCTAAAATTATTTTCCGGGCTAGATGCAGCTAAAAATTATTATTAATTTCAAAGCTGGTGGAGCTTAGTATAGATGAAGTAATACAATGAGTACCACACACTGCTACAGGCCCAAAATTATTTTCCTGGCTAGATGCAGCTAAAAATTATTATTAATTTCAAAGCTAGTGGATCTTGGAATAGATGGCCTAATACAATGAGTGCCACACACTGCTACTATACCCAAAATTAATTTCCGGGCTAGATGCAGCTAAAATTATTATTAATTTCAAAGCTGGTGGAGCTTGGTATAGATGGCCTAATACAATGAGTACCACACACTGCTACAGGCCCAAAATTATTTTCCGGGCAAGATGCAGTTAAAAATTATTATTAATTTCAAAGCTGGTGGAGCTTGGTATAGATGGCCTAATTCAATAAGTACCGCACACTGCTACTAGGCTCAAAATTATTTTCCCGGCTAGATGCAGCTAAAAATTACTATTAATTTCAAAGCTGGTGGAGCTTGGTATAGATGGCCCAATTCAATAAGTACCACACACTGCTACTATGCCCAAAATTATTTTCCGGGCTAGATGCAGCTAAAAATTATTATTAATTTCAAAGCTGGTGGAGCTTGGTATAGATGGCCTAATACAATGGGTACCACACACTGCTTCTATGCCCAAAATTATTTTCTGGGCTAGATGCAGCTAAAAATTATTATTAATTTCAAAGCTGGGGGAGCTTAGTATATATGTCCTAATACAATGAGTACCACACACTGCTACAGGCCCAAAATTATTTTCCGGGCTAGATGCAGTTTTAAATTATTATTAATTTCAAAGTTGGTGGAGCTTGGTATAGATGGCCTAACACAATGAGTACCACACACTGATACTATGCCCAAAATTATTTTCCTGGCTAGATTCAGCTAAAAATTATTATTAATTTCAAAGCTGGTGGAGCTTGGTATAGATGGCCTAGGTCAATAAGCACCACACACTGCTACAGGCCCAAAATTATTTTCCTGGCTAGATGCAGCTAAAAATTATTATTAATTTCAAAGCTAGTGGAGCTTGGTATAGATGGCCTAATACAATGAGTGCCACACACTGCTACTATGCCCAAAATTAATTTCCGGACTAGATGCAGCTAAAAATTATTATTAATTTCAAAGCTGGTGGAGCTTAGTATAGATGGCCTAACAAAATGAGTACCACACACTGCTACAGGCCCAAAATTATTTTCGGGGGTAGATGCAGCTAAAAATTATTACTAATTTCAAAGCTGGTGGAGCTTGGCACAGATGGCCTAATACAATGGATACCAAACACTGCTACTATGCCCAAAATTATTTTCTGGGCTAGATGCAGCTAAAATTTTTTATAAATTTCAAAGCTGGTGCAGCTTGGTATAGATGGCCTAATACAATGAGTACCAAACACTGCTACTATGACCAAAATTATTTTCCGGGCAAGATGCAGCTAAAATTACTATTAATTTCAAAGCTGTTGGAACTTAGTATATATGGCCTAATACTATGAGTACCACACACTGCTACTAGGCCCAAAATTATTTTCCGGGCTAGATGCAGCTAAAAATTGTTATTAATTTGAAAGCTGGTTGAGCTTGGTATAGATGGCCTAATTCAATAAGTACCGCACACTGCTACTATGCCCAAAATTATTTTCCGGGCTAGATGCAGCTAAAAATTATTATAAATTTCAAAGCTTGTGGACCTTGGTATAGATGGCCTAATACAATGAGTACCAAACACTGCTACTATGCCCAAAATTATTTTCTGGGCTAGATGCAGCTAAAAATTATTATTAATTTCAAAGCTGTTGGAGCTTGGTATAGATGGCCTAATACAATGAGCACCACACACTGCTACTATGCCCAAAATTATTTTCCGGGCTAGATGCAGCTAAAAATTATTATTAATTTCAAAGCTGGTGAAGCTTGGTATAGATGGCCTAATACAATGAGTACCACACACTGCTACTATGCCCAAAATTATTTTCCTGGCTAGATGCAGCTAAAAATTATTATTAACTTCAAAGCTGGTCGAGCTTGGTATAGATGGCCTAATACAATGAGTACCACACACTGCTACAGGCCCAAAATTATTTTCCGGGCAAGATGCAGCTAAAAATTATTATTAATTTCAAAGCTGGTGGAGCTTGGTATAGATGGCCTAATACAATGAGTACCACACACTGCTACTATGCCCAAAATTATTTTCTGGGCAAGATGCAGTTAAAAATTATTATTAACTTCAAAGCTGGTGGAGTTTGGTGTAGATGGCCTAATACAATGAGTACCGCACACTGCTACTAGGCCCAAAAATATTTTCTGGGCTAGATGCAGCTAAAAATTATTATTAATTTCAAAGCTGGTGAAGCTTGGTATAGATCGCCCAATTATATAAGTACCACACACTGCTACTATGCCCAAAATTAATTTCCGGGCTAGATGCAGCTAAAAATTATTATTAATTTCAAAGCTGGTGGAGCTTGGTATAGATGACCTAGTACAATGAGTACTACACACTGCTACTATGCCCAAAATTATTTTCCGGGCTAGATGCAGCTAAAAATTTTTAATAACTTCAAAGCTGGTGGAGCTTGGTGTAGATGGCCTAATACAATGGGTACCACACACTGCTACTAGGCCCAACATTATTTTCTAGGCTAGATGCAGCTAAAAATTATTATTAATTTCAAAGCTGGTGGAGCTTGGTATAGATGGCCTAATTCAATAAGTACCGCACATTGCTACTAGGCCCAAAAATATTTTCTGGGCTAGATGCAGCTAAAAATTATTATTAATTTCAAAGCTGGTGGAGCTTGGTATAGATGACCCAATTCAATAAGTACCTCACACTGCTACTATGCCCAAAATTAATTTCCAGGCTAGATGCAGCTAAAAATTATTATTAATTTCAAAGCTGGTGGAGCTTGGTATAGATGACCTAATACAATGAGTACCACACACTGCTACTATGCCCAAAATTATTTTCCGGGCTAGATGCAGCTAAAAAGTATTATTAACTTCAAAGCTGGTGGAGCTTGGTGTAGATGGCCTAATACAATGAGTACCACACACTGCTACAGGCACAAAATTATTTTCCCGGCTAGATGCAGCTAAAAATTATTATTAATTTCAAAGCTGGTGGAGCTTGGTATAGATGGCTTAATACAATGAGTACCACACACTGCTACTATGCCCAAAATTATTTTCCGGGCTAGTTGCAGCTAAAAATTATTATTAATTTCAAAGCTGTTGGAGCTTGGTATAGATGGCCTAATACAATGAGTACCACACACTGCTACTATGCCCAAAATTATTTTCCAGGCTAGATGCAGCTAAAAATTATTATTAATTTCAAAGCTGGTGAAGCTTGGTATAGATGGCCTAATACAATGAGTACCACACACTGCTACTATGCCCAAAATTATTTTCCGGGCTAGATGCAGCTAAAAATTATTATTAATTTCAAAGCTGGTGGAGCTTGGTATAGATGGCCCAATTCAATAAGTACCACACACTGCTACAAGGCCCAAAATTAATTTCCGGGCTAGATGCAGCTAAAAATTATTATTCATTTCAAAGCTGGTGTAGCTTAGTGTAGATGGCCTAATACAATGAGTACCACACACTGCTACAGGCCCAAAATTATTTTCCGGGCTAGATGCAGCTAAAAATTATTATTAATTTCAAAGCTAGTGGATCTTGGAATAGATGGCCTAATACAATGAGTACCACACACTGCTACAGGCCCCAAATTATTTTCCGAGCTAGATGCAGCTAAAAATTATTATTAATTTCAAAGCTGGTTGAGCTTAGTATAGATGGCCTAATAAAATGAGTACCACACACTGCTACAGGCCCCAAATTATTTTCCGAGCTAGATGCAGCTAAAAATTATTATTAATTTCAAAGCTGGTTGAGCTTGGTGTAGATCGTCTAATACAATGGGTACCACACACTGCTACTATGCCCAAACTTATTTTCTGGGCTAGATGCAGCTAAAATTATTTTTAATTTCAAAGCTGGTGGAGCTTGGTATAGATGGCCTAATACAATGAGTACCACACACTGCTACTATGCCCAAAATTATTTTCCGGCTCGATGCAGCTAAAAATTATTATTAATTTCAAAGCTGGTGGAGCTTAGTATCTATGGCCTAATACAATGAGTACCACACACTGCTACAGGCCCAAAATTAATTTCTGGGCTAGATGCAGCTAAAAATTATTATTCATTTCAAAGCTGGTGGAGCTTGGTATAGATGATCTAATACAATGAGTACCAAACACTGCTACTATGCCCAAAATTATTTTCCGGGCTAGATGCAGCTAAAAATTATTATTAACTTCAAAGCTGGTGGAGTTTGGTGTAGATGGCGTAATACAATGAGTACCACACACTGCTACAGGCCCAAAATTATTTTCCGGGCTAGATGCAGCTAAAAATTATTATTAATTTCAAAGCTGGTGGAGCTTGGTATAGATGGCTTAATACAATGAGTACCACACACTGCTACTATGCCCAAAATTATTTTTCTGGGCTACATGCAGCTAAAAATTATTATTAATTTCAAAGCTGTTGGAGCTTCGTATAGATGGCCTAATACAATGAGTACCACACACTGCTACTATGCCCAAAATTATTTTCCTGGCTAGATGCAGCTAAAAATTATTATTAATTTCAAAGCTGGTGAAGCTTGGTATAGATGGCCTAATACAATGAGTACCACACACTGCTACTATGCCCAAAATTATTTTCCGGGCTAGATGCAGCTAAAAATTATTATTAATTTCAAAGCTGGTGGAGCTTAGTATAGATGGCCTAATAAAATGAGTACCACACACTGCTACAGGCCCAAAATTATTTTCGGGGCTAGATGCAGCTAAAAATTATTACTATTTTCAAAGCTGGTGGAGCTTGGCATAGATGGCCTAATACAATGGGTACCAAACACTGCTACTATGCCCAAAATTATTTTCCGGGCTAGATGCAGCTAAAAAGTATTATTAACTTCAAAGCTGGTGGAGCTTGGTGTAGATGGCCTAATACAATGAGTACCACACACTGCTACAGGCACAAAATTATTTTCCGGGCTAGATGCAGCTAAAAATTATTATTAATTTCAAAGCTGGTGGAGCTTGGTATAGATGGCTTAATACAATGAGTACCACACACTGCTACTATGCCCAAAATTATTTTCCGGGCTAGTTGCAGCTAAAAATTATTATTAATTTCAAAGCTGTTGGAGCTTGGTATAGATGGCCTAATACAATGAGTACCACACACTGCTACTATGCCCAAAATTATTTTCCAGGCTAGATGCAGCTAAAAATTATTATTAATTTCAAAGCTGGTGAAGCTTGGTATAGATGGCCTAATACAATGAGTACCACACACTGCTACTATGCCCAAAATTATTTTCCGGGCTAGATGCAGCTAAAAATTATTATTAATTTCAAAGCTGGTGGAGCTTGGTATAGATGGCCCAATTCAATAAGTACCACACACTGCTACAAGGCCCAAAATTAATTTCCGGGCTAGATGCAGCTAAAAATTATTATTCATTTCAAAGCTGGTGTAGCTTAGTGTAGATGGCCTAATACAATGAGTACCACACACTGCTACAGGCCCAAAATTATTTTCCGGGCTAGATGCAGCTAAAAATTATTATTAATTTCAAAGCTAGTGGATCTTGGAATAGATGGCCTAATACAATGAGTGCCACACACTGCTACTATACCCAAAATTAATTTCCGGGCTAGATGCAGCTAAAAATTATTATTAACTTCAAAGCTGGTCGAGCTTGGTATAGATGGCCTAATACAATGAGTACCACACACTGCTACAGGCCCAAAATTATTTTCCGGGCTAGATGCAGCTAAAATTATTATTAATTTCAAAGCTGGTGGAGCTTAGTATAGATGGCTTAATACAATGAGTACCACACACTGCTACTATGCCCAAAATAATTTTTCCGGGCTAGATGCAGCTAAAAATTATTATTAATTTCAAAGCTGGTGGAGCTTGGTATAGATGGCCTAATACAATGAGTACCACACACTGCTACTATGCCCAAAATTATTTTCCAGGCTAGATGCAGCTAAAAATTATTATTAATTTCAAAGCTGGTGAAGCTTGGTATAGATGGCCTAATACAATGAGTACCACACACTGCTACTATGCCCAAAATTATTTTCCGGGCTAGATGCAGCTAAAAATTATTATTAATTTCAAAGCTGGTGGAGCTTAGTATAGATGGCCTAATAAAATGAGTACCACACACTGCTACAGGCCCCAAATTATTTTCCGAGCTAGATGCAGCTAAAAATTATTATTAATTTCAAAGCTGGTTGAGCTTGGTGTAGATCGTCTAATACAATGGGTACCACACACTGCTACTATGCCCAAACTTATTTTCTGGGCTAGATGCAGCTAAAATTATTTTTAATTTCAAAGCTGGTGGAGCTTGGTATAGATGGCCTAATACAATGAGTACCACACACTGCTACTATGCCCAAAATTATTTTCCGGCTCGATGCAGCTAAAAATTATTATTAATTTCAAAGCTGGTGGAGCTTAGTATCGATGGCCTAATACAATGAGTACCACACACTGCTACAGGCCCAAAATTAATTTCTGGGCTAGATGCAGCTAAAAATTATTATTCATTTCAAAGCTGGTGGAGCTTGGTATAGATGATCTAATACAATGAGTACCAAACACTGCTACTATGCCCAAAATTATTTTCCGGGCTAGATGCAGCTAAAAATTATTATTAACTTCAAAGCTGGTGGAGATTGGTGTAGATGGCGTAATACAATGAGTACCACACACTGCTACAGGCCCAAAATTATTTTCCGGGCTAGATGCAGCTAAAAATTATTATTAATTTCAAAGCTGGTGGAGCTTGGTATAGATGGCTTAATACAATGAGTACCACACACTGCTACTATGCCCAAAATTATTTTTCTGGGCTACATGCAGCTAAAAATTATTATTAATTTCAAAGCTGTTGGAGCTTCGTATAGATGGCCTAATACAATGAGTACCACACACTGCTACTATGCCCAAAATTATTTTCCTGGCTAGATGCAGCTAAAAATTATTATTAATTTCAAAGCTGGTGAAGCTTGGTATAGATGGCCTAATACAATGAGTACCACACACTGCTACTATGCCCAAAATTATTTTCCGGGCTAGATGCAGCTAAAAATTATTATTAATTTCAAAGCTGGTGGAGCTTAGTATAGATGGCCTAATAAAATGAGTACCACACACTGCTACAGGCCCAAAATTATTTTCGGGGCTAGATGCAGCTAAAAATTATTACTATTTTCAAAGCTGGTGGAGCTTGGCATAGATGGCCTAATACAATGGGTACCAAACACTGCTACTATGCCCAAAATTATTTTCTGGGCTAGATGCAGCTAAAAATTATTATAAATTTCAAAGCTTGTGGAGCTTGGTATAGATGGCCTAATACAATGACTACCAAACACTGCTACTATGCCCAAAATTATTTTCCGGGCTAGATGCAGCTAAAAATTATTATTAATTTCAAAGCTGGTGGAGCTTGGTATAGATGGCCTAATACAATGGGTACCACACACTGCTATTATGCCCAATATTATTTTCTGGGCTAGATGCAGCTAAAAAATTTTATAAATTTCAAAGCTGGTGCAGCTTGGTATAGATGGCCTAATACAATGAGCACCAAACACTGCTACTATGCCCAAAATTATTTTCCGGGCAAGATGCAGCTAAAATTATTATTAATTTCAAAGCTGGTGGAGCTTAGCATATATGGCCTAATACAATGAGTACCGCACACTGCTACTAGGCCCAAAAATATTTTCTGGGCTAGATGCAGCTAAAAATTATTATTAATTTCAAAGCTGGTGGAGCTTGGTATAGATGGCCCAATTCAATAAGTACCACACACTGCTACTATGCCCAAAATTAATTTCCGGGCTAGATGCAGCTAAAAATTATTATTAATTTCAAAGCTGGTGGAGCTTGGTATAGATGACCTAATACAATGAGTACCACACACTGCTACTATGCCCAAAATTATTTTCCGGGCTAGATGCCGCTAAAAATTTTTAATAACTTCAAAGCTGGTGGAGCTTGGTGTAGATGGCCTAATACAATGGGTACCACACACTGCTAGTATGCCCAATATTATTTTCTGGGCTAGATGCAGCTAAAATTTTTTATAAATTTCAAAGCTGGTGCAGCTTGGTATAGATGGCCTAATACAATGAGTACCACACACTGCTACTAGGCCCAACATTATTTTCTAGGCTAGATGCAGCTAAAAATTATTATTAATTTCAAAGCTGGTGGAGCTTGGTATAGATGGCCTAATTCAATAAGTACCGCACACTGCTACTAGGCCCAAAAGTATTTTCTGGGCTAGATGCAGCTAAAAATTATTATTAATTTCAAAGCTGGTGGAGCTTGGTATAGATGACCCAATTCAATAAGTACCACACACTGCTACTATGCCCAAAATTAATTTCCAGGCTAGATGCAGCTAAAAATTATTATTAATTTCAAAGCTGGTGGAGCTTGGTATAGATGACCTAATACAATGAGTACCACACACTGCTACTATGCCCAAAATTATTTTCCGGGCTAGATGCAGCTAAAAAGTATTATTAACTTCAAAGCTGGTGGAGGTTGGTGTAGATGGCCTAATACAATGAGTACCACACACTGCTACAGGCCCAAAATTATTTTCCGGGCTAGATGCAGCTAAAAATTATTATTAATTTCAAAGCTGGTGGAGCTTGGTATAGATGGCTTAATACAATGAGTACCACACACTGCTACTATGCCCAAAATTATTTTCCGGGCTAGATGCAGCTAAAAATTATTACTAATTTCAAAGCTGTTGGAGCTTGGTATAGATGGCCTAATACAATGAGTACCACACACTGCTACAGGCCCAAAATTATTTTCCGGGCTAGATGCAGCTAAAAATTATTATTAATTTCAAAGCTGGTGGAGCTTGGTGTAGATGGCCTAATACAATGGGTACCACACACTGCTACTATGCCCAAACTTATTTTCTGGGCTAGATGCAGCTAAAATTATTTTTAATTTCAAAGCTGGTGGAGCTTGGTACAGATGGCCTAATACAATGAGTACAACACACTGCTACTATGCCCAAAATTATTTTCCGGCTAGATGCAGCTAAAAATCATTATTAATTTCAAAGCTGGTGGAGCTTAGTATATATGGCCTAATACAATGAGTACCACACACTGCTACAGGCCCAAAATTATTTTCCGGGCTAGATGCAGTTTTAAATTATTATTAATTTCAAAGCTGGTGGAGCTTGGTATAGACGGCCTAATGCAATTAGTACCACACACTGCTACTATGCCCAAAATTATTTTCCTGTCTAGATGCAGCTAAAAATTATTACTAATTTCAAAGCTGGTGGAGCTTGGTATAGATGGCCTAATTCAATAAGTACCACACACTGCTACAAGGCCTAAAATTATTTTCCGGGCTAGATGCAGCTAAAAATTATTATTAATTTCAAAGCTGGTGGAGCTTAGTATAGATGGCCTAATACAATGAGTACCACACACTGCTACAGGCCCAAAATTATTTTCCGGGCTAGATGCAGCTAAAAATTATTATTAATTTCAAAGCTGGTGGAGCTTGGTATAGATGGCTTAATACAATGAGTACCACACACTGCTACTATGCCCAAAATTATTTTCCGGGCTAGATGCAGCTAAATATTATTATTAATTTCAAAGCTGTTGGAGCTTGGTATAGATGGCCTAATACAATGAGTACCACACACTGCTACTATGCCCAAAATTATTTTCCAGGCTAGATGCAGCTAAAAATTATTATTAATTTCAAAGCTGGTGAAGCTTGGTATAGATGGCCTAATACAATGAGTACCACACACTGCTACTATGCAAAAATTATTTTCCGGGCTAGATGCAGCTAAAAATTATTATTAATTTCAAAGCTGGTGGAGCTTAGTATAGATGGCCTAATAAAATGAGTACCACACACTGCTACAGGCCCAAAATTATTTTCCGGGCTAGATGCAGCTAAAAATTATTATTAATTTCAAAGCTGGTGGAGCTTGGTGTAGATGGCCTAATACAATGGATACCACACACTGCTACTATGCCCAAACTTATTTTCTGGGCTAGATGCAGCTAAAATTATTTTTAATTTCAAAGCTGGTGGAGCTTGGTATAGATGGCCTAATACAATGAGTACAACACACTGCTACTATGCCCAAAATTATTTTCCGGCTAGATGCAGCTAAAAATTATTTTTAATTTCAAAGCTGGTGGAGCTTAGTATATATGGCCTAATACAATGAGTACCACACACTGCTACAGGCCCAAAATTATTTTCCGGGCTAGATGCAGTTTTAAATTATTATTAATTTCATAGCTGGTGGAGCTTGTTATAGACGGCCTAATGCAATTAGTACCACACACTGATACTATGCCCAAAATTATTTTCCTGTCTAGATGCAGCTAAAAATTATTATTAATTTCAAAGCTGGTGGAGCTTGGTATAGATGGCCAAATTCAATAAGTACCACACACTGCTACAAGGCCTAAAATTATTTTCCGGGCTAGATGCAGCTAAAAATTATTATTAATTTCAAAGCTGGTGGAGCTTAGTATAGATGGGCTAATACAATGAGTACCAAACACTGCTACAGGCCTAAAATTATTTTCCTGGCTAGATGCAGCTAAAAATTATTATTAATTTCAAAGCTAGTGGATCTTGGTATAGATGGCCCAATACAATGAGTGTCACACACTGCTACTATACCCAAAATTAATTTCCGGGCTAGATGCAGCTAAAATTATTATTAATTTCAAAGCTGGTGGAGCTTGGTATAGATGGCCTAATACAATGAGTACCACACATTGCTACTATGCCCAAAATTATTTTCCGGGCTAGATGCAGCTAAAAATTATTATTAACTTCAAAGCTGGTGGAGCTTGGTATAGACGGCCTAATGCAATTAGTACCACACACTGCTACTATGCCCAAAATTATTTTCCTGTCTAGATGCAGCTAAAAATTATTACTAATTTCAAAGCTGGTGGAGCTTGGTATAGATGGCCTAATTCAATAAGTACCACACACTGCTACAAGGCCTAAAATTATTTTCCGGGCTAGATGCAGCTAAAAATTATTATTAATTTCAAAGCTGGTGGAGCTTAGTATAGATGGCCTAATACAATGAGTACCACACACTGCTACAGGCCCAAAATTATTTTCCGGGCTAGATGCAGCTAAAAATTATTATTAATTTCAAAGCTGGTGGAGCTTGGTATAGATGGCTTAATACAATGAGTACCACACACTGCTACTATGCCCAAAATTATTTTCCGGGCTAGATGCAGCTAAATATTATTATTAATTTCAAAGCTGTTGGAGCTTGGTATAGATGGCCTAATACAATGAGTACCACACACTGCTACTATGCCCAAAATTATTTTCCAGGCTAGATGCAGCTAAAAATTATTATTAATTTCAAAGCTGGTGAAGCTTGGTATAGATGGCCTAATACAATGAGTACCACACACTGCTACTATGCAAAAATTATTTTCCGGGCTAGATGCAGCTAAAAATTATTATTAATTTCAAAGCTGGTGGAGCTTAGTATAGATGGCCTAATAAAATGAGTACCACACACTGCTACAGGCCCAAAATTATTTTCCGGGCTAGATGCAGCTAAAAATTATTATTAATTTCAAAGCTGGTGGAGCTTGGTGTAGATGGCCTAATACAATGGATACCACACACTGCTACTATGCCCAAACTTATTTTCTGGGCTAGATGCAGCTAAAATTATTTTTAATTTCAAAGCTGGTGGAGCTTGGTATAGATGGCCTAATACAATGAGTACAACACACTGCTACTATGCCCAAAATTATTTTCCGGCTAGATGCAGCTAAAAATTATTTTTAATTTCAAAGCTGGTGGAGCTTAGTATATATGGCCTAATACAATGAGTACCACACACTGCTACAGGCCCAAAATTATTTTCTGGGCTAGATGCAGTTTTAAATTATTATTAATTTCATAGCTGGTGGAGCTTGTTATAGACGGCCTAATGCAATTAGTACCACACACTGATACTATGCCCAAAATTATTTTCCTGTCTAGATGCAGCTAAAAATTATTATTAATTTCAAAGCTGGTGGAGCTTGGTATAGATGGCCAAATTCAATAAGTACCACACACTGCTACAAGGCCTAAAATTATTTTCCGGGCTAGATGCAGCTAAAAATTATTATTAATTTCAAAGCTGGTGGAGCTTAGTATAGATGGGCTAATACAATGAGTACCAAACACTGCTACAGGCCTAAAATTATTTTCCTGGCTAGATGCAGCTAAAAATTATTATTAATTTCAAAGCTAGTGGATCTTGGTATAGATGGCCTAATACAATGAGTGTCACACACTGCTACTATACCCAAAATTAATTTCCGGGCTAGATGCAGCTAAAATTATTATTAATTTCAAAGCTGGTGGAGCTTGGTATAGATGGCCTAATACAATGAGTACCACACATTGCTACTATGCCCAAAATTATTTTCCGGGCTAGATGCAGCTAAAAATTATTATTAACTTCAAAGCTGGTGGAGCTTGGTATAGATAGCCTAATACAATGAGTACCACACACTGCTACAGGCCCAAAATTGTTTTCCGGGCAAGATGCAGCTAAAAATTATTATTAATTTCAAAGCTGGTGGAGCTTGGTATAGATGGCCTAATACAATGAGTACCACACACTGCTACTATCCCTAAATTTTTTTCCAGGCTAGACGCAGCTAAAAATTATTATTACTTTCAAAGCTGGTGGAGCTTGGTATAGATGGCCTAATTCAATAAGTACCGCACACTGCTACTAGGCTCAAAATTATTTTCCCGGCTAGATGCAGCTAAAAATTATTATTAATTTCAAAGCTGGTGGAGCTTGGTATAGATGGCCCATTTCAATAAGTACCACACACTGCTACTATGCCCAAAATTATTTTCTGGGCTAGATGCAGCTAAAAATTATTATTAATTTCAAAGCTGGTGGAGCTTGGTATAGATGGCCTAATACAATGGGTACCACACACTGCTACTATGCCCAAAATTATTTTCTGGGCTAGATGCAGCTAAAAATTATTATAAATTTCAAAGCTGGTGGAGCTTGGTATAGATGGCCTAATACAATGAGTACCAAACACTGCTACTATGTCCAAAATTATTTTCCAGGCTAGATGCAGCTAAAATTATTATTAATTTCAAAGCTGGTGGAGCTTGGTATAGATGGCCTAATACAATGAGTGCCACACACTGCTACTATGCCCAAAACTATTTTCCAGGCTAGATGCAGCTAAAAATTATTATTAATTTCAAAGCTGGTGAAGCTTGGTTTAGATGGCCTAATACAATGAGTGCCACACACTGCTACTATGCCCAAAATTAATTTCCGGACTAGATGCAGCTAAAAATTATTATTAATTTCAAAGCTGGTGGAGCTTAGTATACATGGCCTAATAAAATGAGTACCACACACTGCTACAGGCCCAAAATAATTTTCGGGGGTAGATGCAGATAAAAATTATTACTAATTTGAAAGCTGGTGGAGCTTGGCATAGATGGCCTAATACAATGGGTACCAAACACTGCTACTATACCCAAAATTATTTTCTGGGCTAGATGCAGCTAAAAATTATTATAAATTTCAAAGCTTGTGGAACTTGGTATAGATGGCCTTATACAATGAGTACCAAACACTGCTACTATGACCAAAATTATTTTCTGGGCTAGATGCAGCTAAAAATTATTATTAATTTCAAAGCTGGTGGAGCTTGGTATAGATGGCCTAATACAATGGGTACCACACACTGCTACTATGCCCAAAATTATTTTCCGGGCAAGATGCAGCTAAAATTATTATTAATTTCAAAGCTGGTGGAGCTTAGTATATATGGCCTAATACAATGAGTACCACACACTGCTACTAGGCCCAAAATTATTTTCTGGGCTAGATGCAGCTAAAAATTGGTATTAATTTCAAAGCTGGTTGAGCTTGGTATAGATGGCCTAATTCAATGAGTACCGCACACTGCTACTATGCCCAAAATTATTTTCCGGACTAGATGCAGCTAAAATTATTATTAATTTCAAAGCTGGTGGAGCTTGGTATAGATGGCCCAATTCAATAAGTACCACACACTGCTACAAGGCCCAAAATTAATTTCCGGGCTAGATGCAGCTAAAAATTAATATTAATTTCAAAGCTGGTGGAGCTTGGTATAGATGAACTAATACAATGAGTACCAAACACTGCTACTATGCCAAAAATTATTTTCCGGGCTAGATGCAGCTAAAAATTATTATTAACTTCAAAGCTGGTGGAGCTTGGTGTAGATGGCCTAATACAGTGAGTACGACACACTGCTACAGGCCCAAAATTTTTTTCCGGGCAAGATGCAGCTTAAAATTATTATTAATTTCAAAGCTGGTGGAGCTTGGTATAGATGGCCTAATACAATGAGTACCACACACTGCTACTATGCCCAAAATTATTTTCTGGGCAAGATGCAGTTAAAAATTATTATTAATTTCAAAGCTGGTGGAGCTTGGTATAGATGGCCTAATACAATGAGTACCACACACTGCTACTATGCCTAAAATTATTTTCCAGGCTAGACTCAGCTAAAAATTATTATTAATTTCAAAGCTGGTGGAGCTTGGTATAGATGGCCTAATTCAATAAGTACCGCACACTGCTACTAGGCTCAAAATTATTTTCCCGGCTAGATGCAGCTAAAAATTATTATTAATTTCAAAGCTGGTGGAGCTTGGTATAGATGGCCCAATTCAATAAGTACCACACACTGCTACTATGCCCAAAATTATTTTCCGGGCTAGATGCAGCTAAAAATTATTATAAATTTCAAAGCTGGTGGAGCTTGGTATAGATGGCCTAATACAATGAGTACCACACACTGCTACTATGCCCAAAACTATTTTCCAGGCTAGATGCAGCTAAAAATTATTATTAATTTCAAAGCTGGTGAAGCTTGGTATAGATGGCCTAATACAATGAGTGCCACACACTGCTACTATGCCCAAAATTAATTTCCGGACTAGATGCAGCTAAAAATTATTATTAATTTCAAAGCTGGTGGAGCTTAGTATAGATGGCCTAATAAAATGAGTACCATACACTGCTACAGGCCCAAAATAATTTTCGGGGGTAGATGCAGCTAAAAATTATTACTAATTTCAAAGCTGGTGGAGCTTGGCATAGATGGCCTAATACAATGGGTACCAAACACTGCTACTATGCCCAAAATTATTTTCTGGGCTAGATGCAGCTAAAAATTATTATAAATTTCAAAGCTTGTGGAGCTTGGTATAGATGGCCTTATACAATGAGTACCAAACACTGCTACTATGACCAAAATTATTTTCTGGGCTAGATGCAGCTAAAAATTATTATTAATTTCAAAGCTTGTGGAGCTTGGTATAGATGGCCTAATACAATGGGTACCAAACACTGCTACTATGCCCAAAATTATTTTCTGGGCTAGATGCAGCTAAAAATTATTATAAATTTCAAAGCTTGTGGAGCTTGGTATAGATGGCCTAATACAATGGGTACCAAACACTGCTACTATGCCCAAAATTATTTTCTGGGCTAGATGCAGCTAAAAATTTTTATAAATTTCAAAGCTGGTGCAGCTTGGTCTAGATGGCCTAATACAATGAGTACCAAACACTGCTACTATGCCCAAAATTATTTTCCGGGCAAGATGCAGCTAAAATTATTATTAATTTCAAAGCTGGTGGAGCTTAGTATATATGGCCTAATACAATGAGTACCACACACTGCTACTAGGCCCAAAATTATTTTCCGGGCTAGATGCAGCTAAAAATTGGTATTAATTTCAAAGCTGGTTGAGCTTGGTATAGATGGCCTAATTCAATGAGTACCGCACACTGCTACTATGCCCAAAATTATTTTCCGGGCTAGATGCAGCTAAAATTACTATTAATTTCAAAGCTGGTGGAGCTTGGTATAGATGGCCCAATTCAATAAGTACCACACACTGCTACAAGGCCCAAAATTAATTTCGGGGCTAGATTCAGCTAAAAAATATTATTAATTTCAAAGCTGGTGGAGCTTGGTATAGATGAACTAATACAATGAGTACCAAACACTGCTACTATGCCAAAAATTATTTTCCGGGCTAGATGCAGCTAAAAATTATTATTAACTTCAAAGCTGGTAGAGCTTGGTGTAGATGGAATAATACAGTGAGTACCACACACTGCCACAGGCCCAAAATTATTTTCCGGGCTAGATGCAGCTAAAAATTATTATTAATTTCAAAGCTGGTGGAGCTTGGTATAGATGGCTTAATACAATGAGTACCACACACTGCTACTATGCCCAAAATTATTTTTCCGGGCTAGATGCAGCTAAAAATTATTATTAATTTCAAAGCTGTTGGAGCTTGGTATAGATTGTCTAATACAATGAGTACCACACACTGCTACAATGCCCAAAATTATTTTCCAGGCTAGATGCAGCTAAAAATTATTATTAATTTCAAAGCTGGTGAAGCTTGGTATAGATGGCCTAATACAATGGGTACCACACACTGCTACTATGCCCAAAATTATTTTCCGGGCTAGATGCAGCTAAAAATTATTATTCATTTCAAAGCTGGTGGAGCTTAGTATAGATGGCCTAATAAAATGATTACCACACACTGCTACAGGCCCAAAATTATTTTCCGGGCTAGATGCAGCTAAAAATTATTATTCATTTCAAAGCTGGTGGAGCTTGGTGTAGATGGCCTAATACAATGGGTACCACACACTGCTACTATGCCCAAACTTATTTTCTGAGCTAGATGCAGCTAAAATTATTATTAATTTCAAAGCTGGTGGAGCTTGGTATAGATGGCCTAATACATTGAGTACCACACACTGCTACTATGCCCAAAATTATTTTCTGGGCAAGATGCAGTTAAAAATTATTATTAATTTCAAAGCTGGCGGAGCTTGGTATAGATGGCCTAATACAATGAGTACCACACACTGCTACTATGCCTAAAATTATTTTCCAGGCTAGACGCAGCTAAAAATTATTATTAATTTCAAAGCTGGTGGAGCTTGGTATAGATGGCCTAATTCAATAAGTACCGCACACTGCTACTAGGCTCAAAATTATTTTCCCGGCTAGATGCAGCTAAAAATTATTATTAATTTCAAAGCTGGTGGAGCTTGGTATAGATGGCCCAATTCAATAAGTACCACACACTGCTACTATGCTCAAAATTATTTTCTGGGCTAGATGCAGCTAAAAATTATTATTAATTTCAAAGCTGGTGGAGCTTGGTATAGATGGCCTAATACAATGGGTACCACACACTGCTACTATGCCCAAAATTATTTTCTGGGCTAGATGCAGCTAAAAATTATTATAAATTTCAAAGCTGGTGGTGCTTGGTATAGATGGCCTAATACAATGAGTACCACACACTGCTACAGGCCCAAAATTATTTTCCGGGCTAGATGCAGTTTTAAATTATTAATAATTTCAAAGCTGGTGGAGCTTGGTATAGATGGCTTAATACAATGAGTACCACACACTGCTACTATGCCCAAAATTATTTTCCTGGCTAGATGCAGATAAAAATTATTATTAATTTCAAAGCTGGTGGAGCTTGGTATAGATGGCCTAGGTCAATAAGCACCACACACTGCTACAAGGCCCAAAAATATTTTCCGGGCTAGATGCAGCTAAAAATTATTATTAATTTCAAAGCTGGTGCAGCTTAGTATAGATGGCCTAATACAATGGGTACCACACACTGCTACTATGCCCAAAATTATTTTCTGGGCTAGATGCAGCTAAAAATTATTATAAATTTCAAAGCTGGTGGTGCTTGGTATAGATGGCCTAATACAATGAGTACCACACACTGCTACAGGCCCAAAATTATTTTCCGGGCTAGATGCAGTTTTAAATTATTAATAATTTCAAAGCTGGTGGAGCTTGGTATAGATGGCTTAATACAATGAGTACCACACACTGCTACTATGCCCAAAATTATTTTCCTGGCTAGATGCAGATAAAAATTATTATTAATTTCAAAGCTGGTGGAGCTTGGTATAGATGGCCTAGGTCAATAAGCACCACACACTGCTACAAGGCCCAAAAATATTTTCCGGGCTAGATGCAGCTAAAAATTATTATTAATTTCAAAGCTGGTGCAGCTTAGTATAGATGGCCTAATACAATGAGTACCACACACAGCTACAGGCCCAAAATTATTTTCCTGGCTAGATGCAGCTAATAATTATTATTAATTTCAAAGCTAGTGGAGCTTGGTATAGATGGCCTAATACAATGAGTGCCACACACTGCTACTATGCCCAAAATTAATTTCTGGACTAGATGCAGCTAAAAATTATTATTAATTTCAAAGCTCGTGGAGCTTAGTATAGATGGCCTAATAAAATGAGTACCACACACTGCTACAGGCCCAAAATTATTTTCTGGGCTAGATGCAGCTAAAAATTATTATTAATTTCAAAGCTGGTGAAGCTTAGTATAGATGACCTAATACAATGAGTACCACACACTGCTACAGGCTCAAGATTATTTTCTGGGCTAGATGCAGCTAAAAATTATTATTAATTTCAAACCTGGTGGAGCTTGGTATAGATGGCCTAATACAATGAGTACCACACACTGCTACTATGCCCAAAATTATTTTCCGGGCTAGATTTAGTTAAAAATTATTTTTAATTTCAAAGCTGGTGGAGCTTGGTATACATGGCCTAATACAATGAGTACCACACACTGCTACTATGCCCAAAATTATTTTCCAGGCTAGATGCAGCTAAAAATTATTATTAATTTCAAAGCTGGTGGAGCTTGGTATAGATGGCCTAATACAATGGGTACCAAACACTGCTACTATGCCCAAAATTATTTTCTGGGCTAGATGCAGCTAAAAATTATTATAAATTTCAAAGCTTGTGGAGCTTGGTATGGATGGCCTAATTCAATGAGTACCGCACACTGCTTCTATGCCCAAAATTATTTTCCGGGCTAGATGCAGCTAAAATTATTATTAATTTCAAAGCTGGTTGAGCTTGGTATAGATGGCCCAATTCAATAAGTACCACACACTGCTACAAGGCCCAAAATTAATTTCCGGACTAGATGCAGCTAAAAATTATTATTAATTTCAAAGCTGGTGGAGCTTGGTATAGATGAACTAATACAATGAGTACCAAACACTGCTACTATGCCAAAAATTATTTTCCGGGCTAGATGCAGCTAAAAATTATTATTAACTTCAAAGCTGGTGGAGCTTGGTGTAGATGGCCTAATACAGTGAGTACCACACACTGCCACAGGCCCAAAATTATTTTCCGGGCTAGATGCAGCTAAAAATTATTATTAATTTCAAAGCTGGTGGAGCTTGGTATAGATGGCTTAATACAATGAGTACCACACACTGCTACTATGCCCAAAATTATTTTTCCGGGCTAGATGCAGCTAAAAATTATTATTAATTTCAAAGCTGTTGGAGCTTGGTATAGATGGCCTAATACAATGAGTACCACACACTGCTACTATGCCCAAAATTATTTTCCAGGCTAGATGCAGCTAAAAATTATTATTAATTTCAAAGCTGGTGAAGCTTGGTATAGATGGCCTAATACAATGAGTACCACACACTGCTACTATGCCCAAAATTATTTTCCGGGCTAGATGCAGCTAAAAATTATTATTAATTTCAAAGCTGGTGGAGCTTAGTATAGATGGCCTAATAAAATGAGTACCACACACTGCTACAGGCCCAAAATTATTTTCCGGGCTAGATGCAGCTAAAAATTATTATTCATTTCAAAGCTGGTGGAGCTTGGTGTAGATGGCCTAATACAATGGGTACCACACACTGCTACTATGCCCAAACTTATTTTCTGAGCTAGATGCAGCTAAAATTATTTTTAATTTCAAAGCTGGTGGAGCTTGGTATAGATGGCCTAATACAATGAGTACCACACACTGCTACTATGCCCAAAATTAATTTCCACACTAGATGCAGCTAAAAATTATTATTAATTTCAAAGCTGGTGGAGCTTAGTATAGATGGCCTAATAAAATGAGTACCACACACTGCTACAGGCCCAAAATTATTTTCCGGACTAGATGCAGCTAAAAATTATTATTAATTTCAAAGCTGATGGAGCTTGGTATAGATGGCCAAATACAATGAGTACCAGAGACTACTACTATGCCCAAAATTATTTTCTGGGCTAGATGCAGCTAAAAATTATTATTAATTTCAAAGCTGGTGAAGCTTAGTATAGATGACCTAATACAATGAGTACCACACACTGCTACAGGCTCAAGATTATTTTCTGGGCTAGATGCAGCTAAAAATTATTATTAATTTCAAACCTGGTGGTGCTTGGTATAGATGGCCTAATACAATGAGTACCACACACTGCTACTATGCCCAAAATTATTTTCCGGGCTAGATTTAGTTAAAAATTATTATTAATTTCAAAGCTGGTGGAGCTTGGTATACATGGGCTAATACAATGAGTACCACACACTGCTACTATGCCCAAAATTATTTTCCAGGCTAGATGCAGCTAAAAATTATTATTAATTTCAAAGCTGGTGGAGCTTGGTATAAATGGCCTAATACAATGAGTACCACACACTGCTACAGGCCCAAAATTATTTTCCGGACTAGATGCAGCTAAAAATTATTATTAATTTCAAAGCTTGTGGAGCTTGGTATAGATGGCCTAATACAATGGGTACCACACACTGCTACTATGCCCAAACTAATTTTCTGGGCTAGATGCAGCTAAAAATTATTATAAATTTCAAAGCTGGTGGAACTTGGTATAGATGGCTTAATTCAATGAGTACCAAACACTGCTACTATGCCCAAAATTATTTTCCGGGTTAGATGCAGCTAAAATTATTTTTAATTTCAAAGCGGGTGGAGCTTGGTATAGATGGCATAATACAATGAGTACGACACACTGCTACTATGCCCAAAATTATTTTCCGGCTAGATGCAGCTAAAAATTATTATTAATTTCAAAGCTGATGGAGCTTAGTATATATGGCCTAATACAATGAGTACCACACACTGCTACAGGCCCAAAATTATTTTCCGGGCTAGATGCAGCTAAAAATTATTATTAATTTCAAAGCTGGTGGAGCTTTGTATAGATGGCCTAATACAATGAGTACCACACACTGCTACTATGCCTAAAATTATTTTACGGGCTAGATGCAGTTAAAATGTATTATTAATTTCAAAGCTGGTGGAGCTTGGTATAGATGGCCTAATACAATGAGTAAGACACACTGCTACAGGCCCAAAATTAAATTCCGGGCTAGATGCAGCAAAAAATTATTATTAATTTCAAAGCTGGTGGAGCTTAGTATAGATGGCCTAATAAAATGAGTACCACACACTGCTACAGGCCCAAAATTATTTTCCGGACTAGATGCAGCTAAAAATTATTATTAATTTCAAAGCTGGTGGAGCTTGGTATAGATGGCCTAATACAATGGGTACCACACACTGCTACTATGCCCAAAATTATTTTCTGGGCTAGATGCAGCTAAAAATTATTATTAGTTTCAAAGCTGGTGGAGCTTAGTATAGATGGCCTAATACAATGAGTACCACCCACTGCTACAGGCCCAAAATTATTTTCCTGGCTAGATGCAGCTAAAAATTATTATTAATTTCAAAGCTAGTAGAGCTTGGTATAGATGGCCTAATACAATGAGTGCCACACACTGCTACTATGCCCAAAATTAATTTCCGGGCTAGATGCAGCTAAAAATTATTATTAATTTCAAAGCTAGTGGATATTGGTATAGATGGCCTAATACAATGAGTACCACACACTGCAACTATGCCCAAAACTAAATTCCGGGCTAGATGCAGCAAAAAATTATTATTAATTTCAAAGCTGGTGGAGCTTGGTATAGATGGCCTAATACAATGAGTACCACACACTGCTACTATGCCCAAAATTATTTTCCGGGCTAGATGCAGTTAAAAATTATTATTAATTTCAAAGCTGGTGGAGCTTGGTATACAGGGCCTAATAAAATGAGTACCACACACTGCTACTATGCCCAAAATTATTTTCCAGGCTAGATGCAGCTAAAAATTATTATTAATTTCAAAGCTGGTGGAGCTTGGTATAGATGGCCTAATACAATGTGTACCACACACTGCTACTATGCCCAAAATTATTTTCCGGGCTAGATGCAGCTAAAATTATTATTAATTTCAAAGCTGGTGGAGCTTAGTATAGATGGCCTAATACAATGGGTACCACACACTGCTACTATGCCCAAAATTAATTTCCGGGCTAGATGCAGCTAAAAATTATTATTAATTTCAAAGCTGGTGGAGCTTGGTATAGATGGCCTAATACAATGAGTACCACACACTGCTACTATGCCCAAAATTATTTTCCGGGCTAGATGCAGCTAAAAATTATTATTAACTTCAAAGCTGGTGGAGCTTGGTATAGATTGCCTAATACAATGAGTACCACACACTGCTACAGGCCCAAAATAATTTTCCGGGCTAGATGCTGCTAAAATTATTATTAATTTCAAAGCTGGTGGAGCTTGGTATAGATGGCTTAATACAATGAGTACCACACACTGCTACAGGCCCAAAATTATTTTCCGGGCTAGATGCAGCTAAAAATTATTATTAATTTCAAAGCTGGTGGAGCTTGGTATAGATGGCCTAATACAATGAGTACCACACACTGCTACTATGCCCAAAATTATTTTCCGGGCTAGATGCAGTTAAAAATTATTATTAATTTCAAAGCTGGTGGAGCTTGGTATACATGGCCTAATAAAATGAGTACCACACACTGCTACTATGTCCAAAATTATTTTCCAGGCTAGATGCAGCTAAAAATTATTATTAATTTCAAAGCTGGTGGAGCTTGGTATAGATTGCCTAATACAATGAGTACCACACACTGCTACTATGCCCAAAATTATTTTCCGGGCTAGATGCAGCTAAAAATTATTACTAATTTCAAAGCTGGTGGAGCTTACTATAGATGGCCTAATAAAATGAGTACCACACACTGCTACTATGCCCAAAATTATTTTCCGGGCTAGATGCAGTTAAAAATTATTATTAATTTCAAAGCTGGTGGAGCTTGGTATACATGGCCTAATAAAATGAGTACCACACACTGCTACTATGTCCAAAATTATTTTCCAGGCTAGATGCAGCTAAAAATTATTATTAATTTCAAAGCTGGTGGAGCTTGGTATAGATGGCCTAATACAATGAGTACCACACACTGCTACTATGCCCAAAATTATTTTCCGGGCTAGATGCAGCTAAAAATTATTACTAATTTCAAAGCTGGTGGAGCTTACTATAGATGGCCTAATAAAATGAGTACCACACACTGCTACAGTGCCAAAATTATTTTCTGAACTAGATGCAGCTAAAAATTATTATTAATTTCAAAGCTGGTGGAGCTTGGTATAGATGGCCTAATACAATGGGTACCACACACTGCTACTATGCCCAAAATTATTTTCTGGGCTAGATGCAGCTAAAAATTATTATTACTTTCAAAGCTGGTGGAGCTTAGTATAGATGGCCTAATACAATGAGTACCACACACTGCTGCAGGTGCAAAATTATTTTCCTGGCTAGATGCAGCTAAAATTTATTATTAATTTCAAAGCTAGTAGAGCTTGGTATAGATGGCCTAATACAATGAGTGCCACACACTGCTACTATGCCCAAAATTAATTTCCGGGCTAGATGCAGCTAAAAATTATTATTAATTTCAAAGCTGGTGGAGCTTGGTATAGATGGCCTAATACAATGAGTACCACACATTGCTACTATGCCGAAAATTGTTTTCCAGGCTAGATGCAGCTAAAAATTATTATTAACTTCAAAGCTGGTGGAGCTTGGTATAGATGGCCTAATACAATGAGTACCACACACTGCTACAGGCCCAAAAATATTTTCCGGGCTAGATGCAGCTAAAAATTATTATTAATTTCAAAGCTGGTGGAGCTTGGTATAGATGGCTTAATACAATGAGTACCACACACTGCTACTATGCCCAAAATTATTTTCCGGGATAGATGCAGCTAAAAATTATAATTAATTTCAAAGCTGTTGGAGCTTGGTATAGATGGCCTAATATCATGAGTACCACACACTGCTACTATTCCCAAAATTATTTTCCAGGCTAGATGCAGCTAAAAATTATTATTAATTTCAAAGCTGGTGGAGCTTGGTATAGATGGCCTAATACAATGAGTACCACACACTGCTACTATGCCCAAAATTATTTTCCGGGCTAGATGCAGCTAAAAATTATTATTAATTTCAAAGCTGGTGGAGCTTGGTGTAGATGGCCTAATACAATGGGTACCACACACTGCTACTATTCCCAAACTTATTTTCTGGGCTAGAAGCAGCTAAAAATTATTATAAATTTCAAAGCTGGTGGAGCTTGGTATAGATGTCCTAATACAATGAGTACCAAACACTGCTACTATGCCCAAAATTATTTTCCGGGCTAGATGCAGCTAAAATTATTTTTAATTTCAAAGCTGGTGGAGCTTGGTATAGATGGCCTAATACAATGAGTACCACACACTGCTATTATGCCCAAAATTATTTTCCTGCTAGATGCAGCTAAAAATTATTATTAATTTCAAAGCTGGTGGAGCTTAGTATATATGGCCTAATACAATGAGTACCACACACTGCTACAGGCCCAAAATTATTTTCCGGGCTAGATGCAGTTTTAAATTATTATTAATTTCAAAGCTGGTGGAGCTTGGTATAGACAGCTTAATGCAATGAGTACCACACACTGCTACTATGCCCAAAATTATTTTCCTGGCTAGATGCAGCTAAAAATTATTATTAATTTCAAAGCTGGTGGAGCTTAGTATAGATGGATTAATACAATGAGTACCACACACTGCTACTATGCCCAAAATTATTTTCCTGGCTAGATGCAGCTAAAAATTATTATTAATTTCAAAGCTGGTGGAGCTTAGTATAGATGGATTAATACAATGAGTACCACACACTGCTACAAGGCCTAAAATTATTTTCCGGGCTAGATGCAGCTAAAAATTATTATTAATTTCAAAGCTGGTGGAGCTTGGTATAGATGGCCTAATTCAATAAGTACCACACACTGCTACAGGCCCAAAATTATTTTCCTGGCTAGATGCAGCTAAAAATTATTATTAATTTCAAAGCTAGTGGAGCTTAGTATAGATGGCCTAATAAAATGAGTACCACACACTGCTACAGGCCCAAAATTATTTTCCGGGCTAGATGCAGCTAAAAATTATTATTAATTTCAAAGCTGGTGGAGCTTGGTGTAGATGGCCTAATACAATGGATACCACAAAATGCTACTATGCCCAAACTTATTTTCTGGGCTAGATGCAGCTAAAATTATTTTTAATTTCAAAGCTGGTGGAGCTTGGTATAGATGGCCTAATACAATGAGTACAACACACTGCTACTATGCCCAAAATTATTTTCCGGCTAGATGCAGCTAAAAATTATTATTGATTTCAAAGCTGGTGGAGCTTAGTATATATGGCCTAATAAAATGAGTACCACACACTGCTACAGGCCCAAAATTATTTTCCGGGCTAGATGCAGTTTTAAATTATTATTAATTTCAAAGCTGGTGGAGCTTGGTATAGACGGCCTAATGAAATTAGTACCACACACTGCTACTAAGCCCAAAATTATTTTCCTGTCTAGATGCAGCTAAAAATTATTATTAATTTCAAAGCTGGTGGAGCTTGGTATAGATGGCCTAATTCAATAAGTACCACACACTGCTACAAGGCCTAAAATTATTTTCCGGGCTAGATGCAGCTAAAAATTATTATTAATTTCAAAGCTGGTGGAGCTTAGTATAGATCGCCTAATACAATGAGTACCACACACTGCTACTATACCCAAAATTAATTTCCAGGCTAGATGCAGCTAAAATTATTATTAATTTCAAAGCTGGTGGAGCTTGGTATAGATGGCCTAATACAATGAGTACCACACACTGCTACTATGCCCAAAATTATTTTCCGGGCTAGATGCAGCTAAAAATTATTATTAACTTCAAAGCTGGTGGAGCTTGGTATAGATAGCCTAAAACAATGAGTACCACACACTGCTACTATGCCCAAAATTATTTTATGGGCAAGATGCAGTTAAAAATTATTATTAATTTCAAAGCTGGTGGAGCTTGGTATAGATGGCCTAATACAATGAGTACCACACACTGCTACTATGCCCAAAATTATTTTCCAGGCTAGATGCAGCTAAAAATTATTATTAATTTCAAAGCTGGTGGAGCTTGGTATAGATGGCCAAATACAACGGGTACCACACACTGCTACTATGCCCAAAATTATTTTCAGGGCTAGATGCAGCTAAAAATTATTATAAATTTCAAAGCTGGTGGAGCTTGGTATAGATGGCCTAATACAATGGGTACCACACACTGCTACTATGCCCAAACTTATTTTCTGGGCTAGAAGCAGCTAAAAATTATTATAAATTTCAAAGCTGGTGGAGCTTGGTATAGATGGCCTAATACAATGAGTACCAAACACTGCTACTATGCCCAAAATTATTTTCCGGGCTAGATGCAGCTAAAATTATTTTTAATTTCAAAGCTGGTGGAGCTTGGTATAGATGGCCTAATACAATGAGTACCACACACTGCTACAGGCCCAAAATTATTTTCCGGGCTAGATGCAGTTTTAAATTATTATTAATTTCAAAGCTGGTGGAGCTTGGTATAGACAGCCTAATGCAATGAGTACCACACACTGCTACTATGCCCAAAAATTATTTTCCTGGCTAGATGCAGCTAAAAATTATTATTAATTTCAAAGCTAGTGGATCTTGGTATAGATGGCCTAATACAATGAGTGCCACACACTGCTAATATGCCCAAAATTAATTTCCGGGCTAGATGCAGCTAAAAATTATTATTAATTTCAAAGCTGGTGGAGCTTAGTATAGATGGCCTAATAAAATGAGTACCACACACTGCTACAAGCCCAAAATTATTTTCCGGGCTAGATGCAGCTAAAATTATTTTTAATTTCAAAGCTGGTGGAGCTTGGTATAGATGGCCTAATACAATGAGTGCCACACACTGCTACTATGCCCAAAATTAATTTCCGGGCAAGATGCAGCTAAAAATTATTATTAATTTCAAAGCTGGTGGAGCTTAGTATAGATGGCCTAATAAAATGAGTACCACACACTGCTACAGGCCCAAAATTATTTTCCGGGCTAGATGCAGCTAAAAATTATTATTAATTTCAAAGCTGGTGGAGCTTGGTGTAGATGGCCTAATACAATGGGTACCACAAAATGCTACTATGCCAAAACTTATTTTCTGGGCTAGATGCAGCTAAAATTATTTTTAATTTCTAAGCTGGTGGAGCTTGGTATAGATGGCCTAATACAATGAGTACAACACACTGCTACTATGCCCAAAATTATTTTCCGGGCTAGATGCAGCTAAAAATTATTATTAACTTCAAAGCTGGTGGAGCTTGGTATAGATGGCCTAATAAAATGAGTACCACACACTGCTACAGGCCCAAAATTATTTTCCGGCCAAGATGCAGCTAAAAATTATTATTAATTTCAAAGCTGGTGGAGCTTGGTATAGATGGCCTAATACAATGAGTACCACACACTGCTACTATGCCCAAAATTATTTTATGGGCAAGATGCAGTTAAAAATTATTATTAATTTCAAAGCTGGTGGAGCTTAGTATAGATGGCTTAATACAATGGGTACCACACACTGCTACTATGCCCAAAATTATTTTCTGGGCTAGATGCAGCTAAAAATTATTATAAATTTCAAAGCTGGTGGAGCTTGGTATACATGGCCTAATACAATGAGTACCACACACTGCTCTTATGCCCAAAATTATTTTCTGGCTAGATGCAGCTAAAAATTATTATTAATTTCAAAGCTGGTGGAGCTTAGTATATATGTCCTAATACAATGAGTACCACACACTGCTCCAGGCCCAAAATTATTTTCCGGGCTAGATGCAGTTTTATATTATTATTAATTTCAAAGCTGGTGGAGCTTGGTATAGATGGCCTAATACAATGAGTACCACACACTGCTACTATGCCCAAAATTATTTTCCGGGCTAGATTCAGCTAAAAATTATTATTAATTTCAAAGCTGGTGGAGCTTGGTATAGATGCCCTAGGTCAATAAGCACCACACACTGCTACAAGGCCCAAAAATATTTTCCGGGCTAGATGCAGCTAAAAATTATTATTCATTTCAAAGCTGGTGCAGCTTAGTATAGATGGCCTAATACAATGAGTACCACACACTGCTACAGGCAAAAAATTATTTTCCTGGCTAGATGCAGCTAAAAATTATTATTAATTTCAAAGCTGGTGGAGCTTGGTATAGATGGCCTAATACAATGAGTGCCACACACTGCTACTATGCCCAAAATTAATTTCCGGACTAGACGCAGCTAAAAATTATTATTAATTTCAAAGCTGGCGGAGCTTAGTATAGATGACCTAATACAATGAGTACCACACACTGCTACAGGCCCAAAATTATTTTCGGGGGTAGATGCAGCTAAAAATTATTACTAATTTCAAAGCTGGTGGAGCTTGGCATAGATGGCCTAATACAATGGGTACCAGACACTGCTACTATGCCCAAAATTATTTTCTGGGCTAGATGCAGCTAAAAATTATTATAAATTTCAAAGATTGTGGAGCTTGGTATAGATGGCCTAATACAATGAGTACCAAACACTGCTACTATGCCCAAAATTATTTTCTGGGCTAGATGCAGCTAAAAATTATTATTAATTTCAAAGCTGGTGGAGCTTGGTATAGATGGCCTAATACAATGGGTACCACACACTGCTACTATGCCCAAAATTATTTTCTGGGCTAGATGCAGCTAAAATTTTTTATAAATTTCAAAGCTGGTGCAGCTTGGTATAGATGGCCTAATACAATGAGTACCAAACACTGCTACTATGCCCAAAATTATTTTCCGGGCAATGTGCAGCTAAAATTATTATTAATTTCAAAGCTGGTGGAGCTTTGTATATATGGCCTAATACAATGAGTACCACACACTGCTACTAGGCCCAAAATTATTTTCCGGGCTAGATGCAGCTAAAAATTGTTATTAATTTCAAAGCTGGTTGAGCTTGGTATAGATGACCTAATTCAATGAGTACAAAACACTGCTACTATGCACAAAATTATTTTCCGGGCTAGATGCAGCTAAAAATTATTATTAACTTCAAAGCTGGTGGAGCTTGGTGTAGATGGCCTAATACAATGAGTACCACACACTGCTACAGGCCCAAAATTATTTTCCGGGCTAGATGCAGCTAAAAATTATTATTAATTTCAAAGCTGGTGGAGATTGGTATAGATGGCTTAATACAATGAGTACCACACACTGCTACTATGCCCAAAATTATTTTTCCGGGCTAGATGCAGCTAAAAATTATTATTAATTTCAAAGCTGGTGGAGCTTGGTGTAGATGGCCTAATACAATGGGTACCACACACTGCTACTATGCCCAAACTTATTTTCTGGGCTAGATGCAGATAAAATTATTTTTAATTTCAAAGCTGGTGGAGCTTGGTATAGATGGCCTAATACAATGAGTACCACACACTGCTACTATGCCCAAAATTATTTTCCGGCTAGATGCAGCTAAAAATTATTATTAATTTCAAAGCTGGTGGAGCTTAGTATATATGGCCTAATACAATGAGTACCACACACAGCTACAGGCCCAAAATTATTTTCCGGGCTAGATGCAGTTTTAAATTATTATTAATTTCAAAGCTGGTGGAGCTTGGTATAGACGGCCTAATGCAATTAGTACCACACACTGCTACTATGCCCAAAATTATTTTCCTGTCTAGATGCAGCTAAAAATTATTATTAATTTCAAAGCTGGTGGAGCTTGGTATAGATGGCCTAATTCAATAAGTACCACACACTGCTACAAGGCCCAAAATTATTTTCCCGGCTAGATGCAGCTAAAAATTATTATTAATTTCAAAGCTGGTGGAGCTTGGTATAGATGGCCTAGGTCAATAAGCACCACACACTGCTACAAGGCCCAAAAATATTTTCCGGGCTAGATGCAGCTAAAAATTATTATTAATTTCAAAGCTGGTGCAGCTTAGTATAGATGGCCTAATACAATGAGTACCACACACTGCTACAGGCCCAAAATTATTTTCCTGGCTAGATGCAGCTAAAAATTATTACTAATTTCAAAGCTGGTGGAGCTTGGTATAGATGGCCTAATACAATGGGTACCACACACTGCTACTATGCCCAAAATTATTTTCTGGGCTAGATGCAGCTAAAATTTTTTATAAATTTCAAAGCTGGTGCAGCTTGGTATAGATGGCCTAATACAATGAGTACCAAACACTGCTACTATGCCCAAAATTATTTTCCGGGCAAGATGCAGCTAAAATTATTATTAATTTCAAAGCTGGTGGAGCTTAGTATATATGGCCTAATACAATGAGTACCACACACTACTACTAGGCCCAAAATTATTTTCCGGGCTAGATGCAGCTAAAAATTATTATTAATTTCAAAGCTGGTTGAGCTTGGTATAGATGGCCTAATTCAATAAGTACCGCACACTGCTACTATGCCCAAAATTATTTTCCGGGCTAGATGCAGCTAAAAATTATTATTAATTTCAAAGCTGGTGGAGCTTGGTATAGATGGCCCAATTCAATAAGTACCAAACACTGCTACAAGGCCCAAAATTAATTTCTGGGCTAGATGCAGCTAAAAATTATTATTAATTTCAAAGCTGGTGGAGCTTGGTATAGATGACCTAATACAATGAGTACCAAACACTGCTACTATGCCCAAAATAATTTTCCGGGCTAGATGCAGCTAAAAATTATTATTAACTTCAAAGCTGGTGGAGCTTGGTGTAGATGGCCTAATACAATGAGTACCACACACTGCTACAGGCCCAAAATTATTTTATGGGCTAGATGCAGCTAAAAATTATTATTAAATTCAAAGCTGGTGGAGCTTGGTATTGATGGCTTAATACAATGAGTACCACACACTGCTACTATGCCCAAAATTATTTTTCCGGGCTAGATGCAGCTAAAAATTATTATTAATTTCAAAGCTGTTGGAGCTTGGTATAGATGGCCTAATACAATGAGTACCACACACTGCTACAGGCCCAAAATTATTTTCCTGACTAGATGCAGCTAAAAATTATTATTAATTTCAAAGCTGGTGGAGCTTGGTATAGATGGCCTAATACAATGAGTACCAAACACTGCTACTATGCCCAAAATTATTTTCCGGGCTAGATGCAGCTAAAAATTGTTATTAATTTCAAAGCTGGTTGAGCTTGGTATAGATGGCCTAATTCAATAAGTACCGCACACTGCTACTATGCCCAAAATTATTTTCCGGGCTAGATGCAGCTGCTTGGTATAGATGGCCCAATTCAATAAGTACCACACACTGCTACAAGGCCCAAAATTAATTTCCGGGCTAGATGCAGCTAAAAATTATTATTAATTTCAAAGCTGGTGGAGCTTGGTATAGATGGCCTAATACAATGAGTACCAAACACTGCTACTATGCCCAAAATTATTTTCCTGGCTAGATGCAGCTAAAAATTATTATTAATTTCAAAGCTGGTGGAACTAGGTATAGATGGCCTAGGTCAATAAGCACCACACACTGCTACAAGGCCCAAAAATATTTTCCGGGCTAGATGCAGCTAAAAATTATTATTAATTTCAAAGCTGGTGCAGCTTAGTATAGATGGCCTAATACAATGAGTACCACACATTGCTACAGGCCCAAAATTATTTTCCTGGCTAGATGCAGCTAAAAATTATTACTAATTTCAAAGCTGGTGGAGCTTGGTATAGATGGCCTAATACAATGGGTACCACAAACTGCTACTATGCCCAAAATTATTTTCTGGGCTAGATGCAGCTATAATTTTTTATAAATTTCAAAGCTGGTGCAGCTTGGTATAGATGGCCTAATACAATGAGTACCAAACACTGCTACTATGCCCAAAATTATTTTCCGGGCAAGATGCAGCTAAAATTATTAATAATTTCAAAGCTGGTGGAGCTTAGTATATATGGCCTAATACAATGAGTACCACACACTACTACTAGGCCCAAAATTATTTTCCGGGCTAGATGCAGCTAAAAATTGTTATTAATTTCAAAGCTGGTTGAGCTTGGTATAGATCGCCTAATTCAATAAGTACCGCACACTGCTACTATGCCCAAAATTATTTTCCGGGCTAGATGCAGCTGCTTGGTATAGATGGCCCAATTCAATAAGTACCACACACTGCTACAAGGCCCAAAATTAATTTCCGGGCTAGATGCAGCTAAAAATTATTATTAATTTCAAAGCTGGTGGAGCTTGGTATAGATGACCTAATACAATGAGTACCAAACACTGCTACTATGCCCAAAATAATTTTCCGGGCTAGATGCAGCTAAAAATTATTATTAACTTCAAAGCTGGTGGAGCTTGGTGTAGATGGCCTAATACAATGAGTACCACACACTGCTACAGGCCCAAAATTATTTTATGGGCTAGATGCAGCTAAAAATTATTATTAATTTCAAAGCTGGTGGAGCTTGGTATTGATGGCTTAATAGAATGAGTACCACACACTGCTACTATGCCCAAAATTATTTTTCCGGGCTAGATGCAGCTAAAAATTATTATTAATTTCAAAGCTGTTGGAGCTTGGTATAGATGGCTTAATACAATGAGTACCACACACTGCTACTATGCCCAAAATTATTTTCCTGGCTAAAAGCAGCTAAAAATTATTATTAATTTCAAAGCTGGTGAAGCTTGGTATAGATGGCCTAATACAATGAGTACCACACACTGCTACTATGCTCAAAATTATTTTCCGGGCTAGATGAAGCTAAAAATTATTATTAATTTCAAAGCTAGTGGATCTTGGTATAGATGGCCTAATACAATGAGTGCCACACACTGCTACTATGCCCAAAATTAATTTCCGGGCTAGATGCAGCTAAAAATTATTATTAATTTCAAATCTGGTGGAGCTTAGTATAGATGGCCTAATAAAATGAGTACCACACACTGCTACAGGCCCAAAATTATTTTCCGGGCTAGATGCAGCTAAAAATTATTATTAATTTCAAAGCTGGTGGAGCTTGGTGTAGATGGCCTAATACAATGGGTACCACAAAATGCTACTATGCCCAAACTTATTTTCTGCGCTAGATGCAGCTAAAATTATTTTTAATTTCAAAGCTGGTGGAGCTTGGTATAGATGGCCTAATACAATGAGTACAACACACTGCTATTATGCCCAAAATTATTTTCCGGCTAGATGCAGCTAAAAATTATTATTGATTTCAAAGCTGGTGGAGCTTAGTATATATGGCCTAATACAATGAGTACCACACACTGCTACAGGCCCAAAATTATTTTCCGGGCTAGATGCAGTTTTAAATTATTATTAATTTCAAAGCTGGTGGAGCTTGGTATAGACGGCCTAATGCAATTAGCACCACACACTGCTACTAAGCCCAAAATTATTTTCCTGTCTAGATGCAGCAAAAAATTATTATTAATTTCAAAGCTGGTGGAGCTTGGTATAGATGGCCTAATTCAATAAGTACCACACACTGCTACAAGGCCTAAAATTATTTTCCGTGCTAGATGCAGCTAAAAATTATTATTAATTTCAAAGCTGGTGGAGCTTAGTATAGATGGCCTAATACAATGAGTACCACACACTGCTACTATACCCAAAATTAATTTCCGGGATAGATGCAGCTAAAATTATTATTAATTTCAAAGCTGGTGGAGCTTGGTATAGATGGCCTAATACAATGAGTACCACACACTGCTACTATGCCCAAAATTATTTTCCAGGCTAGATGCAGCTAAAAATTATTATTAACTTCAAAGCTGGTGGAGCTTCGTATAGATGGCCTAATACAATGAGTACCACACACTGCTACAGGCCCAAAATTATTTTCCGGCCAAGATGCAGCTAAAAATTATTATTAATTTCAAAGCTGGTGGAGCTTGGTATAGATGGCCTAATACAATGAGTACCACAAACTGCTACTATGCCCAAAATTATTTTATGGGCAAGATGCAGTTAAAAATTATTATTAATTTCAAAGCTGGTGGATCTTGGTATAGATGGCCTAATACAATGAGTACCACACACTGCTACTATGCCCAAAATTATTTTCCAGGCTAGATGCAGCTAAAAATTATTATTAATTTCAAAGCTGGTGGAGCTTAGTATATATGTCCTAATACAATGAGTACCACACACTGCTACAGGCCCAAAATTATTTTCCGGGCTAGATTCAGCTAAAAATTATTATTAATTTCAAAGCTGGTGGAGCTTGGTATAGATGGTCTAGGTCAATAAGCACCACACACTGCTACAAGGCCCAAAAATATTTTCCGGGCTAGATGCAGCTAAAAATTATTATTAATTTCAAAGCTGGTGCAGCTTAGTATAGATGGCCTAATACAATGAGTACCACACACTGCTACAGGCCCAAAATTATTTTCCTGGCTAGATGCAGCTAAAAATTATTATTAATTTCAAAGCTGGTGGAGCTTGGTATAGATGGCCTAATACAATGAGTGTCACACACTGCTACTATGCCCAAAATTAATTTCCGGACTAGATGCAGCTAAAAATTATTATTAATTTCAAAGCTGGTGGAGCTTAGTATAGATGACCTAATACCTTGAGTACCACACACTGCTACAGGCCCAAAATTATTTTCGGGGGTAGATGCAGCTAAAAATTATTACTAATTTCAAAGCTGGTGGAGCTTGGCATAGATGGCCTAATACAATGGGTACCAAACACTGCTACTATGCCCAAAATTATTTTCTGGGCTAGATGCAGCTAAAAATTATTATAAATTTCAAAGCTTGTGGAGCTTGGTATAGATGGCCTAATACAATGAGTACCAAACACTGCTAATATGCCCAAAATTATTTTCCGGGCAAGATGCAGCTAAAATTATTTTTAATTTCAAAGCTGGTGGAGCTTAGTATATAAGGCCTAATACAATGAGTACCACACACTGCTACTAGGCCCAAAATTATTTTCCGGGCTAGATGCAGCTAAAAATTGTTATTAATTTCAAAGCTGGTTGAGCTTGGTATAGATGGCCTAATTCAATAAGTACCGCACACTGCTACTATGCCCAAAATTATTTTCCGGGCTAGATGCAGCTAAAAATTATTATTAATTTCAAAGCTGGTGGAGCTTGTTATAGATGGCCCAATTCAATAAGTAGCACACACTGCTACAAGGCCCAAAATTAAGTTCCAGGCTAGATGCAGCTAAAAATTATTATTCATTTCAAAGCTGGTGGAGCTTGGTATAGATGACCTAATACAATGAGTACAAAACACTGCTACTATGCCCAAAATTATTTTCCGGGCTAGATGCAGCTAAAAATTATTATTAACTTCACAGCTGGTGGAGCTTGGTGTAGATGGCCTAATACAATGAGTACCACACACTGCTATAGGCCCAAAATTATTTTCCGGGCTAGATGCAGCTAAAAATTATTATTAATTTCAAAGCTGGGGGAGATTGGTATAGATGGCTTAATACAATGAGTACCACACACTGCTACTATGCCCAAAATTATTTTTCCGGGCTAGATGCAGCTAAAAATTATTATTAATTTCAAAGCTGTTGGAGCTTGGTATAGATGGCCTAATACAATGAGTACCACACACTGCTACTATGCCCAAAATTATTTTCCAGGCTAGATGCAGCTAAAAATTATTATTAATTTCAAAGCTGGTGGAGCTTGGTGTAGATGGCCTAATACAATGGGTACCACACACTGCTACTATGCCCAAACTTATTTTCTAGGCTAGATGCAGTTAAAATTATTTTTAATTTCAAAGCTGGTGGAGCTTGGTATAGATGGCCTAATACAATGAGTACCACACACTGCTACTATGCCCAAAATTATTTTCCAGCTAGATGCAGCTAAAAATTATTATTAATTTCAAAGCTGGTGGAGCTTAGTATATATGGCCTAATACAATGAGTACCACACACTGCTACAGGCCCAAAATTATTTTCCAGGCTAGATGCAGTTTTAAATTATTATTAATTTCAAAGCTGGTGGAGCTTGGTATAGACGGCCTAATGCAATTAGTACCACACACTGCTACTATGCCCAAAATTATTTTCATGTCTAGATGCAGCTAAAAATTATTATTAATTTCGAAGCTGGTGGAGCTTGGTATAGATGGCCTAATTCAATAAGTACCACACACTGCTACAAGGCCCAAAATTATTTTCCCGACTAGATGCAGCTAAAAATTATTATTAATTTCAAAGCTGGTGGAGCTTAGTATATATGTCCTTATACAATGAGTACCACACACTGCTACAGGCCCAAAATTATTTTCCGGGCTAGATGCAGTTTTAAATTATTATTAATTTCAAAGCTGGTGGAGCTTGGTATAGATGGCCTAATACAATGAGTACCACACACTGCTACTATGCCCAAAATTATTTTCCTGGCTAGATGCAGCTAAAAATTATTATTAATTTCAAAGCTGGTGGAGCTTGGTATAGATGGCCTTGGTCAATAAGCACCACACACTGCTACAAGGCCCAAAAATGTTTTCCGGGCTAGATGCAGCTAAAAATTAATATTAATTTCAAAGCTGGTGCAGCTTAGTATAGATGGCCTAATACAATGAGTACCACACACTGCTACTGGCCCAAAATTATTTTCCTGGCTAGATGCAGCTAAAAATTATTACTAATTTCAAAGATGGTGGAGCTTGGCATAGATGGCCTAATACAATGGGTACCAAACACTGCTACTATGCCCAAAATAATTTTCCGGGCTAGATGCAGCTAAAAATTATTATAAATTTCAAAGCTTGTGGAGCTTGGTATAGATGGCCTAATACAATGAGTACCAAACACTGCTACTATGCCCAAAATTATTTTCTGGGCTAGATGCAGCTAAAAATTATTTTTAATTTCAAAGCTGGTGGAGCTTGGTATAGATGGCCTAATACAATGGGTACCACACACTGCTACTATGCCCAAAATTATTTTCTGGGCTAGATGCAGCCAAAATTTTTTATAAATTTCAAAGCTGGTGCAGCTTGGTATAGATGGCCTAATACAATGAGTACCAAACACTGCTACTATGCCCAAAATTATTTTCCGGGCAAGATGCAGCTAAAATTATTATTAATTTCAAAGCTGGTGGAGCTTAGTATATATGGCCTAATACAATGAGTACCACACACTGCTACTAGGCCCAAAATTATTTTCCGGGCTAGATGCAGCTAAAAATTGTTATTAATTTCAAAGCTGGTTGAGCTTGGTATAGATGGCCTAATTCAATAAGTACCACACACTGCTACAAGGCCCAAAATTAATTTCCGCGCTAGATGCAGCTAAAAATTATTATTAATTTCAAAGCTGGTGGAGCTTGGTATAGATGACCTAATACAATGAGTACCAAACACTGCTACTATGCCCAAAATAATTTTCCGGGCTAGATGCAGCTAAAAATTATTATTAACTTCAAAGCTGGTGGAGCTTGGTGTAGATGGCCTAATACAATGGGTACCACACACTGCTACTATGCCCAAACTTATTTTCTGGGCTAGTTGTAGCTAAAATTATTTTTAATTTCAAAGCTGGTGGAGCTTGGTATAGATGGCCTAATACAATGAGTACCACACACTGCTACTATGCCCAAAATTATTTTCTGGCTAGATGCAGCTAAAAATTATTTTTCATTTCAAAGCTGGTGGAGCTTAGTATATATGGCCTAATACAATGAGTACCACACACTGCTACAGGAACAAAATTATTTTCCGGGCTAGATGCAGTTTTAAATTATTATTAATTTCATACCTGGTGGAGCTTGGTATAGACGGCCTAATGCAATTAGTACCACACACTGCTACTATGCGCAAGATTATTTTCCTGTCTAGATGCAGCTAAACATTATTATTAATTTCAAAGCTGGTGGAGCTTGGTATAGATGGCCTAATTCAATAAGTACCACACACTGCTACAAGGCCCAAAATTAATTTCCGGGCTAGATGCAGCTAAAAATTATTATTAATTTCAAAGCTGGTGGAACTTGGTATAGATGACCTAATACAATGAGTACCAAACACTGCTACTATGCCCAAAATAATTTTCCGGGCTAGATGCAGCTAAAAATTATTATTAACTTCAAAGCTGGAGGAGCTTGGTGTAGATGGCCCAATACAATGAGTACCACACACTGCTACAGGCCCAAAATTATTTTCTGGGCTAGATGCAGCTAAAAATTATTATTAATTTCAAAGCTGTTGTAGCTTGGTATAGATGGCCTAATACAATGAGTACCACACACTGCTACTATGCCCAAAATTATTTTCCAGGCTAGAAGCAGCTAAAAATTATTATTAATTTCAAAGCTGGTGAAGCTTGGTATAGATGGCCTAATACAATGAGTACCACACACTGCTACTATGCCCAAAATTATTTTCCGGGCTAGATGCAGCTAAATATTATTATTAATTTCAAAGCTGGTGGAGCTTGGTGTAGATGGCCTAATACAATGGGTACCACACACTGCTACTATGCCCAAAATTATTTTCTGGGCTAGATGCAGCTAAAATTATTTTTAATTTCAAAGCTGGTGGAGCTTGGTATAGATGGCCTAATACAATGAGTACCACACACTGCTACTATGCCCAAAATTATTTTCCGGCTAGATGCAGCTAAAAATTATTATTAATTTCAAAGCTGGTGGAGCTTAGTATATATGGCCTAATACAATGAGTAACACACACTGCTACAGGAACAAAATTATTTTCCGGGCTAGATGCAGTTTTAAATTATTATTAATTTCAAACCTGGTGCAGCTTGGTATAGATGGCCTAATTCAATAAGTACCACACACTGCTACAAGGCCCAAAATTATTTTCCGGGCTAGATGAAAGTAAAAATTATTATTAATTTCAACGCTTGTGGAGCTTAGTATAGATGGCCTAATACAATGAGTACCACACACTGCTACAGGCCCAAAATTATTTTCCTGGCTAGATGCAGCTAAAAATTATTCTTAATTTCAAAGCTAGTGGATCTTGGTATAGATGGCCTAATACAATGAGTGCCACACACTGCTACTATGCCCAAAATTAATTTCCGGGCAAGATGCAGCTAAAAATTATTATTAATATCAAAGCTGGTGGAGCTTAGTATAGATGGCCTAATAAAATGAGTACCACACACTGCTACAGGCCCAAAATTATTTTCCGGGTTAGATGCAGCTAAAAATTATAATTAATTTCAAAGCTGATGGAGCTTGGTATAGATGGCCGAATACAATGAGTACCACACACTGCTACTATGCCCAAAATTATTTTCCTGGCTAGATGCAGTTAAAAATTATTATTAATTTCAAAGCTGGTGGAGCTTGGTATGCATGGCCTAATATAATGAGTACCACACACTGCTACTATGCCCAAAATTATTTTCCTGGCTAGATGCAGTTAAAAATTATTATTAATTTCAAAGCTGGTGGAGCTTGGTATGCATGGCCTAATACAATGAGTACCACACACTGCTACTATGCCCAAAATTATTTTACGGGCTAGATGCAGCTAAAAATTATTATTAATTTCAAAGCTGGTGGAGCTTAGTATAGATGGCCTAATAAAATGAGTACCACACACTGCTACAGGCCCAAAATTATTTTCCGGACTAGATGCAGCTAAAAATTATTATTAATTTCAAAGCTTGTGGAGCTTGGTATAGATGGCCTAATACAATGGGTACCACACACTGCTACTATGCCCAAAATTATTTTCTGGACTAGATGCAGCTAAAAATTATTATAAATTTCAAAGCTGGTGGAGTTTGGTATAGATGGCCTAATACAATGTGTACCAAACCCTGCTACTATGCCCAAAATTATTTTCCAGGCTAGATGTAGCTAAAATTATTATTAATTTCAAAGCTGCTGGAGGTTGGTATAGATGGCCTAATACAATGAGTACCACACAGTGCTCCTATGCCCAAAATTATTTTCCGGCTAGATGCAGCAAAAATTATTATTAATTTCAAAGCTGGTGGAGCTTAGTATATATGGCCTAATACAATGAGTACCACACACTGCTACAGGCCCAAAATTATTTTCTAGGCTAGATGCAGTTTTAAATTATTATTAATTTCAAAGCTGGTGGAGCTTGGTATAGATGGCCTAATACAATGAGTACCACACACTGCTACTATGCCCAAAATTATTTTCCTGGCTAGATGCAGCTAAAAATTATTATTAATTTCAAAGCTGGTGGAGCTTGGCATAGATGGCCTAGGTCAATAAGCACCACACACTGCTACAAGGCCCAAAAATATTTTCCGGGCAAGATGCAGCTAAAAATTATTATTAATTTCAAAGCTGGTGCAGCTTAGTATAGATGGCCTAATACAATGAGTACCACACACTGCTACAGGCCCAAAATTATTTTCCTGGCTAGATGCAGCTAAAAATTATTATTAATTTCAAGGCTAGTGGAGCTTGGTATAGATGGCTTAATACAATGAGTGCCACACACTGCTACTATGCCCAAAATTAATTTCCGGACTAGATGCAGCTAAAAATTATTATTAATTTCAAAGCTGGTGGAGCTTAGTATAGATGGCCTAATAAAATGAGTACCACACACTGCTACAGGCCCAAAATTATTTTCGGGGCTAGATGCAGCTAAAATTTATTACTAATTTCAAAGCTGGTGGAGCTTGGCATAGATGGCCTAATACAATGGGTACCAAACACTGCTACTATGCCCAAAATTATTTTCTGGGCTAGATGCAGTTAAAAATTATTATAAATTTCAAAGCTGGTGGAGCTTAGTATAGATGGCCTAATACAATGGGTACCACACACTGCTACTAAGCCCAAAATTATTTTCTGGGCTAGATGCAGCTAAAATTTTTTATAAATTTCAAAGCTGGAGGAGCTTGGTATAGATGGCCTAATACAATGAGTACCAAACACTGCTACTATGCCCAAAATTATTTTCCGGGCAAGATGCAGCTAAAATTATTATTAATTTCAAAGCTGGTGGAGCTTAGTATATATGGCCTAATGCAATGAGTACCACACACTGCTACTAGGCCCAAAATTATTTACTGGGCTAGATGCAGATAAAAATTGTTATTAATTTCAAAGCTGGTGGAGCTTGGTATATCTGGACTAATTCAATAAGTACCGCACACTGCTACTAGGCCCAAAATTATTTTCCGGGCTAGATGCAGCTAAAAATTATTATTAATTTCAAAGCTGGTGGAGCTTGGTATAGATGGCCCAATTTAATTAGTACCACACACTGCTACTATGCCCAAAATTAATTTCCAGGCTAGATGCAGCTAAAAATTATTATTAATTTCAAAGCTGGTGGAGCTTGGTATAGACGGCCTAATGCAATTAGTACCACACACTGCTACTATGCCCAAAATTATTTTCCTGTCTAGATGCAGCTAAAAATTATTATTAATTTCAAAGCTGATGGAGCTTGGTATAGATGGCCTAATTCAATAAGTACCACACACTGCTACAAGTTCTAAAATTATTTTCCGGGCTAGATGCAGCTAAAAATTATTATTAATTTCAAAGCTGGTGGAGCTTAGTATAGATGGCCTAATACAATGAGTACCACACACTGCTACAGGCCCAAAATTATTTTCCTGGCTAGATGCAGCTAAAAATTATTATTAATTTCAAAGCTAGTGGATCTTGGTATAGATGGCCTAATAGAATGAGTGTCACACACTGCTACTATAACCAAAATTAATTTCCGGGCTAGATGCAGCTAAAATTATTATTAATTTCAAAGCTGGGGGAGCTTGGTATAGATGGCCTAATACAATGAGTACCACACACTGCTACTATGCCCAAAATTATTTTCCAGGCTAGATGCAGTTAAAAATTATTATTAACTTCAAAGCTGGTGGAGCTTGGTATAGATGGCCTAATACAATGAGTACCACACACTGCTACAGGCCCAAAATTATTTTCCGGGCAAGATGCAGCTAAAAAGTATTATTAATTTCAAAGCTGGTGGAGCTTGGTATTGATGGCCTAATACAATGAGTACCACACACTGCTACTATGCCCAAAATTATTTTCTGGGCAAGATGCAGTTAAAAATTATTATTAATTTCAAAGCTGGTGGAGCTTGGTATAGATGGCCTAATACAATGAGTGCCACACACTGCTACTATGCCCAAAATTATTTTCCAGGCTAGACGCAGCTAAAAATTATTAATAATTTCAAAGCTGGTGGAGCTTGGTATAGATGGCCTAATTCAATAAGTACCGCACACTGCTGCTAGGCTCAAAATTATTTTCCTGGCTAGATGCAGCTAAAAATTATTATTAATTTCAAAGCTGGTGGAGCTTGGTATAGATGGCCCAATTCAATAAGTACCACACACTGCTACTATGCCCAAAATTATTTTCCGTGCTAGGTGCAGCTAAAAATTATTATTAATTTCAAAGCTGGTGGAGCTTGGTATAGATGGCCTAATACAATGGGTACCACACACTGCTACTAAGCCCAAAATTATTTTCTGGGCTAGATGCAGCTAAAAATTATTATAAATTTCAAAGCTGGTGGAGCTTGGTATAGATGGCCTAATACAATGAGTACCACACACTGCTACTATGCCCAAAATTATTTTCTGGGCTAGATGCAGCTAAAAATTATTATTAGTTTCAAAGCTGGTGGAGCTTAGTATAGGTGGCCTAATACAATGAGTACCACACACTGCTACAGGCGCAAAATTATTTTCCTGGCTAGATGCAGCTAAAAATTATTATTAATTTCAAAGCTAGTAGAGCTTGGTATAGATAGCCTAATACAATGAGTGCCACACACTGCTACTATGCCCAAAATTAATTTCCGGGCTAGATGCAGCTAAAAATTATTATTAATTTGAAATCTGGTGGAGCTTGGTATAGATGGCCTAATACAATGAGTACCACACACTGCTACTATGCCCAAAATTATTTTCCGGGCAAGATGCAGCTAAAAATTATTATTAATTTCAAAGCTGGTGGAGCTTAGTATAGATGGCCTAATACAATGAGTACCACACACTGCTACTATGCCCAAAATTATTTTCCGGGCTAGATGCAGTTAAAAATTATTATTAATTTCAAAGCTGGTGGAGCTTAGTATAGATGGCCTAATAAAATGAGTACCACACACACTGCTACAGGCCCAAAATTATTTTCCGGGCTAGATGCAGCTAAAAATTATTATTAATTTCAAAGCTGGTGGAGCTTGGTGTAGATGGCCTAATACAATGGGTACCACACACTGCTACTATGCCCAAACTTATTTTCTGGGCTAGATGCAGCTAAAAATTATTATAAATTGCAAAGCTGGTGGAGCTTGGTATAGATGGCTTAATACAATGAGTACCAAACACTGCTACTATGCCCAAAATTATTTTCCGGGCTAGATGTAGCTAAAATTATTTTTAATTTCAAAGCTGGTGGAGCTTGGTATAGATGGCCTAATAAAATGAGTACGACACACTGCTGCTATGCCCAAAATTATTTTCCGGCTAGATGCAGCTAAAAATTATTATTAATTTCAAAGCTGGTGGAGCTTAGTATATATGGCCTAATACAATGAGTACCACACACTGCTACAGGCCCAAAATTATTTTCAGGGCTAGATGCAGCTAAAAATTATTATTAATTTCAAAGCTGGTGGAGCTTGGTATAGATGGCCTAATACAATGAGCACCACACACTGCTACTATGCCCAAAATTATTTTCCGGGCTAGATGCATTTAAAAATTATTATTAATTTCAAAGCTGGTGGAGCTTGGTATAGATGGCCTAATACAATGAGTACCACACACTGCTACTATGCCCAAAATTATTTTCCTGTCTAGATGCAGCTAAAAATTATTATTAATTTCAAAGCTGATGGAGCTTGGTATAGATGGCCTAATTCAATAAGTACCACACACTGCTACAAGGTCTAAAATTATTTTCCGGGCTAGATGCAGCTAAAAATTATTATTAATTTCAAAGCTGGTGTACCTTAGTATAGATGGCCTAATACAATGAGTACCACACACTGCTACAGGCCCAAAATTATTTTCCTGGCTAGATGCAGCTAAAAATTATTATTAATTTCAAAGCTAGTGGATCTTGGTATAGATGGCCTAATAGAATGAGTGTCACACACTGCTACTATAACCAAAATTAATTTCCGGGCTAGATGCAGCTAAAATTATTATTAATTTCAAAGCTGGGGGAGCTTGGTATAGATGGCCTAATACAATGAGTACCACACACTGCTACTATGCCCAAAATCATTTTCCAGGCTAGATGCAGTTAAAAATTATTATTAACTTCAAAGCTGGTGGAGCTTGGTATAGATGGCCTAATACAATGAGTACCACACACTGCTACAGGCCCAAAATTATTTTCCGGGCAAGATGCAGCTAAAAAGTATTATTAATTTCAAAGCTGGTGGAGCTTGGTATAGATGGCCTAATACAATGAGTGCCACACACTGCTACTATGCCCAAAATTATTTTCCAGGCTAGACGCAGCTAAAAATTATTAATAATTTCAAAGCTGGTGGAGCTTGGTATAGATGGCCTAATTCAATAAGTACCGCACACTGCTACTAGGCTCAAAATTATTTTCCTGGCTAGATGCAGCTAAAAATTATTATTAATTTCAAAGCTGGTGGAGCTTGGTATAGATGGCCCAATTCAATAAGTACCACACACTGCTACTATGCCCAAAATTATTTTCCGTGCTAGGTGCAGCTAAAAATTATTATTAATTTCAAAGCTGGTGGAGCTTGGTATAGATGGCCTAATACAATGGGTACCACACACTGCTACTATGCCCAAAATTATTTTCTGGGCTAGATGCAGCTAAAAATTATTATAAATTTCAAAGCTGGTGGAGCTTGGTATAGATGGCCTAATACAATGAGTACCACACACTGCTACTATGCCCAAAATTATTTTCCGGGCTAGATGCAGTTAAAAATTATTATTAATTTCAAAGCTGGTGGAGCTTAGTATAGATGGCCTAATAAAATGAGTACCACACACACTGCTACAGGCCCAAAATTATTTTCCGGGCTAGATGCAGCTAAAAATTATTATTAATTTCAAAGCTGGTGGAGCTTGGTGTAGATGGCCTAATACAATGGGTACCACACACTGCTACTATGCCCAAACTTATTTTCTGGGCTAGATGCAGCTAAAAATTATTATAAATTGCAAAGCTGGTGGAGCTTGGTATAGATGGCTTAATACAATGAGTACCAAACACTGCTACTATGCCCAAAATTATTTTCCGGGCTAGATGCAGCTAAAATTATTTTTAATTTCAAAGCTGGTGGAGCTTGGTATAGATGGCCTAATAAAATGAGTACGACACACTGCTACTATGCCCAAAATTATTTTCCGGCTAGATGCAGCTAAAAATTATTATTAATTTCAAAGCTGGTGGAGCTTAGTATATATGGCCTAATACAATGAGTACCACACACTGCTACAGGCCCAAAATTATTTTCAGGGCTAGATGCAGCTAAAAATTATTATTAATTTCAAAGCTGGTGGAGCTTGGTATAGATGGCCTAATACAATGAGTACCACACACTGCTACTATGCCCAAAATTATTTTCCGGGCTAGATGCATTTAAAAATTATTATTAATTTCAAAGCTGGTGGAGCTTGGTATAGATGGCTAATACAATGAGTACCACACACTGCTACTATGCCCAAAATTATTTTCCGGACTAGATGCAGCTAAAAATTATTACTAATTTCAAAGCTGGTGGAGCTTAGTATAGATGGCCTAATAAAATGAGTACTACACACTACTACAGACCCAAAATTATTTTCCGGACTAGATGCAGCTAAAAGTTATTATTAATTTCAAAGCTGGTGGAGCTTAGTATAGATGGCCTAATAAAATGAGTACTACACACTACTACAGACCCAAAATTATTTTCCGGACTAGATGCAGCTAAAAATTATTATTAATTTCAAAGCTGGTGGAGCTTGGTGTAGATGGCCTAATACAATGGGTACCACACACTGCTACTATGCCCAAACTTATTTTCTGGGCTAGATGCAGCTAAAAATTATTTTAAATTATAAAGCTGGTGGAGCTTGGTATAGATGGCTTAATACAATGAGTGCCAAACACTGCTACTATGCCCAAAATTATTTTCTGGGCTAGATGCAGCTAAAATTATTTTTAATTTCAAAGCTGGTGGAGCTTGGTATAGATGGCCTAATACAATCAGTACGACACACTGCTACTATGCCCAAAATTATTTTCCGGCTAGATGCAGCTAAAAATTATTAATAATTTCAAAGCTGGTGGAGCTTAGTATATATGGCCTAATACAATGAGTACCACACACTGCTACAGGCCCAAAATTATTTTCCGGGCTAGATGCAGCTAAAAATTATTATTAATTTCAAAGCTGGTGGAGCTTGGTATAGATGGCCTAATACAATGAGTACCACACACTGCTACTATGCCCAAAATTATTTTCCGGGCTAGATGCAGTTAAAAATTATTATTAATTTCAAAGCTGGTGGAGCTTGGTATAGATGGCCTAATACAATGAGTACCACACACTGCTACTATGCCCAAAATTATTTTCCGGGCTAGATGCAGCTAAAAATTATTATTAATTTCAAAGCTGGTGGAGCTTAGTATAGATGGCCTAATAAAATGAGTACTGCACACTGCTACAGGCCCAAAATTATTTTCCGGACTAGATAAAGCTAAAAATTATTATTAATTTCAAAGCTGGTGGAGCTTGGTATAGATGGCCTAATACAATGGGTACCACATACTGCTACTATGCCCAAAATTATTTTCTGGGCTAGATGCAGCTAAAAATTATTATTAGTTTCAAAGCTGGTGGAGCTTAGTATAGATGGCCTAATACAATGAGTACCACCCACTTCTACAGGCCCAAAATTATTTTCCTGGCTAGATGCAGCTAAAAATTATTATTAATTTCAAAGCTAGTAGAGCTTGGTATTGATGGCCTAAGACAATGAGTGCCACACACTGCTACTATGCCCAAAATTAATTTCCGGGCTAGATGCAGCTAAAAATTATTATTAATTTCAAAGCTAGTGGATCTTGGTATAGATGGCCTAATGAAACGAGTACCACACACTGCTACTATGCCCAAAATTAAATTCTGGGCTAGATGCAGCAAAAAATTATTATTAATTTCAAAGCTGGTGGAGCTTAGTATAGATGGCCTAATAAAATGAGTACCACACACTGCTACAGGCCCAAAATTATTTTCCGGGCTAGATGCAGCTAAAAATTATTATTAATTTCAAAGCTGGTGGAGCTTAGTATAGATGACCTAATACAATGAGTACCACACACTGCTACAGGCTCAAGATTATTTTCTGGGCTAGATGCAGCTAAAAATTATTATTAATTTCAAAGCTGGTGGAGCTTGGTATAGATGGCCTAATACAATGAGTACCACACACTGCTACTATGCCCAAAATTATTTTCCGGGCTAGATGCAGTTAAAAATTATTATTAATTTCAAAGCTGGTGGAGCTTGGTATACATGGCCTAATAAAATGAGTACCACACACTGCTACTATGCCCAAAATTATTTTCCAGGCTAGATGCAGCTAAAAATTATTATTAATTTCAAAGCTGGTGGAGCTTGGTATAGATGGCCTAATACAATGAGTACCACACACTGCTACCATGCCCAAAATTATTTTCCGGGCTAGATGCAGCTAAAAATTATTATTAATTTCAAAGCTGGTGGAGCTTAGTATAGATGGCCTAATAAAATGAGTACCACACACTGCTACAGGCCCAAAATTATTTTCCGGACTAGATGCAGCTAAAAATTATTATTAATTTCAAAGCTGGTGGAGCTTGGTATAGATGGCCTAATACAATGGGTACCACACACTGCTACCATGCCCAGAATTAATTTCTGGGCTAGATGCAGCTAAAAATTATTATTAATTTCAAAGCTAGAAGCGCTTGGTATAGATGGCCTAATACAATGAGTGCCACACACTGCTACTATGCCCAAAATTAATTTCCGGGCTAGATGCAGCTAAAAATTATTATTAATTTCAAAGCTGGTGGAGCTTAGTATAGATGGCCTAATAAAATGAGTACCACACACTGCTACAGGCCCAAAATTATTTTCCGGACTAGATGCAGTTAAAAATTATTATTAATTTCAAAGCTGGTGGAGCTTGGTATAGATGGCCTAATACAATGGGTACCACACACTGCTACTATGCCCAAAATTAATTTCCGGGCTAGATGCAGCTAAAAATTATTATTAATTTCAAAGCTAGTAGAGCTTGGTATAGATGGCCTAATACAATGAGTGCCACACACTGCTACTATGCCCAAAATTAATTTCTGGGCTAGATGCAACTAAAAATTATTATTAATTTGAAAGCTTGTGGAGCTTGGTATAGATGGCCTAATACAATGAGTACCACACACTGCTACTATGCCCAAAATTATTTTCCGGGCTAGATGCAGCTAAAAATTATTATTAACTTCAAAGCTGGTGGAGCTTGGTATAGATGGCCTAATACAATGAGTACCACACACTGCTACTATGCCCAAAATTATTTTCTGGGCTAGATGCAGCTAAAAATTATTATTAATTTCAAAGCTGGTGGAGCTTGGTATAGATGGCTTAATACAATGAGTACCAAACACTGCTACAGGCCCAAAATTAATTTCCGGGCTAGATGCAGCTAAAAATTAATATTAATTTCAAAGCTGGTGGAGCTTGGTATAGATGGCCTAATACAATGAGTACCACACACTGCTACTATGCCCAAATTTATTTTCCGGGCTAGATGCAGTTAAAAATTATTATTAATTTCAAAGCTGGTGGAGCTTGGTATAGATGGCCTAATACAATGAGTACCACACACTGCTACTATGCCCAAAATTATTTTCCAGGCTAGATGCAGCTAAAAATTATTATTAATTTCAAAGCTAGTAGAGCTTGGTATAGATCGCCTAATACAATGAGTGCCACACACTGCTACTATGCCCAAAATTAATTTCCGGGCGAGATGCAGCTAAAAATTATTATTAATTTAAAAGCTAGAGGATCTTGGTGTAGATGGCCTAATACAACGAGTGCCACACACTGCTACTATGCCCAAAATTAATTTCCGGGCTAGATGCAGCAAAAAATTATTATTAATTTCAAAGCTGGTGGAGCTTAGTATAGATGGCCTAATAAAATGAGTACCACACACTGCTACATGCCCAAAATTATTTTCCGGGCTAGATGCAGCTAAAAATTATTATTATTTTCAAAGCTGGTGGAGCTTGGTATAGATGGCCTAATACAATGAGTACCACACACTGCTACTATGCCCAAAATTAATTTCCGGGCTAGATGCAGTTAAAAATTATTATTAATTTCAAAGCTGGTATAGCTTGGTATAGATGGCCTAATACAATGAGTACCACACACTGCTACTATGCCCAAAATTATTTTCCGGGCTAGATGCAGCTAAAAATTATTATTAATTTCAAAGCTAGTGGATCTTGGTGTAGATGGCCTAATACAACGAGTGCCACACACTGCTACTATGCCCAAAATTAGTTTCCGGGCTAGATGCAGCAAAAAATTATTATTAATTTCAAAGCTGGTGGAGCTTAGTATAGATGGCCCAATAAAATGAGTACCACCCACTGCTACAGGCCCAAAATTATTTTCCGGGCTAGATGCAGCTAAAAATTATTATTAATTTCAAAGCTGGTAGAGCTTGGTATAGATGGGCTAATACAATGAGTACCACACACTGCTACCATGCCCAAAATTATTTTCCGGGCTAGATGCAGCTAAAAATTATTATTAATTTCAAAGCTGGTGGAGCTTAGTATAGATGGCCTAATAAAATGAGTACCACACACTGCTACAGGCCCAAAATTATTTTCCGGACTAGATGCAGCTAAAAATTATTATTAATTTCAAAGCTGGTGGAGCTTGGTATAGATGGCCTAATACAATGGGTACCACACACTGCTACCATGCCCAAAATTAATTTCTGGGCTAGATGCAGCTAAAAATTATTATTAATTTCAAAGCTAGAAGCGCTTGGTATAGATGGCCTAATACAATGAGTGCCACACACTGCTACTATGCCCAAAATTAATTTCCGGGCTAGATGCAGCTAAAAATTATTATTAATTTCAAAGCTGGTGGAGCTTAGTATAGATGGCCTAATAAAATGAGTACCACACACTGTTACAGGCCCAAAATTATTTTCCGGACTAGATGCAGTTAAAAATTATTATTAATTTCAAAGCTGGTGGAGCTTGGTATAGATGGCCTAATACAATGGGTACCACACACTGCTACTATGCCCAAAATTAATTTCCGGGCTAGATGCAGCTAAAAATTATTATTAATTTCAAAGCTAGTAGAGCTTGGTATAGATGGCCTAATACAATGAGTGCCACACACTGCTACTATGCCCAAAATTAATTTCTGGGCTAGATGCAACTAAAAATTATTATTAATTTGAAAGCTTGTGGAGCTTGGTATAGATGGCCTAATACAATGAGTACCACACACTGCTACTATGCCCAAAATTATTTTCCGGGCTAGATGCAGCTAAAAATTATTATTAACTTCAAAGCTGGTGGAGCTTGGTATAGATGGCCTAATACAATGAGTACCACACACTGCTACTATGCCCAAAATTATTTTCTGGGCTAGATGCAGCTAAAAATTATTATTAATTTCAAAGCTGGTGGAGCTTGGTATAGATGGCTTAATACAATGAGTACCAAACACTGCTACAGGCCCAAAATTAATTTCCGGGCTAGATGCAGCTAAAAATTAATATTAATTTCAAAGCTGGTGGAGCTTGGTTTAGATGGCCTAATACAATGAGTACCACACACTGCTACTATGCCCAAATTTATTTTCCGGGCTAGATGCAGTTAAAAATTATTATTAATTTCAAAGCTGGTGGAGCTTGGTATAGATGGCCTAATACAATGAGTACCACACACTGCTACTATGCCCAAAATTATTTTCCAGGCTAGATGCAGCTAAAAATTATTATTAATTTCAAAGCTAGTAGAGCTTGGTATAGATCGCCTAATACAATGAGTGCCACACACTGCTACTATGCCCAAAATTAATTTCCGGGCGAGATGCAGCTAAAAATTATTATTAATTTAAAAGCTAGAGGATCTTGGTGTAGATGGCCTAATACAACGAGTGCCACACACTGCTACTATGCCCAAAATTAATTTCCGGGCTAGATGCAGCAAAAAATTATTATTAATTTCAAAGCTGGTGGAGCTTAGTATAGATGGCCTAATAAAATGAGTACCACACACTGCTACATGCCCAAAATTATTTTCCGGGCTAGATGCAGCTAAAAATTATTATTATTTTCAAAGCTGGTGGAGCTTGGTATAGATGGCCTAATACAATGAGTACCACACACTGCTACTATGCCCAAAATTAATTTCCGGGCTAGATGCAGTTAAAAATTATTATTAATTTCAAAGCTGGTATAGCTTGGTATAGATGGCCTAATACAATGAGTACCACACACTGCTACTATGCCCAAAATTATTTTCCGGGCTAGATGCAGCTAAAAATTATTATTAATTTCAAAGCTAGTGGATCTTGGTGTAGATGGCCTAATACAACGAGTGCCACACACTGCTACTATGCCCAAAATTAGTTTCCGGGCTAGATGCAGCAAAAAATTATTATTAATTTCAAAGCTGGTGGAGCTTAGTATAGATGGCCCAATAAAATGAGTACCACCCACTGCTACAGGCCCAAAATTATTTTCCGGGCTAGATGCAGCTAAAAATTATTATTAATTTCAAAGCTGGTAGAGCTTGGTATAGATGGGCTAATACAATGAGTACCACACACTGCTACCATGCCCAAAATTATTTTCCGGGCTAGATGCAGCTAAAAATTATTATTAATTTCAAAGCTGGTGGAGCTTAGTATAGATGGCCTAATAAAATGAGTACCACACACTGCTACAGGCCCAAAATTATTTTCCGGACTAGATGCAGCTAAAAATTATTATTAATTTCAAAGCTGGTGGAGCTTGGTATAGATGGCCTAATAGAATGGGTACCACACACTGCTACCATGCCCAAAATTAATTTCTGGGCTAGATGCAGCTAAAAATTATTATTAATTTCAAAGCTAGAAGCGCTTGGTATAGATGGCCTAATACAATGAGTGCCACACACTGCTACTATGCCCAAAATTAATTTCCGGGCTAGATGCAGCTAAAAATTATTATTAATTTCAAAGCTGGTGGAGCTTAGTATAGATGGCCTAATAAAATGAGTACCACACACTGTTACAGGCCCAAAATTATTTTCCGGACTAGATGCAGTTAAAAATTATTATTAATTTCAAAGCTGGTGGAGCTTGGTATAGATGGCCTAATACAATGGGTACCACACACTGCTACTATGCCCAAAATTAATTTCCGGGCTAGATGCAGCTAAAAATTATTATTAATTTCAAAGCTAGTAGAGCTTGGTATAGATGGCCTAATACAATGAGTGCCACACACTGCTACTATGCCCAAAATTAATTTCTGGGCTAGATGCAACTAAAAATTATTATTAATTTGAAAGCTTGTGGAGCTTGGTATAGATGGCCTAATACAATGAGTACCACACACTGCTACTATGCCCAAAATTATTTTCCGGGCTAGATGCAGCTAAAAATTATTATTAACTTCAAAGCTGGTGGAGCTTGGTATAGATGGCCTAATACAATGAGTACCACACACTGCTACTATGCCCAAAATTATTTTCTGGGCTAGATGCAGCTAAAAATTATTATTAATTTCAAAGCTGGTGGAGCTTGGTATAGATGGCTTAATACAATGAGTACCAAACACTGCTACAGGCCCAAAATTAATTTCCGGGCTAGATGCAGCTAAAAATTAATATTAATTTCAAAGCTGGTGGAGCTTGGTATAGATGGCCTAATACAATGAGTACCACACACTGCTACTATGCCCAAATTTATTTTCCGGGCTAGATGCAGTTAAAAATTATTATTAATTTCAAAGCTGGTGGAGCTTGGTATAGATGGCCTAATACAATGAGTACCACACACTGCTACTATGCCCAAAATTATTTTCCAGGCTAGATGCAGCTAAAAATTATTATTAATTTCAAAGCTAGTAGAGCTTGGTATAGATCGCCTAATACAATGAGTGCCACACACTGCTACTATGCCCAAAATTAATTTCCGGGCGAGATGCAGCTAAAAATTATTATTAATTTCAAAGCTAGAGGATCTTGGTGTAGATGGCCTAATACAACGAGAGCCACACACTGCTACTATGCCCAAAATTAATTTCCGGGATAGATGCAGCAAAAAATTATTATTAATTTCAAAGCTGGTGGAGCTTAGTATAGATGGCCTAATAAAATGAGTACCACACACTGCTACATGCCCAAAATTATTTTCCGGGCTAGATGCAGCTAAAAATTATTATTAATTTCAAAGCTGGTGGAGCTTGGTATAGATGGCCTAATACAATGAGTACCACACACTGCTACTATGCCCAAAATTAATTTCCGGGCTAGATGCAGTTAAAAATTATTATTAATTTCAAAGCTGGTATAGCTTGGTATAGATGGCCTAATACAATGAGTACCACACACTGCTACTATGCCCAAAATTATTTTCCGGGCTAGATGCAGCTAAAAATTATTATTAATTTCAAATCTAGTAGAGCTTGGTATAGATGGCCTAATACAATGAGTGCCACACACTGCTACTATGCCCAAAATTAATTTCCGGGCTAGATGCAGCTAAAAATTATTATTAATTTCAAAGCTAGTGGATCTTGGTGTAGATGGCCTAATACAACGAGTGCCACACACTGCTACTATGCCCAAAATTAGTTTCCGGGCTAGATGCAGCAAAAAATTATTATTAATTTCAAAGCTGGTGGAGCTTAGTATAGATGGCCCAATAAAATGAGTACCACCCACTGCTACAGGCCCAAAATTATTTTCCGGGCTAGATGCAGCTAAAAATTAATATTAATTTCAAAGCTGGTAGAGCTTGGTATAGATGGCCTAATACAATGAGTACCACACACTGCTACTATGCCCAAAATTATTTTCCGGGCTAGATGCAGCTAAAAATTATTATTAATTTCAAAGCTGGTGGAGCTTAGTATAGATGACCTAATACAATGAGTACCACACACTGCTACAGGCTCAAGATTATTTTCTGGGCTAGATGCAGGTAAAAATTATTATTAATTTCAAAGCTGGTGGTGCTTGGTATAGATGGCCTAATACAATGAGTACCACACACTGCTACTATGCCCAAAATTATTTTCCGGGCTAGATGCAGTTAAAATTTTTTATTAATTTCAAAGCTGGTGGAGCTTCCTATACATGGCCTAATAAAATGAGTACCACACACTGATACTATGCCCAAAATTATTTTCCAGGCTAGATGCAGCTAAAAATTATTATTAATTTCAAAGCTGGTGGAGCTTGGTATAGATGGCCTAATACAATGAGTACCACACACTGCTACTATGCCCAAAATTATTTTCCGGGCTAGATGCAGCTAAAAATTATTATTAATTTCAAAGCTGGTGGAGGTTAGTATAGATGGCCTAATAAAATGAGTACCACACACTGCTACAGGCCCAAAATTATTTTCCGGGCTAGATGCAGCTAAAAATTATTATTAATTTCAAAGCTGGTGGAGCTTGGTATAGATGGCCTAATACAATGAGTACCACACACTGCTACTATGCCCAAAATTATTTTCAGGGCTAGATGCAGTTAAAAATTATTATTAATTTCAAAGCTGGTGGAGCTTGGTATAGATGGCCTAATACAATGAGTACCACACACTGCTACTATGCCCAAAATTATTTTCCGGGCTAGATGCAGCTAAAAATTATTATTAATTTCAAAGCTGGTGGAGCTTAGTATAGATGGCCTAATAAAATGAGTACTACACACTGCTACAGGCCCAAAATTATTTTCCGGACTAGATGCAGCTAAAAATTATTATTAATTTCAAAGCTGGTGGAGCTTGGTATAGATGGCCTAATACAATGGGTACCACACACTGCTACTATGCCCAAAATTATTTTCTGGGCTAGATGCACCTAAAAATTATTATTAATTTCAAAGCTAGTAGAGCTTGGTATAGATGGCCTAATACAATGAGTGACACACACTGCTACTATGCCCAAAATTAATTTCCGGGCTAGATGCAGCTAAAAATTATTATTAATTTCAAAGCTAGAGGATCTTGGTGTAGATGGCCTAATACAACGAGTGCCACACACTGCTACTATGCCCAAAATTAATTTCCGGGCTAGATGCAGCAAAAAATTATTATTAATTTCAAAGCTGGTGGAGCTTAGTATAGATGGCCTAATAAAATGAGTACCACACACTGCTACAGGCCCAAAATTATTTTCCGGGCTAGATGCAGCTAAAAATTATTATTAATTTCAAAGCTGGTGGAGCTTGGTATAGATGGCCTAATACAATGAGTACCACATACTGCTACTATGCCCAAAATTATTTTCCGGGCTAGATGCAGTTAAAAATTATTATTAATTTCAAAGCTGGTGGAGCTTGGTATAGATGGCCTGATACAATGAGTACCACAAACTGCTACTATGCCCAAAATTATTTTCCGGGCTAGATGCAGCTAAAAATTATTATTAATTTCAAAGCTAGAAGAGCTTGTTATAGATGGCCTAATACAATGAGTGCCACACACTGCTACTAAGCCCAAAATTAATTTCCGGGCTAGATGCAGCTAAAAATTATTATTAATTTCAAAGCTAGTGGATCTTGGTGTAGATGGACTAATACAACGAGTGCCACACACTGCTACTATGCCCAAAATTAATTTCCGGGCTAGATGCAGCAAAAAATTATTATTAATTTCAAAGCTGGTGGAGCTAGTATAGATGGCCCAATAAAATGAGTACCACCCACTGCTACAGGCCCAAAATTATTTTCCGGGCTAGATGCAGTTAAAAATTATTATTAATTTCAAAGCTGTTGGAGTTTGGTATAGATGGCCTAATACAATGAGTACCACACACTGCTACTATGCCCAAAATAATTTTCCGGGCTAGATGCAGCTAAAAATTATTATTAATTTCAAAGCTGGTGGAGCTTAGTATAGATGACCTAATACAATGAGTACCACACACTGCTACAGGCTCAAGATTTTTTTCTGGGCTAGATGCAGCTAAAAATTATTATTAATTTCAAAGCTGGTGGTGCTTGGTATAGATGGCCTAATACAATGAGTACCACACACTGCTACTATGCCCAAAATTATTTTCCGGGCTAGATGCAGTTAAAAATTATTATTAATTTCAAAGCTGGTGGAGCTTGGTATACATGGCCTAATAAAATGAGTACCACACATTGATACTATGCCCAAAATTATTTTCCAGGCTAGATGCAGCTAAAAATTATTATTAATTTCAAAGCTGGTGGAGCTTGGTATAGATGGCCTAATACAATGAGTACCACACACTGCTACTATGCCCAAAATTATTTTCCGGGCTAGATGCAGCTAAAAATTATTATTAATTTCAAAGCTGGTGGAGCTTAGTATAGATGGCCTAATAAAATGAGTACCACACACTGCTACAGGCCCAAAATTATTTTCCGGGCTAGATGCAGCTAAAAATTATGAATTTCAAAGCTGGTGGAGCTTGGTATAGATGGCCTAATACAATGGGTACCACACACTGCTACTATGCCCAAAATTATTTTCTGGGCTAGATGCAGCTAAAAATTATTATTAGTTTCAAAGCTGGTGGAGCTTAGTATAGATGGCCTAATACAGTGAGTACCACCCACTGCTACAGGCCCAAAATTATTTTCCTGGCTAGATGCAGCCAAAAATTATTATTAATTTCAAAGCTAGTGGAGCTTGGTATAGATGGCCTAATACAATGAGTGCCACACACTGCTACTATGCCCAAAATTAATTTCCGGGCTAGATGCATCTAAAAATTATTATTAATTTCAAAGCTAGTGGATCTTGGTATAGATGGCCTAATGTAACGAGTACCACACACTGCTACTATGCCCAAAATTAAATTCCGGGCTAGATGCAGCAAAAAATTATTATTAATTTAAAAGCTGGTGGAGCTTAGTATAGATGGCCTTATAAAATGAGTACCACACACTGCTACAGGCCCAAAATTATTTTTCGGGCTAGATGCAGCTAATAATTATTATTAATTTCAAAGCTGGTGGAGCTTGGTATAGATGGCCTAATACAATGAGTACCACACACTGCTACTATGCCCAAAATTATTTTCCGGGCTAGATGCAGCTAAAAATTATTATTAATTTCAAAGCTGGTGGAGCTTAGTATAGATGACCTAATACAATGAGTACCACACACTGCTACAGGCTCAAGATTATTTTCTGGGCTAGATGCAGCTAAAAATTATTAATAATTTCAAAGCTGGTGGAGCTTGGTATAGATGGCCTAATACAATGAGTACCACACACTGCTACTATGCCCAAAATTATTTTCCGGGCTAGATGCAGCTAAAAATTATTATTAATTTCAAAGCTGGTGGAGCTTGGTATACATGGCCTAATAAAATGAGTACCACACACTGCTACTATACCCAAAATTATTTTCCAGGCTAGATGCAGCTAAAAATTATTATTAATTTCAAAGCTGGTGGAGCTTGGTATAGATGGCCTAATACAATGAGTACCACACACTGCTACTATGCCCAAAATTATTTTCCGGCTAGATGCAGCTAAAAATTATTATTAATTTCAAAGCTGGTGGAGCTTAGTATAGATGGCCTAATAAAATGAGTACCACACACTGCTACAGGCCCAAAATTATTTTCCGGACTAGATGCAGCTAAAAATTATTATTAATTTCAAAGCTGGTGGAGCTTGGTATAGATGGCCTAATACAATGGGTACCACACAATGCTACCATGCCCAAAAATTAATTTCCGGGCTAGATGCAGCTAAAAATTATTATTAATTTCAAAGCTAGAAGCGCTTGGTATAGATGGCCTAATACAATGAGTGCCACACACTGCTACTATGCCCAAAATTAATTTCCGGGCTAGATGCAGCTAAAAATTATTATTAATTTCAAAGCTGGTGGAGCTTGGTATAGATGGCCTAATACAATGAGTACCACACACTGCTACTATGCCCAAAATTATTTTCCGGGCTAGATGCACCTAAAAATTATTATTAACTTCAAAGCTGGTGGAGCTTGGTATAGATGGCCTAATACAATGAGTACCACACACTGCTGCAGGCCCAAAATTATTTTCCGGGCTAGATGCAGCTAAAAATTATTATTAATTTCAAAGCTGGTGGAGCTTGGTAGAGATGGCCTAATACAATGAGTACCACACACTGCTACTATGCCCAAATTTATTTTCCGGGCTAGATGCAGTTAAAAATTATTATTAATTTCAAAGCTGGTGGAGCTTGGTATAGATGGCCTAATACAATGAGTACCACACACTGCTACTATGCCCAAAATTATTTTCCAGGCTAGATGCAGTTAAAAATTATTATTAATTTCAAAGCTAGTAGAGCTTGGTATAGATCGCCTAATACAATGAGTGCCACACACTGCTACTATGCCCAAAATTAATTTCCGGGCGAGATGCAGCTAAAAATTATTATTAATTTCAAAGCTAGAGGATCTTGGTGTAGATGGCCTAATTCAACGAGTGCCACACACTGCTACTATGCCCAAAATTAATTTCCGGGCTAGATGCAGCAAAAAATTATTATTAATTTCAAAGCTGGTGGAGCTTAGTATAGATGGCCTAATAAAATGAGTACCACACACTGCTACATGCCCAAAATTATTTTCCGGGCTAGATGCAGCTAAAAATTATTATTAATTTCAAAGCTGGTGGAGCTTGGTATAGATGGCCTAATACAATGAGTACCACACACTGCTACTATGCCCAAAATTAATTTCCGGGCTAGATGCAGTTAAAAATTATTATTAATTTCAAAGCTGGTATAGCTTGGTATAGATGGCCTAATACAATGAGTACCACACACTGCTACTATGCTCAAAATTATTTTCCGGGCTAGATGCAGCTAAAAATTATTATTAATTTCAAAGCTAGTAGAGCTTGGTATAGATGGCCTAATACAATGAGTGCCACACACTGCTACTATGCCCAAAATTAATTTCCGGGCTAGATGCAGCTAAAAATTATTATTAATTTCAAAGCTAGTGGATCTTGGTGTAGATGGCCTAATACAACGAGTGCCACACACTGCTACCATGCCCAAAATTAGTTTCCGGGCTAGATGCAGCAAAAAATTATTATTAATTTCAAAGCTGGTGGAGCTTAGTATAGATGGCCCAATAAAATGAGTACCACCCACTGCTACAGGCCCAAAATTATTTTCCGGGCTAGATGCAGCTAAAAATTATTATTAATTTCAAAGCTGGTAGAGCTTGGTATAGATGGCCTAATACAATGAGTACTACACACTGCTACTATGCCCAAAATTATTTTCCGGGCTAGATGCAGCTAAAAATTATTATTAATTTCAAAGCTGGTGGAGCTTAGTATAGATGACCTAATACAATGAGTACCACACACTGCTGCAGGCTCAAGATTATTTTCTGGGCTAGATGCAGCTAAAAATTATTATTAATTTCAAAGCTGGTGGTGCTTGGTATAGATGGCCTAATACAATGAGTACCACACACTGCTACTATGCCCAAAATTATTTTCCGGGCTAGATGCAGTTAAAATTTTTTATTAATTTCAAAGCTGGTGGAGCTTCCTATACATGGCCTAATAAAATGAGTACCACACACTGATACTATGCCCAAAATTATTTTCCAGGCTAGATGCAGCTAAAAATTATTATTAATTTCAAAGCTGGTGGAGCTTGGTATAGATGGCCTAATACAATGAGTACCACACACTGCTACTATGCCCAAAATTATTTTCCGGGCTAGATGCAGCTAAAAATTATTATTAATTTCAAAGCTGGTGGAGGTTAGTATAGATGGCCTAATAAAATGAGTACCACACACTGCTACAGGCCCAAAATTATTTTCCGGGCTAGATGCAGCTAAAAATTATTATTAATTTCAAAGCTGGTGGAGCTTGGTATAGATGGCCTAATACAATGAGTACCACACACTGCTACTATGCCCAAAATTATTTTCAGGGCTAGATGCAGTTAAAAATTATTATTAATTTCAAAGCTGGTGGAGCTTGGTATAGATGGCCTAATACAATGAGTACCACACACTGGTACTATGCCCAAAATTATTTTCCGGGCTAGATGCAGCTAAAAATTATTATTAATTTCAAAGCTGGTGGAGCTTAGTATAGATGGCCTAATAAAATGAGTACTACACACTGCTACAGGCCCAAAATTATTTTCCGGACTAGATGCAGCTAAAAATTATTATTAATTTCAAAGCTGGTGGAGCTTGGTATAGATGGCCTAATACAATGGGTACCACACACTGCTACTATGCCCAAAATTATTTTCTGGGCTAGATGCAGCTAAAAATTATTATTAATTTCAAAGCTAGTAGAGCTTGGTATAGATGGCCTAATACAATGAGTGCCACACACTGCTACTATGCCCAAAATTAATTTCCGGGCTAGATGCAGCTAAAAATTATTATTAATTTCAAAGCTAGAGGATCTTGGTGTAGATGGCCTAATACAACGAGTGCCACACACTGCTACTATGCCCAAAATTAATTTCCGGGCTAGATGCAGCAAAAAATTATTATTAATTTCAAAGCTGGTGGAGCTTAGTATAGATGGCCTAATAAAATGAGTACCACACACTGCTACAGGCCCAAAATTATTTTCCGGGCTAGATGCAGCTAAAAATTATTATTAATTTCAAAGCTGGTGGAGCTTGGTATAGATGGCCTAATACAATGAGTACCACATACTGCTACTATGCCCAAAATTATTTTCCGGGCTAGATGCAGTTAAAAATTATTATTAATTTCAAAGCTGGTGGAGCTTGGTATAGATGGCCTGATACAAAGAGTACCACAAACTGCTACTATGCCCAAAATTATTTTCCGGGCTAGATGCAGCTAAAAATTATTATTAATTTCAAAGCTAGAAGAGCTTGTTATAGATGGCCTAATACAATGAGTGCCACACACTGCTACTAAGCCCAAAATTAATTTCCGGGCTAGATGCAGCTAAAAATTATTATTAATTTCAAAGCTAGTGGATCTTGGTGTAGATGGACTAATACAACGAGTGCCACACACTGCTACTATGCCCAAAATTAATTTCCGGGCTAGATGCAGCAAAAAATTATTATTAATTTCAAAGCTGGTGGAGCTTAGTATAGATGGCCCAATAAAATGAGTACCACCCACTGCTACAGGCCCAAAATTATTTTCCGGGCTAGATGCAGCTAAAAATTATTATTAATTTCAAAGCTGTTGGAGTTTGGTATAGATGGCCTAATACAATGAGTACCACACACTGCTACTATGCCCAAAATAATTTTCCGGGCTAGATGCAGCTAAAAATTATTATTAATTTCAAAGCTGGTGGAGCTTAGTATAGATGACCTAATACAATGAGTACCACACACTGCTACAGGCTCAAGATTTTTTTCTGGGCTAGATGCAGCTAAAAATTATTATTAATTTCAAAGCTGGTAGTGCTTGGTATAGATGGCCTAATACAATGAGTACCACACACTGCTACTATGCCCAAAATTATTTTCCGGGCTAGATGCAGTTAAAAATTATTATTAATTTCAAAGCTGGTGGAGCTTGGTATACATGGCCTAATAAAATGAGTACCACACATTGATACTATGCCCAAAATTATTTTCCAGGCTAGATGCAGCTAAAAATTATTAATTTCAAAGCTGGTGGAGCTTGGTATAGATGGCCTAATACAATGGGTACCACACACTGCTACTATGCCCAAAATTATTTTCTGGGCTAGATGCAGCTAAAAATTATTATTAGTTTCAAAGCTGGTGGAGCTTAGTATAGATGGCCTAATACAGTGAGTACCACCCACTGCTACAGGCCCAAAATTATTTTCCTGGCTAGATGCAGCCAAAAATTATTATTAATTTCAAAGCTAGTAGAGCTTGGTATAGATGGCCTAATACAATGAGTGCCACACACTGCTACTATGCCCAAAATTAATTTCCGGGCTAGATGCATCTAAAAATTATTATTAATTTCAAAGCTAGTGGATCTTGGTATAGATGGCCTAATGTAACGAGTACCACACACTGCTACTATGCCCAAAATTAAATTCCGGGCTAGATGCAGCAAAAAATTATTATTAATTTCAAAGCTGGTGGAGCTTAGTATAGATGGCCTTATAAAATGAGTACCACACACTGCTACAGGCCCAAAATTATTTTTCGGGCTAGATGCAGCTAAAAATTATTATTAATTTCAAAGCTGGTGGAGCTTGGTATAGATGGCCTAATACAATGAGTACCACACACTGCTACTATGCCCAAAATTATTTTCCGGGCTAGATGCAGCTAAAAATTATTATTAATTTCAAAGCTGGTGGAGCTTAGTATAGATGACCTAATACAATGAGTACCACACACTGCTACAGGCTCAAGATTATTTTCTGGGCTAGATGCAGCTAAAAATTATTAATAATTTCAAAGCTGGTGGAGCTTGGTATAGATGGCCTAATACAATGAGTACCACACACTGCTACTATGCCCAAAATTATTTTCCGGGCTAGATGCAGCTAAAAATTATTATTAATTTCAAAGCTGGTGGAGCTTGGTATACATGGCCTAATAAAATGAGTACCACACACTGCTACTATACCCAAAATTATTTTCCAGGCTAGATGCAGCTAAAAATTATTATTAATTTCAAAGCTGGTGGAGCTTGGTATAGATGGCCTAATACAATGAGTACCACACACTGCTACTATGCCCAAAATTATTTTCCGGCTAGATGCAGCTAAAAATTATTATTAATTTCAAAGCTGGTGGAGCTTAGTATAGATGGCCTAATAAAATGAGTACCACACACTGCTACAGGCCCAAAATTATTTTCCGGACTAGATGCAGCTAAAAATTATTATTAATTTCAAAGCTGGTGGAGCTTGGTATAGATGGCCTAATACAATGGGTACCACACAATGCTACCATGCCCAAAAATTAATTTCCGGGCTAGATGCAGCTAAAAATTATTATTAATTTCAAAGCTAGAAGCGCTTGGTATAGATGGCCTAATACAATGAGTGCCACACACTGCTACTATGCCCAAAATTAATTTCCGGGCTAGATGCAGCTAAAAATTATTATTAATTTCAAAGCTGGTGGAGCTTGGTATAGATGGCCTAATACAATGAGTACCACACACTGCTACTATGCCCAAAATTATTTTCCGGGCTAGATGCACCTAAAAATTATTATTAACTTCAAAGCTGGTGGAGCTTGGTATAGATGGCCTAATACAATGAGTACCACACACTGCTGCAGGCCCAAAATTATTTTCCGGGCTAGATGCAGCTAAAAATTATTATTAATTTCAAAGCTGGTGGAGCTTGGTAGAGATGGCTTAATACAATGAGTACCAAACACTGCTACAGGCCCAAAATTATTTTCCAGGCTAGATGCAGCTAAAAATTATTGTTAATTTCAAAGCTGGTGGAGCTTGGTATAGATGGCCTAATACAATGAGTACCACACACTGCTACTATGCCCAAATTTATTTTCCGGGCTAGATGCAGTTAAAAATTATTATTAATTTCAAAGCTGGTGGAGCTTGGTATAGATGGCCTAATACAATGAGTACCACACACTGCTACTATGCCCAAAATTATTTTCCGGGCTAGATGCAGCTAAAAATTATTATTAATTTCAAAGCTGGTGTAGCTTAGTATAGATGGATTAATAAAATGAGTACCACACACTGCTACAGGCCCAAAATTATTTTCCGGACTAGATGAGGCTAAAAATTATTATTAATTTCAAAGCTGGTGGAGCTTGGTATAGATGGCCTAATAAAATGGGTACCACACATTGCTACTATGCCCAAAATTAATTTCCGGGCTAGATGCAGCTAAAAATTATTATTAATTTCAAAGCTAGTAGAGCTTGGTATAGATGGCCTAATACAATGAGTGCCACACACTGCTACTATGCCCAAAATTATTTTCCGGGCTAGATGCAGCTAAAAATTATTATTAACTTCAAAGCTGGTGGAGCTTGGTATAGATGGCCTAATACAATGAGTACCACACACTGCTACAGGCCCAAAATTATTTTCCGGGCTAGATGCAGCTAAAAATTATTATTAATTTCAAAGCTGGTGGAGCTTGGTATAGATAGCTTAATACAATGAGTACCAAACACTGCTACTAGGCCCAAAATTATTTTCCGGCCTAGATGCAGCTAAAAATTATTATTAATTTCAAAGCTGGTGGAGCTTGGTATAGATGGCCTAATACAATGAGTACCACACACTGCTACTATGCCCAAATTTATTTTCCGGGCTAGATGCAGTTAAAAATTATTATTAATTTCAAAGCTGGTGGAGCTTGGTATAGATGGCCTAATACAATGAGTACCACACACTGCTACTATGCCCAAAATTATTTTCCGGGCTAGATGCAGCTAAAAATTATTATTAATTTCAAAGCTAGTAGAGCTTGGTATAGATGGCCTAATACAATGAGTGCCACACACTGCTACTATGCCCAAAATTAATTTCCGGGCTAGATGCAGCTAAAAATTATTATTAATTTCAAAGCGAGAGGATCTTGGTGTAGATGGCCTAATACAACGAGTGCCACACACTGCTACTATTCCCAAAATTAATTTCCGGGCTAGATGCAGCAAAAAATTATTATTAATTTCAAAGCTGGTGGAGCTTAGTATAGATGGCCTAATAAAATGAGTACCGCACACTGCTACAGGCCCAAAATTATTTTCCGGGCTAGATGCAGCTAAAAATTATTATTAATTTCAAAGCTGGTGGAGCTTGGTATAGATGGCCTAATACAATGAGTACCACACACTGCTACTATGCCCAAAATTATTTTCCGGGCTAGATGCAGCTAAAAATTATTATTAATTTCTAAGCTGGTGGAGCTTAGTATAGATGACCTAATACAATTAGTACCACACACTGCTACAGGCTCAAGATTATTTTCTGGGCTAGATGCAGCTAAAAATTATTATTAATTTCAAAGCTGGTGGAGCTTGGTATAGATGGCCTAATACAATGAGTACCACACACTGCTACTATGCCCAAAATTATTTTCTGGGCTAGATGCAGTTAAAAATTATTATTAATTTCAAAGCTGGTGGAGCTTCGTATAGATGGCCTAATACAATGAGTACCACACACTGCTACTATGCCCAAAATTATTTTCCGGGCTAGATGCAGCTAAAAATTATTATTAATTTCAAAGCTAGTAGAGCTTGGTATAGATGGCCTAATACAATGAGTGCCACACACTGCTACTATGCCCAAAATTAATTTCCGGGCTAGATGCAGCTAAAAATTATTATTAATTTCAAAGCTAGTGGATCTTGGTGTAGATGGCCTAATACAACGAGTGCCACACACTGCTACTATGCCCAAAATTAATTTCCGGGCTAGATGCAGCAAAAAATTATTATTAATTTCAAAGCTGGTGGAGCTTGGTATAGATGGCCTAATACAATGAGTACCACACACTGCTACTATGCCCAAAATTATTTTCCGGGCTAGATGCAGCTAAAAAATTATTATTAATTTCAAAGCTAGTAGAGCTTGGTATAGATGGCCTAATACAATGAGTGCTACACACTGCTACTATGCCCAAAATTAATTTCCGGGCTAGATGAAGCTAAAAATTATTATTAATTTCAAAGCTAGTGGAGCTTGGTATACATGGCCTAATACAATGAGTACCACACACTGCTACTATGCCCAAAATTATTTTCCGGGCTAGATGCAGCTAAAAATTATTATTAACTTCAAAGTTGGTGGAGCTTGGTATAGATGGCCTAATACAATGAGTACCACATACTGCTACAGGCCCAAAATTATTTTCCAGGCTAGATGCAGCTAAAAATTATTATTAATTTCAAAGCTGGTGGAGCTTGGTATAGATGGCTTAATACAATGAGTACCACACACTGCTACTATGCCCAAAATTATTTTCCGGGCTAGATGCAGCTAAAAATTATTATTAATTTCAAAGCTGGTGGAGCTTGGTATAGATGGCCTAATACAATGAGTACCACACACTGCTACTATGCCCAAAATTATTTTCTGGGCTAGATGCAGTTAAAAATTATTATTAATTTCAAAGCTGGTGGAGCTTGGTATAGATGGCCTAATAAAATGAGTACCACACACTGCTACTATGCCCAAAATTATTTTCCGGGCTAGATGCAGCTAAAAATTATTATTAATTTCAAAGCTAGTAGAGCTTGGTATAGATGGCCTAATACAATGAGTGCCACACACTGCTACTATGCCCAAAATTAATTTCCGGGCTAGATGCAGCTAAAAATTATTATTAATTTCAAAGCTAGTGGATCTTGGTGTAGATGGCCTAATACAACGAGTGCCACACACTGCTACTATGCCCAAAATTAATTTCCGGGCTAGATGCAGCTAAAAATTATTATTAATTTCAAAACTGGTGGAGCTTGGTATAGATGGCCTAATACAATGAGTACCAGACACTGCTACTATGCCCAAAATTATTTTCCGGGCTAGATGCAGCTAAAAATTATTATTAATTTCAAAGATAGTAGAGCTTGGTATAGATGGCCTAATACAATGAGTGCCACACACTGCTACTATGCCCAAAATTAATTTCCGGGCTAGATGCAGCAAAAAATTATTATTAATTTCAAAGCTGGTGGAGCTTAGTATAGATGGCCCAATAAAATGAGTACCACCCACTGCTACAGGCCCAACATTATTTTCCGGGCTAGATGAAGCTAAAAATTATTATTAGTTTCAAAGCTAGTGGAGCTTGGTATAGATGGCCTAATACAATGAGTACCACACACTGCTACTATGCCCAAAATTATTTTCCGGGCTAGATGCAGCTGAAAATTATTATTAACTTCAAAGTTGGTGGAGCTTGGTATAGATGGCCTAATACAGTGGGTACCACATACTGCTACAGGCCCAAAATTATTTTCCAGGCTAGATGCAGCTAAAAATTATTATTAATTTCAAAGCTGGTGGAGCTTGGTATAGATGGCTTAATACAATGAGTACCACACACTGCTACTATACCCAAAATTATTTTCCGGGCTAGATGCAGCTAAAAATTATTATAAATTTCAAAGCTGGTGGAGCTTAGTATAGATGGCCTAATAAAATGAGTACCACACACTGCTACAGGCCCAAAATTATTTTCCGGACTAGATGCAGCTAAAAATTATTAGTAATTTCAAAGCTGGTGGAGCTTGGTATAGATGGCCTAATACAATGGGTACCACAAACTGCTACTATGCCCAAAATTATTTTCTGGGCTAGATGCAGCTAAAAATTATTATTAGTTTCAAAGCTGGTGGAGCTTAGTATATGTGGCCTAATACAATGAGTACCACCCCCTGCTACAGGCCCAAAATTTTTTTCCTGGCTAGATGCAGCTAAAAATTATTATTAATTTCAAAGCTAGTAGAGCTTGGTATAGATGGCCTAATACAATGAGTGCCACACACTGCTACTATGCCCAAAATTAATTTCAGGGCTAGATGCAGCTAAAAATTATTATTAATTTCAAAGCTAGTGGATCTTGGTATAGATGGCCTAATACAACGAGTGCCACACACTGCTACTATGCCCAAAATTAATTTCCGGGCTAGATGCAGCAAAAAATTATTATTAATTTCAAAGCTGGTGGAGCTTAGTATAGATGGCCTAATAAAATGAGTACCACACACTGCTACAGGCCCAAAATTATTTTCCGGGCTAGATGCAGCTAAAAATTATTATTAATTTCAAAGCTGGTGGAGCTAGGTATAGATGGCCTAATACAATGAGTACCACACATTGCTACTATGCCCAAAATTATTTTCCGGGCTAGATGCAGCTAAAAATTATTATTAATTTCAAAGCTGGTGGAGATTAGTATAGATGACCTAATACAATGAGTACCACACACTGCTACAGGCTCAAGATTATTTTCTGGGCTAGATGCAACTAAAAATTATTATTAATTTCAAAGCTGGTGGAGCTTGGTATAGATGGCCTAATACAATGAGTACCACACACTGCTACTATGCCCAAAATTATTTTCCGGGCTAAATGCAGTTAAAAATTATTATTAATTAGTGTTGAGCCACCCCCGTAGTGTTCGAGTTCGGTTCGGTTCGTCGAACACCCGTGTGTTCGCCGAACTGTTCGTCGAACTGTTCGTCGAACACCTTCGAACACCGTTAAAACCAATGGCAGGCAAACAAAAACCCATAGAAACACATAGAAAACACCTTCAAAGGTGTCCAAAAGCTGACAAACTGCTCAGAAGACATAACTAACACATGGAAAAGTGACAAGTACATATAGTCATGCGAAAATAAAAGAGGTGGAGGAGTAAAAGGAGGGGGAGACACAGATGTCATGCCCTTCTAAAATCCAAAAAGTGAGAAGCCGACACGGCCAGTCCGCTCCTGCCCGTGCCACCTCCGTGTCGCCGGGTTTGTGCCAGAGCCGCGGTGAACCCTGACGGCCAGCCCCCCTCTCCCAATACTGGTGCCTGTCCGCTGGTGGGTCGAGCGAGCCCCCCTGTGGTGGAGGCAGCTCTAAGCTTTTTAATTTAAATTGTCTCTCTAATTTGAATGAATACACTTTAAATCCATTTACAAGGATCTATTGGAGGGCAAGTCTCATGCCAGCAGCCGCGGTAATTCCAGCTCCAGTAGCGTCCACTAAAGCTGCTGCAGTTAAAAAGCTTTTATAAGGATCGAGCTCGGCTGTCCACCGCAAGGCATCCTACTGCCAGTCCCAGCCCCTATGCCTTGGGGTGCCTCCTGATGCTCTTCACTAAGTATCCCATGGTCCCGAAGCATTTCCTTTGAAAAAATTAAGTGTCTAAACTACAGGTGGTGCAGCTTGCTTAACAGCCGGGATAATCCGCTTACTAGCAGACACTGCTACTAGGCACAAAGTATTTCCTGGGCTAGATGCAGTTAAAAATTTGTAATTAGATACTCTCGTTGGATGCTGAGAAAGCATTCCATAGAGTCTCCTGGCACGCCATATATGATTCTCTTAAAAAGCTTGGGGTAGGGGTCTAGGGGACCCTTTTATAGCCAAAATCACGGCCCTGTATCGCAATACGTCACCTAGGCTGAAGATAAATGGAACTGTAGCACCCTGAGGGCTCGGTTGCTAAAGACGTATTGCACCTCACCCAGAGGTGTGATATCTCACTCTCAGGTAAGGATGGAGTGTGGATCAGGACCCGACACCTGCATGCATTACACCACATTGCCGTGGGGCAGGGCGACCAATATGCCCCTGAGATGGGCACGACAGTCCCTGTCCCTGGCTGGAGTGGGGGGAGGGAACACTGAGGAAGGGGAACCCTGTAGTGCAGGAGCAGGGAGGAAGCAGTTCCTGGGTGCATTGAGAAGGGAGTATAAAAGGTGGGCACCATCTTAGTTCAGTGCAGAGAAGTCTGAGCAGAAGTGGCAGGGAGCAGGGGCTCTGCATGAGCTCTGTTCCAGAGGCGGGCCTAGTAACAGAGGCCCAGGCCTGGAAGAGGGAGAAGGAAGGAAGAGGAGCGGAGAAGGCTCCAGGAACGAGGAATGAAGGGATCCCAGGGGTGCGGACGGGCGAGTCGCCACCGCACGCCCGAATCCACCTGCGTGGAGGGGTCAGGCCAAAGGGGGAGACCGGTCCCCGAACTAGTGGAGGCAGGAAACGACCCTCAGCTAGAAACCGGAGGCTCTGACATTTTATGTGGCGCAGCCCCTCGCTACACCCGCTAGGAAGGCACCACATAGGGTCAGGGAAACTGGCACCAAGTTTACCAAGAGGAGGCCCGAGGCAGCCGGACAGAAGTGTTGGTAAGAAAGGCCAGACAAAGGACACACAAAGGGGGTCCTGTGAAGTGCTCCAAAGTTATCTGGGAGTTGTCTGAGCCCCTCACCTGGTGAGCACAGTACGACGTGGGCAGCCGTTACCTGCAGACGTGGTCTGGATAATAAGAACTGTGAGTAAAGGCCCTGAACTGCATCACTGACTCCGTGTCGTTACTGCTGCTGCCCTGCACCATCACCCCCATCCTCCGCATACACTGCCCTGAGGCTATACTCCTCCCGTGGGGAGTTATGCTACGCTCTGCTGCACCCACAACACCAGCCTCAGTGGTCTGCCCTGTAGCGGCGGTTCACTCTGACCGCAATCCACGGGTGGCGTAGTCGGACATTTAAACATGAAAACCACATAAATAGTTCCGCCACTGGTTTGACCGCCCTGAGCCACGGAACCGGGTCGCCGCCACGAAGACTACAACCACCAGCATCCACCAAAAAGGGTCCGGCTCCGGGTGTCCCAAGGCCCAGGGGGTGCGTCAGAACATTTTCATCACCTTTCACAATCACCAATGGGACAAGGCAGTGATGTCCTCTGTCCCCTCTCTTATACATCCTAGTGACGGAGCACCTGCTCTCATCAATTCGCCATAACCCCAATATTAGGTGGATTGAGGTGGGAGGCACCGAGTACAAGTGCTCTCTATTTGCTGATGATGTCCTAGTATATATCACTCAATCACATATATCCATCCATGCTGTTATGGCTGAAATAGATCACTTTGTTACATGGTAAAATTTTAAAATCAATGCAGCGAAGTCTGTGGCCCTCGATGTCTCCCTCCCCAAATCCATATAGGATTCCATCCAGTCCAACTTTCCCTTTGCCTGGCCCTCACAGGGTATCAAATACTTAGGAATTCCTATTCATAGAGACCTCTCCCATCTATGTTATCTTAATTTTGGGCCCTTTATTGAACAACTCCATACAGACCACGGTTGGCAAGTTAGAACTGTAAGATTCACTACGTGAACCACTGGTGTTTTGTGGAAAAGCACATGTACACTGCGTTCCAAATTATTATACAAAAAGTGTTTAGGAGTGATAAGGGAAGAATTTGTTTGTTTGTCAGTTAAACTCATTGATGGTGATGTGTGTCAGGGCTCTTTATATCACTGTAAGCAATTACAGACACCTGTGCTAATTAGTTTGGCAGGTGTGTCCAATGAAAGGCAAGACTACTTAAGAAGGCTCTCTCACATTATTAAGCAGCCTACATTTTCTGCCAAAATGGGAAAGAAAAAGGATGTGTCGGCTGCTGAGAAGCAACAAATTGTGGAGTGTTTAGGTCAAGGCATGACTACAATCAACATTGTGCGATGATCAGGATGAAGTGTCTTGGCAATCAAGAAGTATGTAGCTGATTCACAGTACACACGTGTGCGTGCTGATAAGGGCAAATTGAGGACTCTTTCCTACAGGCAATTACGTCAGGTTGAAAGAGCAGCGGCAAAAAAGCCTTGTCATAGCAGCAGACAAGTTTTTGAAGCTGCTTGTGCCTCCAACGTCCCCCGAACAACAAGATGCAGGGTCCTTCAGAGGTTTGCAGCTGTGCATGCGCCATCCTGTCGACCTCCTCCATCCACTTCACACAAGCAGAAACGGCTCCAGTGGGCCAAACATTACATGAAGACTGATTTCAAAACTGTTTTGTTCACGGATGAGTGCCGTGCAGCGCTCGATGGTCCAGATGGATGGAGTGGAGGATGGCTGGTTGATGGACACCCCACGCAATCACGGCTACAGCGCCAACAAGGAGGAGGTGGAGTAATGTTTTGGGCTGGAATCATGGGGAGAGAGATTGTCGGCCCCTTTAGGATCCCTGAAGGCGCTAAAGATGAACTCCATAATGTATGTGGATTTTCTCAAACAGCACTTCCTGCCATGGTTCAAGAAGAAGAACCGTGTATTTCACAGCAAGATCATTTTTCTGCATGATAATGCACCATCTCATGCTGCACATAAAACATCTGCATCTCTGGCTGATATGGGCATAAAAGGGGACAAACTTATGGTGTGACCCCCATGCTCCCCTGACCTCTACCCCATTCAGAACCTTTGGAGCATCATTAAAAGGAGTGTCTATGATGGCGGGAGGCAGTTCACATCTAAGCAACAGCTCTGGGAGGGTATTCTGTCCTCATGCAAAACAATTGAAGCAGAAACCATCCAAAACCTGACAAATTCAATGGACGAGAGAGTTCAGAAGCTCCTTTCGAACAAGGGGTCCTATGTGAAAATGTAACATCACCTAGAATAAAGTTTTGAGTTGAAAACTGTTTGATTTCAGTTTCTAACAACCTGCTAATGCTTATAATTTCAAAAATGACCATTTTTTTGGTCTTTATTAAAATGAAAAGGTTGATCGAAAAGTTTGGGGGATCTAAGAGTGTGGCAACCCAGTAGTCATGATTACTTCGAATTCTGACAATATGAGGGTCATGCTGCAGGTAGTGCAGCAAGAAGGCACTTATGTGCCTTGCGCATCTCGGAGCCCCAAAATTATTTTCCGGGCTAGATGCAGCTAAAAATTATTTTTAATTTTAAATCTGGTGAAGCTTTAGTATAGATGGCCTAATAGGATCAGTGCTGCACACTGCTACAAAGCCCAAATTATTTTCCAGTCAAGATACAGATAAACATGATTAGTAATTTGAAAGCTTAAAACGGTTGGTAGGGTGATTTTAACCAATCATCAAGCTTTTACTCTCCCCAGGATGACACAGGGGTAGAAAAGTCGTTTCGGATCCATGATTTGTTCATCTTTATGAACGTGAGTCTGTCTACATTATCAGTGGAGAGCCGCGTGCGCTTATCTGTCAGCACACCACCAGCAGCGCTGAACACACGTTCAGACAGAACGCTGGCTGCGGGGCATGACAAGATCTCCAAGGCGTAAGTGGCTAGCTCCGGCCATTTATCCAGATTGGAAGCCCAAAAAGAGCAAGGGTCCAGTGACACAGTCGTGGCTTCAATGTTTACTTGGAGATACTCCTGTACCATCGTCTCTAGGCGTTGACTATGTGTCAGACTTCTTGTCTCCTGTGGCCTTGCAAAGGATGGGCTAAAAAAGTGGTGAAATGATTCCGCAAAATTGATGTTACCAGCAGATACTGTGGTTCTGTCACGGTTTGAGTGCTGAACACTTGACGGTCCCACGGTTGGCAAGTTGGAACTGTGAGATTCACTACGTGCACCACTGGTATTTTGTGGAAAAGCACATGTAAGATTCTGCAACAGTCTCTGCTGATACTCCTGCATGCGTGCATCCCTTTCTATGGCAGGAATAATTTCTGCAAATTTACTTTTGTACCGGGGATCTAACAGTGTGGCAACCCAGTAGTCAGGATTATTTCTAATTCTCACAATTCGAGGGTCATGTTGCAGGTAGTGCAGCAAGAAGGCACTCATGTGTGTTGCGCATCCAGGAGCACCAAGTCCCTGTTGTGTTGGTGGCGAGGTAACAATCATGCTTCCTTCCTCTGTCCTCTCCCCCCAACCTCGCACAACAGAAATGTGATCAAGGTCTCCCTCATCTGATGAGTCTTCCATCAGTTCGTCCTCCACTTCTTCCTGGGCTCCTGCACCTTCCTCACTAGTTTGGCTGCTACCATGCGCCCTGGTAAAACCATCTCCCCCACCCTCACATGCCTGCCGCCTTGGTGCTGCCGACCGTCTGGACCTTGCAGATGTTAGCCCTTCCGCATACAACTCCTCCTCCTCTACTTCCTCCACCTCCTCTTGTGCCACCACCTGACTCCGAATTCTGTTTAACATGTGCTCCAGCATGTAAATCACCGGAATAGTCATGCTGATAATGGCATCGTCAGCATTAAACATCTTCGTCGCCATTTCAAAACTGTGCAGAAGGGTGCATAGGTCCCTGATCTGAGACCACTCCTCCAGCGTGATTTGCCCCACCTCTGAATCTCGTTGGCCCAGGCTATACGTCAGAACGTATTGCACCAGGGCTTGTCGGTGCTGCCACAGTCGCTGCAACATGTGCAGAGTTGAATTCCACCGGGTAGGCACATCGCATTTTAGCCGGTGAAGTGGCAGGCCCAACGACTTCTGTAGAGATGTAAGTCGCTGAGCTGCGGGATGCGAACGGCGGAAGTGAGCACACAGCGACCGTGCCCTCTGCAGAAGGCCATCTAGTCTGGGATAGTGGGCTAAAAATTGCTGGACAACCAGGTTCAACACGTGAGCCATACAAGGCACGTGTGTGACATTGCCCCGGCGAAGGGCCGCACCCAGGTTTGCAGCATTGTCGCACACGGCCTTCCCTGGTTTCAGGTCCAGTGGAGACAACCATTCATGAAATTGGTTCTCCAGAGCTGACCACAACTCCTCAGCTGTGTGACTCACATTTCCCAGACATTTCAATGTAAAAACCGCCTGATGACGTTGAGCCCTACTGCCAGCATAGTAAGGAGGTGTGCAGGATCCCTTCTGCGCAGTTAGAAAGCTTGTGGCATGACCAGACAGGCTTTGGGTGCAGGTGGAAGACCGAGAGGAGGTTGAGGAGGCAGAAGCAGTGGTGGAACTTTGACATAAAGAGGATTGACGCACAACTCGTGGGGACGGCAAGACTTGGACAGCAGCCCCTTGTCCTGCTGTCACCATAGTTACCCAGTGCCCAGTCAGCGACATGTAACGCCCCTGTCCATGCCTACTCGTCCAAGTGTCTGTGGTGAAATGCACCCTGTCACACACAGAGTTTCTCAAAGAAGCGGTGATGTTGTGTGCGACATGCTGGTGGAGCGCAGGCACACCTTTCTTTGAGAAGTAGTGCCGACTGGGCATCTGGTACTGGGGCACTGCGACGGACATAAGGTCTCGAAAATCCTCTGTGTCCACCAGGCGGAAAGGCAGCATTTCTGTAGCCAAGAGCTTGCAGATGGTGAAATTCAACCTCTTAGCTTTCTCATGGCTAGGAGGAAATGGTCTTTTACTTGTCCACATCTGAGGGACCGAGGGCTGGCTATTGTGCTTAGACGGGGTTGATAAGGGTGTCCCCGGCAAACTGCCGGTCTGTGAGGAAGATGCAGGCGGACATGTTAGGTTGCCTTGATCCAAAGGTGGTGCTATCGATGTCGGACAGCGCTCAAGACCAGCTGGTGTTACCACCTCGAAAGAAAATGATGACCTGCCAATCACGCTGGCTGTTGCGGGTAAAGAGGTGGCAGGTCTGCGCCCCAAAACAGGTGTGACTGCTGTCCCCCCAGTCACAGAGGATGAAGAGGCCGCGGATGCACAAGATATGGCAGACGGTGGTTGGCCCGGCCGGCTAGACCGCATTGTAGCACACTGAGCTTCCCACTGCAACTTATGCTTCATGTCCATGTGCCGGTTCATGCATGAAGTACTCAAACTATGTATTTTTTGGCCTCTACTTAGCTTTTGCTGACAAATGTTACAGATAACACGAGTTGGGTCATCTTTATCGATCTGAAAAAATGCCCAGGCTATGCAAGGCTTAGCACCCATGCGACCTGAAGAGCCACCACGACTTGTGGTGAGAGGCAGAGTTGTGTTTGAGGATGCAGTTGTTGACGTGCTTCCAGTACTACGTCTCTGTCCAGGAAGGCGCAACCTGACCTCGTCGTCACTAGCATCTTCCTCCACCTCCTCTGCTGACCTCATCTCTTGGCTGACTGTGGGTTGACAGTAAGTGGGATCTCCGACCTCATCATCATCACCCTGTGCGTTATCACACCCGTCGTCCTCAGAGCCAACCTGTTCCTGCCCTGACAAAAAACTAAAGTTGTCGCTCCAATCAGGTATTTGAGTCTTATCATCGTCTTCCTCATTGTCTCCACCAACAGGAGTTACAGTTTGGGAATGAGGGTCTACATTATGGTCAGAACCTTCTGCGTCTGGTCCTGGATCCGACTCATAAAGATTCTGGGCATCAGTGCAGATCATTTCCTCGTCTGGATTCACAGAAGCGCTGGAGTCGACCTCTGATTCCCAGGCTATAGTATGAGTAAACAGCTCTGCAGACTCAACCATCTGTTCTACCTCATACTCAGACGGGCAGCTGGAGATTTGGGAGCTGTGAGGAAGCAAGTGCGATTTGGGTGACACCTTTGAGGACTGGAGTATTTGTGATGTTGAAGTTGATGTAGAGGAGAGCCCACTTAAAGGAGCACTTGATATCCGTTGAAGCACCTGCTGTTTTTGTGCCTCATCTGGAATTTGTAGCGATTGGCGTGGCCGTAAGAAAGGGATCTTATCACATTGTCCGCTAAAAGAAGTAGACATTTTAGTTTGGCTGGAAGATGGTCTTTCTTCTGCACCTACCCCACGGACACAACCTTTTTTCCCCTTCCCAACACGCCTATTCCCCTTTCCACCAGCAGCAGGCCTTTTTCCACTCATTTTGGTGGTTAACTAATTCACAACTCTGGAGTTGTTTGCACAAAAAAACAATGGATGGTAACCGAGCAGAGCTGAGTGGCCAAACTGTGGTATTAGGCCAAAACTATTGGCTGGGTTAGATGCAGAAAAAAATTATTTTTAATTTGCAACCTGATGGAGGTCAGTATAGATGGACTAATAGACCAAGTCCCACACACCGCTAGAAGCCCAAATATTTTTTCAGAGCTAGATGCAGAAATTTTTTTTATTCAATTTGCAACCTGATGGAGGTCAGTATAGATGGACTAATAGACCAAGTCCCACACACTGCTAGAAGCCCAAATATTTTTTCAGAGCTAGATGCAGAAAAAAAATATTTTTAATTTGCAACCTGATGGAGGTCAGTATAGATGGACTAATAGACCAAGTCCCACACACTGCTAGAAGCCCAAATATTTTTTCAGAGCTAGATGCAGAAAAAAATTATTTTTAATTTGCAACCTGATGGAGGTCAGTATAGATGGACTAATAGAACAAGTCCCACACGCTGCTAGAAGCCCAAATATTTTTTCAGAGATAAATGAAGAAAAAAATTATTTTTAATTTGCAACCTGATGGAGGTCAGTATAGATGGACTAATAGACCAAGTCCCACACACTGCTAGAAGCCCAAATATTTTTTCAGAGCTAGATGCAGAAAAAAATTATTTTTAATTTGCAACCTGATGGAGGTCAGTATAGATGGACTAATAGACCAAGTCCCACACACCGCTAGAAGCCCAAATATTTTTTCAGAGCTAGATGCAGAAAAAAATTATATTCAATTTGCAACCTGCTGGAGGTCAGTATAGAAGGACTAATAGAACAAGTCCCACACACTGCTAGAAGCCCAAATATTTTTTCAGAGCTAAATGAAGAAAAAAAATATTTTTAATTTGCAACCTGATGGAGGTCAGTATAGATGGACTAATAGACCAAGTCCCACACACCGCTAGAAGCCCAAATATTTTTTCAGAGCTAGATGCAGAAAATTTTTTTATTCAATTTGCAACCTGATGGAGGTCAGTATAGATGGACTAATAGACCAAGTCCCACACACTGCTAGAAGCCCAAATATTTTTTCATAGCTAGATGCAGAAAAAAATTATTTTTAATTTGCAACCTGATGGAGGTCAGTATAGATGGACTAATAGACCAAGTCCCACACACTGCTAGAAGCCCAAATATTTTTTCAGAGCTAGATGCAGAAAAAAATTATTTTTAATTTGCAACCTGATGGAGGTCAGTATAGATGGACTAATAGAACAAGTCCCACACGCTGCTAGAAGCCCAAATATTTTTTCAGAGATAAATGAAGAAAAAAATTATTTTTAATTTGCAACCTGATGGAGGTCAGTATAGATGGACTAATAGACCAAGTCCCACACACTGCTAGAAGCCCAAATATTTTTTCAGAGCTAGATGCAGAAAAAAATTATTTTTAATTTGCAACCTGATGGAGGTCAGTATAGATGGACTATTAGACCAAGTCCCACACACCGCTAGAAGCCCAAATATTTTTTCAGAGCTAGATGCAGAAAAAAATTATATTCAATTTGCAACCTGCTGGAGGTCAGTATAGAAGGACTAATAGAACAAGTCCCACACACTGCTAGAAGCCCAAATATTTTTTCAGAGCTAAATGAAGAAAAAAATTATTTTTAATTTGCAACCTGATGGAGGTCAGTATAGATGGACTAATAGACCAAGTCCCACACACTGCTAGAAGCCCAAATATTTTTTCAGAGCTAGATGCAGAAAAAAATTATATTCAGTTTGCAACCTGATGGAGGTCAGTATAGATGGACTAATAGAATGATGCTATGCCCAAAAGATTTTACTTCACTTGGTGCAGTAAATAAATTGGTATTCTATACACAGGTGGTATATCTTGCAACACAGATAGGCTACTCCACTGACTAACACACTCTGCAATAGGCCAAAAAGGATTAGCTTTGCTAGATTCAGCCAAATGCTGTGAAAAAAACTTGCACAGCACTGGCACAGACCTGCCTGGCAAAAACTGATAGGAACTCATGTAACCTAGTCCTGAAAAGGACTCCAATTACAATTAGTCTTTACTCCCACAATCTATCTATTTAAGAGCACAGACCTGCCTGATAAAAGTCGTAGGAAATGCTGTAACCTAGTCCTTAAAAGGACTGCAATCACAACTATTCCCTACTCCCAAGCTATCTGTATATTTGTGCGAAAATTGGCTTGAAATTAACAAGGTATAGCACACACAGCAACAGCGGTGCCGTCTAACACTCAGCTGCAGCAGTGAGAAAATGGTGGCGACGGTGAAAATGGCTTGGTCTTATAGGGCAAGGACATGTGACATACACTGCCAATCACACATGCCCTTGCTTGTGTGAAAAAAAGCACTTCGCTCCGTGTGTGCGCTGCTGATAGGCTGACAGATTGCACCTCCCCACTGCAAATGCGGGAAAGAGAAAAAAAAATGGAGATCTTCATTGTTCCTGCAGAGATCCATTGCCTGCCCCTCCCCCCGCCCCGCTGTACACTCAAACTGCGTATTAACATTAATTTTCATCATTACTGAGAAAAAATCCAGTTATGATTTTGGTGCACGAACAGTTATCGAACATAACCTCGAACAGCCGAATTTTTCTCAAATTGTTCGTGTTCGCCGACCGGCTCGAACACCGCCCAAAACAGCTCGAATTTGAGATTGGCGAACAGTTCGAGTAGAACAACGCTCATCTCTATTATTAATTTCAAAGCTGGTGGAGCTTGGTATACATGGCCTAATAAAATGAGTACCACACACTGCTACTATGTCCAAAATTATTTTCCAGGCTAGATGCAGCTAAAAATTATTATTAATTTCAAAGCTGGTGGAGCTTGGTATAGATGGCCTAATACAATGAGTACCACACACTGCTACTATGCCCAAAATTATTTTCCGGACTAGATGCAGCTAAAAATTATTATTAATTTCAAAGCTGGTGGAGCTTAGTATAGATGACCTAATAAAATTAGTACCACACACTGCTACAGGCCCAAAATTATTTTCCGGACTAGATGCAGCTAAAAATTATTATTAATTTCAAAGCTGGTGGAGCTTGGTATAGATGGCCTAATACAATGGGTACCACACACTGCTACTATGCCCAAAATTATTTTGTGGGCTAGATGCAGCTAAAAATTATTATTACTTTCAAAGCTGGTGGAGCTTAGTATAGATGGCGTAATACAATGAGTACCACACAATGCTGCAGGCGCAATATTATTTTCCTGGCCAGATGCAGCTAAAAATTATTATTGATTTCAAAGCTAGTAGAGCTTGGTATATATGGCCTAATACAATGAGTGCCACACACTGCTACTATGCCCAAAATTAATTTCCGGGTTAGATGCAGCTAAAAATTATTATTAATTTCAAAGCTGGTGGAGCTTGGTATAGATGGCCTAATACAATGAGTACCACACACTGCTACTATGCCCAAAATTATTTTCCGGGCTAGATGCAGCTAAAAATTATTATTAACTTCAAAGCTGGTGGAGCTTGGTATAGATGGCCTAATACAATGATTACCACACACTGCTACAGGCCCAAAATTATTTTCCGGGCTAGATGCAGCTAAAAATTATTATTAATTTCAAAGCTGGTGGAGCTTGGTATAGATGGCTTAATACAATGAGTACCACACACTGCTACTATGCCCAAAATTATTTTCCGGGCTAGATGCAGCTAAAAATTATAATTAATTTCAAAGCTGTTGGAGCTTGGTATAGATGGCCTAATATAATGAGTAGCACACACTGCTACTATTCCCAAAATTATTTTCCAGGCTAGATGCAGCTAAAAATTATTATTAATTTCAAAGCTGGTGGAGCTTGGTATAGATGGCCTAATACAATGAGTACCACACTCTGCTACTATGCCCAAAATTATTTTCCGGCTAGATGCAGTTAAAAATTATTATTAATTTCAAAGCCGGTGGAGCTTGGTATACTTGGCCTAATAAAATGAGTACCACACACTGCTACTATGCCCAAAATTATTTTCCAGGCTAGATGCAGCTAAAAATTATTATTAATTTCAAAGTTGGTGGAGCTTGGCATAGATTGCCTAATTCAATAAGTACCACACACTGCTACAATGCCCAAAATTATTTTCCGGGCTAGATGCAGCTAAAATTATTATTAATTTCAAAGCTGGTGGAGCTTAGTATAGATGGCCTAATACAATGAGTACCACACACTGCTACAGGCCCAAAATTATTTTCCTGGATAGATGCAGCTTAAAATTATTATTAATTTCAAAGCTAGTGGAGCTTGGTATAGATGGAGTAATACAATGAGTGCCACACACTGCTACTATGCCCAAAATTAATTTCCGGGCTAGATGCAGCTAAAATTATTATTAATATCAAAGCTGGTGGAGCTTGTTATAGATGGCCTAATACAATGAGTACCACACACTGCTACTATGCACAAAATTATTTTCCGGGCTAGATGCAGCTAAAAATTATTATTAATTTCAAAGCTGGTGGAGCTTAGTATAGATGGCCTAATAAAATGAGTACCACACACTGCTACAGGCCCAAAAAATATTTTCTGGAGAAGATGCAGCTCAAAATTATTATTAATTTCAAAGCTGGTGGAGCTTAGTATAGATGGCCTAATAAAATGAGTTCCACACACTGCTACATGCCCAAAATTATTTTCTGGGCTAGATGCAGCTAAAAATTATTATTAATTTCAAAGCTGGTGGAGCTTGGTGTAGATGGCCTAATACAATGGGTACCACACACTGCTAGTATGCCCAAACTTATTTTCTGCGCTAGATGCAGCTAAAAATTATTATAAAATTCAAAACTGGTGGAGCTTGGTATAGATGGCCTAATACATTGAGTACCAAACACTGCTACTATGCCCAAAATTATTTTCCGGGCTAGATGCAGCTAAAATTATTTTTAATTTCAAAGCTGGTGGAGCTTGGTATAGATGGCCTAATACAATGAGTACCACACACTGCTACTATGCCCAAAATTATTTTCCGGCTAGATGCAGCTAAAAATTATTATTAATTTCAAAGCTGGTGGAGCTTAGTATATATGGCCTAATACAATGAGTACCACACACTGCTACAGGCCCAAAATTATTTTCCTGGGCTAGATGCAGTTTTAAATTATTATTAATTTCAAAGCTGGTGGAGCTTGGTATAGACGGCCTAATGCAATTAGTACCACACACTGCTACTATGCCCAAAATTATTTTCCTGGCTAGATGCAGCTAAAAATTATTATTAATTTCAAAGCTGGTGGAGCTTAGTATAGATGGTCTAATACAATGAGTACCACACACTGCTACAGGCCCAAAATTATTTTCCTGGATAGATGCAGCTTAAAATTATTATTAATTTCAAAGCTAGTGGAGCTTGGTATAGATGGAGTAATACAATGAGTGCCACACACTGCTACTATGCCCAAAATTAATTTCCGGGCTAGATGCAGCTAAAATTATTATTAATATCAAAGCTGGTGGAGCTTGTTATAGATGGCCTAATACAATGAGTACCACACACTGCTACTATGCACAAAATTATTTTCCGGGCTAGATGCAGCTAAAAATTATTATTAATTTCAAAGCTGGTGGAGCTTAGTATAGATGGCCTAATAAAATGAGTACCACACACTGCTACAGGCCCAAAAAATATTTTCTGGAGTAGATGCAGCTCAAAATTATTATTAATTTCAAAGCTGGTGGAGCTTAGTATAGATGGCCTAATAAAATGAGTTCCACACACTGCTACATGCCCAAAATTATTTTCTGGGCTAGATGCAGCTAAAAATTATTATTAATTTCAAAGCTGGTGGAGCTTGGTGTAGATGGCCTAATACAATGGGTACCACACACTGCTAGTATGCCCAAACTTATTTTCTGCGCTAGATGCAGCTAAAAATTATTATAAAATTCAAAACTGGTGGAGCTTGGTATAGATGGCCTAATACATTGAGTACCAAACACTGCTACTATGCCCAAAATTATTTTCCGGGCTAGATGCAGCTAAAATTATTTTTAATTTCAAAGCTGGTGGAGCTTGGTATAGATGGCCTAATACAATGAGTACCACACACTGCTACTATGCCCAAAATTATTTTCCGGCTAGATGCAGCTAAAAATTATTATTAATTTCAAAGCTGGTGGAGCTTAGTATATATGGCCTAATACAATGAGTACCACACACTGCTACAGGCCCAAAATTATTTTCCGGGCTAGATGCAGTTTTAAATTATTATTAATTTCAAAGCTGGTGGAGCTTGGTATAGACGGCCTAATGCAATTAGTACCACACACTGCTACTATGCCCAAAATTATTTTCCTGGCTAGATGCAGCTAAAAATTATTATTAATTTCAAAGCTGGTGGAGCTTAGTATAGATGGCCTAATACAATGAGTACCACACACTGCTACAGGCCAAAAAATTATTTTCCTGGCTAGATGCAGCTAAAAATTATTATTAATTTCAAAGCTAGTGGATCTTGGTATAGATGGCCTAATACAATGAGTGCCACACACTGCTACTATGCCCAAAATGAATTTCCGGGCTAGATGCAGCTAAAAATTATTATTAATTTCAAAGCTGGTGGAGCTTAGTATAGATGGCCTAATAAAATGAGTACCACACACTGCTACAGGCCCAAAATTATTTTCCGGGCTAGATGCAGCTAAAAATTATTATTAATTTCAAAGCTGGTGGAGCTTAGTATATATGGCCTAATAAAATGAGTACCACACACTGCTACAGGCCCAAAATTATTTTCCTGGCTAAATGCAGCTAAAAATTATTATTAATTTCAAAGCTAGTGGATCTTGGTATAGATGGCCTAATACAATGAGTGCCACACACTGCTACTATGCCCAAAATTAATTTCCGGGCTAGATGCAGCTAAAAATTAATATTAATTTCAAAGCTAGCGGAGCTTAGTATAGATGGCCTAAGAAAATGAGTACCACACACTGCTACAGGCCCAAAATTATTTTCCGGGCTAGATGCAGCTAAAAATTATTATTAATTTCAAAGCTGGTGGAGCTTGGTATAGATGGCCTAATACAATGAGTACCACACACTGCTACTATGCCCAAAATTATTTTCCGGGCTAGATGCAGCTAAAAATTATTATTAATTTCAAGGCTGGTGGAGCTTAGTATAGATGACCTAATACAATGAGTACCACACACTGCTACAGGCTCAAGATTATTTTCTGAGCTAGATGCAGCTAAAAATTATTATTAATTTCAAAGCTGGTGGAGCTTGGTATACTTGGCCTAATACAATGAGTACCACAAACTGCTACTATGCCCAAAATTATTTTCCGGGCTAGATGCAGTTAAAAATTATTATTAATTTCAAAGCTGGTGGAGCTTAGTATAGATGGCCTAATACAATGAGTGCCACACACTGCTTCAGGCCCAAAATTTTTTTCTGGACTAGATGCAGCTCAAAATTATTATTAATTTCAAAGCTGGTGGAGCTTAGTATAGATGGCCTAATACAATGAGTACCACACACTGCTACTATGCCCAAAATTATTTTCCGGACTAGATGCAGCTAAAAATTATTATTAACTTCAAAGCTGGTGGAGCTTGGTATAGATGGCCTAATACAATGAGTACCACACACTGCTACAGGCCCAAAATAATTTTCCGGGCTAGATGCAGCTAAAAATTATTATTAATTTCAAAGCTGGTGGAGCTTGGTATAGATGGCCTAATACAATGAGTACCACACACTGCTACTATGCCCAAAATTATTTTCTTGGCAAGATGCAGTTAAAAATTATTATTAATTTCAAAGCTGGTGGAGCTTGGTATAGATGGCCTAATACAATGAGTACCACACACTGCTACTATGCCCAAAATTATTTTCCAGGCTAGACGCAGCTAAAAATTATTATTAATTTCAAAGCTGGTGGAGCTTGGTATATATGGCCTAATTCAATAAGGACCGCACACTGCTACTAGGCCCAAAATTATTTTATTGCTAGATGCAGCTAAAAATTATTATTAATTTCAAAGCTGGTGGAGCTTGGTATATATGGCCCAATTCAATAAGGACCGCACACTGCTACTAGGCCCAAAATTATTTTCCGGGCTAGATGCAGCTAAAAATTATTATTAATTTCAAAGCTGGTGGAGCTTGGTATAGATGGCCCAATTCAATAAGTATCACAAACTGCTACTATGCCCAAAATTAATTTCCTTGCTAGATGCAGCTAAAAATTATTATTAATTTCAAAGCTGGTGGAGCTTGGTATAGATGTCCTAATACATTGAGTACCACACACTGCTACTATGCCCAAAATTATTTTCCGGGCTTGATGCAGGTAAAAATTATTATTAACTTCAAAGCTTTTGGAGCTTGGTGTAGATGGCCTAATACAATGAGTACCACACACTGCTACAGGCCCAAAATTAGTTTCCGGGCTAGATGCAGCTAAAAATTATTATTAATTTCAAAGCTGGTGGAGCTTGGTATAGATGGCTTAATACAATGAGTACCACACACTGCTACTACGCCCAAAATTATTTTCTGGGCTAGATGCAGCTAAAAATTATTATTAATTTAAAAGCTGGTGGAGCTTGGTATAGATGGCCTAATACAATGAGTACCACACACTGCTACTATGCCCAAAATTATTTTCCGGGCTAGATGAAGCTAAAAATTATTATTAATTTCAAAGCTGGTGGAGCTTGGTATAGATGGCCTAATACAATGAGTTCCACACACTGCTACTATGCCCAAAATTATTTTCAGGGCTAGATGCAGCTAAAAAATATTATTAATTTCAAAGTTGGTGGAGCTTAGTATAGATGGCCTAATAAAATGAGTACCACACACTGCTACAGGCCCAAAATTATTTTCCGGGCTAGATGCAGCTAAAAATTATTATTAATTTCAAAGCTGGTGGAGCTTGGAATAGATGGCCTAATACAATGGGTACAACACACTGCTACTATGCCCAAAATTATTTTCTGGGCAAGATGCAGCTAAAAATTATTATAAATTTCAAAGCTGGTGGATCTTGGTATAGATGGCCTAATACAATGAGTACCAAAAACTGCTACTATGCCCAAAATTATTTTCCGGGCTAGATGCAGCTAAAAATTATTATTAATTTCAAAGCTGGTGGAGCTTGGTATAGATGGCCTAATACAATGAGTACCACACACTGCTACTATGCCCAAAATTATTTTCCGGGCTTGATGCAGCTAAAAATTATTAATAATTTCAAAGCTGTTGGAGCTTAGTATAGATGGCCTAATAAAATGAGTACCACACACTGCTTCAGGCCCAAAATTTTTTTCTGGACTAGATGCAGCTCAAAATTATTATTAATTTCAAAGCTGGTGGAGTTTAGTATAGATGGCCTAATACAATGAGTACCACACACTGCTACTATGCCCAAAATTATTTTCCGGACTAGATGCAGCTAAAAATTATTATTAACTTCAAAGCTGGTGGAGCTTGGTATAGATGGCCTAATACAATGAGTACCACACACTGCTACTATGCCCAAAATTATTTTCTTGGCAAGATGCAGTTAAAAATTATTATTAATTTCAAAGCTGGTGGAGCTTGGTATAGATGGCCTAATACAATGAGTACCACACACTGCTACTATGCCCAAAATTATTTTCCAGGCTAGACGCAGCTAAAAATTATTATTAATTTCAAAGCTGGTGGAGCTTGGTATATATGGCCTAATTCAATAAGGACCGCACACTGCTACTAGGCCCAAAATTATTTTATTGCTAGATGCAGATAAAAATTATTATTAATTTCAAAGCTGGTGGAGCTTGGTATATATGGCCCAATTCAATAAGGACCGCACACTGCTACTAGGCCCAAAATTACTTTCCGGGCTAGATGCAGCTAAAAATTATTATTAATTTCAAAGCTGGTGGAGCTTGGTATAGATGGCCCAATTCAATAAGTATCACAAACTGCTACTATGCCCAAAATTAATTTCCTTGCTAGATGCAGCTAAAAATTATTATTAATTTCAAAGCTGTTGGAGCTTGGTATAGATGTCCTAATACAATGAGTACCACACACTGCTACTATGCCCAAAATTATTTTCCGGGCTTGATGCAGGTAAAAATTATTATTAACTTCAAAGCTGGTGGAGCTTGGTGTAGATGGCCTAATACAATGAGTACCACACACTGCTACAGGCCCAAAATTAGTTTCCGGGCTAGATGCAGCTAAAAATTATTATTAATTTCAAAGCTGGTGGAGCTTGGTATAGATGGCTTAATACAATGAGTACCACACACTGCTACTACGCCCAAAATAATTTTCTGGGCTAGATGCAGCTAAAAATTATTATTAATTTAAAAGCTGATGGAGCTTGGTATAGATGGCCTAATACAATGAGTACCACACACTGCTACTATGCCCAAAATTATTTTCCGGGCTAGATGAAGCTAAAAATTATTATTAATTTCAAAGCTGGTGGAGCTTGGTATAGATGGCCTAATACAATGAGTTCCACACACTGCTACTATGCCCAAAATTATTTTCAGGGCTAGATGCAGCTAAAAAATATTATTAATTTCAAGGTTGGTGGAGCTTAGTATAGATGGCCTAATAAAATGAGTACCACACACTGCTACAGGCCCAAAATTATTTTCCGGGCTAGATGCAGCTAAAAATTATTATTAATTTCAAAGCTGGTGGAGCTTGGAATAGATGGCCTAATACAATGGGTACAACACACTGCTACTATGCCCAAAATTATTTTCTGGGCAAGATGCAGCTAAAAATTATTATAAATTTCAAAGCTGGTGGATCTTGGTATAGATGGCCTAATACAATGAGTACCAAAAACTGCTACTATGCCCAAAATTATTTTCCGGGCTAGATGCAGCTAAAAATTATTATTAATTTCAAAGCTGGTGGAGCTTGGTATAGATGGCCTAATACAATGAGTACCACACACTGCTGCTATGCCCAAAATTATTTTCCGGGCTAGATGCAGCTAAAAATTATTAATAATTTCAAAGCTGGTGGAGCTTAGTATAGATGGCCTAATAAAATGAGTACCACACACTGCTTCAGGCCCAAAATTATTTTCTGGACTAGATGCAGCTAAAAATTATTATTAATTTCAAAGCTGGTGGAGCTTGGTATAGATGGCTTAATACAATGAGTACCACACACTGCTACTATGCCCAAAATTATTTTCCGGACTAGATGCAGCTAAAAATTATTATTAACTTCAAAGCTGGTGGAGCTTGTTATAGATGACCTAATACAATGAGTACCACAATCTGCTACAGGCCCAAAATTATTTTCCGGGCTAGATGCAGCTAAAAATTATTATTAATTTCAAAGCTGGTGGAGCTTGGTATAGATGGCCTAATACAATGAGTACCACACACTGCTACTATGTCCAAAATTATTTTCTTGGCAAGATGCAGTTAAAAATTATTATTAATTTCAAAGCTGGTGGAGCTTGGTATAGATGGCCTAATACAATGAGTACCACACACTGCTACTATGCCCAAAATTATTTTCCAGGCTAGACGCAGCTAAAAATTATTATTAATTTCAAAGCTGGTGGAGCTTGGTAGAGATGGCCTAATACAATGAGTACCACACACTGCTACTATGCCCAAAATTATTTTCCGGGCTAGATGCAGCTAAAATTTATTATTAATTTCAAAGTTGGTGGAGCTTAGTATAGATGGCCTAATAAAATGAGTACCACACACTGCTACAGGCCCAAATTTATTTTCTGGGCTAGATGCAGCTAAAAATTATTATTAATTTCAAAGCTGGTGGAGCTTGGTATAGATGGCCTAATACAATGGGTACAACACACTGCTACTATGCCCAAAATTATTTTCTGGGCTAGATGCAGCTAAAAATTATTATAAATTTCAAAGCTGGTGGAGCTTGGTATAGATGGCCTAATACAATGAGTACCAAACACTGCTACTATGCCCAAAATTATTTTCCGGGTAGATGCAGCTAAAAATTATTATTAATTTCATAGCTGGTGGAGCTTGGTATAGATGGCCTAATACAATGAGTACCACACACTGCTACTATGCCCAAAATTATTTTCCGGACTAGATGCAGCTAAAAATTATTATTGTTATGTTCTGCTACCAAAGCTAAGGAAAGAGAGGAGATCTGTCCCTACTATAAGACTCAGCTGAATCCCTACGATGTAACAGGGAACCTGATCCTGCGATCAGACCTGCTAAAGTCCTAATCTAGTCTGTACGGAGACCTATAGATTTGGGGAGGGAATCCCTACAATTACTAAGGACTGGGAGGAATATGGGACACCTCCTAACAGAAATAGCAGCAGACAGACGAACAAACAAAATAGATAGAACCTAGAGGTCCGTAGACCAAGCAAACTAACAGAGTTAGATACAGAGCACAGGCTAGCTAGAAAGTAGATATACAATGAAGTCCAGCAAAGCCAGAAGGGCGGAGCAGGATTAAATAGGCCAACAAGGTCATGTGACCAGCAAAGGAAAAAAAACCTAACAGCAAGGTTCTAACAGTACCCCCCCTTCTAAGAGGATCCTCCGGATCCCCTAGGACCAGGCTTATCAGGAAATCTCCTGTGAAACGCTCTGATAAGTCTGGACGCGGAAACATCATCTGACCTCACCCAAGAGTTATCCTCGGGTCCGAAACCTTTCCAGGCCACAAGATACTGCAAACTACCTCTATACCGTCTAGAGTCAAGGATGCGAGAAATTTCATATTCCCCGTCCTCCACCACCGGAGGAACAGAGGCAGAGGCGTCACCATCCGACACAACAGCTTTTTTTAACAGAGAGACATGAAAGACCGGATTAATTCTCCAGGAGGTAGGAACCTCCAACCTAACAGCAGATTGGTTGACAACCTGAAGCACCTTAAAGGGCCCTACAAACTTGGGACCCAATTTCTTAGAAGGAATCCTCAACCGCAGATTCCTAGAGGACAACCAAACCATGTCACCAACAGCGAACAAAACCTCCTGTCGTTTCCTATCAAAGTAGTCTTTAGATTTTCTGTTGGCCTCCTGAAGATTACCACGCACATCCGTCCAAACTCTTTCCAAATCACCGGAAAAATTCTCCTCCTCAGGCACGGCAGATCCCAACTTGGAGAACGACCCAAACGACGGATGTCTCCCAGAACAACAAAAAAAAAGGCGAACAACCAGCAGAAGAAGATGTATGATTGTTCAGAGCAAATTCGGCAAGTGGCAGAAACTCAGACCACCCCTCTTGATTGTCTGCCACAAAACAACGCAAGAACTGCTCAACATCCTGGTTTTTCCTTTCTGTCTGGCCATTAGATTCAGGATGATATCCGGACGAAAACGACAAATGAATTCCCAACCTGTCACAAAAGGCACGCCAAAAACGAGCCACGAACTGAGGACCCCTATCAGAAACAATGTCAGTAGGAACGCCATGAAGTCTGACAATTTCCTTGACAAAGGCCTTAGCGAGAGTTTTAGCGCAGGGCAGTTTGACGAAGGGAACCAAGTGACACATCTTGCTAAAACGGTCCACGACCACCCAGATGACAGTAAAACCCTCAGAGGGGGGAAGGTCAGTTATAAAGTCCATAGCCAAATGTGTCCAAGGAGCACTGGGGACCTCCAAAGGACAAAGCAACCCCGCAGCAGGAGTATGTGAGGACTTAGATCTAGCACATATAGTACATTGGCGCACCCACTTAATGACTTCCTTCTGCCATCCAGGCCACCAAAAACTGCGACCCACCAGTCTCTTGGTCTCAGAGATTCCGGGATGACCTGCCAACCGAGATTCGTGACACTCAACAAACAAATCTCTCCTAAAGGTCCCAGGCACAAACAACCTCCCATGAGGAGTGTTAGATGGGGCATTCTCCTGAGCTTTAAGAATCTCATCTTCCAAAACGGAGTCTAAAGCAGCTATCACAACACCTTCTTGTAAAATGTTTTCCTCTTTCTCAGCACCGACTATGGGAGAAAAACTGCGAGACAAGGCATCCGCCTTAACATTCTTAGTACCAGGGATGTAAGTAACGGAGAAATTAAACCGCGAGAAAAACAGTGCCCACCTAGCCTGACGGGCATTCAGGCGCTTGGCAGCGTCAAGATATATCAGATTTTTATGATCCGTAAGAACCTGAACGGGAAATTCCGCACCTTCCAAGAAGTGGCGCCAGTGTTCAAATGCGAGTTTAATAGCCAATAATTCCCGATTACCAATATCGTAATTCAATTCAGTCTCCGAAAATTTTTTTGAAAAAAATGCACAGGGATGTAATCCATCCCCGTTATCCTGAGACAATACTGCGCCAACCCCCACAGAGGAAGCATCAACCTCAACCAAAAACGGCCTAGTAACATCAGGCTGCATAAGGATGGGAGCAGAGGTGAACCTCTCCTTGAGATACACAAAAGCTTCAATGGCCTCAGAAGACCACTGAACCGCATCAGCACCTTTCCTGGTGAGATCAGTCAGAGGTTTGACAATACTAGAAAAAATTTTTATGAATTTTCTATAGTAATTGGCGAAACCCAAAAACCTCTGTATTGATTTCAAACCAATAGGCCTAGGCCATTCCTGCACAGCCTGAACCTTAACCGGATCCATCTCAAAACCTTTGCTGGAGATAATGTAGCCCAAAAAACTAATTCTCTGTACAGCGAACTCACATTTCTCCAGCTTAGCAAAAAGCGAATTGTCCATTAATAACTGTAATACCTCACGCACGCTCCGCCAATGAGACTCCAGATCTGGCGAATAAATCAAAATGTCATCCAAATACACAACCACATTTTTACCGATCAAAGGTCTAAGGATGTCATTAATCAGATTCTGAAAAAATGCAGGAGCATTAGTAAGACCAAAAGGCATAACCAGATTCTCAAAATGACCCACAGGAGTGTTAAAAGCAGTCTTCCATTCATCACCCTCCTTCATGCGCAACAGATTGTATGCCCCCTTAAGGTCAATTTTAGAGAACCACTTGGCCCCCAATAACTGGTTAAACAGATCAGGAATCAATGGCAGTGGGTAAGGATTGCGTACCGTAATTTTGTTAATCTCACGAAAATCCAGACAAGGACGTAAACCGCCGTCCTTTTTTTTTACAAAAAAAAATCCAACCGCCACAGGAGACTTAGAGGGCCTAATGTGACCGGCGGCCAAACTTGTCTGTATGTATTCCTCCAAAGCCTTCCTCTCAGGAATAGTAAGGTTAAATAAACGACTTTTAGGAAGAGTCGCTCCAGGGACAAATTCAATAGAACAATCATAGTCTCTATGGGGAGGCAAAACCTGCGATTCTTTCTCAGAAAAAACTCTCCAAAAATCCTGAATAGGAACAGGCAATTCTCCCCTATCCAAAGCTGCAATACGCCCGTTACAACACTTGTCATAACATTTATGGCTCCAGGATTTAATTTCACTGGTAGACCAATCCAGTACAGGATTGTGAAATTTTAACCAGGGCAAACCCAATATTACTGGAGAAGGCAAGTTATTCAACACTACCAAATCCAATTTCTCATGGTGAACACCATTAATAGTGAGAGGAAATTCACTGACCTTGCGAGTAATATTCTTCAAAGGGGAGCCATCCACAGAAACCACAGCAATGGGGGATGATAAAGGTTCAGGTTTTAAATTGAGTTTTTCCACGAATCCCCCATCAATAACATTCAGTGTAGACCCGCAATCAACAAACACCCGAAATTCCATTAATTTTTCATGAGCAATCGTGGAAGCAGCTAAAAATATACCCTTGGAACTTAAACAGGCAATACGGGCGTGACTGACCATTTTTTTTTCTTTCTTCATACGAAGCTCACAGCCTTTAATCAAATGACCAGATTTTCCACAATAGAAACACAAGCCTTCTGAAAAACGACGGTGTTTTTCTTGAGAGCGAGGTGCCACCGATCCAATCTCCATCGGTTCACCACTGTTAGTACACACATTATCATAACCAGAAACTGACATAGCAGAGGATTTGCTCTCATTAACCCTAGCACGCAGTCTTCTGTCCACCCGTATAGCTAATTGCATAGCCTGTTGCAAATCCTCAGGTGTAGGATAAGCAATTAGCAGGTCTTTAACCTTTTCACTGAGCCCAGCAAGAAATAGACTTTTCAGAGCAGAATCGTTCCACCCTGTTTGAGTGGACCAACGACGAAAATGTGTACAATATTTTTCCATATTACCTGATCCTTGTTTTAAACGTCTCAACTCAGTCTCAGCTGATGCCACACGGTCAGGATCATCATATAATAGTCCTAAAGCAGAAAAAAAACTATCCACTGATCTGAAGCATGTATCACTAGGTTGCAAAGAAAAGGCCCACTCCTGAGGCTCTTTGCGCAAAAGTGACATTATGAACCCTACGCGCTGGGATTCATCCCCAGAGGACTTGGGTCTCAAACGAAAATACAATAAGCAAGCATTTTTAAATGAAAAAAATTCTCGATGTTCACCAAAAAATAAATCCGGCAAACATACCTTAGGCTCCAAGAAATATGCTCCAGGACAGTTACTCACGTGCTGACGGAGCTCGGCCACTTCCAGAGAGAGTCCCTGCAGGTGTTTAGCCAAATCCTGAACCGACACCATGATGGAACAAAAAAAAATCTTTCCTTAGAGAATTTACAGGCTGGACTTACTGTTATGTTCTGCTACCAAAGCTAAGGAAAGAGAGGAGATCTGTCCCTACTATAAGACTCAGCTGAATCCCTACGATGTAACAGGGAACCTGATCCTGCGATCAGACCTGCTAAAGTCCTAATCTAGTCTGTACGGAGACCTATAGATTTGGGGAGGGAATCCCTACAAGTACTAAGGACTGGGAGGAATATGGGACACCTCCTAACAGAAATAGCAGCAGACAGACGAACAAACAAAATAGATAGAACCTAGAGGTCCGTAGACCAAGCAAACTAACAGAGTTAGATACAGAGCACAGGCTAGCTAGAAAGTAGATATACAATGAAGTCCAGCAAAGCCAGAAGGGCGGAGCAGGATTAAATAGGCCAACAAGGTCATGTGACCAGCAAAGGAAAAAAAACCTAACAGCAAGGTTCTAACAATTATTAACTTCAAAGCTGGTGGAACTTGGTATAGATGGCCTAATAAAATGAGTACCACACAATGCTACAGGCCCAAAATTATTTTCCGGGCTAGATGCAGCTAAAAATTATTATTAATTTCAAAGCTGGTGGAGCTTGGTATAGATGGCCTAATACAATGAGTACCACACACTGCTACTATGCCCAAAATTATTTTCTTGGCAAGATGCAGTTAAAAATTAATATTAATTTCAAAGCTGGTGGAGCTTGGTATAGATGGCCTAATACAATGGGTACCACACACTGCTACTATGCCCAAAATTATTTTCTTGGCAAGATGCAGTTAAAAATTAATATTAATTTCAAAGCTGGTGGAGCTTGGTATAGATGGCCTAATACAATGAGTACCACACACTGCTACTATGCCCAAAATTATTTTCCAGGCTAGACGCAGCTAAAAATTATTATTAATTTCAAAGCTGGTGGAGCTTGGTATATATGGCCTAATTCACTAAGTACCGCACACTGCTACTAGGCCCAAAATTATTTTCCGGGCTAGATGCAGCTCAAAATTATTATTAATTTCAAAGCTGGTGGAGCTTGGTATAGATGGACCAATTCAATAAGTATCACAAACTGCTACTATGCCCAAAATTAATTTCCGGGCTAGATGCAGCTAAAAATTATTATTAATTTCAAAGCTGGTGGAGCTTGGTATAGATGACCTAATACAATGAGTACCACACACTGCTACTATGCCCAAAATTATTTTCCGGGCTTGATGCAGGTAAAAATTATTATTAACTTCAAAGCTGGTGGAGCTTGGTGTAGATGGCCTAATACAATGAGTACCACACACTGCTACAGGCCCAAAATTATTTTCCGGGCTAGATGTAGCTAAAAATTATTATTAATTTCAAAGCTGGTGGAGCTTGGTATAGATGGCCTAATACAATGAGTACCACACACTGCTACTATGCCCAAAATTATTTTCCGGGCTCAATGAAGCTAAAAATTATTATTAATTTCAAAGCTGATGGAGCTATGTATAGATGGCCTAATACAATGAATACCACACACTGCTACAGGCCCAAAAATAATGTCCGGGCTAGATGCAGCTAAAAATTATTATTAATTTCAAAGCTGGTGGAGCTTGGTATAGATGGCCTAATACAATGAGTACCACACACTGCTACTATGCCCAAAATTATTTTCCAGGCTAGACTCAGCTAAAAATTATTATTAATTTCAAAGCTGGTGGAGCTTGGTATAGATGGCCTAATACAATGAGTACCACACACTGCTACTATGCCCAAAATTATTTTCCGGGCTAGATGCAGCTAAAATTTATTATTAATTTCAAAGTTGGTGGAGCTTAGTATAGATGGCCTAATAAAATGAGTACCAAACACTGCTACAGGCCCAAATTTATTTTCTGGGCTAGATGCAGCTAAAAATTATTATTAATTTCAAAGCTGGTGGAGCTTGGTATAGATGGCCTAATACAATGGGTACAACACACTGTTACTATGCCCAAAATTATTTTCCGGGCTAGATGCAGCTAAAAATTATTATTAATTTCAAAGCTGGTGGAGATTAGTATAGATGGCCTAATACAATGAGTACCACACACTGCTACAGGCCCAAGATTATTTTCTGGGCTAGATGCAGCTAAAAATTATTATTAATTTCAAAGCTGGTGGAGCTTGGTATAGATGGCCTAATACAATGAGTACCACACACTGCTACTATGCCCAAAATTATTTTCCGGGCTTGATGCAATTAAAAATTATTATAAATTTCAAAGCTGGCGGAGCTTGGTATAGATGGCCTAATACAATGAGTACCACACACTGCTACTATGCCCAATATTATTTTCTGGCTAGATGCAGCTAAAAATTATTATTAATTTCAAAGTTCGTGGAGCTTAGTATATATGGCCTAATACAATGAGTACCACACACTGCTACAGGCCCAAAATATTTTCCGGGCTAGATGCAGTTTTAAATTATTATTAATTTCAAAACTGGTGGAGCTTGGTATAGATGGCCTAATACAATCAGTACCACACACTGCTACTATGCCCAAAATTATTTTCCTGGCTAGATGCAGATAAAAATTATTATTAATTTCAAAGCTGGTGGAGCTTGGCATAGATGGCCTAATTCAATAAGAACCACACACTGCTACAAGGCCCAAAATTATTTTCCGGGCTAGATGCAGCTAAAAATTATTATTAATTTCAAAGCTGGTGGAGCTTAGTATAGATGGCCTAATACAATGAGTACCACACACTGCTTCAGGCCCAAAATTATTTTCCGGGCTAGATGCAGCTAAAAATTATTATTAATTTCAAAGCTGGTGGAGCTTGGTACAGATGGCTTAATTCAATGAGTACCACACACTGCTACTATGCCCAAAATTATTTTCCGGGCTAGATGCAGCTAAAAATTATTATTAATTTCAAAGCTGGTGGAGCTTGGTATAGATGGCCTAATACAATGAGTTCCACACACTGCTACTATGCCCAAAATTAATTTCCGGGCCAGATGCAGCTAAAAATTATTATTAATTTCAATGCTGGTGTAGCTTAGTGTGGATGGCCTAATAAAATGAGTACCACACACTGCTACTATGCCCAAAATTATTTTCCTGGCTAGATGCAGCTAAAAATTATTATTAATTTCAAAGCTGGTGGAGCTTAGTATAGATGGCCTAATACAATGAGTACCACACACTGATACAGGCCCAAAATTATTTTCCTGGCTAGATGCAGCTAAAAATTATTATTAATTTCAAAGCTAGTGGATCTTGGTATAGATGGCCTAATACAATGAGTGCCACACACTGCTACTATGCACAAAATTAATTTCCGGGCTAGATGCAGCTAAAAATTATTATTAATTTCAAAGCTGGTGGAGCTTAATCTAGATGGCCTAATAAAATGAGTACCACACACTGTTACAGGCCCAAAATAATTTTCAGGGCCAGATGCAGCTAAAAATTATTATTAATTTCAAAGCTGGTGGAGCTTGGTATAGATGGCCTAATACAAAAGGTTCCACAAACTGCTACTATGCCCAAAATTATTTTCTGGGCTAGATGCAGCTAAAAATTATTATTAATTTCAAAGCAGGTGGAGCTTGGTATAGATGGCCTAATACAATGAGTACCACACACTGCTACTATGACCAAAATTATTTTCCGGGCTAGATGCAGCTAAAAATTATTATTAATTTCAAAGCTGGTGGAGCTTGGTATAGATGGCCTAATACAATGAGTACCAGACACTGCTACTATGCCCAAAATTATTTTCCTGGCTAGATGCAGCTCAAAATTATTATTAATTTCAAAGCTGGTGGAGCTTGGTATAGATGGCCTAATACAATGAGTACCACACACTGCTACTATGCCCAAAATTATTTTCTGGGCTAGATGCAGCTAAAAATTATTATTAATTTCAAAGCTGGTGGAGCTTGGTATTGATGGCCTTATACAATGAGTACAACACAATGCTACTATGCCCAAAATTATTTTCCAGGCTAGATGCAGCTAAAAATTATTATTAATTCCAAAGCTGGTGGAGCTTGGTATAGATGGCCTAATACAATGAGTACCACACATTGCTACTATGCCCAAAATTATTTTCCGGGCTAGATGCAGCTAAAAATTATTATTAATTTCAAAGCTGGTGGAGCTTAGTATAGATGGCCTAATACAATGAGTACCACACACTGCTACAGGCCCAAAATTATTTACCGGGCTAGATGCAGCTAAAAATTATTATTAATTTTAAAGATGGTGGAGCTTGGTATAGATGGATTAATAAAATGAGTACCACACACTGCTACTATGCCCAAAATTATTTTCCGGGCTAGATGCAGCTAAAAATTATTATTAATTTCAAAGCTGGTGGAGCTTAGTATAAATAGCCTAATAAAATGAGTACCACACACTGCTACAGGCCCAAAATTATTTTCCAGGCTAGATGCAGCTAAAAATTATTATTACTTTCAAAGCTGGTGGAGCGTGGTATAGATGGCCTAATACAATGGGTACCACACACTTCTACTATTCCAAAAATTATTTTCTGGGCTAGATGCAGCTAAAAAATATTATAAATTTCAAAGCTGGAGGAGCTTGGTATAGATGGCCTAATACAATGAGTACCAAACACTGCTACTATGCCCAAAATTATTTTCCGGGCTAGATGCAGCTAAATATTATTATTAATTTCAAAGCTGGTGGAGCTTGGTATACATGGCCTAATACAATGAGTACCACACACTGCTACTATGCCCAAAATTATTTTCCGGGCTAGATGCAGCTAAAAATTGTTATTATTTTCAAAGCTGGTGGAGCTTGGTATAGATGGCCTAATACAATGAGTAACACACACTGCTACTATGCCCAAAATTATTTTCCGGGCTAGATGCAGCTAAAAATTATTATTAATTTCAAAGCTGGTGGAGCTTGGTATAGATGGCCTAATACAATGAGTACCACACACTGCTACTATGCCCAAAATTATTTTCCTGTCTAGATGCAGCTAAAAATTATTATTAACTTCAAAGCTGGTGGAGCTTGGTATAGATGGCCTAATACAATGAGTACCACACACTGCTACTATGCCCAAAATTATTTTCCTGGCTAGATGCAGCTAAAAATGATTACTAATTTCAAAGCTGGTGGAGCTTAGTATAGATGGCCTAATACAATGAGCACCACACACTGCTACAGGCCCAAAATTATTTTCTGGGCTAGATGCAGCTAAAAATTATTATTAATTTCAAAGCTGGTGGAGCTTGGTATAGATGGCCTAATACAATGAGTACCACACACTGCGACTATGTCCAAAATTATTTTCTGGGCTAGATGCAGCTAAAAATTATTATTAATTTCAAAGATGGTGGAGCTTGGTATTGATGGCCTAATACAATGAGTACCAAACACTGCTACTATGCCCAAAATTATTTTCCGGGCTAGATGCAGCTAAAAATTATTATTAATTTCAAAGCTGGTGGAGCTTGCTATAGATGGCCTCTTTCAATGAGTACTAAACACTGCTACTATGCCCAAAATTATTTTCCGGGCCAGATATAACTAAAAATTATTATTCATTTCAAAGCTGGTGGAGCTTGTTATAGATGGTCTAATACAATGAGTACCACACACTGCTACTATGCCCAAAATTATCTTCCTGACTAGATGCAGCTAAAAATTATTATAAATTTCAAAGCTCGTGGAGCTTGGTATAGATGGCCTAATACAATGAGTACCAAATACTGCTACTATGCCCAAAATTATTTTCCGGGCTAGATGCAGCTAAAAATTATTATTAATTTCAAAGCTGGTGGAGCTTGGTATAGATGGCCTGATACAATGAATAACATACACTGCTAGAGGCCCAAAATAATTTTCCGGGCTAGATGCAGCTAAAAATTATTATTAATTTCAAAACTGGTGGAGCTTGCTATAGATGGCCTATTTCAATGAGTACTACACACTACCACTATGCCCAAAATTATTTTCCGGGCTAGATATAACTAAAAATTATTATTAATTTCAAAGCTGGTGGAGCTTGGTATAGATGGCCTAATACAATAAGTACCACACACTGCTACTATGCCCAAAATTATTTTTTGGGCTAGATGCAGCTAAAAATTATTATTAATTTCAAAGCTGGAGGAGCTTGGTATTGATGGCCTTATACAATGAGTACAACACACTGCTACTATGAGACAAAAACTGGCCAATTATATACAAAAATGCAAAACCCGGTGCTAAGACAAGTAGTCAAGCACCGAGTTCAAATTGCCTACTCGTGTCCAATGTAGAAAACAAACGGAGAACAAAAGAGTAATTAGCAATGAAACAAAATCTTTATTAGTGATTCATAGTCACAGTGATAAAAGGATATATGAAAGAAATAATAACAAAACAAGGGGATCAGGAACAGACAGTGCCAGAAACAGGACAACCCCTGGCAATAAAATTACTGAGCAATCCAAAGTGCAAAAATGCAGATAAATATACAGGCAGAGGGACACTCCATAGGTATATAATTACCAGCTAAAAATTATTATTAATTTCAAAGATGGTGGAGCTTAGTATAGATGGCCTAATACAATGAGTACCACACACTGCTACAGGCCCAAAATTATTTACCGGGCTAGATGCAGCTAAAAATTATTATTAATTTTAAAGCTGGTGGAGCTTGGTATAGATGGATTAATAAAATGAGTACCACACACGGCTACTATGCCCAAAATTATTTTCCGGGCTAGATGCAGCTAAAAATTATTATTAATTTCAAAGCTGGTTGAGCTTAGTATAAATGGCCTAATAAAATGAGTACCACACACTGCTACAGGCCCAAAATAATTTTCCGGGCTAGATGCAGCTAAAAATTATTATTAATTTCAAAGTTGGTGTAGCTTGGTATAGATGGCCTAATACAATGGGTACCACACACTTCTACTATGCCAAAAATTATTTTCTGGGCTAGATGAAGCTAAAAAATATTATAAATTTCAAAGCTGGTGGAGCTTGGTATAGAAGGCCTAATACAATGAGTACCAAACACTGCTACTATGCCCAAAATTATTTTCCGGGCTAGATGCAGCTAAAAATTATTATTAATTTCAAAGCTGGTGGAGCTTGGTATAGATGGCCTAATACAATGAGTAACACACACTGCTACTATGCCCAAAATTATTTTCCGGGCTAGATGCAGCTAAAAATTATTATTAATTTCAAAGCTGGTGGAGCTTGGTATAGATGGCCTAATACAATAAGTACCACACACTGCTACTATGCCCAAAATTATTTTCCTGGCTAGATGCAGCTAAAAATTATTATTAACTTCAAAGCTGGTGGAGCTTGGTATAGATGGGCTAATACAATGAGTACCACACACTGCTACTATGCCCAAAATTATTTTCCTGGCTAGATGCAGCTAAAAATTATTATTAATTTCAAAGCTGGTGGAGCTTAGTATAGATGGCCTAATACAATGAGCACCACACACTGCTACAGGCCCAAAATTATTTTCTGGGCTAGATGCAGCTAAAAATTATTATTAATTTCAAAGCTGGTGGAGCTTGGTATAGATGGCCTAATACAATGAGTAGCACACACTGCGACTATGTCCAAAATTATTTTCTGGGCTAGATGCAGCTAAAAATTATTATTAATTTCAAAGATGGTGGAGCTTGGTATTGATGGCCTAATACAATGAGTACCAAACACTGCTACTATGCCCAAAATTATTTTCCGGTCTAGATGCAGCTAAAAATTATTATTAATTTCAAAGCTGGTGGAGCTTTCTATAGATTTATTTTTTTTATTATTAATTTTTATAGCGCCATTTATTCCATGGCGCTTTACATGTGATAGGGATATACATAACAAAAGCATTTACATAATCTTAACAAAACGAGTCAGCGACTGGTACAGGAGGAGCGAGGACCCTGCCCGCGAGGGCTCACAGTCTACGAGGGATGGGTGAGGATACAGTAGGTGAGGGTAGAGCTGGTCGTGCAGTGGTGTTTACTGCAGGTTGTAGGCTTGTCGGAAGAGGTGGGTCTTCAGGTTCCTTTTGAAGGTTTCCACGGTCGGCGAGAGTCTGATATGTTGGGGTAGAGAGTTCCAGAGTAGGGGGGAAGCACGGGAGAAATCTTGTATACGAGTGTGGGAGGAGGAGATAAGAGGGGAGTAGAGCAGGAGGTCTTGTGAGGATCGGAGGTTGCGTGCAGGTAAGTACCGGGAGACTAGGTCACAGATGTATGGGGGAGACAGGTTGTGGATGGCTTTGTATGCCATGGTTAGAGTTTTGAACTGAATTCTCTGGGCAATAGGGAGCCAGTGAAGGGATTGACAGAGAGGAGAGGCCGGGGAATAGCGGGGGGACAGGTGGATTAGTCGAGCAGCAGAGTTTAGGATAGATTGGAGAGGTGCAAGAGTGTTGGAAGGGATGCCACGGAGCAGGAGGTTGCAGTAGTCGAGGCGGGATATGATGAGGGCATGCACTAGTGTTTTTGCAGAGTCTTTGCTGAGGAATGCACGGATCCGGGAGATGTTTTTGAGTTGGAGTCGGCAGGAGGTGGAAAGGGCTTGAATATGTGGTTTGAAGGAGAGATCAGAGTCCAGGGTTACCCCAAGGCAGCGAGCTTGTGGGACTGGGGAGAGTGAACAGCCATTGACGTTGATGGATAGGTCGGATGGGGGATGTGAATGAGAGGGTGGAAAGATGATGAACTCTGTTTTATCCATGTTGAGTTTTAGAAACCTGTCGGAGAAGAAGGATGAGATGGCGGACAGACATTGTGGGATTCTGGTTAGTAGGGAGGAGATATCGGGTCCAGAGAGGTAGATCTGTGTGTCGTCAGCATAGAGGTGATACTGAAAGCCGTGAGACTCTATGAGCTGTCCCAGGCCGAAGGTGTAGATGGAGAAGAGCAGGGGTCCTAGAACTGAACCTTGGGGGACACCGACAGATAGGGGGCGAGATGAGGAGGTGGTGCGTGAGTGGGAGACGCTGAATGTCCTGTCTGTTAAGTATGAGGAGATCCAAGATAGAGCCAAGTCCGTGATGCCAAGAGATGAGAGAATCTGGAGTAAGAGGGAATGGTCCACTGTGTCAAAGGCAGATGACAGGTCCAGAAGGAGGAGGATGGAGTAGTGTCGCTTGGATTTGGCATTTAGTAGGTCGTTTGTGACTTTGGTCAGGGCAGTTTCAGTCGAGTGATGCGGTCGGAAGCCAGATTGTAGACGGTCGAAGAGGGAGCAGGAGGAGAGGTGGGAGGACAGTTCAAGGTGGACATGTTGTTCTAGAAGTTTTGAGGCAAAGGGGAGAAGTGATATGGGGCGGTAGCTGGTCAGAGAGGAAGGGTCAAGGGAGGGCTTTTTGAGGATGGGTGTGATTGCGGCATGTTTGAAACATGAGGGGAAGACTCCGGTTGTTAGTGATAGATTGAAGAGGTGGGTTAGGGTTGGGATGAAGACTGAGGTGAGGTTAGTGATGAGGTGGGATGGGATTGGGTCAAGTTCACAGGTGGTGAGGTGTGATTTGGAGAGTAAAGAGGAGACTTGACCTTCTGTAATGGTGGAGAAGTGGGGTTTGGAGGAGGATGGTTGAGAAGATATGAGGAGGGGTTGTGTGGACTTTAGGCCAAAGTTTTGTCTGATGGTGTCAATCTTCTGTTTGAAGAATGAGGCAAAGTCGTCGGCTGAGATGAGAGAAGAGGGAGGAGGTGCTGGGGGACGAAGGAGAGAGTTGAAAGTGTTAAATAGCTGTTTAGGGTTGTGAGATAGGGAGGATATGAGAGATAAGAAGTAGGTTTGTTTTGCTGTAGTGAGTGCGGACTTGAAATTAGTGAGGGATTGCTTGAATGCGATGAAGTGCTCGATGGAGTGAGACCTTTTCCATCTCCGCTCCGCAACCCTGGAGGCCCGGCGCAGTTCTTTGGTAAGTTTAGTGTGCCAGGGTTGCCTGTTGAATGTGCGAGGTGTGGTGTGTGTGAGAGGGGCGATCGAGTCTAGAGCTGCAGCTATTGTGGTGTTATATGAAGCAGCAGCAACGTCTGCATCGTGCAAGGAATTTATGTCTGTGAGAGGAAGGAGGGATTCAGAGAGAGAGTGTAGGTCAAGGTGTTTGAGATTTCTGCGAGGGTGTGTGAGTTTGTGGAGTGGGGATTGTGCACCCGGAGAGGAGAGGGTAGAGAATGTGAGGAGGTTATGGTCAGAGAGAGGGAGTGGTGAGTTAGAGAGGTTAGATAGGGAACAGAGGCGGGTGAAGATGAGGTCCAGTGTGTGGCCATCTTTGTGGGTGGGTGTGGAAGACCATTGAGTGAGTCCAAAGGAGGAGGTGAGGGATAGGAGCTTAGAGACAGACGAGTGGGGAGTGTCAATGGGGATGTTGAAGTCACCCATTATGATAGTGGGGATGTCAGTGGAAAGGAAGTGAAGCAGCCAGGTAGTGAAATGGTCTAAGAAGGTGGTGGCTTGCCCTGGGGGTCGGTAAACGACGGCCAGTTGGAGGTTGGAGGGGGAATAGATGCGCACACAGTGCACCTCAAAAGAGGGGAGTGTAACGGAGGGTGGCAGTGGGATTTTGGTGAAAGCGCAGAGTTCCGATAGGAGGAAACCTACGCCTCCACCATGTTTGCCATTGGGGCGGGGGGTGTGGGAAAGGTGGAATCCGCCATATGAAAGGGCAGCTGGGGAGGCTGTGTCAGAGGGGGTGAGCCAGGTTTCAGTGATGGCGAGGAAGGAGTGTTTGTTTGTAATGAAAAGATCGTGGATGAAGGAAAGTTTGTTGCAGACAGAGCGAGCGTTCCATAGAGCTCCTGTTAGTATAGCTGAGGAGGTGGGTATTAGTTGGATGGGTATGAGGTTAGAAGGGTTGCGACAGTTTGAGGAAGGTCGTGGATAGGAGGTAGAAGTGACTGTGGGGATATGGCGAGGAGGACCAGGATTTGGAGAGATATCTCCAGCAGTGAGGAGAAGCAGAGAAAGTGTTAGCAGGTGGGAGCAAGAGAGAGCATGAGGTGGCTGTCTGTGTTTGGAGATCCAGGATTGAATGCTGAGGAATAATTTGGAGGAGGAGGTGAGATGAATGGGGAGAATAGAGGGAGAGATGAAGAGTTTCTTACTTGGTGTAGGGATTTGAGGGGTTATTAGAAAGTGGAGGACTATAGAGGAAAAAGTGAGAGCTAACAGAAACATAGTTAAAAGAGACTAAGTGGTCAAAGTGTGGGTTACCTCACTCCTGCCCTGACTAACTGCCTCTGAAATAACTGCCACTTCTCTCCGAAGCCACTTTGCACAAGAAGACGCGTGCACACCCCAGCACGCGTGCACCCCTTACAGAGAGTCTAAATATATAGGCCACATTAAACTATATCAGGTGTAGGGCATTGTGGGAACGGCTTGTGGATAAATTAACAGCTGGTCATTTGAACAGGAGATGGCTGGGTGATCAAAGACAGAGCCAGGACACAAGTCTCTGCAGTTTAACACCTCTAAAAATCAGATAAGGTATATAGTGGGGAAAGAAGAAACATATGTGAATATTGATTGGAGTGGGACAGATGAAGCAGGGGAATTATGCAGAGCATATACCAGAGAGACGGGTCAGCAGAGCGTTAGCAGACAGCATACATAGGAGCAGGGGAATTATGCAGAGCATATACCAGAGAGACGGGTCAGCAGAGCGTTAGCAGACAGCATACATAGGAGCAGGGGAATTATGCAGAGCATATACCAGAGAGACGGGTCAGCAGAGCGTTAGCAGACAGCATACATAGGAGCAGGGGAATTATGCAGAGCATATACCAGAGAGACGGGTCAGCAGAGCGTTAGCAGACAGCATACATAGGAGCAGGGGAATTATGCAGAGCATATACCAGAGAGACGGGTCAGCAGAGCGTTAGCAGACAGCATACATAGGAGCAGGGGAATTATGCAGAGCATATACCAGAGAGACGGGTCAGCAGAGCATTAGCAGACAGCATACATAGGAGCAGGGGAATTATGCAGAGCATATACCAGAGAGACGGGTCAGCAGAGCGTTAGCAGACAGCATACATAGGAGCAGGGGAATTATGCAGAGCATATACCAGAGAGACGGGTCAGCAGAGCGTTAGCAGACAGCATACATAGGAGCAGGGGAATTATGCAGAGCATATACCAGAGAGACGGGTCAGCAGAGCGTTAGCAGACAGCATACATAGGAGCAGGGGAATTATGCAGAGCATATACCAGAGAGACGGGTCAGCAGAGCGTTAGCAGACAGCATACATAGGAGCAGGGGAATTATGCAGAGCATATACCAGAGAGACGGGTCAGCAGAGCGTTAGCAGACAGCATACATAGGAGCAGGGGAATTATGCAGAGCATATACCAGAGAGACGGGTCAGCAGAGCGTTAGCAGACAGCATACATAGGAGCAGGGGAATTATGCAGAGCATATACCTGTGGGAAGAGAAGAAGAAGACGAATGTTAGTCATGGCCTCTGAAATAACTGCCACTTCTCTCCGAAGCCACTTTGCACAAGAAGACGCGTGCACACCCCAGCACCCCACCCCATAGATGGCCTCTTTCAATGAGTACTAAACACTGCTACTATGCGCAAAATTATTTTCCGGGCCAGATATAACTAAAAATCATTATTCATTTCAAAGCTGGTGGAGCTTGATATAGATGGCCTAATACAATGAGTACCACACACTGCTACTATGCCCAAAATTATTTTCCTGACTAGATATCACTAAAAATTATTATTAATTTCAAAGCTGGTGGAGCTTGGTATAGATGGCCTAATACAATGAGTACCACACACTGCTACTATGCCCCAAATTATTTTCCTGGCTAGATGCAGCTAAAAATTATTATAAATTTCAAAGCTGGAGGAGCTTGGTATAGATCGCCTAATACAATGAGTACCAAACACTGCTATTATGACCAAAATTATTTTCCGGGCTAGATGCAGCTAAAAATTATTATTAATTTCAAAGCTGGTGGAGATTGGTATAGATGGCCTAATACAATGAGTACCACACATTGCTACTATGCCCAAAATTATTTTCCGTGCTAGATGCAGCTAAAAATTAATATTAATTTCAAAGCTGGTGGAGCTTAGTTTAGATGGCCTAATAAAATGAGTACCACACACTGCTACAGGCCCAAAATAATTTTCCGGGCTAGATGCAGCTAAAAATTATTATTAATTTCAAAGCTGGTTGAGCTTGGTATAGATGGCCTAATACAATGGGTACCACACACTGCTACTGTGCCCAAAATTATTTTCTGGGGTAGATGCAGCTAAATTTTTTTATAAATTTCAAAGCTGGTGGAGCTTGGTATAGATGGCCTAATACAATGAGTACCAAACACTGCTAGAGGCCCAAAATTATTTTCCGGGCTAGATGCAGCTAAAAATTATTATTAATTTCAAAGCTGGTAGAGCTTGCTATAGATGGCCTATTTCAATGAGCACTACACACTGCTACTATGCCCAAAATTATTTTCCGGGCTAGATATAACTAAAAATTATTATTAATTTCAAAGCTGGTGGAGCTTGGTATAGATGGCCTAATACAATGAGTACCACAAACTGCAAATATGCCCAAAATTATTTTCCAGGCTAGATGCAGCTAAAAATTATTATTAATTCCAAAGCTGGTGGAGCTTGGTATTGATGGCCTAATACAATGAGCACCACACACTGTTACTATGCCCAAAATTATTTTCCAGGCTAGATGCAGCTAAAAATTATTATTAATTTCAAAGCTGGTGGAGCTTTATATATATGGCCTAATACAATGAGTACCACACATTGCCACTATGCCCAAAATTATTTTCCGGGCTAGATGCAGCTAAAAATTATTATTAATTTCAAAGCTGGTGGAGCTTAGTATAGATTGCCTAATAAAATGAGTACCACACACTGCTACAGGCCCAAAATTATTTTCCGAGCTAGATGCAGCTAAAAATTATTATTAATTTCAAAGCTAGTGGAGCTTGGTATAGATGGCCTAATACAATGGGTACCACACACTGCTACTATACCCAAAATTATTTTCTGGGCTAGATGCAGTTAAAAATTATTATTAATTTCAAAGCTGGTGGAGCTTGGTATAGATGGCCTAATACAATGAGTAACACACACTGCTAGAGGCCCAAAATTATTTTCCGGGCTAGATGCAGCTAAAAATTATTATTAATTTCAAAGCTGGTGTAGCTTGGTATACATGGCCTAGTACAGGGAGTACCACACACTGCTACTTTGCCCAAAATTATTTTCCGGGCTAAATTCAGCTAAAAATTATTACTAATTTCAAAGCTGGTGGAGCTTGGTATAGATGGCCTAATACAATGAGTACCACACAATGCTACTAGGCCCAAAATTATTTTCCTGGCTAGATGCAGCTAAAAATTATTATTAATTTCAAAGCTGGTGAAGCTTGGCATTGATGGCCTAATACAATGAGTACCACACACTGCTACTATGCCCAAAGTTATTTTCCTGGCTAGATGCAGCTAAAAATTATTATTAATTTCAAAGCTGGTGGAGCTTAGTATAGCTGGCCTAATACAATGAGTACCACACACTGCTACGGGCCCAAAATTATTTTCTGGGCTAGATGAAGCTAAAAATTATTATTAATTTCAAAGCTGGTGGAGATTGGTCTAGATGGCCCAATAAAATGAGTACCACAAATTGCGACTATGCGCAAAATTATTTTCCGGGCTAGATGCAGCTAAAAATTATTATTAATTTCAAAGCTGGTGGAACTTGGTATTGATGGCCTAATACAATGAGTACCACACACTGCTACTATGCCCAAAATTATTTTCCAGGCTAGATGCAGCTAAAAATTATTATTAATTTCAAAGCTGGTGGAGCTTGGTATAGATGGCCTACTACAATGGGTACCTCACACTGCTACTATGCCCAAAATTATTTTCTGGGCTAGATGCATCTAAAAATTATTATTAATTTCAAAGCTGGTGGAGCTTGATATAGATGGCCTAATACAATGAGTAACACACGCTGCTAGAGGCTGAAAATTATTTTCTGGGCTAGATGCAGCTAAAAATTATCATTAATTTCAAAGCTGGTGGAGCTTGGTATAGATGGCCTATTTCAATGAGTACTACACACTGCTACTATGCCCAAAATTATTTTCCGGGCTAGATATAACTAAAAATTATTATTAAGTTCAAAGCTGTTGGAGCTTGGTATAGATGGCCTAATACAATGAGTACAACACACTGCTACTATGCCCAAAAATTATTTTCCGGGCTAGATGCAGCTAAAAATTATTATTAATTTCAAAGCTGGTGGAGCTTGGTATAGATGGCCTAATACAATGAGTAGAACACATTGCTAATATGCCCAAAATTATTTTCCGGGCTAGATGCAGCTAAAAATTATTATTAATTTCAAAGCTGGTGGAGCTTGGTATAGATGGCCTAATACAATGAGTAGATCACATTGCTAATATGCCCAAAATTATTTTCCGGGCTAGATGCAGCTAAAAATTATTATTAATTACAAAGCTGGTGGAGCTTAGTATAGATGGCCTAATAAAATGAGTACCACACACTGCTACAGGCCCAAAATTTTTTTCTGGGCTAGATGCAGCTAAAAATTATTATTAATTTCAAAGCTGGTGTAGCTTCATATAGATGGCCTACTACAATGGGTACCTCACACTGCTACTATGCCCAAAATTATTTTCTGAGCTAGATGCAGCTAAAAATTATTATTAATTTCAAAGCTGGTGGAGCTTGGTATAGATGGCCTATTTCAATGAGTACTACACACTGCTACTATGCCCAAAATTATTTTCCGGGCTAGATATAACTAAAAATTATTATTAAGTTCAAAGCTGTTGAAGCTTGGTATAGATGGCCGAATACAATGTGTACAACACACTGCTACTATGCCCAAAAATTATTTTCCGGGCTAGATGCAGCTAAAAATTATTATTAATTTCAAAGCTGGTGGAGCTTGGTCTAGATGGCCTAATACAGTGAGTAGAACACACTGCTAATATGCCCAAAATTATTTTCCGGGCTAGATTCAGCTAAAAATTATTATTAATTTCAAAGCTGGTGGAGCTTGGTATACATGGCCTAATACAATGAGTACCACACACTGCTACTATGCCCAAAATTATTTTCCGGGCTAAATGCAGCTAAAAATTATAATTAATTTCAAAGCTGGTGGAGCTTGGTATAGATGGCCTAATACAATCAGTAACACACTGCTACTATGACCAAAATTATTTTCCTGGCTAGATGCAGCTAAAAATTATTTTTAATTTCAAAGCTGGTGGAGCTTGGTATAGATGGCCTAATACAATGAGTACCACACACTGCTACTATGCCCAAAATTATTTTCCAGGCTAGATGCAGCTAAAAATTATTATTAATTTCAAAGCTGGTGGAGCTTGGTATAGATGGCCTAATACAATGAGTACCACACACTGCTACTATGCCCAAAATTATTTTCCTGGCTAGATGCAGCTAAAAATTATTAATAATTTCAAAGCTGTTGGAGCTTAGTATAGATGGCCTAATAAAATGAGTACCACACACTGCTTCAGGCCCAAAAATTTTTTCTGGACTAGATGCAGCTCAAAATTATTATTAATTTCAAAGCTGGTGGAGCTTAGTATAGATGGCCTAATACAATGAGTACCACACACTGCTACTATGCCCAAAATTATTTTCCGGACTAGATGCAGCTAAAAATTATTATTAACTTCAAAGCTGGTGGAGCTTGGTATAGATGGCCTAATACAATGAGTACCACACACTGCTACAGGCCCAAAATAATTTTCCGGGCTAGATGCAGCTAAAAATTATTATTAATTTCAAAGCTGGTGGAGCTTGGTATAGATGGCCTAATACAATGAGTACCACACACTGCTACTATGCCCAAAATTATTTTCTTGGCAAGATGCAGTTAAAAATTATTATTAATTTCAAAGCTGGTGGAGCTTGGTATAGATGGCCTAATACAATGAGTACCACACACTGCTACTATGCCCAAAATTATTTTCCAGGCTAGACGCAGCTAAAAATTATTATTAATTTCAAAGCTGGTGGAGCTTGGTATATATGGCAAAATTCAATAAGGAAAGCACACTGCTACTAGGCCCAAAATTATTTTCCGGGCTAGATGCAGCTAAAAATTATTATTAATTTCAAAGCTGGTGGAGCTTGGTATAGATGGCCCAATTCAATAAGTATCACAAACTGCTACTATGCCCAAAATTAATTTCCTTGCTAGATGCAGCTAAAAATTATTATTAATTTCAAAGCTGGTGGAGCTTGGTATAGATGTCCTAATACAATGAGTACCACACACTGCTACTATGCCCAAAATTATTTTCCGGGCTTGATGCAGGTAAAAATTATTATTAACTTCAAAGCTGGTGGAGCTTGGTGTAGATGGCCTAATACAATGAGTACCACACACTGCTACAGGCCCAAAATTAGTTTCCGGGCTAGATGCAGCTAAAAATTATTATTAATTTCAAAGCTGGTGGAGCTTGGTATAGATGGCTTAATACAATGAGTACCACACACTGCTACTACGCCCAAAATTATTTTCTGGGCTAGATGCAGCTAAAAATTATTATTAATTTAAAAGCTGGTGGAGCTTGGTATAGATGGCCTAATACAATGAGTACCACACACTGCTACTATGCCCAAAATTATTTTCCGGGCTAGATGAAGCTAAAAATTATTATTAATTTCAAAGCTGGTGGAGCTTAGTATAGATGGCCTAATAAAATGAGTACCACACACTGCTACAGGCCCAAAATTATTTTCCGGGCTAGATGCAGCTAAAAATTATTATTAATTTCAAAGCTGGTGGACTTGGAATAGATGGCCTAATACAATGGGTACAACACACTGCTACTATGCCCAAAATTATTTTCTGGGCAAGATGCAGCTAAAAATTATTATAAATTTCAAAGCTGGTGGATCTTGGTATAGATGGCCTAATACAATGAGTACCAAAAACTGCTACTATGCCCAAAATTATTTTCCGGGCTAGATGCAGCTAAAAATTATTATTAATTTCAAAGCTGGTGGAGCTTGGTATAGATGGCCTAATACAATGAGTACCACACACTGCTGCTATGCCCAAAATTATTTTCCGGGCTAGATGCAGCTAAAAATTATTAATAATTTCAAATCTGGTGGAGCTTAGTATAGATGGCCTAATAAAATGAGTGCCACACACTGCTTCAGGCCCAAAATTATTTTCTGGACTAGATGCAGCTAAAAATTATTATTAATTTCAAAGCTGGTGGAGCTTGGTATAGATGGCTTAATACAATGAGTACCACACACTGCTACTATGCCCAAAATTATTTTCCGGACTAGATGCAGCTAAAAATTATTATTAACTTCAAAGCTGGTGGAGCTTGTTATAGATGACCTAATACAATGAGTACCACAATCTGCTACAGGCCCAAAATTATTTTCCGGGCTAGATGCAGCTAAAAATTATTATTAATTTCAAAGCTGGTGGAGCTTGGTATAGATGGCTTAATACAATGAGTACCACACACTGCTACTATGCCCAAAATTATTTTCTTGGCAAGATGCAGTTAAAAATTATTATTAATTTCAAAGCTGGTGGAGCTTGGTATAGATGGCCTAATACAATGAGTACCACACACTGCTACTATGCCCAAAATTATTTTCCAGGCTAGACGCAGCTAAAAATTATTATTAATTTCAAAGCTGGTGGAGCTTGGTATAGATGGCCTAGTACAATGAGTACCACACACTGCTACTATGCCCAAAATTATTTTCCGGGCTAGATGCAGCTAAAATTTATTATTAATTTCAAAGTTGGTAGAGCTTAGTATAGATGGCCTAATAAAATGAGTACCACACACTGCTACAGGCCCAAATTTATTTTCTGGGCTAGATGCAGCTAAAAATTATTATTAATTTCAAAGCTGGTGGAGCTTGGTATAGATGGCCTAATACAATGGGTACAACACACTGCTACTATGCCCAAAATTATTTTCTGGGCTAGATGCAGCTAAAAATTATTATAAATTTCAAAGCTGGTGGAGCTTGGTATAGATGGCCTAATACAATGAGTACCAAACACTGCTACTATGCCCAAAATTATTTTCCGGACTAGATGCAGCTAAAAATTATTATTAACTTCAAAGCTGGTGGAACTTGGTATAGATGGCCTAATAAAATGAGTACCACACAATGCTACAGGCCCAAAATTATTTTCCGGGCTAGATGCAGCTAAAAATTATTATTAATTTCAAAGCTGGTGGAGCTTGGTATAGATGGCCTAATACAATGAGTACCACACACTGCTACTATGCCCAAAATTATTTTCTTGGCAAGATGCAGTTAAAAATTAATATTAATTTCAAAGCTGGTGGAGCTTGGTATAGATGGCCTAATACAATGAGTACCACACACTGCTACTATGCCCAAAATTATTTTCCAGGCTAGACGCAGCTAAAAATTATTATTAATTTCAAAGCTGGTGGAGCTTGGTATATATGGCCTAATTCACTAAGTACCGCACACTGCTACTAGGCCCAAAATTATTTTCCGGGCTAGATGCAGCTCAAAATTATTATTAATTTCAAAGCTGGTGGAGCTTGGTATAGATGGACCAATTCAATAAGTATCACAAACTGCTACTATGCCCAAAATTAATTTCCGGGCTAGATGCAGCTAAAAATTATTATTAATTTCAAAGCTGGTGGAGCTTGGTATAGATGACCTAATACAATGAGTACCACACACTGCTACTATGCCCAAAATTATTTTCCGGGCTTGATGCAGGTAAAAATTATTATTAACTTCAAAGCTGGTGGAGCTTGGTGTAGATGGCCTAATACAATGAGTACCACACACTGCTACAGGCCCAAAATTATTTTCCGGGCTAGATGTAGCTAAAAATTATTAATAATTTCAAAAGCTGATGGAGCTTAGTATAGATGGCCTAATACAATGAATACCACACACTGCTACAGGCCCAAAATTAATGTCCGGGCTAGATGCAGCTAAAAATTATTATTAATTTCAAAGCTGGTGGAGCTTGGTATAGATGGCCTAATACAATGAGTACCACACACTGCTACTATGCCCAAAATTATTTTCCAGGCTAGACGCAGCTAAAAATTATTATTAATTTCAAAGCTGGTGGAGCTTGGTATAGATGGCCTAATACAATGAGTACCACACACTGCTACTATGCCCAAAATTATTTTCCGGGCTAGATGCAGCTAAAATTTATTATTAATTTCAAAGTTGGTGGAGCTTAGTATAGATGGCCTAATAAAATGAGTACCAAACACTGCTACAGGCCCAAATTTATTTTCTGGGCTAGATGCAGCTAAAAATTATTATTAATTTCAAAGCTGGTGGAGCTTGGTATAGATGGCCTAATACAATGGGTACAACACACTGCTACTATGGCCAAAATTATTTTCTGGGCTAGATGCAGCTAAAAATTATTATAAATTTCAAAGCTGGTGGAGCTTGGTATAGATGGCCTAATACAATGAGTACAAAACACTGCTACTATGCCCAAAATTATTTTCCGGGCTAGATGCAGCTAAAAATTATTATTAATTTCAAAGCTGGTGGAGCTTGGTATAGATGGCCTAATACAATGAGTACCACACACTGCTACTATGCCCAAAATTATTTTCCGGACTAGATGCAGCTAAAAATTATTATTAACTTCAAAGCTGGTGGAACTTGGTATAGATGGCCTAATAAAATGAGTACCACACAATGCTACAGGCCCAAAATTATTTTCCGGGCTAGATGCAGCTAAAAATTATTATTAATTTCAAAGCTGGTGGAGCTTGGTATAGATGGCCTAATACAATGAGTACCACACACTGCTACTATGCCCAAAATTATTTTCTTGGCAAGATGCAGTTAAAATTTAATATTAATTTCAAAGCTGGTGGAGCTTGGTATAGATGGCCTAATACAATGAGTACCACACACTGCTACTATGCCCAAAATTATTTTCCAGGCTAGACGCAGCTAAAAATTATTATTAATTTCAAAGCTGGTGGAGCTTGGTATATATGGCCTAATTCACTAAGTACCGTACACTGCTACTAGGCCCAAAATTATTTTCCGGGCTAGATGCAGCTCAAAATTATTATTAATTTCAAAGCTGGTGGAGCTTGGTATAGATGGACCAATTCAATAAGTATCACAAACTGCTACTATGCCCAAAATTAATTTCCGGGCTAGATGCAGCTAAAAATTATTATTAATTTCAAAGCTGGTGGAGCTTGGTATAGATGACCTAATACAATGAGTACCACACACTGCTACTATGCCCAAAATTATTTTCCGGGCTTGATGCAGGTAAAAATTATTATTAACTTCAAAGCTGGTGGAGCTTGGTGTAGATGGCCTAATACAATGAGTACCACACACTGCTACAGGCCCAAAATTATTTTCCGGGCTAGATGTAGCTAAAAATTATTATTAATTTCAAAGCTGGTGGAGCTTGGTATAGATGGCCTAATACAATGAGTACCACACACTGCTACTATGTCCAAAATTATTTTCCGGGCTAGATGAAGCTAAAAATTATTATTAATTTCAAAGCTGATGGAGCTTAGTATAGATGGCCTAATACAATGAATACCACACACTGCTACAGGCCCAAGATTATTTTCTGGGCTAGATGGAGCTAAAAATTATTATTAATTTCAAAGCTGGTGGAGCTTGGTATAGATGGCCTAATACAATGAGTACCACACACTGCTACTATGCCCAAAATTATTTTCCGGGCTTGATGCAATTAAAAATTATTATAAATTTCAAAGCTGGCGGAGCTTGGTATAGATGGCCTAATACAATGAGTACCACACACTGTTACTATGCCCAATATTATTTTCTGGCTAGATGCAGCTAAAAATTATTATTAATTTCAAAGCTGGTGGAGCTTAGTATATATGGCCTAATACAATGAGTACCACACACTGCTACAGGCCCAAAATATTTTCCGGGCTAGATGCAGTTTTAAATTATTATTAATTTCAAAACTGGTGGAGCTTGGTATAGATGGCCTAATACAATCAGTACCACACACTGCTACTATGCCCAAAATTATTTTCCTGGCTAGATGCAGCTAAAAATTATTATTAATTTCAAAGCTGGTGGAGCTTGGTATAGATGGACTAATTCAATAAGAACCACACACTGCTACAAGGCCCAAAATTATTTTCCGGGCTAGATGCAGCTAAAACTTATTATTAATTTCAAAGCTGGTGGAGCTTAGTATAGATGGCCTAATACAATGAGTACCACACACTGCTTCAGGCCCAAAATTATTTTCCGGGCTAGATGCAGCTAAAAATTATTATTAATTTCAAAGCTGGTGGAGCTTGGTACAGATGGCTTAATTCAATGAGTACCACACACTGCTACTATGCCCAAAATTATTTTCCGGGCTAGATGCAGCTAAAAATTATTATTAATTTCAAAGCTGGTGGAGCTTGGTATAGATGGCCTAATACAATGAGTTCCACACACTGCTACTATGCCCAAAATTAATTTCCGGGCCAGATGCAGCTAAAAATTATTATTAATTTCAATGCTGGTGGAGCTTAGTATAGATGGCCTAATAAAATGAGTACCACACACTGCTACTATGCCCAAAATTATTTTCCTGGCTAGATGCAGCTAAAAATTATTATTAATTTCAAAGCTGGTGGAGCTTAGTATAGATGGCCTAATACAATGAGTACCACACAGTGATACAGGCCCAAAATTATTTTCCTGGCTAGATGCAGCTAAAAATTATTATTAATTTCAAAGCTAGTGGATCTTGGTATAGATGGCCTAATACAATGAGTGCCACACACTGCTACTATGCACAAAATTAATTTTCGGGCTAGATGCAGCTAAAAATTATTATTAATTTCAAAGCTGGTGGAGCTTAGTCTAGATGGCCTAATAAAATGAGTACCACACACTGCTACAGGCCCAAAATAATTTTCAGGGCCAGATGCAGCTAAAAATTATTATTAATTTCAAAGCTGGTGGAGCTTGGTATAGATGGCCTAATACAATAGGTTCCACAAACTGCTACTATGCCCAAAATTATTTTATGGGCTAGATGCAGCTAAAAATTATTATTAATTTCAAAGCAGGAGGAGCTTGGTATAGATGGCCTAATACAATGAGTACCACACACTGCTACTATGCCCAAAATTATTTTCCTGGCTAGATGCAGCTCAAAATTATTATTAATTTCAAAGCTGGTGGAGCTTGGTATAGATGGCCTAATGCAATGAGTACCACACACTGCTACTATGCCCAAAATAATTTTCTGGGCTAGATGCAGCTAAAAATTATTATTAATTTCAAAGCTGGTGGAGCTTGGTATTGATGGCCTTATACAATGAGTACAACACACTGCTACTTTGCCCAAAATTATTTTCCAGGCTAGATGCAGCTAAAAATTATTATTAATTTCAAAGCTGGTGGAGCTTGGTATAGATGGCCTAATACAATGAGTACCACACATTGCTACTATGCCCAAAATTATTTTCCGGGCTAGATGCAGCTAAAAATTATTATTAATTTCAAAGCTGGTGGAGCTTAGTATAAATAGCCTAATAAAATGAGTACCACACACTGCTACAGGCCCAAAATTATTTTCCAGGCTAGATGCAGCTAAAAATTATTATTACTTTCAAAGCTGGTGGAGCTTGGTATAGATGGCCTAATACAATAGGTACCACACACTTCTACTATGCCAAAAATTATTTTCTGGGCTAGATGCAGCTAAAAATGATTACTAATTTCAATGCTGGTGGAGCTTAGTATAGATGGCCTAATACAATGAGTAACACACACTGCTACTATGCCCAAAATTATTTTCCTGGCTAGATGCAGCTAAAAATTATTATTAACTTCAAAGCTGGTGGAGCTTGGTATAGATGGCCTAATACAATGAGTACCACACACTGCTACTATGCCCAAAATTATTTTCCTGGCTAGATGCAGCTAAAAATGATTACTAATTTCAATGCTGGTGGAGCTTAGTATAGATGGCCTAATACAATGAGCACCACACACTGCTACAGGCCCAAAATTATTTTCTGGGCTAGATGCAGCTAAAAATTATTATTAATTTCAAAGCTGGTGGAGCTTGGTATAGATGGCCTAATACAATGAGTACCACACACTGCGACTATGTCCAAAATTATTTTCTGGGCTAGATGCAGCTAAAAATTATTATTAATTTCAAAGATGGTGGAGCTTGGTATTGATGGCCTAATACAATGAGTACCAAACACTGCTACTATGCCCAAAATTATTTTCCGGGCTAGATGCAGCTAAAAATTATTATTAATTTCAAAGCTGGTGGAGCTTGCTATAGATGGCCTCTTTCAATGAGTACTAAACACTGCTACTATGCCCAAAATTATTTTCCGGGCCAGATATAACTAAAAATTAATATTCATTTCAAAGCTGGTGGAGCTTGTTATAGATGGTCTAATACAATGAGTACCACACACTGCTACTATGCCCAAAATTATCTTCCTGACTAGATGCAGCTCAAAATTATTATAAATTTCAAAGCTCGTGGAGCTTGGTATAGATGGCCTAATACAATGAGTACCAAACACTGCTACTATGCCCAAAATTATTTTCCGGGCTAGATGCAGCTAAAAATTATTATTAATTTCAAAGCTGGTGGAGCTTGGTATAGATGGCCTGATACAATGAATAACACACACTGCTAGAGGCCCAAAATAATTTTCCGGGCTAGATGCAGCTAAAAATTATTATTAATTTCAAAACTGGTGGAGCTTGCTATAGATGGCCTATTTCAATGAGTACTACACACTACTACTATGCCCAAAATTATTTTCCGGGCTAGATATAACTAAAAATTATTATTAATTTCAAAGCTGGTGGAGCTTGGTATAGATGGCCTAATACAATGAGTACCACACACTGCTACTATGCCCAAAATTATTTTTTGGGCTAGATGCAGCTAAAAATTATTATTAATTTCAAAGCTGGAGGAGCTTGGTATTGATGGCCTTATACAATGAGTACCACACACTGCTACAGGCCCAAAATTATTTACCGGGTTAGATGCAGCTAAAAATTATTATTAATTTTAAAGCTGGTGGAGCTTGGTATAGATGGATTAATAAAATGAGTACCACACACTGCTACTATGCCCAAAATTATTTTCCGGGCTAGATGCAGCTAAAAATTATTATTAATTTCAAAGCTGGTTGAGCTTAGTATAAATGGCCTAATAAAATGAGTACCACACACTGCTACAGGCCCAAAATAATTTTCCGGGCTAGATGCAGCTAAAAATTATTATTAATTTCAAAGCTGGTGGAGCTTGGTATAGATGGCCTAATACAATGGATACCACACACTTCTTCTATGCCAAAAATTATTTTCTGGGCTAGATGCAGCTAAAAAATATTATAAATTTCAAAGCTGGTGGAACTTGGTATAGAAGGCGTAATACAATGAGTACCAAACACTGCTACTATGCCCAAAATTATTTTCCGGGCTAGATGCAGCTAAAAATTATTATTAATTTCAAAGCTGGTGGAGCTTGCTATAGATGGCCTCTTTCAATGAGTACTAAACACTGCTACTATGCCCAAAATTATTTTCCGGGCCAGATATAACTAAAAATTAATATTCATTTCAAAGCTGGTGGAGCTTGTTATAGATGGTCTAATACAATGAGTACCACACACTGCTACTATGCCCAAAATTATCTTCCTGACTAGATGCAGCTCAAAATTATTATAAATTTCAAAGCTCGTGGAGCTTGGTATAGATGGCCTAATACAATGAGTACCAAACACTGCTACTATGCCCAAAATTATTTTCCGGGCTAGATGCAGCTAAAAATTATTATTAATTTCAAAGCTGGTGGAGCTTGGTATAGATGGCCTGATACAATGAATAACACACACTGCTAGAGGCCCAAAATAATTTTCCGGGCTAGATGCAGCTAAAAATTATTATTAATTTCAAAACTGGTGGAGCTTGCTATAGATGGCCTATTTCAATGAGTACTACACACTACTACTATGCCCAAAATTATTTTCCGGGCTAGATATAACTAAAAATTATTATTAATTTCAAAGCTGGTGGAGCTTGGTATAGATGGCCTAATACAATGAGTACCACACACTGCTACTATGCCCAAAATTATTTTTTGGGCTAGATGCAGCTAAAAATTATTATTAATTTCAAAGCTGGAGGAGCTTGGTATTGATGGCCTTATACAATGAGTACCACACACTGCTACAGGCCCAAAATTATTTACCGGGCTAGATGCAGCTAAAAATTATTATTAATTTTAAAGCTGGTGGAGCTTGGTATAGATGGATTAATAAAATGAGTACCACACACTGCTACTATGCCCAAAATTATTTTCCGGGCTAGATGCAGCTAAAAATTATTATTAATTTCAAAGCTGGTTGAGCTTAGTATAAATGGCCTAATAAAATGAGTACCACACACTGCTACAGGCCCAAAATAATTTTCCGGGCTAGATGCAGCTAAAAATTATTATTAATTTCAAAGCTGGTGGAGCTTGGTATAGATGGCCTAATACAATGGATACCACACACTTCTTCTATGCCAAAAATTATTTTCTGGGCTAGATGCAGCTAAAAAATATTATAAATTTCAAAGCTGGTGGAACTTGGTATAGAAGGCGTAATACAATGAGTACCAAACACTGCTACTATGCCCAAAATTATTTTCCGGGCTAGATGCAGCTAAAAATTATTATTAATTTCAAAGCTGGTGGAGCTTAGTATAGATGGCCTAATACAATGAGCACCACACACTGCTACAGGCCCAAAATTATTTTCTGGGCTAGATGCAGCTAAAAATTATTATTAATATCAAAGCTGGTGGAGCTTGGTATAGATGGCCTAATACAATGAGTACCACACACTGCGACTATGTCCAAAATTATTTTCTGGGCTAGATGCAGCTAAAAATTATTATTAATTTCAAAGATGGTGGAGCTTGGTATTGATGGCCTAATACAATGAGTACCAAACACTGCTACTATGCCCAAAATTATTTTCCGGTCTAGATACAGCTAAAAATTATTATTAATTTCAAAGCTGGTGGAGCTTGCTATAGATGGCCTCTTTCAATGAGTACTAAACACTGCTACTATGCCCAAAATTATTTTCCGGGCCAGATATAACTAAAAATTATTATTCCTTTCAAAGCTGGTGGAGCTTGTTATAGATGGCCTAATACAATGAGTACCACACACTGCTACTATGCCCAAAATTATTTTCCTGACTAGATGCAGCTAAAAATTATTATAAATTTCAAAGCTCGTGGAGCTTGGTATAGATGGCCTAATACAATGAGTACCAAACACTGCTACTATGCCCAAAATTATTTTCCGGGCTAGATGCAGCTAAAAATAATTATTAATTTCAAAGCTGGTGGAGCTTGGTATAGATGGCCTAATACAATGATTAACACACACTGCTAGAGGCCCAAAATAATTTTCCGGGCTAGATGCAGCTAAAAATTATTATTAATTTCAAAGCTGGTGGAGCTTGCTATAGATGGCCTATTTCAATGAGTACTACACACTACTACTATGCAAAAAATTATTTTCCGGGCTAGATATAACTAAAAATTATTATTAATTTCAAAGCTGGTGGAGCTTGGTATAGATGGCCTAATACAATGAGTACCACACACTGCTACTATGCCCAAAATTATTTTTCGGGCTAGATGCAGTTAAAAATTATTATTAATTTCAAAGCTGGTGGAGCTTGGTATTGATGGCCTTATACAATGAGTACAACACACTGCTACTATGCCCAAAATTATTTTCCAGGCTAGATGTAGCTAAAAATTATTATTAATTTCAAAGCTGGTGGCGCTTGGTATAGATGACCTAATACAATGAGTACCACACATTGCTACTATGCCCAAAATTATTTTCCGGGCTAGATGCAGCTAAAAATTATTATTAATTTCAAAGCTGGTGGAGCTTAGTATAGATGGCCTAATACAATGAGTACCACACACTGCTACAGGCCCAAAATTATTTACCGGGCTAGATGCAGCTAAAAATTATTATTAATTTTAAAGCTGGTGGAGCTTGGTATAGATGGATTAATAAAATGAGTACCACACACTGCTACTATGCCCAAAATTATTTTCCGGGCTAGATGCAGCTAAAAATTATTATTAATTTCAAAGCTGGTGGAGCTTAGTATAAATGGCCTAATAAAATGAGTACCACACACTGCTACAGGCCCAAAATTATTTTCCGGGCTAGATGCAGCTAAAAATTATTATTAATTTCAAAGCTGGTGTAGCTTGGTATAGATGGCCTAATACAATGGGTACCACACACTTCTACTATGCCAAAAATTATTTTCTGGGCTAGATGAAGCTAAAAAATATTATAAATTTCAAAGCTGGTGGAGCTTGGTATAGATGGCCTAATACAATGAGTAGCACACACTGCGACTATGTCCAAAATTATTTTCTGGGCTAGATGCAGCTAAAAATTATTATTAATTTCAAAGCTGGCGGAGCTTGGTATAGATGGCCTAATACAATGAGTAGCACACACTGCGACTATGTCCAAAATTATTTTCTGGGCTAGATGCAGCTAAAAATTATTATTAATTTCAAAGCTGGTGGAGCTTTCTATAGATGGCCTCTTTCAATGAGTACTAAACACTGCTACTATGCGCAAAATTATTTTCCGGGCCAGATATAACTAAAAATCATTATTCATTTCAAAGCTGGTGGAGCTTGATATAGATGGCCTAATACAATGAGTACCACACACTGCTACTATGCCCAAAATTATTTTCCTGACTAGATGCAGCTAAAAATTATTATAAATTTCAAAGCTCGTGGAGCTTGGTATAGATGGCCTAATACAATGAGTACCAAACACTGCTACTATGCCCAAAATTATTTTCCGGGCTAGATGCAGCTAAAAATTATTATTAATTTCAAAGCTGGTGGAGCTTGGTATAGATGGCCTAATACAATGATTAACACACACTGCTAGAGGCCCAAAATAATTTTCCGAGCTAGATGCAGCTAAAAATTATTATTAATTTCAAAGCTGGTGGAGCTTGCTATAGATGGCCTACTTCAATGAGTAATACACACTACTACTATGCCCAAAATTATTTTCCGGGCTAGATATAACTAAAAATTATTATTAATTTCAAAGCTGGTGGAGCTTGGTATAGATGGCCTAATACAATGAGTACCACACACTGCTACTATGCCCAAAATTATTTTTCGGGCTAGATGCAGCTAAAAATTATTATTAATTTCAAAGCTGGTGGAGCTTAGTATAGATGGCCTAATACAATGAGTACCACGCACTGCTACATGTCCAAAATTATTTTCTGGGCTAGATGCAGCTAAAAATTATTATTATTTTAAAGCTGGTGGAGCATGGTATATATGGCCTAATAAAATGAGTACCACACACTGCGACTATGCCCAAAATTATTTTCCGGGCTAGATACAGCTAAAAATTATTATTAATTTCAAAGCTGGTGGAGCTTGGTATTGATGGTCTAATACAATGAGTACCACACACTGCTACTATGCCCAAAATTATTTTCCAGGCTAGATGCAGCTAAAAATTATTATTAATTTCAAAGCTGGTGGAGCTTAGTATAGATGGCCTAATAAAATGAGTACCACACACTGCTACATGCCCAAAATTATTTTCCGGGCTAGATGCAGCTAAAAATTATTATTAATTTCAAAGCTGGTGGAGCTTGGTATAGAAGGCCTAATACAATGGGTACAACACACTGCTACTATGCCCAAAATTATTTTCTGGGTTAGATGCAGCTAAAAATTATTATAAATTTCAAAGGTGGTGGAGCTTGGTATAGGTGGCCTAATACAATGAGTATCAAACACTGCTACTATGACCAAAATTATTTTCCGGGCTAGATGCAGCTAAAATTATATTTAATTTCAAAGCTGGTGGAGATTGGTATAGATGGCCTAATACAATGAGTACCACACACTGCTAGAGGCCCAAAATTATTTTCCGGGCTAGATGCAGCTAAAAATTATTATTAATTTCAAAGCTGGTAGAGCTTGCTATAGATGGCCTTTTTCAATGAGAACTACACACTGCTACTATGCCCAAAATTATTTTCCGGGCTAGATATCACTAAAAATTATTATTAATTTCAAAGCTGGTGGAGCTTGGTATAGATGGCCTAATACAATGAGTACCACACACTGCTACTATGCCCCAAATTATTTTCCTGGCTAGATGCAGCTAAAAATTATTATAAATTTCAAAGCTGGAGGAGCTTGGTATATATCGCCTAATACAATGAGTACCAAACACTGCTATTATGACCAAATTATTTTCCGGGCTAGATGCAGCTAAAAATTATTATTAATTTCAAAGCTGGTGGAGATTGGTATAGATGGCCTAATACAATGAGTACCACACATTGCTACTATGCCCAAAATTATTTTCCGTGCTAGATGCAGCTAAAAATTAATATTAATTTCAAAGCTGGTGGAGCTTAGTTTAGATGGCCTAATAAAATGAGTACCACACACTGCTACAGGCCCAAAATAATTTTCCGGGCTAGATGCAGCTAAAAATTATTATTAATTTCAAAGCTGGTTGAGCTTGGTATAGATGGCCTAATACAATGGGTACCACACACTGCTGCTATGCCCAAAATTATTTTCTGGGCTAGATGCAGCTAAATTTTTTTATAAATTTCAAAGCTGGTGGAGCTTGGTATAGATGGCCTAATACAATGAGTACCAAACACTGCTACTATGCCCAAAATTATTTTCCGGGCAAGATGCAGCTAAAAATTATTATTAATTTCAAAGCTGGTGGAGCTTGGTATAGATGTCCTAATACAATGAGTACCACACACTGCTAGAGGCCCAAAATTATTTTCCGGGCTAGATGCAGCTAAAAATTATTATTAATTTCAAAGCTGGTAGAGCTTGCTATAGATGGCCTATTTCAATGAGCACTACACACTGCTACTATGCCCAAAATTATTTTCCGGGCTAGATATAACTAAAAATTATTATTAATTTCAAAGCTGGTGGAACTTTGTCTAGATGGCCTAATAAAATGAGTACCATGCACTGTGACTATGCCCAAAATTATTTTCCAGGCTAGATGCAGCTAAAAATTATTATTAATTCCAAAGCTGGTGGAGCTTGGTATTGATGGCCTAATACAATGAGTACCACACACTGTTACTATGCCCAAAATTATTTTCCTGGCTAGATGCAGCTAAAAATTATTATTAATTTCAAAGCTGGTGGAGCTTTATATATATGGCCTAATACAATGAGTACCACACATTGCCACTATGCCCAAAATTATTTTCCGGGCTAGATGCAGCTAAAAATTATTATTAATTTCAAAGCTGGTGGAGCTTAGTATAGATTGCCTAATAAAATGAGTACCACACACTGCTACAGGCCCAAAATTATTTTCCGAGCTAGATGCAGCTAAAAATTATTATTAATTTCAAAGCTAGTGGAGCTTGGTATAGATGGCCTAATACAATGAGTACCACACACTGCTACTATGCCCAAAATTATTTTCTGGGCTAGATGCAGTTAAAAATTATTATTAATTTCAAAGCTGGTGGAGCTTGGTATAGATGGCCTAATACAAGGAGTAACACACACTGCTAGAGGCCCAAAATTATTTTCCGGGCTAGATGCAGCTAAAAATTATTATTAATTTCAAAGCTGGTGGAGCTTGGTATACATGGCCTAGTACAGTGAGTACCACACACTGCTACTTTGCCCAAAATTATTTTCCGGGCTAAATTCAGCTAAAAATTATTATTAATTTCAAAGCTGGTGGAGCTTGGTATAGATGGCCTAATACAATGAGTACCACACAATGCTACTAGGCCCAAAATTATTTTCCTGGCTAGATGCAGCTAAAAATTATTATTAATTTCAAAGCTGGTGAAGCTTGGTATAGATGGCCTAATACAATGAGTACCACACACTGCTACTATGCCCAAAGTTATTTTCCTGGCTAGATGCAGCTAAAAATTATTATTAATTTCAAAGCTGGTGGAGCTTAGTATAGCTGGCCTAATACAATGAGTACCACACACTGCTACGGGCCCAAAATTATTTTCTGGGCTAGATGAAGCTAAAAATTATTATTAATTTCAAAGCTGGTGGAGATTGGTCTAGATGGCCCAATAAAATGAGTACCACACATTGCGACTATGCGCAAAATTATTTTCCGGGCTAGATGCAGCTAAAAATTATTATTAATTTCAAAGCTGGTGGAACTTGGTATTGATGGCCTAATACAATGAGTACCACACACTGCTACTATGCCCAAAATTATTTTCCAGGCTAGATGCAGCTAAAAATTATTATTAATTTCAAAGCTGGTGGAGCTTGGTATAGATGGCCTACTACAATGGGTACCTCACACTGCTACTATGCCCAAAATTATTTTCTGGGCTAGATGCAGCTAAAAATTATTATTAATTTCAAAGCTGGTGGAGCTTGATATAGATGGCCTAATACAATGAGTAACACACGCTGCTAGAGGCTGAAAATTATTTTCTGGGCTAGATGCAGCTAAAAATTATTATTAATTTCAAAGCTGGTGGAGCTTGGTATAGATGGCCTATTTCAATGAGTACTACACACTGCTACTATGCCCAAAATTATTTTCCGGGCTAGATATAACTAAAAATTATTATTAAGTTCAAAGCTGTTGGAGCTTGGTATAGATGGCCTAATACAATGAGTACAACACACTGCTACTATGCCCAAAAATTATTTTCCGGGCTAGATGCAGCTAAAAATTATTATTAATTTCAAAGCTGGTGGAGCTTGGTATAGATGGCCTAATACAATGAGTAGAACACATTGCTAATATGCCCAGAATTATTTTCCGGGCTAGATGCAGCTAAAAATTATTATTAACTTCAAAGCTGGTGGAACTTGGTATAGATGGCCTAATAAAATGAGTACCACACAATGCTACAGGCCCAAAATTATTTTCCGGGCTAGATGCAGCTAAAAATTATTATTAATTTCAAAGCTGGTGGAGCTTGGTATAGATGGCCTAATACAATGAGTACCACACACTGCTACTATGCCCAAAATTATTTTCTTGGCAAGATGCAGTTAAAATTTAATATTAATTTCAAAGCTGGTGGAGCTTGGTATAGATGGCCTAATACAATGAGTACCACACACTGCTACTATGCCCAAAATTATTTTCCAGGCTAGACGCAGCTAAAAATTATTATTAATTTCAAAGCTGGTGGAGCTTGGTATATATGGCCTAATTCACTAAGTACCGTACACTGCTACTAGGCCCAAAATTATTTTCCGGGCTAGATGCAGCTCAAAATTATTATTAATTTCAAAGCTGGTGGAGCTTGGTATAGATGGACCAATTCAATAAGTATCACAAACTGCTACTATGCCCAAAATTAATTTCCGGGCTAGATGCAGCTAAAAATTATTATTAATTTCAAAGCTGGTGGAGCTTGGTATAGATGACCTAATACAATGAGTACCACACACTGCTACTATGCCCAAAATTATTTTCCGGGCTTGATGCAGGTAAAAATTATTATTAACTTCAAAGCTGGTGGAGCTTGGTGTAGATGGCCTAATACAATGAGTACCACACACTGCTACAGGCCCAAAATTATTTTCCGGGCTAGATGTAGCTAAAAATTATTATTAATTTCAAAGCTGGTGGAGCTTGGTATAGATGGCCTAATACAATGAGTACCACACACTGCTACTATGTCCAAAATTATTTTCCGGGCTAGATGAAGCTAAAAATTATTATTAATTTCAAAGCTGATGGAGCTTAGTATAGATGGCCTAATACAATGAATACCACACACTGCTACAGGCCCAAGATTATTTTCTGGGCTAGATGGAGCTAAAAATTATTATTAATTTCAAAGCTGGTGGAGCTTGGTATAGATGGCCTAATACAATGAGTACCACACACTGCTACTATGCCCAAAATTATTTTCCGGGCTTGATGCAATTAAAAATTATTATAAATTTCAAAGCTGGCGGAGCTTGGTATAGATGGCCTAATACAATGAGTACCACACACTGTTACTATGCCCAATATTATTTTCTGGCTAGATGCAGCTAAAAATTATTATTAATTTCAAAGCTGGTGGAGCTTAGTATATATGGCCTAATACAATGAGTACGACACACTGCTACAGGCCCAAAATATTTTCCGGGCTAGATGCAGTTTTAAATTATTATTAATTTCAAAACTGGTGGAGCTTGGTATAGATGGCCTAATACAATCAGTACCACACACTGCTACTATGCCCAAAATTATTTTCCTGGCTAGATGCAGCTAAAAATTATTATTAATTTCAAAGCTGGTGGAGCTTGGTATAGATGGACTAATTCAATAAGAACCACACACTGCTACAAGGCCCAAAATTATTTTCCGGGCTAGATGCAGCTAAAAATTATTATTAATTTCAAAGCTGGTGGAGCTTAGTATAGATGGCCTAATACAATGAGTACCACACACTGCTTCAGGCCCAAAATTATTTTCCGGGCTAGATGCAGCTAAAAATTATTATTAATTTCAAAGCTGGTGGAGCTTGGTACAGATGGCTTAATTCAATGAGTACCACACACTGCTACTATGCCCAAAATTATTTTCCGGGCTAGATGCAGCTAAAAATTATTATTAATTTCAAAGCTGGTGGAGCTTGGTATAGATGGCCTAATACAATGAGTTCCACTCACTGCTACTATGCCCAAAATTAATTTCCGGGCCAGATGCAGCTAAAAATTATTATTAATTTCAATGCTGGTGGAGCTTAGTATAGATGGCCTAATAAAATGAGTACCACACACTGCTACTATGCCCAAAATTATTTTCCTGGCTAGATGCAGCTAAAAATTATTATTAATTTCAAAGCTGGTGGAGCTTAGTATAGATGGCCTAATACAATGAGTACCACACAGTGATACAGGCCCAAAATTATTTTCCTGGCTAGATGCAGCTAAAAATTATTATTAATTTCAAAGCTAGTGGATCTTGGTATAGATGGCCTAATACAATGAGTGCCACACACTGCTACTATGCACAAAATTAATTTTCGGGCTAGATGCAGCTAAAAATTATTATTAATTTCAAAGCTGGTGGAGCTTAGTCTAGATGGCCTAATAAAATGAGTACCACACACTGCTACAGGCCCAAAATAATTTTCAGGGCCAGATGCAGCTAAAAATTATTATTAATTTCAAAGCTGGTGGAGCTTGGTATAGATGGCCTAATACAATAGGTTCCACAAACTGCTACTATGCCCAAAATTATTTTATGGGCTAGATGCAGCTAAAAATTATTATTAATTTCAAAGCAGGAGGAGCTTGGTATAGATGGCCTAATACAATGAGTACCACACACTGCTACTATGCCCAAAATTATTTTCCTGGCTAGATGCAGCTCAAAATTATTATTAATTTCAAAGCTGGTGGAGCTTGGTATAGATGGCCTAATGCAATGAGTACCACACACTGCTACTATGCCCAAAATAATTTTCTGGGCTAGATGCAGCTAAAAATTATTATTAATTTCAAAGCTGGTGGAGCTTGGTATTGATGGCCTTATACAATGAGTACAACACACTGCTACTATGCCCAAAATTATTTTCCAGGCTAGATGCAGCTAAAAATTATTATTAATTTCAAAGCTGGTGGAGCTTGGTATAGATGGCCTAATACAATGAGTACCACACATTGCTACTATGCCCAAAATTATCTTCCGGGCTAGATGCAGCTAAAAATTATTATTAATTTCAAAGCTGGTGGAGCTTAGTATAAATAGCCTAATAAAATGAGTACCACACACTGCTACAGGCCCAAAATTATTTTCCAGGCTAGATGCAGCTAAAAATTATTATTACTTTCAAAGCTGGTGGAGCTTGGTATAGATGGCCTAATACAATAGGTACCACACACTTCTACTATGCCAAAAATTATTTTCTGGGCTAGATGCAGCTAAAAAATATTATAAATTTCAAAGCTGGTGGAGCTTGGTATAGATGGCCTAATACAATGAGTACCAAACACTGCTACTATGCCCAAAATTATTTTCCGGGCTAGATGCAGCTAAAAATTATTATTAATTTCAAAGCTGGTGGAGCTTGGTATACATGGACTAATACAATGAGTACCACACACTGCTACTATGCCCAAAATTATTTTCCGGGCTAGATGCAGCTAAAAATTATTATTATTTTCAAAGCTGGTGGAGCTTGGTATAGATGGCCTAATACAATGAGTAACACACACTGCTACTATGCCCAAAATTATTTTCCGGGCTAGATGCAGCTAAAAATTATTATTAATTTCAAAGCTGGTGGAGCTTGGTATAGATGGCCTAATACAATGAGTACCACACACTGCTACTATGCCCAAAATTATTTTCCTGGCTAGATGCAGCTAAAAATTATTATTAACTTCAAAGCTGGTGGAGCTTGGTATAGATGGCCTAATACAATGAGTACCACACACTGCTACTATGCCCAAAATTATTTTCCTGGCTAGATGCAGCTAAAAATGATTACTAATTTCAATGCTGGTGGAGCTTAGTATAGATGGCCTAATACAATGAGCACCACACACTGCTACAGGCCCAAAATTATTTTCTGGGCTAGATGCAGCTAAAAATTATTATTAATTTCAAAGCTGGTGGAGCTTGGTATAGATGGCCTAATACAATGAGTACCACACACTGCGACTATGTCCAAAATTATTTTCTGGGCTAGATGCAGCTAAAAATTATTATTAATTTCAAAGATGGTGGAGCTTGGTATTGATGGCCTAATACAATGAGTACCAAACACTGCTACTATGCCCAAAATTATTTTCCGGGCTAGATGCAGCTAAAAATTATTATTAATTTCAAAGCTGGTGGAGCTTGCTATAGATGGCCTCTTTCAATGAGTACTAAACACTGCTACTATGCCCAAAATTATTTTCCGGGCCAGATATAACTAAAAATTAATATTCATTTCAAAGCTGGTGGAGCTTGTTATAGATGGTCTAATACAATGAGTACCACACACTGCTACTATGCCCAAAATTATCTTCCTGACTAGATGCAGCTCAAAATTATTATAAATTTCAAAGCTCGTGGAGCTTGGTATAGATGGCCTAATACAATGAGTACCAAACACTGCTACTATGCCCAAAATTATTTTCCGGGCTAGATGCAGCTAAAAATTATTATTAATTTCAAAGCTGGTGGAGCTTGGTATAGATGGCCTGATACAATGAATAACACACACTGCTAGAGGCCCAAAATAATTTTCCGGGCTAGATGCAGCTAAAAATTATTATTAATTTCAAAACTGGTGGAGCTTGCTATAGATGGCCTATTTCAATGAGTACTACACACTACTACTATGCCCAAAATTATTTTCCGGGCTAGATATAACTAAAAATTATTATTAATTTCAAAGCTGGTGGAGCTTGGTATAGATGGCCTAATACAATGAGTACCACACACTGCTACTATGCCCAAAATTATTTTTTGGGCTAGATGCAGCTAAAAATTATTATTAATTTCAAAGCTGGAGGAGCTTGGTATTGATGGCCTTATACAATGAGTACCACACACTGCTACAGGCCCAAAATTATTTACCGGGTTAGATGCAGCTAAAAATTATTATTAATTTTAAAGCTGGTGGAGCTTGGTATAGATGGATTAATAAAATGAGTACCACACACTGCTACTATGCCCAAAATTATTTTCCGGGCTAGATGCAGCTAAAAATTATTATTAATTTCAAAGCTGGTTGAGCTTAGTATAAATGGCCTAATAAAATGAGTACCACACACTGCTACAGGCCCAAAATAATTTTCCGGGCTAGATGCAGCTAAAAATTATTATTAATTTCAAAGCTGGTGGAGCTTGGTATAGATGGCCTAATACAATGGATACCACACACTTCTTCTATGCCAAAAATTATTTTCTGGGCTAGATGCAGCTAAAAAATATTATAAATTTCAAAGCTGGTGGAACTTGGTATAGAAGGCGTAATACAATGAGTACCAAACACTGCTACTATGCCCAAAATTATTTTCCGGGCTAGATGCAGCTAAAAATTATTATTAATTTCAAAGCTGGTGGAGCTTGCTATAGATGGCCTCTTTCAATGAGTACTAAACACTGCTACTATGCCCAAAATTATTTTCCGGGCCAGATATAACTAAAAATTAATATTCATTTCAAAGCTGGTGGAGCTTGTTATAGATGGTCTAATACAATGAGTACCACACACTGCTACTATGCCCAAAATTATCTTCCTGACTAGATGCAGCTCAAAATTATTATAAATTTCAAAGCTCGTGGAGCTTGGTATAGATGGCCTAATACAATGAGTACCAAACACTGCTACTATGCCCAAAATTATTTTCCGGGCTAGATGCAGCTAAAAATTATTATTAATTTCAAAGCTGGTGGAGCTTGGTATAGATGGCCTGATACAATGAATAACACACACTGCTAGAGGCCCAAAATAATTTTCCGGGCTAGATGCAGCTAAAAATTATTATTAATTTCAAAACTGGTGGAGCTTGCTATAGATGGCCTATTTCAATGAGTACTACACACTACTACTATGCCCAAAATTATTTTCCGGGCTAGATATAACTAAAAATTATTATTAATTTCAAAGCTGGTGGAGCTTGGTATAGATGGCCTAATACAATGAGTACCACACACTGCTACTATGCCCAAAATTATTTTTTGGGCTAGATGCAGCTAAAAATTATTATTAATTTCAAAGCTGGAGGAGCTTGGTATTGATGGCCTTATACAATGAGTACCACACACTGCTACAGGCCCAAAATTATTTACCGGGCTAGATGCAGCTAAAAATTATTATTAATTTTAAAGCTGGTGGAGCTTGGTATAGATGGATTAATAAAATGAGTACCACACACTGCTACTATGCCCAAAATTATTTTCCGGGCTAGATGCAGCTAAAAATTATTATTAATTTCAAAGCTGGTTGAGCTTAGTATAAATGGCCTAATAAAATGAGTACCACACACTGCTACAGGCCCAAAATAATTTTCCGGGCTAGATGCAGCTAAAAATTATTATTAATTTCAAAGCTGGCGGAGCTTGGTATAGATGGCCTAATACAATGGATACCACACACTTCTTCTATGCCAAAAATTATTTTCTGGGCTAGATGCAGCTAAAAAATATTATAAATTTCAAAGCTGGTGGAACTTGGTATAGAAGGCGTAATACAATGAGTACCAAACACTGCTACTATGCCCAAAATTATTTTCCGGGCTAGATGCAGCTAAAAATTATTATTAATTTCAAAGCTGGTGGAGCTTAGTATAGATGGCCTAATACAATGAGCACCACACACTGCTACAGGCCCAAAATTATTTTCTGGGCTAGATGCAGCTAAAAATTATTATTAATATCAAAGCTGGTGGAGCTTGGTATAGATGGCCTAATACAATGAGTACCACACACTGCGACTATGTCCAAAATTATTTTCTGGGCTAGATGCAGCTAAAAATTATTATTAATTTCAAAGATGGTGGAGCTTGGTATTGATGGCCTAATACAATGAGTACCAAACACTGCTACTATGCCCAAAATTATTTTCCGGTCTAGATACAGCTAAAAATTATTATTAATTTCAAAGCTGGTGGAGCTTGCTATAGATGGCCTCTTTCAATGAGTACTAAACACTGCTACTATGCCCAAAATTATTTTCCGGGCCAGATATAACTAAAAATTATTATTCATTTCAAAGCTGGTGGAGCTTGTTATAGATGGCCTAATACAATGAGTACCACACACTGCTACTATGCCCAAAATTATTTTCCTGACTAGATGCAGCTAAAAATTATTATAAATTTCAAAGCTCGTGGAGCTTGGTATAGATGGCCTAATACAATGAGTACCAAACACTGCTACTATGCCCAAAATTATTTTCCGGGCTAGATGCAGCTAAAAATAATTATTAATTTCAAAGCTGGTGGAGCTTGGTATAGATGGCCTAATACAATGATTAACACACACTGCTAGAGGCCCAAAATAATTTTCCGGGCTAGATGCAGCTAAAAATTATTATTAATTTCAAAGCTGGTGGAGCTTGCTATAGATGGCCTATTTCAATGAGTACTACACACTACTACTATGCAAAAAATTATTTTCCGGGCTAGATATAACTAAAAATTATTATTAATTTCAAAGCTGGTGGAGCTTGGTATAGATGGCCTAATACAATGAGTACCACACACTGCTACTATGCCCAAAATTATTTTTCGGGCTAGATGCAGTTAAAAATTATTATTAATTTCAAAGCTGGTGGAGCTTGGTATTGATGGCCTTATACAATGAGTACAACACACTGCTACTATGCCCAAAATTATTTTCCAGGCTAGATGTAGCTAAAAATTATTATTAATTTCAAAGCTGGTGGCGCTTGGTATAGATGACCTAATACAATGAGTACCACACATTGCTACTATGCCCAAAATTATTTTCCGGGCTAGATGCAGCTAAAAATTATTATTAATTTCAAAGCTGGTGGAGCTTAGTATAGATGGCCTAATACAATGAGTACCACACACTGCTACAGGCCCAAAATTATTTACCGGGCTAGATGCAGCTAAAAATTATTATTAATTTTAAAGCTGGTGGAGCTTGGTATAGATGGATTAATAAAATGAGTACCACACACTGCTACTATGCCCAAAATTATTTTCCGGGCTAGATGCAGCTAAAAATTATTATTAATTTCAAAGCTGGTGGAGCTTAGTATAAATGGCCTAATAAAATGAGTACCACACACTGCTACAGGCCCAAAATTATTTTCCGGGCTAGATGCAGCTAAAAATTATTATTAATTTCAAAGCTGGTGTAGCTTGGTATAGATGGCCTAATACAATGGGTACCACACACTTCTACTATGCCAAAAATTATTTTCTGGGCTAGATGAAGCTAAAAAATATTATAAATTTCAAAGCTGGTGGAGCTTGGTATAGATGGCCTAATACAATGAGTAGCACACACTGCGACTATGTCCAAAATTATTTTCTGGGCTAGATGCAGCTAAAAATTATTATTAATTTCAAAGCTGGCGGAGCTTGGTATAGATGGCCTAATACAATGAGTAGCACACACTGCGACTATGTCCAAAATTATTTTCTGGGCTAGATGCAGCTAAAAATAATTATTAATTTCAAAGCTGGTGGAGCTTTCTATAGATGGCCTCTTTCAATGAGTACTAAACACTGCTACTATGCGCAAAATTATTTTCCGGGCCAGATATAACTAAAAATCATTATTCATTTCAAAGCTGGTGGAGCTTGATATAGATGGCCTAATACAATGAGTACCACACACTGCTACTATGCCCAAAATTATTTTCCTGACTAGATGCAGCTAAAAATTATTATAAATTTCAAAGCTCGTGGAGCTTGGTATAGATGGCCTAATACAATGAGTACCAAACACTGCTACTATGCCCAAAATTATTTTCCGGGCTAGATGCAGCTAAAAATTATTATTAATTTCAAAGCTGGTGGAGCTTGGTATAGATGGCCTAATACAATGATTAACACACACTGCTAGAGGCCCAAAATAATTTTCCGAGCTAGATGCAGCTAAAAATTATTATTAATTTCAAAGCTGGTGGAGCTTGCTATAGATGGCCTACTTCAATGAGTAATACACACTACTACTATGCCCAAAATTATTTTCCGGGCTAGATATAACTAAAAATTATTATTAATTTCAAAGCTGGTGGAGCTTGGTATAGATGGCCTAATACAATGAGTACCACACACTGCTACTATGCCCAAAATTATTTTTCGGGCTAGATGCAGCTAAAAATTATTATTAATTTCAAAGCTGGTGGAGCTTAGTATAGATGGCCTAATACAATGAGTACCACACACTGCTACATGTCCAAAATTATTTTCTGGGCTAGATGCAGCTAAAAATTATTATTATTTTAAAGCTGGTGGAGCATGGTATATATGGCCTAATAAAATGAGTACCACACACTGCGACTATGCCCAAAATTATTTTCCGGGCTAGATACAGCTAAAAATTATTATTAATTTCAAAGCTGGTGGAGCTTGGTATTGATGGTCTAATACAATGAGTACCACACACTGCTACTATGCCCAAAATTATTTTCCAGGCTAGATGCAGCTAAAAATTATTATTAATTTCAAAGCTGGTGGAGCTTAGTATAGATGGCCTAATAAAATGAGTACCACACACTGCTACATGCCCAAAATTATTTTCCGGGCTAGATGCAGCTAAAAATTATTATTAATTTCAAAGCTGGTGGAGCTTGGTATAGAAGGCCTAATACAATGGGTACAACACACTGCTACTATGCCCAAAATTATTTTCTGGGTTAGATGCAGCTAAAAATTATTATAAATTTCAAAGGTGGTGGAGCTTGGTATAGGTGGCCTAATACAATGAGTATCAAACACTGCTACTATGACCAAAATTATTTTCCGGGCTAGATGCAGCTAAAATTATATTTAATTTCAAAGCTGGTGGAGTTTGGTATAGATGGCCTAATACAATGAGTACCACACACTGCTAGAGGCCCAAAATTATTTTCCGGGCTAGATGCAGCTAAAAATTATTATTAATTTCAAAGCTGGTAGAGCTTGCTATAGATGGCCTTTTTCAATGAGAACTACACACTGCTACTATGCCCAAAATTATTTTCCGGGCTAGATATCACTAAAAATTATTATTAATTTCAAAGCTGGTGGAGCTTGGTATAGATGGCCTAATACAATGAGTACCACACACTGCTACTATGCCCCAAATTATTTTCCTGGCTAGATGCAGCTAAAAATTATTATAAATTTCAAAGCTGGAGGAGCTTGGTATATATCGCCTAATACAATGAGTACCAAACACTGCTATTATGACCAAATTATTTTCCGGGCTAGATGCAGCTAAAAATTATTATTAATTTCAAAGCTGGTGGAGATTGGTATAGATGGCCTAATACAATGAGTACCACACATTGCTACTATGCCCAAAATTATTTTCCGTGCTAGATGCAGCTAAAAATTAATATTAATTTCAAAGCTGGTGGAGCTTAGTTTAGATGGCCTAATAAAATGAGTACCACACACTGCTACAGGCCCAAAATAATTTTCCGGGCTAGATGCAGCTAAAAATTATTATTAATTTCAAAGCTGGTTGAGCTTGGTATAGATGGCCTAATACAATGGGTACCACACACTGCTGCTGTGCCCAAAATTATTTTCTGGGCTAGATGCAGCTAAATTTTTTTATAAATTTCAAAGCTGGTGGAGCTTGGTATAGATGGCCTAATACAATGAGTACCAAACACTGCTACTATGCCCAAAATTATTTTCCGGGCAAGATGCAGCTAAAAATTATTATTAATTTCAAAGCTGGTGGAGCTTGGTATAGATGTCCTAATACAATGAGTACCACACACTGCTAGAGGCCCAAAATTATTTTCCGGGCTAGATGCAGCTAAAAATTATTATTAATTTCAAAGCTGGTAGAGCTTGCTATAGATGGCCTATTTCAATGAGCACTACACACTGCTACTATGCCCAAAATTATTTTCCGGGCTAGATATAACTAAAAATTATTATTAATTTCAAAGCTGGTGGAACTTTGTCTAGATGGCCTAATAAAATGAGTACCATGCACTGTGACTATGCCCAAAATTATTTTCCAGGCTAGATGCAGCTAAAAATTATTATTAATTCCAAAGCTGGTGGAGCTTGGTATTGATGGCCTAATACAATGAGTACCACACACTGTTACTATGCCCAAAATTATTTTCCTGGCTAGATGCAGCTAAAAATTATTATTAATTTCAAAGCTGGTGGAGCTTTATATATATGGCCTAATACAATGAGTACCACACATTGCCACTATGCCCAAAATTATTTTCCGGGCTAGATGCAGCTAAAAATTATTATTAATTTCAAAGCTGGTGGAGCTTAGTATAGATTGCCTAATAAAATGAGTACCACACACTGCTACAGGCCCAAAATTATTTTCCGAGCTAGATGCAGCTAAAAATTATTATTAATTTCAAAGCTAGTGGAGCTTGGTATAGATGGCCTAATACAATGAGTACCACACACTGCTACTATGCCCAAAATTATTTTCTGGGCTAGATGCAGTTAAAAATTATTATTAATTTCAAAGCTGGTGGAGCTTGGTATAGATGGCCTAATACAAGGAGTAACACACACTGCTAGAGGCCCAAAATTATTTTCCGGGCTAGATGCAGCTAAAAATTATTATTAATTTCAAAGCTGGTGGAGCTTGGTATACATGGCCTAGTACAGTGAGTACCACACACTGCTACTTTGCCCAAAATTATTTTCCGGGCTAAATTCAGCTAAAAATTATTATTAATTTCAAAGCTGGTGGAGCTTGGTATAGATGGCCTAATACAATGAGTACCACACAATGCTACTAGGCCCAAAATTATTTTCCTGGCTAGATGCAGCTAAAAATTATTATTAATTTCAAAGCTGGTGAAGCTTGGTATAGATGGCCTAATACAATGAGTACCACACACTGCTACTATGCCCAAAGTTATTTTCCTGGCTAGATGCAGCTAAAAATTATTATTAATTTCAAAGCTGGTGGAGCTTAGTATAGCTGGCCTAATACAATGAGTACCACACACTGCTACGGGCCCAAAATTATTTTCTGGGCTAGATGAAGCTAAAAATTATTATTAATTTCAAAGCTGGTGGAGATTGGTCTAGATGGCCCAATAAAATGAGTACCACACATTGCGACTATGCGCAAAATTATTTTCCGGGCTAGATGCAGCTAAAAATTATTATTAATTTCAAAGCTGGTGGAACTTGGTATTGATGGCCTAATACAATGAGTACCACACACTGCTACTATGCCCAAAATTATTTTCCAGGCTAGATGCAGCTAAAAATTATTATTAATTTCAAAGCTGGTGGAGCTTGGTATAGATGGCCTACTACAATGGGTACCTCACACTGCTACTATGCCCAAAATTATTTTCTGGGCTAGATGCAGCTAAAAATTATTATTAATTTCAAAGCTGGTGGAGCTTGATATAGATGGCCTAATACAATGAGTAACACACGCTGCTAGAGGCTGAAAATTATTTTCTGGGCTAGATGCAGCTAAAAATTATTATTAATTTCAAAGCTGGTGGAGCTTGGTATAGATGGCCTATTTCAATGAGTACTACACACTGCTACTATGCCCAAAATTATTTTCCGGGCTAGATATAACTAAAAATTATTATTAAGTTCAAAGCTGTTGGAGCTTGGTATAGATGGCCTAATACAATGAGTACAACACACTGCTACTATGCCCAAAAATTATTTTCCGGGCTAGATGCAGCTAAAAATTATTATTAATTTCAAAGCTGGTGGAGCTTGGTATAGATGGCCTAATACAATGAGTAGAACACATTGCTAATATGCCCAGAATTATTTTCCGGGCTAGATGCAGCTAAAAATTATTATTAATTTCAAAGCTGGTGGAGCTTGGTATAGATGGCCTAATACAATGAGTAGAACACATTGCTAATATGCCCAAAATTATTTTCCGGGCTAGATGCAGCTAAAAATTATTATTAATTACAAAGCTGGTGGAGCTTAGTATAGATGGCCTAATAAAATGAGTACCACACACTGCTACAGGCCCAAAATTATTTTCTGGGCTAGATGCAGCTAAAAATTATTATTAATTTCAAAGCTGGTGTAGCTTCGTATAGATGGCCTACTAAAATGGGTACCTCACACTGCTACTATGCCCAAAATTATTTTCTGGGCTAGATGCAGCTAAAAATTATTATTAATTTCAAAGCTGGTGGAGCTTGGTATAGATGGCCTATTTCAATGAGTACTACACACTGCTACTATGCCCAAAATTATTTTCCGGGCTAGATGCAGCTAAAAATTATTATTAATTTCAAAGCTGGTGTAGCTTCGTATAGATGGCCTACTAAAATGGGTACCTCACACTGCTACTATGCCCAAAATTATTTTCTGGGCTAGATGCAGCTAAAAATTATTATTAATTTCAAAGCTGGTGGAGCTTGGTATAGATGGCCTATTTCAATGAGTACTACACACTGCTACTATGCCCAAAATTATTTTCCGGGCTAGATATAACTAAAAATTATTATTAAGTTCAAAGCTGTTGAAGCTTGGTATAGATGGCCGAATACAATGAGTACAACACACTGCTACTATGCCCAAAAATTATTTTCCGGGCTAGATGCAGCTAAAAATTATTATTAATTTCAAAGCTGGTGGAGCTTGGTATAGATGGCCTAATACAGTGAGTAGAACACACTGCTAATATGCCCAGAATTATTTTCCGGGCTAGATTCAGCTAAAAATTATTATTAATTTCAAAGCTGGTGGAGCTTGGTATACATGGCCTAATACAATGAGTACCACACACTGCTACTATGCCCAAAATTATTTTCCGGGCTAAATGCAGCTAAAAATTATAATTAATTTCAAAGCTGGTGGAGCTTGGTATAGATGACCTAATACAATCAGTAACACACTGCTACTATGACCAAAATTATTTTCCTGGCTAGATGCAGCTAAAAATTATTTTTAATTTCAAAGCTGGTGGAGCTTGGTATAGATGGCCTAATACAATGAGTACCACACATTGCTACTATGCCCAAAATTATTTTCCTGGCTAGATGCAGCTAAAAATTATTATTACTTTCAAAGCTGGTGGAGCTTGGTATAGATGGCCTAATACAATCAGTAACACACTGCTACTATGACCAAAATTATTTTCCTGGCTAGATGCAGCTAAAAATTATTTTTAATTTCAAAGCTGGTGGAGCTTGGTATAGATGGCCTAATACAATGAGTACCACACATTGCTACTATGCCCAAAATTATTTTCCCGGCTAGATGCAGCTAAAAATTATTATTAATTTCAAAGCTGGTGGAGCTTGGTCTAGATGGCCTAATAAAATGAGTACCACACACTGCGACTATGCCCAAAATCATTTTCCGGGCAAGATGCAGCTAAAAATTATTAATTTCAAAGCTGGTGGAACTTGGTATTGATGGCCTAATACAATGAGTACCACACACTGCTACTATGCCCAAAATTATTTTCCAGGCTAGATGCAGCTAAAAATTATTATTAATTTCAAAGCTGGTGGAGCTTGGTATAGATCGCCTAATACAATCAGTACCACACACTGCTACTATGCCCAAAATTATTTTCCGGTCTAGATGCAGCTAAAAATTATTATTAATTTCAAAGCTGGTGGAGCTTGGTATAGATGGCCTAATACAATGAGTACCACACACTGCTAGAGGCCCAAAATTATTTTCCGGGCTAGATGCAGCTAAAAATTATTATTAATTTCAAAGCTGGTAGAGCTTGCTATAGATGGCCTTTTTCAATGAGAACTACACACTGCTACTATGCCCAAAATTATTTTCCGGGCTAGATATCACTAAAAATTATTATTAATTTCAAAGCTGGTGGAGCTTGGTATAGATGGCCTAATACAATGAGTACCACACACTGCTACTATGCCCCAAATTATTTTCCTGGCTAGATGCAGCTAAAAATTATTATAAATTTCAAAGCTGGAGGAGCTTGGTATAGATCGCCTAATACAATGAGTACCAAACACTGCTATTATGACTAAATTATTTTCCGGGCTAGATGCAGCTAAAAATTATTATTAATTTCAAAGCTGGTGGAGCTTGGTATAGATGGCCTAATACAATGAGTACCACACATTGCTACTATGCCCAAAATTATTTTCCGTGCTAGATGCAGCTAAAAATTAATATTAATTTCAAAGCTGGTGGAGCTTAGTATAGATGGCCTAATACAATGAGTACCACACACTGCTACAGGCCCAAAATAATTTTCCGGGCTAGATGCAGCTAAAAATTATTATTAATTTCAAAGCTGGTTGAGCTTGGTATAGATGGCCTAATACAATGGGTACCACACACTGCTACTGTGCCCAAAATTATTTTCTGGGCTAGATGCAGCTAAATTTTTTTATAAATTTCAAAGCTGGTGGAGCTTGGTATAGATGGCCTAATACAATGAGTACCAAACACTGCTACTATGCCCAAAATTATTTTCCGGGCAAGATGCAGCTAAAAATTATTATTAATTTCAAAGCTGGTGGAGCTTGGTATAGATGGCCTAATACAATGAGTACCACACATTGCTACTATGCCCAAAATTATTTTCCCGGCTAGATGCAGCTAAAAATTATTATTAATTTCAAAGCTGGTGGAGCTTGGTCTAGATGGCCTAATAAAATGAGTACCACACACTGCGACTATGCCCAAAATCATTTTCCGGGCAAGATGCAGCTAAAAATTATTAATTTCAAAGCTGGTGGAACTTGGTATTGATGGCCTAATACAATGAGTACCACACACTGCTACTATGCCCAAAATTATTTTCCAGGCTAGATGCAGCTAAAAATTATTATTAATTTCAAAGCTGGTGGAGCTTGGTATAGATCGCCTAATACAATCAGTACCACACACTGCTACTATGCCCAAAATTATTTTCCGGTCTAGATGCAGCTAAAAATTATTATTAATTTCAAAGCTGGTGGAGCTTGGTATAGATGGCCTAATACAATGAGTACCACACACTGCTAGAGGCCCAAAATTATTTTCCGGGCTAGATGCAGCTAAAAATTATTATTAATTTCAAAGCTGGTAGAGCTTGCTATAGATGGCCTTTTTCAATGAGAACTACACACTGCTACTATGCCCAAAATTATTTTCCGGGCTAGATATCACTAAAAATTATTATTAATTTCAAAGCTGGTGGAGCTTGGTATAGATGGCCTAATACAATGAGTACCACACACTGCTACTATGCCCCAAATTATTTTCCTGGCTAGATGCAGCTAAAAATTATTATAAATTTCAAAGCTGGAGGAGCTTGGTATAGATCGCCTAATACAATGAGTACCAAACACTGCTATTATGACTAAATTATTTTCCGGGCTAGATGCAGCTAAAAATTATTATTAATTTCAAAGCTGGTGGAGCTTGGTATAGATGGCCTAATACAATGAGTACCACACATTGCTACTATGCCCAAAATTATTTTCCGTGCTAGATGCAGCTAAAAATTAATATTAATTTCAAAGCTGGTGGAGCTTAGTTTAGATGGCCTAATACAATGAGTTCCACACACTGCTACAGGCCCAAAATAATTTTCCGGGCTAGATGCAGCTAAAAATTATTATTAATTTCAAAGCTGGTTGAGCTTGGTATAGATGGCCTAATACAATGGGTACCACACACTGCTACTGTGCCCAAAATTATTTTCTGGGCTAGATGCAGCTAAATTTTTTTATAAATTTCAAAGCTGGTGGAGCTTGGTATAGATGGCCTAATACAATGAGTACCAAACACTGCTACTATGCCCAAAATTATTTTCCGGGCAAGATGCAGCTAAAAATTATTATTAATTTGAAAGCTGGTGGAGCTTGGTATAGATGTCCTAATACAATGAGTACCACACACTGCTAGAGGCCCAAAATTATTTTCCGGGCTAGATGCAGCTAAAAATTATTATTAATTTCAAAGCTGGTAGAGCTTGCTATAGATGGCCTATTTCAATGAGCACTACACACTGCTACTATGCCCAAAATTATTTTCCGGGCTAGATATAACTAAAAATTATTATTAATTTCAAAGCTGGTGGAACTTTGTCTAGATGGCCTAATAAAATGAGTACCATGCACTGTGACTATGCCCAAAATTATTTTCCGGGCTAGATGCAGCTAAAAATTATTATTAATTCCAAAGCTGGTGGAGCTTGGTATTGATGGCCTAATACAATGAGTACCACACACTGTTACTATGCCCAAAATTATTTTCCTGGCTAGATGCAGCTAAAAATTATTATTAATTTCAAAGCTGGTGGAGCTTTATATATATGGCCTAATACAATGAGTACCACACATTGCCACTATGCCCAAAATTATTTTCCGGGCTAGATGCAGCTAAAAATTATTATTAATTTCAAAGCTGGTGGAGCTTAGTATAGATTGCCTAATAAAATGAGTACCACACACTGCTACAGGCCCAAAATTATTTTCCGAGCTAGATGCAGCTAAAAATTATTATTAATTTCAAAGCTAGTGGAGCTTGGTATAGATGGCCTAATACAATGGGTACCACACACTGCTACTATGCCCAAAATTATTTTCTGGGCTAGATGCAGTTAAAAATTATTATTAATTTCAAAGCTGGTGGAGCTTGGTATAGATGGCCTAATACAATGAGTAACACACACTGCTAGAGGCCCAAAATTATTTTCCGGGCTAGATGCAGCTAAAAATTATTATTAATTTCAAAGCTGGTGGAGCTTGGTATACATGGCCTAGTACAGTGAGTACCACACACTGCTACTTTGCCCAAAATTATTTTCCGGGCTAAATGCAGCTAAAAATTATAATTAATTTCAAAGCTGGTGGAGCTTGGTATAGATGGCCTAATACAATCAGTAACACACTGCTACTATGACCAAAATTATTTTCCTGGCTAGATGCAGCTAAAAATTATTTTTAATTTCAAAGCTGGTGGAGCTTGGTATAGATGGCCTAATACAATGAGTACCAGACATTGCTACTATGCCCAAAATTATTTTCCTGGCTAGATGCAGCTAAAAATTATTATTAATTTCAAAGCTGGTGGAGCTTGGTATAGATGGCCTAATACAATCAGTAACACACTGCTACTATGACCAAAATTATTTTCCTGGCTAGATGCAGCTAAAAATTATTTTTAATTTCAAAGCTGGTGGAGCTTGGTATAGATGGCCTAATAAAATGAGTACCACACATTGCTACTATGCCCAAAATTATTTTCCTGGCTAGATGCAGCTAAAAATTATTATTAATTTCAAAGCTGGTGGAGCTTGGCATAGATGGCCTAATACAATGAGTACCACACACTGCTACTATGCCCAAAATTATTTTCCGGGCTAGATGCAGCTAAAAATTATTATTAATTTCAAAGCTGGTGGAGCTTGGTCTAGATGGCCTAATAAAATGAGTACCACACACTGCGACTATGCCCAAAATCATTTTCCGGGCAAGATGCAGCTAAAAATTATTAATTTCAAAGCTGGTGGAACTTGGTATTGATGGCCTAATACAATGAGTACCACACACTGCTACTATGCCCAAAATTATTTTCCAGGCTAGATGCAGCTAAAAATTATTATTAATTTCAAAGCTGGTGGAGCTTGGTATAGATCGCCTAATACAATCAGTACCACACACTGCTACTATGCCCAAAATTATTTTCCGGTCTAGATGCAGCTAAAAATTATTATTAATTTCAAAGCTGGTGGAGCTTGGTATAGATGGCCTAATACAATGAGTACCACACATTGCTACTATGCCCAAAATTATTTTCCCGGCTAGATGCAGCTAAAAATTATTATTAATTTCAAAGCTGGTGGAGCTTGGTCTAGATGGCCTAATAAAATGAGTACCACACACTGCGACTATGCCCAAAATCATTTTCCGGGCAAGATGCAGCTAAAAATTATTAATTTCAAAGCTGGTGGAACTTGGTATTGATGGCCTAATACAATGAGTACCACACACTGCTACTATGCCAAAAATTATTTTCCAGGCTAGATGCAGCTAAAAATTATTATTAATTTCAAAGCTGGTGGAGCTTGGTATAGATCGCCTAATACAATCAGTACCACACACTGCTACTATGCCCAAAATTATTTTCCGGTCTAGATGCAGCTAAAAATTATTATTAATTTCAAAGCTGGTGGAGCTTGGTATAGATGGCCTAATACAATGAGTACCACACACTGCTAGAGGCCCAAAATTATTTTCCGGGCTAGATGCAGCTAAAAATTATTATTAATTTCAAAGCTGGTAGAGCTTGCTATAGATGGCCTTTTTCAATGAGAACTACACACTGCTACTATGCCCAAAATTATTTTCCGGGCTAGATATCACTAAAAATTATTATTAATTTCAAAGCTGGTGGAGCTTGCTATAGATGGCCTAATACAATGAGTACCACACACTGCTACTATGCCCCAAATTATTTTCCTGGCTAGATGCAGCTAAAAATTATTATAAATTTCAAAGCTGGAGGAGCTTGGTATAGATCGCCTAATACAATGAGTACCAAACACTGCTATTATGACCAAATTATTTTCCGGGCTAGATGCAGCTAAAAATTATTATTAATTTCAAAGCTGGTGGAGCTTGGTATAGATGGCCTAATACAATGAGTACCACACATTGCTACTATGCCCAAAATTATTTTCCGTGCTAGATGCAGCTAAAAATTAATATTAATTTCAAAGCTGGTGGAGCTTAGTTTAGATGGCCTAATAAAATGAGTACCACACACTGCTACAGGCCCAAAATAATTTTCCGGGCTAGATGCAGCTAAAAATTATTATTAATTTCAAAGCTGGTTGAGCTTGGTATAGATGGCCTAATACAATGGGTACCACACACTGCTACTGTGCCCAAAATTATTTTCTGGGCTAGATGCAGCTAAATTTTTTTATAAATTTCAAAGCTGGTGGAGCTTGGTATAGATGGCCTAATACAATGAGTACCAAACACTGCTACTATGCCCAAAATTATTTTCCGGGCAAGATGCAGCTAAAAATTATTATTAATTTCAAAGCTGGTGGAGCTTGGTATAGATGTCCTAATACAATGAGTACCACACACTGCTAGAGGCCCAAAATTATTTTCCGGGCTAGATGCAGCTAAAAATTATTATTAATTTCAAAGCTGGTAGAGCTTGCTATAGATGGCCTATTTCAATGAGCACTACACACTGCTACTATGCCCAAAATTATTTTCCGGGCTAGATATAACTAAAAATTATTATTAATTTCAAAGCTGGTGGAACTTTGTCTAGATGGCCTAATAAAATGAGTACCATGCACTGTGACTATGCCCAAAATTATTTTCCGGGCTAGATGCAGCTAAAAATTATTATTAATTCCAAAGCTGGTGGAGCTTGGTATTGATGGCCTAATACAATGAGTACCACACACTGTTACTATGCCCAAAATTATTTTCCTGGCTAGATGCAGCTAAAAATTATTATTAATTTCAAAGCTGGTGGAGCTTTATATATATGGCCTAATACAATGAGTACCACACATTGCCACTATGCCCAAAATTATTTTCCGGGCTAGATGCAGCTAAAAATTATTATTAATTTCAAAGCTGGTGGAGCTTAGTATAGATTGCCTAATAAAATGAGTACCACACACTGCTACAGGCCCAAAATTATTTTCCGAGCTAGATGCAGCTAAAAATTATTATTAATTTCAAAGCTAGTGGAGCTTGGTATAGATGGCCTAATACAATGGGTACCACACACTGCTACTATGCCCAAAATTATTTTCTGGGCTAGATGCAGTTAAAAATTATTATTAATTTCAAAGCTGGTGGAGCTTGGTATAGATGGCCTAATACAATGAGTAACACACACTGCTAGAGGCCCAAAATTATTTTCTGGGCTAGATGCAGCTAAAAATTATTATTAATTTCAAAGCTGGTGGAGCTTGGTATACATGGCCTAGTACAGTGAGTACCACACACTGCTACTTTGCCCAAAATTATTTTCCGGGCTAAATTCAGCTAAAAATTATTATTAATTTCAAAGCTGGTGGAGCTTGGTATAGATGGCCTAATACAATGAGTACCACACAATGCTACTAGGCCCAAAATTATTTTCCTGGCTAGATGCAGCTAAAAATTATTATTAATTTCAAAGCTGGTGGAGCTTAGTATAGCTGGCCTAATACAATGAGTACCACACACTGCTACGGGCCCAAAATTATTTTCTGGGCTAGATGAAGCTAAAAATTATTATTAATTTCAAAGCTGGTGGAGATTGGTCTAGATGGCCCAATAAAATGAGTACCACACATTGCGACTATGCGCAAAATTATTTTCCGGGCTAGATGCAGCTAAAAATTATTATTAATTTCAAATCTGGTGGAACTTGGTATTGATGGCCTAATACAATGAGTACCACACACTGCTACTATGCCCAAAATTATTTTCCAGGCTAGATGCAGCTAAAAATTATTATTAATTTCAAAGCTGGTGGAGCTTGATATAGATGACCTACTACAATGGGTACCTCACACTGCTACTATGCCCAAAATTATTTTCTGGGCTAGATGCAGCTAAAAATTATTATTAATTTCAAAGCTGGTGGAGCTTGATATAGATGGCCTAATACAATGAGTAACACACGCTGCTAGAGGCTGAAAATTATTTTCTGGGCTAGATGCAGCTAAAAATTATTATTAATTTCAAAGCTGGTGGAGCTTGGTATAGATGGCCTATTTCAATGAGTACTACACACTGCTACTATGCCCAAAATTTTTTTCCGGGCTAGATATAACTAAAAATTATTATTAAGTTCAAAGCTGTTGGAGCTTGGTATAGATGGCCTAATACAATGAGTACAACACACTGCTACTATGCCCAAAAATTATTTTCCGGGCTAGATGCAGCTAAAAATTATTTTTAATTTCAAAGCTGGTGGAGCTTGGTATAGATGGCCTAATACAATGAGTAGAACACATTGCTAATATGCCCAAAATTATTTTCCGGGCTAGATGCAGCTAAAAATTATTATTAATTTCAAAGCTGGTGGAGCTTGGTATATATGGCCTAATACAATGAGTAGAACACATTGCTAATATGCCCAAAATTATTTTCCGGGCTAGATGCAGCTAAAAATTATTATTAATTACAAAGCTGGTGGAGCATAGTATAGATGGCCTAATAAAATGAGTACCACACACTGCTACAGGCCCAAAATTATTTTCTGGGCTAGATGCAGCTAAAAATTATTATTAATTTCAAAGCTGGTGTAGCTTCGTATAGATGGCCTACTAAAATGGGTACCTCACACTGCTACTATGCCCAAAATTATTTTCTGGGCTAGATGCAGCTAAAAATTATTATTAATTTCAAAGCTGGTGGAGCTTGGTATAGATGGCCTATTTCAATGAGTACTACACACTGCTACTATGCCCAAAATTATTTTCCGGGCTAGATATAACTAAAAATTATTATTAAGTTCAAAGCTGTTGAAGCTTGGTATAGATGGCCGAATACAATGAGTACAACACACTGCTACTATGACCAAAAATTATTTTCCGGGCTAGATTCAGCTAAAAATTATTATTAATTTCAAAGCTGGTGGAGCTTGGTATAGATGGCCTAATACAGTGAGTAGAACACACTGCTAATATGCCCAAAATTATTTTCCGGGCTAGATTCAGCTAAAAATTATTATTAATTTCAAAGCTGGTGGAGCTTGGTATACATGGCCTAATACAATGAGTACCACACACTGCTACTATGCCCAAAATTATTTTCCGGGCTAAATGCAGCTAAAAATTATAATTAATTTCAAAGCTGGTGGAGCTTGGTATAGATGGCCTAATACAATCAGTAACACACTGCTACTATGACCAAAATTATTTTCCTGGCTAGATGCAGCTAAAAATTATTTTTAATTTCAAAGCTGGTGGAGCTTGGTATAGATGGCCTAATACAATGAGTACCACACATTGCTACTATGCCCAAAATTATTTTCCTGGCTAGATGCAGCTAAAAATTATTATTAATTTCAAAGCTGGTGGAGCTTGGTATAGATGGCCTAATACAATCAGTAACACACTGCTACTATGACCAAAATTATTTTCCTGGCTAGATGCAGCTAAAAATTATTTTTAATTTCAAAGCTGGTGGAGCTTGGTATAGATGGCCTAATACAATGAGTACCACACATTGCTACTATGCCCAAAATTATTTTCCGAGCTAGATGCAGCTAAAAATTATTATTAATTTCAAAGCTGGTGGAGCTTGGCATAGATGGCCTAATACAATGAGTACCACACACTGCTACTATGCCCAAAATTATTTTCCGGGCTAGATGCAGCTAAAAATTATTATTAATTTCAAAGCTGGTGGAGCTTGGTCTAGATGGCCTAATAAAATGAGTACCACACACTGCGACTATGCCCAAAATCATTTTCCGGGCAAGATGCAGTTAAAATTATTAATTTCAAAGCTGGTGGAACTTGGTATTGATGGCCTAATACAATGAGTACCACACACTGCTACTATGCCCAAAATTATTTTCCAGTCTAGATGCAGCTAAAAATTATTATTAATTTCAAAGCTGGTGGAGCTTGGTATAGATCGCCTAATACAATCAGTACCACACACTGCTACTATGCCCAAAATTATTTTCCGGTCTAGATGCAGCTAAAAATTATTATTAATTTCAAAGCTGGTGGAGCTTGGTCTAGATGGCCTAATAAAATGAGTACCACACACTGCGACTATGCCCAAAATCATTTTCCGGGCAAGATGCAGCTTAAAATTATTAATTTCAAAGCTGGTGGAACTTGGTATTGATGGCCTAATACAATGAGTACCACACACTGCTACTATGCCCAAAATTATTTTCCAGGCTAGATGCAGCTAAAAATTATTATTAATTTCAAAGCTGGTGGAGCTTGGTATAGATCGCCTAATACAATCAGTACCACACACTGCTACTATGCCCAAAATTATTTTCCGGTCTAGATGCAGCTAAAAATTATTATTAATTTCAAAGCTGGTGGAGCTTGGTATAGATGGCCTAATACAATGAGTACCACACATTGCTACTATGCCCAAAATTATTTTCCTGGCTAGATGCAGCTAAAAATTATTATTAATTTCAAAGCTGGTGGAGCTTGATCTAGATGGCCTAATAAAATGAGTACCACACACTGCGACTATGCCCAAAATTATTTTCCGGGCTAGATGCAGCTAAAAATTATTAATTTCAAAGCTGGTGGAACTTGGTATTGATGGCCTAATACAATGAGTACCACACACTGCTACTATGCCCAAAATTATTTTCCAGGCTAGATGCAGCTAAAAATTATTATTAATTTCAAAGCTGGTGGAGCTTGGTATAGATGGCCTAATACAATGAGTACCACACATTGCCACTATGCCCAAAATTATTTTCCGGGCTAGATGCAGCTAAAAATTATTATTAATTACAAAGCTGGTGGAGCTTAGTATAGATGGCCTAATAAAATGAGTACCAGACACTGCTACAGGCCCAAAATTATATTCTGAGCTAGATGCAGCTAAATATTATTATTAATATCAAAGCTGGTGGAGCTTGGTATAGATGGCCTAGTGCAATGGGTACCTCACACTGCTACTATGCCCAAAATTATTTTCTGGGCTAGATGCAGCTAAAAATTATTATTAATTTCAAAGCTGGTGGAGCTTGATATAGATGGCCTAATACAATGAGTAACACACACTGCTAGAGGCTGAAAATTATTTTCCGGGCTAGATGCAGCTAAAAATTATTATTAATTTCAAAGCTGGTGGAGCTTGGTATAGATGGCCTATTTCAATGAGTACTACACACTGCTACTATGCCCAAAATTATTTTCCGGGCTAGATATAACTAAAAATTATTATTAATTTCAAAGCTGGTGGAGCTTGGTATAGATGGCCTAATACAATGAGTACCACACACTGTTACTATGCCCAAAATTATTTTCCGGGCTAAATGCAGCTAAAAATTATTATTAATTTCAAAGCTGGTGGAGCTTGGTATAGATGGCCTAATACAATGAGTACCACACACTGCTACTATGCCCAAAATTATTTTACGGGCTAGATGCAGCTAAAAATTATTATTAATTTCAAAGCTGGTGGAGCTTGGTATATATAGCCTAATACAATGAGTACCACACATTGCTGCTATGCCCAAAATTATTTTCCTGGCTAGATGCAGCTAAAATTTATTATTAATGTCAAAGCTGGTGGAGCTTGGCATAGATGGCCTAATACAATGAGTACCACACACTGCTACTATGCCCAAAATTATTTTCCGGGCTAGATGCAGCTAAAAATTATTATTAATTTCAAAGGTGGTGGAGCTTGGTCTAGATGGCCTCACAAAATGAGTACCACACACTACGACTCTGCCCAAAATTATTTTCCGGGCTAGATGCAGCTAAAAATTATTATTAATTTCAGAGCTGGTGGAACTTGGTATTGATGGCCTAATACAATGAGTACCACACACTGCTAGTATGCCCAAAATTATTTTCCAGGCTAAATGCAGCTAAAAATTATTATTAATTTCAAAGCTAGTGGAGCTTGGTATCGATGGCCTAATACAATGAGTACCACACATTGCCACTATGCCCAAAATTATTTTCCAGGCTAGATGCAGCTAAAAATTATTATTAATTTCAAAGCTGGTGGAGCTTAGTATAGATGGCCTAATAAAATGAGTACCAAACACTGCTACAGGCCCAAAATTATTTTCTCGGCTAGATGCAGCTAAAAATTGTTATTAATTTCAAAGCTGGTGGAGATTGGTATAGATGGCCTAATACAATGGGTACCACACACTGCTAGAGGCCCAAAATTATTTTCCGGGCTAGATGCAGCTAAAAATTATTATTAATTTCAAAGCTGGTGGAGCTTGCTATAGATGGCCTATTTCAATGAGTACTACACACTGCTACTATGCCCAAAATTATTTTCCGGGCTAGATATAACTAAAAATTATTATTAATTTCAAAGCTGGTGGAGCTTGGTATAGATGGCCTAATACAATGAGTACCACACACTGCTACTATGCCCAAAATTACTTTCTGGGCTAGATGCAGCTAAAAATTATTATTAATTTCAAAGCTGGCGGAGCTTGGTATATATGGCCTAATACAATGAGTACCACACACTGCTACTATGCCCAAAATTATTTTCCGGGCTAGATGCAGCTAAAAATGATTATTAATTTCAAAGCTGGTGGAGCTTAGTATAGATGGCCTAATACAATGAGTACCACACACTGCTACTATGTCTAAAATTATTTTCCAGGCTAGATGCAGCTAAAAATTATTATTAATTTCAAAGCTGGTGGAGCTTGGTATAGATCGCCTAATACAATCAGTACCACACACTGCTGCTATGCCTAAAATTATTTTCCGGGCTAGATGCAGCTAAAAATTATTATTAATTTCAAAGCTGGTGGAGCTTGGTATAGATGGCCTAATACAATGAGTACCACACATTGCTACTATGCCCAAAATTATTTTCCTGGCTAGATGCAGCTAAAAATTATTATAAATTTCAAAGCTGGTGGAGCTTGGCATAGATGGCCTAATACAATGAGTACCACACACTGCTACTATGCCCAAAATTATTTTCCGGGCTAGATGCAGCTAAAAATTATTATTAATTTCAAAGCTGGTGGAGCTTGGTCTAGATGGCCTAATAAAATGAGTACCACACACTGCGACTATGCCCAAAATTATTTTCCGGGCTAGATGCAGCTAAAAATTATTAATTTCAAAGCTGGTGGAACTTGGTATTGATGGCCTAATACAATGAGTACCACACACTGCTACTATGCCCAAAATTATTTTCCAGGCTAGATGCAGCTAAAAATTATTATTAATTTCAAAGCTGGTGGAGCTTGGTATAGATGGCCTAATACAATGTGTACCACACATTGCCACTATGCCCAAAATTATTTTCCGGGCTAGATGCAGCTAAAAATTATTATTAATTACAAAGCTGGTGGAGCTTAGTATAGATGGCCTAATAAAATGAGTACCACGCACTGCTACAGGCCCAAAATTATTTTCCTGGCTAGATGCAGCTAAAAATTCTTATTAATTTCAAAGCTGGTGGAGCTTGGTATAGATGGCCTAATACAATGGGTACCACACACTGCAACTATGTCCAAAAATATTTTCTAGTCTAGATGCAGCTAAAAATTATTATTAATTTCAAAGCTGGTGGAGCTTGGTATAGATGGCCTGATACAATGAGTACCACACACTGCTACTATGCCCAAAATTATTTTCCGGGCTAGATACAGCTAAAAATTCTTATTAATTTCAAAGCTGGTGGAGCTTGGTATAGATGGCCTAATACAATGAGTAACACACAATGCTAGAGGCCCAAAATTATTTTCCGGGCTAGATGCAGCTAAAAATTATTATTAATTTCAAAGCTGGTGGAGCTTGCTATAGATGATCTATTTCAATGAGTACTACACACTGCTACTATGCCCAAAATTATTTTCCGGGCTAGATATAACTAAAAATTATTACTAATTTCAAAGCTGTTGGAGCTTGGTATAGATGGCCTAATACAATGAGTACCACACACTGCTACTATGCCCAAAATTATTTTCCAGGCTAGATGCAGTTAAAAATTATTATTAATTTCAAAGCTGGTGGAGCTTAGTATAGATGGCCTAATACAATGAGTACCACACACTGCTACAGGCCCAAAATTATTTTCCGGGCTAGATGCAGCTAAAAATTATTATTAATTTCAAAGCTGGTGGAGCTTAGTATAGATGTCCTAATACAATGAGTACCACACATTGCTACAGGCCCAAAATTATTTTCTGGGCTAGATGCAGCTAAAAATTATTATTAATTTCAAAGCTGGTGGAGCTCAGTATAGATGGCCTAATACAATGAGTACCACACATTGCTGCTCTGCCCAAAATTATTTTCCGGGCTTGATGCAGTTAAAAAGTATTATTAATTTCAAAGCTGGTGGAGCTTAAAATAGATGGCCTAATACAATGAGTACCAGACACTGCTACTATGCCCAAAATTATTTTCCGGGCTAGATGCAGCTAAAAATTATTAATAATTTCAAAGCTGGTGGAGCTTGGTATAGATGGCCTAATAAAATAAGTACCACATACTGCTACTAGGCCCAAAATTATTTTCCGGGCAAGATGCAGCTAAAAATTATTATTAATTTCAAAGCTGGAGGAGCTTAGTATATATGGCCTGATACAAAGAGTACCACACACTGCTACAGGCCCAAAATTATTTTCCCGGCTAGATGCATCTAAAAATTATTATTAATTTCAAAGCTGGTGGAGCTTGGTATAGATGGACTAATACAATGAGTACCACACACTGCTACTATGCCCAAAATTAATTTCCTGGCTAGATGCAGCTAAAAATTATTATTAATTTCAAATCTGGTGGAGCTTGGTATAGATGTCCTAATACAATGAGTACCACATACTGCTACTATGCTCAAAATTATTTTCCGGGCTAGATGCAGCTAAAAATTATTATTAATTTCAAAGCTGGTGGAGCTTGGTATAGATGGCCTAATACAATGAGTACCACACACTGCTACTATGCCCAAAAGTAATTTCCTAGCTAGATGCAGCTAAAAATTATTATTAATTTCAAAGCTGGTGGATCTTGGTATAGATGGCCTAATACAATGAGTACCACACACTGCTACTATGCCCAAAATAATTTTCCGGGCTAGATGCAGCTAAAAATTATTATTAACTTCAAAGCTGGTGGAGCTTGGTATAGATGGCTTAATACAATTAGTACCACACACTGCTACAGGCCCAAAATTATTTTCCGGGCTGAATGCATCTAAAACTTATTATTAATTTCAAAGCTGGTGTAGCTTGGTATAGATGGCTTAATACAATGAGTACCACACACTGGTACTATGCCCAAAATTATTTTCCGGGCTAGATGCAGCTAAAATTTTTTATTATTTCAAAGCTGGTGGAGCTTGGTATAGATGGCTTAATACAATGAGTACCACACACTGCTACTGTGCCCAAAATTATTTTCTGGGCTAGAGGCATATAAAAACTATTATTAATTTCAAAGCTGGTGGAGCTTGGTATAGATGGCCTAATACAATGAGTACCACACACTGCTACTATGCCCAAAATTATTTTCCGGGCTAGATGCAGCCAAAAATTATTATTAATTTCAAAGCTGGTGGAGCTAGGTATAGATGGCCTAATACAATGAGTACCACACACTGTTACAGGCTCAAAATTATTTTCCGGGTAAGATGCAGCTTAAAATTATTATAAATTTCAAAGCTTGTGGAGCTTGGTATAGAAGGCCTAATACAATGAGTACCACACTTGCTACTATGCCCAAAATTATTTTCCGGGTTTGATGCAGGTAAAAATTATTATTAATTTCAAAGCTGGTGGAGCTTGGTATAGATGGCCTAATACAATGAGTACCACACATTGCTACTATGCCCAAAATTTTTTTCCGGGCTTGATGCAGTTAAAAAATTATTATTAATTTCAAAGCTGGTGGAGCTTGGTATATATGGCCTAATACAATGAGTACCACACACTGCTACTATGCCCAAAATTATTTTCCAGTCTAGATGCAGTTAAAAATTATTAATAATTTCAAAGCTGGTGGAGCTTGGTATAGATGGCCTAATAAAATAAGTACCACACACTGCTACTAGGCCCAAAATTATTTTCCGGGCAAGATGCAGCTAAAAATTATTATTAATTTCAAAGATGGTGGAGCTTGGTATAGATGGCCTAATACAATGAGTACCACACACTGCTACTATGCCCAAAATAAATTTCCTGGCTAGATGCAGCTAAAATTTTTTATTAATTTCAAAGCTGGTGGAGCTTGGTATAGATGGTCTAATACAATGAGTACCACACACTGCTACAGGCCCAAAATTATTTTCCTGGCTAGATGCAGCTAAAAATTATTATTAATTTCAAAGCTGGTGGAGCTTGGTATAGATGGCCTAATACAATGGGTACCACACACTGCTACTATGTCCAAAATTATTTTCTGGGCTAGATGCAGCTAAAAATTATTATTAATTTCAAAGCTGGTGGAGCTTGGTATAGATGGCCTGATACAATGAGTACCACACACTGCTATTTTGGCCAAAATTATTTTCCGGGCTAGATGCAGCTAAAAATTATTATTAATTTCAAAGCTGGTGGAGCTTGGTATAGATGTCCTAATACAATGAGTACCACACACTGCTACTATGCCCAAAATTATTTTCCGGGCTAGATGCAGCTAAAAATTATTATTAATTTCAAAGCTAGTGGAGCTTGGTATAGATGTCCTAATACAATGAGTACCACACACTGCTACTATGCCCAAAATTATTTTCCGGGCTAGATGCAGCTAAAAATTATTATTAATTTCAAAGCTGGTGGAGCTAGGTATAGATGGCCTAATACAATGAGTACCACACACTGTTACAGGCTCAAAATTATTTTCCGGGTAAGATGCAGCTTAAAATTATTATAAATTTCAAAGCTTGTGGAGCTTGGTAAAGAAGGCCTAATACAATGAGTACCACACTTGCTACTATGCCCAAAATTATTTTCCGGGTTTGATGCAGGTAAAAATTATTATTAATTTCAAAGCTGGTGGAGCTTGGTATAGATGGCCTAATACAATGAGTACCACACATTGCTACTATGCCCAAAATTTTTTTCCGTGCTTGATGCAGTTAAAAAATTATTATTAATTTCAAAGCTGGTGGAGCTTGGTATATATGGCCTAATACAATGAGTACCACACACTGCTACTATGCCCAAAATTATTTTCCAGTCTAGATGCAGTTAAAAATTATTAATAATTTCAAAGCTGGTGGAGCTTGGTATAGATGGCCTAATAAAATAAGTACCACACACTGCTACTAGGCCCAAAATTATTTTCTGGGCAAGATGCAGCTAAAAATTATTATTAATTTCAAAGCTGGTGGAGCTTGGTATAGATGGCCTAATACAATGAGTACCACACACTGCTACTATGCCCAAAATAAATTTCCTGGCTAGATGCAGCTAAAAATTATTATTAATTTCAAAGCTGGTGGAGCTTGGTATAGATGGTCTAATACAATGAGTACCACACACTGCTACAGGCCCAAAATTATTTTCCTGGCTAGATGCAGCTAAAAATTATTATTAATTTCAAAGCTGGTGGAGCTTGGTATAGATGGCCTAATACAATGGGTACCACACACTGCTACTATGTCCAAAATTATTTTCTGGGCTAGATGCAGCTAAAAATTATTATTAATTTCAAAGCTGGTGGAGCTTGGTATAGATGGCCTGATACAATGAGTACCACACACTGCTACTATGAACAAAATTATTTTCCGGGCTAGATGCAGCTAAAAATTATTATTAATTTCAAAGCTGGTGGAGCTTGGTATAGATGTCCTAATACAATGAGTACCACACACTGCTATTTTGCCCAAAATTATTCTCCGTGCTAGATGCAGCTAAAAATTATTATTAATTTCAAAGCTGGTGGAGCTTGGTATAGATGTCCTAATACAATGAGTACCACACACTGCTACTATGCCCAAAATTATTTTTCCGGGCTAGATGCAGCTAAAAATTATTATTAATTTCAAAGCTGGTGGAGCTTGGTATAGATGGCCTAATACAATGAGTACCACACACTGCTAGTATGCCCAAAATTATTTTCAGGGCTAGATGCAGCTAAAAATTATTATTAATTTCAAAGCTGGTGGAACTTGGTATAGATGGCTTAATACAATGAGTACCACACATTGCTACTATGCCCAAAATTATTTTCCGGGCTAGATGCAGCTAAAAATTATTATTATTTCAAAGCTGGTGGAGCTTAGTAGAGATGGCCTAATACAATGGGTACCACACTCTGCTACTATGCCCAAAATTATTTTCTGGGCTAGATGCAGCTAAAAAATATTATTAATTTCAAAGCTGGTGGAGCTTGGTATAGATGGCCTTATACAATGAGTACCACACACTGCTAGAGGCCCCAAATTATTTTCCAGGCTAGCTCAGCTAAAAATTATTATTAATTTCAAAGCTGGTGGAGCTTGCTATAGATGGCCTATTTCAATGAGTACTACACACTGCTATTATGCCCAAAATTATTTTGCGGGCTAGATATAACTAAAAATTATTATTAATTTCAAAGCTGATGGAGCTTGGTATAGATGGCCTAATACAATGAGTACCACAGATTGCTACTATGCCCAAAATTATTTTCCAGGCTAGATGCAGCTAAAAATTATTATAAATTTCAAAGCTTGTGGAGCTCGTTATAGAAGGCCTAATACAATGAGTACCACACATTGCTACTATGCCCAAAATTATTTTCCGGGCTAGATGCAGCTAAAAATTATTATTAATTTCAAAGCTGGTGGAGCTTGGTATAGATGTCCTAATACAATGAGTACCACACACTGCTACTATGCCCAAAATTATTTTCCGGGCTAGATGCAGCTAAAAATTATTATTAATTTCAAAGCTGGTGGAGCTAGGTATAGATGGCCTAATACAATGAGTACCACACACTGTTACAGGCTCAATATTATTTTCCGGGTAAGATGCAGCTTAAAATTATTATAAATTTCAAAGCTTGTGGAGCTTGGTATAGAAGGCCTAATACAATGAGTACCACACTTGCTACTATGCCCAAAATTATTTTCCGGGTTTGATGCAGGTAAAAATTATTATTAATTTCAAAGCTGGTGGAGCTTGGTATAGATGGCCTAATACAATGAGTACCACACATTGCTACTATGCCCAAAATTTTTTTCCGGGCTTGATGCAGTTAAAAAATTATTATTAATTTCAAAGCTGGTGGAGCTTGGTATATATGGCCTAATACAATGAGTACCACACACTGCTACTATGCCCAAAATTATTTTCCAGTCTAGATGCAGTTAAAAATTATTAATAATTTCAAAGCTGGTGGAGCTTGGTATAGATGGCCTAATAAAATAAGTACCACACACTGCTACTAGGCCCAAAATTATTTTCTGGGCAAGATGCAGCTAAAAATTATTATTAATTTCAAAGCTGGTGGAGCTTGGTATAGATGGCCTAATACAATGAGTACCACACACTGCTACTATGCCCAAAATAAATTTCCTGGCTAGATGCAGCTAAAAATTATTATTAATTTCAAAGCTGGTGGAGCTTGGTATAGATGGTCTAATACAATGAGTACCACACACTGCTACAGGCCCAAAATTATTTTCCTGGCTAGATGCAGCTAAAAATTATTATTAATATCAAAGCTGGTGGAGCTTGGTATAGATGGCCTAATACAATGGGTATTACACACTGCTACTATGTCCAAAATTATTTTCTGGGCTAGATGCAGCTAAAAATTATTATTAATTTCAAAGCTGGTGGAGCTTGGTATAGATGGCCTGATACAATGAGTACCACACACTGCTACTATGCCCAAAATTATTTTCCGGGCTAGATGCAGCTAAACATTATTATTAATTTCAAAGCTGGTGGAGCTTGGTATAGATGGCCTAATACAATGAGTACCACACACTGCTACTATGCCCAAAATTATTTTCCAGGCTAGATGCAGCTAAAAATTATTATTAATTTCAAAGCTGGTGGAGCTTAGTATAGATGGCCTAATACAATGAGTACCACACACTGCTACAGGCCCAAAATTATTTTCCGGGCTAGATGCAGCTAAAAATTATTATTAATTTCAAAGCTGGTGGAGCTTAGTATAGATGTCCTAATACAATGAGTACCACACATTGCTACAGGCCCAAAATTATTTTCTGGGCTAGATGCAGCTAAAAATTATTATTAATTTCAAAGCTGGTGGAGCTCAGTATAGATGGCCTAATACAATGAGTACCACACATTGCTGCTCTGCCCAAAATTATTTTCCGGGCTTGATGCAGTTAAAAATTATTATTAATTTCAAAGCTGGTGGAGCTTAAAATAGATGGCCTAATACAATGAGTACCAGACACTGCTACTATGCCCAAAATTATTTTCCGGGCTAGATGCAGCTAAAAATTATTAATAATTTCAAAGCTGGTGGAGCTTGGTATAGATGGCCTAATAAAATAAGTACCACATACTGCTACTAGGCCCAAAATTATTTTCCGGGCAAGATGCAGCTAAAAATTATTATTAATTTCAAAGCTGGAGGAGCTTAGTATAGATGGCCTAATACAAAGAGTACCACACACTGCTACAGGCCCAAAATTATTTTCCCGGCTAGATGCATCTAAAAATTATTATTAATTTCAAAGCTGGTGGAGCTTGGTATAGATGGCCTAATACAATGAGTACCAAACACTGCTACTATGCCCAAAATTAATTTCCTGGCTAGATGCAGCTAAAAATTATTATTAATTTCAAAGCTGGTGGAGCTTGGTATAGATGTCCTAATACAATGAGTACCACATACTGCTACTATGCTCAAAATTATTTTCCGGGCTAGATGCAGCTAAAAATTATTATTAATTTCAAAGCTGGTGGAGCTTGGTATAGATGGCCTAATACAATGAGTACCACACACTGCTACTATGCCCAAAAGTAATTTCCTGGCTAGATGCAGCTAAAAATTATTATTAATTTCAAAGCTGGTGGATCTTGGTATAGATGGCCTAATACAATGAGTACCACACACTGCTACTATGCCCAAAATTATTTTCCGGGCTAGATGCAGCTAGAAATTATTATTAACTTCAAAGCTGGTGGAGCTTGGTATAGATGGCCTAATACAATTAGTACCACACACTGCTACAGGCCCAAAATTATTTTCCAGGCTGAATGCAGCTAAAACTTATTATTAATTTCAAAGCTGGTGTAGCTTGGTATAGATGGCTTAATACAATGAGTACCACACACTGGTACTATGCCAAAAATTATTTTCCGGGCTAGATGCAGCTAAAATTTTTTATTATTTCAAAGCTGGTGGAGCTTGGTATAGATGGCTTAATACAATGAGTACCACACACTGCTACTGTGCCCAAAATAATTTTTTGGGCTAGAGGCATATAAAAACTATTATTAATTTCAAAGCTGGTGGAGCTTGGTATAGATGGCCTAATACAATGAGTACCACACACTGCTACTATGCCCAAAATTATTTTCCGGGCTAGATGCAGCTAAAAATTATTATTAATTTCAAAGCTGGTGGAGCTAGGTATAGATGGCCTAATACAATGAGTACCACACACTGTTACAGGCTCAAAATTATTTTCCGGGTAAGATGCAGCTTAAAATTATTATTAATTTCAAAGCTAGTGGAGCTTGGTATAGATGGCCTAATAGAATGAGTAACACACACTGCTACTATGCCCAAAATTATTTTCCAGGCTAGATGCAGCTAAAAATTATTATTAATTTCAAAGCTGGTGGAGCTTGGTATAGATGGTCTAATACAATGAGTACCACACACTGCTACAGGCCCAAAATTATTTTCCTGGCTAGATGCAGCTAAAAATTATTATTAATATCAAAGCTGGTGGAGCTTGGTATAGATGGCCTAATACAATGGGTATTACACACTGCTACTATGTCCAAAATTATTTTCTGGGCTAGATGCAGCTAAAAATTATTATTAATTTCAAAGCTGGTGGAGCTTGGTATAGATGGCCTGATACAATGAGTACCACACACTGCTACTATGCCCAAAATTATTTTCCGGGCTAGATGCAGCTAAACATTATTATTAATTTCAAAGCTGGTGGAGCTTGGTATAGATGGCCTAATACAATGAGTACCACACACTGCTACTATGCCCAAAATTATTTTCCAGGCTAGATGCAGCTAAAAATTATTATTAATTTCAAAGCTGGTGGAGCTTAGTATAGATGGCCTAATACAATGAGTACTACACACTGCTACAGGCCCAAAATTATTTTCCGGGCTAGATGGAGCTAAAAATTATTATTAATTTCAAAGCTGGTGGAGCTTAGTATAGATGTCCTAATACAATGAGTACCACACATTGCTACAGGCCCAAAATTATTTTCTGGGCTAGATGCAGCTAAAAATTATTATTAATTTCAAAGCTGGTGGAGCTCAGTATAGATGGCCTAATACAATGAGTACCACACATTGCTGCTCTGCCCAAAATTATTTTCCGGGCTTGATGCAGTTAAAAATTATTATTAATTTCAAAGCTGGTGGAGCTTAAAATAGATGGCCTAATACAATGAGTACCAGACACTGCTACTATGCCCAAAATTATTTTCCGGGCTAGATGCAGCTAAAAATTATTAATAATTTCAAAGCTGGTGGAGCTTGGTATAGATGGCCTAATAAAATAAGTACCACATACTGCTACTAGGCCCAAAATTATTTTCCGGGCAAGATGCAGCTAAAAATTATTATTAATTTCAAAGCTGGAGGAGCTTAGTATAGATGGCCTAATACAAAGAGTACCACACACTGCTACAGGCCCAAAATTATTTTCCCGGCTAGATGCATCTAAAAATTATTATTAATTTCAAAGCTGGTGGAGCTTGGTATAGATGGCCTAATACAATGAGTACCAAACACTGCTACTATGCCCAAAATTAATTTCCTGGCTAGATGCAGCTAAAAATTATTATTAATTTCAAAGCTGGTGGAGCTTGGTATAGATGTCCTAATACAATGAGTACCACATACTGCTACTATGCTCAAAATTATTTTCCGGGCTAGATGCAGCTAAAAATTATTATTAATTTCAAAGCTGGTGGAGCTTGGTATAGATGGCCTAATACAATGAGTACCACACACTGCTACTATGCCCAAAAGTAATTTCCTGGCTAGATGCAGCTAAAAATTATTATTAATTTCAAAGCTGGTGGATCTTGGTATAGATGGCCTAATACAATGAGTACCACACACTGCTACTATGCCCAAAATTATTTTCCGGGCTAGATGCAGCTAAAAATTATTATTAACTTCAAAGCTGGTGGAGCTTGGTATAGATGGCCTAATACAATTAGTACCACACACTGCTACAGGCCCAAAATTATTTTCCAGGCTGAATGCAGCTAAAACTTATTATTAATTTCAAAGCTGGTGTAGCTTGGTATAGATGGCTTAATACAATGAGTACCACACACTGGTACTATGCCAAAAATTATTTTCCGGGCTAGATGCAGCTAAAATTTTTTATTATTTCAAAGCTGGTGGAGCTTGGTATAGATGGCTTAATACAATGAGTACCACACACTGCTACTGTGCCCAAAATAATTTTCTGGGCTAGAGGCATATAAAAACTATTATTAATTTCAAAGCTGGTGGAGCTTGGTATAGATGGCCTAATACAATGAGTACCACACACTGCTACTATGCCCAAAATTATTTTCCGGGCTAGATGCAGCTAAAAATTATTATTAATTTCAAAGCTGGTGGAGCTAGGTATAGATGGCCTAATACAATGAGTACCACACACTGTTACAGGCTCAAAATTATTTTCCGGGTAAGATGCAGCTTAAAATTATTATTAATTTCAAAGCTAGTGGAGCTTGGTATAGATGGCCTAATAGAATGAGTAACACACACTGCTACTATGCCCAAAATTATTTTCCAGGCTAGATGCAGCTAAAAATTATTATAAATTTCAAAGCTTGTGGAGCTTGGTATAGAAGGCCTAATACAATGAGTACCACACTTGCTACTATGCCCAAAATTATTTTCCGGGTTAGATGCAGGTAAAAATTATTATTAATTTCAAAGCTGATGGAGCTTAGTATATCTGGACTAATAAAATGAGTAACACACACTGATAGAGGCCCAAAACTATTTTCCGGGCTAGATGCAGCTAAAAATTATTATTAATTTCAAAGCTGGTGGAGCTTGGTATAGATGGCCTATTTCATTGAGTACTACACACTGCTACTATGCCCAAAATTATTTTCTGGGCTAGATATAGCTAAAAATTATTTTTAATTTCAAAGCTGGTGGAGCTTAGTATAGATGGCCTAATACAATGAGTACCACACACTGCTACAGTCCCAAAATTATTTTCTGGGCTAGATGCAGCTAAAAATTATTATTAATTTCAAAGCTGGTGGAGCTTAGTATAGATGGCCTAATACAATGAGTACCACACACTGCTACTATGCCCAAAATTATTTTCCGGGCTAGATGCAGCTAAAAATTATTATTAACTTCAAAGCTGGTGGAGCTTGGTTTAGATGGCATAATACAATTAGTACCACACACTGCTACAGGCCCAAAATTATTTTCCAGGTTGAATGCAGCTAAAAATTATTATTAATTTCAAAGCTGGTGTAGCTTGGTATAGATGGCTTAATACAATGACTACCACACAGTGGAACTATGCCCAAAATTATTTTCCGGGCTAGATGCAGCTAAAATTTTTTATTAATTTCAAAGCTGGTGGAGCTTGGTATAGATGGCTTAATACAATGAGTACCACACACTGCTACTGTGCCCAAAATTATTTTCTGGGCTAGAGGCATATAAAAACTATTATTAATTTCAAAGCTGGTGGAGCTTGGTATAGATGGCCTAATACAATGAGTACCACACACTGCTACTATGCCCAAAATTATTTTCCGGGCTAGATGCAGCTAAAAATTATTATTAATTTCAAAGCTGGTGGAGCTAGGTATAGATGGCCTAATACAATGAGTACCACACACTGTTACAGGCTCAAAATTATTTTCCGGGCAAGATGCAGCTAAAAATTATTATTAATTTCAAAGCTGGTGGAGCTTGGTATAGATGGCCTATTTCATTGAGTACTACACACTGCTACTATGCCCAAAATTATTTTCTGGGCTAGATATAGCTAAAAATTATTATTAATTTCAAAGCTGGTGGAGCTTAGTATAGATGGCCTAATACAATGAGTACCACACATTGCTACTATGCCCAAAATTATTTTCCGGGATTGATGCAGTTAAAAATTATTATTAATTTCAAAGGTGGTGGAGCTTGATATAGATGGCCTAATACAATGAGTACCACACACTGCTACTATGCCCAAAATTATTTTCCAGGCTAGATGCAGATAAAAATTATTAATAATTTCAAAGCTGGTGGAGCTTGGTATAGATGGCCTAATAAAATAAGTACCACACACTGCTACTTGGCCCAAAATTATTTTCCAGGCAAGATGCAGCTAAAAATTATTATTAATTTCAAAGCTGGAGGAGCTTACTTTAGTTGGCCTAATACAATGAGTACCACACAATGCTACAGGCCCAAAATTATTTTCAGGGCTAGATGCAGCTAAAAATTATTATTAATTTCAAAGCTGGTGGAGCTTGGTATAGATGGCCTAATACAATGAGTACCACACACTGCTACTATGCCCAAAATTAATTTCCTGGCTAGATGCAGCTAAAAATTATTATTAATTTCAAAGCTGGTGGAGCTTGGCATAGATGGCCCAATACAATGAGTACCACACACTGCTACTATGCCCAAAATTAATTTCCTGGCTAGATGCAGCTAAAAATTATTATTAATTTCAAAGCTGGTGGAGCTTGGTATAGATGGCCTAATACAATGAGTACAACACACTGCTAGAGGCCCAAAATTATTTTCCGGGCTAGATGCAGCTAAAAATTATTAATAATTTCAAATCTGGTGGAGCTTGCTATAGATGGCCTATTTCAATGAGTACTACAAACTGCTACTATGCCCAAAATTATTTTCCGGGCTGGATATAACTAAAAATTATTATTAATTTCAAAGCTGGTGCAGCTTGGTATAGATGGCCTAATACAATGAGTACCACACACTGCTACTAGGCCCAAAATTAATTTCCGGGCTAGATGCAGCTAAAAATTATTATTAATTTCAAAGCTGGTGGAGCTCGGTATAGATGGCCTAATACAATGAGCACCACACACTGCTACAGGCCCAAAATTATTTTCCGGGCTAGATGCAGCTAAAAATTATTATTAATTTCAAAGCTGGTGGAGTTTGGTATAGATGGCTTAGTACAATGAGTACCACACACTGCTACTATGCCCAAAATTATTTTCCGGGCTAGATGCAGCTAAAAATTATTATTAATTTCAAAGCTGTTGGAGCTTGGTCTAGATAGCCTAATACAATGAGTACCACACACTGCTACTATGCCCAAAATTATTTTCCCGGCTAGATGCAACAAAACACTATTATTAATTTCAAAGCTTGTGGAGCTTGGTTTAGATGGCCTAATAAAATGAGTACCACACACTGCTACTATGCCCAAAATTATTTTCCGGGCTAGATGCAGCGAAAATTTTTTATTAATTTCAAAGCTGGTGGAGCTTGGTATAGATGGCCTAATACAATGAGTACCACACACTGCTACTATGCTCAAAATTATTTTCCGGACTAGATGCAGCTAAAAATTATTATTAATTTCAAAGCTGGTGGAGCTTGGTATAGATGGCCTAATACAATGAGTACAACACACTGCTAGAGGCCCAAAATTATTTTCCGGGCTAGATGCAGCTAAAAATTATTATTAATTTCAAATCTGGTGGAGCTTGCTATAGATGGCCTATTTGAATGAGTACTACACACTGCTACTATGCCCAAAATTATTTTCCGGGCTGGATATAACTAAAAATTATTATTAATTTCATAGCTGGTGCAGCTTGGTATAGATGGCCTAATACAATGAGTACCACACACTGCTACTAGGCCCAAAATTAATTTCTGGGCTAGATGCAGCTAAAAATTATTATTAATTTCAAACTGGTGGAGCTCGGTATAGATGGCCTAATACAATGAGTACCAAACACTGATACTATGCCCAAAATTATTTTCCGGGCTAGATGCAGCTAAAAATTATTATTAACTTCAAAGCTGGTGGAGCTTGGTATAGATGGCCTAATACAATTAGTACCACACACTGCTACAGGCCCAAAATTATTTTCCAGGCTGAATGCAGCTAAAACTTATTATTAATTTCAAAGCTGGTGTAGCTTGGTATAGATGGCTTAATACAATGAGTACCACACACTGGTACTATGCCAAAAATTATTTTCCGGGCTAGATGCAGCTAAAATTTTTTATTATTTCAAAGCTGGTGGAGCTTGGTATAGATGGCTTAATACAATGAGTACCACACACTGCTACTGTGCCCAAAATAATTTTCTGGGCTAGAGGCATATAAAAACTATTATTAATTTCAAAGCTGGTGGAGCTTGGTATAGATGGCCTAATACAATGAGTACCACACACTGCTACTATGCCCAAAATTATTTTCCGGGCTAGATGCAGCTAAAAATTATTATTAATTTCAAAGCTGGTGGAGCTAGGTATAGATGGCCTAATACAATGAGTACCACACACTGTTACAGGCTCAAAATTATTTTCCGGGTAAGATGCAGCTTAAAATTATTATTAATTTCAAAGCTAGTGGAGCTTGGTATAGATGGCCTAATAGAATGAGTAACACACACTGCTACTATGCCCAAAATTATTTTCCAGGCTAGATGCAGCTAAAAATTATTATAAATTTCAAAGCTTGTGGAGCTTGGTATAGAAGGCCTAATACAATGAGTACCACACTTAATACTATGCCCAAAATTATTTTCCGGGTTAGATGCAGGTAAAAATTATTATTAATTTCAAAGCTGATGGAGCTTAGTATATCTGGACTAATAAAATGAGTAACACACACTGATAGAGGCCCAAAACTATTTTCCGGGCTAGATGCAGCTAAAAATTATTATTAATTTCAAAGCTGGTGGAGCTTGGTATAGATGGCCTATTTCATTGAGTACTACACACTGCTACTATGCCCAAAATTATTTTCTGGGCTAGATATAGCTAAAAATTATTTTTAATTTCAAAGCTGGTGGAGCTTAGTATAGATGGCCTAATACAATGAGTACCACACACTGCTACAGTCCCAAAATTATTTTCTGGGCTAGATGCAGCTAAAAATTATTATTAATTTCAAAGCTGGTGGAGCTTAGTATAGATGGCCTAATACAATGAGTACCACACACTGCTACTATGCCCAAAATTATTTTCCGGGCTAGATGCAGCTAAAAATTATTATTAACTTCAAAGCTGGTGGAGCTTGGTTTAGATGGCATAATACAATTAGTACCACACACTGCTACAGGCCCAAAATTATTTTCCAGGTTGAATGCAGCTAAAAATTATTATTAATTTCAAAGCTGGTGTAGCTTGGTATAGATGGCTTAATACAATGACTACCACACAGTGGAACTATGCCCAAAATTATTTTCCGGGCTAGATGCAGCTAAAATTTTTTATTAATTTCAAAGCTGGTGGAGCTTGGTATAGATGGCTTAATACAATGAGTACCACACACTGCTACTGTGCCCAAAATTATTTTCTGGGCTAGAGGCATATAAAAACTATTATTAATTTCAAAGCTGGTGGAGCTTGGTATAGATGGCCTAATACAATGAGTACCACACACTGCTACTATGCCCAAAATTATTTTCCGGGCTAGATGCAGCTAAAAATTATTATTAATTTCAAAGCTGGTGGAGCTAGGTATAGATGGCCTAATACAATGAGTACCACACACTGTTACAGGCTCAAAATTATTTTCCGGGTAAGATGCAGCTTAAAATTATTATTAATTTCAAAGCTAGTGGAGCTTGGTATAGATGGCCTAATAGAATGAGTAACACACACTGCTACTATGCCCAAAATTATTTTCCAGGCTAGATGCAGCTAAAAATTATTATAAATTTCAAAGCTTGTGGAGCTTGGTATAGAAGGCCTAATACAATGAGTACCACACTTGCTACTATGCCCAAAATTATTTTCCGGGTTAGATGCAGGTAAAAATTATTATTAATTTCAAAGCTGATGGAGCTTAGTATATCTGGACTAATAAAATGAGTAACACACACTGATAGAGGCCCAAAACTATTTTCCGGGCTAGATGCAGCTAAAAATTATTATTAATTTCAAAGCTGGTGGAGCTTGGTATAGATGGCCTATTTCATTGAGTACTACACACTGCTACTATGCCCAAAATTATTTTCTGGGCTAGATATAGCTAAAAATTATTTTTAATTTCAAAGCTGGTGGAGCTTAGTATAGATGGCCTAATACAATGAGTACCACACACTGCTACAGTCCCAAAATTATTTTCTGGGCTAGATGCAGCTAAAAATTATTATTAATTTCAAAGCTGGTGGAGCTTAGTATAGATGGCCTAATACAATGAGTACCACACACTGCTACTATGCCCAAAATTATTTTCCGGGCTAGATGCAGCTAAAAATTATTATTAACTTCAAAGCTGGTGGAGCTTGGTTTAGATGGCATAATACAATTAGTACCACACACTGCTACAGGCCCAAAATTATTTTCCAGGTTGAATGCAGCTAAAAATTATTATTAATTTCAAAGCTGGTGTAGCTTGGTATAGATGGCTTAATACAATGACTACCACACAGTGGAACTATGCCCAAAATTATTTTCCGGGCTAGATGCAGCTAAAATTTTTTATTAATTTCAAAGCTGGTGGAGCTTGGTATAGATGGCTTAATACAATGAGTACCACACACTGCTACTGTGCCCAAAATTATTTTCTGGGCTAGAGGCATATAAAAACTATTATTAATTTCAAAGCTGGTGGAGCTTGGTATAGATGGCCTAATACAATGAGTACCACACACTGCTACTATGCCCAAAATTATTTTCCGGGCTAGATGCAGCTAAAAATTATTATTAATTTCAAAGCTGGTGGAGCTAGGTATAGATGGCCTAATACAATGAGTACCACACACTGTTACAGGCTCAAAATTATTTTCCGGGCAAGATGCAGCTAAAAATTATTATTAATTTCAAAGCTGGTGGAGCTTGGTATAGATGGCCTATTTCATTGAGTACTACACACTGCTACTATGCCCAAAATTATTTTCTGGGCTAGATATAGCTAAAAATTATTATTAATTTCAAAGCTGGTGGAGCTTAGTATAGATGGCCTAATACAATGAGTACCACACATTGCTACTATGCCCAAAATTATTTTCCGGGATTGATGCAGTTAAAAATTATTATTAATTTCAAAGGTGGTGGAGCTTGATATAGATGGCCTAATACAATGAGTACCACACACTGCTACTATGCCCAAAATTATTTTCCAGGCTAGATGCAGCTAAAAATTATTAATAATTTCAAAGCTGGTGGAGCTTGGTATAGATGGCCTAATAAAATAAGTACCACACACTGCTACTTGGCCCACAATTATTTTCCAGGCAAGATGCAGCTAAAAATTATTATTAATTTCAAAGCTGGAGGAGCTTAGTTTAGTTCGCCTAATACAATGAGTACCACACAATGCTACAGGCCCAAAATTATTTTCAGGGCTAGATGCAGCTAAAAATTATTATTAATTTCAAAGCTGGTGGAGCTTGGTATAGATGGCCTAATACAATGAGTACCACACACTGCTACTATGCCCAAAATTAATTTCCTGGCTAGATGCAGCTAAAAATTATTATTAATTTCAAAGCTGGTGGAGCTTAGTATAGATGGCCTAATACAATGAGTACCACACATTGCTACTATGCCCAAAATTATTTTCCAGGATTGATGCAGTTAAAAATTATTATTAATTTCAAAGTTGGTGGAGCTTGATATAGATGGCCTAATACAATGAGTACCACACACTGCTACTATGCCCAAAATTATTTTCCAGGCTAGATGCAGCTAAAAATTATTAATAATTTCAAAGCTGGTGGAGCTTGGTATAGATGGCCTAATAAAATAAGTACCACACACTGCTACTTGGCCCACAATTATTTTCCAGGCAAGATGCAGCTAAAAATTATTATTAATTTCAAAGCTGGAGGAGCTTAGTTTAGTTGGCCTAATACAATGAGTACCACACAATGCTACAGGCCCAAAATTATTTTCAGGGCTAGATGCAGCTAAAAATTATTATTAATTTCAAAGCTGGTGGAGCTTGGTATAGATGGCCTAATACAATGAGTACAACACACTGCTAGAGGCCCAAAATTATTTTCCGGGCTAGATGCAGCTAAAAATTATTAATAATTTCAAATCTGGTGGAGCTTGCTATAGATGGCCTATTTCAATGAGTACTACACACTGCTACTATGCCCAAAATTATTTTCCGGGCTGGATATAACTAAAAATTATTATTAATTTCAAAGCTGGTGCAGCTTGGTATAGATGGCCTAATACAATGAGTACCACACACTGCTACTAGGCCCAAAATTAATTTCCGGGCTAGATGCAGCTAAAAATTATTATTAATTTCAAAGCTGGTGGAGCTCGGTATAGATGGCCTAATACAATGAGCACCACACACTGCTACAGGCCCAAAATTATTTTCCGGGCTAGATGCAGCTAAAAATTATTATTAATTTCAAAGCTGGTGGAGTTTGGTATAGATGGCTTAGTACAATGAGTACCACACACTGCTACTATGCCCAAAATTATTTTCCGGGCTAGATGCAGCTAAAAATTATTATTAATTTCAAAGCTGTTGGAGCTTGGTCTAGATAGCCTAATACAATGAGTACCACACACTGCTACTATGCCCAAAATTATTTTCCCGGCTAGATGCAACTAAACACTATTATTAATTTCAAAGCTTGTGGAGCTTGGTTTAGATGGCCTAATAAAATGAGTACCACACACTGCTACTATGCCCAAAATTATTTTCCGGGCTAGATGCAGCGAAAATTTTTTATTAATTTCAAAGCTGGTGGAGCTTGGTATAGATGGCCTAATACAATGAGTACCACACACTGCTACTATGCTCAAAATTATTTTCCGGACTAGATGCAGCTAAAAATTATTATTAATTTCAAAGCTGGTGGAGCTTGGTATAGATGGCCTAATACAATGAGTACAACACACTGCTAGAGGCCCAAAATTATTTTCCGGGCTAGATGCAGCTAAAAATTATTATTAATTTCAAATCTGGTGGAGCTTGCTATAGATGGCCTATTTGAATGAGTACTACACACTGCTACTATGCCCAAAATTATTTTCCGGGCTGGATATAACTAAAAATTATTATTAATTTCATAGCTGGTGCAGCTTGGTATAGATGGCCTAATACAATGAGTACCACACACTGCTACTAGGCCCAAAATTAATTTCTGGGCTAGATGCAGCTAAAAATTATTATTAATTTCAAACTGGTGGAGCTCGGTATAGATGGCCTAATACAATGAGTACCAAACACTGATACTATGCCCAAAATTATTTTCTGGGCTAGATATAGCTAAAAATTATTATTAATTTCAAAGCTGGTGGAGCTTAGTATAAATGGCCTAATACAATGAGTACCACACAATGCTACTATGCCCAAAATTATTTTCCGGGCTAGATGCAGCTAAAAATTATTATTAACTTCAAAACTGGTGGAGCTTGGCATAGATGGGCTAATACAATGAGTACCACACACTGCTACTATGCCCAAAATTATTTTCCGGGCTAGATGCAGCTAAAAATTATTATTAATTTCAAAGCTGGTGGAGCTAGGTATAGATGGCCTAATACAATGAGTACCACACACTGTTACAGGCCCAAAATTATTTTCCGGGCAAGATGCAGCTAAAAATTATTATTAATTTCAAAGCTAGTGGAGCTTGGTATAGATGGCCTAATAGAATGAGTAACACACACTGCTACTATGCCCAAAATTATTTTCCAGGCTAGATGCAGCTAAAAATTATTATAAATTTCAAATAGAAGGCCTAATACAATGAGTACCACACTTGCTACTATGCCCAAAATTATTTTCCGAGTTAGATGCAGGTAAAAATTATTATTAATTTCAAAGCTGGTGGAGCTTAGTATATCTGGGCTAATAAAATGAGTAACACACACTGCTAGAGGCCCAAAACTATTTTCCGGGCTAGATGCAGCTAAAAATTATTATTAATTTCAAAGCTGGTGGAGCTTGGTATAGATGGGCTATTTCATTGAGTACTACACACTGCTACTATGCCCAAAATTATTTTCTGGGCTAGATATAGCTAAAAATTATTATTAATTTCAAAGCTGGTGGAGCTTAGTATAGATGGCCTAATACAATGAGTACCACACACTGCTACAGTCCCAATATTATTTTCTGTGCTAGATGCAGCTAAAAATTATTATTAATTTCAAAGCTGGTGGAGCTTAGTATAGATGGCCTAATACAATTAGTACCACACATTGCTACTATGCCCAAAATTATTTTCCTGGATTGATGCAGTTAAAAATTATTATTAATTTCAAAGGTGGTGGAGCTTGATATAGATGGCCTAATACAATGAGTACCACACACTGCTACTATGCCCAAAATTATTTTCCAGGCTAGATGCAGCTAAAAATTATTAATAATTTCAAAGTTGGTGGAGCTATGTATAGATGGCCTAATAAAATAAGTACCACACACTGCTACTTGGCCCAAAATTATTTTCCAGGCAAGATGCAGCTAAAAATTATTATTAATTTCAAAGCTGGAGGAGTTTAGTTTAGTTGGCCTAATACAATGAGTACCACACAATGCTACAGGCCCAAAATTATTTTCAGGGCTAGATGCAGCTAAAAATTATTATTAACTTCAAAGCTGGTGGAGCTTGGTATAGATGGCCTAATACAATGAGTACCACACACTGCTACTATGCCCAAAATTAATTTCCTGGCTAGGTGCAGCTAAAAATTATTATTAATTTCAAAGCTGGTGGAGCTTGGTATAGATGGCCCAATACAATGAGTACCACACACTGCTACTATGCCCAAAATAATTTCCTGGCTAGATGCAGCTAAAAATTATTATTAATTTCAAAGCTGGTGGAGCTTGGTATAGATGGCCTAATACAATGAGTACAACACACTTCTAGAGGCCCAAAATTATTTTCCGGGCTACATGCAGCTAAAAATTATTATTAATTTCAAAGCTGGAGGAGCTCGGTATAGATGGCCTAATACAATGAGTACCACACACTGCAACAGGCCCAAAATTATTTTCCGGGCTAGATGCAGCTAAAAATTATTATTAATTTCAAAGCTGGTGGAGTTTGGTATAGATGGCTTAATACAATGAGTACCACACACTGCTACTATGCCCAAAATTAATTTCCGGGCTAGATGCAGCTAAAAATTATTATTAATTTCAAAGCTGTTGGAGCTTGGTCTAGATAGCCTAATACAATGAGTACCAAACACTGCTACTATGCCCAAAATTATTTTCCCGGCTAGATGCAACTAAACACTATTATTAATTTCAAAGCTTGTGGAGCTTGGTATAGATGGCCTAATAAAATGAAAACCACACAATGCTACTATGCCCAAAATTTTTTTCCGGGCTAGATGCAGCGAAAATTTTTTATTAATTTCAAAGCTGGTGGAGCTTGGTATAGATGGCCTAATACAATGAGTACCACACACTGCTACTATGCTCAAAATTATTTTCCGGACTAGATGCAGCTGAAAATTATTATTAATTTCAAAGCTGGTGGAGCTTGGTATAGATGGCCTAATACAATGAGTACAACACACTGCTAGAGGCCCAAAATTATTTTCCGGGCTAGATGCAGCTAAAATTTATTATTAATTTCAAATCTGGTGGAGCTTGCTATAGATGGCCTATTTGAATGAGTACTACACACTGCTACTATGCCCAAAATTATTTTCCGGGCTGGATATAACTAAAAATTATTATTAATTTCAAAGCTGGTGCAGCTTGGTATAGATGGCCTAATACAATGAGTACCACACACTGCTACTAGGCCCAAAATTAATTTCTGGGCTAGATGCAGCTAAAAATTATTATTAATTTCAAACTGGTGGAGCTCGGTATAGATGGCCTAATACAATGAGTACCAAACACTGATACTATGCCCAAAATTATTTTCTGGGCTAGATATAGCTAAAAATTATTATTAATTTCAAAGCTGGTGGAGCTTAGTATAAATGGCCTAATACAATGAGTACCACACAATGCTACTATGCCCAAAATTATTTTCCGGGCTAGATGCAGTTAAAAATTATTATTAACTTCAAAACTGGTGGAGCTTGGCATAGATGGCCTAATACAATGAGTACCACACATTGGCACTATGCCCAAAATTATTTTCTGGGCTAGATGCAGCTAAAAATTATTATTAATTTCAAAGCTGGTGGAGCTTAGTATAGATGGCCTAATAAAATGAGTACCACACACTGCTACAGGCCCAAATTTATTTTCCGGGCTAGATGCAGCTAAAAATTATTATTAATTTCAAAGCTGGTGGAGTTTGGTATAGATGGCTTAATACAATGAGTACCACACACTGCTACTATGCCCAAAATTATTTTACGGGCTAGATGCAGCTAAAAATTATTATTAATTTCAAAGCCGGTGGAGCTTGGTCTAGATAGCCTAATACAATGAGTACCACACACTGCTACTATGCCCAAAATTATTTTCCGGGCTAGATGCAACTAAACACTATTATTAATTTCAAAGCTTGTGGAGCTTGGTATAGATGGCCTAATAAAATGAGTACCACACACTGCTACTATGCCCAAAATTATTTTCCGGGCTAGATGCAGCGAAAAATTATTATTAATTTCAAAGTTGGTGGAGCTTGGTATAGATGGCCTATTTCAATGAGTACTACACACTGCTACTATGCCCAAAATTATTTTCCGGGCTGGATATAACTAAAAATTATTATTAATTTCAAAGCTGGTGCAGCTTGGTATAGATGGCCTAATACAATGAGTACCACACACTGCTATGAGGCCCAAAATTATTTTCTGGGCTAGATGCAGCTAAAAATTATTATTAATTTCAAAGCTGGTGGAGCTCGGTATAGATGGCCTAATAAAATGAGTACCAAACACTGATACTATGCCCAAAATTATTTTATGGGCTAGATATAGCTAAAAATTATTATCGATTTCAAAACTGGTGGAGCTTAGTATAGATGGCCTAATACAATGAGTACCACACACTGCTACTATGCCCAAAATTATTTTCCGGGCTAGATGCAGCTAAAAATTATTATTAACTTCAAAACTGGTGGTGCTTGGTATAGATGGGCTAATACAATGAGTACCACACACTGCTACTATGCCCAAAATTATTTTCCGGGCTAGATGCAGCTAAAAATTATTATTAATTTCAAAACTGGTGGAGCTTGGTATAGATGGCCTAATACAATGAGTAAAACACACTGCTAGAGGCCCAAAACTATTTTCCGGGCTAGATGCAGCTAAAAATTATTATTAATTTCAAAGCTGGTGTAGCTTGGTATAGATGTCCTATTTCATTGAGTACTACACATTGCTACTAGGCCCAAAATTATTTTCTGGGCTAGATATAGCTAAAAATTATTATTAATTTCAAAGCTGGTGGAGCTTAGTATAGATGGCCTAATACAATGAGTACCACACACTGCTACTAGGCCCAAAATTATTTTCCAGGCTAGATGCAGCTAAAAATTATTAATAATTTCAAAGCTGGTGGAGCTTGGTATAGATGGCCTAATAGAATGAGTACCACACACTGCTACTAGGCCCAAAATTATTTTCCGGGCAAGATGCAGCAAAATATTATTAATAATTTCAAAGCTGGAGGAGCTTAGTATAGATGGCCTAATACAATGAGTACCACACAATGCTACAGGCCCAAAATTATTTTCCGGGCTAGATGCAGCTAAAAATTATTATTAATTTCAAAGCTGGTGGAGCTTGGTATAGATGGAATAATACAATGAGTACCACACACTGCTACTATGCCCAAAATTAATTTCCTGGCTAGATGCAGCTAAAAATTATTATTAATTTCAAAGCTGGTGGAGCTTGGTATAGATGGCCTAATACAATGGGTACCACACACTGCTACTATGCCCAAAATTATTTTCTGGTCTAGGTGCAACTAAAAATTATTATAAATTTCAAAGCTGGTGGAGCTTGGTATAGATGGCCTAATACAATGAGTACCACACACTGCTACTATGCCCAAAAAATTTTTTCCGGGCTAGATGCAGCTAAAATCATTATTAATTTCAAAGCTGGTGAAGCTTGGTATAGATGGCCTAATACAATGAGTACCACACACGGCTAGAGGCCCAAAATTATTTTCCGGGCTAGATGCAGCTAAAAATTATTATTAATTTCAAAGCTGGTGGAGCTTGCTATAGATGGCCTATTTCAATGAGTACTACACACTGCTACTATTCCCAAAATTATTTTCCGGGCTAGATATAACTAAAAAGTATTTTTAATTTCAAAGCTGGTGGAGCTTGGTATAGATGGCCTAATACAATGAGTACCACACACTGCTACTATGCCCAAAATTATTTTCCGGGCTAGATGCAGCTAAAATTATTATTAATTTCAAAGCTCGTGAAGCTTGGTATAGATGGCCTAAAACAATGAGTACCACACACGGCTAGAGGCCCAAAATTATTTTCCGGGCTAGATGCAGCTAAAAATTATTATTAATTTCAAAGCTGGTGGAGCTTAGTATAGATGGCCTAATACAATGAGTACCACACACTGCTACAGTCCCAATATTATTTTCTGGGCTAGATGCAGCTAAAAATTATTATTAATTTCAAAGCTGGTGGAGCTTAGTATAGATGGCCTAATACAATGAGTACCACACATTGCTACTATGCCCAAAATTATTTTCCGGGATTGATGCAGTTAAAAATTATTATTAATTTCAAAGGTGGTGGAGCTTGATATAGATGGCCTAATACAATGAGTACCACACACTGCTACTATGCCCAAAATTATTTTCCAGGCTAGATGCAGCTAAAAATTATTAATAATTTCAAAGCTGGTGGAGCTTGGTATAGATGGCCTAATAAAATAAGTACCACACACTGCTACTTGGCCCAAAATTATTTTCCAGGCAAGATGCAGCTAAAAATTATTATTAATTTCAAAGCTGGAGGAGTTTAGTTTAGTTGGCCTAATACAATGAGTACCACACAATGCTACAGGCCCAAAATTAATTTCCTGGCTAGGTGCAGCTAAAAATTATTATTAACTTCAAAGCTGGTGGAGCTTGGTATAGATGGCCTAACACAATGAGTACCACACACTGCTACTATGCCCAAAATTAATTTCATGGCTAGGTGCAGCTAAAAATTATTATTAATTTCAAAGCTGGTGGAGCTTGGTATAGATGGCCCAATACAATGAGTACCACACACTGCTACTATGCCCAAAATAATTTCCTGGCTAGATGCAGCTAAAAATTATTATTAATTTCAAAGCTGGTGGAGCTTGGTATAGATGGCCTAATACAATGAGTACAACACACTTCTAGAGGCCCAAAATTATTTTCCGGGCTACATGCAGCTAAAAATTATTATTAATTTCAAAGCTGGTGGAGCTCGGTATAGATGGCCTAATACAATGAGTACCACACACTGCTACAGGCCAAAAATTATTTTCCGGGCTAGATGCAGCTAAAAATTATTATTAATTTCAAAGCTGGTGGAATTTGGTATAGATGGCTTAATACAATGAGTACCACACACTGCTACTATGCCCAAAATTATTTTCCGGGCTAGATGCAGCTAAAAATTATTATTAATTTCAAAGCTGTTGGAGCTTGGTCTAGATAGCCTAATACAATGAGTACCAAAAACTGCTACTATGCCCAAAATTATTTTCCCGGCTAGATGCAACTAAACAGTATTATTAATTTCAAAGCTTCTGGAGCTTGGTATAGATGGCCTAATAAAATGAGTACCACACAATGCTACTATGCCCAAAATTATTTTCCGGGCTAGATGCAGCGAAAATTTTTTATTAATTTCAAAGCTGGTGGAGCTTGGTATAGATGGCCTAATACAATGAGTACCACACACTGCTACTATGCTCAAAATTATTTTCCGGACTAGATGCAGCTAAAAATTATTATTAATTTCAAAGCTGGTGGAGCTTGGTATAGATGGCCTAATACAATGAGTACAACACACTGCTAGAGGCCCAAAATTATTTTCCGGGTTAGATGCAGCTAAAAATTATTATTAATTTCAAATCTGGTGGAGCTTGCTATAGATGGCCTATTTGAATGAGTACTAAACACTGCTACTATGCCCAAAATTATTTTCCGGGCTGGATATAACTAAAAATTATTATTAATTTCAAAGCTGGTGCAGCTTGGTATAGATGGCCTAATACAATGAGTACCACACACTGCTACTAGGCCCAAAATTAATTTCTGGGCTAGATGCAGCTAAAAATTATTATTAATTTCAAACTGGTGGAGCTCGGTATAGATGGCCTAATACAATGAGTACCAAACACTGATACTATGCCCAAAATTATTTTCTGGGCTAGATATAGCTAAAAATTATTATTAATTTCAAAGCTGGTGGAGCTTAGTATAAATGGCCTAATACAATGAGTACCACACAATGCTACTATGCCCAAAATTATTTTCCGGGCTAGATGCAGCTAAAAATTATTATTAACTTCAAAACTGGTGGAGCTTGGCATAGATGGGCTAATACAATGAGTACCACACACTGCTACTATGCCCAAAATTATTTTCCGGGCTAGATGCAGCTAAAAATTATTATTAATTTCCAAACTGGTGGAGCTTGGTATAGATGGCCTAATACAATGAGTACCACACACTGCTACTATGCCCAAAATTATTTTCCGGGCTAGATGCAACTAAACACTATTATTAATTTCAAAGCTTGTGGAGCTTGGTATAGATGGCCTAATAAAATGAGTACCACACACTGCTACTATGCCCAAAATTATTTTCCGGGCTAGATGCAGCGAAAAATTATTATTACTTTCAAAGTTGGTGGAGCTTGGTATAGATGGCCTATTTCAATGAGTACTACACACTGCTACTATGCCCAAAATTATTTTCCGGGCTGGATATAACTAAAAATTATTATTAATTTCAAAGCTGGTGCAGCTTGGTATAGATGGCCTAATACAATGAGTACCACACACTGCTATGAGGCCCAAAATTATTTTCTGGGCTAGATGCAGCTAAAAATTATTATTAATTTCAAAGCTGGTGGAGCTCGGTATAGATGGCCTAATAAAATGAGTACCAAACACTGATACTATGCCCAAAATTATTTTATGGGCTAGATATAGCTAAAAATTATTATCGATTTCAAAACTGGTGGAGCTTAGTATAGATGGCCTAATACATGAGTACCACACACTGCTACTATGCCCAAAATTATTTTCCGGGCTAGATGCAGCTAAAAATTATTATTAACTTCAAAACTGGTGGAGCTTGGTATAGATGGGCTAATACAATGAGTACCACACACTGCTACTATGCCCAAAATTATTTTCCGGGCTAGATGCAGCTAAAAATTATTATTAATTTCAAAACTGGTGGAGCTTGGTATAGATGGCCTAATACAATGAGTAAAGCACACTGCTAGAGGCCCAAAACTATTTTCCGGGCTAGATGCAGCTAAAATTTATTATTAATTTCAAAGCTGGTGTAGCTTGGTATAGATGGCCTATTTCATTGAGTACTACACACTGCTACTACGCCCAAAATTATTTTCTGGGCTAGATATAGCTAAAAATTATTATTAATTTCAAAGCTGGTGGAGCTTAGTATAGATGGCCTAATACAATGAGTACCACACACTGCTACTAGGCCCAAAATTATTTTCCAGGCTAGATGCAGCTAAAAATTATTGATAATTTCAAAGCTGGTGGAGCTTGGTATAGATGACCTAATAGAATGAGTACCACACACTGCTACTAGGCCCAAAATTATTTTCCGGGCAAGATGCAGCTAAAAATTATTAATAATTTCAAAGCTGGAGGAGCTTAGTATAGATGGCCTAATACAATGAGTACCACACAATGCTACAGGCCCAAAATTATTTTCCGGGCTAGATGCAGCTAAAAATTATTATTAATTTCAAAGCTGGTGGAGCTTGGTATAGATGGAATAATACAATGAGTACCACACACTGCTACTATGCCCAAAATTAATTTCCTGGCTAGATGCAGCTAAAAATTATTATTAATTTCAAAGCTGGTGGAGCTTGGTATAGATGGCCTAATACAATGGGTACCACACACTGCTACTATGCCCAAAATTATTTTCTGGTCTAGGTGCAAATAAAAATTATTATAAATTTCAAAGCTGGTGGAGCTTGGTATAGATGGCCTAATACAATGAGTACCACACACTGCTACTATGCCAAAAAAAAATTTTCCGGGCTAGATGCAGCTAAAATTATTATTAATTTCAAAGCTGGTGAAGCTTGGTATAGATGGCCTAATACAATGAGTACCACACACGGCTAGAGGCCCAAAATTATTTTCCGGGCTAGATGCAGCTAAAAATTATTATTAATTTCAAAGCTGGTGGAGCTTGGTATAGATGGACTAATACAATGAGTAATAAACACTGCTACTATGCCCAAAATTATTTTCCGGGCTAGATGCAGCTAAAAATTATTATTAATTTCAAAGCTGGTGGAACTTGGTATAGATGGCCTAATACAATGAGTACCACACACTGCTACTATGCTCAAATTATTTTCCGGACTAGATGCAGCTAATAATTATTATTAATTTCAAAGCTGGTGGAGCTTGGTATAGATGGCCTAATACAATGAGTACCACACACTGCTACTATGCCCAAAATTATTTTCCGGGCTATATGCAGCAAAAAATTATTATTAATTTCAAAGCTGGTGGAGCTTGGTATAGATGGCCTAATACAATGGGTACCACACACTGCTACTATGCCCAAAATTATTTTCTGGTCTAGGTGCAACTAAAAATTATTATAAATTTCAAAGCTGGTGGAGCTTGGTATAGATGGCCTAATACAATGAGTACCACACACTGCTACTATGCCCAAAAAATTTTTTCCGGGCTATATGCAGCTAAAATTATTATTAATTTCAAAGCTGGTGAAGCTTGGTATAGATGGCCTAATACAATGAGTACCACACACGGCTAGAGGCCCAAAATTATTTTCCGGGCTAGATGCAGCTAAAAATTATTATTAATTTCAAAGCTGGTGGAGCTTGCTATAGATGACCTATTTCAATGAGTACTACACACTGCTACTATTCCCAAAATTATTTTCCGGGCTAGATATAACTAAAAAGTATTATTAATTTCAAAGCTGGTGGAGCTTGGTATAGATGGCCTAATACAATGAGTACCACACACTGCTACTATGCCCAAAATTATTTTCCGGGCTAGATGCAACTAAAAACTATTATTAATTTCAAAGCTGGTGGAGCTTGGTATAGATGGGCTATTTCAATGAGTACTACACACTGCTACTATGCCCAAAATTATTTTCCGGGCTGGATATAACTAAAAATTATTATTAATTTCAAAGCTGGTGCAGCTTGGTATAGATGGCCTAATACAATGAGTACCACACACTGCTATGAGGCCCAAAATTATTTTCTGGGCTAGATGCAGCTAAAAATTATTATTAATTTCAAAGCTGGTGGAGCTCGGTATAGATGGCCTAATAAAATGAGTACCAAACACTGATACTATGCCCAAAATTATTTTATGGGCTAGATATAGCTAAAAATTATTATCGATTTCAAAACTGGTGGAGCTTAGTATAGATGGCCTAATACAATGAGTACCACACACTGCTACTATGCCCAAAATTATTTTCCGGGCTAGATGCAGCTAAAAATTATTATTAACTTCAAAACTGGTGGAGCTTGGTATAGATGGGCTAATACAATGAGTACCACACACTGCTACTATGCCCAAAATTATTTTCCGGGCTAGATATAGCTAAAAATTATTATTAATTTCAAAGCTGGTGGAGCTTAGTATAGATGGCCTAATAGAATGAGTAAAACACACTGCTAGAGGCCCAAAACTATTTTCGGGCTAGATGCAGCTAAAAATTATTATTAATTTCAAAGCTGGTGTAGCTTGGTATAGATGGCCTATTTCATTGAGTACTACACACTGCTACTAGGCCCAAAATTATTTTCTGGGCTAGATATAGCTAAAAATTATTATTATTTCAAAGCTGGTGGAGCTTAGTATAGATGGCCTAATACAATGAGTACCACACACTGCTACTAGGCCCAAAATTATTTTCCAGGCTAGATGCAGCTAAAAATTATTAATAATTTCAAAGCTGGTGGAGCTTGGTATAGATGGCCTAATAGAATGAGTACCACACACTGCTACTAGGCCCAAAATTATTTTCCGGGCAAGATGCAGCTAAAAATTATTAATAATTTCAAAGCTGGAGGAGATTAGTATAGATGGCCTAATACAATGAGTACCACACAATGCTACAGGCCCAAAATTATTTTCCGGGCTAGATGCAGCTAAAAATTATTATTAATTTCAAAGCTGGTGGAGCTTGGTATAGATGGAATAATACAATGAGTACCACACACTGCTACTATGCCCAAAATTAATTTCCTGGCTAGATGCAGCTAAAAATTATTATTAATTTCAAAGCTGGTGGAGCTTGGTATAGATGGCCTAATACAATGGGTACCACACACTGCTACTATGCCCAAAATTATTTTCTGGTCTAGGTGCAACTAAAAATTATTATAAATTTCAAAGCTGGTGGAGCTTGGTATAGATGGCCTAATACAATGAGTACCACACACTGCTACTATGCCAAAAAAAATTTTAACGGGCTAGATGCAGCTAAAATTATTATTAATTTCAAAGCTGGTGAAGCTTGGTATAGATGGCCTAATACAATGAGTACCACACACGGCTAGAGGCCCAAAATTATTTTCCGGGCTAGATGCAGCTAAAAATTATTATTAATTTCAAAGCTGGTGGAGCTTGGTATAGATGGACTAATACAATGAGTAATAAACACTGCTACTATGCCCAAAATTATTTTCCGGGCTAGATGCAGCTAAAAATTATTATTAATTTCAAAGCTGGTGGAACTTGGTATAGATGGCCTAATACAATGAGTACCACACACTGCTACTATGCTCAAATTATTTTCCGGACTAGATGCAGCTAATAATTATTATTAATTTCAAAGCTGGTGGAGCTTGGTATAGATGGCCTAATACAATGAGTACCACACACTGCTACTATGCCCAAAATTATTTTCCGGGCTATATGCAGCAAAAAATTATTATTAATTTCAAAGCTGGTGGAGCTTGGTATAGATGGCCTAATACAATGGGTACCACACACTGCTACTATGCCCAAAATTATTTTCTGGTCTAGGTGCAACTAAAAATTATTATAAATTTCAAAGCTGGTGGAGCTTGGTATAGATGGCCTAATACAATGAGTACCACACACTGCTACTATGCCCAAAAAATTTTTTCCGGGCTATATGCAGCTAAAATTATTATTAATTTCAAAGCTGGTGAAGCTTGGTATAGATGGCCTAATACAATGAGTACCACACACGGCTAGAGGCCCAAAATTATTTTCCGGGCTAGATGCAGCTAAAAATTATTATTAATTTCAAAGCTGGTGGAGCTTGCTATAGATGACCTATTTCAATGAGTACTACACACTGCTACTATTCCCAAAATTATTTTCCGGGCTAGATATAACTAAAAAGTATTATTAATTTCAAAGCTGGTGGAGCTTGGTATAGATGGCCTAATACAATGAGTACCACACACTGCTACTATGCCCAAAATTATTTTCCGGGCTAGATGCAACTAAAAACTATTATTAATTTCAAAGCTGGTGGAGCTTGGTATAGATGGGCTATTTCAATGAGTACTACACACTGCTACTATGCCCAAAATTATTTTCCGGGCTGGATATAACTAAAAATTATTATTAATTTCAAAGCTGGTGCAGCTTGGTATAGATGGCCTAATACAATGAGTACCACACACTGCTATGAGGCCCAAAATTATTTTCTGGGCTAGATGCAGCTAAAAATTATTATTAATTTCAAAGCTGGTGGAGCTCGGTATAGGGTATAGATGGCCTAATAAAATGAGTACCAAACACTGATACTATGCCCACAATTATTTTATGGGCTAGATATAGCTAAAAATTATTATCGATTTCAAAACTGGTGGAGCTTAGTATAGATGGCCTAATACAATGAGTACCACACACTGCTACTATGCCCAAAATTATTTTCCGGGCTAGATGCAGCTAAAAATTATTATTAACTTCAAAACTGGTGGAGCTTGGTATAGATGGGCTAATACAATGAGTACCACACACTGCTACTATGCCCAAAATTATTTTCCGGGCTAGATATAGCTAAAAATTATTATTAATTTCAAAGCTGGTGGAGCTTAGTATAGATGGCCTAATAGAATGAGTAAAACACACTGCTAGAGGCCCAAAACTATTTTCGGGCTAGATGCAGCTAAAAATTATTATTAATTTCAAAGCTGGTGTAGCTTGGTATAGATGGCCTATTTCATTGAGTACTACACACTGCTACTAGGCCCAAAATTATTTTCTGGGCTAGATATAGCTAAAAATTATTATTATTTCAAAGCTGGTGGAGCTTAGTATAGATGGCCTAATACAATGAGTACCACACACTGCTACTAGGCCCAAAATTATTTTCCAGGCTAGATGCAGCTAAAAATTATTAATAATTTCAAAGCTGGTGGAGCTTGGTATAGATGGCCTAATAGAATGAGTACCACACACTGCTACTAGGCCCAAAATTATTTTCCGGGCAAGATGCAGCTAAAAATTATTAATAATTTCAAAGCTGGAGGAGATTAGTATAGATGGCCTAATACAATGAGTACCACACAATGCTACAGGCCCAAAATTATTTTCCGGGCTAGATGCAGCTAAAAATTATTATTAATTTCAAAGCTGGTGGAGCTTGGTATAGATGGAATAATACAATGAGTACCACACACTGCTACTATGCCCAAAATTAATTTCCTGGCTAGATGCAGCTAAAAATTATTATTAATTTCAAAGCTGGTGGAGCTTGGTATAGATGGCCTAATACAATGGGTACCACACACTGCTACTATGCCCAAAATTATTTTCTGGTCTAGGTGCAACTAAAAATTATTATAAATTTCAAAGCTGGTGGAGCTTGGTATAGATGGCCTAATACAATGAGTACCACACACTGCTACTATGCCCAAAAAATTTTTTCCGGGCTAGATGCAGCTAAAATTATTATTAATTTCAAAGCTGGTGAAGCTTGGTATAGATGGCCTAATACAATGAGTACCACACACGGCTAGAGGCCCAAAATTATTTTCCGGGCTAGATGCAGCTAAAAATTATTATTAATTTCAAAGCTGGTGGAGCTTGGTATAGATGGACTAATACAATGAGTAATAAACACTGCTATTATGCCCAAAATTATTTTCCGGGCTAGATGCAGCTAAAAATTATTATTAATTTCAAAGCTGGTGGAGCTTGGTATAGATGGCCTAATACAATGAGTACCACACACTGCTACTATGCTCAAATAATTTTCCGGACTAGATGCAGCTAATAATTATTATTAATTTAAAAGCTGGTGGAGCTTGGTATAGATGGCCTAATACAATTAGTACCACACACTGCTACTATGCCCAAAATTATTTTCCGGGCTGTATGCAGCAAAAAATTATTATTAATTTCAAAGCTGGTGGAGCTTGGTATAGATGGCCTAATACAATGAGTACCACACATTGCTATTATGCCCAAAATTATTTTCCGGGCTAGATGCAGCTAAAAATTATTATTAATTTCAAAGCTGGTGGAGCTTAGTATAGATGGCCTAATAAAATGAGTAGCACACACTGCTACAGGCCCAAAATTATTTTCCGGGCTAGATGCAGCTAAAAATTATTATTAATTTCAAAGCTGATGGAGCTTGGTATAGATGGCCTAATACAATGAGTACCACACACTTCTACTATGCCCAAAATTATTTTTCGTGCTAGATGCAGCAAAAAATTATTATTAATTTCAAAGCTGGTGGAGCTTGGTATAGATGGCCTAATACAATGAGTACCACACACTGCTACTATGACCAAAAATTTTTTTCCGGGCTAGATGCAGCTAAAAATTATTATTAATTTCAAGTCTGGTTGAGCTTGGTATAGATTGCCTAATACAATGGGTACCACACACTGGTACTATGCCCAAAATTATTTTCTGGGCAAGATTCAGCTAAAAATTATTAGAAATTTCAAAGCTGGTGGAGCATGGTATAGATGTCCTAATACAATGAGTACCACACACTGCTACTATGCCCAAAATTATTTTCCGGGCTAGATGCAGCTAAAAATTATTATTAATTTCAAAGCTGGTGGAGCTTGGTATAGATGGCCTAATAGAATGAGTACCACACGCTGCTAGAGGCCCAAAATTATTTTCCGGGCTAGATGCAGCTAAAAATTATAATTAATTTCAAAGCTGGTGGAGCTTGCTATAGATGGCCTATTTCAATGAGTACTACACACTGCTACTATGCCCAAAATTATATTCCGGGCTAGATATAACTAAAAATTATTATTAATTTCAAAGCTGGTGGAGCTTGGTATAGATGGCCTAATACAATGAGTACCACACATTGCTTCTATGCCCAAAATTATTTTCTGGGCTTGTTGTAGTTAAAAATTATTATTAATTTCAAAGCTGGTAGAGCTTGGTATAGATGGCCTAATACAATGAGTACCACACACTGCTACTATGCCCAAAATTATTTTCCGGGCTAGATGCAGCTAAAAATTATTAATAATTTCAAAGCTGGTGGAGCTTGGTATAGATGGCCTAATAAAATAAGTACCACACACTGCTACTAAACCCAAAATTATTTTCCGGGCAAGATGCAGCTAAAAATTATTATTAATTTCAAAGCTGGATGAGCTTAGTATAGATGGCCTCAAACAATGAGTACCACACACTGCTACAGGCCCAAAATTATTTTCCGGGCTAGATGCAGCTAAAAATTATTATTAATTTCAAAGCTGGTGGAGCTTGGTATAGTTGGCCGAATACAATGAGTACCACAGACTGCTTCTATGCCCAAAATTAATTTCCTGGCTAGATGCAGCTAAAAATTATTATTAATTTCAAAGCAGGTGGAGCTTGGTATAGATGGCCTAATACAATGAGTAACACACACTGCTACTATGCCCAAAATTATTTTCCAGGCTAGATGCAGCTAAAAATTATTATAAATTTCAAAGCTTGTGGAGCTTGGTATAGAAGGCCTAATACAATGAGTACCACACATTGCTACTATGCCCAAAATTATTTTCCGGGCTAGATGCAGGTAAAAATAATTATTAATTTCAAAGCTGGTGGAGCTTAGTATATCTGGGCTAATAAAATGAGTACCACACACTGCTACTATGCCCAAAATTATTTTCCTGGCTAGATGCAGCTAAAAATTATTATTAATTTCAAAGCTGGTGGAGCTTGGTATAGATGGCCCAATACAATGAGTACCACACACTGCTACTATGCCCAAAATTAATTTCCGGGCTAGATGCAGCTAAAAATTATTATTAATTTCAAAGCTGGTGGAGCTTGGTATACATGGCCTAATACAATGAGTACCACACACTGCTAGAGGCCTAAAACTATTTTCCGGGCTAGATGCAGCTAAAAATTATTATTAATTTCAAAGCTGGTGGAGCTTAGTATAGATGGCCTAATACAATGAGTACCACACATTGATACTATGCCCAAAATTATTTTCTGGGCTTGATGCAGTTAAAAATTATTATTAATTTCAAAGCTGGTGGATCTTGATATAGATGGCCTAATACAATGAGTACCACACACTGCTACTATGCCCAAAATTATTTTCCAGGCTAGATGCAGCTAAAAATTATTAATAATTTCAAAGCTGGTGGAGCTTGGTCTAGATGGCCTAATAAAATAAGTACCACACACTGCTAATAGGCCCAAAATTATTTTCCGGGCAAGATGCAGCTAAAAATTATTATTAATTTCAAAGCTGGAGGAGCTTAGTATAGATGGCCTAATACAATGAGTACCACACACTGCTACAGGCCCAAAATTATTTTCCGGGCTAGATGCAGCTAAAAATTATTATTAATTTCAAAGCTGGTGGAGCTTGGTATAGATGGCCTAATACAATGAGTACCACACACTGCTACTATGCCCAAAATTAAATTCCTGGCTAGATGCAGCTAAAAATTATTATTAATTTCAAAGCTGGTGGAGCTTGGTATAGATGGAACAATACAATGAGTACCACACACTGCTACTATGCCCAAAATTATTTTCCGGGCTAGATGCAGCTAAAAATTATTATTAACTTCAAAACTGGTGGAGCTTGGTATAGATGGGCTAATACAATGAGTACCACACACTGCTACTATGTCCAAAATTATTTTCCGGGCTAGAAGCAGCTAAAAATTATTATTAATTTCAAAGCTCCTGGAGCTTGGTATAGATGGCCTAATACAATGAGTACAACACACTGCAAGAGGCCCAAAATTATTTTCCGGGCTAGATGCAGCTAAAAATTATTATTAATTTCAAATCTGGTGGAGCTTGCTATAGATGGCCTATTTCAATGAGTACTACACAGTGCTAATATGCCCAAAATTATTTTCCGGGCTAGATATAACTAAAAATTATTATTAATTTCAAAGCTGGTGCAGCTTGGTATAGATGGCCTAATACAATGAGTACCACACACTGCTACTAGGCCCAAAATTAATTTCCGGGCTAGATGCAGCTAAAAATTATTATTAATTTCAAAGCTGGTGGAGCTCAGTATAGATGGCCTAATACAATGAGTACCACACACTGCTACAGGCCCAAAATTATTTTCCGGGATAGATACAGGTAAAAATTATTATTAATTTCAAAGCTGGTGGAGTTTGGTATAGATGGCTTAATACAATGAGTACCACACACTGCTACTATGCCCAAAATTATTTTCCGGGCTAGATGCAGCTAAAAATTATTATTAATTTCAAAGCTGGTGGAGCTTGGTATAGATGGCGTAATACAATGAGTACCACACACTGCTACTATGCCCAAACTTATTTTCCGGGCTAGATGCAACTAAACACTATTATTAATTTCAAAGCTTGTGGAGCTTGGTATAGATGGCCTAATAAAATGAGTACCACACACTGCTACTACGCCCAAAATTATTTTCCGGGCTAGATGCAGCGAAAAATTATTATTAATTTCAAAGCTGGTGGAGCTTGTTTTAGATGGCATAATACAATGAGTACCACACACTGCTACTATGCTCAAAATTATTTTCCGGACTAGATGCAGCTAAAAATTATTATTAATTTCAAAGCTGGTGGAGCTTGGTATAGATGGCCTAATACAATGAGTACCACACACTGCTAGTAGGCCCAAAATTAATTTCCGGGCTAGATGCAGCTAAAAATTATTATTAATTTCAAAGCTGGTGGAGCTCGGTATAGATGGCCTAATACAATGAGTACCAAACACTGATACTATGCCCAAAATTATTTTCCGGGCTAGATGCAGCTAAAAATTATTATTAATTTCAAAGCTGGTGGAGTTTGGTATAGATGGCCTAATACAATGAGTACCACACACTGCTACTATGCTCTAAATTATTTTCCGGACTAGATGCAGCTAAAAATTATTATTAATTTAAAAGCTGGTTGAGCTTGGTATAGATGGCCTAATACAATGAGTACCACACATTCCTACTATGCCCAAAATTATTTTCAGGGCTAGATGCAGCTAAAAATTATTTTTAATTTAAAAGCTGGTTGAGCTTGGTATAGATGGCCTAATACAATGGGTACCACACACTGCTACTATGCCCAAAATTATTTTCTGGTCTAGGTGCAGCTAAAAATTATTATAAATATCAAAGCTGGTGGAGCTTGGTATAGATGGCCTAATACAATGAGTACCGCACACTGCTACTATGCCCAAAAAATTTTTTCCGGGCTAGATGCAGCTAAAATTATTATTAATTTCAAAGCTGGTGAAGCTTGGTATAGATGTCCTAATACAATGAGTACCACACACGGCTAGAGGCCCAAAATTATTTTCCGGGCTAGATGCAGCTAAAAATTATTATTAATTTCAAAGCTGGTGGAGCTTGCTATAGATGGCCTATTTCAATGAGTACTACACACTACTACTATTCCCAAAATTATTTTCCGGGCTAGATATAACTAAAAAGTATTATTAATTTCAAAGCTGGTGGAGCTTGGTATAGATGGCCTAATACAATGAGTACCACACACTGCTACTATGCCCAAAATTATTTTCCGGGCTAGATGCAACTAAAAACTATTATTAATTTCAAAGCTGGTGGAGCTTGGTATAGATGGCCTAATACAATCAGTACCAAACACTGCTACTATGCTCAAAATTATTTTCCGGGCTAGATGCAGCTAAAAATTATTATTAATTTCAAAGCTGGTGGAGCTTGGTATAGATGGCCTAATACAATGAGTACCACACACTGCTACTATGCTCAAAATTATTTTCTGGACTAGATGCAGCTAAAAATTATTATTAATTTCAAAGCTGGTGGAGCTTGGTATAGATGGCCTAATACAATGAGTACCACACACTGCCACTATGCCGAAAATTATTTTTCAGGCTAGATGCAGCTAAAAATTATTATTAATTTCAAAGCTGGTGGAGCTTGGTATACATGGCCTAATACAATGAGTACCACACACTGCTACTATGCCCAAAATTATTTTCCGGGCTAGATGCAGCAAAAAATTATTATTAATTTCAAAGCTGTTGGAGCTTCGTATAGATGGCCTAATACAATGAGTACCACACATTGCTACTATGCCCAAAATTATTTTCCGGGATAGATGCAGCTAAAAATTATTATTAATTTCAAAGCTGGTGGAGCTTAGTATAGATGGCCTAATAAAATGAGTAGCACACTCTTCTACAGGCCCAAAATTATTTTCCGGGCTAGATGCAGCAAAAAATTATTATTAATTTCAAAGCTGGTGGAGCTTGCTATAGATGGCCTATTTCAATGAGTACTACACACTGCTACTATGCACAAAATTATTTTCCGGGCTAGATATAACTAAAAAGTATTATTAATTTCAAAGCTGGTGGAGCTTGTTGTAGATGGCCCGATGCAATGAGTACCACACACTGCTACTATGCCCAAAATTATTTTCCAGGCTAGATGCAACTAAAAACTATTATTAATTTCAAAGCTGGTGGTGCTTAGTATAGATGGTCTAATAGAAGGAGTACCACACACTGCTACAGACACAAAATTATTTTCTGGGCTAGATGCAGCTAAAAATTATGAATTTCACAGCTGGTGGAACGTGGTATAGATGGCCTAATACAATGGTTGCCACATACTGCTACTATGCCCAAAATTATTTTCCGGGCTAGATGCAGCTAAAAATTATTATTATTTTCAAAGCTGGTGGAGCTTGGTATAGATGGCCTAATTCAATAAGAACCACACACTGCTACTAGGCCCAAAATTATTTTCTGGGCCAGATGCAGCTAAAAATTATTATTAATTTCAAAGCTGGTGGAGCTTAGTATAGATGGCCTAATACAATGAGTACCACACACTGCTACAGGCCCAAAATTATTTTCCGGGCTAGATGCAGCTAAAAATTATTATTAATTTAAAAGCTGGTGGAGCTTGGTATAGATGGCCTAATACAATGAGTGCCACACACTGCTACTATGCCCAAAATTAATTTCCGGGCTAGATGCAGCTAAAAATTATTATTAATTTCAAAGCTTGTGGAGCTTGGTATAGATGGCCTAATACAATGAGTACCACACACTGCTACTATGCCCAAAATTATTTTCCGGTCTAGATGCAGCTAAAAATTATTATTAACTTCAAAGCTGGTGGAGCTTGGTATAGATGGCCTGATACAATGAGTAACACACACTGCTAGAGGCCCAAAATTATTTTCCGGGCTAGATGCAGCTAAAAATTATTATTAATTTCAAAGCTGGTGGAGCTTGCTATAGATGGACTATTTCATTGAGTACCACACATTGATACTATGCCCAAAATTATTTTCTGGGCTTGATGCAGTTAAAAATTATTATTAATTTCAAAGCTGGTGGATCTTGATATAGATGGCCTAATACAATGAGTACCACACACTGCTACTATGCCCAAAATTATTTTCCAGGCTAGATGCAGCTAAAAATTACTAATAATTTCAAAGCTGGTGGAGCTTGGTCTAGATGGCCTAATAAAATAAGTACCACACACTGCTAATAGGCCCAAAATTATTTTCCGGGCAAGATGCAGCTAAAAATTATTATTAATTTCAAAGCTGGAGGAGCTTAGTATAGATGGCCTAATACAATGAGTACCACACACTGCTACAGGCCCAAAATTATTTTCCGGGCTAGATGCAGCTAAAAATTATTATTAATTTCAAAGCTGGTGGAGCTTGGTATAGATGGCCTAATACAATGAGTACCACACACTGCTACTATGCCCAAAATTAAATTCCTGGCTAGATGCAGCTAAAAATTATTATTAATTTCAAAGCTGGTGGAGCTTGGTGTAGATGGAACAATACAATGAGTACCACACACTGCTACTATGCCCAAAATTATTTTCCGGGCTAGATGCAGCTAAAAATTATTATTAACTTCAAAACTGGTGGAGCTTGGTATAGATGGGCTAATACAATGAGTACCACACACTGCTACTATGTCCAAAATTATTTTCCGGGCTAGAAGCAGCTAAAAATTATTATTAATTTCAAAGCTCCTGGAGCTTGGTATAGATGGCCTAATACAATGAGTACAACACACTGCAAGAGGCCCAAAATTATTTTCCGGGCTAGATGCAGCTAAAAATTATTATTAATTTCAAATCTGGTGGAGCTTGCTATAGATGGCCTATTTCAATGAGTACTACACAGTGCTAATATGCCCAAAATTATTTTCCGGGCTAGATATAACTAAAAATTATTATTAATTTCAAAGCTGGTGCAGCTTGGTATAGATGGCCTAATACAATGAGTACCACACACTGCTACTAGGCCCAAAATTAATTTCCGGGCTAGATGCAGCTAAAAATTATTATTAATTTCAAAGCTGGTGGAGCTCAGTATAGATGGCCTAATACAATGAGTACCACACACTGCTACAGGCCCAAAATTATTTTCCGGGATAGATACAGGTAAAAATTATTATTAATTTCAAAGCTGGTGGAGTTTGGTATAGATGGCTTAATACAATGAGTACCACACACTGCTACTATGCCCAAAATTATTTTCCGGGCTAGATGCAGCTAAAAATTATTATTAATTTCAAAGCTGGTGGAGCTTGGTATAGATGGCGTAATACAATGAGTACCACACACTGCTACTATGCCCAAACTTATTTTCCGGGCTAGATGCAACTAAACACTATTATTAATTTCAAAGCTTGTGGAGCTTGGTATAGATGGCCTAATAAAATGAGTACCACACACTGCTACTACGCCCAAAATTATTTTCCGGGCTAGATGCAGCGAAAAATTATTATTAATTTCAAAGCTGGTGGAGCTTGTTTTAGATGGCATAATACAATGAGTACCACACACTGCTACTATGCTCAAAATTATTTTCCGGACTAGATGCAGCTAAAAATTATTATTAATTTCAAAGCTGGTGGAGCTTGGTATAGATGGCCTAATACAATGAGTACCACACACTGCTAGTAGGCCCAAAATTAATTTCCGGGCTAGATGCAGCTAAAAATTATTATTAATTTCAAAGCTGGTGGAGCTCTGTATAGATGGCCTAATACAATGAGTACCAAACACTGATACTATGCCCAAAATTATTTTCCGGGCTAGATGCAGCTAAAAATTATTATTAATTTCAAAGCTGGTGGAGTTTGGTATAGATGGCCTAATACAATGAGTACCACACACTGCTACTATGCTCTAAATTATTTTCCGGACTAGATGCAGCTAAAAATTATTATTAATTTAAAAGCTGGTTGAGCTTGGTATAGATGGCCTAATACAATGAGTACCACACATTCCTACTATGCCCAAAATTATTTTCAGGGCTAGATGCAGCTAAAAATTATTTTTAATTTAAAAGCTGGTTGAGCTTGGTATAGATGGCCTAATACAATGGGTACCACACACTGCTACTATGCCCAAAATTATTTTCTGGTCTAGGTGCAGCTAAAAATTATTATAAATATCAAAGCTGGTGGAGCTTGGTATAGATGGCCTAATACAATGAGTACCGCACACTGCTACTATGCCCAAAAAATTTTTTCCGGGCTAGATGCAGCTAAAATTATTATTAATTTCAAAGCTGGTGAAGCTTGGTATAGATGGCCTAATACAATGAGTACCACACACGGCTAGAGGCCCAAAATTATTTTCCGGGCTAGATGCAGCTAAAAATTATTATTAATTTCAAAGCTGGTGGAGCTTGCTATAGATGGCCTATTTCAATGAGTACTACACACTACTACTATTCCCAAAATTATTTTCCGGGCTAGATATAACTAAAAAGTATTATTAATTTCAAAGCTGGTGGAGCTTGGTATAGATGGCCTAATACAATGAGTACCACACACTGCTACTATGCCCAAAATTATTTTCCGGGCTAGATGCAACTAAAAACTATTATTAATTTCAAAGCTGGTGGAGCTTGGTATAGATGGCCTAATACAATCAGTACCAAACACTGCTACTATGCTCAAAATTATTTTCCGGGCTAGATGCAGCTAAAAATTATTATTAATTTCAAAGCTGGTGGAGCTTGGTATAGATGGCCTAATACAATGAGTACCACACACTGCTACTATGCTCAAAATTATTTTCTGGACTAGATGCAGCTAAAAATTATTATTAATTTCAAAGCTGGTGGAGCTTGGTATAGATGGCCTAATACAATGAGTACCACACACTGCCACTATGCCGAAAATTATTTTTCAGGCTAGATGCAGCTAAAAATTATTATTAATTTCAAAGCTGGTGGAGCTTGGTATACATGGCCTAATACAATGAGTACCACACACTGCTACTATGCCCAAAATTATTTTCCGGGCTAGATGCAGCAAAAAATTATTATTAATTTCAAAGCTGTTGGAGCTTCGTATAGATGGCCTAATACAATGAGTACCACACATTGCTACTATGCCCAAAATTATTTTCCGGGATAGATGCAGCTAAAAATTATTATTAATTTCAAAGCTGGTGGAGCTTAGTATAGATGGCCTAATAAAATGAGTAGCACACTCTTCTACAGGCCCAAAATTATTTTCCGGGCTAGATGCAGCAAAAAATTATTATTAATTTCAAAGCTGGTGGAGCTTGCTATAGATGGCCTATTTCAATGAGTACTACACACTGCTACTATGCACAAAATTATTTTCCGGGCTAGATATAACTAAAAAGTATTATTAATTTCAAAGCTGGTGGAGCTTGTTGTAGATGGCCCGATGCAATGAGTACCACACACTGCTACTATGCCCAAAATTATTTTCCAGGCTAGATGCAACTAAAAACTATTATTAATTTCAAAGCTGGTGGTGCTTAGTATAGATGGTCTAATAGAAGGAGTACCACACACTGCTACAGACACAAAATTATTTTCTGGGCTAGATGCAGCTAAAAATTATGAATTTCACAGCTGGTGGAACGTGGTATAGATGGCCTAATACAATGGTTGCCACATACTGCTACTATGCCCAAAATTATTTTCCGGGCTAGATGCAGCTAAAAATTATTATTATTTTCAAAGCTGGTGGAGCTTGGTATAGATGGCCTAATTCAATAAGAACCACACACTGCTACTAGGCCCAAAATTATTTTCTGGGCCAGATGCAGCTAAAAATTATTATTAATTTCAAAGCTGGTGGAGCTTAGTATAGATGGCCTAATACAATGAGTACCACACACTGCTACAGGCCCAAAATTATTTTCCGGGCTAGATGCAGCTAAAAATTATTATTAATTTAAAAGCTGGTGGAGCTTGGTATAGATGGCCTAATACAATGAGTGCCACACACTGCTACTATGCCCAAAATTAATTTCCGGGCTAGATGCAGCTAAAAATTATTATTAATTTCAAAGCTTGTGGAGCTTGGTATAGATGGCCTAATACAATGAGTACCACACACTGCTACTATGCCCAAAATTATTTTCCGGTCTAGATGCAGCTAAAAATTATTATTAACTTCAAAGCTGGTGGAGCTTGGTATAGATGGCCTGATACAATGAGTAACACACACTGCTAGAGGCCCAAAATTATTTTCCGGGCTAGATGCAGCTAAAAATTATTATTAATTTCAAAGCTGGTGGAGCTTGCTATAGATGGACTATTTCATTGAGTACTACACACTGCTACTATGCCCAAAATTATTTTCTGGGCTAGATATAATTAAAAATTATTATTAATTTCAAAGCTGGTGGAGCTTAGTATAGATGGCCTAATACAATGAGTACCACACATTGCTACTATGCCCAAAATTATTTTCCGGGCTTGATGCAGTTAAAAATTAATATTAATTTCAAAGCTGGTGGAGCTTGGTATAGATTGCCTAATACAATGAGTACCACACACTGCTACTATGCCCAAAATTATTTTCCAGGCTAGATGCTGCTAAAAATTATTAATAATTTCAAAGCTGGTGGAGCTTGGTATAGATGGCCTAAGAAAATAAGTACCACACACTGCTACTAGGCCCAAAATTATTTTCCGAGCAATATGCAGCGAAAAATTATTATTAATTTCAAAGCTGGAGGAGCTTAGTATAGATGGCCTAATACAATGAGTACCACACACTGCTACAGGCCCAAAATTATTTTCCGGGCTAGATGCAGCTAAAAATTATTATTAATTTCAAAGCTGGTGGAGCTTGTTATAGATGGCCTAATACAATGAGTACCACACACGGCTACAGGCCCAAAATTATTTTCCGGGCTAGATGCAGCTAAAAATTATTATTAATTTCAAATCTGGTGGAGCTTGGTATAGATGTCTTAATACAATGAGTACCACACACCGCTATTATGCCCAGAATTATTTTCTGGGCTAGATGCAGCTAAAAAATATTATTAATTTCAAAGCTGGTGGAGCTTGGTATAGATAGCCTAATACAATGAGTGCTACACACTGCTACTATGCCCAAAATTATTTTCCGGGCTAGATGCAGCTAAAAATTATTATTAATTTCAAAGCTGGTGGAGCTTGGTATAGATGGCCTAATACAATGAGTACCACACACTGCTACTATGCCCAAAATTATTTTCCGGGCTAGATGCAGCTAAAAAATTATTATTCATTTCAAAGCTGGTGGAGCTTAGTATAGATGGCCTAATACAATGAGTACCACTCACTGCTACTATGCCCAAAATTATTTTCTGGTCTAGATGCAGCTAAAAATTATTATAAATTTCAAAGCTGGTGGAGCTTGGTATAGATGGCCTACTACAATGAGTACCAAACACTGCTACTATGCCCAAAATTATTTTCCGGCTAGATGCAGCTAAAAATTATTATTAATTTCAAAGCTGGTGGAGCTTGGTATAGATGGCCTAATACAATGAGTACCACACACTGCTACTATGCCCAAAATTATTTTCCGGGCTAGATGCAGCTAAAAATTATTATTAATTTCAAAGCTGGTGGAGCTGGGTATAGATGGCCTAATACAATGAGTACCACACACTGCTACTATGCCCAAAATTATTTTCCGGGTTAGATGCAGCTAATATTTATTATTAATTTCAAAGCTGGTGGAGCTTGGTATAGATGGCCTAATAAAATGAGTACCACACACTGCTACTATGCTCAAAATTATTTTCCGGACTAGATGCAGCTAAAAATTATTATTAATTTCAAAGCTGGTGGAGCTCGGTATAGATGGCCTAATACAATGAGTACCACACACTGCTATTTTGCCCAAAATTATTTTCCGGGCTAGATGCAGCTAAAAATTATTATTAATTTCAAAGCTGGTGGAGCTTGGTATAGATGGCCTAATACAATGAGTACCACACACTGCTACTACGCCGAAAATTATTTTCCGGGCTAGATGCAGCTAAAAATTATTATTAATTTCAAACCTGGTGGAGCTTGGTATAGATTGCCTAATACAATGAGTACCACACACTGCTACTATGCCCAAAATTATTTTACGGGCTAGATGCAGCAAAAAATTATTATTAATTTCAAAGCTGGTGGAGCTTGGTATAGATGGCCTAATACAATGAGTACCACACATTGCTACTATGCCCAAAATTGTTTTCCGGGCTAGATGCAGCTAAAAATTATTATTAATTTCAAAGCTGGTTGAGCTTGGTATAGATGGCCTAATACAATGGGTACCACAAACAGCTACTATGCCCAAAATTATTTTCTGGTCTAGATGCAGCTAAAAATTATTACAAAATTTCAAAGCTGGTGGAGATTGGTATAGATGGCCTAAAACAATGAGTACCCCACACTGCTACTATGCCCAAAATTTTTTTTCCGGGCTAGATGCAGCTAAAATTATTATTAATTTCAAAGCTGGTGAAGCTTGGTATAGATGGCCTAATACAATGAGTACCACACAAGGCTAGAGGCCCAAAATTATTTTCCGGGCTAGATGCAGCTAAAAATTATTATTAATTTCAAAGCTGGTGGAGCTTGCTATAGATGGCCTATTTCAATGAGTACTACACACTGCTACTATGCACAAAATTATTTTCCGGGCTAGATATAACTAAAAAGTATTATTAATGTCAAAGATGGTGGAGCTTTTTATAGATGGCCTAATACAATGAGTACCACACACTGCTACTATGCCCAAAATTATTTTCCGGGCTAGATGCAGCTAAAAATTATTATTAATTTCAAAGTTGGTGGAGATTGGTATAGATGGCCTAATACAATGAGTACCACACACTGCTACTATGCCCAAAATCATTTTCCGGGCAAGATGCAGCGAAAAATTATTATTAATTTCAAAGCTGGTGGAGCTTGTTGTAGATGGCCTGATACAATGAGTACCACACACTGCTGCTATGCCCAAAATTATTTTCCGGGCTGGATGCAACTAAAAACTATTATTAATTTCAAAGCTGGTGGTGCTTAGTATAGATGGCCTAATAGAATGAGTACCACACACTGCTACAGACCCAAAATTATTTTCTGGGCTAGATGCAGCTAAAAATTATGAATTTCACAGCTGGTGGAACTTGGTATAGATGGCCTCATACAATGGTTACCACATACTGCTACTATGCCCAAAATTATTTTCCGGGCTAGATGCAGCTAAAAATTATTATTATTTTCAAAGCTGGTGGAGCTTGGTATAGATGGCCTAATTCAATAAAAAACACACACTGCTACTAGGCCCAAAATTATTTTCTGGGGCAGATGCAGCTAAAAATTATTATTAATTTCAAAGCTGGTGGAGCTTAGTATAGATGGCCTAATACAATGAGTAACACACACTGCTAGAGGCCCAAAATTATTTTCCGGGCTAGATGCAGCTAAAAATTATTATTAATTTCAAAGCTGGTGGAGCTTGCTATAGATGGTCTATTTCATTGAGTACTACACACTGCTACTATGCCCAAAATTATTTTCTGGGCTAGATATAACTAAAAATTATTATTAATTTCAAAGCTGGTGGAGCTTAGTACAGATGGCCTAATACAATGAGTACCACACACTGCTACAGCCCCAAAAATATTTTCTGGGCTAGATGCAGCTAAAAATTATTATTAATTTCAAAGCTGGTGGAGCTTAGTATAGATGGCCTAATACAATGAGTACCACACATTGCTACTATGCCCAAAATTATTTTCCGGGCTTGATGCAGTTAAAAATTAATATTAATTTCAAAGCTGGTGGAGCTTGGTATAGATTGCCTAATACAATGAGTACCACACACTGCTACTATGCCCAAAATTATTTTCCAGGCTAGATGCAGCTAAAAATTATTAATAATTTCAAAGCTGGTGGAGCTTGGTATAGATGGCCTAAGAAAATAAGTACCACACACTGCTACTAGGCCCAAAATTATTTTCCGAGCAATATGCAGCGAAAAATTATTATTAATTTCAAAGCTGGAGGAGCTTAGTATAGATGGCCTAATACAATGAGTACCACACACTGCTACAGGCCCAAAATTATTTTCCGGGCTAGATGCAGCTAAAAATTATTATTAATTTCAAAGCTGGTGGAGCTTGTTATAGATGGCCTAATACAATGAGTACCACACACGGCTACAGGCCCAAAATTATTTTCCGGGCTAGATGCAGCTAAAAATTATTATTAATTTCAAATCTGGTGGAGCTTGGTATAGATGTCTTAATACAATGAGTACCACACACCGCTATTATGCCCAGAATTATTTTCTGGGCTAGATGCAGCTAAAAAATATTATTAATTTCAAAGCTGGTGGAGCTTGGTATAGATAGCCTAATACAATGAGTGCTACACACTGCTACTATGCCCAAAATTATTTTCCGGGCTAGATGCAGCTAAAAATTATTATTAATTTCAAAGCTGGTGGAGCTTGGTATAGATGGCCTAATACAATGAGTACCACACACTGCTACTATGCCCAAAATTATTTTCCGGGCTAGATGCAGCTAAAAAATTATTATTCATTTCAAAGCTGGTGGAGCTTAGTATAGATGGCCTAATACAATGAGTACCACTCACTGCTACTATGCCCAAAATTATTTTCTGGTCTAGATGCAGCTAAAAATTATTATAAATTTCAAAGCTGGTGGAGCTTGGTATAGATGGCCTACTACAATGAGTACCAAACACTGCTACTATGCCCAAAATTATTTTCCGGCTAGATGCAGCTAAAAATTATTATTAATTTCAAAGCTGGTGGAGCTTGGTATAGATGGCCTAATACAATGAGTACCACACACTGCTACTATGCCCAAAATTATTTTCCGGGCTAGATGCAGCTAAAAATTATTATTAATTTCAAAGCTGGTGGAGCTGGGTATAGATGGCCTAATACAATGAGTACCACACACTGCTACTATGCCCAAAATTATTTTCCGGGTTAGATGCAGCTAATATTTATTATTAATTTCAAAGCTGGTGGAGCTTGGTATAGATGGCCTAATAAAATGAGTACCACACACTGCTACTATGCTCAAAATTATTTTCCGGACTAGATGCAGCTAAAAATTATTATTAATTTCAAAGCTGGTGGAGCTCGGTATAGATGGCCTAATACAATGAGTACCACACACTGCTATTTTGCCCAAAATTATTTTCCGGGCTAGATGCAGCTAAAAATTATTATTAATTTCAAAGCTGGTGGAGCTTGGTATAGATGGCCTAATACAATGAGTACCACACACTGCTACTACGCCGAAAATTATTTTCCGGGCTAGATGCAGCTAAAAATTATTATTAATTTCAAACCTGGTGGAGCTTGGTATAGATTGCCTAATACAATGAGTACCACACACTGCTACTATGCCCAAAATTATTTTACGGGCTAGATGCAGCAAAAAATTATTATTAATTTCAAAGCTGGTGGAGCTTGGTATAGATGGCCTAATACAATGAGTACCACACATTGCTACTATGCCCAAAATTGTTTTCCGGGCTAGATGCAGCTAAAAATTATTATTAATTTCAAAGCTGGTTGAGCTTGGTATAGATGGCCTAATACAATGGGTACCACAAACAGCTACTATGCCCAAAATTATTTTCTGGTCTAGATGCAGCTAAAAATTATTACAAAATTTCAAAGCTGGTGGAGATTGGTATAGATGGCCTAAAACAATGAGTACCCCACACTGCTACTATGCCCAAAATTTTTTTTCCGGGCTAGATGCAGCTAAAATTATTATTAATTTCAAAGCTGGTGAAGCTTGGTATAGATGGCCTAATACAATGAGTACCACACAAGGCTAGAGGCCCAAAATTATTTTCCGGGCTAGATGCAGCTAAAAATTATTATTAATTTCAAAGCTGGTGGAGCTTGCTATAGATGGCCTATTTCAATGAGTACTACACACTGCTACTATGCACAAAATTATTTTCCGGGCTAGATATAACTAAAAAGTATTATTAATGTCAAAGATGGTGGAGCTTTTTATAGATGGCCTAATACAATGAGTACCACACACTGCTACTATGCCCAAAATTATTTTCCGGGCTAGATGCAGCTAAAAATTATTATTAATTTCAAAGTTGGTGGAGATTGGTATAGATGGCCTAATACAATGAGTACCACACACTGCTACTATGCCCAAAATCATTTTCCGGGCAAGATGCAGCGAAAAATTATTATTAATTTCAAAGCTGGTGGAGCTTGTTGTAGATGGCCTGATACAATGAGTACCACACACTGCTGCTATGCCCAAAATTATTTTCCGGGCTGGATGCAACTAAAAACTATTATTAATTTCAAAGCTGGTGGTGCTTAGTATAGATGGCCTAATAGAATGAGTACCACACACTGCTACAGACCCAAAATTATTTTCTGGGCTAGATGCAGCTAAAAATTATGAATTTCACAGCTGGTGGAACTTGGTATAGATGGCCTCATACAATGGTTACCACATACTGCTACTATGCCCAAAATTATTTTCCGGGCTAGATGCAGCTAAAAATTATTATTATTTTCAAAGCTGGTGGAGCTTGGTATAGATGGCCTAATTCAATAAAAAACACACACTGCTACTAGGCCCAAAATTATTTTCTGGGGCAGATGCAGCTAAAAATTATTATTAATTTCAAAGCTGGTGGAGCTTAGTATAGATGGCCTAATACAATGAGTAACACACACTGCTAGAGGCCCAAAATTATTTTCCGGGCTAGATGCAGCTAAAAATTATTATTAATTTCAAAGCTGGTGGAGCTTGCTATAGATGGTCTATTTCATTGAGTACTACACACTGCTACTATGCCCAAAATTATTTTCTGGGCTAGATATAACTAAAAATTATTATTAATTTCAAAGCTGGTGGAGCTTAGTACAGATGGCCTAATACAATGAGTACCACACACTGCTACAGCCCCAAAAATATTTTCTGGGCTAGATGCAGCTAAAAATTATTATTAATTTCAAAGCTGGTGGAGCTTAGTATAGATGGCCTAATACAATGAGTACCACACATTGCTACTATGCCCAAAATTATTTTCCGGGCTTGATGCAGTTAAAAATTAATATTAATTTCAAAGCTGGTGGAGCTTGGTATAGATTGCCTAATACAATGAGTACCACACACTGCTACTATGCCCAAAATTATTTTCCAGGCTAGATGCAGCTAAAAATTATTAATAATTTCAAAGCTGGTGGAGCTTGGTATAGATGGCCTAAGAAAATAAGTACGACACACTGCTACTAGGCCCAAAATTATTTTCCGAGCAATATGCAGCGAAAAATTATTATTAATTTCAAAGCTGGAGGAGCTTAGTATAGTTGGCCTAATACAATGAGTACCACACACTGCTACAGGCCCAAAATTATTTTCCGGGCTAGATGCAGCTAAAAATTATTATTAATTTCAAAGCTGGTGGAGCTTGTTATAGATGGCCTAATACAATGAGTACCACACACGGCTACAGGCCCAAAATTATTATCCGGGCTAGATGCAGCTAAAAATTATTATTAATTTCAAATCTGGTGGAGCTTGGTATAGATGTCTTAATACAATGAGTACCACACACCGCTATTATGCCCAAAATTATTTTCTGGGCTAGATGCAGCTAAAAAATATTATTAATTTCAAACTGGTGGAGCTTGGTATAGATAGCCTAATACAATGAGTGCCACACACTGCTACTATGCCCAAAATTATTTTCCGGGCTAGATGCAGCTAAAAATTATTAGTAATTTCAAAGCTGGTGGAGCTTGGTATAGATGGCCTAATACAATGAGTACCACACACTGCTACTATGCCCAAAATTATTTTCCGGGCTAGATGCAGCTAAAAAATTATTATTAATTTCAAAGCTGGTGGAGCTTAGTATAGATGGCCTAATACAATGAGTACCACTCACTGCTACTATGCCCAAAATTATTTTCTGGTCTAGATGCAGCTAAAAATTATTATAAATTTCAAAGCTGGTGGAGCTTGGTATAGATGGCCTACTACAATGAGTACCAAACACTGCTACTATGCCCAAAATTATTTTCCGGCTAGATGCAGCTAAAAATTATTATTAATTTCAAAGCTGGTGGAGCTTGGTATAGATGGCCTAATACAATGAGTACCACACACTGCTACTATGCCCAAAATTATTTTCTGGGCTAGATGCAGCTAAAAATTATTATTAATTTCAAAGCTGGTGGAGCTGGGTATAGATGGCCTAATACAATGAGTACCACACACTGCTACTATGCCCAAAATTATTTTCCGGGTTAGATGCAGCTAATATTTATTATTAATTTCAAAGCTGGTGGAGCTTGGTATAGATGGCCTAATAAAATGAGTACCACACACTGCTACTATGCTCAAAATTATTTTCCGGACTAGATGCAGCTAAAAATTATTATTAATTTCAAAGCTGGTGGAGCTCGGTATAGATGGCGTAATACAATGAGTACCACACACTGCTATTTTGCCCAAAATTATTTTCCGGGCTAGATGCAGCTAAAAATTATTATTAATTTCAAAGCTGGTGGAGCTTGGTATAGATGGCCTAATACAATGAGTACCACACACTGCTACTACGCCGAAAATTATTTTCCGGGCTAGATGCAGCTAAAAATTATTATTAATTTCAAACCTGGTGGAGCTTGGTATAGATTGCCTAATACAATGAGTACCACACACTGCTACTATGCCCAAAATTATTTTACGGGCTAGATGCAGCAAAAAATTATTATTAATTTCAAAGCTGGTGGAGCTTGGTATAGATGGCCTAATACAATGAGTACCACACATTGCTACTATGCCCAAAATTATTTTCCGGGCTAGATGCAGCTAAAAATTATTATTAATTTCAAAGCTGGTTGAGCTTGGTATAGATGGCCTAATACAATGGGTACCACACACAGCTACTATGCCCAAAATTATTTTCTGGTCTAGATGCAGCTAAAAATTATTACAAAATTTCAAAGCTGGTGGAGATTGGTATAGATGGCCAAAAACAATGAGTACCCCACACTGCTACTATGCCCAAAAATTTTTTTCCGGGCTAGATGCAGCTAAAATTATTATTAATTTCAAAGCTGGTGAAGCTTGATATAGATGGCCTAATACAATGAGTAGCACACACGGCTAGAGGCCCAAAATTATTTTCCGGGCTAGATGCAGCTAAAAATTATTATTAATTTCAAAGCTGGTGGAGCTTGCTATAGATGGCCTATTTCAATGAGTACTACACACTGCCACTATGCACAAAATTATTTTCCGGGCTAGATATAACTAAAAAGTATTATTAATGTCAAAGATGGTTGAGCTTTTTATAGATGGCCTAATACAATGAGTACCACACACTGCTACTATGCCCAAAATTATTTTCCGGGCTAGATGCAGCTAAAAATTATTATTAATTTCAAAGTTGGTGGAGATTGGTATAGATGGCCTAATACAATGAGTACCACACACTGCTACTATGCCCAAAATCATTTTCCGGGCAAGATGCAGCGAAAAATTATTATTAATTTCAAAGTTGGTGGAGCTTGTTGTAGATGGCCTGATACAATGAGTACCACACACTGCTGCTATGCCCAAAATTATTTTCCGGGCTGGATGCAACTAAAAACTATTATTAATTTCAAAGCTGGTGGTGCTTAGTATAGATGGCCTAATAGAATGAGTACCACACACTGCTACAGACCCAAAATTATTTTCTGGGCTAGATGCAGCTAAAAATTATGAATTTCACAGCTGGTGGAACTTGGTATAGATGGCCTCATACAATGGTTACCACATACTGCTACTATGCCCAAAATTATTTTCCGGGCTAGATGCAGCTAAAAATTATTATTATTTTCAAAGCTGGTGGAGCTTGGTATAGATGGCCTAATTCAATAAAAACCACACACTGCTACTAGGCCCAAAATTATTTTCTGGGCCAGATGCAGCTAAAAATTATTATTAATTTCAAAGCTGGTGGAGCTTAGTATAGATGGCCTAATACAATGAGTAACACACACTGCTAGAGGCCCAAAATTATTTTCCGGGCTAGATGCAGCTAAAAATTATTATTAATTTCAAAGCTGGTGGAGCTTGCTATAGATGGTCTATTTCATTGAGTACTACACACTGCTACTATGCCCAAAATTATTTTCTGGGCTAGATATAACTAAAAAATATTATTAATTTCAAAGCTGGTGGAGCTTAGTATAGATGGCCTAATACAATGAGTACCACACATTGCTACTATGCCCAAAATTATTTTCCGGGCTTGATGCAGTTAAAAATTATTATTAATTTCAAAGCTGGTGGAGCTTGGTATAGATGGCCTAATACAATGAGTACCACACACTGCTAATATGCCCAAAATTATTTTCCGGGCTTGATGCAGTTAAAAATTATTATTAATTTCAAAGCTGGTGGAGCTTGGTATAGGTGGCATAATACAATGAGTACCACACACTGCTACTATGCCCAAAATTAATTTCCTGGCTAGATGCAGCTAAAAATTATTATTAATTTCAAAGCTGGTGGAGCTTGGTATAGATGGCCCAATACAATGAGTACCACACACTGCTACTATGCCCAAAATTATTTTCTGGGCTAGATGCAGCTAAAAATTATTATTAACTTCAAAGCTGGTGGAGCTTGGTATAGATGGCCTAATACAATGAGTACCACACACTGCTAATATGCCCAAAATTATTTTCCGGGCTAGATGCAGCTAAAAATTAGTATTAATTTCAAATCTGGTGGAGCTTGCTATAGATGGCCTATTTCAATGAGTACTACACACTGCTACTATGCCCAAAATTATTTTCCGGTCTAGATATAACTAAAAATTATTATTAATTTCAAAGCTGGTGCAGCTTGGTATAGATGGCCTAATACAATGAGTACCACACACTACTACTAGGCCCAAAATTAATTTCCGGGCTAGATGCAGCTAAAAATTATTATTAATTTCAAAGCTGGTGGAGCTCGGTATAGATGGCCTAATACAATGAGTACCACACACTGCTACAGGCCCAAAATAATTTTCCGGGCTAGATGCAGCTAAAAATTATTATTAATTTCAAAGCTGGTGGAGTTTGGTATAGATGGCTTAATACAATGAGTACCACACACTGCTACTATGCCCAAAATTATTTTCCGGGCTAGATGCAGCTAAAAATTATTATTAATTTCAAAGCTGGTGGAGCTTGGTATAGATGGCCTAATTCAATAAGAACCACACACTGCTACTAGGCCCAAAATTATTTTCTGGGCCAGATGCAGCTAAAAATTATTATTAATTTCAAAGCTGGTGGAGCTTAGTATAGATGGCCTAATACAATGAGTACCACACACTGCTACAGGCCCAAAATTATTTTCCGGGCTAGATGCAGCTAAAAATTATTATTCATTTAAAAGCTGGTGGAGCTTGGTATAGATAGCCTAATACAATGAGTAACACAGACTGCTAGAGGCCCAAAATTATTTTCCGGGCTAGATGCAGCTAAAAATTATTATTAATTTCAAAGCTGGTGGAGCTTGCTATAGATGGTCTATTTCATTGAGTACTACACATTGCTACTATGCCCAAAATTATTTTCTGGGCTAGATATAACTAAAAAATATTATTAATTTCAAAGCTGGTGGAGCTTAGTATAGATGGCCTAATACAATGAGTACCACACACTGCTACAGTCCCAAAATTATTTTCTGGGCTAGATGCAGCTAAAAATTGTTATTAATTTCAAAGCTGGTGGAGCTTAGTATAGATGGCCTAATACAATGAGTACCACACATTGCTACTATGCCCAAAATTATTTTCCGGGCTTGATGCAGTTAAAAATTATTATTAATTTCAAAGCTGGTGGAGCTTGGTATAGATGGCCTAATACAATGAGTACCACACACTGCTACTATGCCCAAAATTATTTTCCAGGCTAGATGCAGCTAAAAATTATTATTAATTTCAAAGCTGGTGGAGCTTGGTATAGATGGCCCCATACAATGAGTACCACACACTGCTACTATGCAAAAAATTATTTTCTGGGCTAGATGCAGCTAAAAATTATTATTAACTTCAAAGCTTGTGGAGCTTGGTATAGATGGCCTAATACAATGAGTACCACACACTGCTACTATGCCCAAAATTATTTTCCGGGCTAGATGCAACTAAAAACTATTACTAATTTCAAAGCTGGTGGAGCTTGGTATAGATGACCTAATACAATGAGTACCACACACTGCTACTAAGCCCAAAATTATTTTCCGGGCTAGATGCAGCGAAAAATTGTTATTAATTTCAAAGCTGGTGGAGCTTGGTATAGATGGCCCAATACAATGAGTACCACACACTGCTACTATGCCCAAAATTATTTTCTGGGCTAGATGCAGCTAAAAATTATTATTAACTTCAAAGCTGGTGGAGCTTGGTATAGATGGCCTAATACAATGAGTACCACACACTGCTAATATGCCCAAAATTATTTTCCGGGCTAGATGCAGCTAAAAATTATTATTAATTTCAAATCTGGTGGAGCTTGCTATAGATGGCCTATTTCAATGAGTACTACACACTGCTACTATGCCCAAAATTATTTTCTGGTCTAGATATAACTAAAAATTATTATTAATTTCAAAGCTGGTGCAGCTTGGTATAGATGGCCTAATACAATGAGTACCACACACTACTACAAGGCCCAAAATTAATTTCCGGGCTAGATGCAGCTAAAAATTATTATTAATTTCAAAGCTGGTGGAGCTCGGTATAGATGGCCTAATACAATGAGTACCACACACTGCTACAGGCCCAAAATTATTTTCCGGGCTATATGCAGCTAAAAATTATTATTAATTTCAAAGCTGGTGGAGTTTGGTATAGATGGCTTAATACAATGAGTACCACACACTGCTACTATGCCCAAAATTATTTTCCGGGCTAGATGCAGCTAAAAATTATTATTAATTTCAAAGCTGGTGGAGCTTGGTATAGATGGCCTAATTCAATAAGAACCACACACTGCTACTAGGCCCAAAATTATTTTCTGGGCCAGATGCAGCTTAAAATTATTATTAATTTCAAAGCTGGTGGAGCTTAGTATAGATGGCCTAATACAATGAGTACGACACACTGCTACAGGCCCAAAATTATTTTCCGGGCTAGATGCAGCTAAAAATTATTATTCATTTAAAAGCTGGTGGAGCTTGGTATAGATGGCCTAATATAATGAGTACCACACACTGCTACTATGCCCAAAATTATTTTCCGGGCTAGATGCAGCAAAAAATTATTAATAATTTTAAAGCTGGTGGAGCTTGGTATAGATGGCCTAATACAATGAGTACCACACACTGCTACTATGCCCAAAATTATTTTCCGGGCTAGATGCAACTAAAAACTATTATTAATTTCAAAGCTGGTGGAGCTTGGTATAGATGACCTAATACAATGAGTACCACACACTGCTACTATGCCCAAAATTATTTTCCGGGCTAGATGCAGCGAAAAATTATTATTAATTTCAAAGCTGGTGGAGATCCATATAGATGGCCTAATACAATGAGTGCCAATCACTGCTACTATGCCCAAAATTATTTTCCGGGCTAGATGCAGCTAAAAATTATTATTAATTTCAAAGCTTGTGGAGCTTGGTATAGATGGCCTAATACAATGAGTACCACACACTGCTACTATGCTCAAAATTATTTTCCGGACTAGATGCAGCTAAAAATTATTATTAATTTCAAAGCTGGTGGAGCTTGGTATAGATGGCATAATACAATGAGTACCACACACTGCTATTTTGCCCAAAAAAAATTTCCAGGCTAGATGCAGCTAAAAATTATTATTAATTTCAAAGCTGGTGGAGCTTGGTATAGATGGCCTTATACAATGAGTACCACTCACTGCTACTATGCTCAAAATTATTTTCCGGACTAGATGCAGCTATAAATTATTATTAATTTCAAAGCTGGTGGAGCTTGGTATAGATGGCCTAATACAATGAGTACCACACACTGCTATTTTGCCCAAAATTTTTTTCCGGGCTAGATGCAGCTAAAAATTATTATTAATTTCAAAGCTGGTGGAGCTTGGTATAGATGGCCTAATACAATGAGTACCACACACTGCTACAGTCCCAAAATTATTTTCTGGGCCAGATGCAGCTAAAAATTATTATTAATTTCAAAGGTGGTGGAGCTTAGTATAGATGGCCTAATACAATGAATAACACACACTGCTAGAGGCCCAAAATTATTTTCCGGGCTAGATGCAGCTAAAAATTATTATTAATTACAAAGCTGGTGGAGCTTGCTATAGATGGTCTATTTCATTGAGTACTACACACTGCTACTATGCCCAAAATTATTTTCTGGGCTAGATATAACTAAAAAATATTATTAATTTCAAAGCTGGTGGAGCTTAGTATAGATGGCCTAATACAATGAGTACCACACACTGCTACAGTCCCAAAATTATTTTCTGGGCTAGATGCAGCTAAAAATTATTATTAATTTCAAAGCTGGTGGAGCTTAGTATAGATGGCCTAATACAATGAGTACCACACATTGCTACTATGCCCAAAATTATTTTGCGGGCTTGATGCAGTAAAAAATTATTATTAATTTCAAAGCTGGTGGAGCTTGGTATAGATGGCCTAATACAATGAGTACCACACACTGGTAATATGCCCAAAATTATTTTCCAGGCTAGATGCAGCTAAAAATTATTAATAATTTCAAAGCTGGTGGAGCTTGGTTTAGATGGCCTAAGAAAATAAGTACCACACACTGCTACTAGGCCCAAAATTATTTTCCGGGCAATATGCAGCTAAAAATTATTATTAATTTCAAAGCTGGTGGAGCTTGGTATAGATGGCCTAATACAATGAGTACCACACACTGCTATTTTGCCCAAAATTTTTTTCCGGGCTAGATGCAGCTAAAAATTATTATTAATTTCAAAGCTGGTGGAGCTTGGTATAGATGGCCTAATACAATGAGTACCACACACTGCTACAGTCCCAAAATTATTTTCTGGGCCAGATGCAGCTAAAAATTATTATTAATTTCAAAGGTGGTGGAGCTTAGTATAGATGGCCTAATACAATGAATAACACACACTGCTAGAGGCCCAAAATTATTTTCCGGGCTAGATGCAGCTAAAAATTATTATTAATTTCAAAGCTGGTGGAGCTTGCTATAGATGGTCTATTTCATTGAGTACTACACACTGCTACTATGCCCAAAATTATTTTCTGGGCTAGATATAACTAAAAAATATTATTAATTTCAAAGCTGGTGGAGCTTAGTATAGATGGCCTAATACAATGAGTACCACACACTGCTACAGTCCCAACATTATTTTCTGGGCTAGATGCAGCTAAAAATTATTATTAATTTCAAAGCTGGTGGAGCTTAGTATAGATGGCCTAATACAATGAGTACCACACATTGCTACTATGCCCAAAATTATTTTCCGGGCTTGATGCAGTAAAAAATTATTATTAATTTCAAAGCTGGTGGAGCTTGGTATAGATGGCCTAATACAATGAGTACCACACACTGCTAATATGCCCAAAATTATTTTCCAGGCTAGATGCAGCTAAAAATTATTAATAATTTCAAAGCTGGTGGAGCTTGGTTTAGATGGCCTAAGAAAATAAGTACCACACACTGCTACTAGGCCCAAAATTATTTTCCGGGCAATATGCAGCTAAAAATTATTATTAATTTCAAAGCTGGAGGAGCTTAGTATAGATGGCCTAATACAATGAGTACCACACACTGCTACAGGCCCAAAGTTATTTTCCGGGCTAGATGCAGCTAAAAATTATTATTAATTTCAAAGCTGGTGGAGCTTGGTATAGATGGCCTAATACAATGAGTACCGCACAATGCTACTATGCCCAAAATTAATTTCCTGGCTAGATGCAGCTAAAAATTATTATTAATTTCAAAGCTGGTGGAGCTTGGTATAGATGGCCCAATACAATGAGTACCACACACTGCTACTATGCCCAAAATTATTTTCTGGGCTAGATGCAGCTAATAATTATTATTAACTTCAAAGATGGTGGAGCTTGGAATAGATGGCCTAATACAATGAGTACCACACACTGCTACTATGCCCAAAATTATTTTCTGGGCTAGATGCAGCAAAAAATTATTATTAATTTCAAAGCTGGTGGAGCTTGGTATAGATGGCCTAATACAATGAGTACCACACATTGCTACTATACCCATAATTATTTTCTTTTCTAGGTGCAGCTAAAAATTATTAAAATTTCAAAGCTGGTGGAGCTTGGTATAGATGGTCTAATACAATGAGTACCACACACTGCTACTGTGCCCAAAAAAAAATTTCCGGGCTAGATGCAGCTAAAATTATTATTAATTTCAAAGTTGGTGAAGCTTGGTATAGATGGCTTAATACAATGAGTACCACACACGGCTAGAGGCCCAAAATTATTTTCCGGGCTAGATGAAGCTAAAAATTATTATTAATTTCAAAGCTGGTGGAGCTTGGTATAGATGGCCTAACACAATGAGTACCACACACTGCTAATATGCCCAAAATTATTTTCCGGGCTTGATGCAGTTAAAAATTATTATTAATTTCAAAGCTGGTGGAGCTTGGTATAGATGGCCTAATACAATGAGTACCACACACTGCTAATATGCCCAAAATTATTTTCCAGGCTAGATGCAGCTAAAAATTATTAAAAATTTCAAAGCTGGTGGAGCTTGGTTTAGATGGCCTAAGCAAATAAGTACCACACACTGCTACTAGGCCCAAAATTATTTTCCGGGCAATATGCAGCTAATAATTATTATTAATTTCAAAGCTGGAGGAGCTTGCTATAGATGGTCTATTTCATTGAGTACTACACACTGCTACTATGCCCAAAATTATTTTCTGGGCTAGATATAACTAAAAAATATTATTAATTTCAAAGCTGGTGGAGCTTAGTATAGATGGCCTAATACAATGAGTACCACACACTGCTACAGTCCCAAAATTATTTTCTGGGCTAGATGCAGCTAAAAATTATTATTAATTTCAAAGCTGGTGGAGCTTAGTATAGATGGCCTAATACAATGAGTACCACACATTGCTACTATGCCCAAAATTATTTTCCGGGCTTGATGCAGTAAAAAATTATTATTAATTTCAAAGCTGGTGGAGCTTGGTATAGATGGCCTAATACAATGAGTACCACACACTGCTACTATGCCCAAAATTATTTTCCAGGCTAGATGCAGCTAAAAATTATTATTAATTTCAAAGCTGGTGGAGCTTGGTATAGATGGCCCCATACAATGAGTACCACACACTGCTACTATGCCCAAAATTATTTTCTGGGCTAGATGCAGCTAAAAATTATTATTAACTTCAAAGCTGGTGGAGCTTGGTATAGATGGCCTAATACAATGAGTACCACACACTGCTACTATGCCCAAAATTATTTTCTGGGCTAGATGCAACTAAAAACTATTACTTATTTCAAAGCTGGTGGAGCTTGGTATAGATGACCTAATACAATGAGTACCACACACTGCTACTAAGCCCAAAATTATTTTCCGGGCTAGATGCAGCGAAAAATTATTATTAATTTCAAAGCTGGTGGAGCTTGGTATAGATGGCCCAATACAATGAGTACCACACACTGCTTCTATGCCCAAAATTATTTTCTGGGCTAGATGCAGCTAAAAATTATTATTAACTTCAAAGCTGGTGGAGCTTGGTATAGATGGCCTAATACAATGAGTACCACACACTGCTAATATGCCCAAAATTATTTTCCGGGCTAGATGCAGCTAAAAATTATTATTAATTTCAAAGCTGGTGGAGCTTGCTATAGATGGCCTATTTCAATGAGTACTACACACTGCTACTATGCCCAAAATTATTTTCTGGTCTAGATATACCTAAAAATTATTATTAATTTCAAAGCTGGTGCAGCTTGGTATAGATGGCCTAATACAATGAGTACCACACACTACTACTAGGCCCAAAATTAATTTCCGGGCTAGATGCAGCTAAAAATTATTATTCATTTCAAAGCTGGTGGAGCTCGGTATAGATGGCCTAATACAATGAGTACCACACACTGCTACAGGCCCAAAATTATTTTCCGGGCTAGATGCAGCTAAAAATTATTATTATTAATTTCAAAGCTGGTGGAGTTTGGTATAGATGGCTTAATACAATGAGTACCACACACTGCTACTATGCCCAAAATTATTTTCCGGGCTAGATGCAGCTAAAAATTATTATTAATTTCAAAGGTGGTGGAGCTTGGTATAGATGGCCTAATTCAATAAGAACCACAAACTGCTACTAGGCCCAAAATTATTTTCTGGGCCAGATGCAGCTAAAAATTATTATTAATTTCAAAGCTGGTGGAGCTTAGTATAGATGGCCTAATACAATGAGTACCACACACTGCTACAGGCCCAAAATTATTTTCCGGGCTAGATGCAGCTAAAAATTATTATTCATTTAAAAGCTGGTGGAGCTTGGTATAGATGGCCTAATATAATGAGTACCACACACTGCTACTATGCCCAAAATTATTTTCCGGGCTAGATGCAGCAAAAAATTATTAATAATTTCAAAGCTGGTGGAGCTTGGTATAGATGGCCTAATACAATGAGTACCACACACTGCTACTATGCCAAAAAAAAAATTTCCGGGCTAGATGCAGCTAAAATTATTATTAATTTCAAAGTTGGTGAAGCTTGGTATAGATGGCCTAATACAATGAGTACCACACACAGCTAGAGGCCCAAAATTATTTTCCGGGCTAGATGAAGCTAAAAATTATTATTAATTTCAAAGCTGGTGGAGCTTGCTATAGATGGCCTATTTCAATGAGTACTACACACTGCTACTATGCCCAAAATTATTTTCCGGGCTAGATATAACTAAAAAGTATTATTAATTTCAAAGCTGGTGGAGCTTGGTATAGATGGCCTAATACAATGAGTACCACACACTGTTACTATGCCCAAAATTATTTTCCGGGCTAGATGCAACTAAAAACTATTATTAATTTCAAAGCTGGTGGAGCTTGGTATAGATGACCTAATACAATGAGTACCACACACTGCTACTATGCCCAAAATTATTTTCCGGGCTAGATGCAGCGAAAAATTATTATTAATTTCAAAGCTGGTGGAGATCCGTATAGATGGCCTAATACAATGAGTACCAATCACTGCTACTATGCCCAAAATTATTTTCCGGGCTAGATGCAGCTAAAAATTATTATTAATTTCAAAGCTGGTGGAGCTTGGTATAGATGGCCTAATACAATGAGTACCACACACTGCTACTATGCCCAAAATTATTTTCCGGGCTAGATGCAGCGAAAAATTATTATTAATTTCAAAGCTGGTGGAGATCCGTATAGATGGCCTAATACAATGAGTACCAATCACTGCTACTATGCCCAAAATTATTTTCCGGGCTAGATGCAGCTAAAAATTATTATTAATTTCAAAGCTGGTGGAGCTTGGTATAGATGGCCTAATACAATGAGTACCACACACTGCTACTATGCTCAAAATTATTTTCCGGACTAGATGCAGCTAAAAATTATTATTAATTTCAAAGCTGGTGGAGCTTGGTATAGATGGCATAATACAATGAGTACCACACACTGCTATTTTGCCCAAAAAAAATTTCCAGGCTAGATGCAGCTAAAAATTATTATTAATTTCAAAGCTGGTGGAGCTTGGCATAGATGGCCTTATACAATGAGTACCACTCACTGCTACTATGATCAAAATTATTTTCCGGACTAGATGCAGCTATAAATTATTATTCATTTCAAAGCTGGTGGAGCTTGGTATAGATGTCCTAATACAATGAGTACCACACACTGCTATTTTGCCCAAAATTTTTTTCCGGGCTAGATGCAGCTAAAAATTATTATTAATTTCAAAGCTGGTGGAGCTTGGTATAGATGGCCTAATACAATGAGTACCACACACTGCTTCAGTCCCAAAATTATTTTCTGGGCCAGATGCAGCTAAAAATTATTATTAATTTCAAAGGTGGTGGAGCTTAGTATAGATGGCCTAATACAATGAATAACACACACTGCTAGAGGCCCAAAATTATTTTCCGGGCTAGATGCAGCTAAAAATTATTATTAATTTCAAAGCTGGTGGAGCTTGCTATAGATGGTCTTTTTCATTGAGTACTACACACTGCTACTTTGCCCAAAATTATTTTCTGGGCTAGATATAACTAAAAAATATTATTAATTTCAAAGCTGGTGGAGCTTAGTATAGATGGCCTAATACAATGAGTACCACACACTGCTACAGTCCCAAAATTATTTTCTGGGCTAGATGCAGCTAAAAATTATTATTAATTTCAAAGCTGGTGGAGCTTAGTATAGATGGCCTAATACAATGAGTACCACACATTGCTACTATGCCCAAAATTATTTTCCGGGCTTGATGCAGTAAAAAATTATTATTAATTTCAAAGCTGGTGGAGCTTGGTATAGATGGCCTAATACAATGAGTACCACACACTGCTAATATGCCCAAAATTATTTTCCAGGCTAGATGCAGCTAAAAATTATTAATAATTTCAAAGCTGGTGGAGCTTGGTTTAGATGGCCTAAAAAAAAAAAAAGTACCACACACTGAAACTAGGCCCAAAATTATTTTCCGGGCAATATGCAGCTAAAAATTATTATTAATTTCAAAGCTGGAGGAGCTTAGTATAGATGGCCTAATACAATGAGTACCACACACTGCTACAGGCCCAAAGTTGTTTTCGGGGCTAGATGCAGCTAAAAATTATTATTAATTTCAAAGCTGGTGGAGCATGGTATAGATGGCCTAATACAATGAGTACCACACACTGCTACTATGCCCAAAATTAATTTCCTGGCTAGATGCAGCTAAAAATTATTATTAATTTCAAAGCTGGTGGAGCTTGGTATAGATGGCCCAATACAATGAGTACCACACACTGCTACTATGCCCAAAATTATTTTCTGGGCTAGATGCAGCTAATAATTATTATTAACTTCAAAGATGGTGGAGCTTGGTATAGATGGCCTAATACAATGAGTACCACACACTGCTACTATGCCCAAAATTATTTTCTGGGCTAGATGCAGCAAAAAATTATTATTAATTTCAAAGCTGGTGGAGCTTGGTATAGATGGCCTAATACAATGAGTACCACACATTGCTACTATACCCATAATTATTTTCTGGTCTAGGTGCAGCTAAAAATTATTATAAATTTCAAAGCTGGTGGAGCTTGGTATAGATGGCCTAATACAATGAGTACCACACACTGCTACTATGCCCAAAAAAAAATTTCCGGGCTAGATGCAGCTAAAATTATTATTAATTTCAAAGTTGGTGAAGCTTGGTATAGATGGCTTAATACAATGAGTACCACACACGGCTAGAGGCCCAAAATTATTTTCCGGGCTAGATGAAGCTAAAAATTATTATTAATTTCAAAGCTGGTGGAGCTTGGTATAGATGGCCTAATACAATGAGTACCACACACTGCTAATATGCCCAAAATTATTTTCCGGGCTAGATGCAGCTAAAAATTATTATAAATTTCAAAGCTGGTGGAGCTTGGTATAGATGGCCTAATACAATGAGTACCACACACTGCTACTATGCCTAAAATTATTTTACAGGCTAGATGCAGTTAAAAATTATTATTAATTTCAAAGCTGGTGGAGCTTGGTATAGATGGCCTAATTAAATAAGTTCCACACACTGCTACTAGGCCCAAAATTAATTTCTGGGCTAGATGCAGCTAAAAATTATTATTAATTTCAAAGCTGGTGGGGCTTGGTATAGATGGACTAATAAAATGAATACCACACACTGCTACAGGACCAAAATTATTTTCCGGGCTAGATGCAGCGAAAATTATTATTAATTTCAAAGCTGGTGGAGCTTGGTATAGATGGCCTAATACAATGTGTACCACACACTGCTACTATGCCTAAAATTATTTTCTGTGCTAGATGCAGCTAAAAATTATTATAAATTTCAAAGCTGGTGGAGCTTGATATAGATGGCCTAATACAATGAGTACCAAACACTGCTGCTATGCCCAAAATTATTTTCCGGGCAAGATTCAGCTAAAAATTATTATTAACTTCAAAGCTGGTGGAGCTTGGTATAGATGGCCTAATACAATGAGTACGACACACCGCTACAGGCCCAAAATTATTTTCCGGGCTAGATGCAGCTAAAAATTATTATTAATTTCAAATCTGGTGGAGCTTGGTATAGATGGCTTAATACAATGAGAACCACACACCGCTATTATGCCCAAAATTATTTCCTGGGCTAGATGCAGCTAAAAATTATTATTAATTTCAAAGCTGCTGGAGCTTGGTATAGACAGGCTATTACAATGAGTGCCACACACTGCTACTATGCCCAAAATTATTTTCCGGGCTAGATGCAGCTAAAAATTATTAGTAATTTCAAAGCTGGTGGAGCTTGGTATAGATGGCCTAATACAATGAGTACCACACACTGCTATTTCTGGTCTAGATGAAGCTAAAAATTGTTATAAATTTCAAAGCTGGTGGAGCTTGGTATAGATGGCCTAATACAATGAGTACCAAACACTGCTACTATGCCCAAAATTATTTTCCGGCTAGATGCAGCTAAAAAGTATTATTAATTTCAAAGCTGGTGGAGCTTGGTATAGATGGCCTAATACAATGAGTACCACACACTGCTTCTATGCCCAAAATTATTTTCTGGGCTAGATGCAGCTAAAAATTATTATTAATTTCAAAGCTGGTGGAGCTGGGTATAGATGGCCTAATACAATGAGTACCACACACTGCTACTATGCCCAAAATTATTTTCCGGGTTACATGCAGCTAAAAATTATTATTAATTTCAAAGCTGTTGGAGCTTGGTATAGATGGCTAATACAATGAGTACCACACACTGCTACTATGCCAAAAATTATTTTCCTGGCTAGATGCAGCTAAAAATTATTATTAATTTCAAAGCTGGTGGAGCTTGGTATAGATGGCCTAATACAATGAGTACCACACACTGCTACTATGCCCAAAATTATTTTCCGGGCTAGATGCAGCTAAAAATTATTATTAATTTCAAAGCTGGTGGAGCTTAGTATAGATGGCCTAATACAATGAGTACCACTCACTGCTACAGGCCCAATATTATTTTCCGGGCTAGATGCAGCTAAAAATTATTATTAATTTCAAAGCTGGTGGAGCTTGGTATAGATGGCTTAATACAATGAGTACCACACACCGCTATTATGCCCAAAATTATTTTCTGGGCTAGATGCAGCTAAAAATTATTATTAATTTCAAAGCTGGTGGAGCTTGGTATAGATGGCCTAATACAATGAGTACCACACACTGCTACTATGCCCAAATTATTTTCTGGGTTAGATGCAGCTAAAAATTATTATTAATTTCAAAGCTGGTGGAGCTTGGTATAGATGGCCTAATACAATGAGTACCACTCCCTGCTACTATGCCCAAAATTATTTTCTGGTCTAGATGCAGCTAAAAATTGTTATAAATTTCAAAGCTGGTGGAGCTTGGTATAGATGGCCTAATACAATGAGTACCAAACACTACTACTATGCCCAAAATTATTTTCCGGCTAGATGCAGCTAAAAATTATTATTAATTTCAAAGCTGGTGGAGCTTGGTATAGATGGCCTAATACAATGAGTACCACACACTGCTACTATGCCCAAAATTATTTTCTGGGCTAGATGCAGCTAAAAATTATTATTAATTTCAAAGCTGGTGGAGCTGGGTATAGATGGCCTAATACAATGAGTACCACACACTGCTACTATGCCCAAAATTATTTTCCGGGCTAGATGCAGCTAAAAATTATTATTAATTTCAAAGCTGGTGGAGCTTAGTATAGATGGCATAATACAATGAGTACCACTCACTGCTACAGGCCCCAAATAATTTTCTGGGCTAGATGCAGCTAAAAATTATTTTTAATTTCAAAGCTGGTGGAGCTTGGTATCGATGGCCTAATACAATGAGTACCACACACTGCTACTATGCCAAAAATTATTTTCCGGGCTAGATGCAGCTAAAAATTATTATTAATTTCAAAGCTGGTGGATCTTAGTATAGATGGCCTCATACAAAGAGTACCACTCACTGCAACAGGCCCAAAATTATTTTCCGGGCTAGATGCAGCTTAAAATTATTATTAATTTCAAATCTGGTGGAGCTTGGTATAGTTGGCTTAATACAATGAGTACCACACACTGCTATTATGCCCAAAATTATTTTTTGGGCTAGATGCAGCTAAAAATTATTATTAATTTCAAAGCTGGTGGAGCTTGGTATAGATAGCCTAATACAATGAGTGCCACACACTGCTACTATGCCCAAAATTATTTTCCGGGCTAGATGCAGCTAAAAATTATTAGTAATTTCAAAGCTGGTGGAGCTTGGTATAGATGGCCTAACACAATGAGTACCACACACTGCTACTATGCACAAAATTATTTTCCGGGCTAGATGCAGCTAAAAATTATTATTAATTTCAAAGCTGGTGGAGCTTAGTATAGATGGCCTAATACAATGAGTTCCACTCACTGCTACTATGCCCAAAATTATTTTCTGGTCTAGATGCAGCTAAAAATTATTATAAATTTCAAAGCTGGTGGAGCTTGGTATAGATTGCCTAATACAATGAGTACCAAACACTGCTACTATGCCCAAATCTATTTTCCAGCTAGATGCAGCTAAAAATTATTATTAATTTCAAATCTGGTGGAGCTTGGTATAGATGGCCTAATACAATGAGTACCACACACTGCTACTATGCCCAAAATTATTTTCCGGGCTGGATGCAGCTAAAAATTATTATTAATTTCAAAGCTGGTGGAGTTTGGTATAGATGGCCTAATACAATGAGTACCACAAACTGTTTCAGGCCCAAAATTATTTTCTGGGCTAGATGCAGCTAAAAATTATTACTAATTTCAAAGCTGGTGGAGCTTAGTATAGATGGCCTAATACAATGAGTACCACACACTGCTACAGGCCCAAAATTATTTTCCGGGCTAGATGCAGCTAAAAATTATTATTAATTTCAAAGCTGGTGGAGCTTGGTATAGATGGCTTAATACAATGAGTACCTCACACTGCTACTATGCCCAAAATTATTTTCCGGGCTGGATGCAGCTAAAAATTATTATTAATTTCAAAGCTGGTGGAGTTTGGTATAGATGGCCTAATACAATGAGTACCACACACTGCTACTATGCCCAAAATTATTTTCCAGGCTAGATGCAGTTAAAAATTATTATTAATTTCAAAGCTGGTGGAGCTTGGTATAGATGGCCTAATACAATGAGTACCAAACACTGCTACTATGCCCAAAATTATTTAACCCGGGGTAGATGCAGCTAAAAATTATTATTCATTTCAAAGCTGGTGGAGCTTGGTATAGGTGGCCTAATATAATGAGTACCACACACTGCTACTATGCCCACAATTATTTTCCAGGCTAGATGCAGCAAAAAATTATTATTAATAACAAAGCTGGTGGAGCTTGGTATAGATGGCCTAATACAATGAGTACCACACATTTCTACTATGTCCAAAATTATTTTCCGGGCTAGATGCAGATAAAAATTATTATTAATTTCAAAGCTGCTGGAGCTTAGTATAGATGGCCTAATAAAATGAGTACCACACACTGCTACAGGCCCAAAATTATTATCCGGCCTAGATGCAGCTAAAAATTATTATTAATTTCAATGCTGGTTGAGCTTGGTATAGATGGGCTAATACAATGGGTACCACACAATGCTGCTATGCCCAAAATTATTTTCTGGGCTAGATGCAGCTAAAAATTATTATAAATTTCAAAGCTGGTGGAGCTTGGTATAGATGGCCTAATACAATGAGTACCACACACTGCTACTATGCCCAAAATTATTTTCCAGGCTAGATGCAGCTAAAAATTATTATTAATTTCAAAGCTGGTGGAGCTTGGTATAGATGGCCTAATACAATGAGTACCACACACTGCTACTATGCCGAAAATTATTTTCCGGGCTAGATGCAACTAAAAATTATTATTAACTTCAAAGCTGGTGGAGCTTGGTATAGATGGCCTAATACAATGAGTACCACACACTGCTACTATGCCCAAAATTATTTTCCGGGCTAGATGCAGCTAAAAATTATTATTAATTTCAAAGCTGGTGGAGCTTAGTATAGATGGCCTAATACAATGAGTACCACAAACTGTTTCAGGCCCAAAATTATTTTCTGGGCTAGATGCAGCTAAAAATTATTACTAATTTCAAAGCTGGTGGAGCTTGGTAGAGAAGACCTAATACAATGAGTACCACACATTGCTACTATGCCCAAAATTATTTTCCAGTCTAGATGCAGCTAAAAATTATTATTAATTTCAAAGCTGGTGGAGCTTGGTATAGATGGCCTAATACAATGAGTACCACACACTGCTACTATGCCCAAAATTATTTTCCAGGCTAGATGCAGCTAAAAATTATTATTAATTTCAAAGCTAGTGAAGCTTGGTATAGATGGCCTAATACAATAAGTACCACACACTGCTACTAGGCCCAAAATAATTTTCCGGGCAAGATGCAGCTAAAAATTATTATTAATTTCAAAGCTGGTGGAGCTTAGTATAGATGGCCTAATACAATGAGTACCACACACTGCTACAGGCCCAAAATTATTTTCCGGGCTAGATGCAGCTAAAAATTATTATTAATTTCAAAGCTGGTGGAGCTTGGTATAGATGGGTTAATACAATGAGTACCACACACTGCTACTATGCCCAAAATTATTTTCCGGGCTGGATCCAGCTAAAAATTATTATTAATTTCAAAGCTGGTGGAGTTTGGTATAGATGGCCTAATACAATGAGTACCACACACTGCTACTATGCCCAAAATTATTTTCCAGGCTAGATGCAGTTAAAAATTATTATTAATTTCAAAGCTGGTGGAGCTTGGTATAGATGGCCTAATACAATGAGTACCAAACACTGCTACTATGCCCAAAATTATTTAACCGGGCTAGATGCAGCTAAAAATTATTATTAATTTCAAAGCTGGTGGAGCTTGGTATACATGGCCTAATACAATGAGTACCACACACTGCTACTATGCTCAAAATTATTTTCCAGACTAGATGCAGCTAAAAATTATTATTAATTTCAAAGCTAGTGGAGCTTGGTATAGATGGCCTAATACAATGAGGACCACATACTGCTATTTTGCCCAAAATTATTTTCCGGTCTAGATGCAGCTAAAAATTATTATTAATTTCAAAGCTGGTGGAGCTTGGTATAGACGGCCTAATACAATGAGTACCACACACTGCTACTATGCCCAAAATTATTTACCGGGCTAGATGCAGCTAAAAATTATTATTAATTTCTAAGCTGGTGGAGCTTAGTATAGATGGCCTAATAAAATGAGTACCACACACTGCTACAGGCCCAAAATTATTTTCTGGGCTTGATGCAGCTAAAAATTATTATTAATTTCAAAGCTGGTGGAGCTTGGTATAGATGGCCTAATAAAATGAGTACCACACACTGCGACTATGCCCAAAATTATTTTCCGGGCTAGATGCAGCTAAAAATTATTATTCATTTCAAAGCTGGTGGAGCTTGGTATAGGTGGCCTAATACAATGAGTACCACACACTGCTACTATGCCCAAAATAATTTTCCGGGCTAGATGCAGCAAAAAATTATTATTAATAACAAAGCTGGTGGAGCTTGGAATAGATGGCCTAATACAATGAGTACCACACATTTCTACTATGTGCAAAATTATTTTCCGGGCTAGATGCAGATAAAAATTATTATTAATTTCAAAGCTGGTGGAGCTTAGTATAGATGGCCTAATAAAATGAGTACCAAACACTGCTACAGGCCCAAAATTATTTTCCGGCCTAGATGCAGCTAAAAATTATTATTAATTTCAAAGCTGGTTGAGCTTGGTATAGATGGCCTAATACAATGGGTACCACACAATGCTGCTATGCCCAAAATTATTTTCTGGGCTAGATGCAGCTAAAAATTATTATAAATTTCAAAGCTGGTGGAGCTTGGTATAGATGGCCTAATACAATGAGTACCACACACTGCTACTATGTCCAAAATTATTTTCCAAGCTAGATGCAGCTAAAAATTATTATTAATTTCAAAGCTGGTGGAGCTTGGTATAGATGGCCTAATACAATGAGTACCACACACTGCTACTATGCCGAAAATTATTTTCCGGGCTAGATGCAACTAAAAATTATTATTAACTTCAAAGCTGGTGGAGCTTGGTATAGATGGCCTAATACAATGAGTACCACACACCGCTACAGGCCCAAAATTATTTTCTGGGCTAGATGCAGCTAAAAATTATTATAAATTTCAAAGCTGGTGGAGCTTGGTATAGATGGCCTAATACAATGAGTACCACACACTGCTACTATGCCCAAAATTATTTTCCAGGCTAGATGCAGTTAAAAATTATTATTAATTTCAAAGCTGGTGGAGCTTGGTATAGATGGCGTAATTCAATAAGTTCCACACACTGCTACTAGGCCCAAAATTAATTTCTGGGCTAGATGCACCTAAAAATTATTATTAATTTCAAAGCTGATGGGGCTTAGTATAGATGGACTAATAAAATGAATACCACACACTGCTACTATGCCCAAAATTATTTTCCAGGCTAGATGCAGTTAAAAATTATTATTAATTTCAAAGCTGGTGGAGCTTGGTATAGTTGGCCTAATACAATGAGTACCACACACCGCTATTATGCCCAAAATTATTTTCTTGGCTAGATGCAGCTAAAAATTATTATTAATTTCAAAGCTGCTGGAGCTTGGTATAGACAGCCTATTACAATGAGTGCCACACACTGCTACTATGCCCAAAATTATTTTCCGGGCTAGATGCAGCTAAAAATTATTATTAATTTCAAAGCTGGTGGAGCTTGGTATAGATGGCCTAATACAATGAGTACCACACACTGCTACTATGCCCAAAATTATTTTCCGGGCTAGATGCAGCTAAAAATTATTATTAATTTCAAAGCTGGTGGAGCTTAGTATAGATGGCCTAATACAATGAGTACCACTCACTGCTACTATGCCCAAAATTATTTTCCGGCTAGATGCAGCTAAAAATTATTATTAATTTCAAAGCTGGAGGAGCTTGGTATAGATGGCCTAATACAATGAGTACCACACATTTCTACTATGTCCAAAATTATTTTCCGGGCTAGATGCAGATAAAAATTATTATTAATTTCAAAGCTGCTGGAGCTTAGTATAGATGGCCTAATAAAATGAGTACCACACACTGCTACAGGCCCAAAATTATTATCCGGCCTAGATGCAGCTAAAAATTATTATTAATTTCAATGCTGGTTGAGCTTGGTATAGATGGGCTAATACAATGGGTACCACACAATGCTGCTATGCCCAAAATTATTTTCTGGGCTAGATGCAGCTAAAAATTATTATTAATTTCAAAGCTGCTGGAGCTTGGTATAGACAGGCTATTACAATGAGTGCCACACACTGCTACTATGCCCAAAATTATTTTCCGGGCTAGATGCAGCTAAAAATTATTAGTAATTTCAAAGCTGGTGGAGCTTGGTATAGATGGCCTAATACAATGAGTACCACACACTGCTATTTCTGGTCTAGATGAAGCTAAAAATTGTTATAAATTTCAAAGCTGGTGGAGCTTGGTATAGATGGCCTAATACAATGAGTACCAAACACTGCTACTATGCCCAAAATTATTTTCCGGCTAGATGCAGCTAAAAAGTATTATTAATTTCAAAGCTGGTGGAGCTTGGTATAGATGGCCTAATACAATGAGTACCACACACTGCTTCTATGCCCAAAATTATTTTCTGGGCTAGATGCAGCTAAAAATTATTATTAATTTCAAAGCTGGTGGAGCTGGGTATAGATGGCCTAATACAATGAGTACCACACACTGCTACTATGCCCAAAATTATTTTCCGGGTTACATGCAGCTAAAAATTATTATTAATTTCAAAGCTGTTGGAGCTTGGTATAGATGGCTAATACAATGAGTACCACACACTGCTACTATGCCAAAAATTATTTTCCTGGCTAGATGCAGCTAAAAATTATTATTAATTTCAAAGCTGGTGGAGCTTGGTATAGATGGCCTAATACAATGAGTACCACACACTGCTACTATGCCCAAAATTATTTTCCGGGCTAGATGCAGCTAAAAATTATTATTAATTTCAAAGCTGGTGGAGCTTAGTATAGATGGCCTAATACAATGAGTACCACTCACTGCTACAGGCCCAATATTATTTTCCGGGCTAGATGCAGCTAAAAATTATTATTAATTTCAAAGCTGGTGGAGCTTGGTATAGATGGCTTAATACAATGAGTACCACACACCGCTATTATGCCCAAAATTATTTTCTGGGCTAGATGCAGCTAAAAATTATTATTAATTTCAAAGCTGGTGGAGCTTGGTATAGATGGCCTAATACAATGAGTACCACACACTGCTACTATGCCCAAATTATTTTCTGGGTTAGATGCAGCTAAAAATTATTATTAATTTCAAAGCTGGTGGAGCTTGGTATAGATGGCCTAATACAATGAGTACCACTCCCTGCTACTATGCCCAAAATTATTTTCTGGTCTAGATGCAGCTAAAAATTGTTATAAATTTCAAAGCTGGTGGAGCTTGGTATAGATGGCCTAATACAATGAGTACCAAACACTACTACTATGCCCAAAATTATTTTCCGGCTAGATGCAGCTAAAAATTATTATTAATTTCAAAGCTGGTGGAGCTTGGTATAGATGGCCTAATACAATGAGTACCACACACTGCTACTATGCCCAAAATTATTTTCTGGGCTAGATGCAGCTAAAAATTATTATTAATTTCAAAGCTGGTGGAGCTGGGTATAGATGGCCTAATACAATGAGTACCACACACTGCTACTATGCCCAAAATTATTTTCCGGGCTAGATGCAGCTAAAAATTATTATTAATTTCAAAGCTGGTGGAGCTTAGTATAGATGGCATAATACAATGAGTACCACTCACTGCTACAGGCCCCAAATAATTTTCTGGGCTAGATGCAGCTAAAAATTATTTTTAATTTCAAAGCTGGTGGAGCTTGGTATCGATGGCCTAATACAATGAGTACCACACACTGCTACTATGCCAAAAATTATTTTCCGGGCTAGATGCAGCTAAAAATTATTATTAATTTCAAAGCTGGTGGATCTTAGTATAGATGGCCTCATACAAAGAGTACCACTCACTGCAACAGGCCCAAAATTATTTTCCGGGCTAGATGCAGCTTAAAATTATTATTAATTTCAAATCTGGTGGAGCTTGGTATAGTTGGCTTAATACAATGAGTACCACACACTGCTATTATGCCCAAAATTATTTTTTGGGCTAGATGCAGCTAAAAATTATTATTAATTTCAAAGCTGGTGGAGCTTGGTATAGATAGCCTAATACAATGAGTGCCACACACTGCTACTATGCCCAAAATTATTTTCCGGGCTAGATGCAGCTAAAAATTATTAGTAATTTCAAAGCTGGTGGAGCTTGGTATAGATGGCCTAACACAATGAGTACCACACACTGCTACTATGCACAAAATTATTTTCCGGGCTAGATGCAGCTAAAAATTATTATTAATTTCAAAGCTGGTGGAGCTTAGTATAGATGGCCTAATACAATGAGTTCCACTCACTGCTACTATGCCCAAAATTATTTTCTGGTCTAGATGCAGCTAAAAATTATTATAAATTTCAAAGCTGGTGGAGCTTGGTATAGATTGCCTAATACAATGAGTACCAAACACTGCTACTATGCCCAAATCTATTTTCCAGCTAGATGCAGCTAAAAATTATTATTAATTTCAAATCTGGTGGAGCTTGGTATAGATGGCCTAATACAATGAGTACCACACACTGCTACTATGCCCAAAATTATTTTCCGGGCTGGATGCAGCTAAAAATTATTATTAATTTCAAAGCTGGTGGAGTTTGGTATAGATGGCCTAATACAATGAGTACCACAAACTGTTTCAGGCCCAAAATTATTTTCTGGGCTAGATGCAGCTAAAAATTATTACTAATTTCAAAGCTGGTGGAGCTTAGTATAGATGGCCTAATACAATGAGTACCACACACTGCTACAGGCCCAAAATTATTTTCCGGGCTAGATGCAGCTAAAAATTATTATTAATTTCAAAGCTGGTGGAGCTTGGTATAGATGGCTTAATACAATGAGTACCTCACACTGCTACTATGCCCAAAATTATTTTCCGGGCTGGATGCAGCTAAAAATTATTATTAATTTCAAAGCTGGTGGAGTTTGGTATAGATGGCCTAATACAATGAGTACCACACACTGCTACTATGCCCAAAATTATTTTCCAGGCTAGATGCAGTTAAAAATTATTATTAATTTCAAAGCTGGTGGAGCTTGGTATAGATGGCCTAATACAATGAGTACCAAACACTGCTACTATGCCCAAAATTATTTAACCCGGGGTAGATGCAGCTAAAAATTATTATTCATTTCAAAGCTGGTGGAGCTTGGTATAGGTGGCCTAATATAATGAGTACCACACACTGCTACTATGCCCACAATTATTTTCCAGGCTAGATGCAGCAAAAAATTATTATTAATAACAAAGCTGGTGGAGCTTGGTATAGATGGCCTAATACAATGAGTACCACACATTTCTACTATGTCCAAAATTATTTTCCGGGCTAGATGCAGATAAAAATTATTATTAATTTCAAAGCTGCTGGAGCTTAGTATAGATGGCCTAATAAAATGAGTACCACACACTGCTACAGGCCCAAAATTATTATCCGGCCTAGATGCAGCTAAAAATTATTATTAATTTCAATGCTGGTTGAGCTTGGTATAGATGGGCTAATACAATGGGTACCACACAATGCTGCTATGCCCAAAATTATTTTCTGGGCTAGATGCAGCTAAAAATTATTATAAATTTCAAAGCTGGTGGAGCTTGGTATAGATGGCCTAATACAATGAGTACCACACACTGCTACTATGCCCAAAATTATTTTCCAGGCTAGATGCAGCTAAAAATTATTATTAATTTCAAAGCTGGTGGAGCTTGGTATAGATGGCCTAATACAATGAGTACCACACACTGCTACTATGCCGAAAATTATTTTCCGGGCTAGATGCAACTAAAAATTATTATTAACTTCAAAGCTGGTGGAGCTTGGTATAGATGGCCTAATACAATGAGTACCACACACTGCTACTATGCCCAAAATTATTTTCCGGGCTAGATGCAGCTAAAAATTATTATTAATTTCAAAGCTGGTGGAGCTTAGTATAGATGGCCTAATACAATGAGTACCACAAACTGTTTCAGGCCCAAAATTATTTTCTGGGCTAGATGCAGCTAAAAATTATTACTAATTTCAAAGCTGGTGGAGCTTGGTAGAGAAGACCTAATACAATGAGTACCACACATTGCTACTATGCCCAAAATTATTTTCCAGTCTAGATGCAGCTAAAAATTATTATTAATTTCAAAGCTGGTGGAGCTTGGTATAGATGGCCTAATACAATGAGTACCACACACTGCTACTATGCCCAAAATTATTTTCCAGGCTAGATGCAGCTAAAAATTATTATTAATTTCAAAGCTAGTGAAGCTTGGTATAGATGGCCTAATACAATAAGTACCACACACTGCTACTAGGCCCAAAATAATTTTCCGGGCAAGATGCAGCTAAAAATTATTATTAATTTCAAAGCTGGTGGAGCTTAGTATAGATGGCCTAATACAATGAGTACCACACACTGCTACAGGCCCAAAATTATTTTCCGGGCTAGATGCAGCTAAAAATTATTATTAATTTCAAAGCTGGTGGAGCTTGGTATAGATGGGTTAATACAATGAGTACCACACACTGCTACTATGCCCAAAATTATTTTCCGGGCTGGATCCAGCTAAAAATTATTATTAATTTCAAAGCTGGTGGAGTTTGGTATAGATGGCCTAATACAATGAGTACCACACACTGCTACTATGCCCAAAATTATTTTCCAGGCTAGATGCAGTTAAAAATTATTATTAATTTCAAAGCTGGTGGAGCTTGGTATAGATGGCCTAATACAATGAGTACCAAACACTGCTACTATGCCCAAAATTATTTAACCGGGCTAGATGCAGCTAAAAATTATTATTAATTTCAAAGCTGGTGGAGCTTGGTATACATGGCCTAATACAATGAGTACCACACACTGCTACTATGCTCAAAATTATTTTCCAGACTAGATGCAGCTAAAAATTATTATTAATTTCAAAGCTAGTGGAGCTTGGTATAGATGGCCTAATACAATGAGGACCACATACTGCTATTTTGCCCAAAATTATTTTCCGGTCTAGATGCAGCTAAAAATTATTATTAATTTCAAAGCTGGTGGAGCTTGGTATAGACGGCCTAATACAATGAGTACCACACACTGCTACTATGCCCAAAATTATTTACCGGGCTAGATGCAGCTAAAAATTATTATTAATTTCTAAGCTGGTGGAGCTTAGTATAGATGGCCTAATAAAATGAGTACCACACACTGCTACAGGCCCAAAATTATTTTCTGGGCTTGATGCAGCTAAAAATTATTATTAATTTCAAAGCTGGTGGAGCTTGGTATAGATGGCCTAATAAAATGAGTACCACACACTGCGACTATGCCCAAAATTATTTTCCGGGCTAGATGCAGCTAAAAATTATTATTCATTTCAAAGCTGGTGGAGCTTGGTATAGGTGGCCTAATACAATGAGTACCACACACTGCTACTATGCCCAAAATAATTTTCCGGGCTAGATGCAGCAAAAAATTATTATTAATAACAAAGCTGGTGGAGCTTGGAATAGATGGCCTAATACAATGAGTACCACACATTTCTACTATGTGCAAAATTATTTTCCGGGCTAGATGCAGATAAAAATTATTATTAATTTCAAAGCTGGTGGAGCTTAGTATAGATGGCCTAATAAAATGAGTACCAAACACTGCTACAGGCCCAAAATTATTTTCCGGCCTAGATGCAGCTAAAAATTATTATTAATTTCAAAGCTGGTTGAGCTTGGTATAGATGGCCTAATACAATGGGTACCACACAATGCTGCTATGCCCAAAATTATTTTCTGGGCTAGATGCAGCTAAAAATTATTATAAATTTCAAAGCTGGTGGAGCTTGGTATAGATGGCCTAATACAATGAGTACCACACACTGCTACTATGTCCAAAATTATTTTCCAAGCTAGATGCAGCTAAAAATTATTATTAATTTCAAAGCTGGTGGAGCTTGGTATAGATGGCCTAATACAATGAGTACCACACACTGCTACTATGCCGAAAATTATTTTCCGGGCTAGATGCAACTAAAAATTATTATTAACTTCAAAGCTGGTGGAGCTTGGTATAGATGGCCTAATACAATGAGTACCACACACCGCTACAGGCCCAAAATTATTTTCTGGGCTAGATGCAGCTAAAAATTATTATAAATTTCAAAGCTGGTGGAGCTTGGTATAGATGGCCTAATACAATGAGTACCACACACTGCTACTATGCCCAAAATTATTTTCCAGGCTAGATGCAGTTAAAAATTATTATTAATTTCAAAGCTGGTGGAGCTTGGTATAGATGGCGTAATTCAATAAGTTCCACACACTGCTACTAGGCCCAAAATTAATTTCTGGGCTAGATGCACCTAAAAATTATTATTAATTTCAAAGCTGATGGGGCTTAGTATAGATGGACTAATAAAATGAATACCACACACTGCTACTATGCCCAAAATTATTTTCCAGGCTAGATGCAGTTAAAAATTATTATTAATTTCAAAGCTGGTGGAGCTTGGTATAGTTGGCCTAATACAATGAGTACCACACACCGCTATTATGCCCAAAATTATTTTCTTGGCTAGATGCAGCTAAAAATTATTATTAATTTCAAAGCTGCTGGAGCTTGGTATAGACAGCCTATTACAATGAGTGCCACACACTGCTACTATGCCCAAAATTATTTTCCGGGCTAGATGCAGCTAAAAATTATTATTAATTTCAAAGCTGGTGGAGCTTGGTATAGATGGCCTAATACAATGAGTACCACACACTGCTACTATGCCCAAAATTATTTTCCGGGCTAGATGCAGCTAAAAATTATTATTAATTTCAAAGCTGGTGGAGCTTAGTATAGATGGCCTAATACAATGAGTACCACTCACTGCTACTATGCCCAAAATTATTTTCCGGCTAGATGCAGCTAAAAATTATTATTAATTTCAAAGCTGGAGGAGCTTGGTATAGATGGCCTAATACAATGAGTACCACACATTTCTACTATGTCCAAAATTATTTTCCGGGCTAGATGCAGATAAAAATTATTATTAATTTCAAAGCTGCTGGAGCTTAGTATAGATGGCCTAATAAAATGAGTACCACACACTGCTACAGGCCCAAAATTATTATCCGGCCTAGATGCAGCTAAAAATTATTATTAATTTCAATGCTGGTTGAGCTTGGTATAGATGGGCTAATACAATGGGTACCACACAATGCTGCTATGCCCAAAATTATTTTCTGGGCTAGATGCAGCTAAAAATTATTATAAATTTCAAAGCTGGTGGAGCTTGGTATAGATGGCCTAATACAATGAGTACCACACACTGCTACTATGCCCAAAATTATTTTCCAGGCTAGATGCAGCTAAAAATTATTATTAATTTCAAAGCTGGTGGAGCTTGGTATAGATGGCCTAATACAATGAGTACCACACACTGCTACTATGCCGAAAATTATTTTCCGGGCTAGATGCAACTAAAAATTATTATTAACTTCAAAGCTGGTGGAGCTTGGTATAGATGGCCTAATACAATGAGTACCACACACTGCTACTATGCCCAAAATTATTTTCCGGGCTAGATGCAGCTAAAAATTATTATTAATTTCAAAGCTGGTGGAGCTTAGTATAGATGGCCTAATACAATGAGTACCACAAACTGTTTCAGGCCCAAAATTATTTTCTGGACTAGATGCAGCTAAAAATTATTACTAATTTCAAAGCTGGTGGAGCTTGGTAGAGAAGACCTAATACAATGAGTACCACACATTGCTACTATGCCAAAAATTATTTTCCAGTCTAGATGCAGCTAAAAATTATTATTAATTTCAAAGCTGGTGGAGCTTGGTATAGATGGCCTAATACAATGAGTACCACACACTGCTACTATGCCCAAAATTATTTTCCAGGCTAGATGCAGCTAAAAATTATTATTAATTTCAAAGCTAGTGAAGCTTGGTATAGATGGCCTAATACAATAAGTACCACACACTGCTACTAGGCCCAAAATAATTTTCCGGGCAAGATGCAGCTAAAAATTATTATTAATTTCAAAGCTGCTGGAGCTTGGTATAGACAGCCTATTACAATGAGTGCCACACACTGCTACTATGCCCAAAATTATTTTCCGGGCTAGATGCAGCTAAAAATTATTAGTAATTTCAAAGCTGGTGGAGCTTGGTATAGATGGCCTAATACAATGAGTACTACACACTGCTACTATGCCCAAAATTATTTTCCGGGCTAGATGCAGCTAAAAATTATTATTAATTTCAAAGCTGGTGGAGCTTAGTATAGATGGCCTAATACAATGAGTACCACTCACTGCTACTATGCCCAAAATTATTTTCCGGCTAGATGCAGCTAAAAATTATTATTAATTTCAAAGCTGGAGGAGCTTGGTATAGATGGCCTAATACAATGAGTACCACACACTGCTACTATGCCCAAAATTATTTTCTGGGCTTGATGCAGCTAAAAATTATTATTAATTTCAAAGCTGGTGGAGCTGGGTATACATGGCCTAATACAATGAGTACCACACACTGCTACTATGCCCAAAATTATTTTCCGGGTTAGATGCAGCTAAAAATTATTATTAATTTCAAAGCTGGTTGAGCTTGGTATAGATGGCCTAATACAATGGGTACCACACAATGATGCTATGCCCAAAATTATTTTCTGGGCTAGATGCAGCTAAAAATTATTATAAATTTCAAAGCTGGTGGAGCTTGGTATAGATGGCCTAATACAATGAGTACCACACACTGCTACTATGTCCAAAATTATTTTCCAAGCTAGATGCAGCTAAAAATTATTATTAATTTCAAAGCTGGTGGAGCTTGGTATAGATGGCCTAATACAATGAGTACCACACACTGCTACTATGCCGAAAATTATTTTCCGGGCTAGATGCAACTAAAAATTATTATTAACTTCAAAGCTGGTGGAGCTTGGTATAGATGGCCTAATACAATGAGTACCACACACCGCTACAGGCCCAAAATTATTTTCTGGGCTAGATGCAGCTAAAAATTATTATAAATTTCAAAGCTGGTGGAGCTTGGTATAGATGGCCTAATACAATGAGTACCACACACTGCTACTATGCCCAAAATTATTTTCCAGGCTAGATGCAGTTAAAAATTATTATTAATTTCAAAGCTGGTGGAGCTTGGTATAGATGGCGTAATTCAATAAGTTCCACACACTGCTACTAGGCCCAAAATTAATTTCTGGGCTAGATGCAGCTAAAAATTATTATTAATTTCAAAGCTGATGGGGCTTAGTATAGATGGACTAATAAAATGAATACCACACACTGCTACTATGCCCAAAATTATTTTCCAGGCTAGATGCAGTTAAAAATTATTATTAATTTCAAAGCTGGTGGAGCTTGGTATAGATGGCCTAATACAATGAGTACCACACACCGCTATTATGCCCAAAATTATTTTCTTGGCTAGATGCAGCTAAAAATTATTATTAATTTCAAAGCTGCTGGAGCTTGGTATAGACAGCCTATTACAATGAGTGCCACACACTGCTACTATGCCCAAAATTATTTTCCGGGCTAGATGCAGCTAAAAATTATTAGTAATTTCAAAGCTGGTGGAGCTTGGTATAGATGGCCTAATACAATGAGTACCACACACTGCTACTATGCCCAAAATTATTTTCCGGGCTAGATGCAGCTAAAAATTATTATTAATTTCAAAGCTGGTGGAGCTTAGTATAGATGGCCTAATACAATGAGTACCACTCACTGCTACTATGCCCAAAATTATTTTCCGGCTAGATGCAGCTAAAAATTATTATTAATTTCAAAGCTGGAGGAGCTTGGTATAGATGGCCTAATACAATGAGTACCACACACTGCTACTATGCCCAAAATTATTTTCTGGGCTTGATGCAGCTAAAAATTATTATTAATTTCAAAGCTGGTGGAGCTTGGTATAGATGGCCTAATACAATGAGTACCACACACTGCTACTATGCCAAAAATTATTTTCCTGCCTAGATGCAGCTAAAAATTATTATTAATTTCAAAGCTGGTGGAGCTTGGTATAGATGGCCTAATACAATGAGTACCACACACTGCTACTATGCCCAAAATTATTTTCCGGGCTAGATGCAGCTAAAAATTATTATTAATTTCAAAGCTGGTGGAGCTTAGTATAGATGGCCTAATACAATGAGTACCACTCACTGCTACAGGCCCAAAATTATTTTCCGGGTTAGATGCAGCTAAAAATTATTATTAATTTCAAAGCTGGTGGAGCTTGGTATAGATGGCCTAATACAATGAGTACCACACACTGCTACTATGCCGAAAATTATTTTCTTGGCTAGATGCAGCTAAAAATTATTATTAATTTCAAAGCTGGTGGAGCTTGGTATAGATGGCCTAATACAATGAGTACCACACACTGCTACTATGCCCAAAATTATTTTCCGGGCTAGATGCAGCTAAAAATTATTATTAATTTCAAAGCTGGTGGAGCTTGGTATAGATGGCTTAATACAATGAGTACCACACACAGCTATTATGCCCAAAATTATTTTCTGGGCTAGATGCAGCTAAAAATTATTATAAATTTCAAAGCTGGTGGAGCTTGGTATAGATAGCCTAATACAATGAGTGCCACACACTGCTACTATGCCCAAAATTATTTTCCGGGCTAGATGCAGCTAAAAATTATTAGTAATTTCAAAGCTGGTGGAGCTTGGTATAGATGGCCTAATACAATGAGTACCACACACTGCTACTATGCCCAAAATTATTTTCCGGGCTAGATGCAGCTAAAAATTATTATTAATTTCAAAGCTGGTTGAGCTTAGTATAGATGGATTAATACAATGAGTACCACTCACTGCTACTATGCCCAAAATTATTTTCTGGTCTAGATGCAGCTAAAAATTATTATAAATTTCAAAGCTGGTGGAGCTTGGTATAGATTGCCTAATACAATGAGTACCAAACACTGCTACTATGCCGAAAATTATTTTCCGGCTAGATGCAGCTAAAAATTATTATTAATTTCAAAGCTGGTGGAGCTGGGTATAGATGGCCTAATACAATGAGTACCACACACTGCTACTATGCCCAAATTATTTTCCGGGTTAGATGCAGCTAAAAATTATTATTAATTTCAAAGCTGGTGGAGCTTGGTATAGATGTCCTAATACAATGAGTACCACACACTGCTACTATGCCGAAAATTATTTTCTTGGCTAGATGCAGCTAAAAATTATTATTAATTTCAAAGCTGGTGGAGCTTGGTATAGATGGCCTAATACAATGAGTACCACACACTGCTACTATGCCCAAAATTATTTTCCGGGCTAGATGCAGCTAAAAATTATTATTAATTTCACAGCTGGTGGAGCTTAGTATAGATGGCCTAATACAATGAGTACCACTCACTGCTACAGGCCCCAAATTATTTTCTGGGCTAGATGCAGCTAAAAATTATTATTAATTTCAAAGCTGGTGGAGCTTGGTATCGATGGCCTAATAAAATGAGTACCACACACTGCTACTATGCCCAAAATTATTTTCCGGCCTAGATATAACTAAAAATTATTATTAATTTCAAAGCTGTTGGAGCTTGGTATAGATGGCCTAATACAATGAGTACCACACACTGCTACTATGCCCAAAATAATTTTCCGGGCTAGATGCAGCTAAAAATTATTATTAATTTCAAAGCTGGTGGAGCTTGGTATAGATGGCCTAATACAATGAGTACCACACACTGCTACTATGCCCAAAATTATTTTTCAAGCTAGATGCAGCTAAAAATTATTATTAATTTCAAAGCTGGTGGAGCTTGGTATAGATGGCCTTATACAATGAGTACCACACACTGCTACTATGCCAAAAAATATTTTCCTGGCTAGGTGCAGCTAAAAATTATTATTAATTTCAAAGCTGGTGGAGCTTGGTATAGATGGCCTAATACAATGAGTACCACACACTGCTACTATGCCCAAAATTATTTTCCGGGCTAGATGCAGCTAAAAATTATTATTAATTTCAAAGCTGGTGGATCTTAGTATAGATGGCCTAATACAATGAGTACCACTCACTGCTACAGGCCCAAAATTATTTTCCGGGCTAGATGCAGCTAAAAATTATTATTAATTTCAAATCTGGTGGAGCTTGGTATAGATGGCTTAATACAATGACTACCACACACCGCTATTATGCCCAAAATTATTTTCTGGGCTAGATGCAGCTAAAAATTATTATTAATTTCAAAGCTGGTGGAGCTTGGTATAGATGGCCTAATACAATGAGTACCACACACTGCTACTATGCCCAAAATTATTTTCCGGGCTAGATGCAGCTAAAAATTATTATTAATTTTAAAGCTGGTGGAGCTGGGTATAGATGGCGTAATACAATAAGTACCACACACTGCTACTAGGCCCAAAATAATTTTCCGGGCAAGATGCAGCTAAAAATTATTATTAATTTCAAAGCTATTGGAGCTTAGTATAGATGGCCTATTACAATGAGTACAACACACTGCTACAGGCCCAAAATTATTTTCCGGGCTAGATGCAGCTAAAAATTATTATTAATTTCTAAGCTGGTGGAGATTGGTATAGATGGCTTAATACAATGAGTACCACACACTGCTACAATGCCCAAAATTATTTTCCGGGCTGGATGCAGCTAAAAATTATTATTAATTTCAAAGCTGGTGGAATTTGGTATAGATGGCCTAATGCAATGAGTACCACACACTGCTACTATGCCCAAAATTATTTTCCAGGCTAGATGCAGTTAAAAATTATTATTAATTTCAAAGCTGGTGGAGCTTGGTATAGATGGCCTAATAAAATGAGTACCACACACTGCGACCATGCCCAAAATTATTTTCCGGGTAGATGCAGCTAAAAATTATTATTCATTTCAAAGCTGGTGGAGCTTGGTATAGATGGCCTAATACAATGAGTACCACACACTGCTACTATGCCCAAAATTATTTTCTGGGCTAGATGCAGCAAAAAATTATTATTAATATCAAAGCTGGTGGAGCTTGGTATAGATGGCCTAATACAATGAGTAATACACATTTCTACTATGTCCAAAATTATTTTCCGGGCTAGATGCAGATAAAAATTATTATTAATTTCAAAGCTGGTGGAGCTTAGTATAGATGGCCTAATAAAATGAGTACCACACACTGCTGCAGGCCCAAAATTATTTTCCGGGCTAGATGCAGCTAAAAATTATTATTAATTTCAAAGCTGGTTGAGCTTGGTATAGATGGCCTAATACAATGGGTACCACGCAATCCTGCTATGCCCAAAATTATTTTCAGGGCTAGATGCAGCTAAAAATTATTATAAATTTCAAAGCTGGTGGAGCTTGGTATAGATGGCCTAATACAATGAGTACCACACACTGCTACTATGTCCAAAATTATTTTCCGGGCTAGATGCAGCTAAAAATTATTATTAATTTCAAAGCTGGTGGAGCTTGGTATAGATGGCCTAATACAATGAGTATCACACACTGCTACTATGCCGAAAATTATTTTCGGGGCTAGATGCAGCTAAAAATTATTATTAATTTCAAAGCTGGTGGAGCTTGGTATAGATGGCCTAATACAATGAGTACCACACACTGCTACTATGCCGAAAATTATTTTCCGGGCTAGAGGCAGCGAAAAATTATTATTAATTTCAAAGCTGGTGGAGCTTAGTATAGATGGCCTAATAAAATGAGTACCACACACTGCTACAGGCCGAAAATTATTTTCTGGGCTAGATGCAGCTAAAAATTATTATTATTTCAAAGCTGGTGGAGCTTCGTATAGATGGCCTAATACAATGAGTACCAAACACTGCTACTATGCCCAAAATTATTTTACCGGGCTAGATGCAGCTAAAAATTATTATTAATTTCAAAGCTTGTGGAGCTTAGTAAAGATGGCCCAATAAAATGAGTACCACACACTGCTACAGGCCAAAAATTATTTTTCGGGCTAGATGCAGCTAAAAATTATTATTAATTTCAATCTGGTGGAGCTTGCTATAGATGGCCTATTTCAATGAGTACTACACACTGCTACGATGCCCAAAATTAATTTCCGGCCTAGATATACCTAAAAATTATTATTAATTTCAAAGCTGTTGGAGCTTGGTATAGATGGCCTAATACAATGAGTACCACACAATGCTACTATGCCCAAAATTATTTTCCGGGCTAGATGCAGCTAAAAATTATTATTAATTTCAAAGCTGGTGGAGCTTGGTGTAGATGGCCCAATACAATGAGTACCACACACTGTTTCCAGGCCCAAAATTATTTTCCGGGCTAGATGCAGCTAAAAATTATTATTAATTTCAAAGCTGGAGGAGCTTTATATAGATGGCCTAATACAATGCGTACCACAAACTGCTACTATGCCCAAAATTAATTTCCTGGCTAGATGCAGCTAAAAATTATTATTAATTTCAAAGCTGGTGGAGCTTGGTATAGATGGCCTAATACAATGAGTACCACACACTACTACTATGCCCAATTTTGTTTTCTGGGCTAGATGCAGCTAAAAATTATTATTAACTTTAAAGCTCGTGGAGCTTGGTATAGATGGCCTAATACAATGAGTACCAAACACTGCTACTATGACCAAAATTATTTTACCAGGCTAGATGCAGCTAAAAATTATTATTAATTTCAAAGCTGGTGGAGCTTGGTATGTATGGCCTAATACAATGAGTACCACACACTGCTACTATGCTCAAAATTATTTTCCGGACTAGATGCCGCTAAAAATTATTATTAATTTCTAAGCTGGTGGTGTTTAGTATAGATGGCCTAATACAATGAGTACCACACACTGCTACAGGCCCAAAATTATTTTCTGGGCTAGATGCAGCTAAAAATTATTATTAATTTCAAAGCTGGTGGAGCTTGGTATAGATGGCCTAATAAAATGAGTACCACACACTGCGACTATGCCCAAAATTATTTTCCGGGCTAGATGCAGCTAAAAATTATTATTAATTTCAAAGCTGGTGGTGCTTGGTATAGATGGCCTAATGCAATGAGTACCACACACTGCTACTATGCCCAAAATTATTTTCCGGGCTAGATGCAGCAAAAAATTATTATTAATTTCAAAGCTGGTGGAGCTTGGTATAGATGGCCTAATACAATGAGTACCACACATTACTACTATGTCCAAAATTATTTTCCGGGCTAGATGCAGCTTAAAATTATTATTAATTTACAAAGCTGGTGGAGCTTAGTATAGATGGCCTAATAAAATGAGTACCACACACTGCTACAGGCCCAAAATTATTTTCCGGGCTAGATGCAGCTAAAAATTATTATTAATTTCAAAGCTGGTTGAGCTTGGTATAGATGGCCTAATACAATGGGTACCACACACTGCTGCTATGCCCAAAATTATTTTCTGGGCTAGATGCTGCTAAAAATTATTATAAATTTCAAAGCTGGTGGAGCTTGGTATAGATGGCCTAATATAATGAGTACCACACACTGCTAATATGCCCAAAATTATTTTACGGGTTAGATGCAGCTAAAAATTATTATTAATTTCAAAGCTGGTGGAGCTTGGTAGAGATGGCCTAATACAATGAGTACATCACACTGCTACTATGCCCAAAATTATTTTCCGGGCTAGATGCAGCGAAAAATTATTATTAATTTCAAAGCTGGTGGAGCTTAGTATAGATGGCCTAATAAAATGAGTACCACACACTGCTACAGGCCCAAAATTATTTTACGCGCTAGATGCAGCTAAAATTTATTATTAATTTCATAGCTGGTGGAGCTTGGTATAGATGGCCTAATACAATGAGTACCAAACACTGCTACTATGCCCAAAAGTATTTTACCGGGCTAGATGCAGCAAAAAATTATTATTAATTTCAAAGCTGGTGGAGCTTAGTATAGATGGCCTAATAAAATGAGTACCACACACTGCTACAGGCCCAAAATTATTTTCCGGGCTAGATGCAGCTAAAAATTATTATTAATTTCAAAGCTGGTGGAGCTTGCTATAGATGGCCTATTTCAATGAGTACTACACACTGCTACTATGCCCAAAATTAATTTCCGGCCTAGATATGCCTAAAAATTATTATTAATTTCAAAGCTGTTGGAGCTTGGTATAGATGGCCTAATACAATGAGTACCACACACTGCTACTATGCCGAAAATTATTTTCAGGGCTTGATGCAGTTAAAAATTATTATTAATTTCAAAGCTGGTGGAGCTTTGTATAGATGGCCTAATACAATGAGTACCACACACTGCTACTATGCCCAAAATTATTTCCCGTGCTTGATGCAGTTAAAAATTATTATTAATTTCTAAGCTGGTGGAGCTTGGTATAGATGGCCTAAAACAATAAGTACCACACACTGCTACAGGCCCAAAATTATTTATGGGCTAGATGCAGCTAAAAATTATTATTAATTTCAAAGCTGGTGGAGCTTGGTATAGATGGCATGATAGAATGAGTACCACACACTGCTACTATGCCCATAGTTATTTTCTGGGCTAGATGAAGCTAAAAATTATTATTAACTTTAAAGCTGGTGGAGCTTGGTATAGATGGCCTAATACAATGAGTACCACCCACTGCTACAGGCCCAATATTAATTTCCGGGCTAGATGCAGCTAAAAATTATTATTATTTTCAAACCTGGTGGAGCTTGGTATAGATGGCTTAATACAATGAGTACCACACACTGCTACTATGCCCAAAATTATTCTCCGGGCTAGATGCAGCTAAAAATTATTATTAATTTCAAAGCTGGTGGACCTTGGTATAGATGGCCTAATACAATGAGTGCCACACACTGCTACTATGCCCAAAATTATTTTCTGAGCTAGATGCAGTTAAAAATTATTATTAATTTCAAAGCTGGTGGAGCTTGGTATAGATGGCCTAATACAATGAGTACCAAACACTGCTACTATGCCCAAAATTATTTTACCGGGCTAGATGCAGCTAAAAATTATTATTAATTTCAAAGCTGGTGGAGCTTGGTATAGATGGCCTAATACAATGCGTAACACACTCTGCTAGAGGCCCAAAATTATTTTCGGGGCTAGATGCAGCTAAAAATTATTATTCATTTCAAAGCAGGTGGAGCTTGCTATAGATGGCCTATTTCAATGAGTACTACACACTGCTACTATGCCCAAAATTAATTCCCGGCCTAGATATGCCTAAAAATTATTATTAATTTCAAAGATGTTAGAGATTGGTATAGATGGCATAATACAATGAGTACCACACACTGCTACTATGCCCAAAATTATTTTCCGGGCTAGATGCAGCTAAAAATTATTATTAATTTCAAAGCTGGTAGATTTTGGTATAGATGGCCTAATACAATGAGTACCACACACTGCTACTATGCCCAAAATTATTTTCCGGGCTAGATGCAGCTAAAAATTATTAATAATTTCTAAGCTGGTGGAGCTTAGCATAGATGGCCTAATACAATGAGTACCACACACTGTTTCAGGCCAAAAATTATTTTCTGGGCTAGATGCAGCTAAAAATTATTACTAATTTCAAAGCTGGTGGAGCTTGGTAGAGATGACCTAACACAATGAGTACCACACATTGCTACTATGCCCAAAATTATTTTCCGGGCTTGATGCAGTTAAAATTTTTAATTAATTTCAAAGCTGGTGGAGCTTTGTATAGATGGCCTAATACAATGAGTACCACACACTGCTACTTTGCCCAAAATTATTTTCCAGGATAGATGCAGCTAAAAATTATTATTAATTTCAAAGCTGGTGTAGCTTGGTATAGATGGCCTAAACCAATAAGTACCACACACTGATACTAGGCCCAAAATTATTTTCCGGGCAAGATGCAGCTAAAAATTATTATTAATTTCAAAGCTGGTGGAGCTTAGTATAGATGGCCTAATACAATGAGTACCACACACTGCTACAGGCCCAAAATTATTTTCTGGGCTAGATGCAGCTAAAAATTATTATTAATTTCAAAGCTGGTGGAGCTTGGTATAGATGGCCTAATACAATGAGTACCACACACTGCGACTATGCCCAAAATTAATTTCCTGGCTAGATGCAGCTAAAAATTATTATTAATTTCAAAGCTGGTGGAGCTTGGTATAGATGGCATAATACAATGAGTACCACACACTGCTACTATGCCCAAAATTATTTTCTGGGCTAGATGCAGCTAAAAATTATTATTAACTTTAAAGCTGGTGGAGATTGGTATAGATGGCCTAATACAGTGAGTACCACACACTGCTACAGGCCCAATATTAATTTCCGGGCTAGATGCAGCTAAAAAATATTATTAATTTCAAACCTGTGGAGCTTGCTATAGATGGCTTAATACAATGAGTACCACACACTGATACTAGGCCCAAAATTATTTTCCGGGCAAGATGCAGCTAAAAATTATTATTAATTTCAAAGCTGGTGGAGCTTGGTATAGATGGCCTAATAAAATGAGTACCACACACTGCGACTATGCCCAAAATTATTTTCCGGGCTAGATGCAGCTAAAAATTATTATTCATTTCAAAGCTGGTGGAGCTTGGTATAGATGGCCTAATACAATGAGTACCACACACTGCTACTATGCCCAAAATTTTTTTCCGGGCTAGATGCAGCTAAAAATTATTATTAATATCAAAGCTGGTGGAGCTTGGTATAGATGGCCTAATACAATGAGTAATACACATTTCTACTATGTCCAAAATTATTTTCCGGGCTAGATGCAGATAAAAATTATTATTAATTTCAAAGCTGGTGGAGCTTAGTATAGATGGCCTAATAAAATGAGTACCACACACTGCTGCAGGCCCAAAATTATTTTCCGGGCTAGATGCAGCTAAAAATTATTAATTTCAAAGCTGGTTGAGCTTGGTATAGATGGCCTAATACAATGGGTACCACGCAATCCTGCTATGCCCAAAATTATTTTCTGGGCTAGATGCAGCTAAAAATTATAATAAATTTCAAAGCTGGTGGAGCTTGGTATAGATGGCCTAATACAATGAGTACCACACACTGCTACTATGTCCAAAATTATTTTCCGGGCTAGATGCAGCTAAAAATTATTATTAATTTCAAAGCTGGTGGAGCTTGGTATAGATGGCCTAATACAATGAGTACCACACACTGCTACTATGCCGAAAATTATTTTCAGGGCTAGATGCAGCTAAAAAGTATTATTAATTTCAAAGCTGGTGGAGCTTGGTATAGATGGCCTAATACAATGAGTACCACACACTGCTACTATGCCGAAAATTATTTTCCGGGCTAGATGCAGCGAAAAATTATTATTAATTTCAAAGCTGGTGGAGCTTAGTATAGATGGCCTAATAAAATGAGTACCACACACTGCTGCAGGCCCAAAATTATTTTCCGGGCTAGATGCAGCTAAAAATTATTATTCATTTCAAAGCTGGTTGAGCTTGGTATAGATGGCCTAATACAATGGGTACCACGCAATCCTGCTATGCCCAAAATTATTTTCTGGGCTAGATGCAGCTAAAAATTATTATAAATTTCAAAGCTGGTGGAGCTTGGTATAGATGGCCTAATACAATGAGTACCACACACTGCTACTATGTCCAAAATTATTTTCCGGGCTAGATGCAGCTAAAAATTATTATTAATTTCAAAGCTGGTGGAGCTTGGTATAGATGGCCTAATACAATGAGTACCACACACTGCTACTATGCCGAAAATTATTTTCGGGGCTAGATGCAGCTAAAAATTATTATTAATTTCAAAGCTGTTGGAGCTTGGTATAGATGGCCTAATACAATGAGTACCACACACTGCTACTATGCCGAAAATTATTTTCCGGGCTAGATGCAGCGAAAAATTATTATTAATTTCAAAGCTGGTGGAGCTTAGTATAGATGGCCTAATAAAATGAGTACCACACACTGCTACAGGCCGAAAATTATTTTCTGGGCCAGATGCAGCTAAAAATTATTATTATTTCAAAGCTGGTGGAGCTTCGTATAGATGGCCTAATACAATGAGTACCAAACACTGCTACTATGCCCAAAATTATTTTACCGGGCTAGATGCAGCTAAAAATTATTATTAATTTCAAAGCTTGTGGAGCTTAGTAAAGATGGCCCAATAAAATGAGTACCTCACACTGCTACAGGCCAAAAATTATTTTTCGGGTTAGATGCAGCTAAAAATTATTATTAATTTCAAAGCTGGTGGAGCTTGCTATAGATGGCCTATTTCAATGAGTATTACACACTGCTACGATGCCCAAAATTAATTTCCGGCCTAGATATACCTAAAAATTATTATTAATTTCAAAGCTGTTGGAGCTTGGTATAGATGGCCTAATACAATGAGTACCACACAATGCTACTATGCCCAAAATTATTTTCCGGGCTAGATGCAGCTAAAAATTACTATTAATTTCAAAGCTGGTGGAGCTTGGTATAGATGGCCCAATACAATGAGTACCACACACTGTTTCAGGCCCAAAATTATTTTCCGGGCTAGATGCAGCTAAAAATTATTATTAATTTCAAAGCTGGTGGAGCTTTATATAGATGGCCTAATACAATGCGTACCACAAACTGCTACTATGCCCAAAATTAATTTCCTGGCTAGATGCAGCTAAAAATTATTATTAATTTCAAAGCTGGTGGAGCTTGGTATAGATGGCCTAATACAATGAGTACCACACACTACTACTATGCCCAATTTTGTTTTCTGGGCTAGATGCAGCTAAAAATTATTATTAACTTTAAAGCTCGTGGAGCTTGGTATAGATGGCCTAATACAATGAGTACCAAACACTGCTACTATGACCAAAATTATTTTACCTGGCTAGATGCAGCTAAAAGTTATTATTAATTTCAAAGCTGGTGGAGCTTGGTATGCATGGCCTAATACAATGAGTACCACACACTGCTACTATGCTCAAAATTATTTTCCGGACTAGATGCCGCTAAAAATTATTATTAATTTCTAAGCTGGTGGTGTTTAGTATAGATGGCCTAATACAATGAGTACCACACACTGCTACAGGCCCAAAATTATTTTCTGGGCTAGATGCAGCTAAAAATTATTATTAATTTCAAAGCTGGTGGAGCTTGGTATAGATGGCCTAATAAAATGAGTACCACACACTGCGACTATGCCCAAAATTATTTTCCGGGCTAGATGCAGCTAAAAATTATTATTAATTTCAAAGCTGGTGGAGCTTGGTATAGATGGCCTAATGCAATGAGTACCACACACTGCTACTATGCCCAAAATTATTTTCCGGGCTAGATGCAGCAAAAAATTATTATTAATTTCAAAGCTGGTGGAGCTTGGTATAGATGGCCTAATACAATGAGTACCACACATTGCTACTATGTCCAAAATTATTTTCCGGGCTAGATGCAGCTAAAAATTATTATTAATTTACAAAGCTGGTGGAGCTTAGTATAGATGGCCTAATAAAATGAGTACCACACACTGCTACAGGCAGAAAATTATTTTCCGGGCTAGATGCAGCTAAAAATTATTATTAATTTCAAAGCTAGTTGAGCTTGGTATAGATGGCCTAATACAATGGGTACCACACACTGCTGCTATGCCCAAAATTATTTTCTGGGCTAGATGCTGCTAAAAATTATTATAAATTTCAAAGCTGGTGGAGCTTGGTATAGATGGCCTAATACAATGAGTACCACACACTGCTACTATGCCCAAAATTATTTTCCGGGTTAGATGCAGCTAAAAATTATTATTAATTTCAAAGCTGGTGGAGCTTGGTAGAGATGGCCTAATACAATGAGTACATCACACTGCTACTATGCCCAAAATTATTTTCCGGGCTAGATGCAGTGAAAAATTATTATTAATTTCAAAGCTGGTGGAGCTTAGTATAGATGGCCTAATAAAATGAGTACCACACACTGCTACAGGCCCAAAATTATTTTACGGGCTAGATGCAGCTAAAATTTATTATTAATTTCATAGCTGGTGGAGCTTGGTATAGATGGCCTAATACAATGAGTACCAAACACTGCTACTATGCCCAAAAGTATTTTACCGGGCTAGATGCAGCAAAAAATTATTATTAATTTCAAAGCTGGTGGAGCTTAGTATAGATGGCCTAATAAAATGAGTACCACACACTGCTACAGGCCCAAAATTATTTTCCGGGCTAGATGCAGCTAAAAATTATTATTAATTTCAAAGCTGGTGGAGCTTGGTATAGATGGCCTAATACAATGAGTAACACACTCTGCTAGAGGCCCAAAATTATTTTCAGGGCTAGATGCAGCTAAAAATTATTATTCATTTCAAAGATGGTGGAGCTTGCTATAGATGGCCTATTTCAATGAGTACTACACACTGCTACTATGCCCAAAATTAATTTCCGGCCTAGATATGCCTAAAAATTATTATTAATTTCAAAGCTGTTGGAGCTTGGTATAGATGGCATAATACAATGAGTACCACACACTGCTACTATGCCCAAAATTATTTTCCGGGCTAGATGCAGCTAAAAATTATTATTAATTTCAAAGCTGGTAGAGTTTGGTATAGATGGCCTAATACAATGAGTACCACACACTGCTACTATGCCCAAAATTATTTTCCGGGCTAGATGCAGCTAAAAATTATTATTAATTTCTAAGCTGGTGGAGCTTAGCATAGATGGCCTAATACAATGAGTACCACACACTGTTTCAGGCCCAAAATTATTTTCTGGGCTAGATGCAGCTAAAAATTATTACTAATTTCCAAGCTGGTGGAGCTTGGTAGAGATGACCTAACACAATGAGTACCACACATTGCTACTATGCCCAAAATTATTTTCCGGGCTTGATGCAGTTAAAAATTATTATTAATTTCAAAGCTGGTGGAGCTTTGTATAGATGGCCTAATACAATGAGTACCACACACTGCTACTATGCCCAAAATTATTTCCCGGGCTTGATGCAGTTAAAAATTATTATTAATTTCTAAGCTGGTGGAGCTTGGTATAGATGGCCTAAAACAATAAGTACCACACACTGCTACAGGCCCAAAATTATTTATGGGCTAGATGCAGCTAAAAATTATTATTAATTTCAAAGCTGGTGGAGCTTGGTTTAGATGGCCTAATACAATGAGTACCACAAACTGCTACTATGCCCAAAATTAATTTCCGGGCTAGATGCAGCTAAAAATTATTATTAATTTACAAAGCTGGTGGAGCTTAGTATAGATGGCCTAATAAAATGAGTACCACACACTGCTACAGGCCCAAAATTATTTTCCGGGCTAGATGCAGCTAAAAATTATTATTAATTTCAAAGCTAGTTGAGCTTGGTATAGATGGCCTAATACAATGGGTACCACACACTGCTGCTATGCCCAAAATTATTTTCTGGGCTAGATGCTGCTAAAAATTATTATAAATTTCAAAGCTGGTGGAGCTTGGTATAGATGGCCTAATACAATGAGTACCACACACTGCTACTATGCCCAAAATTATTTTCCGGGTTAGATGCAGCTAAAAATTATTATTAATTTCAAAGCTGGTGGAGCTTGGTAGAGATGGCCTAATACAATGAGTACATCACACTGCTACTATGCCCAAAATTATTTTCCGGGCTAGATGCAGCGAAAAATTATTATTAATTTCAAAGCTGGTGGAGCTTAGTATAGATGGCCTAATAAAATGAGTACCACACACTGCTACAGGCCCAAAATTATTTTACGGGCTAGATGCAGCTAAAATTTATTATTAATTTCATAGCTGGTGGAGCTTGGTATAGATGGCCTAATACAATGAGTACCAAACACTGCTACTATGCCCAAAAGTATTTTACCGGGCTAGATGCAGCAAAAAATTATTATTAATTTCAAAGCTGGTGGAGCTTAGTATAGATGGCCTAATAAAATTAGTACCACACACTGCTACAGGCCCAAAATTATTTTCCGGGCTAGATGCAGCTAAAAATTATTATTAATTTCAAAGCTGGTGGAGCTTGGTATAGATGGCCTAATGCAATGAGTAACACACTCTGCTAGAGGCCCAAAATTATTTTCAGGGCTAGATGCAGCTAAAAATTATTATTCATTTCAAAGATGGTGGAGCTTGCTATAGATGGCCTATTTCAATGAGTACTACACACTGCTACTATGCCCAAAATTAATTTCCGGCCTAGATATGCCTAAAAATTATTATTAATTTCAAAGCTGTTGGAGCTTGGTATAGATGGCATAATACAATGAGTACCACACACTGCTACTATGCCCAAAATTATTTTCCGGGCTAGATGCAGCTAAAAATTATTATTAATTTCAAAGCTGGTAGAGTTTGGTATAGATGGCCTAATACAATGAGTACCACACACTGCTACTATGCCCAAAATTATTTTCCGGGCTAGATGCAGCTAAAAATTATTATTAATTTCTAAGCTGGTGGAGCTTAGCATAGATGGCCTAATACAATGAGTACCACACACTGTTTCAGGCCCAAAATTATTTTCTGGGCTAGATGCAGCTAAAAATTATTACTAATTTCCAAGCTGGTGGAGCTTGGTAGAGATGACCTAACACAATGAGTACCACACATTGCTACTATGCCCAAAATTATTTTCCGGGCTTGATGCAGTTAAAAATTATTATTAATTTCAAAGCTGGTGGAGCTTTGTATAGATGGCCTAATACAATGAGTACCACACACTGCTACTCTGCCCAAAATTATTTCCCGGGCTTGATGCAGTTAAAAATTATTATTAACTTCTAAGCTGGTGGAGCTTGGTATAGATGGCCTAAAACAATAAGTACCACACACTGCTACAGGCCCAAAATTATTTATGGGCTAGATGCAGCTAAAAATTATTATTAATTTCAAAGCTGGTGGAGCTTGGTTTAGATGGCCTAATACAATGAGTACCACAAACTGCTACTATGCCCAAAATTAATTTCCGGGCTAGATGCAGCTAAAAATTATTATTAATTTACAAAGCTGGTGGAGCTTAGTATAGATGGCCTAATAAAATGAGTACCACACACTGCTACAGGCCCAAAATTATTTTCCGGGCTAGATGCAGCTAAAAATTATTATTAATTTCAAAGCTAGTTGAGCTTGGTATAGATGGCCTAATACAATGGGTACCACACACTGCTGCTATGCCCAAAATTATTTTCTGGGCTAGATGCTGCTAAAAATTATTATAAATTTCAAAGCTGGTGGAGCTTGGTATAGATGGCCTAATACAATGAGTACCACACACTGCTACTATGCCCAAAATTATTTTCCGGGTTAGATGCAGCTAAAAATTATTATTAATTTCAAAGCTGGTGGAGCTTAGTATAGATGGCCTAATAAAATGAGTACCACACACTGCTACAGGCCCAAAATTATTTTACGGGCTAGATGCAGCTAAAATTTATTATTAATTTCATAGCTGGTGGAGCTTGGTATAGATGGCCTAATACAATGAGTACCAAACACTGCTACTATGCCCAAAAGTATTTTACCGGGCTAGATGCAGCAAAAAATTATTATTAATTTCAAAGCTGGTGGAGCTTAGTATAGATGGCCTAATAAAATGAGTACCACACACTGCTACAGGCCCAAAATTATTTTCCGGGCTAGATGCAGCTAAAAATTATTATTAATTTCAAAGCTGGTGGAGCTTGGTATAGATGGCCTAATACAATGAGTACCACACACTGCTACTATGCCCAAAATTATTTTCCGGGTTAGATGCAGCTAAAAATTATTATTAATTTCAAAGCTGGTGGAGCTTAGTATAGATGGCCTAATAAAATGAGTACCACACACTGCTACAGGCCCAAAATTATTTTACGGGCTAGATGCAGCTAAAATTTATTATTAATTTCATAGCTGGTGGAGCTTGGTATAGATGGCCTAATACAATGAGTACCAAACACTGCTACTATGCCCAAAAGTATTTTACCGGGCTAGATGCAGCAAAAAATTATTATTAATTTCAAAGCTGGTGGAGCTTAGTATAGATGGCCTAATAAAATGAGTACCACACACTGCTACAGGCCCAAAATTATTTTCCGGGCTAGATGCAGCTAAAAATTATTATTAATTTCAAAGCTGGTGGAGCTTGGTATAGATGGCCTAATACAATGAGTAACACACTCTGCTAGAGGCCCAAAATTATTTTCAGGGCTAGATGCAGCTAAAAATTATTATTCATTTCAAAGATGGTGGAGCTTGCTATAGATGGCCTATTTCAATGAGTACTACACACTGCTACTATGCCCAAAATTAATTTCCGGCCTAGATATGCCTAAAAATTATTATTAATTTCAAAGCTGTTGGAGCTTGGTATAGATGGCATAATACAATGAGTACCACACACTGCTACTATGCCCAAAATTATTTTCCGGGCTAGATGCAGCTAAAAATTATTATTAATTTCAAAGCTGGTAGAGTTTGGTATAGATGGCCTAATACAATGAGTACCACACACTGCTACTACGCCCAAAATTATTTTCCGGGCTAGATGCAGCTAAAAATTATTATTAATTTCTAAGCTGGTGGAGATTAGCATAGATGGCCTAATACAATGAGTACCACACACTGTTTCAGGCCCAAAATTATTTTCTGGGCTAGATGCAGCTAAAAATTATTACTAATTTCCAAGCTGGTGGAGCTTGGTAGAGATGACCTAACACAATGAGTACCACACATTGCTACTATGCCCAAAATTATTTTCCGGGCTTGATGCAGTTAAAAATTATTATTAATTTCAAAGCTGGTGGAGCTTTGTATAGATGGCCTAATACAATGAGTACCACACACTGCTACTATGCCCAAAATTATTTCCCGGGCTTGATGCAGTTAAAAATTATTATTAATTTCTAAGCTGGTGGAGCTTGGTATAGATGGCCTAATACAATAAGTACCACACACTGCTACAGGCCCAAAATTATTTATGGGCTAGATGCAGCTAAAAATTATTATTAATTTCAAAGCTGGTGGAGCTTGGTTTAGATGGCCTAATACAATGAGTACCACAAACTGCTACTATGCCCAAAATTAATTTCCGGGCTAGATGCAGCTAAAAATTATTATTAATTTACAAAGCTGGTGGAGCTTAGTATAGATGGCCTAATAAAATGAGTACCACACACTGCTACAGGCCCAAAATTATTTTCCGGGCTAGATGCAGCTAAAAATTATTATTAATTTCAAAGCTAGTTGAGCTTGGTATAGATGGCCTAATACAATGGGTACCACACACTGCTGCTATGCCCAAAATTATTTTCTGGGCTAGATGCTGCTAAAAATTATTATAAATTTCAAAGCTGGTGGAGCTTGGTATAGATGGCCTAATACAATGAGTACCACACACTGCTACTATGCCCAAAATTATTTTCCGGGTTAGATGCAGCTAAAAATTATTATTAATTTCAAAGCTGGTGGAGCTTGGTAGAGATGTCCTAATACAATGAGTACATCACACTGCTACTATGCCCAAAAATATTTTCCGGGCTAGATGCAGCGAAAAATTATTATTAATTTCAAAGCTGGTGGAGCTTAGTATAGATGGCCTAATAAAATGAGTACCACACACTGCTACAGGCCCAAAATTATTTTACGGGCTAGATGCAGCTAAAATTTATTATTAATTTCATAGCTGGTGGAGCTTGGTATAGATGGCCTAATACAATGAGTACCAAACACTGCTACTATGCCCAAAAGTATTTTACCGGGCTAGATGCAGCAAAAAATTATTATTAATTTCAAAGCTGGTGGAGCTTAGTATAGATGGCCTAATATAATGAGTACCACACACTGCTACAGGCCCAAAATTATTTTCAGGGCTAGATGCAGCTAAAAATTATTATTCATTTCAAAGATGGTGGAGCTTGCTATAGATGGCCTATTTCAATGAGTACTACACACTGCTACTATGCCCAAAATTAATTTCCGGCCTAGATATGCCTAAAAATTATTATTAATTTCAAAGCTGTTGGAGCTTGGTATAGATGGCATAATACAATGAGTACCACACACTGCTACTATGCCCAAAATTATTTTCCGGGCTAGATGCAGCTAAAAATTATTATTAATTTCAAAGCTGGTAGAGTTTGGTATAGATGGCCTAATACAATGAGTACCACACACTGCTACTATGCCCAAAATTATTTTCCGGGCTAGATGCAGCTAAAAATTATTATTAATTTCTAAGCTGGTGGAGCTTAGCATAGATGGCCTAATACAATGAGTACCACACACTGTTTCAGGCCCAAAATTATTTTCTGGGCTAGATGCAGCTAAAAATTATTACTAATTTCCAAGCTGGTGGAGCTTGGTAGAGATGACCTAACACAATGAGTACCACACATTGCTACTATGCCCAAAATTATTTTCCGGGCTTGATGCAGTTAAAAATTATTATTAATTTCAAAGCTGGTGGAGCTTTGTATAGATGGCCTAATACAATGAGTACCACACACTGCTACTATGCCCAAAATTATTTCCCGGGCTTGATGCAGTTAAAAATTATTATTAATTTCTAAGCTGGTGGAGCTTGGTATAGATGGCCTAAAACAATAAGTACCACACACTGCTACAGGCCCAAAATTATTTATGGGCTAGATGCAGCTAAAAATTATTATTAATTTCAAAGCTGGTGGAGCTTGGTTTAGATGGCCTAATACAATGAGTACCACAAACTGCTACTATGCCCAAAATTAATTTCCTGGCTAGATGCAGCTAAAAATTATTATTAATTTCAAAGCTGGTGGAGCTTGGTATAGATGGCATGACAGAATGAGTACCACACTGCTACTATGTCCAAAGTTATTTTCTGGGCTAGATGAAGCTAAAAATTATTATTAACTTTAAAGCTGGTGGAGCTTGGTATAGATGGCCTAATACAATGAGTACCACACACTGCTACAGGCCCAATATTAATTTCCGGGCTAGATGCAGCTAAAAATTATTATTAATTTCAAACCTGGTGGAGCTTGGTATAGATGGCTTAATACAATGAGTACCACACACTGCTACTATGCCCAAAATTAATTTCCTGGCTCGATGCAGCTAAAAATTATTATTAATTTCAAAGCTGGTGGAGCTTGGTATAGATGGCATGATAGAATGAGTACCACACACTGCTACTATGCCCAAAGTTATTTTCTGGGCTAGATGAAGCTAAAAATTATTATTAACTTTAAAACTGGTGGAGCTTGGTATAGATGGCCTAATACAATGAGTACCACACACTGCTACAGGCCCAATATTAATTTCCGGGCTCGATGCAGCTAAAAATTATTATTAATTTCAAAGCTGGTGGAGCTTGGTATAGATGGCCTAATACAATGCGTAACACACTCTGCTAGAGGCCCAAAATTATTTTCGGGGCTAGATGCAGCTAAAAATTATTATTAATTTCAAAGCAGGTGGAGCTGGCTATAGATGGCCTATTTCAATGAGTACTACACACTGATACTATGCCCAAAATTAATTCTCGGCCTAGATATGCCTAAAAATTATTATTAATTTCAAAGATGTTAGAGCTTGGTATAGATGGCATAATACAATGAGTACCACACACTGCTACTATGCCCAAAATTATTTTCCGGGCTAGATGCAGCTAAAAATTATTATTAATTTCAAAGCTGGTAGATTTTGGTATAGATGGCCTAATACAATGAGTACCACACACTGCTACTATGCCCAAAATTATTTTCCGGGCTAGATGCAGCTAAAAATTATTAATAATTTCTAAGCTGGTGGAGCTTAGCATAGATGGCCTAATACAATGAGTACCACACACTGTTTCAGGCCAAAAATTATTTTCTGGGCTAGATGCAGCTAAAAATTATTACTAATTTCCAAGCTGGTGGAGCTTGGTAGAGATGACCTAACACAATGAGTACCACACATTGCTACTATGCCCAAAATTATTTTCCGGGCTTGATGCAGTTAAAATTTTTAATTAATTTCAAAGCTGGTGGAGCTTTGCATAGATGGCCTAATACAATGAGTACCACACACTGCTACTTTGCCCAAAATTATTTTCCAGGATAGATGCAGCTAAAAATTATTATTAATTTCAAAGCTGGTGTAGCTTGGTATAGATGGCCTAAACCAATAAGTACCACACACTGATACTAGGCCCAAAATTATTTTCCGGGCAAGATGCAGCTAAAAATTATTATTAATTTCAAAGCTGGTGGAGCTTAGTATAGATGGCCTAATACAATGAGTACCACACACTGCTACAGGCCCAAAATTATTTTCTGGGCTAGATGCAGCTAAAAATTATTATTAATTTCAAAGCTGGTGGAGCTTGGTATAGATGGCCTGATACAATGAGTACCACACACTGCGACTATGCCCAAAATTAATTTCCTGGCTAGATGCAGCTAAAAATTATTATTAATTTCAAAGCTGGTGGAGCTTGGTATAGATGGCATAATACAATGAGTACCACACACTGCTACTATGCCCAAAATTATTTTCTGGGCTAGATGCAGCTAAAAATTATTATTAACTTTAAAGCTGGTGGAGATTGGTATAGATGGCCTAATACAGTGAGTACCACACACTGCTACAGGCCCAATATTAATTTCCGGGCTAGATGCAGCTAAAAAATATTATTAATTTCAAACCTGTGGAGCTTGGTATAGATGGCTTAATACAATGAGTACCACACACTGATACTAGGCCCAAAATTATTTTCCGGGCAAGATGCAGCTAAAAATTATTATTAATTTCAAAGCTGGTGGAGCTTGGTATAGATGGCCTAATAAAATGAGTACCACACACTGCGACTATGCCCAAAATTATTTTCCGGGCTAGATGCAGCTAAAAATTATTATTCATTTCAAAGCTGGTGAAGCTTGGTATAGATGGCCTAATACAATGAGTACCACACACTGCTACTATGCCCAAAATTATTTTCCGGGCTAGATGCAGCAAAAAATTATTATTAATATCAAAGCTGGTGGAGCTGGTATAGATGGCCTAATACAATGAGTAATACACATTTCTACTATGTCCAAAATTATTTTCCGGGCTAGATGCAGATAAAAATTATTATTAATTTCAAAGCTGGTGGAGCTTAGTATAGATGGCCTAATAAAATGAGTACCACACACTGCTGCAGGCCCAAAATTATTTTCCGGGCTAGATGCAGCTAAAAATTATTATTAATTTCAAAGCTGGTAGAGTTTGGTATAGATGGCCTAATACAATGAGTACCACACACTGCTACTATGCCAAAAATTATTTTCCGGGCTAGATGCAGCTAAAAATTATTATTAATTTCTAAGCTGGTGGAGCTTAGCATAGATGGCCTAATACAATGAGTACCACACACTGTTTCAGGCCCAAAATTATTTTCTGGGCTAGATGCAGCTAAAAATTATTACTAATTTCCAAGCTGGTGGAGCTTGGTAGAGATGACCTAACACAATGAGTACCACACATTGCTACTATGCCCAAAATTATTTTCCGGGCTTGATGCAGTTAAAAATTATTATTAATTTCAAAGCTGGTGGAGCTTTGTATAGATGGCCTAATACAATGAGTACCACACACTGCTACTATGCCCAAAATTATTTCCCGGGCTTGATGCAGTTAAAAATTATTATTAATTTCTAAGCTGGTGGAGCTTGGTATAGATGGCCTAAAACAATAAGTACCACACACTGCTACAGGCCCAAAATTATTTATGGGCTAGATGCAGCTAAAAATTATTATTAATTTCAAAGCTGGTGGAGCTTGGTTTAGATGGCCTAATACAATGAGTACCACAAACTGCTACTATGCCCAAAATTAATTTCCGGGCTAGATGCAGCTAAAAATTATTATTAATTTACAAAGCTGGTGGAGCTTAGTATAGATGGCCTAATAAAATGAGTACCACACACTGCTACAGGCCCAAAATTATTTTCCGGGCTAGATGCAGCTAAAAATTATTATTAATTTCAAAGCTAGTTGAGCTTGGTATAGATGGCCTAATACAATGGGTACCACACACTGCTGCTATGCCCAAAATTATTTTCTGGGCTAGATGCTGCTAAAAATTATTATAAATTTCAAAGCTGGTGGAGCTTGGTATAGATGGCCTAATACAATGAGTACCACACACTGCTACTATGCCCAAAATTATTTTCCGGGTTAGATGCAGCTAAAAATTATTATTAATTTCAAAGCTGGTGGAGCTTGGTAGAGATGGCCTAATACAATGAGTACATCACACTGCTACTATGCCCAAAATTATTTTCCGGGCTAGATGCAGCGAAAAATTATTATTAATTTCAAAGCTGGTGGAGCTTAGTATAGATGGCCTAATAAAATGAGTACCACACACTGCTACAGGCCCAAAATTATTTTACGGGCTAGATGCAGCTAAAATTTATTATTAATTTCATAGCTGGTGGAGCTTGGTATAGATGGCCTAATACAATGAGTACCAAACACTGCTACTATGCCCAAAAGTATTTTACCGGGCTAGATGCAGCAAAAAATTATTATTAATTTCAAAGCTGGTGGAGCTTAGTATAGATGGCCTAATAAAATGAGTACCACACACTGCTACAGGCCCAAAATTATTTTCCGGGCTAGATGCAGCTAAAAATTATTATTAATTTCAAAGCTGGTGGAGCTTGGTATAGATGGCCTAATACAATGAGTAACACACTCTGCTAGAGGCCCAAAATTATTTTCAGGGCTAGATGCAGCTAAAAATTATTATTCATTTCAAAGATGGTGGAGCTTGCTATAGATGGCCTATTTCAATGAGTACTACACACTGCTACTATGCCCAAAATTAATTTCCGGCCTAGATATGCCTAAAAATTATTATTAATTTCAAAGCTGTTGGAGCTTGGTATAGATGGCATAATACAATGAGTACCACACACTGCTACTATGCCCAAAATTATTTTCCGGGCTAGATGCAGCTAAAAATTATTATTAATTTCAAAGCTGGTAGAGTTTGGTATAGATGGCCTAATACAATGAGTACCACACACTGCTACTATGCCCAAAATTATTTTCCGGGCTAGATGCAGCTAAAAATTATTATTAATTTCTAAGCTGGTGGAGCTTAGCATAGATGGCCTAATACAATGAGTACCACACACTGTTTCAGGCCCAAAATTATTTTCTGGGCTAGATGCAGCTAAAAATTATTACTAATTTCCAAGCTGGTGGAGCTTGGTAGAGATGACCTAACACAATGAGTACCACACATTGCTACTATGCCCAAAATTATTTTCCGGGCTTGATGCAGTTAAAAATTATTATTAATTTCAAAGCTGGTGGAGCTTTGTATAGATGGCCTAATACAATGAGTACCACACACTGCTACTCTGCCCAAAATTATTTCCCGGGCTTGATGCAGTTAAAAATTATTATTAACTTCTAAGCTGGTGGAGCTTGGTATAGATGGCCTAAAACAATAAGTACCACACACTGCTACAGGCCCAAAATTATTTATGGGCTAGATGCAGCTAAAAATTATTATTAATTTCAAAGCTGGTGGAGCTTGGTTTAGATGGCCTAATACAATGAGTACCACAAACTGCTACTATGCCCAAAATTAATTTCCGGGTTAGATGCAGCTAAAAATTATTATTAATTTACAAAGCTGGTGGAGCTTAGTATAGATGGCCTAATAAAATGAGTACCACACACTGCTACAGGCCCAAAATTATTTTCCGGGCTAGATGCAGCTAAAAATTATTATTAATTTCAAAGCTAGTTGAGCTTGGTATAGATGGCCTAATACAATGGGTACCACACACTGCTGCTATGCCCAAAATTATTTTCTGGGCTAGATGCTGCTAAAAATTATTATAAATTTCAAAGCTGGTGGAGCTTGGTATAGATGGCCTAATACAATGAGTACCACACACTGCTACTATGCCCAAAATTATTTTCCGGGCTAGATGCAGCTAAAAATTATTATTAATTTCAAAGCTGGTGGAGCTTGGTAGAGATGGCCTAATACAATGAGTACATCACACTGCTACTATGCCCAAAATTATTTTCCGGGCTAGATGCAGCGAAAAATTATTATTAATTTCAAAGCTGGTGGAGCTTAGTATAGATGGCCTAATAAAATGAGTACCACACACTGCTACAGGCCCAAAATTATTTTACGGGCTAGATGCAGCTAAAATTTATTATTAATTTCATAGCTGGTGGAGCTTGGTATAGATGGCCTAATACAATGAGTACCAAACACTGCTACTATGCCCAAAAGTATTTTACCGGGCTAGATGCAGCAAAAAATTATTATTAATTTCAAAGCTGGTGGAGCTTAGTATAGATGGCCTAATAAAATGAGTACCACACACTGCTACAGGCCCAAAATTATTTTCCGGGCTAGATGCAGCTAAAAATTATTATTAATTTCAAAGCTGGTGGAGCTTGGTATAGATGGCCTAATACAATGAGTAACACACTCTGCTAGAGGCCCAAAATTATTTTCAGGGCTAGATGCAGCTAAAAATTATTATTCATTTCAAAGATGGTGGAGCTTGCTATAGATGGCCTATTTCAATGAGTACTACACACTGCTACTATGCCCAAAATTAATTTCCGGCCTAGATATGCCTAAAAATTATTATTAATTTCAAAGCTGTTGGAGCTTGGTATAGATGGCATAATACAATGAGTACCACACACTGCTACTATGCCCAAAATTATTTTCCGGGCTAGATGCAGCTAAAAATTATTATTAATTTCAAAGCTGGTAGAGTTTGGTATAGATGGCCTAATACAATAAGTACCACACACTGCTACTATGCCCAAAATTATTTTCCGGGCTAGATGCAGCTAAAAATTATTATTAATTTCTAAGCTGGTGGAGCTTAGCATAGATGGCCTAATACAATGAGTACCACACACTGTTTCAGGCCCAAAATTATTTTCTGGGCTAGATGCAGCTAAAAATTATTACTAATTTCCAAGCTGGTGGAGCTTGGTAGAGATGACCTAACACAATGAGTACCACACATTGCTACTATGCCCAAAATTATTTTCCGGGCTTGATGCAGTTAAAAATTATTATTAATTTCAAAGCTGGTGGAGCTTTGTATAGATGGCCTAATACAATGAGTACCACACACTGCTACTATGCCCAAAATTATTTCCCGGGCTTGATGCAGTTAAAAATTATTATTAATTTCTAAGCTGGTGGAGCTTGGTATAGATGGCCTAAAACAATAAGTACCACACACTGCTACAGGCCCAAAATTATTTATGGGCTAGATGCAGCTAAAAATTATTATTAATTTCAAAGCTGGTGGAGCTTGGTTTAGATGGCCTAAAACAATGAGTACCACAAACTGCTACTATGCCCAAAATTAATTTCCGGGCTAGATGCAGCTAAAAATTATTATTAATTTACAAAGCTGGTGGAGCTTAGTATAGATGGCCTAATAAAATGAGTACCACATACTGCTACAGGCCCAAAATTATTTTCCGGGCTAGATGCAGCTAAAAATTATTATTAATTTCAAAGCTAGTTGAGCTTGGTATAGATGGCCTAATACAATGGGTACCACACACTGCTGCTATGCCCAAAATTATTTTCTGGGCTAGATGCTGCTAAAAATTATTATAAATTTCAAAGCTGGTGGAGCTTGGTATAGATGGCCTAATACAATGAGTACCACACACTGCTACTATGCCCAAAATTATTTTCCGGGTTAGATGCAGCTAAAAATTATTATTAATTTCAAAGCTGGTGGAGCTTGGTAGAGATGGCCTAATACAATGAGTACATCACACTTCTACTATGCCCAAAAATATTTTCCGGGCTAGATGCAGCGAAAAATTATTATTAATTTCAAAGCTGGTGGAGCTTAGTATAGATGGCCTAATAAAATGAGTACCACACACTGCTACAGGCCCAAAATTATTTTACGGGCTAGATGCAGCTAAAATTTATTATTAATTTCATAGCTGGTGGAGCTTGGTATAGATGGCCTAATACAATGAGTACCAAACACTGCTACTATGCCCAAAAGTATTTTACCGGGCTAGATGCAGCAAAAAATTATTATTAATTTCAAAGCTGGTGGAGCTTAGTATAGATGGCCTAATAAAATGAGTACCACACACTGCTACAGGCCCAAAATTATTTTCCGGGCTAGATGCAGCTAAAAATTATTATTAATTTCAAAGCTGGTGGAGCTTGGTATAGATGGCCTAATACAATGAGTAACACACTCTGCTAGAGGCCCAAAATTATTTTCAGGGCTAGATGCAGCTAAAAATTATTATTCATTTCAAAGATGGTGGAGCTTGCTATAGATGGCCTATTTCAATGAGTACTACACACTGCTACTATGCCCAAAATTAATTTCCGGCCTAGATATGCCTAAAAATTATTATTAATTTCAAAGCTGTTGGAGCTTGGTATAGATGGCATAATACAATGAGTACCACACACTGCTACTATGCCCAAAATTATTTTCCGGGCTAGATGCAGCTAAAAATTATTATTAATTTCAAAGCTGGTAGAGTTTGGTATAGATGGCCTAATACAATGAGTACCACACACTGCTACTATGCCCAAAATTATTTTCCGGGCTAGATGCAGCTAAAAATTATTATTAATTTCTAAGCTGGTGGAGCTTAGCATAGATGGCCTAATACAATGAGTACCACACACTGTTTCAGGCCCAAAATTATTTTCTGGGCTAGATGCAGCTAAAAATTATTACTAATTTCCAAGCTGGTGGAGCTTGGTAGAGATGACCTAACACAATGAGTACCACACATTGCTACTATGCCCAAAATTATTTTCCGGGCTTGATGCAGTTAAAAATTATTATTAATTTCAAAGCTGGTGGAGCTTTGTATAGATGGCCTAATACAATGAGTACCACACACTCCTACTATGCCCAAAATTATTTCCCGGGCTTGATGCAGTTAAAAATTATTATTAATTTCTAAGCTGGTGGAGCTTGGTATAGATGGCCTAAAACAATAAGTACCACACACTGCTACAGGCCCAAAATTATTTATGGGCTAGATGCAGCTAAAAATTATTATTAATTTCAAAGCTGGTGGAGCTTGGTTTAGATGGCCTAATACAATGAGTACCACAAACTGCTACTATGCCCAAAATTAATTTCCTGGCTAGATGCAGCTAAAAATTATTATTAATTTCAAAGCTGGTGGAGCTTGGTATAGATGGCATGACAGAATGAGTACCACACCGCTACTATGTCCAAAGTTATTTTCTGGGCTAGATGAAGCTAAAAATTATTATTAACTTTAAAGCTGGTGGAGCTTGGTATAGATGGCCTAATACAATGAGTACCACACACTGCTACAGGCCCAATATTAATTTCCGGGCTAGATGCAGCTAAAAATTATTATTAATTTCAAACCTGGTGGAGCTTGGTATAGATGGCTTAATACAATGAGTACCACACACTGCTACTATGCCCAAAATTAATTTCCTGGCTCGATGCAGCTAAAAATTATTATTAATTTCAAAGCTGGTGGAGCTTGGTATAGATGGCATGATAGAATGAGTACCACACACTGCTACTATGCCCAAAGTTATTTTCTGGGCTAGATGAAGCTAAAAATTATTATTAACTTTAAAACTGGTGGAGCTTGGTATAGATGGCCTAATACAATGAGTACCACACACTGCTACAGGCCCAATATTAATTTCCGGGCTAGATGCAGCTAAAAATTATTATTATTTTCAAACCTGGTGGAGCTTGGTATAGATGGCTTAATACAATGAGTACCACACACTGCTACTATGCCCAAAATTATTCTCCGGGCTAGATGCAGCTAAAAATTATTATTAATTTCAAAGCTGGTGGACCTTGGTATAGATGGCCTAATACAATGAGTACCACACACTGCTACTATGCCCAAAATTATTTTCTGAGCTAGATGCAGTTAAAAATTATTATTAATTTCAAAGCTGGTGGAGCTTGGTATAGATGGCCTAATACAATGAGTACCAAACACTGCTACTATGCCCAAAATTATTTTACCGGGCTAGATGCAGCTAAAAATTATTATTAATTTCAAAGCTGGTGGAGCTTGGTATAGATGGCCTAATACAATGCGTAACACACTCTGCTAGAGGCCCAAAATTATTTTCGGGGCTAGATGCAGCTAAAAATTATTATTCATTTCAAAGCAGGTGGAGCTTGCTATAGATGGCCTATTTCAATGAGTACTACACACTGATACTATGCCCAAAATTAATTCTCGGCCTAGATATGCCTAAAAATTATTATTAATTTCAAAGATGTTAGAGCTTGGTATAGATGGCATAATACAATGAGTACCACACACTGCTACTATGCCCAAAATTATTTTCCGGGCTAGATGCAGCTAAAAATTATTATTAGTTTCAAAGCTGGTAGATTTTGGTATAGATGGCCTAATACAATGAGTACCACACGCTGCTACTATGCCCAAAATTATTTTCCGGGCTAGATGCAGCTAAAAATTATTAATAATTTCTAAGCTGGTGGAGCTTAGCATAGATGGCCTAATACAATGAGTACCACACACTGTTTCAGGCCAAAAATTATTTTCTGGGCTAGATGCAGCTAAAAATTATTACTAATTTCAAAGCTGGTGGAGCTTGGTAGAGATGACCTAACACAATGAGTACCACACATTGCTACTATGCCCAAAATTATTTTCCGGGCTTGATGCAGTTAAAATTTTTAATTAATTTCAAAGCTGGTGGAGCTTTGTATAGATGGCCTAATACAATGAGTACCACACACTGCTACTTTGCCCAAAATTATTTTCCAGGATAGATGCAGCTAAAAATTATTATTAATTTCAAAGCTGGTGTAGCTTGGTATAGATGGCCTAAACCAATAAGTACCACACACTGATACTAGGCCCAAAATTATTTTCCGGGCAAGATGCAGCTAAAAATTATTAATAATTTCAAAGCTGGTGGAGCTTAGTATAGATGGCCTAATAAAATGGGTACCACACACTGCTACAGGCCCAAAATTATTTTCTGGGCTAGATGCAGCTAAAAATTATTATTAATTTCAAAGCTGGTGGAGCTTGGTATAGATGGCCTAATACAATGAGTACCACACACTGCGACTATGCCCAAAATTAATTTCCTGGCTAGATGCAGCTAAAAATTATTATTAATTTCAAAGCTGGTGGAGCTTGGTATAGATGGCATAATACAATGAGTACCACACACTGCTACTATGCCCAAAATTATTTTCTGGGCTAGATGCAGCTAAAAATTATTATTAACTTTAAAGCTGGTGGAGATTGGTATAGATGGCCTAATACAGTGAGTACCACACACTGCTACAGGCCCAATATTAATTTCCGGGCTAGATGCAGCTAAAAAATATTATTAATTTCAAACCTGTGGAGCTTGGTATAGATGGCTTAATACAATGAGTACCACACACTGATACTAGGCCCAAAATTATTTTCCGGGCAAGATGCAGCTAAAAATTATTATTAATTTCAAAGCTGGTGGAGCTTGGTATAGATGGCCTAATAAAATGAGTACCACACACTGCGACTATGCCCAAAATTATTTTCCGGGCTAGATGCAGCTAAAAATTATTATTCATTTCAAAGCTGGTGGAGCTTGGTATAGATGGCCTAATACAATGAGTACCACACACTGCTACTATGCCCAAAATTATTTTCCGGGCTAGATGCAGCAAAAAATTATTATTAATATCAAAGCTGGTGGAGCTTGGTATAGATGGCCTAATACAATGAGTAATACACATTTCTACTATGTCCAAAATTATTTTCCGGGCTAGATGCAGATAAAAATTATTATTAATTTCAAAGCTGGTGGAGCTTAGTATAGATGGCCTAATAAAATGAGTACCACACACTGCTGCAGGCCCAAAATTATTTTCCGGGCTAGATGCAGCTAAAAATTATTATTAATTTCAAAGCTGGTTGAGCTTGGTATAGATGGCCTAATACAATGGGTACCACGCAATCCTGCTATGCCCAAAATTATTTTCTGGGCTAGATGCAGCTAAAAATTATAATAAATTTCAAAGCTGGTGGAGCTTGGTATAGATGGCCTAATACAATGAGTACCACACACTGCTACTATGCCGAAAATTATTTTCCGGGCTAGATGCAGCGAAAAATTATTATTAATTTCAAAGCTGGTGGAGCTTAGTATAGATGGCCTAATAAAATGAGTACCACACACTGCTACAGGCCGAAAATTATTTTCTGGGCTAGATGCAGCTAAAAATTATTATTATTTCAAAGCTGGTGGAGCTTCGTATAGATGGCCTAATAAAATGAGTACCAAACACTGCTACTATGCCCAAAATTATTTTACCGGGCTAGATGCTGCTAAAAATTATTATTAATTTCAAAGCTTGTGGAGCTTAGTAAAGATGGCCCAATAAAATGAGTACCACACACTGCTACAGGCCAAAAATTATTTTTCGGGCTAGATGCAGCTAAAAATTATTATTAATTTCAAAGCTGGTGGAGCTTGCTATAGATGGCCTATTTCAATGAGTACTACACATTGCTACGATGCCCAAAATTAATTTCTGGCCTAGATATACCTAAAAATTATTATTAATTTCAAAGCTGTTGGAGCTTGGTATAGATGGCCTAATACAATGAGTACCACACAATGCTACTATGCCCAAAATTATTTTCCGGGCTAGATGCAGCTAAAAATTATTATTAATTTCAAAGCTGGTGGAGCTTGGTATAGATGGCCCAATACAATGAGTACCACACACTGTTTCAGGCCCAAAATTATTTTCCGGGCTAGATGCAGCTAAAAATTATTATTAATTTCAAAGCTGGTGGAGCTTTATATAGATGGCCTAATACAATGCGTACCACAAACTGCTACTATGCCCAAAATTAATTTCCTGGCTAGATGAAGCTAAAAATTATTATTAATTTCAAAGCTGGTGGAGCTTGGTATAGATGGCCTAATACAATGAGTACCACACACTACTACTATGCCCAATTTTGTTTTCTGGGCTAGATGCAGCTAAAAATTATTATTAACTTTAAAGCTCGTGTAGCTTGGTATAGATGGCCTAATACAATGAGTACCAAACACTGCTACTATGACCAAAATTATTTTACCAGGCTAGATGCAGCTAAAAATTATTATTAATTTCAAAGCTGGTGGAGCTTGGTATACATGGCCTAGTACAATGAGTACCACACACTGCTACTATGCTCAAAATTATTTTCCGGACTAGATGCAGCTAAAAATTATTATTAATTTCAAAGCTGGTGGAGCTTGGTATAGATGGCCTAATACAATGAGAACCACATACTGCTATTTTGCCCAAAATTATTTTCCGGGCTAGATGCAGCTAAAAATTATTATTAATTTCAAAGCTGGTGGAGCTTGGTATGCATGGCCTAATACAATGAGTACCACACACTGCTACTATGCTCAAAATTATTTTCCGGACTAGATGCCGCTAAAAATTATTATTAATTTCTAAGCTGGTGGTGTTTAGTATAGATGGCCTAATACAATGAGTACCACACACTGCTACAGGCCCAAAATTATTTTCTGGGCTAGATGCAGCTAAAAATTATTATTAATTTCAAAGCTGGTGGAGCTTGGTATAGATGGCCTAATAAAATGAGTACCACACACTGCGACTATGCCCAAAATTATTTTCCGGGCTAGATGCAGCTAAAAATTATTATTAATTTCAAAGCTGGTGGAGCTTGGTATAGATGGCCTAATGCAATGAGTACCACACACTGCTACTATGCCCAAAATTATTTTCCGGGCTAGATGCAGCAAAAAATTATTATTAATTTCAAAGCTGGTGGAGCTTGGTATAGATGGCCTAATACAATGAGTACCACACATTGCTACTATGTCCAAAATTATTTTCCGGGCTAGATGCAGCTAAAAATTATTATTAATTTACAAAGCTGGTGGAGCTTAGTATAGATGGCCTAATAAAATGAGTACCACACACTGCTACAGGCCCAAAATTATTTTCCGGGCTAGATGCAGCTAAAAATGATTATTAATTTCAAAGCTGGTTGAGCTTGGTATAGATGGCCTAATACAATGGGTACCACACACTGCTGCTATGCCCAAAATTATTTTCTGGGCTAGATGCTGCTAAAAATTATTATAAATTTCAAAGCTGGTGGAGCTTGGTATAGATGGCCTAATACAATGAGTACCACACACTGCTACTATCTCCAAAATTATTTTCCGGGTTAGATGCAGCTAAAAATTATTATTAATTTCAAAGCTGGTGGAGCTTGGTAGAGATGGCCTAATACAATGAGTACCACACACTGCTACTATGCCCAAAATTATTTTCCGGGCTAGATGCAGCGAAAAATTATTATTAATTTCAAAGCTGGTGGAGCTTAGTATAGATGGCCTAATAAAATGAGTACCACACACTGCTACAGGCCCAAAATTATTTTACGGGCTAGATGCAGCTAAAATTTATTATTAATTTCATAGCTGGTGGAGCTTGGTATAGATGGCCTAATACAATGAGTACCAAACACTGCTACTATGCCCAAAAGTATTTTACCGGGCTAGATGCAGCAAAAAATTATTATTAATTTCAAAGCTGGTGGAGCTTAGTATAGATGGCCTAATAAAATGAGTACCACACACTGCTACAGGCCCAAAATTATTTTCCGGGCTAGAAGCAGCTAAAAATTATTATTAATTTCAAAGCTGGTGGAGCTTGGTATAGATGGCCTAATACAATGAGTAACACACTCTGCTAGAGGCCCAAAATTATTTTCAGGGCTAGATGCAGCTAAAAATTATTATTCATTTCAAAGATGGTGGAGCTTGCTATAGATGGCCTATTTCAATGAGTACTACACACTGCTACTATGCCCAAAATTAATTTCCGGCCTAGATATGCCTAAAAATTATTATTAATTTCAAAGCTGTTGGAGCTTGGTATAGATGGCATAATACAATGAGTACCACACACTGCTACTATGCCCAAAATTATTTTCCGGGCTAGATGCAGCTAAAAATTATTATTAATTTCAAAGCTGGTAGAATTTGGTATAGATGGCCTAATACAATGAGTACCACACACTGCTACTATGCCCAAAATTATTTTCCGGGCTAGATGCAGCTAAAAATTATTATTAATTTCTAAGCTGGTGGAGCTTAGCATAGATGGCCTAATACAATGAGTACCACACACTGTTTCAGGCCCAAAATTATTTTCTGGGCTAGATGCAGCTAAAAATTATTACTAATTTCCAAGCTGGTGGAGCTTGGTAGAGATGACCTAATAAAATGAGTACCACACATTGCTACTATGCCCAAAATTATTTTCCGGGCTTGATGCAGTTAAAAATTATTATTAATTTCAAAGCTGGTGGAGCTTTGTATAGATGGCCTAATACAATGAGTACCACACACTGCTACTATGCCCAAAATTATTTCCCGGGCTTGATGCAGTTAAAAATTATTATTAATTTCTAAGCTGGTGGAGCTTGGTATAGATGGCCTAAAACAATAAGTACCACACACTGCTACAGGCCCAAAATTATTTATGGGCTAGATGCAGCTAAAAATTATTATTAATTTCAAAGCTGGTGGAGCTTGGTTTAGATGGCCTAATACAATGAGTACCACAAACTGCTACTATGCCCAAAATTAATTTCCTGGCTAGATGCAGCTAAAAATTATTATTAATTTCACAGCTGGTGGAGCTTGGTATAGATGGCATGACAGAATGAGTACCACACACTGCTACTATGTCCAAAGTTATTTTCTGGGCTAGATGAAGCTAAAAATTATTATTAACTTTAAAGCTGGTGGAGCTTGGTATAGATGGCCTAATTCAATGAGTACCACACACTGCTACAGGCCCAATATTAATTTCCGGGCTAGATGCTGCTAAAAATTATTATTAATTTCAAACCTGGTGGAGCTTGGTATAGATGGCATGATAGAATGAGTACCACACACTGCTACTATGCCCAAAGTTATTTTCTGGGCTAGATGAAGCTAAAAATTATTATTAACTTTAAAGCTGGTGGAGCTTGGTATAGATGGCCTAATACAATTAGTACCACACACTGCTACAGGCCCAATATTAATTTCCGGGCTAGATGCAGCTAAAAATTATTATTATTTTCAAACCTGGTGGAGCTTGGTATAGATGGCTTAATACAATGAGTACCACACACTGCTACTATGCCCAAAATTATTCTCCGGGCTAGATAGAGCTAAAAATTAATATTAATTTCAAAGCTGGTGGACCTTGGTATAGATGGCCTAACACAATGAGTACCACACACTGCTACTATGCCCAAAATTATTTTCTGAGCTAGATGCAGTTAAAAATTATTATTAATTTCAAAGCTGGTGGAGCTTGGTATAGATGGCCTAATACAATGAGTACCAAACACTGCTACTATGCCCAAAATTATTTTACCGGGCTAGATGCAGCTAAAAATTATTATTAATTTCAAAGCTGGTGGAGCTTGGTATAGATGGCCTAATACAATGCGTAACACACTCTGCTAGAGGCCCAAAATTATTTTCGGGGCTAGATGCAGCTAAAAATTATTATTCATTTCAAAGCAGGTGGAGCTTGCTATAGATGGCCTATTTCAATGAGTACTACACACTGCTACTATGCCCAAAATTAATTCCCGGCCTAGATATGCCTAAAAATTATTATTAATTTCAAAGCTGGTGGAGCTTGATATACATGGCCTAATACAATGAGTACCACACACTGCTGATATGCTCAAAATTATTTTCCGGACTAGATGCAGCTAAAAATTACTATTAATTTCAAAGCTGTTTGAGCTTGGTATAGATGGCCTAATACAATGAGTACCACACACTGCTATTTTGCCCAAAATTATTTTCCGGGCTAGATGCAGCTAAAAATTATTATTAATTTCAAAGCTGGTGGAGCTTGGTATAGATGGCTTAAACCAATAAGTACCACACACTGATATCAGGCCAAAAATTATTTTCCGGGCAAGATGCAGCTAAAAATTATTATTAATTTCAAAGCTGGTGGAGCTTAGTATAGATGGCCTAATACAATGAGTACCACACACTGCTACAGGCCCAAAATTATTTTCTGGGCTAGATGCAGCTAAAAATTATTATTAATTTCAAAGCTGGTGGAGCTTGGTATAGATGGCCTAATACAATGAGTACAACACACTGCTACTAACCCCAAAATTAATTTCCTGGCTAGATGCAGCTAAAAATTATTATTAATTTCAAAGCTGGTGGAGCTTGGTATAGATGGCATAATACAATGAGTACCACACACTGCTACTATGCCCAAAATTATTTTCTGGGCTAGATGCAGCTAAAAATTATTATTAACTTTAAAGCTGGTGGAGATTGGTATAGATTGCCTAATACAGTGAGTACCACACACTGCTACAGGCCCAATATTAATTTCCGGGCTAGATGCAGCTAAAAAATATTATTAATTTCAAAGCTGGTGGAGCTTGGTATAGATGGCCTAATACAATGAGTACCACACACTGCTACTAACCCCAAAATTAATTTCCTTGCTAGATGCAGCTAAAAATTATTATTAATTTCAAAGCTGGTGGAGTTTAGTATAGATGGCCTAATAAAATGAGTACCACACACTGCTACTATGCCCAAAATTATTTTACGGGCTAGATGCAGCTAAAAATTATTATTACTTTCAAAGCTGGTGGAGCTTGGTATAGATGGCCTAATATAATGAGTACCACACACTGCTACTATGCCCAAAATTATTTTGCGGGCAAGATGCAGTTAAAAATTATTATTAATTTCAAAGCTGGTTGAGCTTGTTGTAGACGGCCTGATACAATAAGTACCACACACTGCTACTATGCCCAAAATTATTTTCCGGGCTAGATGCAGCTAAAAATTATTATTAATTTCAAAGCTGGTGGAGCTTGGTATAGATGGCCTAATACAATGAGTACCACACACTGCTACTATGCCCAAAATTATTTTCTGGGCTAGATGCAGCTAAAAATTATTATTAACTTCAAAGCTGGTGGAGCTTGGTATAGATGACCTAATACAATGAGTACCACACACTGCTGCAGGCCCAATATTATTTTCCGGGCTAGATGCAGCTAAAAATTATTATTAATTTCAAAGCTCGTGGAGCTTGATATTCATGGCCTAATACAATGAGTACCACACACTGCTAATATGCCCAAAATTATTTTCCGGGCTAGATGCAGCTAAAAATTATTATTAATTTCAAAGCTGGTGGAGCTTGGTATAGATGGCCTAAACCAATAAGTACCACACACTGATACTAGGCCCAAAATTATTTTCCGGGCAAGATGCAGCTAAAAATTATTATTAATTTCAAAGCTGGTGGAGCTTAGTATAGATGGCCTAATACAATGAGTACCGCACACTGCTACAGGCCCAAAATTATTTTCTGGGCTAGATGCAGCTAAAAATTATTATTAATTTCAAAGCTGCTGGAGCTTGGTTTAGATGGCCTAATACAATGAGTACCACACACTGCTACTAACCCCAAAATTAATTTCCTGGCTAGATGCAGGTAAAAATTATTATTAATTTCAAAGCTGGTGGAGCTTGGTATAGATGGCATAATACAATGAGTACCACACACTGCTACTATGCCCAAAATTATTTTCTAGGCTAGATGCAGCTAAAAATTATTATTAACTTTAAAGCTGGTGGAGATTGGTATAGATGGCCTAATACAGTGAGTACCACACACTGCTACAGGCCCAATATTAATTTCCGGGCTAGATGCAGCTAAAAAATATTATTAATTTCAAAGCTGGTGGAGCTTGGTATAGATGGCCTAATACAATGAGTACCACACACTGCTACTAACCCCAAAATTAATTTCCTGGCTAGATGCAGCTAAAAATTATTATTAATTTCAAAGCTGGTGGAGCTTGGTATAGATGGCCTAATACAATGAGGACCACACACTGTTTCAGGCCCAAAATTATTTTCCGGGCTAGATGCAGCTAAAAAATATTATTAATTTCAAAGCTGATGGAGCTTGATATAGATGGCCTAATACAATGAGAACCACACACTGCTACTATGCCCAAAATTAATTTCCTGGCTAGATGCAGCTAAAAATTATTATTAATTTCAAAGCTGGTGGAGCTTGGTATAGATGGCCTAATACAAAGAGTACCACACACTGCTACAGGCCCAATATTATTTTCCGGGCTAGATGCAGCTAAAAATTATTATTAATTTCAAAGCTGGTGGAACTTTGTATAGATGGCTTAATAAAATGAGTACCACACACTGCTACTATGCCCAAACTTATTTTCTGGGCTAGATGCAGCTAAATATTATTATTAACTTCAAAGCTGGTGGAGCTTGGTATAGATGGCCTAATACAATGAGTACCACACACTGCTACTATGCCCAAAATTATTTTCCGGGCTAGATGCAGCTAAAAATTATTATTAATTTCAAAGCTGGTGGAGCTTGGTAGAGATGGCCTAATACAATGAGTACCACACACTGCTACTATGCCCAAAATTATTTTCTGGGCTAGATGCAGCTAAAAATTATTATTAACTTCAAAGCTGGTGGAGCTTGGTATAGATGACCTAATACAATGAGTACCACACACTGCTGCAGGCCCAATATTATTTTCCGGGCTAGATGCAGCTAAAAATTATTATTAATTTCAAAGCTGGTGGAGCTTGATATACATGGCCTAATACAATGAGTACCACACACTGCTAATATGCTCAAAATTATTTTCCGGACTAGATGCAGCTAAAAATTACTATTAATTTCAAAGCTGTTTGAGCTTGGTATAGATGGCCTAATACAATGAGTACCACACACTGCTATTTTGCCCAAAATTATTTTCCGGGCTAGATGCAGCTAAAAATTATTATTAATTTCAAAGCTGGTGGAGCTTGGTATAGATGGCTTAAACCAATAAGTACCACACACTGATATCAGGCCAAAAATTATTTTCCGGGCAAGATGCAGCTAAAAATTATTATTAATTTCAAAGCTGGTGGAGCTTAGTATAGATGGCCTAATACAATGAGTACCACACACTGCTACAGGCCCAAAATTATTTTCTGGGCTAGATGCAGCTAAAAATTATTATTAATTTCAAAGCTGGTGGAGCTTGGTATAGATGGCCTAATTCAATGAGTACAACACACTGCTACTAACCCCAAAATTAATTTCCTGGCTAGATGCAGCTAAAAATTATTATTAATTTCAAAGCTGGTGGAGCTTGGTATAGATGGCATAATACAATGAGTACCACACACTGCTACTATGCCCAAAATTATTTTCTGGGCTAGATGCAGCTAAAAATTATTATTAACTTTAAAGCTGGTGGAGATTGGTATAGATTGCCTAATACAGTGAGTACCACACACTGCTACAGGCCCAATATTAATTTCCGGGCTAGATGCAGCTAAAAAATATTATTAATTTCAAAGCTGGTGGAGCTTGGTATAGATGGCCTAATACAATGAGTACCACACACTGCTACTAACCCCAAAATTAATTTCCTGGCTAGATGCAGCTAAAAATTATTATTAATTTCAAAGCTGGTGGAGTTTAGTATAGATGGCCTAATAAAATGAGTACCACACACTGCTACTATGCCCAAAATTATTTTACGGGCTAGATGCAGCTAAAAATTATTATTACTTTCAAAGCTGGTGGAGCTTGGTATAGATGGCCTAATATAATGAGTACCACACACTGCTACTATGCCCAAAATTATTTTGCGGGCAAGATGCAGTTAAAAATTATTATTAATTTCAAAGCTGGTGGAGCTTGGTATAGATGGCCTAATACAATGAGTACCACACACTGCTACTATGCCCAAAATTATTTTCTGGGCTAGATGCAGCTAAAAATTATTATTAACTTCAAAGCTGGTGGAGCTTGGTATAGATGACCTAATACAATGAGTACCACACACTGCTGCAGGCCCAATATTATTTTCCGGGCTAGATGCAGCTAAAAATTATTATTAATTTCAAAGCTCGTGGAGCTTGATATTCATGGCCTAATACAATGAGTACCACACACTGCTAATATGCCCAAAATTATTTTCCGGGCTAGATGCAGCTAAAAATTATTATTAATTTCAAAGCTGGTGGAGCTTGGTATAGATGGCCTAAACCAATAAGTACCACACACTGATACTAGGCCCAAAATTATTTTCCGGGCAAGATGCAGCTAAAAATTATTATTAATTTCAAAGCTGGTGGAGCTTAGTATAGATGGCCTAATACAATGAGTACCGCACACTGCTACAGGCCCAAAATTATTTTCTGGGCTAGATGCAGCTAAAAATTATTATTAATTTCAAAGCTGGTGGAGCTTGGTTTAGATGGCCTAATACAATGAGTACCACACACTGCTACTAACCCCAAAATTAATTTCCTGGCTAGATGCAGGTAAAAATTATTATTAATTTCAAAGCTGGTGGAGCTTGGTATAGATGGCATAATACAATGAGTACCACACACTGCTACTATGCCCAAAATTATTTTCTAGGCTAGATGCAGCTAAAAATTATTATTAACTTTAAAGCTGGTGGAGATTGGTATAGATGGCCTAATACAGTGAGTACCACACACTGCTACAGGCCCAATATTAATTTCCGGGCTAGATGCAGCTAAAAAATATTATTAATTTCAAAGCTGGTGGAGCTTGGTATAGATGGCCTAATACAATGAGTACCACACACTGCTACTAACCCCAAAATTAATTTCCTGGCTAGATGCAGCTAAAAATTATTATTAATTTCAAAGCTGGTGGAGCTTGGTATAGATGGCCTAATACAATGAGGACCACACACTGTTTCAGGCCCAAAATTATTTTCCGGGCTAGATGCAGCTAAAAAATATTATTAATTTCAAAGCTGATGGAGCTTGATATAGATGGCCTAATACAATGAGAACCACACACTGCTACTATGCCCAAAATTAATTTCCTGGCTAGATGCAGCTAAAAATTATTATTAATTTCAAAGCTGGTGGAGCTTGGTATAGATGGCCTAATACAATGAGGACCACACACTGTTTCAGGCCCAAAATTATTTTCCGGGCTAGATGCAGCTAAAAAATATTATTAATTTCAAAGCTGATGGAGCTTGATATAGATGGCCTAATACAATGAGAACCACACACTGCTACTATGCCCAAAATTAATTTCCTGGCTAGATGCAGCTAAAAATTATTATTAATTTCAAAGCTGGTGGAGCTTGGTATAGATGGCCTAATACAATGAGTACCACACACTGCTACAGGCCCAATATTATTTTCCGGGCTAGATGCAGCTAAAAATTATTATTAATTTCAAAGCTGGTGGAACTTTGTATAGATGGCTTAATAAAATGAGTACCACACACTGCTACTATGCCCAAACTTATTTTCTGGGCTAGATGCAGCTAAATATTATTATTAACTTCAAAGCTGGTGGAGCTTGGTATAGATGGCCTAATACAATGAGTACCACACACTGCTACTATGCCCAAAATTATTTTCCGGGCTAGATACAGCTAAAAATTATTATTAATTTCAAAGCTGGTGGAGCTTGGTATAGATGGCCTAATACAATGAGTACCACACACTGCTACTATGCACAAAATTATTTTCCGGACTAGATAGAGCGAAAAATTATTATTAATTTCAAAGCTGGTGGAGTTTAGTATAGATGGCCTACTAAAATGAGTACCACACACTGCTACTATTCCCAAAATTATTTTCCGTGCTAGATGCAGCTAAAAATTATTATTAATTTCAAAGCTGGTGGAGCTTGGTATAGATGGCCTAATATAATGAGTACCACACACTGCTACTATGCCCAAAATTATTTTCCGGGCAAGATGCAGTTAAAAATTATTATTAATTTCAAAGCTGTTTGAGCTTGTTGCAGATGGCCTGATACAATGATTACCACACACTGCTATTATGCCCAAAATTAATTTCCAGGCTAGATGTAGCTAAAAATTATTATTAATTTCAAAGCTGGTGGAGCTTGGTATAGATGGCCTAATACAATGAGTACCACACACTGCTACTATGCCCAAAATTATTTTCTGGGCTAGATGCAGCTAAAAATTATTATTAACTTCAAAGCTGGTGGAGCTTGGTATAGATGACCTAATACAATGAGCATCACACACTGCTGCAGGCCCAATATTATTTTCCGGGCTAGATTCAGCTAAAAATTATTATTAATTTCAAAGCTGGTGGAGCTTGGTATAGAAGGCTTATTACAATGAGTACCACACACTGCTACTATGCCCAAAATTATTTTCCGGGCTAGATGTAGCTAAAAATTATTATTAATTTCAAAACTGGTGGAGTTTGGTATAGATGGCCTAATACAATGAGTACCACACACTGCTACTATGCCCAAAATTATTTTCCGGGCTAGATGCAGCGAAAAATTATTATTAATTTCAAAGCTGGTGGAGTTTAGTATAGATGGCCTGCTAAAATGAGTACCACACACTGCTACTATGCCCAAAATTATTTTACGGGCTAGATGCAGCTAAAAATTATTATTAATTTCAAAGCTGGTGGAGCTTGGTATAGATGGCCTAATATAATGAGTAACACACACTGCTACTATGCCCAAAATTATTTTGCGGGCAAGATGCAGTTAAAAATTATTATTAATTTCAAAGCTGGTTGAGCTTGTTGTAGACGGCCTGATACAATAAGTACCACACACTGCTTCTATGCCCAAAATTATTTTCCGGGCTAGATGCAGCTAAAAATTATTATTAATTTCAAAGCTGGTGGAGCTTGGTATAGATGGCCTAATACAATGAGTACCACACACTGCTACTATGCCCAAAATTATTTTCTGGGCTAGATGCAGCTAAAAATTATTATTAACTTCAAAGCAGGTGGAGCTTGGTATAGGTGACCTAATACAATGAGTACCACACACTGCTGCAGGCCCAATATTATTTTCCGGGCTAGATGCAGCTTAAAATTATTATTAATTTCAAAGCTGGTGGAGCTTGATATACATGGCCTAACACAATGAGTACCACACACTACTAATATGCTCAAAATTATTTTCCGGACTAGATGCGTCTAAAAATTATTATTAATTTCAAAGCTGGTGGAGCTTGGTATAGATGGCCTAATTTAATGAGTACCACACACTGCTATTTTTCCCAAAATTATTTTCCGGGCTAGATGCAGCCAAAAATTATTATTTATTTCAAAGCTGGTGGAGCTTGGTATAGATGGCCTAATACAATAAGTAACACACACTGCTACTATGACCAAAATTATTTTCTGGGCTAGATGCAGCTAAAAATTATTATTAATTTTGAAGCTGGTGGAGCTTGGTATAGATGGCCTCATACAATGAGTACCACACACTGCTACTATGCCCAAAATTATTTTCCAGGCTAGATGCAGCTAAAACTTATTATTAATTTCTAAGCTGGTGGAGCTTAGTATAGATGGTCTAATACAATGAGTACCACACACTGCTATAGGCCCAAAATTATTTTCCAGGCTAGATGCAGCTAAAAATTATTTTTAATTTCAAAGCTGGTGGAGCTTGGTATAGATGGCCTAAAACAATAAGAACCACACACTGATACTAGGCCCAAAATTATTTTCCGGGCAAGATGCAGCTAAAAATTATTATTAATTTCAAAGCTGGTGGAGCTTAGTATAGATGGCCTAATACAATGAGTACCACACACTGCTACAGGCCCAAAATTATTTTCTGGGCTAGATGCAGCTAAAAATTATTATTAATTTCAAAGCTGGTGGAGCTTGGTATAGATGGCCTAATACAATGAGTACCACACACTGCTACTAACCCCAAAATTAATTTCCTGGCTAGATGCAGCTAAAAATTATTATTAATTTCAAAGCTGGTGGAGCTTGGTATAGATGGCATAATACAATGAGTACCACACACTGCTACTATGCCCAAAATTATTTTCTGGGCTAGATGCAGCTAAAAATTATTATTAACTTTAAAGCTGGTGGAGATTGGTATAGATGGCCTAATACAGTGAGTACCACACACTGCTACAGGCCCAATATTAATTTCCGGGCTAGATGCATCTAAAAAATACTATTAATTTCAAACCTGGTGGAGCTTGGAATAGATGGCTTAATACAATGAGTACCATACACTGCTACTATGCCCAAAATTATTCTCCGGGCTAGATGCAGCTAAAAATTATTATTAATTTCAAAGCTGGTGGACCTTGGTATAGATGGCCTAATACAATGAGTACCACACACTGCTACCATGCCCAAAATTATTTTCCGGGCTAGATGCAGTTAAAATTATTATTAATTTCCAAGCTGGTGGAGCTTGGTATAGATGGCCTAATACAATGAGTACCAAACACTGCTACTATGCCCAAAATTATTTTACCGGGCTAGATGCAGCTAAAAATTATTATTAATTTCAAAGCTGGTGGAGCTTGGTGTACATGGCCTAATACAATGAGTACCACACACTGCTACTATGCTCAAAATTATTTTCCGGACTAGATGCAGCTAAAAATTATTATTAATTACTAAGGTGGTGGAGCTTAGTATAGATGGCCTAATACAATGAGTACCACACACTGCTACTATGCCCAAAATTATTTTCCGGGTTAGATGCAGCTAAAAATTATTATTAATTTCAAAGCTGGTGGAGCTTGGTATAGATGGCCTAATACAATGAGTACCACACACTGCTACTATGCCCAAAATTATTTTCCGTACTAGATGCAGCTAAAAATTATTATTAATTTCAAAGCTGGTGGAGCTTGGTATATATGGCCTAATACAATGAGTACCACACACTGCTACAGGCCCAAAATTATTTTCCGGGCTAGATGCAGAATAAATTTTTTATTAATTTCAAAGCTGGTTGAGCTTGGTATAGATGGCCTAATACAATGGGTACCACACACTGCTGCTATGCCCAAAAATATTTTCTGGGCTAGATGCAGCTAAAAATTATTATAAATTTCAAAGCTGGTGGAGCTTGGTATAGATGGCCTAATACAATGAGTACCACACACTGCTACTATGCCCAAAATTATTTTCCGGGCTAGATGCAGCGAAAAATTATTATTAATTTCAAAGCTGGTGGAGCTAGGTATAGATGGCCTAATACAATGAGTACCACACACTGCTACTATGCCCAAAATTATTTTCCGGGCTAGATGCAGCTAAAAATTATTATTAATTTCAAAGGTGGTGGAGCTTAGTATAGATGGCCTAATACAATGAGTACCACACACTGCTACAGGCCCAAAATTATTTTCTGGGCTAGATACAGCTAAAAATTATTATTAATTTCAAAGCTGGTGGAGCTTGGTATAGATGGCCTAATAAAATGAGTACCACACTGTAACGGGTCTGGGAGGCGGAACCTCAGAGCTACTATACAAGGGGGCGGTCCTTGTAAGGGAGCGGGTGGCAACCAGGGAAGACGGGCTGGAAGACTCAGCAGGTGAACGGGACAGTCTCTGAGTGAACGGGACAGTCTCTGAGTGAACGGGCTGGAGGTCACGGCAAGTGACCGAGGCAGTCTCTGGGTGAACGGGCTGGTGGTCACGGCAAGTGACCGGGGCAGTCTCTAGGTATAGGGTTGGTACGACCTGTGGCGGCTGAAGATAGACGTGAGCTCCCAGGTGAGCAGGCGAGAGTCTCTGGATGAACGGGTGGTCACAGCATGTGACGGCGGAGCCTCCAGGAAGACCAGCAGACAGGCAACAGATGAGCGCTACCAGGTGAGCGGGCAGAAGTCTCTGGACAGGCGGGTGGTCACAGCACGTGACGGCGGAGCCTCCAGGTAGGCTAGCAGACAGGTAGCAGATGAGCGCTCCCAGGTGAGCGGGCAGGAGTCACTGGACAGGCAGATGGTCACAGCACGTGACGGCGGAGCCTCCAGGTAGGCTAGCAGACAGGTAGCAGATGAGCGCTCCCAGGTGAGCGGGCAGGAGTCACTGGACAGGCAGGTGGTCACAGCATGTGACGGCGGAGCCTCCTGGTAGGCTAGCAGGCAGGTAGCAGATATGCGCTCCCAGGTGAGCGGGCAAGCTGGTCCATAGACAGACTGACAGGAGTTGGAAGGCAGACCGTCGGACCTCAGGCAAGCAGGCAGGTAACAAGTAATCAGGCAAGAATCTGGCAGGTAACTGGCAGGTAACTGGCAGGAAACTGGCAACGGGACCTGAGGGCTGAAGCACAGGTGAGACACAGGTGCAAACAACATTGCTCGGGCACCTCCATTTTGGAGGAGGTGCCTTATATATGGTGAAGTCCTCCGGCCATTGGCCGGGGACTCCTTAGGACGGCGCGCGCGGCCCCTTTAAGAGGGAGGGAGAGCGCGCGCACGCGCCCTAAGCACAGTGGCCGGGAAGGAGCGCGCGCTGCCAGCAGAGCGGGAGGAGGACGCCGAGCACGGAGCAGAGAGGTGAGGGGAACAGCGTCCCTGCCTAGCAGAGGGCAGGGACGCCGGTGCTACAGTACCCCCCCCCTTTAGGCCCCCCCTTTTTTAGGCCAGACAAAAATTTAGCTAGGATGAGAGGGGCATGGATGTTCTCCCGGGGCTCCCACGTTCTCTCCTCAGGACCAAACCCCTTCCAATCTACTAGAAAAAAGGTCTTTCCTCTTACCCTTTTGGTGGCAAGAATGTTCTCTACCTCAAACTCGTCCTCAGCAGAAACCGGAGCAGGAGGCGTACCTGTAGACTTGGAAAAAGAGTTAAGAACCACAGGTTTGAGGAGAGATACATGGAAAGAGTTAGGGATCCGTAAGTTGGCCGGGAGTTTCAATTTATAGGCCACCGGGTTGATCTGACTGATGACCTCCAGAGGACCGATGAACCGAGGCCCTAACTTGTAAGAAGGTATCTTGAGTCGGACATATTTAGATGAGAGCCAGACTTTATCTCCAGGACGAAATTGTGGAGGATTCAGGCGTTTTTTGTCAGCGTGTCTTTTCATCCGTTCGGACGACTGAAGGAGTGCGGATCGGGTACTCTCCCAAATGGAGGAAAATTTGCTAACGAGAGATTCCGCGGCCGGGTTGTCCACAGAGGTGGAGACAGGAAAAGGAATCCGAGGATGCTGACCGAAGACTACAAAAAACGGGGATTTGGAGGAGGATTCGCTCTGGTGATTATTATAAGAGAACTCGGCCCATGGTAGGAGATCCACCCAGTCAGAATGATGGGCATTAACGAAGTGCCGGAGGTAACTGGTCAGGTTCTGATTGATCGGCTCCACTTGACCATTGGACTGTGGGTGGTAAGCTGAAGAGAAGTCCAGGGTGACGTCTAGCAGTTTACAAGTGGCTCTCCAGAAACGTGAGGTGAACTGTACCCCACGATCCGACACGATGTGGAGGGGCAGGCCATGAAGACGGAAGATATGGCGGATAAAGTCTTTAGCCAGCTCGGGTGCAGACGGGAGGCCTGGCAGAGGAATAAAGTGAGCCATCTTGGAAAAGCGGTCAGCGACCACCCAAATGACCGTACAACCGGCAGAGACTGGGAGATCAGTTATGAAGTCCATAGCAATATGCTGCCAGGGGGCAGCAGGCACAGGAAGCGGAAGGAGGCGACCGGCTGGCAGGTGTCTCGGGACTTTGTTGCGGGCGCAGGACACACAGGCAGAAACAAAGTCTATTACGTCCTTGTGCAGGGTAGGCCACCAGTAGTGCCGGGCAATAAGCTGGAGGGTCTTCTTCTGACCGGCGTGGCCAGCTAGTTTAGACGAATGGCCCCAGTGTAGGATCTTCTCCCGATCAGGTACTGAAACAAACGTCTTACCGGGAGGGAGACGATTTAGACTCACGGGAGCCACTTGCATTACTCTGGCGGGATCAATGATATGTTTAGGTTCTTCCTCGAGATCGGACACCAGAAAGGATCGGGACAAGGCGTCTGCTTTGACGTTTTTGTCAGCCGGGCGAAAATGAAGAACAAAATCAAAGCGAGCAAAAAACAAGGACCACCGGGCTTGGCGCGGGTTAAGTCTCTGGGCATGCTGGAGGTAAGCCAAGTTCTTGTGGTCAGTGTAAATTATTACCGGGTGAAGAGCCCCCTCGAGCAGGTAACGCCACTCCTCCAATGCCAGTTTGATGGCCAATAACTCTCGGTCTCCTATGGAATAATTGCGCTCAGAAGAGGAGAAGGGTTTGGAGAAGAAGCCACAAGTTACCATTCTCCCGGAAGATGATTTTTGAGTAAGTACCGCTCCGGCTCCAGAGGAGGAGGCGTCAACTTCCAGGAAGAACTGCTTGTTGCCGTCCGGGCGATGCAGCACCGGGGCGGAAGAGAAGGCCTGTTTTAGGGAAAGAAAGGCCTCCTCTGCTTCGGGCGGCCACTCTTTGGGATTAGTACCCTTACGGGTGAGCGCGGAAATTGGGGCAGTCCGGGAAGAGAAGTGCGGGATGAAGAGGCGGTAATAGTTGGCGAAGCCCAGGAACCGTTGAATAGCCTTCAACCCTTCTGGTCGGGGCCATTTCTCGATGGCAGACAGTTTCTCAGGATCCATTTGTAGGCTGGTCTGAGGGATAATGTAGCCCAGAAACGGAAGCGAGGTCTGCTCAAAGAGGCACTTCTCATATTTAGCGTAGAGATGGTTCTGCCTGAACCTGAGCAGGACCTGACGAACATCCCTCCGGTGAGTCTGGAGATCCGGAGAGAAGACCAAGATGTCGTCCAGGTACACCACTACGCAGGAGTAGAGAAGGTCCCGGAAGATGTCATTGACCAACTCTTGAAAGACGGCAGGAGCATTACAGAGGCCAAAGGGCATTACCAGATATTCATAGTGACGGTCCCGGGTGTTGAATGACGTCTTCCATTCATCCCCCTGACGGATACGAACCAGGTTGTACGCCCCACGGAGGTCCAGTTTGGTGAAGATTCTAGCCCCCCTCAGACGATCAAATAACTCCGGAATGAGCGGAAGGGGGTACTTATTCTTCACCGTGATCTGGTTAAGGCCTCTATAGTCTATACAGGGACGGAGAGAGCCGTCCTTCTTTTTGACGAAAAAGAAGCCTGCTCCCGCCGGGGAGGTAGATTTCCGGATGAATCCCCTGGCCAGATTCTCCTCAATATATTCGGACATCGACCGAGTCTCAGCAGCGGATAATGGATAAATATGCCCACGGGGAGGAGAAGTACCAGGTAACAGGTCGATAGGGCAGTCGTATGGTCTATGAGGGGGTAGTGTCTCTGCCTCCTTTTTATTAAAGACATCAGCATAAGACCAATAAGGAATCGGAAGTCCAGGTAGATTAGCTGGGGTAGGAGAAGGACGGACGGGATGAACGGGAACCAGACAGGTCTTATGGCAGCCCTGTCCCCAGCGAAGGACTTCTCCGGTCTGCCAGTCAAGAACGGGTGCATGTTTCTGGAGCCAAGGTAGGCCTAGCAAGAGGGCGTGAGAGAGTCCAGGCAGAACATGGAAGGAGATACTTTCAGAATGCAGCATTCCCACCTGCAGAGTAATGGATTCGGTGATGAGTTGGATGGGGCGTGGTAAGAGCCCCCCATCCACGGCAGCAACAGACAAGGGTACAGCCAGAGGTTTGGTGGGGATGCGGTATTTCTCTACAAGGGACTGTGAAATAAGATTCCCGGCTGCTCCAGAGTCCAGTTGGGCTAGTTCGAAATAACGGTTCTCCCCGTAGACGATAGAAACTGACAACAGCAGGGATGGAGAGGATTTATTCTTGTCTAGGTGGACCTCTCTGAGCGAACCTAGACACAGGCGTTTCCCGACCTCTCCGGGCAGGCACGGATCCGGTGCTCCTTACTGCCACAGTAGAAGCAGGTCCCCTCGGCACGGCGTAAGTCCTGACGGGTCTTGACCATCTTGGTCTGGTTGACCTGCATAGGCTCAGGAGGGTGTACCTGGTTAGAGATAGAAGGAGTGACGGGTTTCTGAAAAGTAGGAGCTAGACGTGGTAACCTCCTCTCACGGGTGACCTCTCTGGCATGCTCCTGGAACCGTAGGTCAATCCGGGTGGCAAGAGTTATTAAGTCATCGAGAGTGGTAGGAATGTCCCGACCGGCAAGTTCATCTTTAATACGGCCGGACAGACCGTCCCAGAAGACGGAAACCAGAGCGTCGTTATCCCAGGCCAGCTCCGAGGCAAGGGTACGGAATCGTATGGCATATTGGCCCACGGTGAGACTCTCCTGACGGAGGCGTAGCAACGATGATGCGGATGAGGTCTTCCGTCCGGGTTCATCGAAGACTTTCCGGAAAGCCGTGAGAAAAGCAGGCAAGTTGGACACCAGGGGGTCTCCTCTCTCCCATAGAGGATTTAGCCAGGCCAGGGCCTCCCCGGTGATATGGGACATGATGAAGGCAATTTTGGCCCGGTCGGAGTTAAACTGGTGGGACAAAAGTTCAAAGTGCAGGGTGCACTGATTTATGAAGCCCCGAGCCTGGACGGAGTCGCCTCCGAATCGAGGAGGTGCATAAAGCCGGGGTCCGGGGTAGGATACCATGGTATTAGTGGGCAGCGGAGCTGCCGGATTGCAAGATATGGCACTGGCGGAGGTTGTTGGTGGATCAGACAGAGTGTTCAGGCGAGTATTGACATTCCGCAGGTGACCCAGGATGGACTCCTGTTGGGACCTCTGACGGGACAGTTCATGACAGAGGTCCGAGAGCGAGGGAGCTTGGGTGCCACCGGGTTCCATGGCCCGAGCAAACTGTAACGGGTCTGGGAGGCGGAACCTCAGAGCTACTATACAAGGGGCCGGTCCTTGTAAGGGAGCGGGTGGCAACCAGGGAAGACGGGCTGGAAGACTCAGCAGGTGAACGGGACAGTCTCTGAGTGAACGGGACAGTCTCTGAGTGAACGGGCTGGAGGTCACGGCAAGTGACCGAGGCAGTCTCTGGGTGAACGGGCTGGTGGTCACGGCAAGTGACCGGGGCAGTCTCTAGGTATAGGGTTGGTACGACCTGTGGCGGCTGAAGATAGACGTGAGCTCCCAGGTGAGCAGGCGAGAGTCTCTGGATGAACGGGTGGTCACAGCATGTGACGGCGGAGCCTCCAGGAAGACCAGCAGACAGGCAACAGATGAGCGCTCCCAGGTGAGCGGGCAGAAGTCTCTGGACAGGCGGGTGGTCACAGCACGTGACGGCGGAGCCTCCAGGTAGGCTAGCAGACAGGTAGCAGATGAGCGCTCCCAGGTGAGCGGGCAGGAGTCACTGGACAGGCAGATGGTCACAGCACGTGACGGCGGAGCCTCACAGTAGGCTAGCAGACAGGTAGCAGATGAGTGCTCCCAGGTGAGCGGGCAGGAGTCACTGGACAGGCAGGTGGTCACAGCATGTGACGGCGGAGCCTCCTGGTAGGCTAGCAGGCAGGTAGCAGATATGAGCTCCCAGGTGAGCGGGCAAGCTGGTCCATAGACAGACTGACAGGAGTTGGAAGGCAGACCGTCGGACCTCAGGCAAGCAGGCAGGTAACAAGTAATCAGGCAAGAATCTGGAAGGTAACTGGCAGGTAACTGGCAGGAAACTGGCAACGGGACCTGAGGGCTGAAGCACAGGTGAGACACAGGTGCAAACAACATTGCTCGGGCACCTCCATTTTGGAAGAGGTGCCTTATATATGGTGAAGTCCTCCGGCCATTGGCCGGGGACTCCTTAGGACGGCGCGCGCGGCCCCTTTAAGAGGGAGGGAGAGCGCGCGCGCGCGCCCTAAGCGCAGTGGCCGGGAAGGAGCGCGCGCTGCCAGCAGAGCGGGAGGAGGACGCCGAGCACGGAGCAGAGAGGTGAGGGGAACAGCGTCCCTGCCTAGCAGAGGGCAGGGACGCCGGTGCTACACAAACACTGCGACTATGCCCAAAATTATTTTCCGGGCTAGATTCAGCTAAAAATTATTATTAATTTCAAAGCTGGTGGAGCTTGGTATAGATGGCCTAATACAATGAGTACCACACACTGTTATTTTGCCGAAAATTATTTTCCGGGCTAGATGCAGCTAAAAATTATTATTAATTTCAAAGCTGGTGGAGCTTGGTATAGATGTCCTAATACAATAAGTACCACACACTGCTACTATGCCCAAAATTATTTTCCGGGCTAGATGCAGCTAAAAATTATTATTAATTTCAAAGCTGGTGGAGCTTGGTATACATGGCCTAATACAATGAGTACCACACACTGCTACTATGCCCAAAATTATTTTCCGGGCTAGATGCAGCTAAAAATTATTATTAATTTCAAAGCTGGTGGAGCTTGGTATAGATGGCCTAATACAATGAGTACCACACACTGCTACTATGCCCAAAATTATTTTTCAGGCTAGATGCAGCAAAAAATTATTATTAATTTCAAAGCTGGTGGAGCTTGGTATAGATGGCCCAATACAATGAGTACCACACATTGATACTATGTCCAAAATTATTTTCCGGGCTAGATGCAGCTAAAAATTATTATTAATTTCAAAGCTGGTGGAGCTTAGTATAGATGGCTTAATAAAATGAGTACACACACTGCTACAGGCCCAAAATTATTTTCCGGGCTAGATGCAGCTAAAAATTATTATTAATTTCAAAGCTGGTTGAGCATGGTATAGATGGCCTAATACAATGGGAACCACACACTGCCGCTATGCCCAAAATTATTTTCTGGGCTAGATGCAGCTAAAAATTATTATAACTTTCAAAGCTGGTGGAGCTTGGTATAGATGGCCTAATACAATGAGTACCACACACTGCTGCTATGCCCAAAATTATTTTCCGGACTAGATTCAGCTAAAAATTATTATAAATTTCAAAGCTGGTGGAGCTTTGTATAGATGGCCTAATACAATGAGTACCACACACTGCTGCTATGCCCAAAATTATTTTCTGGGCTAGATGCAGCTAAAAATTATTATTAATTTCAAAGCTGGTGGAGCTTGGTATAGATGTCCTAATACAATAAGTACCACACACTGCTACTATGCCCAAAATTATTTTCCGGGCTAGATGCAGCTAAAAATTATTATTAATTTCAAAGCTGGTGGAGCTTGGTATACATGGCCTAATACAATGAGTACCACACACTGCTACTATGCCCAAAATTATTTTCCGGGCTAGATGCAGCTAAAAATTATTATTAATTTCAAAGCTGGTAGAGCTTGGTATAGTTGGCCTAATACAATGAGTACCACACACTGCTACTATGCCCAAAATTATTTTTCGGGCTAGATGTAGCTAAAAATTATTATTAATTTCAAAGCTGGTGGAGCTTAGTATAGATGGCTTAATAAAATGAGTACCACACACTGCTACAGGCCCAAAATTATTTTCCGGGCTAGATGCAGCTAAAAATTATTATTAATTTCAAAGCTGGTTCAGCTTGGTATAGATGGCCTAATACAATGGGTACCACACACTGCCGCTATGCCCAAAATTATTTTCTGGGCTAGATGCAGCTAAAAATTATTATAAATTTCAAAGCTGGTGGAGCTTGGTATAGATGGCTTAATACAATGAGTACCACACACTGCTGCTTTGCCCAAAATTATTTTCCGGACTAGATGCAGCTAAAAATTATTATTAATTTCAAAGCTGGTGGAGATTGGTATACATGGCCAAATGCAATGAGTACCAAACATTGCTACTATGCTCAAAATTATTTTCCGGACTAGATGCAGCTAAAAATTATTATTAATTTCAAAACTGGTGGAGCTTGGTATTGATGGCCTAATACAATGAGTACCACACACTGTTACTATGCCCAAAATTATTTTTCGGGCTAGATGCAGCAAAAAATTATTATTAATTTCAAAGCTGGTGGAGCTTGGTGTACATGGCCTCATACAATGAGTACCACACATTGCTACTATGTCCAAAATTATTTTCCGGGCTAGATGCAGCTAAAAATTATTATTAATTTCAAAGCTGGTGGAGCTTAGTATAGATGGCCTAATACAATGAGTACCACACACTGCTACTATGCCCAAAATTATTTTCCGGGCTAGATGCAGCTAAAAATTATTATTAATTTCAAATCTGGTAGAGCTTGGTATAGTTGGCCTAATACAATGAGTACCACACACTGCTACTATGCCCAAAATTATTTTCCGGACTAGATGCAGCTAAAAATTATTATTAATTTCAAAGCTGGTGGAGATTGGTATACATGGCCAAATACAATGAGTACCAAACATTGCTACTATGCTCAAAATTATTTTCCGGACTAGATGCAGCTAAAAATTATTATTAATTTCAAAACTGGTGGAGCTTGGTATTGATGGCCTAATACAATGAGTACCACACACTGCTACTATGCCCAAAATTATTTTCCGGGCTAGATGCAGCTAAAAATTATTATTAATTTCAAAGCTGGTGGAGCTTACTATAGATGGCCTAATACAATGAGTACCACACACTGCTACAGGCCCAAAATTATTTTCTGGGCTAGATACAGCTAAAAATTATTATTAATTTCAAAGCTGGTAGAGCTTGGTATAGATGGCCTAATAAAATGAGTACCACACACTGCGACTATGCCCAAAATTATTTTCCGGGCTAGATGCAGCTAAAAATTATTATTAATTTCAAAGCTGGCGGAGCTTGGTATAGATGACCTAATACAATGAGTACCACACACTGTTACTATGCCCAAAATTATTTTTCGGGCTAGATGCAGCAAAAAATTATTATTAATTTCAAAGCTGGTGGAGCTTGGTATACATGGCCTCATACAATGAGTACCACACATTGCTACTATGTCCAAAATTATTTTCCGGGCTAGATGCAGCTAAAAATTATTATTAATTTCAAAGCTGGTGGAGCTTAGTATAGATGGCCTAATACAATGAGTACCACACACTGCTACAGGCCCAAAATTATTTTCCGGGCTAGTTGCAGCTAAAAATTATTATTAATTTCAAAGCTGGTTGAGCTTGGTATAGATGGCCTAAAACAATGGGTACCACACACTGCTGCTATGCCCAAAATTATTTTCTGGGCTAGATGCAGCTAAAAATTATTATTAATTTCAAAGCTGGTGGAGCTTGGTATAGAAGGCCTATTACAATGAGTAACACACACTGCTAGAGGCCCAAAATCATTTTCCGGGCTAGATGCAGCTAAAAATTATTATTAATTTCAAAGCTGGTGGAGCTTGGTATAGATGGCCTAATACAATGAGTACCACACATTGATACTATGTCCAAAATTATTTTCCGGGCTAGATGCAGCTAAAAATTATTATTAATTTCAAAGCTGGTGGAGCTTAGTATAGATGGCTTAATAAAATGAGTACCACACACTGCTACAGGCCAAAAATTATTTTCCGGGTAGATGCAGCTAAAAATTATTATTAATTTCAAAGCTGGTTGAGCTTGGTATAGATGGCCTAATAGAATGGGTACCACACACTGCTGCCATGCCCAAAATTATTTTCTGGGCTAGATGCAGCTAAAAATTATTATAAATTTCAAAGCTGTTGGAGCTTGTTATAGATGGCCTAATACAATGAGTACCACACACTGCTGCTATGCCCAAAATTATTTTCTGGGCTAGATGCAGCTAAAAATTATTATAAATTTCAAAGCTGGTGGAGCTTGGTATAGATGGCCTAATACAATGAGTACCACACACTGCTACTATGCCCAAAATTATTTTCCGGGCTAGATGCAGCTAAAAATTATTATTAATTTCAAAGCCGGTGGAGCTTGGTATAGATGGCCTAATACAATGAGTACCACACACTGCTATTATGCCCAAAATTATTTTCCGGGCTAGATGCAGCTAAAAATTATTATTCATTTCAAAGCTGGTGGAGCTTTTTAAAGATGGCCTAATACAATGAGTACCACACAATGCTACTATGCCCAAAATTATTTTACGGGCTTGATGCAGCGAAAAATTATTATTAATTTCAAAGCTGGTGGAGCTTAGTATAGATGGCCTAATAAAATGAGTACCACACACTGCTACAGGCCCAAAATTATTTTCTGGGCTAGATGCAGCTGAAAATTATTATTAATTTCAAAGCTGGTGGAGCTTGGTATAGATGGCCTAATACAATGCGTACCAAACACTGCTACTATGCCCAAAATTATTTTACCGGGCTAGATGCAGCTAAAAATTATTATTAATTTCAAAGCTGGTGGAGCTTGGTATACATGGCCTAATACAATGAGTACCACACACTGCTACTATGCTCAAAATTATTTTTCGGACTAGATGCAACTAAAAATTATTATTAATTTCAAAATTGGTGGAGCTTGGTATTGATGGCCTAATACAATGAGTACCACACACTGCTACTATGCCCAAAATTATTTTCCGGGCTAGATGCAGCTAAAAATTATTATTAATTTCAAAGCTGGTGGAGCTTGCTATAGATGGCCTAATACAATGAGTACCACACACTGCTACAGGCCCAAAATTATTTTCTGGGCTAGATACAGCTAAAAATTATTATTAATTTCAAAGCTGGTGGAGCTTTGTATAGATGGCCTAATAAAATTAGTACCACACACTGCGACTATGCCCTAAATTATTTTCCGGGCTAGATGCAGCTAAAAATGATTATTAATTTCAAAGCTGGTGGAGCTTGGTATAGATGACCTAATACAATGAGTACCACACTGCTACTATGCCCAAAATTATTTTTCGGGCTAGATGCAGCAAAAAATTATTATTAATTTCAAAGCTGGTGGAGCTTGGTATAGATGGCCTCATACAATGAGTACCACACATTGCTACTATGTCCAAAATTATTTTCCGGGCTAGATTCAGCTAAAAATTATTATTAATTTCAAAGCTGGTGGAGCTTAGTATAGATGGCCTAATACAATGAGTACCACACACTGCTACAGGCCCAAAATTATTTTCCGGGCTAGTTGCAGCTAAAAATTATTATTAATTTCAAAGCTGGTGGAGCTTGGTATAGAAGGCCTAATACAATGAGTAACACACACTGCTAGAGGCCCAAAATCTTTATCCGGGCTAGATGCAGCTAAAAATTATTATTAATTTCAAAGCTGGTGGAGCTTCGTATAGATGGCTTAATACAATGAGTACCACACATTGATACTATGTCCAAAATTATTTTCCGGGCTAGATGCAGCTAAAAATTATTATTAATTTCAAAGCTGGTGGAGCTTAGTATAGATGGCCTAATACAATGAGTACCACACACTGCTACAGGCCCAAAATTATTTTCCGGGCTAGTTGCAGCTAAAAATTATTATTAATTTCAAAGCTGGTTGAGCTTGGTATAGATGGCCTAAAACAATGGGTACCACACACTGCTGCTATGCCCAAAATTATTTTCTGGGCTAGATGCAGCTAAAAATTATTATAAATTTCAAAGCTGGTGGAGCTTGCTATAGATGGCCTAATACAATGAGTACCACACACTGCTACTATGCCCAAAATTATTTTCCGGGCTAGATGCAGCTAAAAATTATTATTAATTTCAAAGCTGGTGGAGCTTGGTATAGAAGGCCTAATACAATGAGTAACACACACTGCTAGAGGCCCAAAATCATTTTCCGGGCTAGATGCAGCTAAAAATTATTATTAATTTCAAAGCTGGTGGAGCTTGCTATAGATGGCCTATTTCAATGAGTACTACACACTGCTACTATGCCCAAAATTATTTTCCGGGCAAGATGCAGCTAAAAATTATTATTAATTTCAAAGCTGGTGGAGCTTGTTGTAGATGGCCTGATACAATGAGTACCACACACTGCTACTATGCCCAAAATTATTTTCCGGGCTAGATGCAACTAAAAATTATTATTAATTTCAAACTGGTGGAGCTTGGTGTTGATGGCCTAATATAATGAGTACCACACACTGCTACTATGCCCAAAATTATTTTCCGGGCTAGATGCAGCTAAAAATTATTATTAATTTCAAAGCTGGTGGAGCTTGGTATAGATGTCCTAATACAATAAGTACCACACACTGCTACTATGCCCAAAATTATTTTCCGGGCTAGATGCAGCTAAAAATTATTATTAATTTCAAAGCTGGTGGAGCTTGGTATAGATGTCCTAATACAATAAGTACCACACACTGCTACTATGCCCAAAATTATTTTCCGGGCTAGATGCAGCTAAAAATTATTATTAATTTCAAAGCTGGTGGAGCTTGGTATAGATGGCCTAATACAATGAGTACCACACACTGCTACTATGCCCAAAATTATTTTTCAGGCTAGATGCAGCAAAAAATTATTATTAATTTCAAAGCTGGTGGAGCTTGGTATAGATGGCCTAATACAATGAGTACCACACATTGATACTATGTCCAAAATTATTTTCCGGGCTAGATGCAGCTAAAAATTATTATTAATTTCAAAGCTGGTGGAGCTTAGTATAGATGGCTTAATAAAATGAGTACACACACTGCTACAGGCCCAAAATTATTTTCCGGGCTAGATGCAGCTAAAAATTATTATTAATTTCAAAGCTGGTTGAGCATGGTATAGATGGCCTAATACAATGGGAACCACACACTGCCGCTATGCCCAAAATTATTTTCTGGGCTAGATGCAGCTAAAAATTATTATAAATTTCAAAGCTGGTGGAGCTTGGTATAGATGGCCTAATACAATGAGTACCACACACTGCTGCTATGCCCAAAATTATTTTCCGGGCTAGATGCAGCTAAAAATTATTATTAATTTCAAAGCTGGTGGAGCTTGGTAAAGATGGCCTAATAAAATGAGTACCACACACTGCTACAGGCCCAAAATTATTTTCCGGGCTAGATGCAGCTGAAAATTATTATTAATTTCAAAGCTGTTGGAGCTTGGTATAGATGGCCTAATACAATGAGTACCAAACACTGCTACTATGCCCAAAATTATTTTACCGGGCTAGATGCAGCTAAAAATTATTATTAATTTCAAAGCTGGTGGAGCTTGGTATACATGGCCTAATACAATGAGTACCACACACTGCTACTATGCTCAAAATTTTTTTCCGGACTAGATGCAGCTAAAAATTATTATTAATTTCAAAACTGGTGGAGCTTGGTATTGATAGCCTAATACAATGAGTACCACACACTGCTACTATGCCCAAAATTATTTTCCGGGCTAGATGCAGCTAAAAATTATTATTAATTTCTAAGCTGGTGGAGCTTACTATAGATGGCCTAATACAATGAGTACCACACACTGCTACAGGCCCAAAATTATTTTCTGGGCTAGATACAGCTAAAAATTATTATTAATTTCAAAGCTGGTGGAGCTTGGTATAGATGGCCTAATAAAATTAGTAACACACACTGCTACTATGCCCAAAATTATTTTTCGGGCTAGATGCAGCTAAAAATTATTATTAATTTCAAAGCTGGTGGAGCTTGGTATAGATGGCCTCATACAATGAGTACCACACATTGCTACTATGTCCAAAATTATTTTCCGGGCTAGATGCAGCTAAAAATTATTATTAATTTCAAAGCTGGTGGAGCTTAGTATAGATGGCCTAATACAATGAGTACCACACACTGCTACAGGCCCAAAATTATTTTCCGGGCTAGTTGCAGCTAAAAATTATTATTAATTTCAAAGCTGGTTGAGCTTGGTATAGATGGCCTAAAACAATGGGTACCACACACTGCTGCTATGCCCAAAATTATTTTCTGGGCTAGATGCAGCTAAAAATTATTACAAATTTCAAAGCTGGTGGAGCTTGCTATAGATGGCCTAATAAAATGAGTACCACACACTGCTAGAGTCCCAAAATCATTTTCCGGGCTAGATGCAGCTAAAAATTATTATTAATTTCAAAGCTGGTGGAGCTTGTTGTAGATGGCCTGATACAATGAGTACCACACACTGCTACTATGCCCAAAATTATTTTCCGGGCTAGATGCAACTAAAAATTATTATTAATTTCAAACTGGTGGAGCTTGGTGTTGATGGCCTAATATAATGAGTACCACACACTGCTACTATGCCCAAAATTATTTTCCGGGCTAGATGCAGCTAAAAATTATTATTAATTTCAAAGCTGGTGGAGCTTGGTATAGATGTCCTAATACAATAAGTACCACACACTGCTACTATGCCCAAAATTATTTTCCGGGCTAGATGCAGCTAAAAATTATTATTAATTTCAAAGCTGGTGGAGCTTGGTATAGATGTCCTAATACAATAAGTACCACACACTGCTACTATGCCCAAAATTATTTTCCGGGCTAGATGCAGCTAAAAATTATTATTAATTTCAAAGCTGGTGGAGCTTGGTATAGATGGCCTAATACAATGAGTACCACACACTGCTACTATGCCCAAAATTATTTTTCAGGCTAGATGCAGCAAAAAATTATTATTAATTTCAAAGCTGGTGGAGCTTGGTATAGATGGCCTAATACAATGAGTACCACACATTGATACTATGTCCAAAATTATTTTCCGGGCTAGATGCAGCTAAAAATTATTATTAATTTCAAAGCTGGTGGAGCTTAGTATAGATGGCTTAATAAAATGAGTACACACACTGCTACAGGCCCAAAATTATTTTCCGGGCTAGATGCAGCTAAAAATTATTATTAATTTCAAAGCTGGTTGAGCATGGTATAGATGGCCTAATACAATGGGAACCACACACTGCCGCTATGCCCAAAATTATTTTCTGGGCTAGATGCAGCTAAAAATTATTATAAATTTCAAAGCTGGTGGAGCTTGGTATAGATGGCCTAATACAATGAGTACCACACACTGCTGCTATGCCCAAAATTATTTTCCGGGCTAGATGCAGCTAAAAATTATTATTAATTTCAAAGCTGGTGGAGCTTGGTAAAGATGGCCTAATAAAATGAGTACCACACACTGCTACAGGCCCAAAATTATTTTCCGGGCTAGATGCAGCTGAAAATTATTATTAATTTCAAAGCTGTTGGAGCTTGGTATAGATGGCCTAATACAATGAGTACCAAACACTGCTACTATGCCCAAAATTATTTTACCGGGCTAGATGCAGCTAAAAATTATTATTAATTTCAAAGCTGGTGGAGCTTGGTATACATGGCCTAATACAATGAGTACCACACACTGCTACTATGCTCAAAATTTTTTTCCGGACTAGATGCAGCTAAAAATTATTATTAATTTCAAAACTGGTGGAGCTTGGTATTGATAGCCTAATACAATGAGTACCACACACTGCTACTATGCCCAAAATTATTTTCCGGGCTAGATGCAGCTAAAAATTATTATTAATTTCTAAGCTGGTGGAGCTTACTATAGATGGCCTAATACAATGAGTACCACACACTGCTACAGGCCCAAAATTATTTTCTGGGCTAGATACAGCTAAAAATTATTATTAATTTCAAAGCTGGTGGAGCTTGGTATAGATGGCCTAATAAAATTAGTAACACACACTGCTACTATGCCCAAAATTATTTTTCGGGCTAGATGCAGCTAAAAATTATTATTAATTTCAAAGCTGGTGGAGCTTGGTATAGATGGCCTCATACAATGAGTACCACACATTGCTACTATGTCCAAAATTATTTTCCGGGCTAGATGCAGCTAAAAATTATTATTAATTTCAAAGCTGGTGGAGCTTAGTATAGATGGCCTAATACAATGAGTACCACACACTGCTACAGGCCCAAAATTATTTTCCGGGCTAGTTGCAGCTAAAAATTATTATTAATTTCAAAGCTGGTTGAGCTTGGTATAGATGGCCTAAAACAATGGGTACCACACACTGCTGCTATGCCCAAAATTATTTTCTGGGCTAGATGCAGCTAAAAATTATTACAAATTTCAAAGCTGGTGGAGCTTGCTATAGATGGCCTAATAAAATGAGTACCACACACTGCTAGAGTCCCAAAATCATTTTCCGGGCTAGATGCAGCTAAAAATTATTATTAATTTCAAAGCTGGTGGAGCTTGTTGTAGATGGCCTGATACAATGAGTACCACACACTGCTACTATGCCCAAAATTATTTTCCGGGCTAGATGCAACTAAAAATTATTATTAATTTCAAAACTGGTGGAGCTTGGTGTTGATGGCCTAATATAATGAGTACCACACACTGCTACTATGCCCAAAATTATTTTCCGGGCTAGATGCAGCTAAAAATTATTATTAATTTCAAAGCTGGTGGAGCTTGGTATAGATGTCCTAATACAATAAGTACCACACACTGCTACTATGCCCAAAATTATTTTCCGGGCTAGATGCAGCTAAAAATTATTATTAATTTCAAAGCTGGTGGAGCTTGGTATAGATGTCCTAATACAATAAGTACCACACACTGCTACTATGCCCAAAATTATTTTCCGGGCTAGATGCAGCTAAAAATTATTATTAATTTCAAAGCTGGTGGAGCTTGGTATAGATGGCCTAATACAATGAGTACCACACACTGCTACTATGCCCAAAATTATTTTTCAGGCTAGATGCAGCAAAAAATTATTATTAATTTCAAAGCTGGTGGAGCTTGGTATAGATGGCCTAATACAATGAGTACCACACATTGATACTATGTCCAAAATTATTTTCCGGGCTAGATGCAGCTAAAAATTATTATTAATTTCAAAGCTGGTGGAGCTTAGTATAGATGGCTTAATAAAATGAGTACACACACTGCTACAGGCCCAAAATTATTTTCCGGGCTAGATGCAGCTAAAAATTATTATTAATTTCAAAGCTGGTTGAGCATGGTATAGATGGCCTAATACAATGGGAACCACACACTGCCGCTATGCCCAAAATTATTTTCTGGGCTAGATGCAGCTAAAAATTATTATAAATTTCAAAGCTGGTGGAGCTTGGTATAGATGGCCTAATACAATTAGTACCACACACTGCTGCTATGCCCAAAATTATTTTCCGGGCTAGATGCAGCTAAAAATTATTATTAATTTCAAAGCTGGTGGAGCTTGGTAAAGATGGCCTAATAAAATGAGTACCACACACTGCTACAGGCCCAAAATTATTTTCCGGGCTAGATGCAGCTGAAAATTATTATTAATTTCAAAGCTGTTGGAGCTTGGTATAGATGGCCTAATACAATGAGTACCAAACACTGCTACTATGCCCAAAATTATTTTACCGGGCTAGATGCAGCTAAAAATTATTATTAATTTCAAAGCTGGTGGAGCTTGGTATACATGGCCTAATACAATGAGTACCACACACTGCTACTATGCTCAAAATTATTTTCCGGACTAGATGCAGCTAAAAATTATTATTAATTTCAAAACTGGTGGAGCTTGGTATTGATAGCCTAATACAATGAGTACCACACACTGCTACTATGCCCAAAATTATTTTCCGGGCTAGATGCAGCTAAAAATTATTATTAATTTCTAAGCTGGTGGAGCTTACTATAGATGGCCTAATACAATGAGTACCACACACTGCTACAGGCCCAAAATTATTTTCTGGGCTAGATACAGCTAAAAATTATTATTAATTTCAAAGCTGGTGGAGCTTGGTATAGATGGCCTAATAAAATTAGTAACACACACTGCTACTATGCCCAAAATTATTATTCGGGCTAGATGCAGCTAAAAATTATTATTAATTTCAAAGCTGGTGGAGCTTGGTATAGATGGCCTCATACAATGAGTACCACACATTGCTACTATGTCCAAAATTATTTTCCGGGCTAGATGCAGCTAAAAATTATTATTAATTTCAAAGCTGGTGGAGCTTAGTATAGATGGCCTAATACAATGAGTACCACACACTGCTACAGGCCCAAAATTATTTTCCGGGCAAGTTGCAGCTAAAAATTATTATTAATTTCAAAGCTGGTTGAGCTTGGTATAGATGGCCTAAAACAATGGGTACCACACACTGCTGCTATGCCCAAAATTATTTTCTGGGCTAGATGCAGCTAAAAATTATTATAAATTTCAAAGCTGGTGGAGCTTGCTATAGATGGCCTAATACAATGAGTACCACACACTGCTAGAGGCCCAAAATCATTTTCCGGGCTAGATGCAGCTAAAAATTATTATTAATTTCAAAGCTGGTGGAGCTTGCTATAGATGGCCTATTTCAATGAGTACTACACACTGCTACTATGCCCAAAATTATTTTCCGGGCTAGATATAACTAAAAATTATTATTAATTTCAAAGCTGGTGGAGCTTGGTATAGATGGCCTAATACAATGAGTACCACACACTGCTACTATGCCCAAAATTATTTTCCGGGCAAGATGCAGCTAAAAATTATTATTAATTTCAAAGCTGGTGGAGCTTGTTGTAGATGGCCTGATACAATGAGTACCACACACTGCTACTATGCCCAAAATTATTTTCCGGGCTAGATGCAACTAAAAATTATTATTAATTTCAAAACTGGTGGAGCTTGGTGTTGATGGCCTAATATAATGAGTACCACACACTGCTACTATGCCCAAAATTATTTTCCGGGCTAGATGCAGCTAAAAATTATTATTAATTTCAAAGCTGGTGGAGCTTGGTATAGATGTCCTAATACAATAAGTACCACACACTGCTACTATGCCCAAAATTATTTTCCGGGCTAGATGCAGCTAAAAATTATTATTAATTTCAAAGCTGGTGGAGCTTGGTATACATGGCCTAATACAATGAGTACCACACACTGCTACTATGCCCAAAATTATTTTCCGGGCTAGATGCAGCTAAAAATTATTGTAAATTTCAAAGCTGGTGGAGCTTGGTATAGATGGCCTAATACAATGAGTACCACACACTGCTACTATGCCCAAAATTATTTTTCAGGCTAGATGCAGCAAAAAATTATTATTAATTTCAAAGCTGGTGGAGCTTGGTATAGATGGCCTAATACAATGAGTACCACACATTGATACTATGTCCAAAATTATTTTCCGGGCTAGATGCAGCTAAAAATTATTATTAATTTCAAAGCTGGTGGAGCTTAGTATAGATGGCTTAATAAAATGAGTACACACACTGCTACAGGCCCAAAATTATTTTCCGGGCTAGATGCAGCTAAAAATTATTATTAATTTCAAAGCTGGTTGAGCATGGTATAGATGGCCTAATACAATGGGAACCACACACTGCCGCTATGCCCAAAATTATTTTCTGGGCTAGATGCAGCTAAAAATTATTATAAATTTCAAAGCTGGTGGAGCTTGGTATAGATGGCCTAATACAATGAGTACCACACACTGCTGCTATGCCCAAAATTATTTTCCGGACTAGATGCAGCTAAAAATTATTATAAATTTCAAAGCTGGTGGAGCTTTGTATAGATGGCCTAATACAATGAGTACCACACACTGCTGCTATGCCCAAAATTATTTTCTGGGCTAGATGCAGCTAAAAATTATTATTAATTTCAAAGCTGGTGGAGCTTGGTATAGATGTTCTAATACAATAAGTACCACACACTGCTACTATGCCCAAAATTATTTTACGGGCTAGATGCAGCTAAAAATTATTATTAATTTCAAAGCTGGTGGAGCTTGGTATACATGGCCTAATACAATGAGTACCACACACTGCTACTATGCCCAAAATTATTTTCCGGGCTAGATGCAGCTAAAAATTATTATTAATTTCAAAGCTGGTAGAGCTTGGTATAGTTGGCCTAATACAATGAGTACCACACACTGCTACTATGCCCAAAATTATTTTTCGGGCTAGATGTAGCTAAAAATTATTATTAATTTCAAAGCTGGTGGAGCTTAGTATAGATGGCTTAATAAAATGAGTACCACACACTGCTACAGGCCCAAAATTATTTTCCGGGCTAGATGCAGCTAAAAATTATTATTAATTTCAAAGCTGGTTCAGCTTGGTATAGATGGCCTAATACAATGGGTACCACACACTGCCGCTATGCCCAAAATTATTTTCTGGGCTAGATGCAGCTAAAAATTATTATAAATTTCAAAGCTGGTGGAGCTTGGTATAGATGGCTTAATACAATGAGTACCACACACTGCTGCTTTGCCCAAAATTATTTTCCGGACTAGATGCAGCTAAAAATTATTATTAATTTCAAAGCTGGTGGAGATTGGTATACATGGCCAAATGCAATGAGTACCAAACATTGCTACTATGCTCAAAATTATTTTCCGGACTAGATGCAGCTAAAAATTATTATTAATTTCAAAACTGGTGGAGCTTGGTATTGATGGCCTAATACAATGAGTACCACACACTGCTACTATGCCCAAAATTATTTTCCGGGCTAGATGCAGCTAAAAATTATTATTAATTTCAAAGCTGGTGGAGCTTACTATAGATGGCCTAATACAATGAGTACCACACACTGCTACAGGCCCAAAATTATTTTCTGGGCTAGATACAGCTAAAAATTATTATTAATTTCAAAGCTGGTAGAGCTTGGTATAGATGGCCTAATAAAATGAGTACCACACACTGCGACTATGCCCAAAATTTTTTTCCGGGCTAGATGCAGCTAAAAATTATTATTAATTTCAAAGCTGGTGGAGCTTGGTATAGATGACCTAATACAATGAGTACCACACACTGTTACTATGCCCAAAATTATTTTTCGGGCTAGATGCAGCAAAAAATTATTATTAATTTCAAAGCTGGTGGAGCTTGGTATACATGGCCTCAAACAATGAGTACCACACATTGCTACTATATCCAAAATTATTTTCCGGGCTAGATGCAGCTAAAAATTATTATTAATTTCAAAGCTGGTGGAGCTTAGTATAGATGGCCTAATACAATGAGTACCACACACTGCTACTATGCCCAAAATTATTTTCCGGGCTAGATGCAGCTAAAAATTATTATTAATTTCAAAGCTGGTAGAGCTTGGTATAGTTGGCCTAATACAATGAGTACCACACACTGCTACTATGCCCAAAGTTATTTTTCGGGCTAGATGTAGCTAAAAATTATTATTAATTTAAAAGCTGGTGGAGCTTAGTATAGATGGCTTAATAAAATGAGTACCACACACTGCTACAGGCCCAAAATTATTTTCCGGGCTAGATGCAGCTAAAAATTATTATTAATTTCAAAGCTGGTTCAGCTTGGTATAGATGGCCTAATACAATGGGTACCACACACTGCCGCTATGCCCAAAATTATTTTCTGGGCTAGATGCAGCTAAAAATTATTATAAATTTCAAAGCTGGTGGAGCTTGGTATAGATGGCTTAATACAATGAGTACCACACACTGCTGCTTTGCCCAAAATTATTTTCCGGACTAGATGCAGCTAAAAATTATTATTAATTTCAAAGCTGGTGGAGATTGGTATACATGGCCAAATACAATGAGTACCAAACATTGCTACTATGCTCAAAATTATTTTCCGGACTAGATGCAGCTAAAAATTATTATTAATTTCAAAACTGGTGGAGCTTGGTATTGATGGCCTAATACAATGAGTACCACACACTGCTACTATGCCCAAAATTATTTTCCGGGCTAGATGCAGCTAAAAATTATTATTAATTTCAAAGCTGGTGGAGCTTACTATAGATGGCCTAATACAATGAGTACCACACACTGCTACAGGCCCAAAATTATTTTCTGGGCTAGATACAGCTAAAAATTATTATTAATTTCAAAGCTGGTAGAGCTTGGTATAGATGGCCTAATAAAATGAGTACCACACACTGCGACTATGCCCAAAATTATTTTCCGGGCTAGATGCAGCTAAAAATTATTATTAATTTCAAAGCTGGCGGAGCTTGGTATAGATGACCTAATACAATGAGTACCACACACTGTTACTATGCCCAAAATTATTTTTCGGGCTAGATGCAACAAAAAATTATGATTAATTTCAAAGCTGGTGGAGCTTGGTATACATGGCCTCATACAATGAGTACCACACATTGCTACTATGTCCAAAATTATTTTCCGGGCTAGATGCAGCTAAAAATTATTATTAATTTCAAAGCTGGTGGAGCTTAGTATAGATGGCCTAATACAATGAGTACCACACACTGCTACAGGCCCAAAATTATTTTCCGGGCTAGTTGCAGCTAAAAATTATTATTAATTTCAAAGCTGGTTGAGCTTGGTATAGATGGCCTAAAACAATGGGTACCACACACTGCTGCTATGCCCAAAATTATTTTCTGGGCTAGATGCAGCTAAAAATTATTATTAATTTAAAAGCTGGTGGAGCTTGGTATAGAAGGCCTATTACAATGAGTAACACACACTGCTAGAGGCCCAAAATCATTTTCCGGGCTAGATGCAGCTAAAAATTATTATTAATTTCAAAGCTGGTGGAGCTTGGTATAGATGGCCTAATACAATGAGTACCACACACTGCTACTATGCCCAAAATTATTTTTCAGGCTAGATGCAGCAAAAAATTATTATTAATTTCAAAGCTGGTGGAGCTTGGTATAGATGGCCTAATACAATGAGTACCACACATTGATACTATGTCCAAAATTATTTTCCGGGCTAGATGCAGCTAAAAATTATTATTAATTTCAAAGCTGGTGGAGCTTAGTATAGATGGCTTAATAAAATGAGTACACACACTGCTACAGGCCCAAAATTATTTTCCGGGCCAGATGCAGCTAAAAATTATTATTAATTTCAAAGCTGGTTGAGCATGGTATAGATGGCCTAATACAAAGGGAACCACACACTGCCGCTATGCCCAAAATTATTTTCTGGGCTAGATGCAGCTAAAAATTATTATAAATTTCAAAGCTGGTGGAGCTTGGTATAGATGGCCTAATACAATGAGTACCACACACTGCTGCTATGCCCAAAATTATTTTCCGGACTAGATGCAGCTAAAAATTATTATAAATTTCAAAGCTGGTGGAGCTTTGTATAGATGGCCTAATACAATGAGTACCACACACTGCTGCTATGCCCAAAATTATTTTCTGGGCTAGATGCAGCTAAAAATTATTATTAATTTCAAAGCTGGTGGAGCTTGGTATAGATGTTCTAATACAATAAGTACCACACACTGCTACTATGCCCAAAATTATTTTCCGGGCTAGATGCAGCTAAAAATTATTATTAATTTCAAAGCTGGTGGAGCTTGGTATACATGGCCTAATACAATGAGTACCACACACTGCTACTATGCCCAAAATTATTTTCCGGGCTAGATGCAGCTAAAAATTATTATTAATTTCAAAGCTGGTAGAGCTTGGTATAGTTGGCCTAATACAATGAGTACCACACACTGCTACTATGCCCAAAATTATTTTTCGGGCTAGATGTAGCTAAAAATTATTATTAATTTCAAAGCTGGTGGAGCTTAGTATAGATGGCTTAATAAAATGAGTACCACACACTGCTACAGGCCAAAAATTATTTTCCGGGCTAGATGCAGCTAAAAATTATTATTAATTTCAAAGCTGGTTCAGCTTGGTATAGATGGCCTAATACAATGGGTACCACACACTGCCGCTATGCCCAAAATTATTTTCTGGGCTAGACGCAGCTAAAAATTATTATAAATTTCAAAGCTGGTGGAGCTTGGTATAGATGGCTTAATACAATGAGTACCACACACTGCTGCTTTGCCCAAAATTATTTTCCGGACTAGATGCAGCTAAAAATTATTATTAATTTCAAAGCTGGTGGAGATTGGTATACATGGCCAAATGCAATGAGTACCAAACATTGCTACTATGCTCAAAATTATTTTCCGGACTAGATGCAGCTAAAAATTATTATTAATTTCAAAACTGGTGGAGCTTGGTATTGATGGCCTAATACAATGAGTACCACACACTGCTACTATGCCCAAAATTATTTTCCGGGCTAGATGCAGCTAAAAATTATTATTCATTTCAAAGCTGGTGGAGCTTACTATAGATGGCCTAATACAATGAGTACCACACACTGCTACAGGCCCAAAATTATTTTCTGGGCTAGATACAGCTAAAAATTAATATTAATTTCAAAGCTGGTAGAGCTTGGTATAGATGGCCTAATAAAATGAGTACCACACACTGCGACTATGCCCAAATTTTTTTTCCGGGCTAGATGCAGCTAAAAATTATTATTAATTTCAAAGCTGGTGGAGCTTGGTATAGATGACCTAATACAATGAGTACCACACACTGTTACTATGCCCAAAATTATTTTTCGGGCTAGATGCAGCAAAAAATTATTATTAATTTCAAAGCTGGTGGAGCTTGGTATACATGGCCTCATACAATGAGTACCACACATTGCTACTATGTCCAAAATTATTTTCCGGGCTAGATGCAGCTAAAAATTATTATTAATTTCAAAGCTGGTGGAGCTTAGTATAGATGGCCTAATACAATGAGTACCACACACTGCTACTATGCCCAAAATTATTTTCCGGGCTAGATGCAGCTAAAAATTATTATTAATTTCAAAGCTGGTAGAGCTTGGTATAGTTGGCCTAATACAATGAGTACCACACACTGCTACAGGCCCAAAATTATTTTCCGGGCTAGATGCAGCTAAAAATTATTATTAATTTCAAAGCTGGTTCAGCTTGGTATAGATGGCCTAATACAATGGGTACCACACACTGCCGCTATGCCCAAAATTATTTTCTGGGCTAGATGCAGCTAAAAATTATTATAAATTTCAAAGCTGGTGGAGCTTGGTATAGATGGCTTAATACAATGAGTACCACACACTGCTGCTTTGCCCAAAATTATTTTCCGGACTAGATGCAGCTAAAAATTATTATTAATTTCAAAGCTGGTGGAGATTGGTATACATGGCCAAATACAATGAGTACCAAACATTGCTACTATGCTCAAAATTATTTTCCGGACTAGATGCAGCTAAAAATTATTATTAATTTCAAAACTGGTGGAGCTTGGTATTGATGGCCTAATACAATGAGTACCACACACTGCTACAGGCCCAAAATTATTTTCTGGTCTAGATACAGCTAAAAATTATTATTAATTTCAAAGCTGGTAGAGCTTGGTATAGATGGCCTAATAAAATGAGTACCACACACTGCGACTATGCCCAAAATTATTTTCCGGGCTAGATGCAGCTAATAATTATTATTAATTTCAAAGCTGGCGGAGCTTGGTATAGATGACCTAATACAATGAGTACCACACACTGTTACTATGCCCAAAATTATTTTTCGGGCTAGATGCAGCAAAAAATTATTATTAATTTCAAAGCTGGTGGAGCTTGGTATACATGGCCTCATACAATGAGTACCACACATTGCTACTATGTCCAAAATTATTTTCCGGGCTAGATGCAGCTAAAAATTATTATTAATTTCAAAGCTGGTGGAGCTTAGTATAGATGGCCTAATACAATGAGTACCACACACTGCTACAGGCCCAAAATTATTTTCCGGGCTAGTTGCAGCTAAAAATTATTATTAATTTCAAAACTGGTTGAGCTTGGTATAGATGGCCTAAAACAATGGGTACCACACACTGCTGCTATGCCCAAAATTATTTTCTGGGCTAGATGCAGCTAAAAATTATTATTAATTTCAAAGCTGGTGGAGCTTGGTATAGAAGGCCTATTACAATGAGTAACACACACTGCTAGAGGCCCAAAATCATTTTCCGGGCTAGATGCAGCTAAAAATTATTATTAATTTCAAAGCTGGTGGAGCTTGGTATAGATGGCCTAATACAATGAGTACCACACATTGATACTATGTCCAAAATTATTTTCCGGGCTAGATGCAGCTAAAAATTATTATTAATTTCACAGCTGGTGGAGCTTAGTATAGATGGCTTAATAAAATGAGTACCACACACTGCTACAGGCCAAAAATTATTTTCCGGGTAGATGCAGCTAAAAATTATTATTAATTTCAAAGCTGGTGGAGCTTGGTATAGATGGCCTAATAGAATGGGTACCACACACTGCTGCCATGCCCAAAATTATTTTCTGGGCTAGATGCAGCTAAAAATTATTATAAATTTCAAAGCTGGTGGAGTTTGGTATAGATGGCCTAATACAATGAGTACCACACACTGCTGCTATGCCCAAAATTATTTTCTGGGCTAGATGCAGCTAAAAATTATTATAAATTTCAAAGCTGGTGGAGCTTGGTATAGATGGCCTAATACAATGAGTACCACACACTGCTACTATGCCCAAAATTATTTTCCGGGCTAGATGCAGCTAAAAATTATTATTAATTTCAAAGCCGGTGGAGCTTGGTATAGATGGCCTAATACAATGAGTACCACACACTGCTATTATGCCCAAAATTATTTTCCGGGCTAGATGCAGCTAAAAATTATTATTCATTTCAAAGCTGGTGGAGCTTTTTAAAGATGGCCTAATACAATGAGTACCACACAATGCTACTATGCCCAAAATTATTTTACGGGCTTGATGCAGCGAAAAATTATTATTAATTTCAAAGCTGGTGGAGCTTAGTATAGATGGCCTAATAAAATGAGTACCACACACTGCTACAGGCCCAAAATTATTTTCTGGGCTAGATGCAGCTGAAAATTATTATTAATTTCAAAGCTGGTGGAGCTTGGTATAGATGGCCTAATACAATGAGTACCAAACACTGCTACTATGCCCAAAATTATTTTACCGGGCTAGATGCAGCTAAAAATTATTATTCATTTCAAAGCTGGTGGAGCTTGGTATACATGGCCTAATACAATGAGTACCACACACTGCTACTATGCTCAAAATTATTTTTCGGACTAGATGCAACTAAAAATTATTATTAATTTCAAAATTGGTGGAGCTTGGTATTGATGGCCTAATACAATGAGTACCACACACTGCTACTTTGCCCAAAATTATTTTCCGGGCTAGATGCAGCTAAAAATTATTATTAATTTCAAAGCTGGTGGAGCTTACTATAGATGGCCTAATACAATGAGTACCACACACTGCTACAGGCCCAAAATTATTTTCTGGGCTAGATACAGCTAAAAATTATTATTAATTTCAAAGCTGGTGGAGCTTTGTATAGATGGCCTAATAAAATTAGTACCACACACTTCGACTATGCCCTAAATTATTTTCCGGGCTAGATGCAGCTAAAAATGATTATTAATTTCAAAGCTGGTGGAGCTTGGTATAGATGACCTAATACAATGAGTACCACACTGCTACTATGGCCAAAATTATTTTTCGGGCTAGATGCAGCAAAAAATTATTATTAATTTCAAAGCTGGTGGAGCTTGGTATAGATGGCCTCATACAATGAGTACCACACATTGCTACTATGTCCAAAATTATTTTCCGGGCTAGATGCAGCTAAAAATTATTATTAATTTCAAAGCTGGTGGAGCTTAGTATAGATGGCCTAATACAATGAGTACCACACACTGCTACAGGCCCAAAATTATTTTCCGGGCTAGTTGCAGCTAAAAATTATTATTAATTTCAAAGCTGGTGGAGCTTGGTATAGAAGGCCTAATACAATGAGTAACACACACTGCTAGAGGCCCAAAATCTTTTTCCGGGCTAGATGCAGCTAAAAATTATTATTAATTTCAAAGCTGGTGGAGCTTCGTATAGATGGCTTAATACAATGAGTACCACACATTGATACTATGTCCAAAATTATTTTCCGGGCAAGATGCAGCTAAAAATTATTATTAATTTCAAAGCTGGTGGAGCTTAGTATAGATGGCTTAATAAAATGAGGACCACACACTGCTGCTATGCCCAAAATTATTTTCTGGGCTAGATGCAGCTAAAAATTATTATAAATTTCAAAACTGGTGGAGCTTGGTATAGATAGCCTAATACAATGAGTACCACACACTGCTGCTATGCCCAAAATTATTTTCCGGGCTAGATGCAGCTAAAAATTGTTATAAATTTCAAAGCTGGTGGAGCTTGGTATAGATGGCCTAATACAATGAGTACCACACACTGCTATTATGCCCAAAATTATTTTCCGGGCTAGATGCAGCTAAAAATTATTATTAATTTCAAAGCTGGTGGAGCTTGGTAAAGATGGCCTAATAAAATGAGTACCACACACTGCTACAGGCCCAAAATTATTTTCCGGGCTAGATGCAGCTGAAAATTATTATTAATTTCAAAGCTGTTGCAGCTTGGTATAGATGGCCTAATACAATGAGTACCAAACACTGCTACTATGCCCAAAATTATTTTACCGGGCTAGATGCAGCTAAAAATTATTATTAATTTCAAAGCTGGTGGAGCTTGGTATACATGGCCTAATACAATGAGTACCACACACTGCTACTATGCTCAAAATTATTTTCCGGACTAGATGCAGCTAAAAATTATTATTAATTTCAAAACTGGTGGAGCTTGTTATTGATAGCCTAATACAATGAGTACCACACACTGCTACTATGCCCAAAATTATTTTCCGGGCTAGATGCAGCTAAAAATTATTATTAATTTCTAAGCTGGTGGAGCTTACTATAGATGGCCTAATACAATGAGTACCACACACTGCTACAGGCCCAAAATTATTTTCTGGGCTAGATACAGCTAAAAATTATTATTAATTTCAAAGCTGGTGGAGCTTGGTATAGATGGCCTAATAAAATTAGTAACACACACTGCTACTATGCCCAAAATTATTTTTCGGGCTAGATGCAGCTAAAAATTATTATTAATTTCAAAGCTGGTGGAGCTTGGTATAGATGGCCTCATACAATGAGTACCACACATTGCTACTATGTCCAAAATTATTTTCCGGGCTAGATGCAGCTAAAAATTATTATTAATTTCAAAGCTGGTGGAGCTTAGTATAGATGGCCTAATACAATGAGTACCACACACTGCTACAGGCCCAAAATTATTTTCCGGGCTAGTTGCAGCTAAAAATTATTATTAATTTCAAAGCTGGTTGAGCTTGGTATAGATGGCCTAAAACAATGGGTACCACACACTGCTGCTATGCCCAAAATTATTTTCTGGGCTAGATGCAGCTAAAAATTATTATAAATTTCAAAGCTGGTGGAGCTTGCTATAGATGGCCTAATACAATGAGTACCACACACTGCTACTATGCCCAAAATTATTTTCCGGGCTAGATGCAGCTAAAAATTATTATTAATTTCAAAGCTGGTGGAGCTTGGTATAGAAGGCCTAATACAATGAGTAACACACACTGCTAGAGGCCCAAAATCATTTTCCGGGCTAGATGCAGCTAAAAATTATTATTAATTTCAAAGCTGGTGGAGCTTGCTATAGATGGCCTATTTCAATGAGTACTACACACTGCTACTATGCCCAAAATTATTTTCCGGGCTAGATATAACTAAAAATTATTATTAATTTCAAAGCTGGTGGAGCTTGGTATAGATGGCCTAATACAATGAGTACCACACACTGCTACTATGCCCAAAATTATTTTCCGGGCAAGATGCAGCTAAAAATTATTTTTAATTTCAAAGCTGGTGGAGCTTGTTGTAGATGGCCTGATACAATGAGTACCACACACTGCTACTATGCCCAAAATTATTTTCCGGGCTAGATGCAACTAAAAATTATTATTAATTTCAAAACTGGTGGAGCTTGGTGTTGATGGCCTAATATAATGAGTACCACACACTGCTACTATGCCCAAAATTATTTTCCGGGCTAGATGCAGCTAAAAATTATTATTAATTTCAAAGCTGGTGGAGCTTGTTGTAGATGGCCTGATACAATGAGTACCACACACTGCTACAGGCCCAAAATTATTTTCTGGGCAAGATACAGCTAAAAATTATTATTAATTTCAAAGCTGGTGGAGCTTGGTATAGATGGCCTAATAAAATGAGTACCACACACTTCGACTATGCCCAAAATTATTTTCCAGGCTAGATGCTGCTAAAAATGATTATTAATTTCAAAGCTGGTGGAGCTTGGTATAGATGACCTAATACAATGAGTACCACACACTGCTACTATGCCCAAAATTATTTTTCAGGCTAGATGCAGCAAAAAATTATTATTAATTTCAAAGCTCGTGGAGCTTGGTATAGATGGCCTAATACAATGAGTACCACACACTGCTACAGGCCCAAAATTATTTTCCGGGCTAGTTGCAGCTAAAAATTATTATTAATTTCAAAGCTGGTTGAGCTCGGTAAAGATGGCCTAAAACAATGGGTACCACACACTGCTGCTATGCCCAAAATTATTTTCTGGGCTAGATGCAGCTAAAAATTATTATAAATTTCAAAGCTGGTGGAGCTTGCTATAGATGGCCTAATACAATGAGTACCACACACTGCTACTATGCCCAAAATCATTTTCCGGGCTAGATGCAGCTAAAAATTATTATTAATTTCAAAGCTGGTGGAGCTTGCTATAGATGGTCTATTTCAATGAGTACTACACACTGCTACTATGCCCAAAATTATTTTCCGGGCTAGATATAACTAAAAATTATTATTAATTTCAAAGCTGGTGGAGCTTGGTATAGATGGCCTAATACAATGAGTACCACACACTGCTACTATGCCCAAAATTATTTTCCGGGCAAGATGCAGCTAACAATTATTATTAATTTCAAAGCTGGTGGAGCTTGTTGTAGATGGCCTGATACAATGTGTACCACACACTGCTACTATGCCCAAAATTATTTTCCAGGCTAGATGCAACTAAAAATTATTATTAATTTCAAAGCTGGTGGAGCTTAGTATAGATGGCCCAATAGAATGAGTACCACACACTGCTACAGACCCAAAATTATTTTCTGGGCTAGATGCAGCTAAAAATTATTATGAATTTCAAAGCTGGTGGAACTTGGTATAGATGGCCTAATGCAATGGTTACCACACACTGCTACTATGCCCAAAATTATTTTCTGGGCTAGATGCAGCTAAAAATTATTATAAATTTCAAAGCTTGTGGAGCTTGGTATGGATGGCCTAATACAATGAGTACCACACACTGCTACTATGTCCAAAATTATTTTCCGGGCTAGATGCAGCTAAAAATTACTATTAAGTTCAAAGCTGGTGGAGCTTGGTATAGATGGCCTAATACAATGAGTAACACACACTGCTACTATGCCTAAAATGTTTTACTTGGATAGGTGCAGTAAAAATTTAGTTTTACATACATAGGTGGTGTATCTTGCAACACAGATAGGCTACTCCACTGACTAACACACACTGGAAGAGGCCCAAAAGGATTTGCTTAGCAAGATTTAGCCAAATGCTGTGAAAAAACACTTGCACAGCACTAAAACAGATCTGCCTGGCAAAAAGTCCTAGGAAATGCTGTAACCTAGCCCTCAAAAGGACTGCAATTACAACTAGTCCCTACTCCCAACCTATCTGTCTATTTAAGAGCAAATTCGCTTGCAATTCACACAGTTAGAAAGTATAGCGTCCACAGCAGCAGCGGTGCCGTCTAACACTCAGCTGCAGCAATGAGAAAATGGTGGCGACGTGGAAAATGGCTGGGTCTTATAGGTCAAGGACATGTGACATACACAGCCAATGATACATGCCCTTGCTTGTGTGAAAAAAAGCACTTTGCTGCGTGTGTGCGCTGCTGATAGTCTGACAGACTGCACCTCCCCACTGTAAATGCGGGAAAGAAAAAAAAAATGGAGATCTTCATTATTTCTGCAGAGATCCATCCCCTGCCCCTCCCCCTACCCACTGTACACTCAAACTGTGTATTAACATTGATTAACAGCATTACTGTGAAAAAATCCAGTTACGATTTTGGTGCACGAACAGTTATCGAACATAACCTCGAACAGCTGGATTATTTTCAAATCGTTCGTGTTCGTCGAACGGCTCGAACACCGCCCAAAACAGCTCGAATTTGAGATTGGTGAACAGTTCGAGTCGAACACCGCTCATCACTACTCACGAGACCAGGGATTGGCAGTGGTATACAACATGTCATGTTCCCAATGAGACATTACCATATTAGCAAGTGATGGATAATACCTGGCACCCATGAATACTCCTTTGCACTGGAGATAGAATTCCTGTTTATACATAAAAAAGTTGTAAGTCATCAAATATTGCATGATAGATAGCATGTAATCAATTAGCTCAGAGGTGTAATTACTATATTTCACAAGATGGAAATTAAGTGCCTGCAATGCAATTTCATAGGGTATGCTGGTATACTCTATAACGATACCACATCACAACTTAACCAGGTAATACAGGCCACTTGATTTAATACATCCCGTGTGTCTTTGAGGAAGCCGGCAGATATTTGTACCAAAGGCTGTAACAAAGTTTGTAGCCAATTTCCCAGATGTTCCTTGACAGAATTAACAATGGAAATAATTGGCCTCATAGGTGGTGGATTGATACTTTTATGGGTCTTAGGAAGTCTGTATAAACATGGTAACATCGGATGGTCAATCATTAAGAATTCTCTCTGTTTTTCAGTTATGACACCTAGTGCAAAGCCTTCCTTTATAAATGAATGAGTAGAGTTCTTGTACATTGTCAAGGGATTAAATTACAGTTTTTTATATGTTGTCACATCAGATAACAGTTCTAACATTTGGTTATGATAAGTTTCACTGTCCATAACAACCATGAGTCCACTTTTATCGGACATCTTAATTATGATGTCATTCATTTTCCTGAGATCTTTCAGCGCTTTGCTTTATTTTTTGTTCAAATTGCTTATTGGATTACTACCTTCAACTTGTGTGTGCAGTGATTTAAGTTCACGGTGAATAATGTCCTGAAATGTATCCATTGCCTCCGTCCTCGATTGTACAGGGTAAAAAAGATGGGTTACGTACTGCAGAAGAATGAGTCAAACCAATAGAGGATTGAAGAGAAGCATTGTCATCTTGGAGTTCTTGTAAATTAATAAGTGCTAACTGTTCTTCAAAATTAAGAATTCTAAATTAATTTATAGTACGCTCCAGTTATGAAATATCCTGTTCCACCACATTATCATTGAAAAAATGTCTTTCGACTGTAAGATTTCTTACAAATTTGTTAATATCTTTTAAGGTGTTAAAGAGGTCAAACTTATTATCGGGTGCAAAATTCAATCCATACGATAGAACTTGGATCTGTTTATCTGAAAAAGTACGTTTGGATTGATTTAAGACATTGCATTTAGGAAACTCATTATGTGTTACTTCCTGTGGCGAGTGGACATTCTTGATATGCTTGTTGTGCTGTCGTCCACCTCGTTTGTTACGTTTCTTTTTTTTTGTTTGTTTTTTGATAATAGGAAAAATCCTTATTGAAATGGTTGGAATCTGAATCGTTTGTATTATTATCAGAAATATCAAGATTTGATGAGCTGAAACTTTCATGTGGGTTATGGGGAGATTTTTTATGTGCAGATGCACGTTTCAATATAGATCTGGGTGTATGAACTTTCTCCCATCTTCCCCATTCGTAAACTTTATCCAGCTGATAATCATTGCTATCCCTGATGAATTTAGTTTTCTTCCTGGTAGTAATAGTTTTCTCCAGTTTAGACACTGTTGTATGTATTTGTTGACTTGACATTGTTCCATTAAATAATTCTTTAAGGACTCAATTTCTTTATTTAATTTATCAAGCTTGATTTCTTCCTCTGAAATAATTCGCTTTATCAGCACCATGGAATAGTCTGTAAGTGCTTGATTCCATTTATTGACAAAACTGGGGGAATAAATTGTGGGTGGGATTTTTTTCAACTGGAGTCCTCTGGGTATCATACCTTTGATGGTGTAATTTTCAAGAGTTTTATAATGCCACCATATTTTGGTCCCACTTATAAGTAGTGTAGAGCCACCCCCGTAGTGTTCGAGTTCGGTTCGGTTCGTCGAACACCCGTGTGTTCGCCGAACTGTTCGTCGAACTGTACGTCGAACACCTTCGAACACCGTTAAAACCAATGGCAGGCAAACAAAAACACATAGAAACACATAGAAAACACCTTCAAAGGTGTCCAAAAGCTGACAAACTGCTCAGAAGACACAACTAACACATGGAAAAGTGACAAGTACATATAGTCATGCGAAAAGAAAAGAGGTGGAGGAGTAAAAGGAGGGGGAGACACAGATATAGGCATGTCATGCCCTTCTAAAATCCAAAAAGTGAGAAGCCGACACGTTCAGTCCGCTCCTGCCCATGCCACCTCCGTGTCGCCAGGTTTGTGCCAGAGCCGCGGTGAACCCTGACGGCCAGCTCCCCTCTCCCAATACTGGTGCCTGTCCGCTGGTGGGTCGAGTGAGCCCCCCTGTGGTGGAGGCAGCTCTAAGCTTTTTAATTTAAATTGTCTCTCTAATTTGAATGAATACACTTTAAATCCATTTACAAGGATCTATTGGAGGGCAAGTCCCATGCCAGCAGCCGCGTAATTCCAGCTCCGGTAGCGTCCACTAAAGCTGCTGCAGTTAAAAAGCTTTTATAAGGATCGAGCTCGGCTGTCCACCGCATGGCATTCTACTGCCAGTCCCAGCCCCTATGCCTTGGGGTGCCTCCTGATGCTCTTCACTGAGTATCCCGTGGTCCCGAAGCATTTCCTTTGAAAAAATTAAGTGTCCAAACTACAGGTGGTGTAGCTTGCTTAACAGCCGGGATAATCCGCTGACTAGCAGACACTGCTACTACGCACAAAGTATTTCCTGGGCTAGATGCAGTTAAAAATTTGTAATTAGATACTCTCGTTGGATGCTGAGAAAGCATTCCATAGAGTCTCCTGGCACGCCATATATGATTCTCTTAAAAAGCTTGGGGTAGGGGTCTAGGGGACCCTTTTATAGCCAAAATCACGGCCCTGTATCACAATACGTCACCTAGGCTGAAGATAAATGGAACTGTAGCACCCTGAGGGCTCTTTTGCTACAGAGGTATTGCACCTCACCCAGAGGTGTGATATCTCACTCTCAGGTAAGGATGGAGTGTGGATCAGGACCCGACACCTGCATGCATTACACCACATTGCCGTGGGGCAGGGCGACCAATATGCCTCTGAGATGGGCACGACAGTCCCTGTCGATGGCTGAAGTGGGGGGAGGGAACACTGAGGAATGGGAAACCTGTAGTGCAGGAACAGGGAGGAAGCAGTTCCTGGGTGCATTGAGAAGGGAGTATAAAAGGTGGGCACCATCTTAGTTCAGTGCAGAGAAGTCTGAGCAGAAGTGGCAGGGAGCAGGGGCTCTGCATGAGCTCTGCTCCGGAGGCGGGCCTAGTAACAGAGGCCCAGGCCTGGAAGAGGGAGAAGGAAGGAAGAGGAGCGGAGAAAGCTCCAGGAACGAGGAATGAAGGGATCCGAGGGGTGCGGACGGGCGAGTCGCCACCGCACGCCCGAATCCACCTGCGTGGAGGGGTCAGGCCAAAGGGGGAGACCGGTCCCCGAAACTAGTGGAGGCAGGAAACGACCCTCATCTAGAAACCGGAGGCTGTGACATTTTATGTGGCGCAGCCCCTCGCTACACCCGCTAGGAAGGCACCACATAGGGTCAGGGAAACTGGCTCCAAGTTTACCAAGAGGAGGCCCGAGGCAGCCGGACAGAAGGGTTGGTAAGAAAGGCCAGACAAAGGACACACAAAGGGGGTCCTGTGAAGCGCTCCAAAGTTATCTGGGAGTTGTCTGAGCCCCTCACCTGGTGAGCACAGTACGACGTGGGCAGCCGTTACCTGCAGACATGGTCTGGATAATAAGAACTGTGAGTAAAGGCCCTGGACTGCATCACTGACTCCGTGTCGTTACTGCTGCTGCCCTGCACCATCACCCCCATCCTCCGCATTCACTGCCCTGAGGCTATACTCCTCCCGTGGGGAGTTATGCTACGCTCTGCTGCACCCACAACACCAGCCTCAGCGGTCTGCCCTGCAGCGGCGGTTCACTCTGACCGCAATCCACGGGTGGCGTAGTCGGACATTTAAACATCAAAACCACATAAATAGTTCCGCCACTGGTTTGACCACCCTGAGCCACGGAACCGGGTCGCCGCCACGAAGACTACAACCACCAGCATCCACCAAAAAGGGTCCGGCTCCGGGTGTCCCAAGGCCCAGGGGGTGCATCAGAACATTTTCATCACCTTTCACAATCACCAATGGGACAAGACAGGGATGTCCTCTGTCCCCTCTCTTATACATCCTAGTGACGGAGCACCTGCTCTCATCAATTCGCCATAACCCCAATATTAGGTGGATTGAGGTGGGAGGCACCGAGTACAAGTGCTCTCTATTTGCTAATGATGTCCTAGTATATATCACTCAATCACATATATCCATCCATGCTGTTATGGCTGAAATAGATCACTTTATTACATGGTCAAATTTTGAAATCAATGCAGCGAAGTCTGAGGCCCTCGATGTCTCCCTCCCCAAATCCATATAGGAGTCCATCCAGTCCAACTTTCCCTTTTCCTGGCCCTCACAGGGTATCAAATACTTAGGAATTCCTATTCATAGAGACCTCTCCCATCTATGTTATCTTAATTTTGGGCCCTTTATTGAACAACTCCATACAGACCACGGTTGGCAAGTTAGAACTGTAAGATTCACTACGTGAACCACTGGTGTTTTGTGGAAAAGCACATGTACACTGTGTTCCAAATTATTATGCAAAAAGTGTTTAGGAGTGATAAGGGAAGAATTTGTTTGTTTGTCAGTTAAACTCATTGATGGTGATGTGTGTCAGGACTCTTTATATCACTGTAAGCAATTGCAGACACCTGTGCTAATTAGTTTGGCAGGTGTGTCCAATGAAAGGCAAGACTACTTAAGAAGGCTGTCTCACATTATTAAGCAGCCTACATTTTCTGCCAAAATGGGAAAGAAAAAGGATGTGTCGGCTGCTGAGAAGCAACAAATTGTGGAGTGTTTAGGTCAAGGCATGACTACAATCAACATTGTGCGATGATCAGGATGAAGTGTCTTGGCAATCAAAAAGTATGTAGCTGATTCACAGTACACACGTGTGCGTGCTGATAAGGGCAAATTGAGGACTCTTTCCTACAGGCAATTACGTCAGGTTAAAAGAGCAGCGGCAAAAAAGCCTTGTCATAGCAGCAGACAAGTTTTTGAAGTTGCTGGTGCCTCCAACGTCCCCCGAACAACAAGATGCAGGGTCCTTCAGAGGTTTGCAGCTGTGCATATGCCATCCTGTCGACCTCCTCTATCCACTTCACACAAGCAGAAACGGCTCCAGTGGGCCAAACATTACATGAAGACTGATTTCAAAACTGTTTTGTTCACGGATGAGTGCCGTGCAGCGCTCGATGGTCCAGATGGATGGAGTGGAGGATGGCTGGTTGATGGACACCCCACGTAAACACGGCTACAGCGCCAACAAGGAGGAGGTGGAGTAATGTTTTGGGCTGGAATCATGGGGAGAGAGATTGTCGGCCCCTTTAGGATCCCTGAAGGCGCTAAATATGAAGTCCATAATGTATGTGGATTTTCTCAAACAGCACTTCCTGCCATGGTTCAAGAAGAAGAACCGTGTATTTCACAGCAAGATCATTTTTTTGCATGATAATGCACCATCTCATGCTGCACATAAAACATCTGCATCTCTGGCTGATATGGGCATAAAAGGGGACAAACTTATGGTGTGACCCCCATGCTCCCCTGACCTCTACCCCATTCAGAACCTCTGGAGCATCATCAAAAGGAGTGTCTATGATGGCGGGAGGCAGTTCACATCTAAGTAACAGCTCTGGGAGGGTATTCTGTCCTCATGCAAAACAATTGAAGCAGAAACCATCCAAAACCTGACAAATTCAATGGACGAGAGAGTTCAGAAGCTCCTTTCGAACAAGGGGTCCTATGTGAAAATGTAACATCACCTAGAATAAAGTTTTGAGTTGAAAACTGTTTGATTTCAGTTTCTAATAACCTGCTAATGCTTATAATTTCAAAAATGACAATTTTTTTGGTCTTTATTAAAATGAAAAGGTTGATCAAAAAGTTTGGGGGATCTAAGAGTGTGGCAACCTAGTAGTCATGATTACTTCGAATTCTGACAATATGAGGGTCATGTTGCAGGTAGTGCAGCAAGAAGGCACTTATGTGTCTTGCGCATCTCGGAGCCCCAAAATTATTTTCCGGGCTAGATGCAGCTAAAAATTATTATTAATTTTAAATCTGGTGGAGCTTAGTATAGATGGCCTAATAGGATCCGTGCTGCACACTGTTACAAAGCCCAAATTATTTTCCAGTCAAGATACAGATAAACATGATTAGTAATTTTAAATCTGGTGGAGCTTATTATAGATGGCCTAATAGAATCAGTGCTGCACACTGCTACAAAGCCCAAATTATTTTCCAGCCAAGATACAGATAAACATGATTAGTAATTTGAAAGCTTAAAACGGTTAGTAGGGTGATTTTAACCAATCATCAAGCTTTTACTCTCCCCAGGATGACACAGGGGTAGAAAAGTCGTTTCGGATCCATGATTTGTTCATCTTTATGAACGTGAGTCTGTCTACATTATCAGTGGAGAGCCGCGTGCGCTTATCTGTCAGCACACCACCAGCAGCGCTGAACACACGTTCAGACAGAACGCTGGCTGCGGGGCATGACAAGATCTCCAAGGCGTAAGTGGCTAGCTCCGGCCATTTATCCAGATTGGAAGCCCAAAAAGAGCAAGGGTCCAGTGACACAGTCATGGCTTCAATGTTTACTTGGAGATACTCCTGTACCATCGTCTCTAGGAATTGACTATGTGTCAGATTTCTTGTCTCCTGTGGCCTTGCAAAGGATGGGCTAAAAAAGTGGTGAAATGATTCCGCAAAATTGATGTTACCAGCAGATACTGTTGTTCTGTTACGGTTTGAGTGCTGAACACTTGACGGTCCCACGGTTGGCAAGTTGGAACTGTGAGATTCACTACGTGCACCACTGGTGTTTTGTGGAAAAGCACATGTAAGATTCTGCAACAGTCTCTGCTGATACTCCTGCATGCGTGCATCCCTTTCTATGGCAGGAATAATTTCTGCAAATTTACTTTTGTACCGGGGATCTAACAGTGTGGCAACCCAGTAGTCAGGATTATTTCTAATTCTCACAATTCGAGGGTCATGTTGCAGGTAGTGCAGCAAGAAGGCACTCATGTGTGTTGCGCATCCAGGAGCACCAAGTCCCTGTTGTGTTGGTGGCGAGGTAACAATCATGCTTCCTTCCTCTGTCCTCTCCCCCCAACCTCGCACAACAGAAATGTGATCAAGGTCTCCCTCATCTGATGAGTCTTCCATCAGTTCGTCCTCCACTTCTTCCTGGGCTCCTGCATCTTCCTCACTAGTTTGGCTGCTACCATGCGCCCTGGTAAAACCATCTCCCCCACCCTCACATGCCTGCCGCCTTGGTGCTGCCGACTGTCTGGACCTTGCAGATGTTAGCCCTTCCGCATACAACTCCTCCTCCTCTACTTCCTCCACCTCCTCTTGTGCCACCACCTGACTCCGAATTCTGTTTAACATGTGCTCCAGCATGTAAATCACCGGAATAGTCAAGCTGATAATGACATCGTCAGCACTAAACATTTTCGTCGCCATTTCAAAACTGTGCAGAAGGGTGCATAGGTCCCTGATCTGAGACCACTCCTCCAGCGTGATTTGCCCCATCTCTGGATCTCGTTGGCCCAGGCTATACGTCAGAACGTATTGCACCAGGGCTTGTCGGTGCTGCCACAGTCGCTGCAACATGTGCAGAGTTGAATTCCACCGGGTAGGCACATCTCATTTTAGCCGGTGAAGTGGCAGGCCCAACGACTTCTGGAGAGATGTAAGTAGCTGAGCTGCGGGATGCGAACGGCGGAAGTGAGCACACAGCGACCGTGCCCTCTGCAGAAGGCCATCTAGTCTGGGATAGTGGGCTAAAAATTGCTGGACAACCAGGTTCAACACGTGAGCCATACAAGGCACGTGTGTGACATTGCCCCGGCGAAGGGCCGCACCCAGGTTTGCAGCATTGTCGCACACGGCCTTCCCTGGTTTCAGGTCCAGTGGAGACAACCATTCATGAAATTGGTTCTCCAGAGCTGACCACAACTCCTCAGCTGTGTGACTCACATTTCCCAGACATTTCAAAGTAAAAACCGCCTGATGACGTTGAGCCCTACTGCCAGCATAGTAAGGAGGTGTGCAGGATCCCTTCTACGCAGTTAGAAAGCTTATGGCATGACCAGACAGGCTTTGGGTGCAGATAGAAGACCGAGAGGAGGTTGAGGAGGCAGAAGCAGTGGAGGAACTTTGACATAAAGAGGATTGACGCACAACTCGTGGGGACGGCAAGACTTGGACAGCAGCCCCTTGTCCTGCTGTCACCATAGTTACCCAGTGCCCAGTCAGCGACATGTAACGCCCCTGTCCATGCCTACTCGTCCAAGTGTCTGTGGTGAAATGCACCCTGTCACACACAGAGTTTCTCAAAGAAGCGGTGATGTTGTGTGCGACATGCTGGTGGAGCGCAGCCACACCTTTCTTTGAGAAGTAGTGCCGACTGGGCATCTGATACTGGGGCACGCCGATGGACATAAGGTCTTGAAAATCCTCTGTGTCCACCAGGCAGAAAGGCAGCATTTCTGTAGCCAAGAGCTTGCAGATGGTGAAATTCAACCTCTTAGCTTTCTCATGGCTAGGAGGAAATGGTCTTTTACTTGTCCACATCTGAGGGACCGAGGGCTGGCTATTGTGCTTAGACGGGGTTGATAAGGGTGTCCCCGGCAAACTGCCGGTCTGTGGGGAAGATGCAGGCGGACATGTTAGGTTGCCTTGATCCAAAGGTGGTGCTATCGATGTCGGACAGCGCTCAACACCAGCTGGTGTTACCACCTCCAAAGAAAATGATGACCTGCCAATCACGCTGGCTGTTCCGGGTAAAGAGGTGGCAGGTCTGCGCCCCAAAACAGGTGTGACTGCTGTCCCCCCAGTCACAGAGGATGAAGAGGCCGCGGATGCACAAGATATGGCAGACGGTGGTTGGCCCGGCCGGCTAGGCCGCATTGTAGCACACTGAGCTTCCCACTGCAACTTATGCTTCATGTCCATGTGCCGGTTCATGCATGAAGTACTCAAACTATGTATTTTTTGGCCTCTACTTAGCTTTTGCTGACAAATGTTACAGATAACACGAGTTGGGTCATCTTTATCGATCTGAAAAAATGCCCAGGCTATGCAAGGCTTAGCACCCATGCGACCTGAAGAGCCACCACGACTTGTGGTGAGAGGCAGAGTTGTGTTTGAGGATGCAGTTGTTGACGTGCTTCCAGTACTACGTCTCTGTCCAGGAAGTCGCAACCTGACCTCGTCGTCACTAGCATCTTCCTCCACCTCCTCTGCTGACCTCATCTCTTGGCTGACTGTAGGTTGACAGTAAGTGGGATCTCCAACCTCATCATCATCACCCTGTGCGTTATCACACCCGTCGTCCTCAGAGCCAACCTGTTCCTGCCCTGACAAAAAACTAAAGTTGTCGCTCCAATCAGGTATTTGAGTCTCATCATCGTCTTACTCATTGTCTCCACCAACAGGAGTTACAGTTTGGGAATGAGGGTCTACATTATGGTCAGAACCTTCAGCGTCTGGTCCTGGATCCGACTCATAAAGATTCTGGGCATCAGTGCAGATCATTTCCTCATCTGGATTCACAGAAGCGCTGGAGTCGACCTCTGATTCCCAGGCTATAGTATGAGTAAACAGCTCTGCAGACTCAACCATCTGTTCTACCTCATACTCAGACGGGCAGCTGGAGATTTGGGAGCTGTGAGGAAGCAAGTGCGATTGGGGTGACACCTTTGAAGACTGGAGTATTTGTGATGTTGAAGTTGATGTGGAGGAGAGCCCACTTAAAGGAGCACTTGATATCCGTTGAAGCACCTGCTGTTTTTGTGCCTCATCTGGAATTTGTAGCGATTGGTGTGGCCGTAAGAAAGGGATCTTATCACATTGTCCGCTAAAAGAAGAAGACATTTTAGTTTGGCTGGAAGATGGTCTTTCTTCTGCAGATGTTACTGTTGCTTTAACACCTAACCCACGGACACAACCTTTTTTCCCCTTCCCAACACGCCTATTCCCCTTTCCACCAGCAGCAGGCCTTTTTCCACTCATTTTGGTGGTTAACTAATTCACAACTCTGGAGTTGTTTGCACAAAAAAACAATGGTTGGGTACCGAGCAGAGCTGAGTGGCCAAACTGTGGTACTAGGCCAAAACTATTGGCTGGGTTAGATGCAGAAAAAAATTATATTCAATTTGCAACCTGATGGAGGTCAGTATAGATGGACTAATAGAACAAGTCCCACACACAGCTAGAAGGCCAAATATTTTTTCAGAGGTAGATGCAGATAAAAATTATTTTTAATTTGCAGCCTTATGGAGGTCAGTATAGATGGACTAATAGAGAAAGTCCCACACACTGGTAGAAGGCCAAATATTTTTTCAGAGCTGGATGCAGATAAAAATTATTTTTAATTTGCAACCTGATGGAGGTCAGTATAGATGGACTAATAGAGAAAGTCCCACACACTGGTAGAAGGCCAAATATTTTTTCAGAGCTAGATGCAGGAAAAAATTATATTCAGTTTGCAACCTGATGGAGGTCAGTATAGATGGACTAAGAGAACAAGTCCCACACACAGCTAGAAGCCCAATATTTTTTCAGAGGTAGATGCAGAAAAAAATTATATTCAGTTTGCAACCTGATGGAGGTCTGTATAGATGGATTAATAGAACAAGTCCCACACACAGCTAGAAGCCCAAATATTTTTTCAGAGGTAGATGCAGAAAAAAATTATATTCAGTTTGCAACCTGATGGAGGTCTGTATAGATGGATTAATAGAACAAGTCCCACACACAGCTAGAAGCCCAATATTTTTTCAGAGGTAGATGCAGAAAAAATATATATTCAGTTTGCAACCTGATGGAGGTCAGTATAGATGGACTAATAGAGAAAGTCCCACTCACTGCTAGAAGGCCAAATATTTTTTCAGAGCTAGATGCAGACAAAAAAATATTTTTAATTTGCAACCTGATGGAGGTCAGTATAGATGGACTAATAGAGAAAGTCCCACACACTGCTAGAAGGCCAAATATTTTTTCAGAGCTAGATGCAGATATAAATTATTTTTAATTTTCAACCTGATGGAGGTCAGTATAGATGGACTAATAGAGAAAGTCCCACACACTGCTAGAAGGCCAAATATTTTTTCAGAGGTAGATGCAGAAAAAAATTATATTCAGTTTGCAACCTGATGGAGGTCAGTATAGATGGACTAATAGAACAATTCCCACACACAGCTAGAAGCCCAAATATTTTTTCAGAGGTAGATGCAGAAAAAAATTATATTCAGTTTGCAACCTGAAGGAGGTCTGTATAGATGGATTAATAGAACAAGTCCCACACACAGCTAGAAGCCCAATATTTTTTCAGAGGTAGATGCAGAAAAAAAATATATTCAGTTTGCAACCTGATGGAGGTCAGTATAGATGGACTAATAGAGAAAGTCCCACACACTGCTAGAAGGCCAAATATTTTTTCAGAGCTAGATGCAGACAAAAAATTATTTTTAATTTGCAACCTGATGGAGGTCAGTATAGATGGACTAATAGAGAAAGTCCCACACACTGGTAGAAGGCCAAATATTTTTTCAGAGCTAGATGCAGAAAAAAATTATATTCAGTTTGCAACCTGATGGAGGTCAGTATAGATGGACTAATAGAACAAGTCCCACACACAGCTAGAAGCCCAAATATTTTTTCAGAGGTAGATGCAGAAAAAAATTATATTCAGTTTGCAACCTGATGGAGGTCTGTATAGATGGATTAATAGAACAAGTCCCACACACAGCTAGAAGCCCAAATATTTTTTCAGAGGTAGATGCAGAAAAAAATTATATTCAGTTTGCAACCTGATGGAGGTCTGTATAGATGGATTAATAGAACAGGTCCCACACACAGCTAGAAGCCCAATATTTTTTCAGAGGTAGATGCAGAAAAAAAATATATCTAGTTTGCAACCTGATGGAGGTCAGTATAGATGGACTAATAGAGAAAGTCCCACACACTGCTAGAAGGCCAAATATTTTTTCAAAGCTAGATGCAGACAAAAAATTATTTTTAATTTGCAACCTGATGGAGGTCAGTATAGATGGACTAATAGAGAATGTCCCACACACAGCTAGAAGGCCAAATATTTTTTCAGAGCTAGATGCAGATATAAATTATTTTTAATTTGCAACCTGATGGAGGTCAGTATAGATGGACTAATAGAGAAAGTCCCACACACTGCTAGAAGGCCAAATATTTTTTCAGAGGTAGATGCAGAAAAAAATTATATTCAGTTTGCAACCTGATGGAGGTCAGTATAGATGGACTAATAGAACAAGTCCCACACACAGCTAGAAGCCTAAATATTTTTTCAGAGGTAGATGCAGAAAAAAATTATATTCAGTTTGCAACCTGATGGAGGTCTGTATAGATGGATTAATAGAACAAGTCCCACACACAGCTAGAAGCCCAATATTTTTTCAGAGGTAGATGCAGAAAAAAAATATATTCAGTTTGCAACCTGATGGAGGTCAGTATAGATGGACTAATAGAGAAAGTCCCACACACTGCTAGAAGGCCAAATATTTTTTCAGAGCTAGATGCAGACAAAAAATTATTTTTAATTTGCAACCTGATGGAGGTCAGTATAGATGGACTAATAGAGAAAGTCCCACACACTGCTAGAAGGCCAAATATTTTTTCAGAGCTAGATGCAGAAAAAAATTATATTCAGTTTGCAACCTGATGGAGGTCAGTATAGATGGACTAATAGAACAAGTCCCACACACAGCTAGAAGGCCAAATATTTTTTCAGAGGTAGATGCAGATAAAAAATATTTTTAATTTGCAGCCTGATGGAGGTCAGTATAGATGGACTAATAGAGAAAGTCCCACACACTGCTAGAAGGCCAAATATTTTTTCAGAGCTAGATGCAGAGAAAAAATTATTTTGAATTTGCAACCTGATGGAGGTCAGTATAGATGGACTAATAGAGAAAGTCCCACACACTGCTAGAAGGCCAAATATTTTTTCAGAGCTAGATGCAGATAAAAATTATTTTTAATTTGCAACCTGATGGAGGTCAGTATAGATGGACTAATAGAGAAAGTCCCACACACTGATAGAAGGCCAAATATTTTTTCAGAGCTAGATGCAGAAAAAAATTATATTCAGTTTGCAACCTGATGGAGGTCAGTATAGATGGACTAATAGAACAAGTCCCACACACAGCTAGAAGCCCAATATTTTTTCAGAGGTAGATGCAGAAAAATAATATATTCAGTTTGCAACCTGATGGAGGTCAGTATAGATGGACTAATAGAGTAAGTCCCACACACAGCTAGAAGCCCAAATATTTTTTCAGAGGTAGATGCAGAAAAAAATTATATTCAGTTTGCAACCTGATGGAGGTCTGTATAGATGGATTAATAGAACAAGTCCCACACACAGCTAGAAGCCCAATATTTTTTCAGAGGTAGATGCAGAAAAAAAATATATTCAGTTTGCAACCTGATGGAGGTCAGTATTGATGGACTAATAGAGAAAGTCCCACACACTGCTAGAAGGCCAAATATTTTTTCAGAGCTAGATGCAGACAAAAAAATTATTTTTAATTTGCAACCTGATGGAGGTCAGTATAGATGGACTAATAGAGAAAGTCCCACACACTGCTAGAAGGCCAAATATTTTTTCAGAGCTAGATGCAGAAAAAAATTATTTTCAGTTTGCAACCTGATGGAGGTCAGTATAGATGGACTAATAGAACAAGTCCCACACACGGCTAGAAGGCCAATTATTTTTTCAGAGGTAGATGCAGATAAAAATGATTTTTAATTTGTAGCCTGATGGAGGTCATTATAGATAGACTAATAGAGAAAGTCCCACACACTGCTAGAAGGCCAAATATTTTTTTCAGAGCTAGATGCAGACAAAAAATTAATTTGAATTTGCAACCTGATGGAGGTCAGTATAGATGGACTAATAGAGAAAGTCCCACACACTGCTAGAAGGCCAAATATTTTTTCAGAGCTAGATGCAGATACAAATTATTTTTAATTTGCAACCTGATGGAGGTCAGTATAGATGGACTAATAGAGAAAGTCCCACACACTGATAGAAGGCCAAATATTTTTTCAGAGCTAGATGCAGAAAAAAATTATATTCAGTTTGCAACCTGATGGAGGTCAGTATAGATGGACTAATAGAACAAGTCCCACACACAGCTAAAAGCCCAAATATTTTTTCAGAGGTAGATGCAGAAAAAAATTATATTCAGTTTGCAACCTGATGGAGGTCTGTATAGATGGATTAATAGAACAAGTCCCACACACAGCTAGAAGCCCAATATTTTTTCAGAGGTAGATGCAGAAAAAAAATATATTCAGTTTGCAACCTGATGGAGGTCAGTATAGATGGACTAATAGAGAAAGTCCCACACACTGCTAGAAGGCCAAATATTTTTTCAGAGCTAGATGCAGAAAAAAATTATATTCAGTTTGCAACCTGATGGAGGTCAGTATAGATGGACTAATAGAAGAAGTCCCACACACAGCTAGAAGGCCAAATATTTTTTCAGAGGTAGATGCAGATAAAAATTATTTTTAATTTGCAGCCTGATGGAGGTCATTATAGATAGACTAATAGAGAAAGTCCCACACACTGCTAGAAGGCCAAATATTTTTTTCAGAGCTAGATGCAGACAAAAAATTATTTTGAATTTGCAACCTGATGGAGGTCAGTATAGATGGACTAATAGAGAAAGTCCCACACACTGCTAGAAGGCCAAATATTTTTTCAGTGCTAGATGCAGATAAAAATTATTTTTAATTTGCAACCTGATGGAGGTCAGTATAGATGGACTAATAGAGAAAGTCCCACACACTGATAGAAGGCCAAATATTTTTTCAGAGCTAGATGCAGAAAAAAATTATATTCAGTTTGCAACCTGATGGAGGTCAGTATAGATGGACTAATAGAACAAGTCCCACACACAGCTAGAAGCCCAAATATTTTTTCAGAGGTAGATGCAGAAAAAAATTATATTCAGTTTGCAACCTGATGGAGGTCTGTATAGATGGATTAATAGAACAAGTCCCACACACAGCTAGAAGCCCAAATATTTTTTCAGAGGTAGATGCAGAAAAAAATTATATTCAGTTTGCAACCTGATGGAGGTCTGTATAGATGGATTAATAGAACAAGTCCCACACACAGCTAGAAGCCCAATATTTTTTCAGAGGTAGATGCAGAAAAAAAATATATTCAGTTTGCAACCTGATGGAGGTCAGTATAGATGGACTAATAGAGAAAGTCCCACACACAGCTAGAAGCCCAAATATTTTTTCAGAGGTAGATGCAGAAAAAAATTATATTCAGTTTGCAACCTGATGAAGGTCTGTATAGATGGATTAACAGAACAAGTCCCACACACAGCTAGAAGCCCAATATTTTTTCAGAGGTAGATGCAGAAAAAAAATATATTCAGTTTGCAACCTGATGGAGGTCAGTATAGATGGACTAATAAAGAAACTCCCACACACTGCTAGAAGGCCAAATATTTTTTCAGAGCTAGAGGCAGACAAAAAATTATTTTGAATTTGCAACCTGATGGAGGTCAGTATAGATGGACTAATAGAGAAAGTCCCACACACTGCTAGAAGGCCAAATATTTTTTCAGAGCTAGATGCAGACAAAAAATTATTTTTAATTTGCAACCTGATGGAGGTCAGTATAGATGGACTAATAGAGAAAGTCCCACACACTGCTAGAAGGCCAAATATTTTTTCAGAGCTAGATGCAGATAAAAATTATTTTTAATTTGCAACCTGATGGAGGTCAGTATAGATGGACTAATAGAGAAAGTCCCACACACTGCTAGAAGGCCAAATATTTTTTCAGAGCTAGATGCAGACAAAAAATTATTTTGAATTTGCAGCGTGATGGAGGTCAGTATAGATGGACTAATATAACAAGTCCCACACACTGCTAGAAGGCCAAATATTTTTTCAGAGCTAGATGCAGAAAAAAATTATATTCAGTTTGAAACCTGATGGAGGTCAGTATAGATGGACTAATAGAACAAGTCCCACACACTGCTAGAAGCCCAAATATTTTTTCAGAGCTAGATGCAGAAAAAAATTATATTCAATTTGCAACCTGATGGAGGTCAGTATAGATGGACTAATAGAAAGATGCTATGCCCAAAAGATTTTACTTCACTAGGTGCAGTAAAAAAATTGGTATTCTATACACAGGTGGTATATCTTGATATCTTGCAACACAGATAGGCTACTCCACTGACTAACACACTCTGCAATAGGCCAAAAAGGATTAGCTTTGCTAGATTCAGCCAAATGCTGTGAAAAAAACTTGCACAGCTCTGGCACAGACCTGCCTGGCAAAAACTGATAGGAACTGATGTAACCTAGTCCTGTAAAGGACTGCAATTACAATTAGTCTTTACTCCCACAATCTATCTATTTAAGAGCACAGACTTGCCTGATAAAAGTCGTAGGAAATGCTGTAACCTAGTCATTAAAAGGACTGCAATCACAACTATTCCCTACTCCCAAGCTATCTGTAGATTTGTGCGAAAATTGGCTTGAAATTAACAAGGTATAGCGCACACAGCAACAGCGGTGCCGTCTAACATGCAGTTGCAGCAGTGAGAAAATGGTGGCGACAGGGAAAATGGCTTGGTCTTATAGGGCAAGGACATGTGACATACACTGCCAATGACACATGCCCTTGCTTGTGTGAAAAAAAGCACTTCGCTCCGTGTGTGCGCTGCTGATAGGCTGACAGATTGCACCTCCCCACTGTAAATGCGGGAAAGAGAAAAAAAAATGGAGTTCTACATTATTCCTGCAGAGATCCATCCCCTGCCCCTCCCCCCACCCCGCTGTATACTCAAACTGCGTATTAACATTAATTTTCATCATTACTGAGAAAAAATCCAGTTATGATTTTGGTGCACGAACAGTTATCGAACATAACCTCAAACAGCTGAATTTTTCTCAAATCGTTCGTGTTCGCCAAACGGCTCGAACACCGCCCAAAACAGCTCGAATTTGAGATTGGCGAACAGCTCGAGTCGAACAACGCTCATCTCTACTTATAAGTAATTTCTCTAAGGCATAAAATTCATTTAGAGATTTGTTGGAAGAGGTAGAGCTGGATATATCTTCTAACGTGAAAACTTCTGCAACTTTGTGAATTTAATGCCTTAGAGAAATTACTTATAAGTGAGATGAAAATGCACGTTTTCCAAATGGTTTTAACCTTGGTGTGAATTACTTTTTCACTATACTGAATAGACAATGTCTAGTTTTCATGAGTTTCTTTTGTGTAAACGTTTTTATCGCTATTTTTGTAATTATCTTTGTATGGGCACACATGTGATTTTGTGTCACATGATTCTTTCTATGTAATTTTATTGGTGGATAGGTATACCATGGGGAAACCATTTGAGAGGAAGTCTTGACAAAGAACGCAAGTTCCGCGTTCAAAATGCGTTGCTCTGATGAAATATGATTCTGGAATCTGTTTTTAAAATCTATCTTTAATACATTTTATGGACTATAATACAAAGGTGGAAAATCTTCTTCTTTACTATTTCGGAGATGGAGGCTGAGGAGGAGCTGTAGAATGTGGGGGCAACCCTGATTGACCATGGGCCCACAATCCTCTGCGTCGGGGGGACGTGTTCTGTCCTAGGGTCCGACTGAGTCCTGGCTACCACAATATCAACCCGGTGTGCCATCAGCGAGATGTACAATCCCTGGCCACAAGCACTTGTCCCTGTGTACGTAGTTAGGTGGACCTTTCCAGTAACTGCGTTGTTGAGGGCATGTCTGATGTTCTGGGGCATGTGCTTGTGTAATGTGGGGACGGAGAAATAGTGGCGGCTGGGGACTGAATACCGAGGGACGGCCGCCACCATCAGAGTGTGGAAAGATTCCATCTTCCTGAACCTAAAAGGCAACATTTCAAGTGCAAGCATTCGAGAAATGTGTGAGTTCAATATTGTGGCCTGTGGAGCGTTGACTGCGTATTTGCGCTTGCGTTCAAAGAACTGGGGTAGGGACAACTGAACTCTGCGCTGGGACAAGGACGTGGACGCTGACAGTGATGGATACAAGTATGAAACGACAGGTGCAGGGTGGGAGGCATCTTCGCCTGCGCCATGGACAGAGGATTGGCGTGCACACACAACAGCGGAACAGGCAATGGTGTCACCCGCAAATACTGATTCTGGACCATGACATTCAGCCCAACTAGTCGGGTGCTTTGCTATCAGATGCCTGAGCATGCTAGTGTTGGTCAGGGTGGTAGTTTTGCTGCCCCTGCTGATGCTGGCATGGCAGAGGTTGCACGTGAGCTTTTTGGGGTTATCTGGACAGTCTTTAAAAAAGAGCTAGACTCTGGAAGACCTAACAGTCGGACTGGTAACTTCCCTCATGTTGGTGTTCCGGGGAATAGTTGCTGGTCTTGAGTCTGTGGCCATCCCATTGCTTGTTCCTGCCTGTTGTGGCGCTACGTCTCTCTCCCCCTTTGTGCTGCTGTCCTTGCTATGCATGTCTCCTTGGCAGGTGGAGTCAGTGACTACATCGTCCACCACCTTTTCTTCCATGTACGCACCCTGGGCCTCCTCCTGACTTGGTGGCAATTGTGTCTCATCATCATCATCCACCTCTTGTGAGAGTTTCCCAGTGTCACCTTTGTGTGACCATGGCTGCTCAAATATTTGGACATTGCTACATGCAATCTCCACTTGTCCCACTTGAAGCGCGCCAAGCGAGAAGCCCGACTCTATAAATTGAAAAGTGAACAGCTCTTCAGAGTGTCCAAGTGTGGAATCACTTGTTTCCAGCCACTCAGCATGGTGGGAGGAAGAAGGATCAGGGTGAGGAATATGTGATCCAGACTCATGGCTACTGAGACTTGACGGTGTGGAAGACAGGGTGGTGGTGGAAAACTGTCAGGAAGCATTATCTGCTATCCAACCAACAACTTTTTCACACTGTCCTGGCTTCAAGAGTGGTGTTCCCCAGCCCCCTAGTAATTGGGACAGGAAGGTAGTTCGACATGATGTGGGTGTTTATTGCGCTTCCTCCGCAGGCACAGTTTCATCTAGCCCACTGCCTCAGCCTCTGCGTGAACCATCACCATCACTTCCCTGTCCCTTGTCATGCGCCTTGCCAATTTTAAATAGAGTGTAATATTTGGCACACTCCAAAAAATGTCACAACTATTACTGCAGTAATATGGGATCACGTTTGATGACCATGGTTTTAGGAAGTGGCCTTATAGATGTGGCATTCGTCAGCGACCAAGTGTGAATAGGTTCAACAAAACATAGCTGGCTGACTTTAAATGGAGGGTAATACTGGGCACGCTCCAAAAAAAATGACACAATTATTACCGCAGTGATATGTGATCACGTGTGATAACCACGGTCTTAGGAAGAGGCCTTATATACAGTGCTGGCCAAAAGTATTGGCACCCCTGCAATTCTGTCAGATAATATTCAGCTTCTTCCTGAAAATGTTTGCAATCACAAATTCTTTGGTATTATTCTCTTCATTTAATTTGTCTTCAATGAAAAAAACACAAAAAGAATTGTCCTAAAGCCAAATTGGATTTAATTCAACACCAAACCTAAAAAAGGGGGTGGACAAAAGTATTGGCACTCTTTGAAAAATCATGTGATGCTTCTCTAATTTATGTAATTAACAGCACCTGTATCTTACCTGTGGCACCTAACAGGTGTTGGCAATAACTAAATCACACTTGCAGCCAGTTAACATGGATTAAAGTTGACTCAACCTCTGTCCTGTGTCCTTGTGTGTACCACATTGAGCATGGAGAAAAGAAAGAAGACAAAAGAACTGTCTGAGGACTTGAGAAACCAAATTGTGAGAAAGCATGAGCAAAGACCTGAATGTTCCTGTGTCTTCCGTGTGCAGTGTCATCAAGAACTTTAAAGCCCATGGCACTGTGGCTAACCTCCCTAGATGTGGACGGAAAAGAAAAATTGATGAGAGATTTCAACACAAGATCGTGCGGATAGTGGATAAAGAACCTCGACTAACATCCAAACAAGTTCAAGCTGCCCTGCAGTCCGAGGGTACAACAGTGTCAACCCGTACTATCCGTCGACGTCTGAATGAAAAGGGACTGTATGGTTGAATACCCAGGAAGACCCCACTTCTTACCCCGAGACATAAAAAAGCCAGGCTGGAGTTTGCCAAAACTTACCTGAGAAAGCCTAAAACGTTTTGGAAGAATGTTCTCTGGTCAGATGAGACAAAAGTAGAGCTTTTTGGGAAAAAGCATCAACATAGAGTGTACAGGAAAAAAAAAAGAGGCATTCAAAGAAAAGAACACGGTCCCTACAGTCAAACATGGCGGAGGTTCCCTGATGTTTTGGGGTTGCTTTGCTGCCTCTGGCACTGGACTGCTTGACCGTGTGCATGGCATTATGAAGTCTGAAGACTACCAACAAATTTTTCAGCATAATGTAGGGCCCAGTGTGAGAAAGCTGGGTCTCCCTCAGAGGTCATGGGTCTTCCAGCAGGACAATGACCCAAAACACACTTCCAAAAGCACTATAAAATGGTTTGAGAGAAAGCACTGGAGACTTTTAAGGTGGCCAGCAATGAGTCCAGACCTGAATCCCATAGAACACCTGCGGAGAGATCTCAAAATGGCAGTTTGGAGAAGGCACCCTTCAAATATCAGGGACCTGGAGTAGTTTGCCAAAGAAGAATGGTCTACAATTCCAGCAGAGCATTGTAAGAAACTCATTGATGGTTACCGGAAGCGGTTGTTCGCAGTTATTTTGGCTAAAGGTTGTGCAACCAAGTATTAGGCTGAGGGTGCCAATACTTTTGTCCGGCCCTTTTTTGGAGTTTTGTGTGAAATGATCAATGATTTGATTTTTGCTTCATTCTCTTTTGTGTTTTTTCCTTGCAAGCAAATTAAATGAAGAGAATAATACCAAAGAATTTGTGATTGCAATTATTTTCAGGAAGAAACTGAGTATTATCAGACAGAATTGCAGGGGTGCCAATACTTTTGGCCAGCACTGTATGTGGTAATGTCAAGCAAGGTGTAGGAAAGACTAAGTGCAACACGAAGGGATGAGGGGAAGGGAGCCCAGACACTAGTTAAAGGGTGAGTGGAAACCTCTTAGCCTGATATGATATCACCCTGTCTCCCCTATCGTCCCTATATTGGTTCCTCATCAATTGCCGCACAGAAACCTAAACCCTGTATTTTCCTAGAGCTTGACCCTGGATAGTGAAGTGGGTGGGAATGAGCACTAGTCAGTCCCCACTAACAACTAAAGACAACAAGGGAGACAAACACGGGGGAAGGTAAATTAGCTTGAGACGACTTCAGAGAGATTACACCACACGTTCTGCTCGCACCTGAGAGGAAGAAAGCAGACTGCAATAGCTCCAAGCCTTCACAAGGGAACAAGTTAATATCAATGCCACCTCCCTGTAGCAAACAGAAAGTATTTAAACACCCAGGTATGGGCGTCAATTACCAGGAGGGAGGTAACCGCTGGGTCCTAGAGTGAGACAGATCTAAGAAGGTGTCTGTAATGCAAAATGAAGAGATCTTCTGCAACCAACTGAAGGGCGACTGTCTGTCACATCTGACACACCTATTCACAAAGCACAGCTGGCTGACTTTAAATGGAGAGTAATACTTGGCACGCTCAAAAAAATGTCACAAATATTACTGCAGTGATATGGGATCACATCTGATGACCACGGTTTTAAGAAGTGGCCTTATAGATGTGGTATTGGTCAGAGACCAAGTGTGAATAGGTTCAACAAAACACAGCTGGCAGACTTTAAAATGGAGGGTAATATTGGGCACGCGCCAAAAAAAATTCACAATTATTACCGCAGTAATATGGGCTATCGTCTGGTAGTGGAAAAGTTTCTCTGCTTCCACAATACAGCAATGCAAATAAAATAAAAAAAATCTGTCTGTATTCTGCTAACAAGCAAATGGATCAGTAAAATGGAGTACTGTATTGCTTTTTAAGCAAATAATCAGGATTAAGAGCAAAAAATAAATTAGACCTGATATGTAGGGCTATGGATATGTGTAATAGCAGCAGCAGACAGACCGTGCAATGGATGCTATTGTGCTGTATACACTGTCTACAAACCCTGCCTGCCTAACTCCTGTTATCACCTGTAATATATACAGCTAGATTAATCCTCAGAAGGACTGTTAGTTCAGATGGATATATATCTTGCTGTGGAATACCTATGCCTAACTATTAAACCTCCAATTCTCTCCCTCACTCAGCAGCACCTCTCCCTAGTCTGCCGGTTTCCGGGGTAGACTATGATGAGCATAGGGTCACCAGGTCTTAAACAGACCCGATGACGCTATGCGGCCAGCCAATCACTGTAATTCCACAACCAACATGGCCACAGCCTTACAGTGTGTAACATCCCTTTCGGCATGCTGGCGTGGTTTACCATCTCCCACCATGCAAGGCCGCCAACTTACCTACCAGTCCAGGCTGTGCACTATGCTCTTCTACTTGCTGTGTGCGTGTCTCTTGTCTGCTGGATAAGGGCGGGGGCGCTGGAACTTCCTTATTTTTAAAGTTACAGTGTACGCAGTACTAATGCGTCCCCAGCCTATTGCTGTGAGTCACTGGATACTTAAACCTCCTCCACCCAGTAGGAGGTGCCTGAGCACCACTTTCTTACACTGTGTTCTGTTCAACTGTGAGTTGCCAGGTCCTGTCCTGAGCCTAGTCTGTTTCCGCCACGCTGGAGGCTGAGTATCCAGGCCCTTTACCTGTATCTGTGACTTTTAGTCTTTTTCCGCCACCCTGGGGGCTGAGTACCCAGGCCCTTTACCTGTATCTGTGACTTCTAGTCTATTTCCGCCATCCTGGGGGCTGAATGCCCAGGCTCATTCCTGTATCTTGTTCCTTTGTCAGTTGCTGTCTGAACTGTGTCCTAGCCCGTTACCTGTTTGTCTCTATGTCCGATCCTTCCCTTTTCCAGCAGTGTCTGAACCAGTACCTAACTCCTACTCGTTGTCTCTGTACTTCTGTTTGTGAGTTTTGTGTCCACTCGCTACTTCATAGCAAGTACCTTGTGTGTATCTGGTTCTGCTTGTCCTGTTACCTTGCCTCTGTATCTACCTCCTGTGTTCTAGCTACCTTCCTGTGTTTCCTTGTCTGTTCCATGTGAACAGAGCCCTGTCCTGTCTGCCCATACCTGCGTCTCTGTTCTGCTCTGCCCTGCTCCGCTTCCCCTCCGCACCTGCGACTCTGTTCCTGCATCCCAGTCTGTACTGGTCCCTATCCAGCCTGTAAACCTACCTGCCAGTACCCGCCTGTCTGTATACCAGCCGCGGCTGCCAGTACCCGCCCGTCTGTATACCAGCTGTGCCTGCCAGTACCCACCAGTCTGCATACCTGCCAAACCTGCCCGTTCCTGCATTCTCTGGTGTGGGTCAACAGCTGTGTGACCGGGGTCTGACCTGGAGTAGCACCTGGGCCACCTCCCTTGTCCCTCCTCAGACCACGGAGTCAATTAAGCCGCCGTGCGTCCATGGTTGGATCTAATCACGCCCCTCCAGGCACTCCTCGGTTCGCGGGTCAGTGGGACCACTAACCACGCTCACGCCAATTCGTCCGGGTGTGAGCGTAACAGTTTGCTCAGGCCATGGTCCCCGTTGAGTCCCATGGCCCTTCGCTCTTGGAGACATTTGAATCCTTGTCTGGCAAATACATGCACCAAGAAATTTTTTTTTCCCAAGCTGTGGTCCAGGTGATTTTCGCACCAGCCCAAAAGGAGCTAGCAGCACGTGTTCCTGCGGATCCACCACGGTACTATGGGGATCCAAAACAAAGCCGTGCGTTTGTGGAGCAATGCATGCGGCATTCCAAATTCTATTCTCACTATTTTCCCACTGATCGCGGGGTTAAAGTAACATTTCTGATGTCCTACCTAGCGGGTTATGCATTGAATTGGATCACCCCCCTATGGGAAGCAAGGGATCCTATCGTCTCTGACCTGCAGGCCTTCCTGGTGACCTTTCTAATGGTCTTCGATCACCCTAACCCTGAATCTTCTGCTAAAGCTTCCCTTCCCAATATCCTGGAGCAGTCCAGATGGGTGATGCGTGTAGGTAGCCCACCAGTTCCCCAGCCTGAAGAGACTGCTGCTGCCCACGCAGAATCCACAAAGGATGACAATGCTCCACAGAATACTTCCCTTCCCAACCTCAAGAGGCAGTCCAGACGAGCAAGACATAGAGGTAAACTGTCACGTCAGGTTCTGTAATCTCAAAGACCTCCTGTTCCCCAGCCTGTAGAGGCAGCTACCCGCACAGAATCCATGAAGGTTGACCATGTTCGTGAGGCAAAGCAGAGGCCGGAACTCAGTCATAAAATTGGATTGCGGACCCGCTGCGGTTGTTTGGAACACGCTGACGGTCTTTGTCCAGCGAAGGTTGGAGAGTCCCAATAAATTAGGCCTGTAGGAGAGGCTGCCCTTGGCCTTAGTGTTTCCTCTCCACAGATAACCGTGACTGTTTCCGTGGCAAGTTAAAGCCTCGGATTAACCAGAAGTTTCGGGCTGAAAGCTGTGAAGAGTCGGTGTCTGATCCCCGTTCGATAACTCCAGAATCTGGTTTGGGCATTGTCAGGGGTAGGACGAGCCCTACTCAGAAACAGTCAAAATATGTCTGTACAAATTAAGCTTCAGATTGGAGCATTACACATGAAGTTCACATTCCAGGTGCTGTCTGGTTTACCCACAGGTCGCCCATTGTCGAGAGCTCTAGTGCCCGCTCAGGTCTGGAGATCCTGCATGGTGTTTCCTGTGGGACTGCAGAGGTACAAGGGGTGTCCAGTCCCCATACCTTCAGGACAGTCAGCAATATTGTAGCATCGGCGTCTCTGCCCCGTTCTAGGCAGAGACGCCGTCCCTCTCACCTCCCCGCTCCTGGCGCGGCGTCCTCCAGCGCTGCTCTCCCCGCTGCTTCCGGCGCGCGCTCCTTCCCCGGCAATGTGCTTGGGGCGCGCGCGCGCTTCCCCTCTCTTAAAGGGACCGCGCGCGCCGTCCTAAGGAGTCCCCGGCCAATTGCCGGAGGACCTCCCATATAAAACGCACCTCCTCCAAAATGGAGGTGCCCGAGCAATGTTGTAGCACTGTTCACCGCTCTGCTTCAGCCCTCAGGTCCCGTTGCCAGTTACCTGCCAGATACCTGCCAGATTCCTGCCAGCTTGCTGTCTTATTCCTGCCTGATATTCTTCTACCTGCCTGCTAGCCTGAGGTCCGACGGTCTGCCTACCGACTCCTGTCAGTCTGTCTAAGGACCAGCTTGCCCGCTCACCTGGGAGCGCTCCTCTGCTACCTGCCTGCTAGCCTGAGGTCCGACGGTCTGCCCTCCAACTCCAGTCAGTCTGTCTATGGACCAGCTTGCCCGCTCACCTGGGAGCGCACACCTGTTACCTGCCTGCTAGCCTACCTGGAGGCTCCGCCGTCACGTGCTGTGACCACCTGCCATTCCAGAGACTCCTGCCCGCTCACCTGGGAGCGCACACCTGTTACCTGCCTGCTAGCCTACCTGGAGGCTCCGCCGTCACGTGCTGTGACCACCTGCCATTCCAGAGACTCTCGCTTGTTCACCTGGGAGCATACATCAACCATCTGCCTGCTAGCCTACCCGGAGGCTCCGCCGTCACGTGCTGTGACCACCTGCCATTCCGGAGACTCTCACTGGCTCACCTGGGAGCATACATCAACCATCTGCCTGCTAGCCTACCTGGAGGCTCTGCCATCACAGGTCGTACCTACCCTTTACCCAGAGACTGCCCCGGTCACTTGCCGTGACCTCCTGCCCGTTCATCCAGAGACTGCCCCGGTCACTTGCCGTGACCTCCTGCCCGTTCATCCAGAGACTGCCCCGGTCACTTGCCGTGATCTCCTGCCCGTTCTTCCAGAGACTGCCCCGGTCACTTGCCGTGACCTCCAGCCCGTTCACTCAGAGACTGTCCCGGTCACCTGCTGTGACTGCCTGCCCGTCTTCCCTGGTCGCCACCCGCTCCCTTACAAGGACCGCCCCCTTGTATAGTAGCTCAGAGGTTCCGCCTCCCAGACCCGTTATAGTTTGCTCGGGCCATGGAACCCGGTGGCACCCAAGCTCCCTCGCTCTCGGACCTGTGTCATGAACTGTCCCGTCAGAGGTCCCAACAGGAGTCCATCCTGGGTCACCTGCGGAATGTCAATTCTCGCCTGGACACTCTGACTGCTCTGCCTGCAACCACCGCCAGTGCCATGACTCGCAGTCCGGCAGCTCCACTGCCCACTAATAACGTGGTATCCTACCCCGGACCCCGGCTTTCTGCACCTCCTCGTTTCGGAGGCGACTCCGCCCAGGCTCGGGGCTTCATAAATCAGTGCACCCTGCACTTTGAACTCCTGTCTCACCAGTTTAACTCCGACCGGGCCAAAATTGCCTTCATCATGTCCCATCTCACCGGAGAGGCCCTGGCCTGGCTAAATCCTCTATGGGAGAGAGGAGACCCCCTGGTGTCCGACTTGCCTGCCTTTCTCACGGCTTTCCGGAAAGTCTTCGACGAACCCGGACGGAAGACCTCATCCGCATCGTCTCTGCTACGCCTTCGTCAGGGAAGTCTCACCGTGGGCCAATATGCCATACGGTTCCGTACCCTTGCCTCGGAGCTGGCCTGGGATAATGACGCTTTGGTTTCCGTCTTCTGGGAGGGTCTGTCCGGCCGTATTAAAGATGAACTTGCCAGTCGGGACATTCCTACCTCTCTCGATGACCTTATAACTCTTGCCACCCGGATTGACCTGCGGTTCCAGGAGCGTGCCAAAGAGGTCACCCGTGAGAGGAGGTTTCCACGTCTAGCTCCTACTTTTCAGAAACCCGTCACTCCCTCCGTCTCCCCTGAGCCTATGCAGGTCGACCAGACCAAGATGGTCGGTTCTCGCCAAGAATCTCGCCGAGCCGAGGGAAGCTGTTTCTATTGTGGCAGTAAGAAGGACTTCATCCGTTCCTGCCCGGAAAAACCGGGAAACTCCAGTGTCTAGGACCACTCGGAGAGGTCGTCCTAGACAAAAGTAAGCCCTCTCCGTCTCTGACCTTACCGGTCTCTATTGCTTGGGGAGAAAACCGTCTCTTTGAACTCGCCCATCTGGATTCTGGAGCTGCTGGAAACCTCATCTCCCAGTCTCTGGTAGAGAGATACCATATTCCCACCAAGTCCCTGGCTGAACCATTGTCAGTCGCCTCCGTGGATGGAAGACTTCTCTCGGAGACCATCCTGCTCGTCACCGAACCCATAACCCTGCAGGTGGGAATGCTGCACTCTGAGGAGATCTCATTCCATGTGCTGTCCGGACTTTCTCACTCCCTGTTGCTTGGTCTACCTTGGCTCCAGACACATGAACCCGTATTGAACTGGCGGTCCGGTGAAGTACTTCGATGGGGGCCCGACTGCCATAGGACCTGCCTGGTCCCGGTCCGTCCACTTCGCCCTCAGCCTACTCCAGCTAACTTACCTGGTCTCCCGGCTCCCTACTGGCCCTATGCGGACGTCTTCGGTAAGAAGGAAGCTGAGACGTTGCCACCCCATAGGCCATACGATTGCCCGATCGACCTGGTACCTGGCACTACTCCTCCCCGTGGGCGTATCTACCCGTTGTCTGCAGCCGAGACCCGAGCCATGTCTGAGTACATTGAGGAGAATCTGGCCAGGGGATTTATCCGAAAATCTACTTCCCCGGCTGGAGCCGGATTCTTCTTTGTCAAAAAGAAAGACGGCTCGCTACGTCCCTGTATTGACTACAGAGGACTCAATCTCATCACGGTAAAAAACAAATATCCCCTGCCACTCATCTCCGAATTGTTTGACCGTCTCAAGGGCGCCAGGATCTTCTCCAAGCTGGATCTACGAGGAGCGTATAATCTGGTCCGTATCCGTCAAGGAGACGAGTGGAAGACGGCATTCAATACCCAGGACGGTCACTACGAGTACCTTGTGATGCCCTTCGGTCTCTGTAATGCTCCCGCGGTCTTTCAGGAACTAGTCAACGACATCTTCCGTGACCTCCTGTACTCCTGCGTAGTGGTATACCTGGACGATATCTTGGTCTTCTCTCCGGATCTCCCCACACACCGGAGGGATGTTCGTCAGGTCTTGCTTAGGCTCCGGCAGAACCACCTTTACGCCAAATACGAGAAGTGCCTCTTCGATCAGACCTCCCTTCCGTTCTTGGGCTATGTCATCTCCCAAACAGGTCTGCAAATGGATCCCGAGAAGCTCTCTTCCGTTCTAAAATGGCCTCGTCCTGAAGGTTTGAAGGCGATACAGCGATTCCTGGGCTCCGCAAATTATTATCGCCTTTTCATCCCACACTTCTCGTCTCGGACTGCTCCCATATCTGCACTTACCCGTAAGGGGGCTAACCCCAGGGCTTGGTCGCCTGAAGCCGAGGAGGCCTTCCTTTCCCTAAAGAAAGCCTTCGCTTCTGCCCCCGTCCTGCACCGTCCGGACTGTAATAAACAATTCTACCTGGAGGTTGATGCCTCCTCCTCCGGAGCCGGAGCGGTGCTCACCCAGAAGTCTTCTACCGGGAGAATGGTAACATGCGGCTTCTTCTCCAAAATCTTCTCCTCGTCGGAGCGCAACTATTCCATTGGAGACCGGGAATTGCTAGCCATAAAATTGGCACTGGGAGAGTGGCGCTATCTGCTAGAGGGGGCTCTCTACCCGGTAATTATCTACACGGATCACAAAAACCTGGCATATCTCCAAAATGCCCAGAGACTCAATCCTCGCCAGGCCCGGTGGTCGTTGTTTTTTGCCCGCTTCGACTTCGTTCTTCATTTCCGTCCGGCGGACAAGAACGTCAAAGCTGATGCCTTGTCCCGGTCCTTCCTGTCCTCCGATCAAGAGGAGGAACCTACGCACATCATCGACTCCTCCAAGGTGATGAATGTGGCCCCCTTGGATCTGACTCGTGTTCCACCCGGTAAGACGTTCGTAGCTGTGCCAGATCGGGAGAGGGTTCTTCGCTGGGGACATTCTTCTAAACTAGCTGGCCATGCTGGCCAAAAGAAGACCTTCCAACTTATTACCCGGCATTACTGGTGGCCTACCCTGCGTAAGGACGTGGTAGACTTCGTCGCGGCCTGTTCATCCTGTGCCCGTAACAAAGTCCCCCGACATCTACCTGCCGGCCATCTCCTGCCCCTTCCTGTACCTGCTGCTCCTTGGCAACACATCGCTATGGACTTTATCACCGACCTTCCAGTTTCTGCCGGTTGTACTGTCATTTGGGTTGTCGCGGACCGTTTTTCTAAGATGGCCCACTTCATTCCCCTGCCTGGTCTTCCGTCTGCACCCGAGCTGGCTAAGGACTTTATCCGCCACATCTTCCGTCTCCATGGTCTGCCCCTCCACATCGTGTCGGATCGTGGGGTTCAGTTCACCTCTCGCTTCTGGAGAGCCACATGTAAGCTGCTGGACATTACCCTGGATTTCTCCTCCGCTTACCACCCTCAGTCCAATGGTCAAGTGGAGCGGATCAATCAGATCTTGTCCAACTACCTCCGGCACTTCGTTGATGCTCACCACTCGGACTGGGTGGATCTCCTACCATGGGCCGAGTTCTCTTATAACAACCATGAGAGCGAGTCCTCTTCCAAATCCCCGTTCTTTATAGTCGGTGGCCAACATCCCCGGATTCCACTTCCTGTCTCCGTTTCTGTGGACAACCCTGCTGCGGAGTCTCTTGTCAGCGAATTTTCTACTATTTGGGAGAGCACCAGGTCCGCTCTTCTTCTCTCCTCTAAGCGGATGAAGAGATATGCTGATAAGAGACGTCTGGATCCGCCCCAATTCCATCCGGGAGACAAGGTTTGGCTCTCATCCAAACATGTGCGGCTCAAAGTACCCTCCTACAAGTTGGGTCCTCGATTCATCGGCCCCTTCGAAGTCCTCAGGCAAATTAACCCTGTGGCCTACAAATTAAAACTCCCGGCCACCCTACGGATCCCCAACTCCTTCCACGTATCTCTCCTCAAACCCGTTGTCTTTAACTTTTTTTCCAAAAATCCAGGTGCCCCTCCTGCTCCGGTTTCCGCTGATGACATCTTTGAGGTAGAGAGTATTCTGGCCTCCAAGAGGGTAAGAGGAAAAACCTTTTTTCTGGTAGATTGGAAGGGGTTTTGTCCTGAGGAGAGAACTTGGGAACCCAGGGAGAACATCAACGCCCCGCTTCTCCTTGAGAAATTTCTTTCTGGCGCGCGCTTCCCCTCTCTTAAAGGGACCGCGCGCGCCGTCCTAAGGAGTCCCCGGCCAATTGCCGGAGGACCTCCCATATAAAACGCACCTCCTCCAAAATGGAGGTGCCCGAGCAATGTTGTAGCACTGTTCACCCCTCTGCTTCAGCCCTCAGGTCCCGTTGCCAGTTACCTGCCAGATACCTGCCAGATTCCTGCCAGCTTGCTGTCTTATTCCTGCCTGATATTCTTCTACCTGCCTGCTAGCCTGAGGTCCGACGGTCTGCCTACCGACTCCTGTCAGTCTGTCTAAGGACCAGCTTGCCCGCTCACCTGGGAGCGCTCCTCTGCTACCTGCCTGCTAGCCTGAGGTCCGACGGTCTGCCCTCCAACTCCAGTCAGTCTGTCTATGGACCAGCTTGCCCGCTCACCTGGGAGCGCACACCTGTTACCTACCTGCTAGCCTACCTGGAGGCTCCGCCGTCACGTGCTGTGACCACCTGCCATTCCAGAGACTCCTGCCCGCTCACCTGGGAGCGCACACCTGTTACCTGCCTGCTAGCCTACCTGGAGGCTCCGCCGTCACGTGCTGTGACCACCTGCCATTCCAGAGACTCTCGCTTGTTCACCTGGGAGCATACATCAACCATCTGCCTGCTAGCCTACCCGGAGGCTCCGCCGTCACATGCTGTGACCACCTGCCATTCTGGAGACTCTCGCTGGCTCACCTGGGAGCATACATCAACCATCTGCCTGCTAGCCTACCTGGAGGCTCTGCCATCACAGGTCGTACCTACCCTTTACCCAGAGACTGCCCCGGTCACTTGCCGTGACCTCCTGCCCGTTCATCCAGAGACTGCCCCGGTCACTTGCCGTGACCTCCTGCCCGTTCATCCAGAGACTGCCCCGGTCACTTGCCGTGACCTCCAGCCCGTTCACTCAGAGACTGTCCCGGTCACCTGCTGTGACTGCCTGCCCGTCTTCCCTGGTCGCCACCCGCTCCCTTACAAGGACCGCCCCCTTGTATAGTAGCTCAGAGGTTCCGCCTCCCAGACCCGTTACAAATATCTTCTTCTTCAACAGATCTGCTAGTCGCTGACTCGCTGTGCACTGAAGTCTCCGAAGGAAGGGAAGTGGAGGCGATGTCCCCACACAGTCTCAACAATTGTACCAATGATCTGGCTTCAGGTACTGCCCCGCCTCATAGACGAGTCATCTGAGACCAGACTGAAGATGGTCCCGAAGCAAGGATCTTCCATCTCTAATAAGTTTGGCAATAAGTCCATCAAGGCGGTGGCTACCCCCAAATCTCTGCACCCCTCCTACCAGGCAGAGGACACCCAGTTGTTCCTTTAATCTTTTGGGGTGCTACCCGATAATAACAAATGGAGAGAGACTTTCCTATGTTCTGTTCCTGGTACTTCGTTCACTTCATCTGATGCTGAGGATGGCTCGATGGGAGGAAGCATCCTAGTCACCAAGATGGTGAGACCTGTCTCGTTCCCTCTAGTAGACAGAATAGGTAGTCTTCTTGAAGAGAAGCCTTGGGAGTCCATTGAGAAGGATCGGCCTCCAACTTCTCTGCAGACAATCCTTGCGGGCTTGAAGAAGAGGGGGCGTAAAGGGGTGGGGGTACTGTAACATCCCTGGCGGCACTCTGGCATGGCTTACCATCTCCCACTATGCAAGACCGACAACTTACCTAACAGTCCAGGCTGTGCACTATGCTCTTCTACTTGCTGTGTGCATGTCTCTTGTCTGCTGGCTTAGGGCGGGGGCGCTGGAACGGCCTGATTCTTAAAGTTACAGTGGGTGCAGTCTTAATGCGTCCACAGCCTATTGGTGTAAGTCACTGGATACTTAAACCTCCCCCACCCAGTAGGAGATGCCTGAGCAACACTTTCTTACAGTGTGTTCTGTGCAACTGTGAGTTGCCAGGTCCTGTCCTGAACCTAGTCTGTTTCAGCCACCCTGGGGGCTGAATACCCAGGCCCGTTACCTGTATCTGTGACTTCTAGTCTATTTACGCCACCCTGGGGGCTGAATGCCCAGGCTCATTCCTGTATATCGTTCCTGTATCTCATTCCTGTGTCATTTGCTGCCTGAACTGTGTCCTAGCCTGTTACCTGTTTGTCTCTATGTCTGATCCTTCCCTTTTCCTGCAGTGTCTGAACCAGTACCTAGCTCCTACTTGTTGTCTCTATACTTCTGTTTGTGAGTTTTGTGTCCACTCGCTACTTCATAGCAAGTACCATGTGTGTATCTGGTTCTGCTTGTCCCATTTCCCTGCCTCCGTATCTACCTCCTGTGTTTTAGCTACCTTCCTGTGTTTCCCTGTCTGTTCCATGTGAACAGAGCCCTGTCCTGTCTGCCCACATCTGCGTCTCTGTTCTGCTCTGCCCTGCTCTGCTTGTCCTCCGCACTTGCAGCTCTGCTCTGCCCTGCTCTGCTTGTTCTCTGCACCTGTGGCTCTGCTCTGCCCTGCTCCACTTGTCCGCCACACCTGCAGCTCTGCTCTGCCCTGCTCCGCTTGTGCTCCGCACCTGTGGCTCTGCTCTGCTCTGCCCTGCTCCGCTTGTCCTCTGCACCTGTAGCTCTGCTCTGCTCCGCTTGTCCTCTGCACCTGCACGTCTGCTCTGCTCCCCTTGTCCTCCGCACCTGCATCTCTGCTCTGCCCTGCTCCGCTTGCCCTCCGCACCTGCGGCTCTGCTCTTCCCTGCTCTGCTTGCCCTCCGCACCTGCGTCTCTGCTATGCCCTGCTCCACTTGTCCTCCGCAACTGCGGCTCGCTCTGCTGTACCCTTCTCCGCTTGTCCTCTGCACCTGTGGCTCTGCTTTGCCCTGCTCCGCTTGTCCTCTGCACTTGCGGCTCTGCTCTGCCCTGCTCCACTTGCCCTCCGCACCTGCGGCTCTGCCGTGCTCCGCTACCCCTCCACACCTGCGGCTCTGTTCTGTACTGGTCCCTATCCAGCCTGTTTACCTACCTGCCAGTACCCGCCTGTCTGTATACCAGCCGTGCCTGCCAGTACCCGCCCGTCTGTATACAAGCTGTGCCTGCCGGTACCCACCAGTCAGCATACCAGCCAAACCTGCCTGTTCCTGCATTCCCCGGTGTGGGTCTGCAGCTGTGTGACCGGGGTCTGACCTGGGGTAGCACCTGGGCCACCTCCCTTGTCCCTCCTCAGACCACGGAGTCGATTAAGCCGCAGTGCGTCCGTGGTCGGATCTGGTGAGGCCCCTAGTCATGCCCCTCCAGGCACTCCTCGATTCGTGGCCCGGTGGGACCACTAAACACGCTCACGCCAAACAGTCCGGGCGTGAGCGTAACACAGTGCATGATGCCCAATTCCTGCATGTTAACTGGGTGTCTAAAGAGCGCCAAGCATGTGAGGCAGAGAACTGACCTCCCGCCCAAGCATTCCGGAAATACTCACTGAGCATCTCGAGCAGTGAGATGCTCGGGCGAGTACCAAGCAGTGGCGAGTACCGAGCTCATCGCTAATCAGCACCATTTAGTAACATGGTAAAGTAGGTTGAATAAAGATCTTGGTCCATCAAGTTCAACCTTCCTCCCCCAATTGTATTTACTACACTAGCACTACACTAACTTACTAACTTACTGGGACTAGGCCTCACAAATGTATTATTATTACTACCATATTTATTTATTGCTACACTATTACAATTAAAAATAAACCCGTTTATAATTTTTTAAATTCATTTTATATTTTGTATTACTCTTGTGATTCTAATAATGCCATTACTAAAATCCCTATGCCTAAATCTGTTGATCCAGAAATGGCAAAAACCCAAGGACACATTCAGCCAACTTGCATCACAGGGAAAATTCCTTCTTGTCCCTGAGAACAGGAGATCAGTTCAAGAACCCTGGATCAAACCTAATTATGATACTAGTTATGTAATTACTATTATCATGCTAAATGTACTGCTATAGGTGTAACATTTTGCCTAATTTAACTATAACCCACAATGTTATGTGTATTGAGGAAATCATCCAGCCCTTTTTTGAAAGCTGTTACAGTGTCGGCCATTACTACCTCTTGTGGTAGACCATTCCACAGTTAGACTGCTCTGGCTGTAAAGAACTCTTTCCTGTTTAGGTGCTGGAATCGCCGTTCTTCCACCCATAATGAGTGCCCCCTGGTCCTTAGTATGGTCTTTGGAAGGAATAACCAATGCACTTCACAACAATGATATGGTCACTCCAAAATTAATGTAACAGCACACATCACCCCCTATAGGCAACATTAAGGGGTATACTGGAGTCTAGACACAATTGAAATGAAAAATTTGATTTTTATTGAATCATGTTAAAAACAATCATTGCACACACTTAAAAAGTTAAGCAGGAAAAAAAAATTTCAGCTGAACAGGATTGTACAAGTGGGACTCAAACCGGAGGCTAGTTTTTTAAAAAAAAAATGTTTTGGTTTAAGGCATATATACCTGATAGTAGCAAACAGCCCAAATTAATTGTGGTCAGTGATAGTCACAAACAGCCTAAAAGACATAAAGTGCAATTGCCATCTAAAGTGACTATGTCAACAGCATGAGCTTGTTGCCCAACCTATGCCATCTAAAGTGACTGTGCCAACCACATGAGCTTATTACCCGACCTATCCCAGGGAGAGATGTCAAGTGGCAATGATCTACTACCCCCGTCTAGAAAACATGTAATGCAAAAACCTTAATCTAGGTCAGTGTCCATGTCCATAGTAGTTGTGGGGTTATAGATATTCCAATCTAATATAGTATTGATGGTAGGTAGCCACAGTGATATAAGCCCAAGGCCTGGTCACTAAATCCCCAATGGGTAGGTAGAGTAAGTAAAGTACTTACAGCCAAACAGAAAGAGGAAGTAGCCCACAGCTCCTGATGCTGTTGCTCCTGATCTTTCCTGTTTAGGTGCTGGAATCGTCTTTCTTCCACCCATAATGAGTGCCCCCTAGTCCTTAATATGGTCTTTGGAAGGAATAAGTCATGTGCTAGTCCTTTGTACTGACCACATATATATTTATACATGTAAATGAGATCCCCTCTGAGGTAACGTTTTTGTAAGCTAAACAGACTCAACTTTTTCAACCTCTCATCATATGAGAGGCCTTCCATCCCTTGTAATAATATAGTTGCCCGCCTGTAAGGGGGTGACCGGAAAGGTCATGTGCCTCTTCGATCCTTGTGCACAATGTATTATACTCTGTTTATTATATGTATATGAACATGCATGTGACTAATGTCGGACGTGTAGCTGTAGGGTGAGTTTAGGTTTAGGTAGGTAAGATTGGGGTAATGCAGAGGAGGACACTTTAAGATAAGATAGAGTTCAGCTACGTTCACACACTGCGTATTTGCTGCTTTTTTTTACGGGCGCGTATTTTCACACAGGTAAAAAAAACACCTCCATTCACACACTGCGTTTTTGCTGCATTTTTTACGCATGCGTTTAAAAAAAAAAGAGAAAAAAAAAGTGTCATTGATGTCATTTCCTTTCTTCTCTACTGAGAAGAGATTATACACTGGAGTATACAGCATACCCCGGTGGACAAAGAAAACAAGCAGACAACATTGTAGTTCAAATTTTTTATATTTCTGGAACTTTTTTTACTTGCAAAAGTATTTCTTCTGGTTTTCAAAAATGTTATAAAAAACGTTTCATTTACATAAATTGGTTAGATTTTTTCTTGTGAACTTTAACATGTTAACATAAAGTGCAAGTCACCAAAAAGTGGTGCGAACATTTTAAACTCACATGGATGTCCAACTCCACTCATCAATGGCCGCCAAGAGGGTATGCTTCTAGCTTTCATTAGTATTGCCCAAGGCCCTTTACTCGTCACCACTGACGGTGAGTCATTCAGCACTTGGGCAACACTAATCAAAGCCGGAAACATGCCCTCTTGGCGGCAACTGAGGAGTGGACTTGGACATCATGGCATTGTAACACCATACAAACTCTCTTTAAAGGCAAGACTTGCCTAATTGTCATGTAAAAGGCTGTATGTGTAGGAGTAGTAGCTCCAGTCTGGAAAGTGATCTCTAGACTGTGCTGCTACTCTGGCACCATTTGAACCTGCAGTAGCATTGGGTACAGATGTCATAGATCTCAATGCTGCTGTAGGTGCAGTACAACTTGCTGGCTCTAACGAGGACACAACTTTTGTCAAGGAGGGCTTGCGGTTAGGGTGTTCTGCATAGTATGTCACCACCATCGATAAAAATGACATGCAGGACTCTCTATTGTCAGGGGTTAAATTCCTTACACGTCCAGCTAGCGAGTTTCCAAAGGTGCTATACTCATCATCCTCTGGCTGTTGTTGGATGAAGGCCATAGCCTGTGCCAGAGCCACCTTTTCCTCCTCCTGCGCTGCCACTTTTTTTCTTTTTTTAGCCTGTTTTCTGGGTGGTGGTGACAAGGGGCTAGACGAATCAACCAGAACAGGTCTAGCAGCACTAAGGTCTTCAGAGTCAGGCGGGTTTTCGGGGGCCGGACTTGAGAGGGTGCTCTCAGTAGTCGGTGATTGACACTCTGTTGTCATTGTCACCGAGGTTGAGTTGCATTCTGGCATTGGGGGCGTAGTTCTCAGCACAGCACTGGGGATAACCGCAGGCGCAGTTGGTGTTGCAGTCACTGCAGCAGGAGAGGAAGAGGATGGCATCATTGGGAGTGGCCGTACATTCCCAATGGTTCTGTAAAGGGAAACATCAAAACAATTATGTTAGTCTTTTGTCATTTTGATAACGCTAAAATTAGAAGTTAAAAACTTTATTGATACTTACGGACGGTAATGCAGACTTCCCATCAAGAATTGTAGTTACTGGTCAAATTTCACATTTCCATATCCCGCAGAGCCACTTGGCGCTTCCTGTTTGGCCCGCATGAATCGGTCCTTCACAGACCTCCACCGTTTCTTCACCGATGTTTCTAGAATGGGAAAAATCAAATACATTAGCATACAATTCTAGTGTATACAGACAACAAATTAAAATAAACACCTCCAAATCAAAAACCATTTACCGATATCAGACGGCAACTCCTTTGAATAGGATTCAAAATGGGGGTAGAGGCTCAGAATTACTTTATTCCAGGACGCAGCCTTGACCATCTTGTTGGAGAAGTCCCTGGACCCCTTATCCCACAGAGCTGGAAAATGTTGAACCTAAAAAAGAAAAACATTAACAATTAGGTTACGGATTTATCCACACCAGGGAACCGGAAATTATTATTTTTTTTTTTTTTAAAAAGGACTTAAATTACACACAGATTACCCATACACACACATCAGGGCGAATTAAAAATGCCATTTGTCCACCCACACCTATTACTATCTGCCTGTGCACAATATTACTACATCCCTAATCTTCCCTGTGTCACCCAAAAATGGAAGATTATGCACTGGTGTACTGAAAGAAGTATCCGCTATCCTCAAGGCAATCCACTTTCCTCCTATAATTTTACATACAGGGAAGCCCTTTTTTTTTATTATTTCATGAATTTCATGAAATAATTTAAAAAAAATTGACATGGGGCTTCGCCCTATTTTTGCGTCCAGCCAGGTACAGCAGGCAGGAACGGGCTGCCCCCAACCACCAGCTGCCTATTTGTACCTGGCCGGACACAACAATATAGGGAAGCCCTTTTTTTATTTTAATTATTTCATGAATTTCATGAAATAATTAAAAAAAAAATTGACGTGGGGCTTCGCCCTATTTTTGTGTCCAGCCAGGTACAACTATGCAGCTGGGGGCTGGAATCCGCAGTGCAGGGAGTCCCAAGCTTTCTGCCCCCCCCCCCGCTGCAAATTGCAGTCCTCAGCCACCTCAGAAAATGGCGCGTTCATTGAAGCGCCATCTTCTGGCGCTGTACCCAACTCATCCAGGGCCCTGGTGCAGTGGCTCACTGAGTAATAAAGGGGTTAGGACCAGCTTGGTATTATCAGCTGGCCCTAAGCCCGAAATTTATGGGGTCACGCCAATATTAGACATGACCGCCATGAATTTCTAGTAAAGTATTTAAAAAAAACACAACACCCAGAATAAAGTCCTTTAATTGAAATAAACACACAATTTTTTAATGTTCTAAATTAAACCATACTTACCATCACGCCCATTCCAGCTGAAGCCAATGTGTTCTGCAATAAAAGTAAAATAATAAATAGTGTTGAGCCACCCCCGTAGTGTTCGAGTTCGGTTCGGTTCGTCGAACACCCGTGTGTTCGCCGAACTGTTCGTCGAACTGTTCGTCGAACACCTTCGAACACCGTTAAAACCAATGGCAGGCAAACAAAAACACATAGAAACACATAGAAAACACCTTCAAAGGTGTCCAAAAGCTGACAAACTGCTCAGAAGACATAACTAACACATGGAAAAGTGACAAGTACATATAGTCATGCGAAAATAAAAGAGGTGGAGGAGTAAAAGGAGGGGGAGACACAGATATAGGCATGTCATGCCCTTCTAAAATCCAAAAAGTGAGAAGCCGACACGGCCAGTCCGCTCCTGCCCGTGCCACCTCCGTGTCGCCGGGTTTGTGCCAGAGCCGCGGTGAACCCTGACGGCCAGCCCCCCTCTCCCAATACTGGTGCCTGTCCGCTGGTGGGTCGAGCGAGCCCCCCTGTGGTGGAGGCAGCTCTAAGCTTTTTAATTTAAATTGTCTCTCTAATTTGAATGAATACACTTTAAATCCATTTACAAGGATCTATTGGAGGGCAAGTCTCATGCCAGCAGCCGCGGTAATTCCAGCTCCAGTAGCGTCCACTAAAGCTGCTGCAGTTAAAAAGCTTTTATAAGGATCGAGCTCGGCTGTCCACCGCAAGGCATCCTACTGCCAGTCCCAGCCCCTATGCCTTGGGGTGCCTCCTGATGCTCTTCACTAAGTATCCCATGGTCCCGAAGCATTTCCTTTGAAAAAATTAAGTGTCTAAACTACAGGTGGTGCAGCTTGCTTAACAGCCGGGATAATCCGCTTACTAGCAGACACTGCTACTAGGCACAAAGTATTTCCTGGGCTAGATGCAGTTAAAAATTTGTAATTAGATACTCTCGTTGGATGCTGAGAAAGCATTCCATAGAGTCTCCTGGCACGCCATATATGATTCTCTTAAAAAGCTTGGGGTAGGGGTCTAGGGGACCCTTTTATAGCCAAAATCACGGCCCTGTATCGCAATACGTCACCTAGGCTGAAGATAAATGGAACTGTAGCACCCTGAGGGCTCGGTTGCTAAAGACGTATTGCACCTCATCCAGAGGTGTGATATCTCACTCTCAGGTAAGGATGGAGTGTGGATCAGGACCCGACACCTGCATGCATTACACCACATTGCCGTGGGGCAGGGCGACCAATATGCCCCTGAGATGGGCACGACAGTCCCTGTCCCTGGCTGGAGTGGGGGGAGGGAACACTGAGGAAGGGGAACCCTGTAGTGCAGGAGCAGGGAGGAAGCAGTTCCTGGGTGCATTGAGAAGGGAGTATAAAAGGTGGGCACCATCTTAGTTCAGTGCAGAGAAGTCTGAGCAGAAGTGGCAGGGAGCAGGGGCTCTGCATGAGCTCTGCTCCGGAGGCGGGCCTAGTAACAGAGGCCCAGGCCTGGAAGAGGGAGAAGGAAGGAAGAGGAGCGGAGAAGGCTCCAGGAACGAGGAATGAAGGGATCCCAGGGGTGCGGACGGGCGAGTCGCCACCGCACGCCCGAATCCACCTGCGTGGAGGGGTCAGGCCAAAGGGGGAGACCGGTCCCCGAACTAGTGGAGGCAGGAAACGACCCTCAGCTAGAAACCGGAGGCTCTGACATTTTATGTGGTGCAGCCCCTCGCTACACCCGCTAGGAAGGCTCCACATAGGGTCAGGGAAACTGGCGCCAAGTTTACCAAGAGGAGGCCCGAGGCAGCCGGACAGAAGTGTTGGTAAGAAAGGCCAGACAAAGGACACACAAAGGGGGTCCTGTGAAGTGCTCCAAAGTTATCTGGGAGTTGTCTGAGCCCCTCACCTGGTGAGCACAGTACGACGTGGGCAGCCGTTACCTGCAGACGTGGTCTGGATAATAAGAACTGTGAGTAAAGGCCCTGAACTGCATCACTGACTCCGTGTCGTTACTGCTGCTGCCCTGCACCATCACCCCCATCCTCCGCATACACTGCCCTGAGGCTATACTCCTCCCGTGGGGAGTTATGCTACGCTCTGCTGCACCCACAACACCAGCCTCAGTGGTCTGCCCTGTAGCGGCGGTTCACTCTGACCGCAATCCACGGGTGGCGTAGTCGGACATTTAAACATGAAAACCACATAAATAGTTCCGCCACTGGTTTGACCGCCCTGAGCCACGGAACTGGGTCGCCGCCACGAAGACTACAACCACCAGCATCCACCAAAAAGGGTCCGGCTCCGGGTGTCCCAAGGCCCAGGGGGTGCGTCAGAACATTTTCATCACCTTTCACAATCACCAATGGGACAAGGCAGTGATGTCCTCTGTCCCCTCTCTTATACATCCTAGTGACGGAGCACCTGCTCTCATCAATTCGCCATAACCCCAATATTAGGTGGATTGAGGTGGGAGGCACCGAGTACAAGTGCTCTCTATTTGCTGATGATGTCCTAGTATATATCACTCAATCACATATATCCATCCATGCTGTTATGGCTGAAATAGATCACTTTGTTACATGGTAAAATTTTAAAATCAATGCAGCGAAGTCTGAGGCCCTCGATGTCTCCCTCCCCAAATCCATCCAGTCCAACTTTACCTTTGCCTGGCCCTCACAGGGTATCAAATACTTAGGAATTCCTATTCATAGAGACCTCTCCCATCTATGTTATCTTAATTTTGGGCCCTTTATTGAACAACTCCATACAGACCACGGTTGGCAAGTTAGAACTGTAAGATTCACTACGTGAACCACTGGTGTTTTGTGGAAAAGCACATGTACACTGCGTTCCAAATTATTATACAAAAAGTGTTTAGGAGTGATAAGTAGTGTTGAGCATTCCGATACTGAAATATCGGGTATCGGCCGATATTCGCGGTATCGGAATTCCGATACTTAATTCCGATACTATTGCAATATCGTATACCGGAATCGGAAGTTCCCATAATGCAATGAGACATTTTCATTTTATTCAGCCAATGAGGATCCTAAGAAGTGTGGGCACATCCTGTTAGGCATGTAGGCATCTTAACTAATGGCATGGCTGTGATTGGCTGCTGAAATGATGTCATGATGCACTATAAAAGCCACCGCCGCCATTTTGAGCTCACTCTGCTGTGAATTCAGTTAGGGATAGGACGCTGTTGTTCTGAGGGACAGTTTTAGCTACCTATTTGCTCTATACTGCTTTACCCAAGCTACTTTCTAAATCACTGTGCCTTGCAGTGCTAGTGCACAGTTCCCTGTGCTGTTCACCGCTATCTGCAAGGTCTGTGTGTGTGAGTGCAGCTCACCCTGTAGTGTGTGCTTCAGCCAAGTCTGGTTGTAGTGCACTCAGTGTGTGTCACTGCCTCATACATTGTCCTTTTTTGCCAATTCATAATTTTTCCTGATATCTCCTATTAGTGTGGTGGTTCCATCTGTATTCAGCTAAATTGGTTCCAAACACACTATATAGGAGTAGATAGAGAAATTTTTTTCCGTCTTGCAGCACTAGTGCACAGTGCTCTGCATCTGTACTGTTCACCGCTGTCTGCAAGGTCTGGTGTGTGAGTGCAGCTCACCCTGTAGTGTGTGCTTCAACCCCGTCTGGTTGTAGTGCACTCAGTGTGTGTCACTGCCTCATACATTGTCCTTTATTGCCAATTCATAATTTTTCCTGATATCTCCTATTAGTGTGGTGGTTCCATCTGTATTCAGCTAAATTGGTTCCAAACACACTATATAGGAGTAGATAGAGAAATTTTTTTCCGTCTTGCAGCACTAGTGCACAGTGCTCTGCATCTGTACTGTTCACCGCTGTCTGCAAGGTCTGGTGTGTGAGTGCAGCTCACCCTGTAGTGTGTGCTTCAACCCCGTCTGGTTGTAGTGCACTCAGTGTGTGTCACTGCCTCATACATTGTCCTTTATTGCCAATTCATAATTTTTCCTGATATCTCCTATTAGTGTGGTGGTTCCATCTGTATTCAGCTAAATTGGTTCCAAACACACTATATAGGAGTAGATAGAGAATTTTTTTTCCGTCTTGCAGCACTAGTGCACAGTGCTCTGCATCTGTACTGTTCACCGCTGTCTGCAAGGTCTGGTGTGTGAGTGCAGCTCACCCTGTAGTGTGTGCTTCAACCCCGTCTGGTTGTAGTGCACTCAGTGTGTGTCACTGCCTCATACATTGTCCTTTATTGCCAATTCATAATTTTTCCTGATATCTCCTATTAGTGTGGTGGTTCCATCCATATTCAGCTAAATTGATTCCAAACACACTATATAGGAGTAGATAGAGGAGCCTTTCTGCAGCATTGGGCCCTGCAGCCCCAGCCAGATTAGTATTAGCCTATTTTTTGCAGCCTCATCTATTGCATTGTAGGTTACCTTCCTACATTGTAATAGCTACAAAAAGTTTGTGATACTATCGTTATTACATCTTTAGGCACATCCAGTGTCTTTTTGTGACAAAAAAAACCTAAATAAAGTTCACCAAACACTCCACTTTACAGTTGTGTAGGCCACATTAGCTCATATTAAAGTCTAGTCCACACTTTATAAAATTAGTGTTTCTTATACCTGTTAGCAGCTGTTCAGGAATAAGCACACTAAGCCCTTAGTACTTTTCTGCCTATCTTTATCAGTCTACCAAGATGAAGAAGGCAGGGAGTAAGGCATGTGGTCGTGGTCGTGGGCGTGGGCGTGGAGTTTCTGCAGGGAGAGGACGTGAGGATTCTGTGCCTGCAGGGAGAGGACGTGGGGATTCTGTGCCTGCTGCGGGCACCAGTGACTCAGCATCCCCCAGTTTTACCAGGGAACAGTCCTTTATGCGCAGCTTTGTAGGAGCTAGCCGTACCCCACTGCTGCGCGAGGACCAAATTGAAGCCGTTGTCGGATGGATGGCAGCTAACGCATCGACTTCAATTAGTTCCAGATCCTCTCAGGTCCTGAGCACTGAAGAGCACCCATCTGTCTCTTCACCACCTGCCAAATTGCCCAGGCAGTCAGAGAGCCCTGGACAGGAGCCATCTCTACTTCTGTTCTCTGAATCTCTTGGCTTGGAAAGAGGGGGCCAGCCAAGCAGAATTCGAGAATTTGAAGAAGAGGTAGTATGCAGTGATGCGCAACCGTTTTGTCTCTCTGAATCTGAAGAGGCGGGTGGGCCAGTGCCTATGGTCAGCAGCACACCTCAGTACGCATCTGATGATGAGACTCAGGTGCCACTTTCTGGTGCGTACTGTGCTGTCGAGACTACCCAGGAGAAGCAGTTGTTTGAAGAGGGTGGTGTAGATGATGAGGTCCTTGACCCATCATGGCGTGAGGGACAGGAAGGTGGTGGGAGCAGCTCTGAGGAAGAGATTCCCCGAACGGCCCAAAAAGGAGGGAGAGGGAGGGGGCAGACTTGGTTGCCTGTAGCCTCCACTTCGGCACCCATTAGGAGCATGGCTCTTCCAAAATCCAAAGCGGGCGCTCCCAAGACTTGCAGTGCCTGGTCCTTTTTTGACACAGTTGCAGATGACATTTGCTTTGTCAAATGCAAGCTGTGTAATCAGAAGGTGAAAAGAGGGAAAAGTGTCAGCAACCTCAATACCACAAATATGTGGAAACATGTGCGGACCAAGCACGTGGTGGAGTTACACAAACACACTGAAGACCTAGGCCAACCTACAGCGCCACCTACCACCTCTTCAGCTCGTGTTGTAGCCTCTTCCTCCAGCTCACACACAGCTGGTTCGGCTTCCTCACAGGATCGCCATGGAAGAATCTCTGGCACTGTTGTACAGAGACACAGTGTAATTCCACCCACAGCACCACTTTCCCAGTCATCCTCACACTCCCAGGCCAGTCTACAGCCATCGTTAGCACAGGCATGGGAGAAAAGGCGCCCATACTCGGCAAACCACCCCCGAGCACAGGCTCTGAATGCTGGCATTGCTAAACTACTGGCCCTTGAAATGCTATCATTCAGGCTGGTGGAGACTGACACATTCCGTAACTTTATGGCATTGGCAGTCCCACAATACAACGTGCCCAGCCGCTTTTATTTCAGCAGGCAAGCCGTCCCTGCCCTGCAACATCATGTGGAGGGAAAAATTAAACATGCGCTACAAAACGCCGTCAGTAGCAAGGTCCACCTGACCACTGATGCGTGGACCAGTAAGCATGGACAGGGACGATACCTTTCCCTCACTGCCCATTGGGTAAATGTTGTGGAGCCGGGTACAGATCTTGAGAGTGGCGCTGTACGTGTTCTGCCAACTCCAAGGATTGCAGGAATCCAGTCTGTACACATTGACTCCTCCTCATACTCCAGTTCCTCTGAATCAGCGCTGCAGGAGCCGTCACGGTCTACCTCCACATCGACCCGTGAACGGTTACCTGTTATGATGACCGATATGAGCACAGCCGTGGCCAAACGTCAACAGGCCGTATTAAAATTAATTTCTTTGGGGAATCGAAGCCACACAGCGCAGGAGCTCTGGAATGCCATCAAGCAGCAGAGTGACGTGTGGTTTGTGCCAGCGAATCTCCAGCCAGGCATGGTAGTGTGTGACAATGGCCGAAATCTGGTGGCAGCTCTGGGCCTAGGCAACCTCACTCACATCCCATGTCTGGCACATGTGCTCAACTTGGTCGTGCAGAGTTTTTTGAGAGACTATCCGGATCTTGATGCACTGCTTCACAAGGTCCGCATAGAGTGCGCTCACTTGCGGCGTTCCAGCAATGCAAGATCACGCATTGCAGCTCTGCAGCGCCGATTATGTCTTCCGGAACATCGCATCATATGTGACCTACCCACCAGGTGGAATTCAACGTTACATATGTTGGAGAGGTTGTGTGAGCAGCAGGCAGCAGTAATGGAGTACCAGCTGCAGCAGGCGCAAACAAGTCGCAGTGCGCGCCGTTCACACTTCACCACCACTGAGTGGGCCTCTATGAAGGACATTTGCCACGTTTTGCGTGCCTTCGATTATTCCACGCGGATGGCGAGTGCAGATGATGCACTAGTCAGCATGACTATCCCCCTTATCTGCCTGCTTGAAAAAACACTGCAAGCACTAAGGGACGAGGTTTTGGAAGAGGTGGAGGATGAGGAGTCACAAATGCCATCTGCTTCTCTACAGTCTGCGCAACGTGGTTCCTCACAAAGGCCTAGGCAGGGGACACTTTGTGAGGAGGATGAGGAGGAGTCAATGGATGAGGAAGACATCTGTCCAGAGGAGGGAGGTACACAATGCTCTAGTAGTCAGTATCTAGAGCGAGGGTGGGGTGATGCAGAGCAGGCAGAGATCACGCCTCAAGCAGGGGACAGCGTTTCTTGGCCAGTTGGCAGTCTGCAGCACATGGTTGATTTCATGCTGCAGTGCCTCAGAAACGACCGCCAAATCGCCCACATTCTCAACACGGCTGATTATTGGGTGTCCACCCTCCTAGATCCTCGCTACCGGGACAACTTACAAAGCCTCATAACACCATTGAACCGGGAGCGTAAAATGCGGGAGTACCAAGACGCACTGGTGCATTCCATCATGTTCTCCATTCCAACCGAGAGCAGTGCTGCTAGTGCTTTACAAAGCAGCTCAGTGCGTCGAGGCAGTGGAGGAAGCTCTGCACAAAGAGGGAGCAGAAGCAGCGCCTCAGCACAAGGCAAGACCAGTATGGCCGAAATGTGGCAAAGTTTTGTGTCCCCGCCGCCACAAATGTCTACACCATCACAGACAGCTCCAGTCAGCAGGAGGCAACGTTTCCGTCAGATGGTGACAGACTACATGTCTTGCCCTCTTAGTGTACTCCCAGACGGCTCTTCTCCCTTCAAGTTTTGGGTCTGTAAGCTGGATACATGGCCAGAGCTTAGTCAGTATGCACTGGAGGTGCTAGCTTGCCCTGCTGCTAGTGTATTATCGGAACGCGTCTTTAGTGCCGCAGGTGGTGTACTAACAGACCGTCGCATGCGACTATCCTCCGATAACGTTGACCGGCTTACTTTTCTCAAAATGAACAAGGCCTGGATCTCTCATGAATTTGCCAGTCCTCTTCCAGAATAAATAATTGGTTGGCAACAGTATCCAGGTCTCCTGTTCTGTTCATGTTTCTACCACCTGAACTGTAATCCCTGAGCTCCAACACCGCCAGTTGGCGCTCGGAAGTGCCGTCTGCACAGTCAACACTTGCTGCCGTGTTATTGGGGTTCAGTAACGTCAGCTGTTCTCCTGCTGTGCGGACGGCAATTTCTCCTGATTTGTCCACATCCACTGTACTACACATTTTAAAGTTGCTCCAATTACTCCTCTGGCTCCTCTGTTTTCATTCTTATCCCTGGGCTCCAGCACCGCCAGTTGGCGCTCGGAAGTGCTGTCTGCACAGTCAACACTTGCTACCATGTTATTGGGGTTCAGTAACGTCAGCTGTTCCCCTGCTGTGCGGACGGCAATTTCTCCTGCTCTGTCCACATTCTCACTACTACAGATTTTAAAGTTGCTCCAATTACACCTCTGGCTCCTCTGTTTTCAGTATTATCCCTGAGCTCCAACACCGCCAGTTGGCGCACGGAAGTGCCGTCTGCACAGTCAACACTTGCTGCCGTGTTATTGGGGTTCAGTAACGTCAGCTGTTCTCCTGCTGTGCGGACGGCAATTTCTCCTGCTTTGTCCAAATCCACTGTACTACACATTTTAAAGTTGCTCGAATTACACCTCTGGCTCCTCTGTTTTCATTCTTATCCCTGGGCTCCAGCACCGCCAGTTGGCGCTCGGAAGTGCCGTCTGCACAGTCAACACTTGCTGCCGTGTTATTGGGGTTCAGTAACGTCAGCTGTTCTCCTGCTGTGCGGACGGCAATTTCTCCTGCTTTGTCCACATCCACTGTACTACACATTTTAAAGTTGCTCGAATTACACCTCTGGCTCCTCTGTTTTCATTCTTATCCCTGGGCTCCAGCACCGCCAGTTGGCGCTCGGAAGTGCCGTCTGCACAGTCAACACTTGCTACCATGTTATTGGGGTTCAGTAACGTCAGCTGTTCCCCTGCTGTGTTCACGGCAATTTCTCCTGCTCTGTCCATATTCACTGTGCTACTTATTTAAAACTTGCTCCAATTACACCTCTGGCTCCTCCGTTTTTAGTATTTACCCTGGGCTCCAACACCGCCAGTTGGCGCTCGGAAGTGCTGTCTGCACAGTCAACACTTGCTGCCGTGTTATTGGGGTTCAGTAACGTCAGCTGTTCCCCTGCTGTGCGGACGGCAATTTCTCCTGCTCTGTCCACATTCTCACTACTACAGATTTTAAAGTTGCTCCAATTACACCTCTGGCTCCTCTGTTTTCATTCTTATCCCTGGGCTCCAGCACCGCCAGTTGGCGCTCGGAAGTGCTGTCTGCACAGTCAACACTTGCTACCATGTTATTGGGGTTCAGTAACGTCAGCTGTTCCCCTGCTGTGCGGACGGCAATTTCTCCTGCTCTGTCCACATTCTCACTACTACAGATTTTAAAGTTGCTCCAATTACACCTCTGGCTCCTCTGTTTTCATTCTTATCCCTGGGCTCCAGCACCGCCAGTTGGCGCTCGGAAGTGCCGTCTGCACAGTCAACACTTGCTGCCGTGTTATTGGGGTTCGGTAACGTCAGCTGTTCCCCTGCTGTGTTCACGGCAATTTCTCCTGCTCTGTCCATATTCACTGTGCTACTTATTTAAAACTTGCTCCAATTACACCTCTGGCTCCTCCGTTTTTAGTATTTACCCTGGGCTCCAACACCGCCAGTTGGCGCTCGGAAGTGCTGTCTGCACAGTCAACACTTGCTGCCGTGTTATTGGGGTTCAGTAACGTCAGCTGTTCTCCTGCTGTGCGGACGGCAATTTCTCCTGCTTTGTCCACATCCACTGTACTACACATTTTAAAGTTGCTCGAATTACACCTCTGGCTCCTCTGTTTTCATTCTTATCCCTGGGCTCCAGCACCGCCAGTTGGCGCTCGGAAGTGCCGTCTGCACAGTCAACACTTGCTGCGGTGTTATTGGGGTTCGGTAACGTCAGCTGTTCCCCTGCTGTGTTCACGGCAATTTCTCCTGCTCTGTCCATATTCACTGTGCTACTTATTTAAAACTTGCTCCAATTACACCTCTGGCTCCTCCGTTTTTAGTATTTACCCTGGGCTCCAATACCGCTAGTTGCTGCTCAGAAGTGCCGTCTGCACAGTCAACGCTTGCTCCAGTGTTATTGGGATTCAGTAACGTCAGCTGATCCCCAGCTGTGTGTCCGGCAAATTCTCCTGCTTTGTCCACATCCACTGTAGTACGGATTTAAAACCTCCTCCAAATACACCTCTGGCTCTTCTGTTTTTAGTATTTACCCTGGGCTCCAGCACCGCCAGCTGGTTCTCGGCAGTTCCATTGGCTCTTGTACCTTCTGCTACCCATCCGGGTTCCAGTACCGTCAGCTGGTTCTCGGCAGTGTCTTTGGCACGGGTACTCCCTCCTGCCCAGCCTGGTTCCAGCACGCCAGCTGTTTCCGGGTAGTGTCAACGTCACTTTGCCTCCAATGCGTTGTCCTGTCGTGTTGCGGTCGGGTTAGCCGACTCTATGGTGCCTGCAGTTTAGGTGACTCCTATGTGGGCTGCGGGATCTGGCAATGAAGGCTGGTTCCATAGTGCCAATAGGACAAGCACCCTCTGTAGGACTGTGGGTTTTGGTAACTGCGGCCGGCTCGCGGCCTTGAACTTTTTTTTTACATGGGTACCTTCTGCTACCCATCCGGGTTCCAGTACCGTCAGCTGGTTCTCGGCAGTGCCTTTGGATTAGGTGCCTCCTTCTCGGTATCCAAGTTCCACCAACGTCTGCTGGTCCTTGGTAGTGCTTTCTGGCACAGGTACCTCCTGCTTAGTAACCGAGTTCCAGTAACATCAGCTGGTCCTCGGTAGTTCCATTGGCTCTTGTACCTTCTGCTACCCATCCGGGTTCCAGTACCGTCAGCTGGTCCTCGGTAGTTCCATTTGCTCTTGTATCTTCTGCTACCCATCCGGGTTCCAGTACCGTCAGCTGGTTCTCGGCAGTGTCTTTGGCACGGGTACTCCCTCCTGCCCAGCCTGGTTCCAGCACGCCAGCTGTTTCCGGGTAGTGTCAATGTCACTTTGCCTCCAATGCGTTGTCCTGTCGTGTTGCGGTCGGGTTAGCCGACTCTATGGTGCCTGCAGTTTAGGTGACTCCTATGTGGGCTGCGGGATCTGGCAATGAAGGCTGGTTCCATAGTGCCAATAGGACAAGCACCCTCTGTAGGACTGTGGGTTTTGGTAACTGCGGCCGGCTCGCGGCCTTGAACTTTTTTTTTACATGGGTACCTTCTGCTACCCATCCGGGTTCCAGTACCGTCAGCTGGTTCTCGGCAGTGCCTTTGGATTAGGTGCCTCCTTCTCGGTATCCAAGTTCCACCAACGTCTGCTGGTCCTTGGTAGTGCTTTCTGGCACAGGTACCTCCTGCTTAGTAACCGAGTTCCAGTAACATCAGCTGGTCCTCGGTAGTTCCATTGGCTCTTGTACCTTCTGCTACCCATCCGGGTTCCAGTACCGTCAGCTGGTCCTCGGTAGTTCCATTTGCTCTTGTATCTTCTGCTACCCATCCGGGTTCCAGTACCGTCAGCTGGTCCTCGGTAGTTCCATTTGCTCTTGTATCTTCTGCTACCCATCCGGGTTCCAGTACCGTCAGCTGGTTCTCGGCAGTGCCTTTGGATTAGGTGCCTCCTTCTCGGTATCCAAGTTCCACCAACGTCTGCTGGTCCTTGGTAGTGCTTTCTGGCACAGGTACCTCCTGCTTAGTAACCGAGTTCCAGTAACATCAGCTGGTCCTCGGTAGTTCCATTGGCTCTTGTACCTTCTGCTACCCATCCGGGTTCCAGTACCGTCAGCTGGTCCTCGGTAGTTCCATTTGCTCTTGTATCTTCTGCTACCCATCCGGGTTCCAGTACCGTCAGCTGGTTCTCGGCAGTGCCTTTGGATTAGGTGCCTCCTTCTCGGTATCCAAGTTCCACCAACGTCTGCTGGTCCTTGGTAGTGCTTTCTGGCACAGGTACCTCCTGCTTAGTAACCGAGTTCCAGTAACATCAGCTGGTCCTCGGTAGTTCCATTGGCTCTTGTACCTTCTGCTACCCATCCGGGTTCCAGTACCGTCAGCTGGTCCTCGGTAGTTCCATTTGCTCTTGTATCTTCTGCTACCCATCCGGGTTCCAGTACCGTCAGCTGGTTCTCGGCAGTGTCTTTGGCACGGGTACTCCCTCCTGCCCAGCCTGGTTCCAGCACGCCAGCTGTTTCCGGGTAGTGTCAACGTCACTTTGCCTCCAATGCGTTGTCCTGTCGTGTTGCGGTCGGGTTAGCCGACTCTATGGTGCCTGCAGTTTAGGTGACTCCTATGTGGGCTGCGGGATCTGGCAATGAAGGCTGGTTCCATAGTGCCAATAGGACAAGCACCCTCTGTAGGACTGTGGGTTTTGGTAACTGCGGCCGGCTCGCGGCCTTGAACTTTTTTTTTACATGGGTACCTTCTGCTACCCATCCGGGTTCCAGTACCGTCAGCTGGTTCTCGGCAGTGCCTTTGGATTAGGTGCCTCCTTCTCGGTATCCAAGTTCCACCAACGTCTGCTGGTCCTTGGTAGTGCTTTCTGGCACAGGTACCTCCTGCTTAGTAACCGAGTTCCAGTAACATCAGCTGGTCCTCGGTAGTTCCATTGGCTCTTGTACCTTCTGCTACCCATCCGGGTTCCAGTACCGTCAGCTGGTCCTCGGTAGTTCCATTTGCTCTTGTATCTTCTGCTACCCATCCGGGTTCCAGTACCGTCAGCTGGTTCTCGGCAGTGTCTTTGGCACGGGTACTCCCTCCTGCCCAGCCTGGTTCCAGCACGCCAGCTGTTTCCGGGTAGTGTCAACGTCACTTTGCCTCCAATGCGTTGTCCTGTCGTGTTGCGGTCGGGTTAGCCGACTCTATGGTGCCTGCAGTTTAGGTGACTCCTATGTGGGCTGCGGGATCTGGCAATGAAGGCTGGTTCCATAGTGCCAATAGGACAAGCACCCTCTGTAGGACTGTGGGTTTTGGTAACTGCGGCCGGCTCGCGGCCTTGAACTTTTTTTTTACATGGGTACCTTCTGCTACCCATCCGGGTTCCAGTACCGTCAGCTGGTTCTCGGCAGTGCCTTTGGATTAGGTGCCTCCTTCTCGGTATCCAAGTTCCACCAACGTCTGCTGGTCCTTGGTAGTGCTTTCTGGCACAGGTACCTCCTGCTTAGTAACCGAGTTCCAGTAACATCAGCTGGTCCTCGGTAGTTCCATTGGCTCTTGTACCTTCTGCTACCCATCCGGGTTCCAGTAACATCAGCTGGTCCTCGGTAGTTCCATTGGCTCTTGTACCTTCTGCTACCCATCCGGGTTCCAGTACCGTCAGCTGGTTCTCGGCAGTGCCTTTGGATTAGGTGCCTCCTTCTCGGTATCCAAGTTCCACCAACGTCTGCTGGTCCTTGGTAGTGCTTTCTGGCACAGGTACCTCCTGCTTAGTAACCGAGTTCCAGTAACATCAGCTGGTCCTCGGTAGTTCCATTGGCTCTTGTACCTTCTGCTATCCATCCGGGTTCCAGTACCGTCAGCTGGTCCTCGGTAGTTCCTCAGCTTTCTTGTACCTTCTGCTACATTTCCAAGTTCAAGCTTTTTGAAATGGTTCTTGGTAATCACTCTGGATCTCCCTGACGAGGACCCTGAAGACGAGGACCCTGAAGACCAACCCTAAGAAGACGAGGACCCCGAAGACAATGACCCTGAAGACGAGGACCCTGAAGACCACCCCGAAGAAGACGAGGACCCTGAAGACCACCCCGAAGAAGACGAGGACCCTGAAGACCACCCCGAAGAAGACGAGGACCCCGAAGACGAGGACCCAGAAGACCAACCCGAAGAAGACGAGGACCCCGAAGACGAGGACCCCCGAAGACGACGACCCTGAAGACCACCCCGAAGAAGACCAAGAAGATGACCCTGAAGAAGTTGACCAAGAAGACAAAGAAGAGAAGACAAGCACCAAGATACAGAAAAACAAGAGACAGAAAACCAAGAAGCAGAAATACAAGAAGCTGCAGAACAAAAAGCGGAAGAACATTAAGCATAAGACTAAAAATCAGAGCAAAAGATAATATCTAAATTATAAGCAGAAGATGACTAAGCAGTGTATGGGGGTGAGTCCGTTCCTCCTCGTGGTGCCCCTGGAAAAGACCTGCTGCTGCAGGCCAAACTGAACGCGGACAAATCCTGTTGTAAATCTTTTGTGACGGGCAGAACGAAAGGTGTAATGTCCAACCTTTTATAGATAACAACTACAGGAATGCCTGTCACAAATAAGAATATGATGAAGAAGAAGAATATGAAGAAGATGAAGAAGTAGAATATGAAGAATGTAAAAAAAAGAATAATACGAAGAAGGTGAAGAAGAAGAAGGTGAAGAAGAAGTGGATGAAAAAGATGCTGAGGATGATGAAGGAGAAAGTGTGGGAGAAGTAAAAAAGAAGGTGAAGAGCATGGAAGTAGTGAAACATAAATATCTGACAAAATATAAAAATACTTAACATAGTTAATATTTCCGTAACTCAGAACATAATAAAAAAATATTAATTCCTGCTATTCCATTTGACTGGGCTAAACCTCTATGCCTTTATTGTCTCCCCCACCTCCCCCAATACATTCTACATTATTCTTAGTTGTTTTCCTTCATGTAGAAATAACCTACAAGGAAAGAAAGGGTTTATTTTAATTCCGATATTTATGTCCCATTGACTTGCATTGGTTTCCGGTATCGGAATCGGCGATATCCGATACTTTTTCGGTATCGGTCCGATCCAATCCGATCCGATATTTCCCGATATCGGAAGGTATCGCTCAACACTAGTGATAAGGGAAGAATTTGTTTGTTTGTCAGTTAAACTCATTGATGGTGATGTGTGTCAGGGCTCTTTATATCACTGTAAGCAATTGCAGACACCTGTGCTAATTAGTTTGGCAGGTGTGTCCAATGAAAGGCAAGACTACTTAAGAAGGCTCTCTCACATTATTAAGCAGCCTACATTTTCTGCCAAAATGGGAAAGAAAAAGGATGTGTCGGCTGCTGAGAAGCAACAAATTGTGGAGTGTTTAGGTCAAGGCATGACTACAATCAACATTGTGCGATGATCAGGATGAAGTGTCCTGGCAATCAAGAAGTATGTAGCTGATTCACAGTACACACGTGTGCGTGCTGATAAGGGCAAATTGAGGACTCTTTCCTACAGGCAATTACGTCAGGTTGAAAGAGCAGCGGCAAAAAAGCCTTGTCATAGCAGCAGACAAGTTTTTGAAGCTGCTTGTGCCTCCAACGTCCCCCGAACAACAAGATGCAGGGTCCTTCAGAGGTTTGCAGCTGTGCATGCGCCATCCTGTCGACCTCCTCTATCCACTTCACACAAGCAGAAACGGCTCCAGTGGGCCAAACATTACATGAAGACTGATTTCAAAACTGTTTTGTTCACGGATGAGTGCCGTGCAGCGCTCGATGGTCCAGATGGATGGAGTGGAGGATGGCTGGTTGATGGACACCCCACGCAAACACGGCTACAGCGCCAACAAGGAGGAGGTGGAGTAATGTTTTGGGCTGGAATCATGGGGAGAGAGATTGTCGGCCCCTTTAGGATCCCTGAAGGCGCTAAAGATGAACTCCATAATGTATGTGGATTTTCTCAAACAGCACTTCCTGCCATGGTTCAAGAAGAAGAACCGTGTATTTCACAGCAAGATCATTTTTCTGCATGATAATGCACCATCTCATGCTGCACATAAAACATCTGCATCTCTGGCTGATATGGGCATAAAAGGGGACAAACTTATGGTGTGACCCCCATGCTCCCCTGACCTCTACCCCATTCAGAACCTTTGGAGCATCATTAAAAGGAGTGTCTATGATGGCGGGAGGCAGTTCACATCTAAGCAACAGCTCTGGGAGGGTATTCTGTCCTCATGCAAAACAATTGAAGCAGAAACCATCCAAAACCTGACAAATTCAATGGACGAGAGAGTTCAGAAGCTCCTTTCGAACAAGGGGTCCTATGTGAAAATGTAACATCACCTAGAATAAAGTTTTGAGTTGAAAACTGTTTGATTTCAGTTTCTAACAACCTGCTAATGCTTATAATTTCAAAAATGACCATTTTTTTGGTCTTTATTAAAATGAAAAGGTTGATCGAAAAGTTTGTGGGATCTAAGAGTGTGGCAACCCAGTAGTCATGATTACTTCGAATTCTGACAATATGAGGGTCATGCTGCAGGTAGTGCAGCAAGAAGGCACTTATGTGCCTTGCGCATCTCGGAGCCCCAAAATTATTTTCCGGGCTAGATGCAGCTAAAAATTATTTTTAATTTTAAATCTGGTGAAGCTTTAGTATAGATGGCCTAATAGGATCAGTGCTGCACACTGCTACAAAGCCCAAATTATTTTCCAGTCAAGATACAGATAAACATGATTAGTAATTTGAAAGCTTAAAACGGTTGGTAGGGTGATTTTAACCAATCATCAAGCTTTTACTCTCCCCAGGATGACACAGGGGTAGAAAAGTCATTTCGGATCCATGATTTGTTCATCTTTATGAACGTGAGTCTGTCTACATTATCAGTGGAGAGCCGCGTGCGCTTATCTGTCAGCACACCACCAGCAGCGCTGAACACACGTTCAGACAGAACGCTGGCTGCGGGGCATGACAAGATCTCCAAGGCGTAAGTGGCTAGCTCCGGCCATTTATCCAGATTGGAAGCCCAAAAAGAGCAAGGGTCCAGTGACACAGTCGTGGCTTCAATGTTTACTTGGAGATACTCCTGTACCATCGTCTCTAGGCGTTGACTATGTGTCAGACTTCTTGTCTCCTGTGGCCTTGCAAAGGATGGGCTAAAAAAGTGGTGAAATGATTCCGCAAAATTGATGTTACCAGCAGATACTGTGGTTCTGTTACGGTTTGAGTGCTGAACACTTGACGGTCCCACGGTTGGCAAGTTGGAACTGTGAGATTCACTACGTGCACCACTGGTACTTTGTGGAAAAGCACATGTAAGATTCTGCAACAGTCTCTGCTGATACTCCTGCATGCGTGCATCCCTTTCTATGGCAGGAATAATTTCTGCAAATTTACTTTTGTACCGGGGATCTAACAGTGTGGCTGTTAGAACCTTGCTGTTAGGTTTTTTTTTCCTTTGCTGGTCACATGACCTTGTTGGCCTATTTAATCCTGCTCCGCCCTTCTGGCTTTGCTGGACTTCATTGTATATCTACTTTCTAGCTAGCCTGTGCTCTGTATCTAACTCTGTTAGTTTGCTTGGTCTACGGACCTCTAGGTTCTATCTATTTTGTTTGTTCGTCTGTCTGCTGCTATTTCTGTTAGGAGGTGTCCCATATTCCTCCCAGTCCTTAGTACTTGTAGGGATTCCCTCCCCAAATCTATAGGTCTCCGTACAGACTAGATTAGGACTTTAGCAGGTCTGATCGCAGGATCAGGTTCCCTGTTACATCGTAGGGATTCAGCTGAGTCTTTTAGTAGGGACAGATCTCCTCTCTTTCCTTAGCTTTGGTAGCAGAACATAACAGTGGCAACCCAGTAGTCAGGATTATTTCTAATTCTCACAATTCGAGGGTCATGTTGCAGGTAGTGCAGCAAGAAGGCACTCATGTGTGTTGCGCATCCAGGAGCACCAAGTCCCTGTTGTGTTGGTGGCGAGGTAACAATCATGCTTCCTTCCTCTGTCCTCTCCCCCCAACCTCGCACAACAGAAATGTGATCAAGGTCTCCCTCATCTGATGAGTCTTCCATCAGTTCGTCCTCCACTTCTTCCTGGGCTCCTGCACCTTCCTCACTAGTTTGGCTGCTACCATGCGCCCTGGTAAAACCATCTCCCCCACCCTCACATGCCTGCCGCCTTGGTGCTGCCGACCGTCTGGACCTTTCAGATGTTAGCCCTTCCGCATACAACTCCTCCTCCTCTACTTCCTCCACCTCCTCTTGTGCCACCACCTGACTCCGAATTCTGTTTAACATGTGCTCCAGCATGTAAATCACCGGAATAGTCATGCTGATAATGGCATCGTCAGCACTAAACATCTTCGTCGCCATTTCAAAACTGTGCAGAAGGGTGCATAGGTCCCTGATCTGAGACCACTCCTCCAGCGTGATTTGCCCCACCTCTGAATCTCGTTGGCCCAGGCTATACGTCAGAACGTATTGCACCAGGGCTTGTCGGTGCTGCCACAGTCGCTGCAACATGTGCAGAGTTGAATTCCACCGGGTAGGCACATCGCATTTTAGCCGGTGAAGTGGCAGGCCCAACGACTTCTGTAGAGATGTAAGTCGCTGAGCTGCGGGATGCGAACGGCGGAAGTGAGCACACAGCGACCGTGCCCTCTGCAGAAGGCCATCTAGTCTGGGATAGTGGGCTAAAAATTGCTGGACAACCAGGTTCAACACGTGAGCCATACAAGGCACGTGTGTGACATTGCCCCGGCGAAGGGCCGCACCCAGGTTTGCAGCATTGTCGCACACGGCCTTCCCTGGTTTCAGGTCCAGTGGAAACAACCATTCATGAAATTGGTTCTCCAGAGCTGACCACAACTCCTCAGCTGTGTGACTCACATTTCCCAGACATTTCAATGTAAAAACCGCCTGATGACGTTGAGCCCTACTGCCAGCATAGTAAGGAGGTGTGCAGGATCCCTTCTGCGCAGTTAGAAAGCTTGTGGCATGACCAGACAGGCTTTGGGTGCAGGTGGAAGACCGAGAGGAGGTTGAGGAGGCAGAAGCAGTGGAGGAACTTTGACATAAAGAGGATTGACGCACAACTCGTGGGGACGGCAAGACTTGGACAGCAGCCCCTTGTCCTGCTGTCACCATAGTTACCCAGTGCCCAGTCAGCGACATGTAACGCCCCTGTCCATGCCTACTCGTCCAAGTGTCTGTGGTGAAATGCACCCTGTCACACACAGAGTTTCTCAAAGAAGCGGTGATGTTGTGTGCGACATGCTGGTGGAGCGCAGGCACACCTTTCTTTGAGAAGTAGTGCCGACTGGGCATCTGGTACTGGGGCACTGCGACGGACATAAGGTCTCGAAAATCCTCTGTGTCCACCAGGCGGAAAGGCAGCATTTCTGTAGCCAAGAGCTTGCAGATGGTGAAATTCAACCTCTTAGCTTTCTCATGGCTAGGAGGAAATGGTCTTTTACTTGTCCACATCTGAGGGACCGAGGGCTGGCTATTGTGCTTAGACGGGGTTGATAAGGGTGTCCCCGGCAAACTGCCGGTCTGTGAGGAAGATGCAGGCGGACATGTTAGGTTGCCTTGATCCAAAGGTGGTGCTATCGATGTCGGACAGCGCTCAACACCAGCTGGTGTTACCACCTCCAAAGAAAATGATGACCTGCCAATCACGCTGGCTGTTGCGGGTAAAGAGGTGGCAGGTCTGCGCCCCAAAACAGGTGTGACTGCTGTCCCCCCAGTCACAGAGGATGAAGAGGCCGCGGATGCACAAGATATGGCAGACGGTGATTGGCCCGGCCGGCTAGGCCGCATTGTAGCACACTGAGCTTCCCACTGCAACTTATGCTTCATGTCCATGTGCCGGTTCATGCATGAAGTACTCAAACTATGTATTTTTTGGCCTCTACTTAGCTTTTGCTGACAAATGTTACAGATAACACGAGTTGGGTCATCTTTATCGATCTGAAAAAATGCCCAGGCTATGCAAGGCTTAGCACCCATGCGACCTGAAGAGCCACCACGACTTGTGGTGAGAGGCAGAGTTGTGTTTGAGGATGCAGTTGTTGACGTGCTTCCAGTACTACGTCTCTGTCCAGGAAGGCGCAACCTGACCTCGTCGTCACTAGCATCTTCCTCCACCTCCTCTGCTGACCTCATCTCTTGGCTGACTGTGGGTTGACAGTAAGTGGGATCTCCGACCTCATCATCATCACCCTGTGCGTTATCACACCCGTCGTCCTCAGAGCCAACCTGTTCCTGCCCTGACAAAAAACTAAAGTTGTCGCTCCAATCAGGTATTTGAGTCTTATCATCGTCTTCCTCATTGTCTCCACCAACAGGAGTTACAGTTTGGGAATGAGGGTCTACATTATGGTCAGAACCTTCTGCGTCTGGTCCTGGATCCGACTCATAAAGATTCTGGGCATCAGTGCAGATCATTTCCTCGTCTGGATTCACAGAAGCGCTGGAGTCGACCTCTGATTCCCAGGCTATAGTATGAGTAAACAGCTCTGCAGACTCAACCATCTGTTCTACCTCATACTCAGACGGGCAGCTGGAGATTTGGGAGCTGTGAGGAAGCAAGTGCGATTTGGGTGACACCTTTGAGGACTGGAGTATTTGTGATGTTGAAGTTGATGTGGAGGAGAGACCACTTAAAGGAGCACTTGATATCCGTTGAAGCACCTGCTGTTTTTGTGCCTCATCTGGAATTTGTAGCGATTGGCGTGGCCGTAAGAAAGGGATCTTATCACATTGTCCGCTAAAAGAAGTAGACATTTTAGTTTGGCTGGAAGATGGTCTTTCTTCTGCAGATGTTACTGTTGCTTTAACACCTACCCCACGGACACAACCTTTTTTCCCCTTCCCAACACGCCTATTCCCCTTTCCACCAGCAGCAGGCCTTTTTCCACTCATTTTGGTGGTTAACTAATTCACAACTCTGGAGTTGTTTGCACTAAAAAACAATGGATGGTAACCGAGCAGAGCTGAGTGGCCAAACTGTGGTATTAGGCCAAAACTATTGGCTGGGTTAGATGCAGAAAAAAATTATTTTGAATTTGCAACCTGATGGAGGTCAGTATAGATGGACTAACACAAATAGTCCCACACACTGCTAGAAGCCCAAATATTTTTTCAGAGGTACTGTAGATGCAGATAAAAATTATTTTTAATTTGCAACCTGATGGAGGTCAGTATAGATGGACTAATAGACCAAGTCCCACACACTGCTAGAAGCCCAAATATTTTTTCAGAGCTAGATGCAGAAAAAAATTATTTTTAATTTGCAACCTGATGGAGGTCAGTATAGATGGACTAATAGACCAAGTCCCACACACTGCTAGAAGCCCAAATATTTTTTCAGAGCTAGATGCAGAAAAAAATTATTTTTAATTTGCAACCTGATGGAGGTCAGTATAGATGGACTAATAGACCAAGTCCCACACACCGCTAGAAGCCCAACTATTTTTTCAGAGCTAGATGCAGAAAAAAATTATATTCAATTTGCAACCTGCTGGAGGTCAGTATAGAAGGACTAATAGAACAAGTCCCACACACTGCTAGAAGCCCAAATATTTTTTCAGAGCTAAATGAAGAAAAAAATTATTTTTAATTTGCAACCTGATGGAGGTCAGTATAGATGGACTAATAGACCAAGTCCCACACACTGCTAGAAGCCCAAATATTTTTTCAGAGCTAGATGCAGAAAAAAATTATTTTTAATTTGCAACCTGATGGAGGTCAGTATAGATGGACTAATAGACCAAGTCCCACACACCGCTAGAAGCCCAAATATTTTTTCAGAGCTAGATGCAGAAAAAAATTATTTTTAATTTGCAACCTGATGGAGGTCAGTATAGATGGACTAATAGACCAAGTCCCACACACCGCTAGAAGCCCAAATATTTTTTTAGAGCTAGATGCAGAAAAAAATTATTTTTAATTTGCAACCTGATGGAGGTCAGTATAGATGGACTAATAGACCAAGTCCCACACACCGCTAGAAGCCCAAATATTTTTTCAGAGCTAGATGCAGAAAAAAATTATTTTTAATTTGCAACCTGATGGAGGTCAGTATAGATGGACTAATAGACCAAGTCCCACACACTGCTAGAAGCCCAAATATTTTTTCAGAGCTAGATGCAGAAAAAAATTATTTTTAATTTGCAACCTGATGGAGGTCAGTATAGATGGACTAATAGACCAAGTCCCACACACCGCTAGAAGCCCAAATATTTTTTCAGAGCTAGATGCAGAAAAAAATTATTTTTAATTTGCAACCTGATGTAGGTCAGTATAGATGGACTAATAGACCAAGTCCCACACACTGCTAGAAGCCCAAATATTTTTTCAGAGCTAGATGCAGAAAAAAATTATTTTTAATTTGCAACCTGATGGAGGTCAGTATAGATGGACTAATAGACCAAGTCCCACACACCGCTAGAAGCCCAAATATTTTTTCAGAGCTAGATGCAGAAAAAAATTATTTTTAATTTGCAACCTGATGGAGGTCAGTATAGATGGACTAATAGACCAAGTCCCACACACTGCTAGAAGCCCAAATATTTTTTCAGAGCTAGATGCAGAAAAAAATTATTTTTAATTTGCAACCTGATGGAGGTCAGTATAGATGGACTAATAGACCAAGTCCCACACACTGCTAGAAGCCCAAATATTTTTTCAGAGCTAGATGCAGAAAAAAATTATTTTTAATTTGCAACCTGATGGAGGTCAGTATAGATGGACTAATAGACCAAGTCCCACACACCGCTAGAAGCCCAAATATTTTTTCAGAGCTAGATGCAGAAAAAAATTATTTTTAATTTGCAACCTGATGTAGGTCAGTATAGATGGACTAATAGACCAAGTCCCACACACTGCTAGAAGCCCAAATTTTTTTTCAGAGCTAGATGCAGAAAAAAATTATTTTTAATTTGCAACCTGATGGAGGTCAGTATAGATGGACTAATAGACCAAGTCCCACACACCGCTAGAAGCCCAAATATTTTTTCAGAGCTAGATGCAGAAAAAAATTATTTTTAATTTGCAACCTGATGGAGGTCAGTATAGATGGACTAATAGACCAAGTCCCACACACCGCTAGAAGCCCAAATATTTTTTCAGAGCTAGATGCAGAAAAAAATTATATTCAGTTTGCAACCTGATGGAGGTCAGTATAGATGGACTAATAGAATGATGCTATGCCCAAAAGATTTTACTTCACTAGGTGCAGTAAAAAAATTGGTATTCTATACACAGGTGTTATATCTTGCAACACAGATAGGCTACTCCACTGACTAACACACTCTGCAATAGGCCAAAAAGGATTAGCTTTGCTAGATTCAGCCAAATGCTGTGAAAAAAACTTGCACAGCACTGGAACAGACCTGCCTGGCAAAAACTGATAGGAACTCATGTAACCTAGTCCTGAAAAGGACTCCAATTACAATTAGTCTTTACTCCCACAACCTATCTATTTAAGAGCACAGACCTCCCTGATAAAAGTCGTAGGAAATGCTGTAACCTAGTCCTTAAAAGGACTGCAATCACAACTATTCCCTACTCCCAAGCTATCTGTATATTTGTGCGAAAATTGGCTTGAAATTAACAAGGTATAGCACACACAGCAACAGCGGTGCCGTCTAACACGCAGCTGCAGCAGTGAGAAAATGGTGGCGACGGGGAAAATGGCTTGGTCTTATAGGGCAAGGACATGTGACATACACTGCCAATCACACATGCCCTTGCTTGTGTGAAAAAAAGCACTTCGCTCCGTGTGTGCGCTGCTGATAGGCTGACAGATTGCACCTCCCCACTGCAAATGCGGGAAAGAGAAAAAAAAATGGAGATCTTCATTGTTCCTGCAGAGATCCATCCCCTGCCCCTCCCCCCGCCCCGCTGTACACTCAAACTGCGTATTAACATTAATTTTCATCATTACTGAGAAAAAATCCAGTTATGATTTTGGTGCACGAACAGTTATCGAACATAACCTCGAACAGCCGAATTTTTCTCAAATTGTTCGTGTTCGCCGACCGGCTCGAACACCGCCCAAAACAGCTCGAATTTGAGATTGGCGAACAGTTCGAGTAGAACAACGCTCATCTCTAATAATAAACCAACCTCATCCTTACCTTTCCTTGGTTCCCAGGACGGCTCCAGCTCTGCTACATTCACATGACAGGCTGGATCGCAGCCGAAAGCTGCCATCCAGCTTGCCATGCCGCCGACACTGAGAAGCGCAGGCATGCTTGCGCTCCTCAGTGTCTGGCTGTGACGGCATCCAGATGAGCCGAATTCATGTTCAATGAACTCAGCTCACCTCATGCACGTCACTGACAGCGTGGGAAAATTCTCCTGCGCATGCGGTGTCGGCAAATGACGTCACCGCTTGAGCAGGAGAATTCTCCCACGCTGGGATGGCATTGAGATGACAGGCTGGATCGCAGCTGAGCGCTGCCATCCAGCTTTTCATCCTTCAACCGGACCGGACACCTCTCCCATTCATCGGATAGGTGAGTATCCATATTTTTTTTCTTTAAACTATTAGTGTTTGTACTGCAGCCAGAAGCTGTCTGCACATACACTGCTAGGGGGACACTCACACACACGACACATAGACACAGACAGTACACACACGACACACAGACACATACATTACACATACATATACTTGCCGCCTCGATGAGGACACCGACATTGATGGACATTCTGTTGAAGGTATCCATGCTCATCACACGTGAGCAGCGGCGGGAATCCAGGAACAAAGAATCCCAAAATAGTGGGATTTCCGTTTCCTGTTTTCCCTAGGGCTGCCCCCGTGTGACGTCACATCCTTCATTTATCCTGCACCTCATTAAAAAAGCGCTGGAATTACGCAGTGTGCAAACACCGCTGCGTAATACCATCGCTTATAATGGGCACAATATAGGAGAAAGCACAGGACGTGGTGCGTTAAGAATTGATATGTCAATTCTTTACGTAGCTGCGCTTTCGTGCTGTGTAAAATTACACAGCGTCTGAACGGCAAAGTAAATTTCCCATTCACTTTGCCGGCAGGCACAAGGCACATTGCGTATTTTGAAAAAGCGCGCGCAAAAATACGCAGCGTGTGAACGTAGCCTTAAGGTAGGAAATAGTTAAAGAATTAGAAGTTGCTCAGTGTGGGAGGAGCAGGACAGTGGGCACTAGGGGAGTTGCTGTTTTGAGAAGGTAGTTGCAGCACCAGGGGAACAAGAGGAGACTGTCAGTCAAGCAGCAGAGAACTGTCGGCCTGTAAATCTGACACAGGCTTTCCCATAGCGTTCGGGATCTATGGTCCAGAAGAGGTAGCAGTGAGGCTTCCTCTAAAACCTCCCAGAGCGGAGGATCAGACTTACGGGGATTAGTCCAGAGAAGGCTGTGCGGGACTCACAAGGTTGCAGCGTCAGGCTAAGTGCCCACGTAGCGTTTTTCAAGCGTATATGCTGTGGAATTTCCGCAGTGTAAACGCTTGTTAAATGCTAGGTAATCCGCCCCCCATGGTCCCCAAGGGGATTCCGCAAGTTCTATGCCCATGCTGCATTTTTTTTCCGCTGCGTTTATGCTGCGCTCAAAAATCCGCAGCATGTCCATTAATTTTGCGGAAGCGCGGCGTATTTGCCGCCATTGATTTGCATTGAGACGCACATAATCCGTGTCAGTACATTTGTACTCATGGATTATATGCGTTTCAATGTGCGGATGGTACCCAGTTCTGGAGGAGGGGAGACTCTCATCCAGACCTGGGTACCATTGTACCTGTGAAAAAAAGAATAAAATAAAAAATAAAGTTTATATTCACCTTCCGACGGCCCCCGGTCTCCTTTCCTTTGCTTGCGGGCAGGACTGAAGGACCTACGGTGACGTCACAGTCATGTGACCGCAGGCCCTTCAGTGCAGTGTCCCGCGATCAGCTGGCAGCTAGGAACGAGCGCAGCAACACATGCCGGGCCATCAGAGGGTAAGTATCAGGTTTACTTTTTATTTTTAAACATTCTTACAGTCACACTATATAAATCCATGCAAATCCGCATATATTTGGCAGGAAAAACGCATGCACAATCTGCATGCGTTTTTTCTGCCAGGGAGATGCAGAAATGATGCAGAAATTTTCTGCTTCATTTCTGCATCGTGGGCACATAGCCTAACAGCTATCTCAAGAATCAAAGCAGCCAGCTAAGAAAAGGGATAGCTCAGGATGGATGGACAAACGGACGGTAATCAAGAACATGTGCTGTGTAAAGAACAGTAACTCTGCCAATGTGACTGTCCTTCCCTGTATGTTCTGCTACGTTGAAGTGAAAGCTGAAAGTAAAGTTGTATTTTACAAAAAGGAATGTAAGTCCTTTAGTATGCAAATCGCGGTCCCTGAAGGATATAGATTGCAAATGGGTAAGAACTACAAGCAAACCGTAAGTGCCATACATCGCAATTACCACATGGGTAGTTTGGGACTCTTGTCTTTGTTTGGTAGCTGGGGTGAAGAAGTACAACATTCCCTTGCCATCACAGCCACCCTCAGTCCCTTAAACACTTTTGAACTGACTCTAACTTCTGAAAATCCTTTTTAAAATGTGGAGCCCAAAACTGGATCCCATATTCCAGATGTGGCTTCAACAGTGACTTATAAAGAGATAACAATGTGTTGGGAAAATCTTGTCTGCTTTTGTAGGCTGCTGCTTGACATTGAGTACTGCTGCTCAGCTTACTTGTAACCAGAATACCCAAGTCTACATAATAACTAGAGATGAGCGGTGTTCGACTAGAACTGTTCGCCAATCTCAAATTCGAGCTGTTTTGGGTGGTGTTCGAGTTGTTCGACGAACGCGAACCATTTGCAAAAAATTTGGCTGTTCAAGGTTATGTTCGATAACTGTTCGTGCACCAAAAGCGTGTCCTGCATGTCTGGCGCTATTTGGGATTGTCTGCCACTCACTGTAATGCCACAGCCATGGTGGTTGTGGCATTACAGTGGTTGCTCAAATCGATGGGAACAGTGCTCACAGTGAAACATGAAATGCCGGCAATTCAGCAGCGGCATACACCGGTAACCGACAATTTAGAACAGAAAGAATAGAGTATCACACATAGATTAGATAGATAGAAACATGTCAGTCACATATATATGAAGTACAGTGACAGTGTTGCTTACTGTACTTGTCATTTAGTGTAAAGGATTTATTAAAAAAAATAACAGTGTTTTCATGCACCGTCTCTTTAAAAAAGCCGGCCGGCAATTCAGCAGCGGTACCCGACAACTTAGAATAGAAAGAATAGAGAATCACACATAGATTAGATAGATAGAAACATGTCAGTCACATATATAATAAGCACAGTGACAGTGTTGATTACTGTACTTGTCATTTAGTGTTAAAATAAAGGATTTATTAAAAATAAAAATTAGCGTGGGGTTCCCCGTAATTTTAGGCTCTAGAAGAGGTTAAGCAGACGGCTGGGGCAGATTTTGAAGCCTGAGAAGGGGGTAATACCCACGGAGCTTCCCAGGCTACTAATATCAGCCCCCAGCTGAATATCTAGCCTTTACTAGCTATTAAAATGGGGGACCCCCAAAAAAATGATGGCATTGAGATGACAGGCTGGATCACAGCTGAGCGCTGCCATCCAGCATGCCATCTTTCATAGACACTGCAGAGCGCAGGCATGCGCTCTGCAGTGTCTCTGAAGAATGACAAGCTGGATGGCAGCGCTCAGCTGTGATCCAGCCTGTCATCTCAATGCCATCCCAGCGTGGGAGAATTCTCCTGCTCAAGCGCTGAGCGCTGAGAATTTTCCCACGCTGTCAGTGATGTGCATGAGGTGAGCCGAGTTCATTGGACATGAGCTCACCTCATGCACGTCACTGACAGCGTGGGAAAATTCTCCTGCACTCACCGCATGCGGAGAATTCTCCCATGCTGTCAGTGACGTGCATGAGGTGAGCTGAGTTCATTGGACATGACCTCGGCTCATCTGGATGCGGTCACAGCGAGACACTGAGGAGCGCAAGCATGCCTGCGCTTCTCAGTGTCTGCCGCATGGCAAGCGGGATGGCAGCGTTCTGCTGCGGTCCAGCCTGTCATGTGAATGTAGCAGAGCTGAAGCTGTTGTGGGAACCATGGAAAGGTAAGGATGATGTTGCTTTATTATTTTACTTTTATTGCAGGAGATCGTTGGCTTCAGCTGGAATGGGCGTGATGGTACGTATGGTTTAATTTAGAATAATAAAGAATTGTGTGTTTATTTCAATTAAAGGACTTTATTCTGGGTGTTTGTGTTTTTTTTGTAACTTTGACTATGGGGTTAGTAATGGGGGTGTCTTATAGAAGCCTCTCCATTACTAACCTGGGCTTGATGTCAGCTGGCATTATAAGCTGACATCAACCCCAACCCTATTACCCCACTGCCACCGCTACATATTCATGGCACCCTTCCTGGGCTACTAATATCAGCCCCCAGCTGTCTGCCTAGCCTTTGCTAGCTATTAAAATAGGGGGGACCCCATGTCATTTTTTGGGGGGTCCCCCATTTTAATAGCTAGTAAAGGCTAGGTATTCAGCTGGGGGCTGATATTAGTTGCCTGGGAAGCTCCGTGAGTATTACCCCCTTCCCAGACTTCAAACATCTGCCCCAGCCGTCTGCTTAACCTCCGCTAGAGACTAAAATTACGGGGAACCCCACGCCAATTTTTTTTTAAATAAATCCTTTATTTTAACACTAAATGACAGGTACAGTAATCAACACTATCACTGTACTTCTTATATATGTGACTGATATGTTTCTATCTATCTAATCTATGTGTGATGCTCTATTCTTTCTGTTATAAATTGTCGGGTACCTCTGCTGAATTTCCGGCTGGCTTTTTTAAAGAGACAGTGCATGAAAACACTATTATTTTTTTTAATAAATCCTTTACACTAAATGACAAGTACAGTAATCAACACTATCACTGTACTTCTTATATATGTGACTGACATGTTTCTATCTATCTAATCTATGTGTGATGCTCTATTCCTTCTTGTCTAAATTGTACCGGTGTATGCCGCTGCTGAATTGCCGGCCGGCTTTTTCAAAGAGAGTGTCTTCTGAGCAGTTTGTAAGCTTTTGGACACCTTTGAAGGTGTTTTCTATGTGTTTCTATGTGTTTTTGTTTGCCTGCCATTGGTTTTAACGGTGTTTGACGGTGTTCGACGGTGTTCTAAGGTGTTCGGCGAACAGTTCCACGAACATCCCGGTGTTCGACGAACCGAACCCGAACACTACGGGGGTGGCTCAACACTAATAATAACATAGTAACGTAGTTTGAATAAAGACCTAGATCCATCCAGTTCAACCTTTCTTCCCCCAATTGTACTCCCTCCACTAACATACTAACTTACTGGGAGAAGGCCTCCCAAATGTATTATTACCATTTTTATTATTGCTGCACAATTACATTTAAAAATGAACCCGTTATAATTTTTAAATTAGTTTTATATTTTGTATTACTCCTTCTCCTGTTCTGTAGTCCCAAGTATACTCCCATTTAATGTGTATGCAGCAATAGGTTTACTCTGTCCGAGGTGCATTACTCTACTTTTATATACTTTAAACCTCATCTGCCAAGTGTTTCCCCATTTAGTTATCTTATTCAGATCGTTCTGCAATATTGTAATGTCAAGATCAGATTTTAATATCCTACATAGTGTAAGGTGGCGGTGTTCACACCATGCAGTAACTGAGGCAGTGACCCAAGCAAGTCCAACATAAGCAGCTTCACAGGTAAACAGAAAAGTCCTCCGGTTCGCAGCCGGGTTAACACAAGTCAAAAGCAACGGTTGCTTGGGGCAATGGCCGCGCCGGGCCGCTCAGAGCCTGACGGGTGCAGAGCCTTACCAGGCGTGGGTTCAGCTACTCATAGATCCGCCGAGCTTTCCTGCTATGCTCCTAGCAGGTCCCAACGCTGAACAACACTAATCCTTAATGCAGGGTTTTTAAAGGACCTGTGGCAAGAGCCACTGGAAAACCCGGGTTGGAAGGAGGAGGCCGTCTCACTGCCTTCCTGTAGCCTCCTCCAAGAAATGAAGGCCCTGCCGGCTTTTACTTAATCTGCCTTAGCCAGTTTGTCTGACCAGGTCAATGCTCACCTTCATTCCTGCATTGCAGCTGCAGCTGTGTCTGTGACTGCAGTGCACTCCAATGGGTTGAATAGGTCTCTGTACACATTCTGGGGGATATATACTGTCCCTCATATATGATCCCAGTCACTGCCTCACAACAGTTTGGTGTCGTCAGCAAAAACTTACACTTTGCTCTCAATCCCATCCCCAATGTCATTAATAAAGAGGTTAAAAAGAATCGGTCCTAGCACAGATCCCTGCGGCACCCCACTGCTGACTATTCCCCATTTAGAGAATGTACCATTTATGACGACTCTTCGTTTCCTATCCAAGTCCTTGCTTCTGTAGCTTCAGTATAAGGCTGTTATGTGGTACAGTATCAAATGCCTTTGCAAAGCCCAGATAAATCGCATCAGCCGCATTATCAAGAACCAGATTTGCACTTACCTCCTCATAGAACCCCAACATGTTGGTTAGACACAACCTATCTTTTATGAATGTTCTTTTACTGTATTTTGTTAGGACGTTAGTAGGTGTAAAAATGTTGTAGCAATTTTTCATTTTTTCAAGTAAATTTACAAAACTTAATTTTTAGGGACCTATTCAGTTTTGAAGTGACATTAGGGGACCTAAATATTGGAAACCCTGGAAATGTTATACTATTTTAAAAACAGCACCCCTCAACATATTTAAAACAGCTATCAGGTAGTTTATTCAGGTGCTTTTCAGGAATTAATGCAAAGTGGAATGACAGGAATTAAAAATTTTATTTTTACCATCTAAATGTTACTAACTTCTGAACAGGCCAGTATAACTGGAAGATTCTAAGACCATACAATCATAAACAAATATGAGGTATAGGTGTACTCAGGAGAAATTTGACAACAGATTTTGTGGTCCTTTTTCTCATTCTTCCGTTGTGGAAATGAAAAATTTGGGGCTAAAGTAAAATTTTCAAGGGATAAATAAAATGTTTCACTTTTTTCAATTTTAGTTTCCTGCGAAACACCTTAACCCCTTAATAACGAATGACGTACATAGCACATAATGAGCGGGTATCAGTTCCTGCATCATGACGTGCTATGTACGTCATGAGTTAAAACTCCATGCTGACAGCTGTCACTGCCTGTGTAATATCATAGGTTTTCATGCATTGCATTGCAGTGCTGGTGCATTGCAATGAATGAGACCAGTGATCAGAATAATAAACCCCATAGAGGGAATAAGTAAAACAAAATAAAAAAGTTAAGAAGAAGATTGAAAAAAAAATATAAAAAAAAAGCAAAACACAAAATGAAGAGCGAATAATATTACACCAATAAATAAACATTTATGTAAAAACTAGTGATGAGCGAGTGTGCTCGCAACTGCTCGTTACTTATCCGGGCATCTCACTCTTCGAGATGCTTGGCGAGTACTTCCGGGATGCTCGGGAGGGAGCTTAGGTCTCCACATCGCATGTTTGGCGCTCTTTAGACAGCGAATAAACATGCGGGGATTGCGTGCCACTCACTGTAATGCCATAGCCATGTTGGTTGTGGCATTTTAGTGATTGGCTGGCCGCATAGCGTCACCGGGTCTATATAAGATCCGGTGACCCTATGCTCGTCGCAGTCAACCCCAGAAACAGGCAGAATAGGGAAAGGTGCTGCTGAGTGAGGGAGAGAATTGGCAGTTTATTAATTAGGTAGAGGTATTTCACAGCAAGATATATATCCATCTGAACTAACCTTCCTTCTAAGGACTAATCCAGCTGCATATACAGTGGGGAAAAAAAAGTATTTAGTCAGCCACCAATTGTGCAAGTTCTCCCACTTAAAAAGATGAGAGAGGCCTCTAATTGACATCATAGGTAGACTTCAACTATGACAGACAAAATGAGAAAACAAATCCTGAAAATCACATTGTCTGATTTGGAAAGAAATGTTTTTCAAATTTTGGTGGAAAATAAGTATTTGGTCAATTACAAACAAGCAAGATTTATGGCTCTCACAGACCTGTAACTTCTTCTTTAAGAGGCTCCTCTGTCCTCCACTCATTACCTGTAGTACTGGCACCTGTTTGGACTTGTTATCAGTATAAAAGACACCTGCTCACAACCTCAAACAGTCATACTCCAAACTCCATTATGGTGAAGACCAAAGAGCTGTCGAAGGACACCAGAAACAAAATTGTAGCCCTGCACCAGGCTGGCAAGACTGAATCTGCAATAGGCAAGCAGCTTGGTGTGAAAAAATCAACTGTGGGATCAATAATTAGAAAATGGAAGACATACAAGACCACTGATAATCTCCCTCGAACTGGGGCACCACACAAGATCTCACCCCGTGGGGTCAAAATGAGCACAAGAACGGTGAGCGGTCGCGTGATCTGTCATATGACTGAATGACGTCACCGCTAGTTCTTTTAGACCATCGTGAGAAGTACAACAGACCGGACGCACCGGAGAAAACACCGGGGGCCATCGGAAGGTAAGTATATGTTTATTCTTTAATTTAAATTCTTTTTTTAACAGGTAATATAGTACCTGGGTCTGGAGGAGAGTCTCCTCTTCTCCAGACCCGGGTACCATCCGCACATTGAATCGCTTAAAATCTGCATGTGCACATGTGCCCATGCGGATATTATGCGATTCAATGCAAGTCAATGGCAGCAATTACGCTGCGTGTCCGCAAAATTAATAGACATGCTGCGTATTTTTCCGTAAAGAAAATCCGCAGCGGAAATTTCCACAGCATGTGCACAGCACATGCGGATTATCATTGGGAACTATGAGGCACGTATTATCAAGCATTTTTTAAGCGTTTTCGCTGCGGAAATTCCGCAGCAAAAACGCTTGAAAAACGCATAGTGGGCACGCAGCCTTAGAGGAGATCTGCATGGAGGAATGGGCCAACATACCAGCATCAGTGTGTGCCAACCTTACAGAAAACATTTGACCTCTCATTGCCAAAAAAGATACTGTATATAACAAAGTATTGAGATGAAATTTTGTAATTGACCGAATACTTATTTTCCACCAAAATTTGAAAAAAAATTCTTTCCAAATAAGACAATGTGATTTTCAGGATTTGTTTTCTCATTTTGTATCTCATAGTTAAGGTCTACCTATGATGTCAAATACAGGCCTCTCTCATCTCTTTAAGTGGGAGAACTTGCACAATTGGTGGCTGACTAAATACTTTTTTTCCCCACTGTATAACTGGTGATAGCAGGAGTTAGGCAGGCAGAGTTTGTGGACACTGTATACAGCAAAATAGGGTACATTGCACGTTCTGTTTGCTGCTGTTACAGATATCCAAAGCCCTAGATATCAGGGCTAAATTTTTTTTGCTCCTAATCCTCATTATTTTCTTAAAAAGCAATACAGTACACCATTTTACTGCTCCATTAGCTTGTTGCAGAACACAGCCAGATTTTTTTTATTTTATTTGCATTGCTGTATTGGGGAAGCAGAGAAATTTTTCCATCATCGGACGTGATCCCATATTACTGCCATAACAATCGTGACATTTTTTGGAGCGTGCCAAATATTACATTCCAGTTAAAGTCTGCTAGTTGTGTGTTGTTCAACCTATTCACACTTGGTCGCTGGCCAATACCATATCTCTAACACCACTGCCTAAAACCGTGGTCATCAGACGGGATTAGATATTACTACGCTAATAATCCAGAGTTTTTTCGGAGCTTGCAAGATATTACACTCCATTTAAAGTCTGTCAGTTGAGTGTTGTTCAAACCTATTCACACTTGGTCGCAGACCAATATCATATTAATAGACCACTGCCTAAAACTGTGGTCATCAGATGTGATCCCATATTACTGCTGTAATAATCGGGGCATTTTAGGGAGTGTGCCAGATATTACACTCTATTTAAAGTCTGCTAGATGTGTGTTGTTCAAACCAGGGGATGACGGCAAATTTTGGCCTAGGGGGTAAGCATACAGCAGTGGCCCATGAGCAGCGGCACAGCCTCACAGTGCAGGAGCGGGACCAGCACCGGACATGTAAAAATGCGCATGTGTGGCACCCCGAGGTCTGGTTGCCACAGTGGCAGCTATGTCATGTCTGAGAGCAGGTGGGAGGTTCCCTGGTTGGGGACAATTAGCATGCAGCACCTCCTGCCCCAGTCCAGGGAGGGGAGAAACCTGCCCTTTATAAACTGGATCTGGGGCGGGGTTAGACAGTGAAGTGCCAGACAGAGTTCCAGGAGTACAGAGGGAGACAGGGACAGGTCAGCAGCAGGCTGAGGAGTCCCTGTAGGCAGAGGAGGACTGACTAAAAGCGTTGCCGCACTAACCAGGACTGTGCAGTCATTACAGGTATCCTCTTCAGGAAAGATCCAGCTGGCTACCAGTCCGGAGGACGTCCCGTGGCGCCGACAGAAGAGGATCCCACCATTCAGAGGGAAGCCAACGGACCGCTACGACCAGGATGGACAGCCCATCTGCCGCCGCTGCAGCCAGCCAGGACATATTGTGAGGCACTGTAATTTAAACGGGCAAAACCTGGGGCCGAGGGCCAACCCCCAGGCGTAAGATCAACAGGCTCGTCAAACTGGCGTGACAAGTATGTGGGGGGGGCGACAGGTCTTGCCTGTGGTACTGGATGGCATTCCCATGAGTGCACTGTTGGACACCGGGTCACAGGTAACCACCATCCCCTATGTACTTTTCAAGCGGTACTGGGATGACAAGGATATTACCCGCTACCCAGATAATGACTTCAGCATCATCGCCAGCAATGGTCAGCCCGTGCCGCAGGTGGGGTTCAAGGAGGTGACCATCAAGATTGGTAAAGTTGAACTGCCGGCGCAAGGACTGATTATTGTGGACATTGACCGTCGTGAAAGTCACCCTAAAATAACCTTGGGTACTAACGTAATTGAAAATTGTCTTTCAGAGATAATTGTTATGTTACAGCAGGTCGCAATGAATGCCAGCTCCAGCCAGCAGCGGGTCTTACAAAAGGAGATCAGAGCCCTGATGAGGCGGCAACAGGTAGAACTGTCTGGTGGTGAGATTGGGAGCGTTAGGATGAGTGACCCATTCCCTATCGCCATGCCCTCAAAAAGTGAAATGATGATCTGGTGCCGGTCTGCAATCGGGTTAAGAGGTAGAGACTACCAAGCTATGGTAGAACCCGTTTACTCAGACATTAGGCCCACCATTTTGACAGCACGGGGGTGGTTGATGTCCGCCATGGGAGGGTACCAGTCCGCATCCTAAATATTGGGGAAAGGGAAGTACACTTGCCCCGGTATGCCACTCTAGCCAAATTGTTCACCATTAACCAGAACTCTGTAAAGGCCGTGGAACCTTTGCCTCCATCTCAACCAGAGTAGGGTAACGGCTCCAAGAAACAATTGGAGGACTGGTGTCAAAAACTGCATGTGGGCACCGACTCCACTCCCTCACACCAAAAACAGGGAGTCTACCGGGTGGTTCAGGAGTACGAAAGAGTCTTTAGTAAGCACCCGCTAGACTTTGGGCAAGTAAAGGGGGTAGAACACCAAGTCCCCACAGGAAACCATCCACCCATAAAAGAGAGATACCGGCCTGTACCCCCTGCACACTATCAGAATGCCAAGGGTATGTTACGAGAAATGAAGGAGGCTGGGGTGATAAGGGATAGCTGTAGCCCCTGGGCAGCTCCTCTAGTTCTTGTAAAAAAAAAAGATGGCATGATGAGGATGTGTGTAGATTATAGAAAGGTCAACAGAATAACACACAAAGATTCGTACCCATTGCCTAGGATAGAGGAGTCTTTGGCTGCACTAAAATCTGCTAACTTCTTCTCTACTTTGGATCTCACTAGCGGGTACTGGCAGGTTCCTGTAGCAGAGTCAGACAAGGAGAAGACCGCCTTCACCACCCCGATAGGTCTCAGTGAATTCAACTGTATGCCGTTCGGACTCTGCAATGCGCCAGGGACCTTCCAGAGGCTGATGGAGTGCTGTCTGGGGCATAGGAATTTCTATACGGTCCTACTCTACCTGGACGATGTCATCGCATATTCCAAGACCTATGAGGACCATCTAAAGCACCTGGCAGAGGTGTTCGATGCCCTGGCAGGCTTCGGCCTAAAGGTGAAACCCTCCAAGTGTCATCTACTGAAGCCAAAAGTACAGTACCTGGGACACGTGGTGAGTGCTGACGGAGTAGCCCCAGACCCTGACAAGATCACGGTGATTAAGGACTGGCCAAGACCCTCCAGCATAAAGGAAGTGCGGCAGTTCCTCGGGTTGGTAGGCTACTACCGAAGATTCATTTCCGGGTTCACCAAAATGGCGGCCCCTATGCAGGACCTCCTGTTAGGTCAGTCAAAGACTAAAAGTCAGAAGCTGCCCTTTAAGTGGGACAAGCTGGAGGAGGAGTCTTTCCGCCAGCTGAAGATGGCCCTCACGGGAGATGAGATCCTGGCCTACCCTGATTACGGCCAGCCTTTTATCCTCCACACCGACGCCAGTAACATGTAGCTAGGAGCCGTACTGTCCCAGATCCAGCAGGGCAGAGAACGGATAATTGCTTATGCTAGCAGAAAGCTGAGACCCACAGAGAGAAACCCTGAGAATTATAGCTCCTTCAAGCTAGAGTTCCTGGCAGTGGTGTGGGCAGTCACCGAACGCTTCAAGCATTACCTGGCTTCTTCTAAGTTCACTGTGTACACGGACAACAACCCGCTGACATACCTGGACACTGCAAGACTTGGTGCCCTAGAGCAGAGATGGATGGCCCAGCTGTCCAATTATGAATTTACCATCAAATACCGGACAGGGCGTGCAAATGCCAAAGCTGATGCATTGTCCAGAATGCCTCACTTGAAGGACAGGGGAGAGGATCCAGAAGAACTGGAAGAAATTGAACTCCCTGCATTCCACCATCATGGGGTCACCCAGTGTTCCCACTGCATAAAGGAGAGGTGCTCTGCCACCGCTACGTTCAATCCCTTACCCCAACACGGCTGGGCAGAGACACAAGATAGTGACCCCGCAGTCCACCTGGTAAAAGAGATGCTGACCCAGTCTGATGTCCACCTTGATCCGGATGCTCAGGAAGAGGCCAAACAGCTGTGGAAGGAGAGGAGCAAGCTGTTTTTCTACGAGGGGAGGCTGTGCCGCAGAACCGTCAACGCTCAAACACATGAGCTGATCTGGCAGGTAGTGGTCCCAAGGCGGGATGCGGCTATGGTCCTAGAAGCATACCATGACGGCGCAGGGCAGTTTGGATGGAAGAAGCTGGAGTTCCTGTTGCGTGAGCGGTTCTTCTGGGTAGGCATGAGAGGGGCTATAGAGAGATGGTGCAGAGACTGTGGCCCGTGCAACCTAAGGAGGAAGGACCGCGCCAGCCAGAAGACTCCCCTGCAGCCCATCATCACAAAGCAGCCCCTTGAGCTGGTGGCCCTGGACCACGTAAAGCTGGCTCCAAGCAGATCGGGATACGTCTACGCCCTCACAATCGTAGATCACTACTCCCGGTTCCTAGTGCTGGTCCCTGTCAGAGACTTAACAGCTCAGACGGCCACCAGAGCCTTTCAGCAGCATTTCTGCCGTCCACACGGGTATCCGGAGCAAGTGTTGACTGATCAAGGTCCAGCGTTCGAGGCTGAAGTCTTCCAGAAATTCTGCAACCTGTATGGTTGCAAGAAGATAAGGAGAATGCCTTACCACCCCCAAACCAACGGGATGTGTGAGAAAATGAATCAGGTAGTAATAAACCTGCTGAAGATGTTGCCCCTGGAGGAACGCAGCCTGTGGCCTGAGAAACTGCCGGATCTGGTGGACTTGTATAACCATATCCCAGTGGGTTCTACCAACTGCACCCCGGCTTACATAATGAGGCAAGACCTGGTAAGCTGCCAATTGACCTGGAGATGGGAGTCCTGACACCCGAGGACACCTCACCAGAAGCAGACTGGGACACAGAACGACAGCAGCAGTACCGGAAAGTACAAGAGAGCGTGGAGCAAAGTCTGTCTCAAGCCAGAGAGAGGCAAGAGAGGGATTACAACCAGCATGTTCCAGCTGCTCCCCTGGCATCTTGAGAGCAGGTCTTGAAGAGAAAGAGACGGCTCCACAAGTTGGATGATGAGTGGGAGAAAGACCCGTACACCATATTGCCGTCAAGCCATGAGAACCCAAAAGTGTGTGTTATCAGTAAGGATGGAGGAGAGACCACAGCCACTGTCTCCAGAGACCACCTAAAGAGGTGTCCCAAGCAGCTGCAAAGTGCTGATGAAGACCAAGATAGCCCTCAACCCGCAGAGGAAAGGGAAAAAATGGTCAGTACAGTGCTCGGAGACTTTCCCCGGTCCTGGACACAAATCAACAAAGCTATAGTGGTACCCGTCCTTACCTTTCTCCAGCCAGCCCCTCAAGCGCCTGCAGAAAAGCAAGTAGTGTTGGAAGAGCAAGTGGCCCCGGAGGCAGAAGATTCCGTACCAGCAGCTCCGGAGAATGAACCCTCTGCTAGTAGCGAACCTGCCATGCCCGTGGTGAGCCAAAGAGTGCGAAGAAAGCTGCCCAACCTACCCGTAACATCTGCAAACACCTCTAGTGCAGACATGAGCACACCCAGTACACTGGGGGTGGAATCAGGGGACCCAAACAGAGTACCACTAGACAGTGGGTTACGTAGGTCCATCAGGAGCACTAGGGGTCAAATACCAGCTCCCTGGAGAATCTAAATGCAATGTATATATACCTGTAAACTGCAAATGTTAAAATGTTTCATGACTGTGTTGCCCGAATACTAATTATGTTTTTGTAGTTACCCGACAGGGTTCATGGATTAACAGGTTATGGACAGTGAATAACTGGAACTACCTTGTAGATAGTTGCACCTGGTGCCCTCTTGCGAAGATGGCCACAGAAGAAAAACCTGTCTGGCGTGGCCCCCCTCGTGGTCCAAAGTAGATAGCTTCAACCTTGCCGCCACGCCCAAGGCCAGGAACTTGGGGTTTGTGGGGACAGGTTCCCGCACCGTTCAAGACTTCACCTTGTTGGGTGACATGGACACCCGGTCACGGAAGCGCCGTGACCTCTAAAGACTATACTTCTTGTACATATGTTACTGTATTATTGTTTATACCCTGTTATGTTATGTTTCAAAAATGTGTCTAGTCCCGGAGTACTAAATTTCACTAGGGGGGAATGTAGCACTCCGAGGTCTGGTTGCCACAGTGGCAGCTATGTCATGTCTGAGAGCAGGTGGGAGGTTCCCTGGTTGGGGACAACTAGCATGCAGCACCTCCTGCCCCAGTCCAGGGAGGGGAGAAACCTGCCCTTTATAAACTGGATCTGGGGCGGGGTTAGACAGTGAAGTGCCAGACAGAGTTCCAGGAGTCCAGAGGGAGACAGGGACAGGTCAGCAGCAGGCTGAGGAGTCCCTGTAGGCAGAGGAGGAACACAAGGCCAGGAGGGGAACTAGCAGAGTTCGTCCTGACCAGAGACTTACTAAGCCGGACACTGGAGTCCGAGGCTGTGAGGGTTATAAGCCCAGCAGCAGAAAACCACCACGCAGGGGACTTCAAGTCCTTTGGCCCAAGGAAGCCCGGAGGCTCTGCCACACGAGAGGGACCACTACTGCCTTGGAGGGGTGAGAAGCACGGAAGGCCCGAGTCGCCAGTCATACGGGTGAGAACAACACGGTACACTCAGAGACGTGGGCTACCACTACACTACAGCGGGATAGCCAAGAAAGAGTGAAGTCAGCACGGTAGGCCTACAAACTCCCCCTGACCAGCGGGATTTCCCAGTTGCTCTCAAACTGATCAGGCCTCCCTTGTTAACCTGTATTCCGGACGGGTCCTTTAATACCACCAACAGTAAAGACCCTGACTTGCATGACAGACTCCGTGTGGTTACTGCTGCTCCTGCGCACCATCACCCCCATCCTCCGCATACACTGCCCTGAGGCTACACTTCTCCCATGGGGAGTTGTACTACACTCTGCTGCACCCACAACACCTGCCTCAGCGGTTTTCCCTGCAGCGGCGGTTCATCCTGACCGCATTCCCCGGGTGGCGTAGTCGGACATTAGTATATAGACTGCCATTTAGTTTGACCACCCTGAGCCACGGACCGGGTCACCGCCACGCGGAGACTACAACCCCCAGCATTCCACAAAAGGCCCCGTTCCGGGTTCCTCATGCGGCCCAGGGGTCGCGTCACATGCGCCCCACAATAATAGCGCTTGCCGGGAGCAATATTCAAACACGTGGGTGGCGCCAGCAGTGACTGAATGCGGCGGCGCCACAGACTAAATGAGAGAATCACACCCCTATGACTGAAAATGAGCAGATAGGACAAAGTGCATATAATGTTATAAGATCATTATAACACCACAGATTTTAATGAAAAAAGCTTGTTAGTGATGCACATTGCATCACTAACAAATCAATGAGGGCAGTGTAGGTAGTAGATAGGACGTGACAGGTTCCCTTTAAAGCCAGGGATGTCAAATTCAAATACACAGAGGGCCAAAGTTCAAAGCTTGGACAAAGTCGCGGACCAACCTTGATATTTATTAAAAAAGTATCTACAATTGAGGAAGATTTTCTTTATCAAATATAACGATTAATATAGTATAATGGCCCCACATAATCCTCCGTACAGCATAATGGGTCCCATATAGTCCTCCATAAAGAATAATGGGCCCGACATAGTCCTCCATACAGAATAATGGGCCCCTCATATTCCTCCATACAGAATAATGGGCCCCTCATAGTCCTTCATACAGAACAATAGGCCCCACATAGCCCTCCATACAGAATAATGGTCCCACATAGTGCTCCATACAGAATAATGGGCCTACATAGTCCTCCATACAGTATAAAGGGCCCACATAGTCCTCTATACAGTATAATTGGCCTCACATAGTCCTCCATACAGTACAATGGCCCCACATAGTCCTCTATACAGTGTAATGGGCCCCACATAGTCCACCATACAGTACAATGGGCCCCACATAATCATCCATACAGTATAATGGCTCCACATAGTCCTCCATACAGAATAATGGGCCCCACATAGTCCTGCATACAGCATAATGGCCCCACATAGTCCTCCATACAGAGCAATGGTCCCCACATAGTCCTCCATACAGAATAATGGTCCCACATAGTGCTCCATACAGAATAATGGGCCTACATAGTCCTCCATACAGTATAAAGGGCCCACATAGTCCTCTATACAGTATAATTGGCCTCACATAGTCCTCCATACAGTACAATGGCCCCACATAGTCCTCCATACAGAATAATGGGGCCCACATAGTCCTCCATACAGTATAATGGCCCGTCATAGTCCTGCATACAGTATAATGGCCGCACATAGTCCTCTATACAGTATAATGGGCCCCACATAGTCCTCCATACAGTATAATGGGCCCCACATAATCCTCCATACAGTATAATGGCCCCACATAGTCCTCCATACAGAATAATGGGCCCCACATAGTCCTGCATACAGTATAACGGCCCCACATAGTCCTACATACAGAACAATGGTCCCCACATAGTCCTCCATACAGAATAATGGGGCCCACATAGACCTCCATACAGTATAATTGCCCCACATAGTCCTCCATACAGTATAATGGCCCCACATAGTCCTCTACACAGTATAATGGGCCCCACATAGCCCTCCATATAGTATAATGGGCCCCACATAATCCTCCATACAGTATAATGGCCCCACATGGTCCTCCATACAGAATAATGGGCCCCACATAGTCCTCCATACAGTATAATGGCCCCACATCGTCCTCCATACAGAATAATGGGCCCCACATAGTCCTCCATACAGAATAATGGCCCTGCATAGTCCTCCATACAGAATAATGGTCCCACATAGTCCTCTAAACAGTATAATGGCCCCACATAGTCCTCCATACAGCATACAGGGCCCCACATAGTCCTTCATAGAGCATAATGGGCCCACATTGTCCTCTATACAGTATAATGGGCCCACATAGTCCTCCATACAGTATAATGGGCCCACATAGTCCTCTATACGGTAGAATGGTCCCATATAGTCTTCCATACAGAATAATGGGCCTACATAGTCCTCCATACAGTATAATGGGCCCCACATAGTCCTTTATACAGTATAATGGCCCCACATAGTCCTCCATACAGAATAATGGGCCCCTTATATTCCTCCATACAGAATAATGGGCCCCTCATAGTCCTCCATACAGAAGAATGGGCCCCACATAGTCCTCCATACAGAATAATGGTCCCACATAGTCCTCCATACAGTATAATGGGCCCACATAGTCCTCCATGCAGTATAAAGGGCCCACATAGTCCTCTATACAGTATAATGGGCCCCACATAGTCCTCCATACAGTATAATGGCCCCACATAGTCCCCCATACAGAATAATGGGGCCCACATAGACCTCTATACAGTATAATGGCCCAACATAGTCCTCCATACAGTATAATGGCCGCACATAGTCCTCTATACAGTATAATGGGCCACACATAGTCCTCCATACAGTATAATGGGCCCCACATAATCCTCCATACAGTATAATGGCCCCACATAGTCCTCCATACAGAATAATGGGCCCCACATAGTCCTGCATACAGCATAATGGCCCCACATAATCCTCCATACAGAGCAATGGTCCCCACATAGTCCTCCATACAGAATAATGGGGCACATATAGTCCTCCATACAGTATAATGGCCCCACATAGTCCTCCATACAGTATAATGGCCCCACATAGTCCTCCATACAGTATAATGGCCCCACATAGTCCTTCATAGAGGATAATGGGCCCACATAGTCCTCTATACAGTATAATGGGCCCACATAGTCCTCCATACAGTATAATGGGCCCACATAGTCCTCTATACGGTATAATGGCCCCACATAGTCTTCCATACAGAATAATGGGCCCCACATAGCCCTCCATACAGTATAATGGCCCCACATAGTCCTCCATACAGAATAATGGGGCCCACATAGTCCTCCATACAGTATAAATGCCCCACATAGTCCTCCATACAATATAATGGCCGCACATAGTCCTCTATACAGTATAATGGGCCCCACATAGTCCTCCATACAGTATAATGGGCCCCACATAATCCTCCATACAGTATAATGGACCCACATAGTCCTCCATACAGAATAATGGGCCCCACATAGTCCTGCATACAGTATAACGGCCCCACATAGTCCTCCATACAGAATAATGGGGCCCACATAGTCCTCCATACAGTGTAAAGGCCCCACATAGTCCTCCATACAGTATAATGGCCGCACATAGTCCTCTATACAGTATAATGGGCCCCACATAGTCCTCCATACAGTATAATGGGCCCCACATAATCCTCCATACAGTATAATGGCCCCACATAGTCCTCCATACAGAATAATGGGCCCCACATAGTCCTGCATACAGTATAACGGCCCCACATAGTCCTACATACAGAACAATGGTCCCCACATAGTCCTCCATACAGAATAATGGCCCCCACATAGTCCTACATACAGTATAACTGCCCACATAGTCCTCCATACAGTATAATGGCCCCACATAGTCCTCTACACAGTATAATGGGCCCCACATAGCCCTTCATATAGTATAATGGGCCCCACATAATCCTCCATACGGTATAATGGCCCCACATGGTCCTCCATACAGAATAATGGGCCCCACATAGTCCTCCATACAGAATAATGGCCCTGCATAGTCCTCCATACAGAATAATGGTCCCACATAGTCCTCTAAACAGTATAATGGCCCCACATAGTCCTCCATACAGCATACAGGGCCCCACATAGTCCTTCATAGAGTATAATGGGCCCACATAGTCCTCTATACAGTATAATGGGCCCACATAGTCCTCCATACAGTATAATGGGCCCACATAGTCCTCTATACGGTAGAATGGCCCCACATTCTTCCATACAGAATAATGGGCCTACATAGTCCTCCATACAGTATAATGGGCCCCACATAGTCCTTTATACAGTATAATGGCCCCACATAGTCCTCCATACAGAATAATGGGCCCCTTATATTCATCCATACAGAATAATGGGCCCCTCATAGTCCTCCATACAGAACAATGGGCCCCACATAGTCCTCCATACAGAATAATGGGCACCACATAGTGCTGCATACAGCATAATGGCCCCACATAGTCCTCCATACAGAGCAATGGTCCCCACATAGTCCTCCATACAGAATAATGGGGCCCACATAGTTCTCCATACAGTATAATGGCCCCACATAGTCCTCCATACAGTATAATGGCCCCACATAGTCCTTCATAGAGGATAATGGGCCCACATAGTCCTCTATACAGTATAATGGGCCCACATAGTCCTCCATACAGTATAATGGGCCCACATAGTCCTCTATACGGTATAATGGCCCCACATAGTCTTCCATACAGAATAATGGGCCTACATAGTCCTCCATACAGTATAATGGGCCCCACATGGTCCTTTATACAGTATAATGGCCCCACCTAGTCCTCCATACAGAATAATGGGCCCCTTTTATTCCTCCATACAGAATAATGGGCCCCTCATAGTCCTCCATACAGAACAATGGGCCCCACATAGTCCTCCATACAGAATAATGGGGCCCACATAGTCCTCCATACAGTATAATGGCGCCACATAGTCCTCCATACAGTATAATGGCCCCACATAGTCCTCTATACAGTATAATGGGCCCCACATAGTCCTCCATACAGTATAATGGCCCCACATAATCCTCCATACAGTATAATGGCCCCACATAGTCCTCCATACAGAATAATGGGCCCCACATAGTCCTGCATACAGTATAATGGCTCCACATAGTCCTCCATACAGAACAATGGTCCCCACATAGTCCTCCATACAGAATAATGGGGCCCACTTAGTCCTCCATACAGTATAATGGCTCCACATAGTCCTCTATACAGTATAATGGGCCCCACATAGCCCTCCATACAGTATAATGGCCCCACATAGTCCTCCATACAGAATAATGGGGCCCACATATTCCTCCATACAGTATAAAGGCCCCACATAGTCCTCCATACAGTATAATGGCCGCACATAGTCCTCTATACAGTATAATGGGCCCCACATAGTCCTCCATACAGTATAATGGGCCCCACATAATCCTCCATACAGTATAATGGCCCCACATAGTCCTCCATACAGAATAATGGGCCCCACATAGTCCTGCATACAGTATAACGGCCCCACATAGTCCTACATACAGAACAATGGTCCCCACATAGTCCTCCATACAGAATAATGGGGCCCACATAGTCCTACATACAGTATAATTGCCCCACATAGTCCTCCATACAGTATAATGGCCCCACATAGTCCTCTACACAGTATAATAGGCCCCACATAGCCCTCCATATAGTATAATGGGCCCCACATAATCCTCCATACAGTATAATGGCCCCACATGGTCCTCCATACAGAATAATGGGCCCCACATAGTCCTCCATACAGTATAATGGCCCCAAGTAGTCCTACATACAGAATAATGGGCCCCACATATTCCTCCATACAGAACAATGGCCCTGCATAGTCCTCCATACAGAATAATGGTCCCACATAGTCCTCTAAACAGTATAATGGCACCACATAGTCCTCCATACAGCATACAAGGCCCCGCATAGTCCTTCATAGAGTATAATGGGCCCACATAGTCCTCTATACAGTATAATGGGCCCACAAAGTCCTCCATACAGTATAATGGGCCCACATAGTCCTCTATACGGTAGAATGGCCCCACATTCTTCCATACAGAATAATGGGCCTACATAGTCCTCCATACAGTATAATGGGCCCCACATAGTCCTTTATACAGTATAATGGCCCCACATAGTCCTCCATACAGAATAATGGGCCCCTTATATTCCTCCATACAGAATAATGGGCCCCTCATAGTCCTCCATACAGAACAATGGGCCCCACATAGTCCTCCATACAGAATAATGGGCCCCACATAGTGCTGCATACAGCATAATGGCCCCACATAGTCCTCCATACGGAGCAATGGTCCCCACATAGTCCTCCATACAGAATAATGGGGCCCACATAGTCCTCCATACAGTATAATGGCCCCACATAGTCCTCCATACAGTATAATGGCCCCACATAGTCCTTCATAGAGGATAATGGGCCCACATAGTCCTCTATACAGTATAATGGGCCCACATAGTCCTCCATACAGTATAATGGGCCCACATAGTCCTCTATACGGTATAATGGCCCCACATAGTCTTCCATACAGAATAATGGGCCTACATAGTCCTCCATACAGTATAATGGGCCCCACATGGTCCTTTATACAGTATAATGGCCCCACATAGTCCTCCATACAGAATAATGGGCCCCTTTTATTCCTCCATACAGAATAATGGGCCCCTCATAGTCCTCCATACAGAACAATGGGCCCCACATAGTCCTCCATACAGAATAAAGGTCCCACATAGTCCTCCATACAGTATAATGGGCCCACATAGTCCTCCATGCAGTATAAAGGGCCCACATAGTCCTCTATACAGTATAATGGGCCCCACATAGTACTCCATACAGTATAATGGCCCCACATAGTCCTCCATACAGAATAATGGGGCCCACATAGTCCTCCATACAGTATAATGGCCCAACCTAGTCCTCCATACAGTATAATGGCCGCATATAGTCCTCTATACAGTATAATGGGCCACACATAGTCCTCCATACAGTATAATGGGCCCCACATAATCATCCATACAGTATAATGGCCCCACATAGTCCTCCATACAGAATAATGGGCCCCACATAGTCCTGCATACAGCATAATGGCCCCACATAGTCCTCCATACAGAGCAATGGTCCCCACATAGTCCTCCATACAGAATAATGGGGCACACATAGTCCTCCATACAGTATAATGGCCCCACATAGTCCTCCATACAGTATAATGGCCCCACATAGTCCTCTATACAGTATAATGGGCCCCACATAGTCCTCCATACAGTATAATGGGCCCCACATAATCCTGCATACAGTATAATGGCCCCACATAGTCCTCCATACAGAATAATGGGCCCCACATAGTCCTGCATACAGTATAATGGCTCTACATAGTCCTCCATACAGAACAATGGTCCCCACATAGTCCTCCATACAGAATAATGGGGCCCACATAGTCCTCCATACAGTATAATGGCTCCACATAGTCCTCTATACAGTATAATGGGCCACACATAGCCCTCCATACAGCATAATGGGCCCCACATTATCCGCCATACAGTATAATGGCCCCACATAGTCTTCCATACAGAATAATGGGCCTAGATAGTCCTCCATACAGTATAATGGGCCCCACATAATCCTTTATACAGTATAATGGCCCCACATAGTCCTCCATACAGAATAATGGGCCCCTTATATTCCTCCATACAGAATAATGGGCCCCTCATAGTCCCCCATACAGAACAATGGGCCGCACATAGTCCTCCATACAGAATAATGGTCCCACATAGTCCTCCATACAGTATAATGGGCCCACATAGTCCTCCATGCAGTATAGAGGGCCCACATAGTCCTCTATACAGTATAATGGGCCCCACATAATCCTCCATACAGTATAATGGCCGCACATAGTCCCCCATACAGAATAATGGGGCCACATAGTCCTCCATACAGTATAATGGCCCAACATAGTCCTCCATACAGTATAAAGGCCGCACACAGTCCTCTATACAGTATAATGGGCCCCACATAATCCTCCATACAGTATAATGGCCCCACATAGTCCTCCATACAGAATAATGGGCCCCACATAGTCCTGCATACAGCATAATGGCCCCACATAGTCCTCCATACAGAGCAATGGTCCCCACATAGTCCTCCATACAGAATAATGGGGCCCATATAGTCCTCCATACAGTATAATGGCCCCACATAGTCCTCCATACAGTATAATGGCCCCACATAGTCCTTCATAGAGGATAATGGGCCCACATAGTCCTCTATACAGTATAATGGGCCCACATAGTCCTCCAAACAGTATAATGGGCCCACATAGTCCTCTATACGGTATAATGGCCCCACATAGTCTTCCATACAGAATAATGGGCCTACATAGTCCTCCATACAGTATAATGGGCCCACCTAGTCCTCCATACAGAATAATGGGCCCCTTTTATTCCTCCATACAGAAAAATGGGCCCCTCATAGTCCTCAATACAGAACAATGGGCCCCACATAGTCATCCATACAGAATAATGGGGCCCACATAGTCCTCCATACAGTATAATGGCCCCACATAGTCCTCCATACAGTATAATGGCCCCACATAGTCCTCTATACAGTATAATGGGCCCCACATAGTCCTCCATACAGTATAATGGGCCCCACATAATCCTCCATACAGAATAATGGGCCCCACATAGTCCTGCATACAGTATAATGGCTCCACATAGTCCTCCATACAGAACAAAGGTCCCCACATAGTCCTCCATACAGAATAATGGGGCCCACATAGTCCTCCATACAGTATAATGGCTCCACATAGTCCTCTATACAGTATAATGGGCCCCACATAGCCCTCCATACAGTATAATGGCCCCACATAGTCCTCCATACAGAATAATGGGGCCCACATAGTCCTCCATACAGTATAATGGCCCCACATAGTCCTCCATACAGTATAATGGCCACACATAGTCCTCTATACAGTATAATGGGCCCCACATAGTCCTCCATACAGAATAATGGGCCCCACATCGTCCTGCATACAGTATAACGGCCCCACATAGTCCTACATACAGAACAATGGTCCCCACATAGTCCTCCATACAGAATAATGGGGCCCACATAGTCCTCCATACAGTATAATTGCCCCACATAGTCCTCCATACAGTATAATGGCCCGACATAGTCCTCTACACAGTATAATTGGCCCCACATAGCCCTCCATATAGTATAATGGGCCCCACATAATCCTCCATACAGTATAATGGCCCCACATGGTCCTCCATACAGAATAATGGGCCCCACATAGTCCTCCATACAGTATAATGGCCCCACGTAGTCCTCCATACAGAACAATGGGCCCCATATAGTCCTCCATACAGAATAATGGCCCTGCATAGTCCTCCATACAGAATAATGGTCCCACATAGTTCTCTAAACAGTATAATGGCCCCACATAGTCCTCCATACAGCATACAGGGCCCCACATAGTCCTTCATAGAGTATAATGGGCCCACATAGTCCTCTATACAGTATAATGGGCCCACATATTCCTCCATACAGTATAATGGGCCCACATAGTCCTCTATACGGTAGAATGGCCCCACATTCTTCCATACAGAATAATGGGCCCACATAGTCCTCCATACAGTATAATGGGCCCCACATAGTCCTTTATACAGTATAATGGCCCCACATAGTCCTCCATACAGAATAATGGGCCCCTTATATTCCTCCATACAGAATAATGGGCCCCTCATAGTCCTCCATACAGAACAATGGGCCCCACATAGTCCTCCATACAGAATAATGGGCCCCACATAGTGCTGCATACAGCATAATGGCCCCACATAGTCCTCCATACAGAGCAATGGTCCCCACATAGTCCTCCATACAGAATAATGGGGCCCACATAGTCCTCCATACAGTATAATGGCCCCACATAGTCCTCCATACAGTATAATGGCCCCACATAGTCCTTCATAGAGGATAATGGGCCCACATAGTCCTCTATACAGTATAATGGGCCCACATAGTCTTCCATACAGTATAATGGGCCCACATAGTCCTCTATACGGTATAATGGCCCCACATAGTCTTCCATACAGAATAATGGGCCTACATAGTCCTCCATACAGTATAATGGGCCCCACATGGTCCTTTATACAGTATAATGGCCCCACATAGTCCTCCATACAGAATAATGGGCCCCTTTTATTCCTCCATACAGAATAATCTGCCCCTCATAGTCCTCCATACAGAACAATGGGCCCCACATAGTCCTCCATACAGAATAAAGGTCCCACATAGTCCTTCATACAGTATAATGGGCCCACATAGTCCTCCATGCAGTATAAAGGGCCCACATAGTCCTCTATACAGTATAATGGGCCCACACAGTCCTCCATACAGTATAATGGGCCCACATAGTCCTCCATACAGTATACAGGGCCCCACATAGTCCTTCATAGAGTGTCATGGGCCCCACATAGTCCTCTATACAGTATAATGGGCCCACATAGTCTTCCATACAGTATAATGGGCCCACATAGTCCTCTATACGGTATAATGGCCCCACATAGTCTTCCATACAGAATAATGGGCCTAGATAGTCTTCCATACAGTATAATGGGCCCCACATAATCCTTTATGCAGTATAATGACCCCACATAGTCCTCCATACAGAATAATGGGCCCCTTATATTTCTCCATACAGAATAATGGGCCCCTCATAGTCCCCCATACAGAACAATGGGCCGCACATAGTCCTCCATACAGAATAATGGTCCCACATAGTCCTCTATACAGTACAATGGGCCCCACATAGTCCTCCATACAGTATAATGGCCCCACATAGTCCCCCATACAGAATAATGGGGCCCACATAGTCCTCCATACAGTATAATGGCCCAACATAGTCCTCCATACAGTATAATGGCCGCACATAGTCCTCTATACAGTATAATGGGCCACTCATAGTCCTCCATAAAGTATAATGGGCCCCACATAATCCTCCATACAGTATAATGGCCCCACATAGTCCTCCATACAGAATAATGGGCCCCACATAGTCCTGCATACAGCATAATGGCCCCACATAGTCCTCCATACAGAGCAATGGTCCCCACATAGTCCTCCATACAGAATAATGGGGCCCATATAGTCCTCCATACAGTATAATGGCCCACATAGTCCTCCATACAGTATAATGGCCCCACATAGTCCTTCATAGAATATAATGGGCCCACATAGTCCTCTATACAGTATAATGGGCCCACATAGTCCTCCATACAGTATAATGGGCCCACATAGTCCTCTATACGGTATAATGGCCCCACATAGTCTTCCATACAGAATAATGGGCCTACATAGTCCTCCATACAGTATAATGGGCCCACATAGTCCTCCATACAGAATAATGGGCCCATTTTATTCCTCCATACAGAATAATGGGCCCCTCATAGTCCTCCAAACAGAACAATGGGCCCCACATAGTCCTCCATACAGAATAATGGGGCCCACATAGTCCTCCATACAGTATAATGGCCCCACATAGTCCTCCATACAGTATAATGGCCCCACATAGTCCTCTATACAGTATAATGGGTCACACATAGTCCTCCATACAGTATAATGGGCCCCACATAATCCTCCATACAGTATAATGGCCCTACATAGTCCTCCATACAGAATAATGGGCCCCACATAGTCCTGCATACACTATAATGGCTCCACATAGTCCTCCATACAGAACAATGGTCCCCACATAGTCCTCCATACAGAATAATGGGGCCCACATAGTCCTCCATACAGTATAATGGCTCCACATAGTCCTCTATACAGTATAATGGGCCCCACATAGCCCTCCATACAGTATAATGTCCCCACATAGTCCTCCATACAGAATATTGGGGCCCACATAGTCCTCCATACAGTATAATGGCCCCACATAGTCCTCCATACAGTATAATGGCCGCACATAGTCCTCTATACAGTATAATGGGCCCCACATAGTCCTCCATACAGTATAATGGGCCCCACATAATCCTCCATACAGTATAATGGCCCCACATAGTACTTCATACAGAATAATGGGCTCCACATAGTCCTGCATACAGTACAACGGCCCCACATAGTCCTACATACAGAACAATGGTCCCCACATAGTCCTCCATACAGAATAATGGGGCCCACATAGTCCTCCATACAGTATAATTGCCCCACATAGTCCTCCATACAGTATAATGGCCCACATAGTCCTCTACACAGTATAATTGGCCCCACATAGCCCTCCATATAGTATAATGGGCCCCACATAATCCTCCATACAGTATAATGGCCCCACATGGTCCTCCATACAGAATAATGGGCCCCACATAGTCCTCCATACAGTATAATGGCCCCACGTAGTCCTCCATACAGAATAATGGGCCCCACATAGTCCTCCATACAGAATAATGGCCCTGCATAGTCCTCCATACAGAATAATGGTCCCACATAGTCCTCTAAACAGTATAATGGCCCCACATAGTCCTCCATACAGCATACAGGGCCCCACATAGTCCTTCATAGAGTATAATGGGCCCACATAGTCCTCTATACAGTATAAAGGGCCCACATAGTCCTCCATACAGTATAATGGGCCCACATAATCCTCTATACGGTAGAATGGCCCCACATTCTTCCATACAGAATAATGGGCCTACATAGTCCTCCATACAGTATAATGGGCCCCATATAGTCCTTTATACAGTATAATGGCCCCACATAGTCCTCCACACAGAATAATGGGCACCTTATATTCCTCCATACAGAATAATGGGCCCCTCATAGTCCTCCATACAGAACAATGGGCCCCACATAGTCCTCCATACAGAATAATGGGCCCCACATAGAGCTGCATACAGCATAATGGCCCCACATAGTCCTCCATACAGAGCAATGGTCCCCACATAGTCCTCCATACAGAATAATGGGGCCCACATAGTCGTCCATACAGTATAATGGCCCCACATAGTCCTACATACAGTATAATGGACCCACATAGTCCTTCATAGAGGATAATGGGCCCACATAGTCCTCTATACAGTATAATGGCCCCACATAGTCTTCCATACAGAATAATGGGCCTACATAGTCCTCCATACAGTATAATGGGCCCCACATGGTCCTTTATACAGTATAATGGCCCCACATAGTCCTCCATACAGAATAATGGGCCCCTTTTATTCCTCCATACAGAATAATGGGCCCCTCATAGTCCTCCATACAGAACAATGGACCCCACATAGTCCTCCATACAGAATAAAGGTCCCACATAGTCCTCCATACAGTATAATGGGCCCACATAGTCCTCCATACAGTATAATGGGCCCACATAGTCCTCTATATGGTATAATGGCCCCACATAGTCTTCCATACAGAATAATGGGCCTACATAGTCCTCCATACAGTATAATTGGCCCAGCATAGTCCTTTAAACAGTATAATGGCCCCACATAGTCCTCCATACAGAATAATGGGCCCCTTATATTCCTCCATACAGAATAATGGGCCCCTCATAGTCCCCCATACAGAACAATGGGCCGCACATAGTCCTCCATACAGAATAATGGTCCCACATAGTCCTCCATACAGTATAATGGGCCCACATAGTCCTCCTTGCAGTATAAAGGGCCCACATAGTCCTCTATACAGTATAATGGGCCCCACATAGTCCTCCATACAGTATAATGGCCCCACATAGTCCTCCATACAGAATAATGGGGCCCACATAGTCCTCCATATAGAATAATGGCCCAACCTAGTCCTCCATACAGTATAATGGCTGCACATAGTCCTCTATACAGTATAATGGGCCACACATAGTCCTCCATACAGTATAATGGGCCCCACATAATCCTCCATACAATATAATGGCCCCACATAGTCCTCCATACAGAATAATGGGCCCCACATAGTCCTGCTTACAGCATAATTGCCCCACATAGTCCTCCATATAGAGCAATGGTCCCCACATAGTCCTCCATACAGAATAATGGGGCCATCATAGTCCTCCATACAGTATAATGGCCCCACATAGTCCTCTATACAGTGTAATGGGCCCCACATAGTCCACCATACAGTACAATGGGCCCCACATAATCATCCATACAGTATAATGGCTCCACATAGTCCTCCATACAGAATAATGGGCCCCACATAGTCCTGCATACAGTATAATGGCTCCACATAGTCCTCCATACAGAATAATGGTCCCCACATAGTCCTCCATACAGAATAATGGGGCCCACATAGTCCTCCATACAGTATAATGGCCCCACATAGTCCCCCATACAGTATAATGGCCCCACATAGTTCTTCATACAGCATAATGGTCCCACATAGTCCTCCATACAGAATAATGGGCCCCACATAGTCCTGCATACAGCATAATCGCCCCACATAGTCCTCCATATAGAGCAATGGTCCCCACATAGTCCTCCATACAGAATAATGTGCCCCTCATAGTCCTCTATACGGTATAATGGCCCCACATAGTCCTCCATACAGTATACAGGGCCCCACATAGTCCTTCATACAGTATAATGGGCCCACATAGTCCTCTATACAGTATAATGGGCCCACATAGTCCTCCATACAGAATAATGGGCCTACATAGTCCTCCATACAGTATAATGGGCCCCACATAGTCCTTTATACAGTATAATGGCCTCACATAGTCCTCCATACAGAATAATGGGTCCCTCATATTCCTCCATACAGAATAATGGGCCCCTCATAGTTCTCCATACAGAACAATGGGCCCCATATAGTCCTCCATACAGAATATTGGTCCCACATAGTCCTCCATACAGTATAATGGGCCCACATAGTCCTCCATACAGTATAAAGGGCCCACATAGTCCTCTATACAGTATAATGTACCCCACATAGTCCTCCATACAGTATAATGGGCCCCACATAATCCTTCATACAGTATAATGGCCCCACATAGCCCTCCATACAGTATAATGGGCCCCACATAGTCCTCCATACAGTATAATGGGCCCCACATAATCCTCCATACAGTATAATGGCCCCACAAAGCCCTCCATACAGTATAATGGGCCCCACATAGTCCTCTATACAGAATAATGTGCCCACATAGTCCTCCATGCAGTATAAAGGGCCCACATAGTCCTCTATACAGTATAATGGGCCCCACATAGTCCTCCATACAGTATAATGGCCCCACATAATCCTCCATACAGAATAATGGGGCCCACGTAGTCCTCCATACAGTATAATGGCCCAACATAGTCCTCCATACAGTATAATGGCCGCACATAGTCCTCTATACAGGATAATGGGCCACACATAGTCCTCCATACAGTATAATGGGCGCCACATAATCCTCCATACAGTATAATGGCCCCACATAGTCCTCCATACAGAATAATGGGCCCCACATAGTCCTGCGTACTGCATAATGGCCCCACATAGTCGTCCATACAGAGCAATGGTCCCCACATAGTCCTCCATACAGAATAATGGGTCCCACATAGTCCTCCATACAGTATAATGGCCCAACATAGTCCTCCATACAGTATAATTGCCCCACATAGTCCTCTATACAGTATAATGGGCCCCACATAGTCCTCCATACATTATAATGGGCCCCATATAATCTTCCATACTGTATAATGGCCCCACATAGTCCTCCATACAGAATAGTGGGCCCCACATAGTCCTGTATACAGTATAATGGCTCCACATAGTCCTCCATACAAAACAATGGTCCCCACATAGTCCTCCATACAGAATAATGGGGCCCACATAGTCCTCCACACAGTATAATGGCCCCACATAGTCCTCTATACAGTATAATGGGCCCCACATAGCCCTCCATACAGAATAATAGGCCCCACATAATCCTCCATACAGTATAATGGCCCCACATAGTCCTCCATACAGAATAATGGGCCCCACATAGTCCACCAAACAGTATAATGACCCCACATACTCCTCCATAGAGAATAATGGGCCCCACATAGTCCTCCATACAGAATAATGGCCCTGCATAGTCCTCCATACAGAATAATGGTCCCACATAGTCCTCTATACAGTATAATGGCCCCACATAGTCCTCCATACAGTAAACAGGTCCCCACATAGTCCTTCATACAGTATAATGGGCCCCACATAGTCCTTTATGCAGTATAATGACCCCACATAGTCCTCCATACAGAATAATGGGCCCTTCATATTCCTCCATACAGAATAATGGGCCCCTCATAGTCCTCCATACAGAACAATGGGCCCCACATAGTCCTCCATATAGAATAATGGTCCCACATAGTCCTCCATACAGTATAAAGGGCCCACATAGTCCTCCATACAGTATAAAGGGCCCACATAGTCCTCTATACAGTATAATGGGCCCCACATAGTCCTCCATACAGTATAATGGCCCCACATAGTCCTCCATACAGAATAATGGGCCCCACATAGTCCTGCATACAGTATAATGGCTCCACATAGTCCTAGGTACAGAACAGTGGTCCCCACATAGTCCTCCATACAGAATAATGGGGCCCACATAGTCCTCCATACAGTATAATGGCCCCACATAGTCCTCCATACAGTATAATGGCCCCACATTGTCCTCTATACAGTATAATGGGCCCCACATAGTCCTCCATACAGTATAATGGGCCCCACATAGTCCTCTAAACAGAATAATGGTCCCACATAGTCCTCTATACAGTATAATGGCCCCACATAGTCCTCCATACAGTATACAGGGCCCCACATAGTCCTTCTTACAGTATAATGGGCCCACATAGTCTTCTATACAGTATAATGGGCCCACATAGTCCTCCATACAGTACAATGGGCCCACATAGTCCTCTATAAGGTATAATGGCCCCACATAGTCCTCCATACAGTATACAGGGTCCCACATAGTCCTTCTTACAGTATAATGGGCCCACATAGTCCTCTATACGGTATAATGGTCCTACATAGTCTTCCATACAGAATAATGGGCCTACATAGTCCTCCATACAGTATAATGGGCCCCACATAGTCCTTTATACAGTATAATGGCCCCACATAGTCCTCCATACAGAGTAATGGGCCCCTCATATTCCTCCATACAGAATAATGGTCCCACATAGTCCTCCATACAGTATAATGGGCCCACATAGTCCTCCATACAGTATAAAGGGCTCACAAAGTCCTCTATACAGTATAATGTGCCCCACATAGTCCTCCATGCAGTATAATGGGCCCCACATAATCCTCCATACAGTATAATGGCCCCACATAGCCCTCCATACAGTATAATGGGCCCCACATAGTCCTCCATACAGAATAATGGGCCCACAGAGTCCTACATGCAGTATAAAGGGCCCACATAGTCCTCTATACACTATAATGGGCCCCACATAGTCCTCCATACAGTATAATGGCCCCACATTGTCCTCTATACAGAATAATGGCCCACTTAGTCCTCCATACAGTATAATGGCCCAACATAGTCCTCCATACAGTATAATGGCAGCACATAGTCCTCTATACAGTATAATGGGCCACACATAGTCCTCCATACAGTATAATGGGCCCCACATAATCCTCCATACAGTATAATGGCCCCACATAGTCCTTCATACAGAATAATGGGCCCAACATAGTCCTGCGTACAGCATAATGGCCCCACATAGTCCTCCATACAGAGCAATGGTCCCCACATAGTCCTCCATACAGAATAATGGAGCCCACATAGTCCTCCATACAGTATAATGGCCACACATAGTCCTCTATACAGTATAATGAGCCCCACATAGTCCTCCATACAGTATAATGGCCCCACATAGTCCTCTATACAGTATAATGAGCCCCACATAGTCCTCCATACAGTATAATGGGCCCCACATAATCCTCCATACAGTATAATGGCCCCACATAGTTCTCCATGCAGAATAATGGGCCCCACATAGTCCTGCATACAGTATAATGGCTCCACATAGTCCTCCATACAGAACAATGGTCCCCACATAGTCCTCCATACAGAATAATGGGGCCCACATAGTCCTCCATTCAGTATAATGGCCCCACATAGTCCTCTATACAGTATAATGGGCCCCACATAGCCCTCCATACAGTATAATGGGGCCAACATAATCCTACATACAGTATAATGGCCCCACATAGTCCTCCATATGGAATAATGGGCCCCACATAGTCCTCCATACAGTATAATGGCCGCACATAGTCCTACATACATAATAATGGGCCCCACATAGTCCTCCATACAGAATAATGGCCCTGCATAGTCCTCCATACAGAATAATGGTGCCACATCGTTCTCTATACAGTATAATGGCCCCACTTAGTCCTCCATACAGTATACAGGGCCCCACATAGTCCTTCATACAGTATAATGGGCCCACATAGTCCTCTATACAGTATAATGGGCCCACATCGTCCTCCATACAGTATAATGGGCCCACATAGTCCTCTATACGGTATAATGGCCACACATAGTCTTCCATACAGAATAATGGGCCTACATAGTCCTCCATACAGTATAATGGGCCTCACATAGTCCTTTATACTGTATAATGGCCCCACATAGTCCTCCATACAGAATAATGGGCCCCTCATATTCCTCCATACAGAATAATGGGCCCCTCATAGTCCTCCATACAGAACAATGTGCCCCACATAGTCCTCCATACAGAATAATGGTCCCACATAGTCCTCCATACAGTATAATGGGCCCACATAGTCCTCCATACAGTATAAAGGGCCCACATAGTCCTCTATACAGTATAATGGGCCCCACTTAATCCTCCATACAGTATAATGGCCCCACATAGTCCTCCATACAGAATAATGGTCCCACAAAGTCCTCTATACAGTATAATGGCCCCACATAGTCCTCCATGCAGTATAATGGGCCCCACATAATCCTCCATACAGTATAATGGCCCCACATAGTCCTCTAAACAGTATAATGGGCCCACATAGTCCTCCATACAGTACAATGGGCCCACATAGTCCTCTAAACAGAATAATCATCCCACATAGTCCTCTGTACAGTATAATGGCCCCACATAGTCCTCCATACAGTATACAGGGCCCCACATAGTCCTTCATACAGTATAATGGGCCCACATAGTCTTCTATACAGTATAATGGACCCACATAGTCCTCCATACAGTACAATGGGCCCACATAGTCCTCTATACGGTATAATGGCCCCACATAGTCCTCCATACAGTATACAGGACCCCACATAGTCCTTCATACAGTATAATGGGCCCATATAGTCCTCTATACAGTATATTGGGCCCACATAGTCCTCCATACAGTATAATGGGCCCACATAGTCCTCTATACGGAATAATGGCCCCACATAGTCTTCCATACAGAATAATGGGCCTACATAGTCCTCCATACAGTATAATGGGCCCCACATAGTCCTTTATACAGTATAATGGCCCCACATAGTCCTCCATACAGAATAATGTGCCCCTCATATTCCTCCATACAGAATAATGGGCCCCTCATAGTCCGCCATACAGAACAATGGGCCCCACATAGTCCTCCATACAGAATAATGGTCCCACATAGTACTCCATACAGTATAATGGGCCCACATAGTCCTCCATACAGTATAAAGGGCCCACATAGTCCTCTGTACAGTATAATGGGCCCCACATAGTCCTCCATACAGTATAATGGCCCCACATAGTCCTCCATACAGAATAATGGGTCCCACATAGTCCTCCATTCAGTATAATGGCCCCACATAGTCCTCCATACAGTATAATGGTTGCACATAGTGCTCTATACAGTATAATGGGCCCCACATAGTCCTCCATACAGTATAATGGGCCCCACATAATCCTCCATACAGTATAATGGCCCCACATTGTCCTCCATGCAGAATAATGGGCCCCACATAGTCCTGCATACAGTATAATGGCCCCACATAGTCCTCCATACAGAACAATGGTCCCCACATAGTCCTCCATACAGAATAATGGGGCCCACATAGTCCTTCATACAGTATAATTGCCCCACATAGTCCTCCATACAGTATAATGGCCCCACATAGTCCTCTATACAGTATAATGGGCCCCACATAGTCCTCCATACAGTATAATGGGCCCGACATAATCCTCCATACAGTTTAATGGCCCCACATAGTCCTCCATACAGAATAATGGACCCCACATAGTCCTGCATGCAGTATAATGGCTCCACATAGTCCTCCATACAGAACAATGGTCCCCACATAGTCCTCCATACAGAATAATGGGGCCCACAAAGTCCTCCATACAGTATAATGGCCCCACATAGTCCTGCATACAGAATAATGGCCCTGCATAGTCCTCCATACAAAATAATGGTCCCACATAGACCTCTATACAGTATAATGGCCCCACATAGTCCTCCATACAGTATACAGGGCCCCACATGGTCCTTCATACAGTATAATGGGCCCACATAGTCCTCTATACAGTATAATGGGCCCACATAGTCCTCCATTCAGTATAATGGGTCCACATAGTCCTCTATACGTTATAATGTCCCCACATAGTCTTCCATACAGAATAATGGGCCTACATAGACCTCCATACAGTATAATGGGCCCCACATAGTCCTGTATACAATATAATGGCCCCACATAGTCCTCCATACAGAATAATGGGCCCCTCATATCCCTCCATACAGAATAATGGGCCCCTCATAGTCCTCCATACAGAACAATGGGCCCCACATAGTCCTCCATGCAGAACAATGGTCCCACATAGTCCTCCATACAGTATAATGGGCCCACATAGTCCTCCATACAGTATAAAGGGCCCACATAGTCCTCTATACAGTATAATGGGCCCCACATAGTCCTCCATACAGTATAATGGCCCCACATAGTCCTCCATACATAATAATGGGGCCCACATAGTCCTCCATACAGTATAATGGGCCCACATAGTCCTCCATACAGTATAATGGCCGCACATAGTCCTCCATACAGTATAAAGGGCCCACATAGTCCTCTATACAGTATAATGGGCCCCACGTAGTCCTCCATACAGTATAATGGCCCCACATAGTCGTCCATACAGAATAATGGGGCCCACATAGTCCTCCATACAGTATAATGGGCCCACATAGTCCTCCATTCAGTATAATGGCCGCACATAGTCCTCCATACAGTATAATGGGCCCCACATAATCCTCCATACAGTATAATGGCCCCACATAGTCCTCCATACAGAATAATGGGCCCCACATAGTCCTGCATACAGTATAATGGCCCCACATAGTCCTCCATACAGAAAAATGGTCCCCACATAGTCCTCCATACAGAATAATGGGGCCCACATAGTCCTCCATACAGTATAATGGCCCCACATAGTCGTCCATACAGTATAATGGCCCCACATAGACCTCTATACAGTATCATGGGCTCCACATAGTCCTCCATATAGTATAATGGGCCCCACATAATCATCCATACAGTATAATGGCCCCACATAGTCCTCCATACAGAATAATGGGCCCCACATAGTCCTGCATACAGTATAATGGCTCCACATAGTCCTCCATACAGAACAATGGTCCCCACATAGTCCTCCATACAGAATAATGGGGCCCACATAGTCCTCCATACAGTATAATGGCTCCACATAGTCCTGCATACAGAATAATGGCCCTGCATAGTCCTCCATACAGAATAATGGTCCCACATAGTCCTCTATACAGTATAATGGCCCCACATAGTCCTCCTTACAGTATACAGGGCCCCACATGGTCCCTCATACATTATAATGGGCCCACATAGTCCTCTATACAGTATAATGGGACCACATAGTCCTCCATACAGTATAATGGGTCCACATAGTCCTCTATACGGTATAATGGCCCCACATAGTCTTCCATACAGAATAATGGGCCTACATAGTCCTCCATACAGTATAATGGGCCCCACATAGTCCTTTATACAATATAATGGCCCCACATAGTCCTCCATACAGAATAATGGGCCCCTTCATATCCCTCCATACAGAATAATGGGCCCCTCATAGTCCTCTATACAGAACAATGGGCCCCACATAGTCCTCCATGCAGAACAATGGTCCCACATAGTCCTCCATACAGTATAATGGGCCCACATAGTCCTCCATACAGTATAAAGGGCCCACATAGTCCTCTATACAGTATAATGGGCCCCACATAGTCCTCCATACAGTATAATGGCCCCACATAGTCCTCCATACAGAATAATGGGGCCCACATAGTCCTCCATACAGTATAATGGGCCCACATAGTCCTCCATACAGTATAATGGCCGCACATAGTCCTCCATACAGTATAAAGGGCCCACATAGTCCTCTATACAGTATAATGGGCCCCACGTAGTCCTCCATACAGTATAATGGCCCCACATAGTCCTCCATACAGAATAATGGGGCCCACATAGTCCTCCATACAGTATAATGGGCCCACATAGTCCTCCATTCAGTATAATGGCCGCACATAGTCCTCCATACAGTATAATGGGCCCCACATAATCCTCCATACAGTATAATGGCCCCACATAGTCCTCCATACAGAATAATGGGCCCCACATAGTCCTGCATAAAGTATAATGGCCCCACATAGTCCTCCATACAGAAAAATGGTCCCCACATAGTCCTCCATACAGAATAATGGGGCCCACATAGTCCTCCATACAGTATAATGGCCCCACATAGTCGTCCATACAGTATAATGGCCCCACATAGACCTCTATACAGTATCATGGGCTCCACATAGTCCTCCATATAGTATAATGGGCCCCACATAATCATCCATACAGTATAATGGCCCCACATAGTCCTCCATACAGAATAATGGGCCCCACATAGTCCTGCATACAGTATAATGGCTCCACATAGTCCTCCATACAGAACAATGGTCCCCACATAGTCCTCCATACAGAATAATGGGGCCCACATAGTCTTCCATACAGTATAATGGCTCCACATAGTCCTGCATACAGAATAATGGCCCTGCATAGTCCTCCATACAGAATAATGGTCCCACATAGTCCTCTATACAGTATAATGGCCCCACATAGTCCTCCTTACAGTATACAGGGCCCCACATGGTCCCTCATACATTATAATGGGCCCACATAGTCCTCTATACAGTATAATGGGACCACATAGTCCTCCATACAGTATAATGGGTCCACATAGTCCTCTATACGGTATAATGGCCCCACATAGTCTTCCATACAGAATAATGGGCCTACATAGTCCTCCATACAGTATAATGGGCCCCACATAGTCCTTTATACAATATAATGGCCCCACATAGTCCTCCATACAGAATAATGGGCCCCTTCATATCCCTCCATACAGAATAATGGGCCCCTCATAGTCCTTCATACAGAAGAATGGGCCCCACATAGTCCTCCATACAGAATAATGGTCCCACATAGTCCTCCATACAGTATAATGGGCCCACATAGTCCTCCATACAGTATAAAGGGCCCACATAGTCCTCTATACAGTATAATGGGCCCCACATAGTCCTCCATACAGTATAATGGCCCCACATAGTCCTCCATACAGAATAATGGGGCCCACATAGTCCTCCATACAGTATAATGGGCCCACATAGTCCTCCATACAGTATAATGGCCGCACATAGTCCTCCATACAGTATAAAGGGCCCACATAGTCCTCTATACAGTATAATGGGCCCCACATAGTCGTCCATATAGTATAACGGTCCCACATAGTCCTCTATACAGTATAATGGGCCCCACATAGTCCTCCATACAGTATAATGGGCCCCACATAATCCTCCATACAGTATAATGGCCCCACATAGTCCTCCATACAGAATAATGGGCCCCACATAGTCCTGCATACAGTATAATGGCTCCACATAGTCCTCCATACAGAACAATGGTCCCCACATAGTCCTCCATACAGAATAATGGGGCCCACATAGTCCTCCATACAGTATAATGGCCCCACATAGTCCTCTATACAGTATAATGGCCCCACATAGTCCTCTATATAGTATAATGGGCCCCAGATAGCCCTCCATACAGTATAATGGGCCCCACACAATCCTCCATACAGTATAATGGCCCCACATAGTCCTCCATACAGAATAATGGGCCCCACATAGTCCTCCATACAGTGTAATGGCCCCACATAGTGCTCCATACAGAATAATGGGCTCCACATAGTCCTCCATACAGAATAATGTCCCTGCATAGTCCTCTATACAGAATAATGGCCCCACACAGTCCTCCATACAGTATACAGGGCCCCACATAGTTCTTCATACAGTATAATGGGCCCACATAGTCCTCTATACAGTATAATGGGCCCACATAGTCCTCTATACAGTATAATGGCCCCACATAGTCTTCCATGCAAAATAATGGGCCTTTATAGTCCTCCATACAGTATAATGGGCCCCACATAGTCCTTTATACAGTATAATGGCCCCACATAGTCTTCCATACAGAATAATGGGCCCCGCATTGTCCTCCATACAGTATACATGGCCCCGCATAGTGCTCCGTACTGTATAAATGGCCCCGCATAATGCTCCATACTGTATACATGGCCCCGCATAGTGCTCCGAACTATATATATGGCCCCGCATAGTGATCCATACTGTATATATGGCCCCACATAGTGCTCCGTACTATATAATGGCCCCACATAGTGCTCCGTACTGTATAATTGCCCCGCATATTGTTCCCTACTGTATACATGGCCACGCATATTGCTCTGTACTGTATACATGGCCCAGTCTAGTGCTCCGTACTGTGTATATGGTCCCGCATAGTGCTCCGTACTCTATATATGGAACTGCATAGTGCTCTGTACTGTATACATGGCCCAGCCTAGTGCTCCATACTGTATATATGGCCCCGCATAGTGCTCCATAATGTATATATGGCCCCGCATAGTGCTCCGTACTGTATACATGGCCCCGCATAGTGTTCAGTACTGTATAATAGCCTCACATAGTGCTCCGTACTGTATACATGGTTGCGCATAGTGCTCCGTACTGTATACAAGGCCCCGCATAGTGCTCCGTACTGTATACATGGTTCCGCATAGTGCTTCGTACTGTATACATGGCCCCACGTTGTGCTATGTACTGTATACATGGCCCCGCATAGTGCTATGTACTGTATATATGGCCCCGCATAGTGCTCTGTACTGTATATATGGCCCCGAATAGTGCTCCTTACTGTATATATGGCCTCACATAGTGCTCCGTACTGTATACATGGCCCCGCATAGTGCTCTGTACTGTATATATGGCCCCTCATAGTGCTCCTCACAGTATAATGGTCCCATATTAAAAAAATAAATAAATACTCACCTCTGCCATTCCAACGCTGATCCCTACTTACCTGTGGGCCCACGAGCCATTCCCCTTTCATTAGCGCCGCGGTCACTCTTCTCTGGCGCGCCGCCCTCCCATCAGGCCACACACCCTGATGGGAGGGCGCGTGCAGAAAGTAGCCACAGCAGTATTGCCGTCACATGGCACAGTTTGGGCCGCCCAGCCGAGTCAATGGCTGACGGCCAGGCGGCCCAAAACGGCTGCTGGAGGACCAGCCTGGGGGGTAATTGTCCCTCTGCCACCCAGCCCAGTCCGCCCATGGTTCAAACCTATTTACACTTGATCGCTGACCAATAGCTTATCTGTGAACAAGAGTATTACGCCACTTTTACGGACTGATAATTCAAAAACTAAACTAAAAATGAATTTTCCTGGAAGAAATGTTAAGAAATATTATTTGCATGGTCATGACTTGTATATAAGGAAAATAAATAAGAAAAAAAAAAGTTATGGACTGTGGAAGAGATTTTTGTGACCAGAATGAACACTCATCTCGAGCTGATGATACCACCTAGCAGCAGCTGTCCCTATTGTAAATGCATCTACAGTAACAGCAGTATCGATAGGGAATAGAATAGATTTGTATTTTTTTTCTGCAGCGCGCAGTATAAGGCAATAGTACCTGGCTGGATCTGTGCAATACACTATCCATACTGCGATAGCTCACACGTAAACAAATTTCAGATAAGAGAGGTAATATTCTAGAATATGGAATCTATTTGAATTGTCCTTCCCATTATTAAAGAATGGGTTTCCTATACTGTTATTGCGGGTGCAGCAATTTCAAGGGCTGCCAAAAAAACTATAAACACACAGCAGGATCTTTAGCATAAAAAACAGACTCGCCAATATAACCTCAATGTAATCACATTCTACAGCTCCTGCACCACCATCTCCTCTTTGGCCTCCATCTCCGAAATGACCAAATCAGTCGCAAGCGGGAAGCACTGTCTCGGCCAAGCGGCAACAGGCTGTGCTGAAGAGAATATGCTTAGGTGATAAACTGCACACCTCTGCAGAGCTGTTGAAAGCTATAACAGATCTGGCAGATCTGTGGCTCTCACCACTGAACATACAGCCAAGCATGGTCGTGTGTGACAATGGCCGGAACCTGGTGGCGGAAAAATGACTGACGGAATAGATATGATTTTCTTCTATGCCAGTCCTTTCACCAACCTAAAGAATATGGGTGTGGTGAAATACAACTCTTTCTGAGAAGCAGCCCTGGCTAAGAAAAGTCTGTGTGAAGGTTACTGGACACTCTATGGCTGCTTTTTTACTGTGGACTGGCTCCAGCAATCTATAAGACTTAAGATGCATTCTGGCACCTTTGCCAAGCCCAATGCGGTTCTCCCTCTGATATCTAACAAACAGGTCATGCTAGAAAAACTTGGACCTACTACCACTAAGTGTCTTCAGCTCCTTTTTGAGAAACTAATGTTTCGGCAGCTAGTCTACCAAATAAAATATTTGAGATGGAAATTGTGGATGGCTTTGCTTCTGGTACTGGGTACTAATACCAAACCATGGTGTGCCATTCACTGGACATTCCTGTCTGAGACAAGCTCATTCCCACAGAAAAGTACCAGCAAGCTATGGAGATGTTGGCCTCTATCATCATGAAGGAGATTGCTCATTGTCTTGGAGACCGACCACCGCTGCTGTCCACCTTGTGGCCATTTCAGAAAGTCAGCTATGCCACCCTTGCAGTGCTTCAGTAGCATTTGCTCCAGCTCACCGACTAGTGTGTGATTTGACCACATGTTGGAAATCAACAGATGTTGGAAAGTATTTGTGAGCAGCAGAGGACAGTTGTTGAGTACCAGCTTCAACACTCCCATTGGAATTCAGGTCAGCCTCTGCACATAAGAGCTGATGAGTGGACATGGATGTCTCACATCAGTGCCATCCTCCAAAACTTGGAGGACTCCACCAAGATGGTGAGCGATGATGACACCATAATTTGCATCACCGTCCCACTTCTCTGTCTACTGAAACACTCACTGCTCACAATTAAAGAGGAGGCATTGCAGGCAGAGCAATGAACTATACAAAGTGATGCTACACAGCCCAGCCTTGGAGAGAAGCTCAGTCCCACAGAAAAGTACCAGTGTCATGGAACGACAAGGGGATGTCCGTCAGACGGCACAACACACAGATGCAATGGGAGATAGAGGGGGAAGAAGGGCCCTAGCATTAGGGAACAAGGGAAGGGACACCTCCTAACACCAACCTGTGTCTGTCTCTAAGCTCCCCTATCGTCCCTAGACGAGTCATTCCTCCGTGCGCAATCAAGTGCCTAAGCCCTGGATTTAACCTGGCTGGTGCTTAGGCCAGAGAGACATTAGTCTCACAACTACAATAGGACAACACAAGGAAGTTAAGACAAACAATGGGAAGATACCAACATAAAATATACTTATCTCTCCAACAGAAAACTTCACCGCTGCAATAGCAATGAACACCACAGCTTCTCCAGAGACTGGCTCCTTCAAAGAGGTCAGCATATAATGAACTATAACCGGTGGTCAGCTGATGGTTCATGTGACTATTTAAAGGGAGGTGGGATTGACACCAATGAACATCAGCTGACCGTTAACAAAAAGCTACCAGCTAACATTAATGTTAGAGACTAATATTAACCCATGCTGGACCAAATAGAAAAAAACTACATTAAAATTACAGCGTAACCAGAGCTGCCTCAAATCTCCAAATTATTATAAAGGCCACCACAGAGGGGTATCACGAGGGAGACAGCCCACATCATTCCCCCCTGTGGTGGCCTTTACATTTAAGGTAATTTGAGTGGCATTTGCATTAAGGGACTTCTTCCCCCTATATTTGTTTTTTTGCATGGCTGGATAATATAGTTAGCTCTCCATTGGTAGTACCATATTATATGGATATGTACTGATTGTTCTGCCTTAAAGACATAGGATATATAGAATTGTATCTACCTGCATTTACTTCATTATTCTTGTGCGGGCATTCAGTAACCTTTGCACTGTAATGGTACTTCAGTGGGGAAGACTTATTAAGCACTATGCACTTTATTTAGAGTCTTTAATTTCATGTCTGGTATAAACTCATTGGAGCTAGGCATCAAGTAAATTGTTTACATGCCCCGTATCCAGACTTGACATATACTGTTTAGGACTGGTATATTTCTATCTACCATATACTTTTATGCTTAGCTCATTTTTGTCAAGTGATAATCACCACCTAAATGGATAATGTTTGTGGATAGTGATGATCTCCCCTCCACAGTGAGGTTCCCTTGTTTTTGTGTGTTTGTTTTTCTGTTCAATTGTTTTCAATTTTATTAATAACATTTTTTATTTTTTTGTGATAACTTTGAGCAGGCGTCTCTTTTTCCCTTGCCCGTCACTGGGATTATTGGGGATCTTGGCGCATCAAGGTGTGGAGGTGCATTTTTGTTTTTGGTTATTTATTCTGCCATATATCCATAAGTCATTACCCTGGAAAGAAAGTCCCTTAGCATTTTTTCCAGGAAAATCCATTTTGGTTTTGTTTTTGTATGTTTTATTGTGAGTCCGTAAAAGTGGAGTAATACTCTGACAACATTGTTCACAGCAGTGACCTGGGAGTCAAAGATGCTTCAAGGGGTCTTCCCCATGCTGTTCCCATATAATTTTAGCACTGTTCCCATAGATTTGGACAATTTTTAGGCCCCCTCCAGACCTCCGAGGGGGCCGCCGGAAAAATGCTGGAGTTTCCCATTAACTTTACATCGGGCTCGTTACTCGGGTCGAGCACCCGAGCATTATGATTTGCTCGACCCGAGCAACGAGTACCTGAGCATTTTAATGCTCGCTCATCAGTAGTAAAAACAAATATAAACAAAAAAGTACACATATTTGGTATTTCCACGTCCAGAATGACCCAATCCATAAAATTGTCACACTAGTTAACCCCTACAGTGAACACCGTAAAAAAAAGGATGTGGTAAAAAACTATCCTTTTTTATTATACCGCAGGAAAAACAGTGGAATAAAAAGCGATGGAAAAGACGAATATAAATAAAAATGGTACCGCTGAAAACGACATCTAGTTCCACAAAAAGCAAGCCACCATACAGCATTCAGTGGAGAAATGAAAAAAGTTATAGCTCTCAGAATATAGTGATGCAAAAACTAAATTTTTTCTATAAAATTGTTTTGATTGTGCAGAAGAGACAAAACATAAAAAAAATATATAAATGTGATATTGCTGTAATTATACTGAACCAAATAATAAAGTTACCTTATCCCTTTTACAACATGGTGAACGGCATAAAAAACAAAACAAAAAAAATCCTGAATTGCTGGTTTTTGTTCATTCTGCCTCCCAAAACTCGGAATAGAAAGCGATCAAAAAATATGTTCCCAAAATGGTACCATTAAAAATATCAACTCGTCCCGCAAAAAATAAGCCCTCACATGTCTCTGTCAGCAGAAATATAGGAAAAATTATAGCTCTCAAAATATGGCGATACAAAAATTTTAATTTGTAAAAAAAAAGCGTCTTTTAGTGTGTGATAATAGCCAAACAGAAAAAAACTACATAAATCTGGTATCGCTATAATCGCACCGACCCAAATAATAAATCCGTCTAATTACTTATATTTCATGAGGAATGGTGTAAAAAATAAATAAAACCAATTCTTCAACTGCTGTTGATTTGTTCATTCTGCCCTTCAAATATCGCAGTAAGGCTCTGCTCACTTTTATCCTGCGCTCTACGTTGAGCGCTTACACCGGGGTTTCCATGTAAATCTCAGAAATACTGGATTCAGACGGAAACCACGAGGGAAGATTCCCTATAATGAGGCAGATGGATGCATTGTGGACTCTGGCCTACGATCCATATTTTTAGGCATGCGTAAAAGCATGGTAGGCCACAGTTTAGTGCACCTCTGAAAAGCTGAATACTGCCGAATAGAATCCAGACTATCTCTGCTGCCTCATTAGTGAATGGATCCATCGGGAGTGTCATCCAAATCATGTATTTTGTATATACTGTGATGCAAATGCTCAGAGTAGAGAACAGGATAAACATGAAGTGATCCAAAATATTCTGTACCCCAAAATGTCAAGAATGAAAGCTTCCACTCAACCCACAAAAGAAAAACAACTCCTCACTCAGGTTTGTCATCTGTTAACAGAAATATAGGGGGTGTTCACATTACTGGTAGCACAAAGGCTCTGGAAAAGTGACGTGGCTCCTACCAAAAGAAATCCATCAAAATTTGCACTCCCAAATCCAAATGCCCCTGCCTCCTGAGAAACACAGTGTGCCTAATCCGCAGTTAGCATCCACATGTTTAGCTTTACTGTAGCGAGGAGAGCCAACTTAATTTATGGGGTGCAAGTCTCCAAAAGCATGTGACTCACCCCCTGGGCTGTGGGGCACTCGGATCCGGGCAGTAGGGGAACGATGGGAGTAGTAGTGGCAACCCGGTTCCGTGGCTCAGGGTGGTCAGGCCAGTGGTAGTCCGTTATGCGCTGATGATTATGTCCGACTACGCCACCCGTGGATTGCGGTTATTAGGAACCGCCGCTGCATGCAGACCGCTGGGGCTGATGAGGTGTGCAGCTAGGGTAGTGTGACTCCCCACGGGAAGAGTGCGGCCCCAGGGCAGTATAATGGATGGTGGGAGTGATGGTGGTGAGAGTCCCAGTACCGGTAGTGCTGGAGGCACGAAGGAGCACACAGACAACAGGTTGCAGTCCAGGGTCTTTACTAAAACAGGTAAACTGACCCATAAACAGTCCCAGCTAGGAGGCGACCTGGATGTCTGAGAGCAATGGGGAAATTGGTCCTGGTCAGGGTGAGGGTGTAGGCCTACTGTGCTTTCTGTGCTCCTTCTGGCTATCTCCTCCTGATAGGGTAACAGCCCACGTTTCCGAGCTTTCCGTGTACTCTCGCCTGTATGGCCTGCGACGTGGGTTCCTTTCTGCTCCCAGCCTGGTACGGCTTTACTGGTCCCTTATGTTGTGGCAGAGGCTCCAGGCTTCTTAGGCCAAGGAATATACAGTCCCCTGCGGACTGGTTATCTGCTGTAGGATGTGGAATCCTCCCAGCCTCAGACACCAAAGTCTGGTGAATTAAGTCCTTTATCTGCCAAGACAGGCTCACTTCGCCTCTTGTCTCTGGCTTGTGGCTCTCCTCCTGCCACACTTTCTCTTAGGTGCAATACAACTTTCTGTCCCTGCTCTGCTCCGGGACACGTCTCAGTACTGAGACAGGTCATCCAGTTCTCACTAACCCTGCCCCCAGCACCAGCTTTTATAGGGGCAGTCTGCTCCCCCTACTGGCCTGAGACAGGAGGTACTGCATGCTAATGTTCCCCTGACTAGAGAACCTCCCCCTTGCTCTCAGACACAGCTTTATTACATTTTGTGGCATCCAGGCCAGGGTGACACATTCCCCCCTAGTAAAATTTAGTACTAAACAATAAACAAAGACAATTTGCATAACCATAAAACATTATCAGGAAAGTGACGCACAAATTGAGTTCTTAAGGTCACAGTGTGGTCTGTGACCGGGTGTCCATATCACCAGAACAACGGGAGCCTTAACCAGGTGGGGGTCTGTCCTACCCCAAGTCCTTTACAGTCTTAGTTCATTCCTTGGTTAGGCTCCGAACGCAGTCCATACAAGGTCCCGGTTATAAAAAGTCCATAACCTGTGAGTCCTTACGGTAGCTGCAAGAAACTGAAACACAGAATTACCAAACATGCATGTAACTTGGCAAACATTTCAACACTTGGCAACAGGGTTATTTACAATTTTAGTGCGCCCTATATTTTCCAGCGAGCGGGTATCTGCCCCTTTGTGCTCCTGGTTGACCTCCTTAATCCACTGTCTGGTGATGGACCAACCTGGCTTTCCCCACTAGCGTTAGGGGTACAGCTACCAGCTGGGTGTACAGGTAGGGCAGGCAGCTGTCTGCGGATCCTTTGGTTTACCGCAGGCATGGCAGGCTCACTGTCAGCAGAGGGTTGACTCTCCTGGGCTGCTGGTACAGGCTCTTCTGCCTCTGGAACTGCTTGCTCCTCTTCACCTTCCGGCTCTTTTGTTGGTTGTTGCTGTGCCGGTTGCAGGAAATGCAGGACTATGGCATCATTTATCCGAGTCCAGGACTGAGGGAACTCTCCGAGAATGGTGCTGATCATTTCTTCCTTGTCCTCTGCGGGTTCAAGGTCACTCTGATCCTCTTCTGCACTACGGAGTTGCTCGGGGCATCTTTTGAGGTGGTCTCTGGAGATGGTACTAGTGGTTTCTCCCCCGTCCTTGGTGATCACGCACACCTTCGGGTTGTCGTGATCAGACTGCAGTACGGTGTAGGGTTCCCTTTCCCACTGGTCGTCCAACTTGTGAAGCCTTCTCTTTCGCTTCAGGACCTGCTCACCAGGTTCTAGGGGACCAGCAGGGGCGTGTTGGTTGAAGAGCTTTTCTTGCCTCTCTCTCACCTGGGCCAGGCTCTTCTCCACACTTTCCTGTACCTTCTTGTACTGCAGTTGCCTTTCCGTATCCCAGTCCGCATCCGGGGAGGTGTCCTCAGGTGTTAGGACTCCCATCTCCAGGTCTACGGGCAGCTTACCTGGTCCGGCTCGCATCAGGTAAGCCGGGGTGCAGTTTGTAGCATTCACCGGGATATGATTGTATAAGTCTATCAGATCCGGCAGTTTTTCTGGCCACAGGCTGCGTTCCTCCAGGGGCAACGTCTTTAGGAGATCAATGACTATGTTGTTCATTTTCTCACACATCCTGTTGGTTTGTGGGTGGTAAGGCGTTGTACGAATCTTCTTACAGCCATAGAGGCTGCAGAACTCCTGGAAGATTTCAGCTTCGAACGCTGGACCCTGGTCCGTCAGGACCTGTTCCGGATACCCGTGTGGACGGCAGAAGTATTGCTGGAAGGCTCTGGCCGCCGTTTGGGCTGTCAAATCTTTCACCGGGACCACAACTAGAAAACGGGAATAGTGGTCCACGATTGTCAGGGCATAGATGTATCCTGACCGGCTTGGAGCCAATTTGACGTGGTCCAGAGCTACCAGCTCAAGAGGCTGCGTGGTGACGATGGGCCTCAAGGGTGTCTTCTGGCTGGCACGGTCCTTTCTCCTTAGGTGACAAGGGCCACAGTCTCTGCACCACTTCTCTACAGCCCCTCTCATGCCGACCCAAAAGAACCGTCCTCTTAGCAGGAACTCCAGTTTCTTCCAACCGAAGTGCCCCGCTCTGTCATGGTAAGCCCCCAGGACCATAGCTGCATCCCGCCTTGGGACCACGACTTGCCAGGTCAGCACGTGCATCCGATGGATGACAATCCTTCTGCACAACTTGCCTTCGTAGAGGAACAGCTTGCTCTTCTCTTTCCATAGCTGCTTGGCTTCCTCAGGGGCGTCCGGATCTAAGCGGGCTTCTTCCCGGGTCAGCAGATCTTTCACCAGGCGGACTGCAGGGTCACTATCTTGGGTCTCGGCCCAGCTGTGGTGAGGTAGGGGATTGATCATCACGGTTGTTAGATCCTCCTCCTTCACGCGGTGGGAGTATTGAGTGGCTCCATACCAGTGAAACGCGGGGAGTTCTACCTCCTCCAGCTCTTCTGGGCCTTCGTCACCTTCAGGTAAGTGAGGCATTCTCGATAGGGCACCAGCGTTGGCATTGGTTTTGGCTGCCCGGTACTTGATCACGAAGTCATAATTGGAGAGACGGGCCATCCACCCCTGTTTCAGGGCACCAAGTCTTGCATTGTCTAGGTGTGTTAATGGGTTGTTGTCCGTGTACACCGTGAACTTTGCGGAGGCCAGGTAATGTTTGAAGCGTTCCGTCACGGCCCACACCACTGCCAAGAATTCTAGCTTGAAGGAGCTGTAATTCACCGGGTTCCTCTCGGTGGGCCTCAGCTTCTGGCTGGCGTACGCGATCACCCTTTCTCTGCCCTGTTGGTTTTGGGACAGTACGGCTCCCAGTCCCACATTACTGGCGTCTGTGTGGAGAATGAAAGGCTGGCCATAATCAGGGTAGGCCAGGATCTCATCCCCTGTGAGGGCCATCTTTAGCTGGCGGAAGGACTCCTCTTCCGGTTTATCCCACTTGAAGGGTGGCTTTTGACTTCTGGACTTAGACTGTCCGAACAGGAGGTCCTGCATAGGAGCTGCCATCTTAGTGAACCCGGGGATGAACCTTCGGTAGTAGCCTACCAACCCGAGAAACTGTCTCACCTCTTTGATGTTCGAGGGGCTTGGCCAGCTCTTGATTGCCGTGACCTTTTCAGGGTCGGGGGCCACTCCTTCTGCGCTTACCACGTGCCCTAGGTACTGGACCTTTGGTTTCAACAGGTGACACTTCGATGGTTTCACCTTCAGGCCGTAGCCTGCCAGGGCTTCGAACACCTCGGCCAGGTGCTTTAGATGGTCCTCATAGGTCTTTGAATAGACGATCACGTCGTCCAGGTAAAGGAGGACCATCTCGAAGTTTCGGTGCCCTAGACAGCATTCCATCAGCCTCTGGAAGGTCCCTGGCGCGTTGCAGAGCCCGAAGGGCATACAGTTGAACTCACTTAGTCCCATCGGGGTGGTGAAGGCGGTCTTCTCCTTGTCAGCCTCTGCCACAGGAACCTGCCAGTACCCGCTAGTAAGGTCCAAAGTAGAAAAGAAGTTAGCTGATTTTAGTGCGGCTAAAGACTCCTCTATTCTAGGCAGCGGATATGCGTCTTTGTGGGTGATACGGTTGATTTGTCTATAGTCCACGCAAATTCTCATGGTGCCGTCTTTCTTTTTTACCAGAACCAGGGGGGCTGCCCAGGGGCTACAGCTGTCTCTAATGACCCCAGCTTCTTTCATTTCTCTTAGCATGCCCTTTGCGTTCTGATAATGTGCAGGGGGTACAGGTCTGTGTCTCTCTTTTATCGGTGGGTGGCTCCCTGTGGGGATGTGGTGTTCTATCCCTTTTACTCTGCCGAAGTCTAGCGGGTGCTTACTAAAGACTCTCTCGTACTCCTGTACCACCCGGTAGACTCCTTGTTTTTGGTGCAGGAGAGTGGAGTCAGCACCCATATGGAGTTTCTGGCACCAGTCCTCCTTTTGTTTCTGGGAGCCATTACCCTCCGCCTGTGGAGATGGAAGCAAGGGTTCCACGGCCCTGATAGCGAGTGTAGCGTACCTGGGTAAGTGTACTTCACTCTCCCCAATGTTGAGGATGCGGACGGGCACCCTCCCATGACGGACATCAACCACCCCCCGGGCTGTCAAAATGGTGGGCCTGCTGTCCGAGTACACGGGTTCTACCATGGCTTGGTAGTCTCTACCTCTCAACCCGATTGCAGTCCGACACCAGATCATCATTTCACTTTTGGGAGGCATGGAAATGGGGAATGGGTCACTCAGTCTTACGCTACCGAACTCACCACCAGACAGTTCTACCTGCTGCCGTCTCATCAGGGCTTTTATCTCCTTGTTGAGGACTCTCTGTTGACTGGAACTAGCATTCACCGCCACCTGTTGTAGAATTACAATTACCTCTGAAAGACAATTTTCAATCACGTTAGTACCCACAGTTATTTTAGGGTGACTTTCACAACGGTCAATGTCCACGATAATCACTCCCTGTGCCGGTAGTTCAACTTTACCAATTTTAATGGTCATCTCCTTGAACCCCATCTGCGGCACGGGTAAGCCATTACTGGCGATGATGCTCAAGTTACTGTCTGGATACCGTGTGATATCAGCATCAGTCCAATACTGCTTAAAAAGTACATAAGGGATAGTGGTTACTTGCGACCCAGTATCCAGCAAGGCGCTCATGGGGATACCGTCCAGCACCACGGGTAAAACCGGGCGCCCCCCAACGTACTTATCACGCCAATTATAAGGGCCTGGTGATCTTATGCCTGGGGGTTGGCCCTCTGCCCCAGGTTGGACCCGTTTAAATTACAGTACCTGGAAATGTGTCCGTGCTGGTTGCATCAACGGCAAATGGGCTGTCCATCCTCTGCGTAGCGGTCTGTGGGCCTCCCTCGGAATGACGGGATCCTCCTCTGTCGACGCCACGGGACATCCTCCGGACTTGAAGCCTGCTCGATGGGTCTTGACGGGTCCACTTGTAACACCTGGACGGTCCTGGTCAACGCCGCAACGCTCCTGGTCAGCTCCTGGACTTGGTGATGCAGATCTTTCGACGGGGCTTGGTTCAGGGCCTGTGCATCAGCCCCCACAAAATCCATAGGGGAGGGCACTGCCTCCTGGTGGTAGGTGAGAGCAGAACGTCGGGGGTTTATAGCGCCACTGGTTGCGGGTTCACGGAGCACCCTTATGGCCCTGTCCTTAAATTGGGCAAAGGTCAGATCAGGGTTCTGAAAGAACATGAGGCGCAGTTGGGCCCTGTGGGCGCTAGACAGCAGACCTTCTATGAATTGTTCTGTTAGCAGCTTGTCCGTTTCCTGCACGCTGCCAGGGTCAGTTTGTTTGATGGCCCTCAAGGCTTCCTGCAAATTTAGGGCATAGTCTCTGATGCTGTCCTGTGCCCGCTGCTTGCATCCATAGAACCTCATTTTAATTTCAGCGGAGGTACGTGTGTCAAAGGTACCCCGCAGCCGGGCCAGAATACCCTTCACGGTCCTTTTCTCCTCAGTGGGCCATGATTTTACCTCCCTTTGGGCTGCGCCAGTTAACTGCCCTGTTAGTATGCTGACCTTCTGTTCCTCTGTCAGGGGGTAGACTTGGAACAAACTGTACAGCTTTTCCTTAAAATCAGTCAGGGCATGGGGCTTCCCTGAGTACTTAGGCAGCCAGGCCGCTCCAGGGATGTAGGGCAGGGAAAATGGCATCACCGCTGCTGCAGCTGCGCTGGTGGTAGTGGGCGCCTCTGTGTCCGACATCCTCCTCCCCCCTAGTCAAGCGCGGCCTACCTTCCGACGATCCTCTTCTGTAGGCCGCGGCTCCGCTGATGCTGCTCCGGATGAGGACCTTGAATTGCATCCTGGTGACGTCAGCGTCGCTCTCTCTCCCTTCCAGGACCTTGTGCAGCGTCGGTGCGTAGGGCGGAGCTTCGGGTCTCGCGCGGTTTGGACGTCCACGCCCCTCTTCTTCCCGCACGGCGTCCTGAAGATGGCGTCCGATGGCGGGAAAACGGCTGAAGTTGGCGGGAACCGATGGAAGATGGCGGGAGACCGCTGGAAATGGCGGGAAACGGCTCCAGATGGCGGGAAACCTCTTTTCAGGTAAGTGCAAAGTCTTTTCTAGGCACGCAATACCCGTTTGTGGCGGGTTGCTTTCAATCCTGCCGACTACGCCAAAGCTGACTCGCCCCCTGGGCCATGGGGCACTCAGATCCGGGCAGAAGGGGAACGATGGGAGTAGTAGTGGCAACCCGGTTCCGTGGCTCAGGGTGGTCAGGCCAGTGGTAGTCCGTTATTCGCTGATGATTATGTCCGACTACGCCACCCGTGGATTGCGGTTATTAGGAACCGCCGCTGCATGCAGACCGCTGGGGCTGATGAGGTGTGCAGCTAGGGTAGTGTGACTCCCCACGGGAAGAGTGCGGCCCCAGGGCAGTATAATGGATGGTGGGAGTGATGGTGGTGAGAGTCCCAGTACCGGTAGTGCTGGAGGCGCGAAGGAGCACACAGACAACAGGTTGCAGTCCAGGGTCTTTACTAAAACAGGTAAACTGACCCATAAACAGTCCCAGCTAGGAGGGGACCTGGATGTCTGAGAGCAATGGGGAAATTGGTCCTGGTCAGGGTGAGGGTGTAGGCCTACCGTGCTTTCTGTGCTCCTTCTGGCTATCTCCTCCTGATAGGGTAACAGCCCACGTTTCCGAGCTTTCCGTGTACTCTCGCCTATATGGCCTGCGACGTGGGTTCCTTTCTGCTCCCAGCCTGGTACGTCTTTACTGGTCCCTTCTGTTGTGGCAGAGCCTCCAAGCTTCTTAGGCCAAGGAATATACAGTCCCCTGCGGACTGGTTATCTGCTGTAGGATGTGGAATCCTCCCAGCCTCAGACACCAAAGTCTGGTGAATTAAGTCCTTTATCTGCCAAGACAGGCTCACTTCGCCTCTTGTCTCTGGCGTGTGGCTCTCCTCCTGCCACACTTCCTCTTAGGTGCAATACAACTTTCTGTCCATGCTCTGCTCCGGGACACGTCTCAGTACTGAAACAGGTCATCCAGTTCTCACTAACCCTGCCCCCAGCACCAGCTTTTATAGGGGCAGCCTGCTCCCCCTACTGGCCTGAGACAGGAGGTACTGCATGCTAATGTTCCCCTTACTAGAGAACCTCCCCCTTGCTCTCAGACACAGCTTTATTACATTTTGTGGCATCCAGGCCAGGGTGACACACATGAGCTAGGCACAATATATGGGCACTACAGTGTTTGGGCACTATAATGTACTGGGCACTACCATGGCATATTTGTATTTTCACTTAGCAAGATTCATTGCTGGAAAACACCCATAGAGCCAAAATCATTACTACACTTGTAGATGAGTCCCAGTGGGGTGTAATTTCCAAATTGGGGTCAATTGAGGCATGTTTCTGCTCTTCTGGCTCTTGGTATATAGAGTCTGCAAACTATTCTATGATAATTTGTTCTCCAAGAGAAAGAATGTTTTTTTCTTTACCATTATATAGTATAAAATTTTACGAAACACATATAGTGTCAATTTGCTCACTGCACTCCTAGATGAATTCATTGAGAGGTGTAGCTTATAAAATGGTGTCACTTATGGGGGTTGTGCTGTCCTGACTCCTCAGAGGCTCTGCCAAAGTGACCTGGCACTGGCAAACCATTCCAGGCAAATCTGTACTCCAATAGGGCGCTCCTTCCCTTCTGAGCTTTGCCCTGTGCCTAAAAAGTAGTTTTTCAACACATATAGAGAATTGCCATACTCAGGAGACATTGCGTAACAAATTTTATGGTCCATTTTCTCCTATTAGCCCTTTTGAAAATTAAAAACTTGGTGCCAAAACAACATTTTAGTTAAAAATGTAAATTTTAATTTTCACAGCCCAATGTTATACAATTCTGTGAAATACCTGTGGATTTAAAATGCTCACTAAACTCCTAGAGGAATTCTTCAAGAGGTGTAGGTTTCAAAATGGAGTCACTTGAGGGGGTTTCTGCTGTTCTGCAACCTTGGCGGTTATTGTAAATGCAAAATGATGTCTACAATCTATTGACAATTTTGCACTCCAAAAATCAAACAGCGCTCCTTCCCTTCCATGGCCTGCCTTGTACCCAAACAAAAGCTTCTGAGCACACATGAGGTATCTCATACTCAAAATAACTTAAATTGCACAACAAATTATGTGGTCCATTTTCTCCTGTTACCTTTGTGAAAATGAAAAATTTAGGCTAAAAAAACATTTCTGAGGAAAAAAACATAATTTTTAATTTACTCGGTCCAATGTTTTAAAATTCTGTGAAAGGATGTAGTTTCCATAAAGGGGTCACTTGTGGGTGGTTTCAACTGTTTAGGCACATCAGGGGCTCTGCAAACGCGACATGGCGTCAGCTATCTATTCCAGACAATTTTGCACTCCAAAAGTCAAATGATGCTTCTTCCATTCCGAGCCCTGCAGTGTGCAAAAACAGCAGTTTTCCCCCCACATATGGTGGGGTATCAACGTACTCAGTAGAAATAGCACAATAAATGTTGAGGTCCATTTTCTCCTATCAACCTAGATAAAATAAAAAATTGGGGCTAAAATAACATTTGTATGTAAAAAAGTAAAATGTTAATTTTTCCTTCCACATTTCTTTAATTCCTGATGGGTTAATAAACTTCTTGACTGTGGTTTTGAGCACTTTAAAGGGTGCAGTTTTTTGAATGTTGTCACATTTGTGTATTTTCTGTCAAATAGGCCCTCAAAGTTACTTCAAATGTAATGTGGTCCCTAAAAAAATGGTTTTGTAAATTTTGCTGGAAAAATGAGAAATTGCTGATAAACTTTTAACCCTTCTAACTTCCTAAGAAACAAATATGTTTAAAAAATTATGCAGATGTACAGTAGACATATGGGAAACGTTATTTATTAACTATTTTGTGTGGTATAACTATTAGTGATGAGCGAATACATTCGGCACTATTCATTACTCGCACAAATAGTACGGTATTCGGGTTATTCGTTACTCGGCGAGTAATTAGCTATTCCCCTCGGTATATTCTAGTGACCTGCCCAGCATGTTTTGCGCTTTATCTGCAGCTAATGAACATGCTGGACTTGCTTGCCAATCACAGTAATGCCAGTGCCATATTTGGTGTGGCATTACTGTGATTGGCTGGCCTTACAGTATCATAGGAGATTTTTAATCCCTGCCGGCGCCATCTTGCGCATATTACAGCCGGAAACACCATAGTGAGAGCATAGGGAGAGTGAAAGCAATGTATAGGGAGAGTGATTAATTACAAAAAGCTCTTTTAAGGCTATGTGCACACAAAGCATTTTCAATGCGTTTTTTGCTGCGGGTTTCCCTCAGCAGAAACGCGTCAAAAACACTTGTAATTGGTCTGCCATGCATTACGATGCAAATCCGCATGTGCTGTGCACATGATGCAGAAATTTCTGCTCCGGATTCGCATTGCGTTAAAAAACGCAGCACTACCATTGTTAGGGCGTTTCCGCCGCAAATTCGCGCCCATTGACTTGAATTGAAACGCAGCAAAGCCACAGGTAACCTGTGGATTTGCTGCATTTCAATTAAAGTCAATGGCCATGAATTGGCGGTGGAAACGCTCTGCGTGTGGTACCCAGGTCGGGAGAGGAGGCTACTACACCTTTCATTCGATAACAGCGAGAGCAGCGTGGATGGAAGTAGCAGTAGTCTGCTCTGCCCAGCCCGCATGCCCTCAGTGTAAAAAAAATAAATAAATAAATAAAGTAAAAATAAAAAAAAACCTTTTATATTCACCTGTCCTCCTAGTCCCCGGTGGCGATCTTCAGCTGATGAACCCCAGTGACCTCCTGCAGCAATGTATACTGACAGGAGTGATTTTACACTCCTGTCTGTATACATTGTGGGCTTCAACAGCAGTGACATCAGTGATTGCTGATGTCACTGCTGTAGAAGTGACATGGATCATCGAGGGACAATCGGCGGTGATCGTGGACTGTGTTGTTGACGGCGGATAGGTGAGGGATATGGTTGTTTGTTTTTTTACTTTTTTTCATAAGATCAATGGCTTTGCGGAGGTGTACAATAAAATTTTTTGTTAAAAACCATGTGTTTTTTATTTCAATAAAATACTTTATTCTGGACGTGTTTTTATTGAAAAGGCCGTGACTATTTTAACATCTTATAGATGCCCTCCATTAAGAACCTGGGCTTCACGTCAGCCACCAATATAAGGCTGACATGAGCCCCATTACTCCACTGCCGCCGCTGCAGGGCAGCGGGAAGAGCGAGGCTAAGTGCAAGATTTGCTACATCTTATGGATGCGTCATTTCTGGGACTGCTGAGGGGTGATATTAATAGCCATGGAGGGGGCTAGTATCCATGGCCCCTTCCACGGCTATTAATATCAGCCCGCAGCTGTCTAGTTTAGCCTTTGCTGGTTAGATTTTATAGGGGGACCCCGCGTCAATTTTTTTCTGGGGTCCCCCTGTAATCTAGCCAGTAAAGGCTAAACAAACAGCTGTTGGCAAATATTAATAGCCAGGTAACATTGTTGGCTTGTGGCCCCTTCCCCGGCTACTAATATCAGCCCCCGGTGGTCAGCTTTCCCTCTGCTGGTTATAAAAATGACATGGCAGCCCACACCATTTTTTAAACATTTTTAGGCTCTGTGCCCACGATCCGGATGTGGCAGCGCTTTGAACGCAAATTTTTGCTGCATCCAAAACATCGCATTCTATCGAACGCAAGTAAATCCACATGTTTTCACTGAACCATGCGGATTTACCACATTCAATACTTTCTAGTGGTCAAATCTCTGTTGCGCAGACTAGCGACTCCGTAAGAGAATTTGACATGCTGCTCCTGAAAGACGTGCTGCATGTCAGTGTCCACGGGTGATCTACAGCCTCAAATGCACGCATAGTGGACATGGGATTTCCAGAGATCCCATCGGCTATGCGGCGGCATGTCAATTTCTGCAGTGGACACGCCAGTCTCCGCTGCAGATTTTGACAGATTGAAGTGTCATTATATGCAGTGGATTCACATTTACCGACAACAAAAGTGCGGCATTAGAACACCGCGTTTTGGACGCAACATAAATACGTTGTGTCCAAATCGCTGCGGAGTGCTGATGCTGATCAGGGGAACATAGCAGCTAACGAACCAGCTGTGAGATGTTAATTATGGCTAGGGAATATGTTTGCCTCTTGGCACCTTCTCAGGCTAAAATTAGCAGCTCACAGCAGTCGCATAAATTACATGAATAGAAATGCTAATGATGATTGGGTGAATGAGACTAGCTGACACCCAGCTCTTTTGTTTGGTGAAGACAAGGTGTCAATCAGACCTTTTCATGACCAAACTTAACTAAAGTAAAGTAAAGAGTTAAATAAACACACAGACACAGAGCAAACACTTTATTTGAAATACAACAGACCAATTCTTTAATCAATTAAATGAACCAATATACTCACCTCAGTTCCTAATCCAAGGGTTTAAACAATGTCCCACCAAATAACTTTATTTAGCTCCAAAAAGCTTTCATTGATGTACAAAAATGCTTCAAAAAACAAATGTAAATCCGCATGTGTTTTTTCTGCCAGGGAGAGGCAAAAACGCCCAGGAAATTTCTGCTTCAAATCTGCATCAAGCGCATATAGCCTAAGAGCTACTGAGGGTGAAGATTAGTTCTCTGTTAGGTGGAGATAGCATAGGGAGAGATTTAAACCGAGGAGAGTGAAAGTCAGGCACCTGGCTGTTCGCAAGTACATGCTGCAGAACTCTGCTACTTTGCATTGTGTTGTATAGTGTAGGAAGGAACAGACTGTGGGATTAGGGAGAGAGGCAGGGTTTCATCCACTAGCATAATATATAAAGCAGAGGCAAATAATATTACTTAGTAGTACCAGCATATACTAAACCAATTTTTTTGGAGCTACATAATATTCCTGCGTACCAGCATATAAAAAACGTTTTTTTTTACAGCTAAATAATAATCATGAGTGCCAGCATATAGTAAACATCTTTTTTTAAAAGCTAATTGCTAAATAATATTCCTGGCCTATTGCTGAAAGAGCTAATATTTATTTTGCAGGTGTGCAACTGGCGCAAAACCTGCAGAGATACTCAAACTTCACTTGTTACCAGTAATTTCCCTGAGTCTGCTGTTGGTGTGTGTCATAAAGGCGATATAAAAAAAAAACAAAAAAAAGTTATATTGGCTAAATAAATAGCTTCTCTTTATCTAGCAGTTGTGCGACAGGCGCAAAACCTGCAGAGAAACGCAAACGACACTAGTTACCAGTAATTTCCCTGAGTTTGCTGTTGGCGTGTGTAATAGTGATGGCCGAGCACTAAAATGCTCGGGTGCTCGATGCTTGGGTCGAGCACATTGGAATACTCGGGAGCTCTACCCGAGCAATGAGCCCAATGTAAGTCTAAGGGAAACTCGAGCATTTTTCAGACGGCTCCCCCCCGCAGTCTGCAGAGGGCCTAAAAATTGCCCAAATTGATGGGAACAGTGCTCAAATGACATGGGAACAGCATGGGGAAGACCCCTGGAAGCATTTCTGACTTCCAGGTCATTTCTGTCAACAACGTTGTCAGAGGTATTACACCACTTTTACAGACTCACAATAAAACATACAAAAATGAAACCAAAATGGATTTCCTGGGAAATATGTTAAGGAACATCCTTTCCAGGGCAATGACTTGTATATAAAGCAAAATAAATAACCAAAAACAAAACTACTCCTCCACACCTTGGGCTATGTTCACACATAGCGTTTTTGATGCGTTTTTGCACTTTTGCCTTGCTTTCAACGAAGACAAATGCATTTACCAGGAAATGTCATTTTAACATTTTACAGCCTTATCTGGCCATGTGGTGTGTGAGATATCATCAGACACATCGTGTTTCATTTATGAAGGGGGGACTCTGAAAGTCACAAAGCCTATTTTTATAGGGCCATCAGGCGGCCCTCACTATTCTTAGAGAGCCATCAGCTGGCTATGTTTTATTGTTCCCATTACTAAAGATTGGGTCTCCTATACTGTTAATGCGTATGAAGTGAGTGCCAGGGCTGCCCAAAATTTGGACGCACTCCAATACCACTTTGAAAATTTGGACGCACCCCAATACCCCTTTGAAGAGACTTAGAGGAGGGACTCTTGAAAACAATGTTCCCATTATTAGGAAGTGGGTGTCCCATTGTGTTTGCCTATGCACTGAATGCAAGGGCTGCCCAAAATTGGGAGGCACTCCAATGCCCCTTGGAAGAGATGTAGAGGAGGGCCTCCTGAAAGAAAATGTTCCCATTATTAGGAAGTGGGTCTCCCATTGTGTTTGCCTATGCAGTGAATGCAAGGGCTGCCAAAAATTGGAAGGCACTCCAGTGCCCCTTGGAAGAGACGTGGAGGAGGGCCTCATAAAAAATGTTCCCATTTTTTAGGAGCGGGTCTCCTATATTTGTAATGCCCATGCACTAAGTGTATGGGCTGACAAACATTTACCCCTCGGGGGGTATACATGAACATACTGTATACATATTTTTTTTACGGGCATCATAACACCCTTTAAAAAAATTATGTGGGTGTTGCATCATGGACTACGGTCACCCTGGTGATATGGTGGTGGAGGATGAGGAGAAGGAGGACAAGAGCAAATAGACAAAATCAGGAAGCGTATACCCATGTGTGGGTGTGAAGAGGGGCATGGGAATACACCTCCCAAAAAAAGACACTGGATTTGAGTTTATGTTACGCTGCTATCATTCGGTGGTGTTGAGAAGTCTGGCCCAATCTAGCCCTTGTTCATTTTTATAAGAGTCAGCCTGTCAGCATTTTCAGTTGACAGGCAGATGCGCTTATCAGTTATAATTTCACCAGCGGCACTAAAAACCCGCTGTGATAAAACGCTGGCAGCAGGGCAGGCCAGGATCTCCAAGGCATAGTGAGCCAGTTCATTCCATGTATTCAGCTTGGATACCCAATAATTATAAGGCACAGAGGAATCATGGAGGACTTTGGTATGGTCGGCAAGGTACTCCCTCAACATCTTCCCAAACTTTGCACTCTTTGTGAGAGTACCCTGCACCTCAGGGTCTGTGCAATGGGAGGGGTTGAGAAAACTGTCCCAGAACTTTGACAGTGTTCCCCTGCCTCTGCTGGATTGAAGTTGTGTCTCTCTCGCCTGTACTCCTTGATTGTCCAATGAACAATGACCTCTGCCGCCAGCGTTTTCAGATGTGAATTTTTTTAATAGTTCCGCAACAAGGGCCTTCTGGTACTGCCCCATTTTTGTAGACCTGTCCGCCTCAGGAATAAGAGATATAAAGTTCTCCTTGTAGCGTGGGTCTAGAAGTGTCACCAGCCAGTAATAACTGTCACCCAAAATTTTGAGAACGCGAGGGTCATGGGAAAGTCAGCGTAACATAAATTCAGCCATGCGTGCCAGACTGCTAACAGGCAAGACTTCCGTGTCCTCAACAAGAGGATGACTGCCCATGCTCTCCTCCTCCTCTCTGTCCTCTGACCATCCACGCTGAACAGACAGAATGACAGTTGTGCAGGTAGTACCATCTATAGCGCAGGAAACTAGCTCCTGTTCTTTCTCCCCCGCCTCTTCCTCATTGTCACCCAATCCACGTTGGGATAAGATGAGGCTGGGCTGTGTGGAATCATTCTGTATGGTTCCTTGCTCCATCACATCGTGCTCCGCCTGCAATGCATTCTCTTTAATTGTGAGTAGAGAGCATTTCAGAAGACAGAGAAGTGGGATGGTGACACTAATTATGGCGTCATCGCCGCTCACCATCCTGGTGGCGTCCTCAAAGTTTTGGAGGATGGTACATAAGTCTGACATCCATGTCCACTCCTGAGGTCTTATGTGTGGAGTTTGAACTGAATAACGACGGCCTTGTTTATGCTGGTACTCAACAACTGCTCTCTTCTGCTCTCAAAATCTTACCAACATCTGCATTGTAGAGTTACAATGCGTGGGGACATCACACACCAGTCTGTGAGCCGGAAGCTGCAAACACTGCTGAAACACGGCAAGGGCAGCGGAAGCTGTAGGTGACTTTCTAAAATGGGCACACAGGCGGCGTACTTTAACAAGCAGATCTGGCAGCTCTGGGTAGAATTTGAGAAACCGCTGAACCACGAGGTTAAGCACATGGGCCAGGCATGGTACTGTGTGAGCACGCCTCTCCTCAGAGACACCACCAGATTCCCGCCATTGTCACACATGACCATGCCTGACTGTAGCTTCAACGGTGTGAGCCACAGATCTGCATGTTCTTTCAGAGCTGTCCACAACTCTTCAGAATTGTACAGTGTGTCACCTAAGCATATTAGCTTCAGCACAGCCTGTTGCCGCTTGGCCAAAGCAGTGCTGCAGTGCTTCCAGCTTGTGACTGATGTGGTCATTTAGTAGATGGAGGCTGAAGAGGAGAAGGAGACTGAGACGGCTAATGTTTTGGGACATGTGTTTCTGTAATGCCGGCACTGCACACCAGGTGAAATAGTGGCGGCTGGGGACAGAGTACCGAGGGATGGCTGTCGCCATCAGGTCCACGAGCCTAAAAGGCAACATTTCGACAGCAAGCAGTTGTGAAATCTGGGAATTTAGTAGTGTGGCCTGTGGGGCGTTGGCTGCGTATTTGCGCTTGTGTTCCAAGGACTGGGGTCGCATGCACCATGGAGAGGGGATTGGCTTGCATGCACAACAGCAGAAAATGCAATGGTGCCACCCGCAGACACTGTTGCTGGACCATGGGGTTCGGCCCACAAAGTCGGGTGCTTTGCTGCCATGTGCCTGATCATGCTGGTGGTGGTCAGGCTGCTAGTTTTGCCACCCCTGCTGATGGTTGCCTGGCAGGTGCTGCAAATGGCCTTTTTGGGATTATCGGCAGAGTCTTTAAAAAACAACCAGACTCGGGAAGACCTCACAGTTGTACTGGCAACTTCGTTCATGTTGGTGTTATGGGGAACAGTAGCCTGCCTTCTGTCTGCGGCCACCTCACTGCTTCTTCCTGCCTGTTGGGGTGCTCTGCCTCACTCCCCCTGTGTGCTGCTGTCCTCACTCTGCATGTCCTCCTGCCAGTTTGGGGCAGTTACTATATCATCCACCACCTCGTCTTTCACTTCCACACCCTGGTCCTCCACCTGACTTTCTGGCAATTGTGTCTCATCATCGTCTACCTCTTGTGACACTTTCCCACCGTTGCCTTTCTGTGACCGTGGCTGCTGAAATATTTGGGCATCGCTACATGCGATCTCCTCTTGCCCCGCTTCAAGTGGACCGGGCGAGAGGCCTGAATCTATAAATGAAAAAGTGAACAGCTCTTCAGAGTGCCCAAGTGTGGGATCAGTTGTTTCCGGGCACTCGGCATGGTGGGAGGAAGGAGGATCAGGGTGAGGAATATGCAGTCCAGACTCACGGCTACTGAGACTTGACCGTGTGGAAGACAGGGTGGTGATGGTGGTGGCTGGAAGCATTATCCGCTATCCAACCAACAACCTTTTGACACTGCTCTGGGTTCAATAGTGGTGTGCTGCGGTCCCCTAGGAATTGGAAGAGGAAGGTCGGGCGAGAAGATGTAAGTGTTTGTTGCACAATTTCAGCTTGCCCACTGCCTTGGCCTCTGCATGCACCATCACCATCACATCCAGTTCCCTGTCCCTTGCCACGCGCCTTGCCCATTTTAAATGGAGGACAATATCTTCCACGCTCACTAAAAATGGCTGAATTTGGAGCGAAGTTATATGTGTGATGGAGAAACCACAGTTTTAAATACCTGGCTTGTAGATAACTATTTTGAACAGCAAACCGGTGTCGAAAACTTTGCTGACACACTGAAAAAAAATTAGAATGGAGGCCATAAATGGCAGAATTTTCAGAAAACGTATATGTGATCCGTGTGACGGACAAACCACAGTTTTAAATGCCTGGCCTGTAGGTAACTATTTTGAACAGCAAACCGGTGTCAAAAACTTTGCTGACACACTGAAAAAAAATTTGAATGGAGGCCAAAAATGGCAGTATTTTCAGCGCAATTATATGTGATCTGTGTGACGGACAAACCACAGTTTTAAATAGCTGGATTTTTAGTGCTGTAATATGGAAAGGACCTGGCTGTATTATGCAGTGCCAACAAGAAAATGGCGCAGAAAAACAGTGTTCTCTGGATTCCTTTTTAAGCAAATAATGAGGATTGAGATCCAAAAAAATTATTCCTGGCCCCTGAGACCTAGGCCTTTGTCTAGAAATGTCTAACAGCAGCAGAAGGCAGAACTGGAATGGAGCCTCTTGTGCTATATGCACTGCAGTCTGCTATATACACTTCCTGCCTGCCTATATACACTGCCTTCCTGATATCTCCGCAGATGGATTAGTCCTCAGAAGGACTGTTTGTTGAGATGGATATGTGTAATGTACTTGTTTTCTCCCTACACTACCTAATACACAACCAAATCTCTCCCTAGCTCAGCAGCACCTCTCCCTACACTGCCTGATTGCAGAGTAGACTGACGAGCACAGCAGCGCCAGGCCTGATATAGACCTGATGACGCTGTGCGGTCAGCCAATCACTGTAATGCCACAACCAACATGGCTGCGGCATTACAGTGAGTGGCAGGCAATCCCTGCATGTTGATTGGTGCTCTAAAGAGTTCTTGTGGACAGGGACGCTACATTTCTCTGACAGCACACTGGGTGAACCTGGTGCAGTCTGAGACAGAGTCCAAGCCTGGGACATCACACATCTTACCCACACCAAGAATAGGGGGCCCAACTTCCATCAGGGTTTCAGTCTCCTCATATGGCAGTTCCTGTCTCGCCTCCTCCTTATCATCATCTTCAGCTGAACTAGCCTCCCCATCACTCCCCAGCTGGGAGCTCTGCAGCACTGCCTTGGTGAAGCGGAAGCACGCTCTGCTGAAGCTCATCTGTTTAGGTGATAAAGCTCACAATGTAGGAGAGCTGTTGAAAGGGATAAAAGACCAGACTGATCAGTGGCTCTCCCCGCTAAACCTCCAACCAGGTCTGGTTGTGTGTGATAATGGGCGTAACTTGGAGGTGGCTTTAAAGATTGGCAAGCTGGTACACATTCCATGTAGGCTCGGACTGGGGCACCGGCACACTGGAGAATTCTCTGGTGGTCCCGGGTCCTTGGCAGGCCTCTGAGCAGGACGCACTGGGGCCCGCTGGTTAACATGGCCGCCGGTGCACCTGCACCGTGGCCCGGCGGTACAGGGGGGTTCTTGCAGGGTGGCTGATGAGGACAATCTGGCCTGCTTCTCGAACCCCCAGGCCCTGGGGGGCCCATGGCCAGATTTCCCTCGTTATGTGAGGTGAACAGGGAGTGATCCCTCAAGCTCCGCTGCTGACAGTAGGAAAATGGCAGCGGAGATGAGGGATCCGTCCTCTGCTTCCTGCCCAGTGCTTTCTCCCTGACACAGGCTTGCACGGCTTGATGACGTCAGCCTGCAGTGCGGGCCTGTGTCAGGGAGAAAGTTGCAGACAACGACAATGCTGCGGGGGAGCGGGCTGAGAGGTGAGTGTTGTTTTTTTGTTTTTTAACTAATATACTTGGAAGGAGGGAGAGCAATGATGATGGAGGAGGTGGGGGAGATATGGCAATGATGATAATGGAGGAGGTGGGGGAGATATGGCAATTATGATGGAGGAGGAGAACGAACCAAACGACGGATGTCTCCCAGTACAACAAAAAAATGGAGAACACCCAGCAGAAGAGGATGTATGGTTGTTAAGAGCAAATTCAGCAAGTGGCAGAAACTCAGACCACTCCTCTTGATTGTCTGCCACAAAACAATGCAAAAACTGCTCAACATCCTGGTTCTTTCTTTCTGTCTGTCCATTAGACTCAGGATGATACCCAGATAAAAATGACAAATGGACTCCCAACCTGTCACAAAAAGCACGCCAAAAACGAGCCACAAACTGAGGTCCCCTATCAGAAACAATGTCGGTGGGAATGCCATGGAGTCTGACAATTTCCTTGACAAAAGCCTTAGCGAGTGTCTTAGCGCAGGGTAGTTTAATGAAAGGAACCAGGTGACACTTCTTGCTAAAATGGTCCACGACCACCCAGATGACAGTGAAACCCTCGGACACAGGAAGGTCAATAATAAAATCCATTGCAAGATGCGTCCAAGGTGCACTAGGAACCTCCAGAGGGCAAAGCAACCCCACAGCAGGAGAATGTGAAGCCTTTGATCTGGCACACACCGTACATTGACGCACCCATTTAATGATTTCCTACTGCCACCCAGGCCACCAAAAACTGCGACCTACCAGTCTCTTAGTCTCAGAAATTCCTGGATGACCTGCCAACCGAGACTCATGATACTCCACAAACAACTCTCTCCTAAAAGTTCTAGGTACAAACAACCTCCCATGGGGAGTGTTAGATGGGGCATCCTCCTGGGCTTTCAGAATCCCATCTTCCAAAACGGAGTCCAATGCTGCTATCACAACTCTTTCCTGTAAAATGCTCTCCTCCTCCTCGGTACCAACCATGGGAGAAAATCTGCGAGATAAAGCATCAGCTTTAACATTCTTAGTACCCGGGATGTAAGTAACAGAAAAATTAAACCGCGAAAAAAAAAAGAGCCCACCTAGCCTGACGGGCATTCAAGCGCTTGGCAGCATCTAGATAGATCAGATTCTTATGATCAGTGAAAACCTGAATGGGAAATTTAGCACCTTCCAAGAAATGACGCCAATGTTCAAATGTAAGTTTGATAGCGAGCATTTCCCGATTACCAACATCGTAATTAAGTTCGGTTTCAGAAAATATTTTCGAAAAAAAAAGCCCAGGGATGAACCCCATCTTTGTTCTCTTGAGACAAAACCGCACCGACCCCCTCCGAAGAATCATCAACCTCGACCAAAAAAGGCTTGGTCTCATCAGGCTGCATAAGGATGGGGGCAGAACTGAACCTCTCCTTGAGATACACAAAAGCTTCAATGGCCTCAGTAGTCCTCTGGACCGTATTCGCACCTTTCCTGGTGAGATCGGTCAGCGGCTTAACAATTATAGAAAAATTCTTAATGAATTTTCTGTAATAATTGGCAAAACCCAAAAATCTCTGTATCAATTTTAAACCAATAGTCCTAGGCCATTCTTGCACAGCCTGAACCTTCACCAGGTCCATCTCAAAGCCCTCGCTGGAGATAATGTAGCCCAAAAAACTAATTCTCTGCACAGCGAACTCGCATTTCTCCAGCTTAGCAAAAAGTGAATTGTCACTTAATAACTGCAATACCTCACGTACGCTCTGCCAATGAGACTCCAGATCTGGCGAATAAATCAAAATGTCATCCAAATACACAACCAAATACACAACCACATTCTTACCAATCAAAGGTATCAGGATGTCATTAATAAAGTTCTGAAAAAACGCTGGTGCATTGGTAAGACCAAAAGGCATAACCAGATTCTCAAAATGACCCACCGGGGTGTTAAAACCAGTCTTCCATTCATCACCCTCCTTCATTCGCAACAAATTGTATGCCCCCCAGAGATCAATTTTAGAGAACCACTTGGCCCCCACTAACTGGTTAAACAAGTCAGGAATTAACAGCAGTGGGTAGGAATTGCGTACGGTAATTTTATTAATTTCGCGAAAGTCCAGACATGGATGTAAACTGCCGTCTTTTTTTTTTTACAAAAAAATATCCAACAGCCACAGGTGACTTAGAAGGTCTAATGTGACCAGCAGCCAAGCTCGTCTGTATGTATTCCTCCAAGGCCTTTCTTTCAGGGATAGTAAGATTAAATAAGCGACCCTTGGGAAGAGTAGCTCCAGGAACAAACTCAATGGTGCAATCATAGTCCCTATGAGGAGGTAGAATTTGCGACTCCTCCTCTGAAAAAAACTTCCAAAAATCCTGAATAGGTACAGGAAATTTCCCTCTTTCCACAGCAGCAATGCGACCGTTACAACATTTATCATAACACTTAGGACTCCAATATTTAATCTCATTAGTAGACCAGTCCAGTAAAGGATTGTGCAGTTTTAACCAAGGCAAGCCTAAAACTACTGGAGAAGGTAAATTATTTAATACCACTAAATCCAAATTCTCTTGGTGAATACCATTAATAGTGAAGGGAAATTCAAAAACCTTGTGAGTAACACATTTCAAAGGAGTGTTATCAACAGCAACCACAGAAATAGGAGATGACAAAGGTTTGGGTTCCAATTTAAGTTTTTCCAAAAATCCCTTATCAATCACATTCAGTGTAGAACCACAATCCACAAATACCTGAAATTCAATCAACTCCTTCTGCAATGAGGTACTCCCTGAAAGAAATACTCCCTTAGAGTTTAAACAAGCAATACGTGCGTAACTGACCTTTTTTTTCTTTGTTTAACAGAAGCTCACAGTTCTTAACAAAATGGTCAGATTTACCACACTAAAAACACAATCCCTTGGAAAACCTGTGGTCTTTTTCCTGAGAGCGGAGTGACATTGCCCCAATCTCCACTGGTTCTACGTCGTCCGAGCAGACCCTCTGATGACTAGGAGCTGCCATAGCAGGAGTTTTCTCCTCATTAACCCTGGCATGCAGTCTCCTGTCCACGCGTATAGCTAATTGCATGGCTTCTTGCAAGTTTCCAGGTGCAGGGAAAGCAATCAGCAGATCCTTAACCCTTTCACTTAAACCAGCAAGAAACAAACATTTAAACGCCAAATCATTCCATCTCACTTCATAAGACCACCTTCTGAAGTGTGTACAATAATTTTCAACATCACCTGACCCCTGCTTTAAACGTCTCAGTTGTGTCTCAGCAGAAGAGACTCGATCAGGATCGTCATACAACAACCCCATAGCAGAAAAAAAATCCTCCACTAATCTAAAACACGGATCATCAGGTTGGAGAGAAAAGGCCCATCCCTGTGGTTCCTTAATTAGGAGAAGATTCTTTATTTCCATTAGTGATTAAATACTTGGAACAGAGCAGCAGAGATGCACTTACAGGGGTTCTCTGGGGAAAACAAGTAATCACCTCTCCACCAGATAAGTGATAACTTATTGATTGGTGGGGGACTGAATGCTGGGACCTGCATCGATTGGTAGAATGTGAAGTTTTTATCCCCATTAGACTGGAGCACATGTGCGACTTGACCACTGATCCATTCATTCCTTCAGTTGCTGTTCTTGTCTTTTTCTGGAAGCCCCAAAGAGAATGAATGGAGCTGCGGTCAGAAGTCCCTCCTGCCGCTGCATTTTAAAATAGGGGTAAGTGTCCTGACAGGGATAAAACTTCCCCATTCTTCCGATAGGTGCGTTTTCCAATGTTCGGACCCAGACGATCAATAATAAGTGATCACCTATTTTGTGGAGCCCATGCATCAGTGATAACTTGTTTTAACCAAAGAACCCCCTTTAATGCAAACTACCATAATTGTACATCCCAGTTATAGTTTGTGCACAGAAGTCGTGCAGGAGCCGCCTGTGATTTACAGTCGGTAACAGGCATTTGCATATAGCTGTAGGGTGGACCCCGAGGAACCTATGAGCCCTAGACACCCCAATCCGACACTCGTTCCATGCATGGCCCACATGATGAACTTGGTTGTACAGAGGTTTTTAAAAACATACACTGAATTGCCGGACCTACTTGCCAAGGTAACGCCGTGTCAGCACCCATTTCCGAAAGTCATCTCAGACTTTTGCCGGTCTGGTTTTGCTGCAGCAGATCTTTAATTTGCCTCATCACTGACTGATTTGTGACCTGCTCACACACTGGAATTCGACCTTTCATATGTTCGCAAGGCTTAGTGCGCAGCAGAGAGCAGTGACTGAATTTCAGCTTCTCAATGCCCGTCAAAGTAACACTCAGGCCCCACACATAAAAACTGCCGAGTAGGTGTGGATCGCTGACATATGTGAGGTTCTTCAAAACTTTGAGTACTGCACAAAATGGTGAGGCTGATGACGCTATTATGAGCGTAACCTTCCCTCTGCTCTGTCTATTAAAATAGTAACTTAGGTTGAATAAAGACCTAGGTCCATCCAGTTCAACCTTTCTCCAACAATTGTACTCCCTACACCAACATATTAACTTATTGGGACTAGGCCTCACAAATGTATTCTAACCTTTTCTAAAATTGCTGCACTATTACAATTAAAAATGAACCCGTTTATAATTTTTTAATTAGTTTTATATTTTGTATTACTCTTGTGATTCTAAGGCTATGTGCCCACAATGCAGAAATGCTCCGGATTTTTCCTGAGCGTTTCGGCATCTCCCTGGCAGAAAAAAACGCATGCGGATTTTACATGCGTTTTTCCTGCCAGGGACAAGCGGAAGTGAAGCGATCTTCACATGCATTTCCACATGAGGGTTGACAAGCGCTTTCCAAGAGATTTTAGCATCACTTGGAAAGTGTTTGTCAACTTGGTCACACTATATAAATCAATGCAAATGGCATGGATTTATACTGTATAGTGTGACCCGAGAGAATGTCAAAAAATAAAAAATAAATCTATATTTAACTTCCGATGGCCCCCGCAGTCTTGCTTCGCTCGGTGCTGACTGCCGGCAGATCGCGGTACACTGAAGGACCTGCCGACGTCAGCATTACATGACCCGTCACATGACTATGACGTCAACGCAGGCCCTCCAGTCCATCGCGATCTGCCGGCATGAGAGGAAGAGCGCACCGCGGGCCATCAGAAGGTAAGCATCATATTTATCTTTTATTTTATTCTTTTTTTTTTTACAGGTTCTATGGTACCCGGGTCCAGAGGAGAGTCTCCTCTACTCTAGACCTGGGTACTATCCGCACATTGAATGCATGTATTCCGCATGTGCTTATCTAGTGAAGCGGAATACATGCGTTCTAATGCAAGTCAATGGCGGCAAAAACGCAGCACTTCCGCAAAATAATTGGTAGTGCTGCGTTTTTTCCACAATGATAATCCACAGCAGAAATTTCCACAGCATGAGCACAGCACATGCGGATTATCATTGGGGAACCTGGCAGGCCTTCTACCATGCGTTTTTTAACCATTTCTGCAGCTTTTTTTTTGCTGCGGAAACGCTTAAAAAATGCATCGTGGGCACACAGTCTAATAATGGTATTACTAAAATCCCTATGCCTAAATCTGTTGATCCAGAAGAAGGCAAAAACCCTATGACACATTCAGCCAATTTACATCACTGGGAAAAAATCCTTCTTGACCCCGAGAAAAGGCGATCAGTCCTAGAACCCTGGATCAAACCTAATTGTGATACTAGTTACGTATATACTCGAGTATAAGCCGACCCCAGTATAAGCTGAGGTACCTAATTTTACCACAAAAAACTGGGAAAATGTATTGATGTATAAGCCTAGGGTGGGAAATACAGCAGCAACTGGTAAATTTCCCCATCCTGGTAAGTAATGCCCCCTCATCCCCTAATTCTGGTATGCATGGCCCCTTCATCCCCCAATCCTGGTATGCATGGCCCCTTCATCCACTAATCCTGGTTTGTGTGGCCTCTTCATCCTCTAATCCTTGTATGTGTGGCCTCCTCATTCCCTAAACGTGGTATGCATGGCCCCCTCATCCCCTAATCCTGGCATGCATGGCCCCCTCATCCCCTAATCCTGGTATTTATGGCCTCTCCATCCCCTAATCCTGATATGCATGGCCCCCTCATGCCCTAATCCTGGTATGCATGGCCTCCTCATCCCCTAATCCATTAAAAAAATAAACACTTATACTCACCTTCCTTCCTCACCTCTGCTCCAGCACTGCGTCCTCTCTGCAGCAGCTCATGTCTGCATCTGAGGCGCAGCACACTCTCTCAGACACTGCTGTGAGCTGCTGCTGGCACATTCGCTCCTCTCCACTCCGGGACTATGTGCGTGGAGAGGAGCGAATATGCAGTTTCTTTAGTAGCGAGCATGGTCAGCAGGAGCTGCGGCTCAGCGCTCCACCGTGCCCGCTGCTAAAGAGAATAGAATATTCACTCTTTTCCACGCCCATGGGCATGGAGAAGAGGGAATATTCATTTCCCTTTAGCAGCGGGCACGGAGGAGCGCTGAGCCGCAGCTCCTGAGGATCCTACGCCGCCGCAAACCCCTCCTCCACTGCCCCAAATTCCCCCTCTGCCGCCGCAACCCCCCCAGCTATCCACCAATGGAATCTATATACTTTATACTCGGGTGTATACCTGGGTATAAGCCAAGGGGGGATTTTTCAGCATAAAAAATGTGCTGAAAACTTGGCTTATACTCGAGGATATACGGTATGTAATTACTATTATTGTATTAAATGTACTACTATAAGTGTAATATTTTGCCTAATTTAACTGTAGCCCACAATGTTATGTCTATCGAGGAAATCATCCAGCCCTTTTTTGAAAGCTGTTATAGTTTCGGCCATTACTGCTTTTTGTGGTAGGGAATTCTACAGTCCAACTGCTCTTACTGTGAAGAAACCTTTCCTGTTTAGGTGCCGGAATCACTTTTCTTCCACTCGTAATGGGTGCCCTCTGGTCCTTAGTATGGTCTTTGGAAGAAATAAGTCATGTGCTAGACCTTTGTGCTGACCACACATATATTTGTACATGTAAATGAGATCTCTTCTGAGGCAACGTTTTTCTAAGCTAAACAGACTCAACTTTTTCAACCTCTCATCATATGAGAAGCCTTCCATCCCTTGTAATAATGTAGTTGCCCGCCTTTGAAATGACTGTAACTTCTGAGTATCCTTTTTAAAATGTGGAGCCCAAAACTGGATCCCATATTCCAGATGTGGCCTCACCAGTGATTTATAAAGGGGTAACAGTACATTGGGATCGCGGGATTTTTTTTCTCTTTTTATACATCCTAAAATCTTGTTTGCTTTTACGGCTGCTGCTCAGCTTACTTGTAACCAGAATACCCAAGTCCTTCTCCTGTTCTGTATTCCCATTTAATGTGTATGCAGCAATAGGATTAGTCCGTCCTAGGTGCATTACTCTACATTTATCTACATTAAATCTCATCTGCCAAGTGTTTGCCCATTCAGTCATCTTATCCAGATCATTGTACAATATTGTAATGTCAAAATCAAATTTTAATATCCTACATAGTTTGGTGTCGTCAGCAAAAACTGACACTTTACTCTCAATCCCATCATCAAGGTCATTAATAAAGAGGTTAAAAAGAATCGGTCCTAACACAGATCCCTGCGGCACCCCACTGCTGACTATATCCCATTTACAGAACTTACCATTTAAGACGACTCTTTGTTTCCTATAATTTAGCCAATTCCTTACCCATCTGCATATAGTTCCCCAAAGTCCTTGCTTCTGTAGCTTCAGTATAAGGCTGCTATATGGTACAGTATCAAATGCCTTTGCAAAGTCCAGATGAATCACATCAGCCGCATTACAAACATCCAGATTTGCACTTACCTCCTCATAGAACCCCAACATTTGGTTAGACATGACCTATTTTTCATGAATCCGTGCTGATTATCATTTATTATATTATTCTCTGTGATAAAACTTTGCAGGTCATCTCTTATGATGTCCTCAAAAACTTTGCACACTACTGATGTCAGAATTACTGGACGGTAGACACCTGGATCCATCTTTTTACCTTTCTTAAATATCGGTACCACATTGGCTACCCTCCAATACTGTGGCACTACCCGTTACCAAAGAGTCTAAGAATACGAGATACAGCGGTTTGTCAATTACTGAGCTTAATTCCCTCAGTATCTGTGGATGAATACCATCTGCGCCGGGGGATTTGTCAATGTTTAATTTGCTCAGACGCAGGCGTATTTTTTTTTTTTTGTTAAACTAGTTACATTAGGTGATGAATTTTGATTTTTGTCCTGTTGAAAGATCCCTGGAATGGACGATTTCTTGGTGAACATGGATGAAAAGTGCCTGTTCACCTGTATCTCAGCCTTTTCTTTTTCCTCTATAATTATCTTGTTGTTATTGTTTTTTAAAGGGCTGATACCATCTGATTTTTCCTTTTTGGCATTGATGTATGTATAAATTTTTGGGGGATTTATTTTAATGTCACTGGTGATTTGTTGCTCTGTAGATAATTTTGTTAGCTTGATTTCTTTTTTACATTTCTTATTTAGGTCTTTATACCCCTGAAATACTATTTCTGTATTCTCGACCTTCAAGATTTTGAATGCCCTTTGTTTTTGTCTTATTAAACTTTGTACTGTCTTATTTATCCATAATGGTTTCTTTTTATTCCTGGACATTTTATTACCAGAGGGTATACATTTTCTACAGGATTCTAGTAGCATTTCCTTAAACTTGCCCCATTTACTTTCGGTATCCCCAGTTACTATGACATGGTCCCAGTCTACATGATTAAGCTCTTCACTTAATATGTTGAAATCAGCTTTCCTAAAGTTTCAGGTTTTTGCATTTCCTTTTTTAAATGTTTTATTGAATATTACATTGAAAATTACCATATTATGGCTGCTGTTTCCCAAATGCTCCCAGACCTGTAGATCTGAAACAGTATCTGATCTATTTGACAGAACCAGATCCCACAGATTACCTCCCCTGGTTGGTTCATTTACCAGCTGAGAGAGGTAATTGTCCTGAACTGTGGATAAGAACTTGCAGCTTTTAGCACAACTGGACAATTCTATGTCCCATTGGATATTTGGATAGTTAAAATCCCCCATAAGGCTGTGTGCCCACTATGCATTTTTTGGTGCGTTTTTATGGTGCGGATTTGCAGCACGGAAATGCTCCAGAAACGCATTGCATACCTTATCCCATGACTTCCTATGACATTCTGCAAGTTCTGTGCATATGGTCAGGATTTTTTCTGCGCGAATTTTACTCGCAGAAAAAATCTAGACATGACCAATTCTTGTGCGTTTCTGCATGCAGATTTGCCTATACAATGCATTGGAAAGAGCATGGCAAATACGTATTCAAAAATGTGTCAAAAACGCATGTAAAAACCGCATGCGTTTTTCTGCCAAGGAGATGCAGAAATGCTCAGGAAAATTTCTGCTTCATTTCTGCATCGTGGGCACTAAGCTTAATAAGGACCCTATTATTTTTTGACGCATTTTTAATTTGTTGCAGCATTTCATCCTCTACCAGTTCAGTTATATTAGGAGGCTTGTAACAAACTCCAATTTAAAGCTTTCTCTATTATGGCCATCCCCATGTACATTAACCCAGACTGACTCTACATTGTCGCAGCTCCCTCCAATGTTGTCATTGAACACAGGTTTTAAGTTGGATGTTATGAAAATACACACAACTCCACCTTTTTTGTCTTTCCTGTCATTTCTAAATGTAGCGTATCCATCCATGTTTGTCACCCAGTCATGGCTTTCATCCAGCCAGGTTTCCGTAATACCCACCACATCATATTCCGTGACCGACATAAGAGTCTCCAGTTCAGCCATTTGGTTTGCGAGACTTTTTGCATTTGTCAGCAAACAATTAATAACATTAGCACATTGGTTACTCCTACTCAGCTCCCTACTTTCCTTGCATATCCTAGCCCCCCCCTAGATTCTCTATAACCCCTGCTGTCCCACTCTCTCTGTCTACTCTATCTATCCCCTTATTAGCACAAATACCCTCTCTCCCCCCAGATCCTGGTTTAAAAGCTCTTCCATCCACCTGACCATTTTTCCCCCAGCATAGCTGCACCCTCCCCATTGAGATGCAGCCGGTCCCTAGTGGTAGAGCCTGTAGCCAACAGTGAAGTCGGCCCAGTTCTCCATGAACCCAAACTCTTCTTTCCTGCACCAATTTCTGAGCCACTTATTTATCTCCCTAAGCTCCAGCTGTCTATCTAGTGACACTCGTGGCACCGGCAGTGTAAAGACCCAGGGTCTTCCGTGGGCGTAACGCTACTTAGACAACACAGGGTGATGGTAAAACAGCGTGGCAATACTTTATTGAACCACAAAGCAGACAGTAAACACACAGAACAGTCCCAGCAAATACCCAAGATGGTAAAACAATACACAGTCTCACCCTTCCTTCTCCACTCACCTGGGATAGAACAGCTGCAACTTTGGAAACTTCCAGGGCAGACTACCTCAACCAGTGCCCCCCCCCCGCTTCTGGTGGACCCCCACAGAGAGGAGGTAGCGGCAAGCTTAGGAAGCTAGCAGTCCATTGAGGTGCAAGACCAGGAGACACAAAGGTCCCAACCTGGCCTCTCTGAGAGTTTCCATGGGGCCAGATGACAGATGGGTCCCTCCTGGCAACCCCAAACAACATATCCATGGGGCCAGGTGACTTCTTCGTCCCTCCCTGGTTTCCCCAAAATGTATCCATGTCTCTCTGATGATTAATGGAGCAGATCCGCATCTTTCCAGTCAGGGCCGATACCCTTAGGCTAGAATCATATAGAATTAAAATCTGTGTCTCATTGGGTAATGCCATGCAATCGATCTACTGTCCTAAAGGATGTCTCTCATTCTCCTTGTAAAGTCTTTCTCCAATCTCTGTTTCAAGTCTGACTGCTACAGAAACACATGTCCCTTCTGCGTCTCTGGGCTCAGCCCCCTAAATGAACAGAACTGCTCTCACCCTCCTCCCTCAAAGCTAAATGTGCATTATTGGAGGTATCTTTCTCAGGTCAACTGCATCACCTGGGTCTACATGTGAGACTCTGTGTGGTGAAGGCTCCACCGGATCATCTTTCAATACTTACACAATGGGCCTAGACGATTTTTGAACAATGGTTAGAGGCTCCTGAGATACTTATGAGATTAGTGGAATGCTGGACACTTAAATTAGTTAAATTAGTGTACATAAACTGATGACCAAGCTGAACATTAATAAAACACAGCCAGCAATCTCTAATAACACACAATAAGGTATTTCTCTTGACTTAACAAATCTAATCGTCTGGCTAATTAAGATTATAAGCTGAATCGTCACAGGTAGTATTTCTGAATATACCACCTTGGAGGTCCTGGCCTTCAGCTTCTCTCCTAGTTCCCTGTAATAATTTTTAAGGACCTTCCACCTGCCTCTAACTTTGTCATTGGCACCGATGTGTACCATGACCGCTGGGTTTTCCCCAGCCCCAACCAGCAATCTGTCTATCCGATCCGCAATATATCGAACCCGAGCACCTGGCAGACAACACATTGTGTGGCATTCACAGTCTTGGCAACAGATGACCCTGTCTGTCCACCTAATTATAGAGTGCCCTACCACCAACATCTGTCTGGCTTTTGCTGCACTCCTATTTCCCTCCTTCCTACAGCAGTCGTCTTTCTGGTTGCTAGGAGCAACGTCCTGCTGCAGTGATCCCAGCCCTGGGCTAGTATTGCTAATATCAGCCAAACAGGCATATTTACTAGGTTGTGCCAGATCAGTTCTGGGCTCCCTGGCACTTTTCCCCCTACTCCTTCTTCTAACTGTTACCCAAGTACCTACTTCTGGGTCCTGATCTTCCACACCCCTACCCTCCTCCATATCACTGGCCCCAGCCAGTGCACACTCAGAGAGTACTAAACTCCTCTGCAGGTTTGCAATGCTCCTGAGTGTTGCTAGCTGCACATTTAGTTCCAGTATCTGGGCTTCCAAACATGTAACTCGCTGACATCGAGCGCAGACATATTCACCCTCAAACGGCAGAATCTCAAAGAGAAAGCTTTGAATGCCGAGTAAGTTACTATGGAGCAAGATTTTACAGTGGCTGATACCACACAGCCCAGCCTCACACTATATTCTCATGCCACATTGGGTGATAACGGGAAACAGGAGAAGGAGGATGAGGAGGAACAGGAGTTTTTAGTCTGCGCTACAGAGGGGACTCCCAATCTCAGCTTCATGCCTGTCCAGCATGGATGGCCTGAAGAGGAGAAGGAGGTGATGCGTCATGAGGAGGAGAGGATGGTTAGTTTTCGTCTTGGTTGGGACACTGAACATTTGACTCTTTGTAGTCTGTCACGCATGACACAGTTCATGTCCAGTTGCCCTTCACAAGACCCTTGCGTGAAAGACATTTTATCCACCATGAAATACTGGCTGTGCACCTTTCTTGACCCATGGTACAAGGAGAAATTTCCTTCTCTCATGTCGGAGGCAGACGTGCCATTTTCAGTGCATGCATGCCAGAGCGCCGTTGTGGAAGACTCGCTGAAAAGATTACCCTCAGACAACACTGCTGGCAGAGGTACCAGCTCTTTTCACCCACAAGGATTACAGGGGAGGGACACGTACACCAGGTGCATCTCAGGGGGGGAATGTCCACCAACTGGGCCATTTTCATGAAAATGTCAGACCAGCAAGGGCTATCTGTGGGTGTAACTATGATGAGGAGGGAGAAGTTAACCAATATGGTGAAGGAGTACTTAAATGACCATACCAGCATCCTTGCTGATTCTTCAGTTCCCTGTAACTATTGGTTGTCCAAGCTGCACACTTGGCCCGACCTCTCCTGATACGCTTTGGAGGTTCTGCCATGCCCTGCCGCAAGTTTGTTGTCTGAGCTGGTTTTTAGTTTGGCCAGTGCAATCATAACAGATAGGCGCACACGACTGTCAATGGAAAATGCAGACAGGCTCACTCTTCTAAAACTGAACAAGGGCTAGAGTTCCTCTGACTTTGTAAGCCCTACGGATGACAGCAACCTAATGTAAATGCAGCCCAAATGTTCTTTTTTGGAAGTTGTCTTAACGTCCATGCCTTACCATCCAAACCCATTTTGTTCCGGAAATCACGTCCTACTCCTCCTGCAACAAGTACTTAGTGGTTCATATATGTATATGTATACCCTACGTGGGTAATGTTTTTAAATTTTTTGAAACCTTTGTACATTGTGCATTTGTACATTGTGCAATGGTGAAACTTGTACTCCCTATCTCTACCTTTTCTAATAACTGCCAAATGTATTGTGAGGTCCCCATCACGGTCTCTTTCAGTTTGTATGATACAGACCCCTTGGGTAATTTTTGGAAACTTTTGTACATTGTGCAATGGTGAAACTTGAACTCCCTATTAGTGATGAACAAACGTGCTCACCACTGCTCGGTACTCGCCTGAGCATCATGGTGCTCGACAAGCTCGGCGAGCATTTCCGGATTGCTCGGGTGGGAACTCGGATCTCCTCCCTGCATGTTTGGCGTTCTTTAGAGAGCCAGTGAACATGCAGGGATTGCCTGCCATGCACTGTAATGCCGTAGCCATGTTGATTGTGGCATTATAGTGATTTGCTGGACGCACAGCGTCATCAGGTCTATTTAAGACCTAGCGCAGCTATGCACGTCACAGTCTACTCCATAAACAGGCAGAGTAGGGAGAGGTGCTGCTGAGTCAAGGAGATATTTGCTTGTTTATAGTTAGTATAAGTATTTCACAACATACTGTATATATATATATATATATATATATATATATATATATATATACATATATATATATATATCCATCTGAGCTAACAGTCCTTCTGAGGACTAATACAGGTGCATATTTTCAGTGGTGAAGGTGATAGCAGGAGTTAGGCAGGCAGGCAGAGTATGTGGCAGACTGCAGTGCATATAGTGCAAGAGGGTCCATTGAACGTCCTGTTAGTATAGGTATTCCACAACATATATATATACTAGCTATTGAACCCATTCTACGCCCGGGTGGTGAGCATTTTTATTGGTATTTGGTCTCCCATGCTGGTATGTGCTGCCCCCCTCCTGGTATTTGTGCTGCCCCCATCCTGTCCCCACCATCCTATCCTGGTATTCATGGCACCCCTCATCCCCATCCTGGTATGCATGGCACCCCTCATCCTCAATCCTGGTATGTATGGCACCCCTCATTTCAAATCTGGTGTACATTGCACCCCTCATCCCAATCCTGGTATGCATGGCCCCCTCATCCCAAATTTGTTATACATGGCACCCCTCATCCCAATCCTGGTATGTATAGCACCCCTCATCCCTCAATCTTGGTATGTATAATACCCAATCCCTCATCCTGGTATGCATGGCACTACTCATCTCCCAATCCTGGTATGCATGGCACCCCATCCCTCATCCTGGTATGTATGGTACCCCTCATCACTATCCCGGTATGTATGGTATCCCTTATCCTGGTATGCATGGTACCCCTCATCCCTATTCTGGTATGTATGATACCCCTCATCCCCCAACCCTAGTATGTATGGCCTCCTCATCCCCCAATCCTGGTATGTATGGCACCCCACCCCTCATCCTGGTATGCATGGTACCCCTCATCCCTATTTTGGTATGTATGGTACCCCTCATCTCCCAATTCTGGTATGTATGGCCTCCTCCTCCCCCAATCCTGGTATGCACGGCACCCCATCCACAATCCTAGTGTGCATGGCACCCTCATCCCCAATCCTGGTATGCATGACACCCCTCATCCCCAATCCTGGTATGCATGGCACCCCTCATCCCCAATACTGGTATGCATGGCACCCCTCATCCCCAATCCTGGTATGCATGGCACCCCTCATCCCCAATCCTGGTATGCATGGCACCCCTCATCCCCAATCCTGGTATGCATGACACCCCTCATCCCCAATCCTGGTATGAATTGCACCCCTCATCCCCAATCCTGGTATGCATGGCACCCCTCATCCTCAATCCTGGTATGTATGGCACCCCTCATTACAAATCTGGTATACATTGCACCCCTCGTCCCAATCTTGGTATGCATGGCCCCCTCATCCTTATTCTGGTATGTATGGCACCCCTCATCTCCCAATCCTGGTATATATGGCCTCCTCATCCCCCAATCCAGGTATGCATGGCACCCCATCCCTCATCCTGGTATGTATGGTATCCCTCATTCCTATTCTGGTATGTATGGTACCCCTCATCCCCCAATTCTGGTATGTATGGCCTCCTCATCCCCCTTTCCTGGTATGCATTGCACCCCATTCCTCATCCTGGTATGAATGGCACCCCTCATCCCAATTCTGGTATGTATGGCCTCCTCATCCCAGAAACCTGGTATGCATGGCACCTAATCCCTCATCCTAGTATGCATGGCACCCCTCATCCCTATCCTGGTATGCATGGCACCCCTCATCCCTATTCTGGCATGCATGGTACCCCTCATCCTGGTATGCATGGCACCCCATCTCTCAATCTGGTATGCATGGTCACCCGCATTCCTATCCTAGTATGTGTGGTACCCCTCATCCCTATTCTGCTATGCATGGCACCCCTCACCTCCCAATCCTGCTATGCATGGTCCCCTCATCCCCAATCCTGGTATGCATGGACCCCTCACCCCCCAATCCTGGTATGTGTGGTAACCCCTCATCCTGGTATGCATGGTCCCCTCACCCCCCAATCCTGGTATGCGTGGTAACCCTCACCCCCAATCCTGGTATGCATGGTTCCCTCACCCCCAATCCTGTCATGCATGGTCCCCTCATCCCCCAACCCAATAATTGTAAGTGTGGTACCCCTCATCCTGGTATGCATGATCCCATCACCCCCCAATCCTGGTATGTGTGGTACCCCTCACCCCCCAATCCTGGTATGTGTGGTACCCCTCATCCTGGTATGCATGGTCCCCTCACCCCCCAATCCTGGTATGCATGGTCCCCTCACCCCCCAATCCTGGTATGCATGGTCCCCTCACCACCCAATCCTGGTATGTGTGGTACCCATCATCCTGGTATGCATTGTCCCCTTACCCCCCAATCCTGGTATGTATGGTACCCCTCATCCCCTCAATCCTGGTATGTACGGTACCCCTCATCCCTTTCATGCGGCATACACATGCAAAAAAATAAACACTTATACTCACCTTTCTTCCCTATGCTCCAGCGCTGCTGTGTCCTGTTCTACCGGAGGCCGGGGGAGGAGTGCGGTGCCGGAGTACACGCTGTCCGGCGCCATTTTGCTGAAGACACACTACAAATGTGTCTTCAGTAAAATGACGCCGGATAGCGCTATGCGCATGGGCCAATTCCGACGTCTTCACTCCTCCCCGGTCTCCGGCGAAGAGAGGCGCAGAGGCAAATCTCCTCCCTGTCAGGTAAGTATGCAAGTATGGAGCCGGATAATGCGGTATGCATTCAGTGCCTACGCATACCGCGATCTCCTGCACCATACACACTCCTCTTAGTAGCTGTAACGGCTCCTTGCGGTCTTCTGTCTGGAGCCAGACTGAGCAGGCGTGTCGCGCTTGTGCAGTCTATAAAGGCTTCAGACAGAGACACGCATCTCCCGTTATATTATAGATATATATGCATACATATATATCTCCATCTGAACTAACAGTCCTTCTGAGGACTAATCCAGCTGCATATAATCAGTGCTGGGCAGGAGTTAGGCAGGCAGGCAGTGTATGTGGCAGACTGCAGTGCATATAGGGCAAGAGGGTCCATTGAATGTCCTGTCTGCTGCCGCTGTAATAATTACAGATATTTGTAGACATAGCACCAGATATCAGGGTCCAGGGCAATTTTTTTTTATCTTAATCCTGGTTATCTGCATAAAAAGCAATTCAGAGTACACAATTTTTCTGCTCCATTTGCTTGATAGCACTGAAAAATACAGCCAGATCTGTTCCATAGTTCAGCGATAAAAATCCAGAAATCCGAACTGAACGTGGAAAATATTGGCCTCCTTTTCCATTCTGTTGCAGTGTGTCGGTCAAGCTATTCACACTAGGTCTCTGTGTAGAATAATATTAGTAAAATACAGGCCTGCTGTTTAAAACCATGGTTCTCTCTCAGACATATCATTTATAACAGTGTTCCAAAATCAGCCATTTATGCCTTACATTTCATTGCAGTGTGCAACATACATGGCGGCGTCCTTGCATAGTGGTCCATCTCCCACTGTGCAAGAGCGCGCACTTGATTTCCAGTCCAGACTATCACTTTGGCTTCTTTCCATACGGTCTGCTTTGATCTGCTCTGTCTGCTCTGTCTGCTTAGGGTGACGCCCGCTGAACTTCCTGTTTCTTGTAGCTGCTGCAGAAACACACCTAATGCGTCCTCAGCCTATTGCTGTCTGTCACCTGGTATTTAACCCAGCTCCTCCCTGGAATCCTTGCCTGAGCATCTTGTTCTGTCAGTTGGTGTCTAGTCACTGATGTGCCAGGTCCTTTCTATGTTTCCTGCCTTGCGGTATCAGTTCCCGTGTCTGAACTGTGTCCTGTCTGTGTACTCTAGCCAGCTGCCTTTCCTGGAGGCTGTAATTCCAGGCCTGTGTGAACATGGTCTTAGCCTGTTCCTTCCGCCCTCTAGGGGCCGCATACCTAGATCTGTTGTCTGTGTCCTTTCCCAGTGTCTGTTCCTGCCCTAACCATCTTCCAGCCTGTTTCCCGTTTCTCTCTACGCCCATATCTTCCCTTTTTCTGCAGAGTCTGAACTCGTACCTAACTCCTGCTCGTTGTCACTGTACATCTGTTTGTGAGTTTGTGGTCCACTCGCTACTTCACTGCAAGTACCCTGTGGGTATCTGGTTCTGCCTTTCCCTTCCTGTCTGTTCCATGTGAACAGAGCCCTGTCCCCTCTGCTCTGCCTTGCTCGCCGCTCCGGCGGTTCTTGCCTGCTCTGCCTTGCTCACCGCTCCGGCGGTTCTTGCCTGCTCTGCTTTTGCTCGCTGCTCCGGCAGTCTCGCTCTGCTCTGACCCTTTGCTCGCTGCTCCAGGCGGCCTCACTCTGCTGTGTTTGTCCACCGCATCTGCGGTTCTGTTCCTGAGTCCCAGTCTGTACTGGGTCCTATCCACTCTGTGCTCCAACCTGTCGTACCTGCCAGTACCTCCCTGCCTGCATACCAGTCGTGCTTACTAACATCCACCTGCCTGCATACCGGCCGTACCTGCCAGTACCTCCCTGTTTGCATACCAGTCGTGCTTGCCAGCATCCACCCGTCTGCATACCTGCCGTGTCTGCCTGTACCCACCAGTCTGTGTTCCAGCCTAACCTGACTGTTCCTGTATTGTCCGGTGTGGGTCAACAGCCGTGTCCGGGGTCTGACCTGGAGTAGCACCTGGTCCCTCTGCTCGGTCCCTCCTTGGTGCACTGGCGTCGTATGCTGTCGTGCGGGCGGATACTTAGTTACGCCCCTTCAGGCATTCACTCTCCGGTACGGTCCAGTGGAATCACTACATATACACGCACACGCCAGTCAGTCCGGGCGTGTGCATTACAGCATGCTCAGGCCATGGTTCCCGTTGAGCCCCACGGCCTTCGCTCTCTGAGACGTTTTTCAGCGAATACGTGCATCTAGAAGAATTTTTTTTTTTTTTTTTTGCTACCAGCTGAGTTCCAGGTGAATTACGCACCCGTCCAGATGGATCTATCTGCACTCATTCCTGCGGATCCGCCACGGTACTATGGGGATCCAAGACTGAGTCGTGCATTTGTGGAGGAATGCTTGCTACACTTCAAGTTCTACCCTCTTTATTTTCCCACCGATCGGGTTAAGGTGGGATTCATGATATCTTACCTAGCGGGTGATGCCTTGAAATGGATCACCCCCCCTATGGGACGCACAGGATCCTATCGTCCTGGACCTGCAGGCCTTCCTGGTGGCCTTTCTAATGGTCTTCGATGATCCTAACCTGGAAGCCCTTGCTGAAGCGTCACTTCCCAATATCCCGGAGCAGCCCCGATGGGTAATGTGTTTGGGTAGCACACTAGTCCTCCTGCCCGAAGAGACTACTGCCCACCCAGAATCCACACAGGATGACTACGCTCTCCGGAATACTTCTCCTAACCTCAAGAGGCAGTCCAGACGTGCTAGGCGTAGAGGCAAGCCGTCACGCCAGGGTCTGTCCTCCCAAAGACCTCCTGACCCCAACCTTGAAGTCCCTGCTGAAGCTTCACTTCCCAGTATCCCGGAGCAGACCCGACGGGTAATGTGCGTGGGTAGCCACCAGTTCTCCTGCCCGAAGAGACTGCTGCCCACCCAGAATCCACACAGGACGACTTCCTGCACCCGGTATCTGATACTTCACCCACTTTACTCGGTGAGCCTGTCCAAGGGTACTCCGAAGCAGTGATTACCTCTGAGTCCATGCACCTCTACAACCTGGCGGAGGACCCCCTGTTGCCTCCTGAATCCTCCGGGATACCACTTGATGACAAATGGAGAGAGACTTCCCTATACCCGGTGTGACGGGGTATGCGGCAGAGCAAGAAGAGACCACCGGACTAAGAACAATCCAACGGGATTTATTGAGGCAGTCAGCATACCAAGTCAAATATCCATGTTATTCCTGATGTCCATAATAAGTCCAAAATCACAGACAGAGGTCTTGCCGCAGCTAAGAGCCCTCAGCCTTTCTCTCCAGAGATCTCCCAACACAACACTGGTCACGCATAAGTTCCTTGTCTTGGGCTACTGGGAACAGCCCAAGGGTAGGGGAGGAGAGGTTCCCACCTCCTAGTCAATGGTTTGGTCCATTGCATGGCTCCGATATGTCTATATGAATGTGTATTGTGAGTTCTCCCCTGGCTTAGGAGAACAATGGGGAGTCCTCTAGCTGTGTTGACATAAGCCTAAGTTAAATGATGATGGAGGAACAAAGTTATACAGAAATGCAGGACAGGGCAAACTATGTATCATGACACCCGATACCTGATACCTCGCTCGCTTCGTCCAGTGAGTCCGACCTAGTGTACTCCGAAGCAGAGGTTACCCCCGAGTCTCTACACCCCTCCGACGAGGCGGAGGACCTCCAGTTGTCTCCTGAACCCTTCGGGGTGCTACCTGGTAGCGAATGGACAGAGACTTTCCTATACTCGGTACCTGATACCTCGCCCGCTTCGTCCAGTGAGTCCGACCTAGTGTACTCCGAAGCAGAGGTTGCCCCCGAGTCTCTGCACTCCTCCGACCTGGCGGAGGACCTCCAGTTGTTTCCTGAATCCTCCGGGGTACCACCAGATAACAAAGGGACAGTGACGTTTCTACACCTTGTACCTGATACCTCGCCCATTTCATCCTGTGAGCTTGACAAGATGTACCCCGAAGCAGAGGTTACCCCCGAGTCTCTGCCCCCCTCCAACCCGGCGGAGGACTTCCAGTTGTCTCCTGTACCCTCTGGGGTGCCACCTGAAAATATGTGGAGAGAGACTTCCTTGTGTGCTGTTCCTGGTACTCCACCCATTTCGTCTGTTGCTGAGGATGGCTGGATAGGAGGTAGCATCCTAGCTACAAAGATGAGACCACTTTTTTCTGTGGACAGCAGAAGTAATCTCCTTGAAGTGAAGGATTGGCCCTCGAATTCCCTGCGGAAGATTCTGGCAGGCCTGAAGAAGAGGGGGCATAAGGGGGGGGGGTACTGTAACATACCTGGTGGCGTCCTTGCATAGTGGTCCATCTCCCACTGTGCAAGAGCGCGCACTTGATTTCCAGTCCAGACTATCACTTTGGCTTCTTTCCATACGGTCTGCTTTGCTCTGCTCTGTCTGCTTAGGGCGACGCCCGCTGAACTTCCTGTTTCTTGTAGCTGCTGCAGACACACCCCTAATGCGTCCTCAGCCTATTGCTGTCTGTCACCTGGTATTTAACCCAGCTCCTCCCTGGAATCCTTGCCTGAGCATCTTGTTCTGTCAGTTGGTGTCTAGTCACTGATGTGCCAGGTCCTGTCTATGTTTCCTGCCTTGCGGTATCAGTTCCCGTGTCTGAACTGTGTCCTGTCTGTGTACTCTAGCCAGCTGCCTTTCCTGGAGGCTGTAATTCCAGGCCCGTGTGAACACGCTCTTAGCCTGTTCCTTCCGCCCTCTAGGGGCCGCATACCTAGATCTGTTGTCTGTGTCCTTTCCCAGTGTCTGTTCCTGCCCTAACCATCTTCCAGCCTGTTTCCCATTTCTCTCTACGCCCATATCTTCCCTTTTTCTGCAGAGTCTGAACTCATACCTAACTCCTGCTCATTGTCACTGTACTTCCATTTGTGAGTTTGTGGTCCACTCGCTACTTCACTGCAAGTGCCCTGTGGGTATCTGGTTCTGCCTTTCCCTTCCTGTCTGTTCCGTGTGAACAGAGCCCTGTCCCCTCTGCTCTGCCTTGTTCGCCGCTCCGGCGGCTCTTGCCTGCTCTGCCTTGCTCACCGCTCCGGCAGTTCTTGCCTGCTCTGCCTTTGCTCGCTGCTCCGGCAGTCTTGCTCTGCTCTGACCCTTTGCTCGCTGCTCCGGCAGTCTCGCTCTGCTCTGACCCTTTGCTCGCTGCTCCGGCAGCCTCGCTCTGCTCTGACCCTTTGCTCGCTGCTCCGGCAGTCTCGCTCTGCTCTGACCCTTTGCTCGCTGCTCCGGCAGTCTCGCTCTGCTCTGACCCTTTGCTCGCTGCTCCGGCAGTCTCGCTCTGCTCTGACCCTTTGCTCGCTGCTCCAGGCGGCCTCGCTCTGCTGTGTTTGTCCACCGCATCTGCGGTTCTGTTCCTGAGTCCCAGTCTGTACTGGGTCCTATCCACTCTGTGCTCCAACTTGTCGTACCTGCCAGTACCTCCCTGCCTGCACCTGCCTGCATACCGGCCGTACCTGCCAATACCTCCCTGTTTGCATACCAGTCGTGCTTGCCAGCATCCACCCGTCTACATACCTGCTGTATCTGCCTGTACCCACCAGTCTGTGTGCCAGCCTAACCTGCCTGTTCCTGTATTCCCTGGTGTGGGTCAACAGCTGTGTCCGGGGTCTGACCTGGTGTAGCACCTGGTCCCTCTGCTCGGTCCCTCCTTGGTGCACTGGCGTCGCATGCCATCGTGCGACCTTGGTCGGATCGGGTGGATACTTAGTTATGCCCCTCCAGGCATTCACTCTCCAGTACGGTCCAGTGGAATCACTACATATACACGCACACACCAGTCAGTCCGGGCGTGTGCATTACAGCATGCTCAGGCCATGGTTCCCGTTGAGCCCCACGGCCTTCGCTCTCTGAGACATTTTTCAGCGAATACGTGCATCTAGAAGAAATTTATTTATTTTTTTGCTACCAGCTGAGTTCCTGGTGAATTACGCACCCATCCAGATGGATCTATCTGCACTCGTTCCTGCGGATCCGCCACGGTACTATGGGGATCCAAGACTGAGTCGTGCATTTGTGGAGAAATGCTTGCTACACTTTAAGTTCTACCCTCCTTATTTTCCCACCAATCAGGTTAAGGTGGGATTCATGATGTCTTACCTAGCGGGTGATGCCTTGAAATGGATCACTCCCCCTATGGGACGCACAGGATCCTAGCATCCTGGACCTGCAGGCCTTCCTGGTGGCCTTTCTAGTGGTCTTCGATGACCCTAACCCGGAAGCCCATACTGAAGCTTCACTTCCCAATATCCCGGAGCAGCCCCGATGGGTAATGTGTGTGGGTAGCACACTAGTCCTCCTGCCCGAAGAGACTACTGCCCACCCAGAATCCACACAGGATGACTACGCTCTCCGGAATACTTCTCCCAACCTCAAGAGGCAGTCCAGACGTGCTAGGCGTAGAGGCAAGCCGTCACGCCAGGGTCTGTCCTCCCAAAGACCTCCTGACCCCAACCTTGAAGTCCCTGCTGAAGCTTCACTTTCCAGTATCCCGGAGCAGCCCCGACGGGTAATGTGCGTGGGTAGCGCACCAGTTCTGCTGCCCGAAGAGACTCCTGCCCACCCAGAATCCACACAGGACGACTTCCTGCACCCGGTATCTGATACTTCACCCACTTTACTCGGTGAGTCTGTCCAAGGGTACTCCGAAGCAGTGATTACCTCCGAGTCCATGCACCTCTACAACCTGGCGGAGGACCCCCTGTTGCCTCCTGAATCCTCCGGGATACCACTTGATGACAAATGGAGAGAGACTTTCCTACACCCGGCACCTGATACCTCGCTCGCTTCGTCCAGTGAGTCCGACCTAGTGTACTCCAAAGCAGAGGTTACCCCCGAGTCTCTACACCCCTCCGACCAGGCGGAGGACCTCCAGTTGTCTCCTGAACCCTTTGGGGTGCTACCTGGTAGCGAATGGACAGAGACTTTCCTATACTCGGTACCTGATACCTCGCCCGCTTCGTCCAGTGAGTCCGACCTAGTGTACTCCGAAGCAGAGGTTACCCCCGAGTCTCTGCACTCCTCCGACCCGGCAGTGGACCTCCAGTTGTTTCCTGAATCCTCCGGGGTACCACCAGATAACAAAGGGACAGTGACGTTTCTACACCTTGTACCTGATACCTCGCCCATTTCATCCTGTGAGCTTGACAAGATGTACCCCGAAGCAGAGGTTACCCCTGAGTCTCTTCCCCCCTCCAACCCGGCGGAGGACTTCCAGTTGTCTCCTGTACCCTCTGGGGTGCCACTTGAAAATATGTGGAGAGAGACTTCCTTGTGTGCTGTTTCTGGTACTCCACCCGTTTCGTCTGTTGCTGAGGATGGCTGGAAAGGAGGTAGCATCCTAGCTACAAAGATGAGACCACTTTTTTCTGTGGACAGCAGAAGTAATCTCCTTGAAGTGAAGGATTGGCCCTCGAATTCCCTGCGGAAGATTCTGGCAGGCCTGAAGAAGAGGGGGCGTAAGGGGGGGGGTACTGTAACATACCTGGCGGCGTCCTTGCATAGTGGTCCATCTCCCACTGTGCAAGAGCGCGCACTTGATTTCCAGTCCAGACTATCACTTTGGCTTCTTTCCATACGGTCTGCTTTGCTCCGCTCTGTCTGCTTAGGGCGACGCCCGCTGAACTTCCTGTTTCTTGTAGCTGCTGCAGACACACCCCTAATGCGTCCTCAGCTTATTGCTGTCTGTCATCTGGTATTTAACCCAGCTCCTCCCTGGAATCCTTGCCTGAGCATCTTGTTCTGTCAGTTGGTGTCTAGTCACTGATGTGCCAGGTCCTGTCTATGTTTCCTGCCTTGCGGTATCAGTTCCCGTGTCTGAACTGTGTCCTGTCTGTGTACTCTAGCCAGCTGCCTTTCCTGGAGGCTGTAATTCCAGGCCCGTGTGAACACGCTCTTAGCTTGTTCCTTCCGCCCTCTAGGGGCCGCATACCTAGATCTTTTGTCTGTGTCCTTTCCCAGTGTCTGTTCCTGCCCTAACCATCTTCCAGCCTGTTTCCCGTTTCTCTCTACGCCCATATCTTCCCTTTTTCTGCAGAGTCTGAACTCGTACCTAACTCCTGCTCGTTGTCACTGTACTTCCGTTTGTGAGTTTGTGGTCCACTCGCTATTTCACTGTAAGTACCCTGTGGGTATCTGGTTCTGCCTTTCCCTTCCTGTCTGTTCTGTGTGAACAGAGCCCTGTCCCCTCTGCTCTGCCTTGCTCGCCGCTCCGGCGGTTCTTGCCTGCTCTGCCTTGCTCACCGCTCCAGCGGTTCTTGCCTGCTCTGCCTTTGCTTGCTGCTCCGGCAGTCTCGCTCTGCTCTGACCCTTTGCTCGCTGCTCCGGCAGTCTCACTCTGCTCTGACTCTTTGCTCGCTGCTCCGGCAGTCTCGCTCTGCTCTGATCCTTTGCTCGCTGCTCCGGCAGTCTCGCTCTGCTCTGACCCTTTGCTCACTGCTCCGGCAGTCTCGCTCTGCTCTGACCCTTTGCTCGCTGCTCTGGCAGTCTCGCTCTGCTCTGACCCTTTGCTCGCTGCTCCAGGCGGCCTCGCTCTGCTGTGTTTGTCCACCGCATCTGCGGTTCTGTTCCTGTGTCCCAGTCTGTACTGGGTCCTATCCACTCTGTGCTCCAACTTGTGGTTCTTGCCAGTACCTCCCTGCCTGCATACCAGTCGTGCTTACCAACATCCACCTGCCTGCATACCGGCCGTACCTGCCAGTACCTCCCTGTTTGCATACCAGTCGTGCTTGCCAGCATCCACCCGTCTGCATACCCGCCGTGTCTGCCTGTACCCACCAGTCTGTGTGCCAGCCTAACCTGCCTGTTCCTGTATTCCCTGGTGTGGGTCAACAGCCGTGTCCGGGGTCTGACCTGGAGTAGCACCTCATCCCTCTGCTCAGTCCCTCCTTGGTGCACTGGCGTCGTATGCCATCGTGCGACCTTGGTCGGATCGGGTGGATACTTAGTTATGCCCATCCAGGCATTCACTCTCCGGTACGGTCCAGTGGAATCGCTACATATACACGCACACGCCAGTCAGTCCGGGCGTGTGCATTACAGCATGCTCAGGCCATGGTTCCCGTTGAGCCCCACGGCCTTCGCTCTCTGAGACGTTTTTCAGCGAATACGTGCATCTAGAAGAAATTTATTTATTTTTTTGCTACCAGCTGAGTTCCAGGCGAATTACGCACCCGTCCAGATGGATCTATCTGCACTCGTTCCTGCGGATCCGCCACGGTACTATGGGGATCCAAGACTGAGTCGTGCATTTGTGGAGCAATGTTTGCTACACTTCAAGTTCTACCCTCTTTATTTTCCCACCGATCGGGTTAAGGTGGGATTCATGATGTCTTACCTAGCGGGTGATGCCTTGAAATGGATCACTCCCCCTATGGGATGCACAGGATGCTAGCGTCCTGGACCTGCAGGCCTTCCTGGTGTCCTTTCCAGTGGTTTTCGATGACCCTAACCCGGAAGCCCTTGCTGAAGCTTCACTTCCCAATATCCCGGAGCAGCCCCGATGGGTAATGTGTGTGGGTAGCACACTAGTCCTCCTGCCCGAAGAGACTACTGCCCACCCATAATCCACACAGGATGACTACGCTCTCCGGAATACTTCTTCCAACCTCAAGAGGCAGTCCAGACGTGCTAGGCGTAGAGGCAAGCCGTCACGCCAGGGTCTGTCCTCCCAAAGACCTCCTGACCCCAACCTTGAAGTCCCTGCTGAAGCTTCACTTCCCAGTATCCCGCAGCAGCCCCAACGGGTAATGTGCGTGGGTAGCGCACCAGTTCTCCTGCCCGAAGAGACTGCTGCCCACCCAGAATCCACACAGGACGACTTCCTGCACCCGGTATCTGATACTTCACCCACTTTACTCGGTGAGTCTGTCCAAGGGTACTCCGAAGCAGTGATTACCTCCGAGTCCATGCACCTCTACAACCTGGCGGAGGACCCCCTGTTGCCTCCTGAATCCTCCGGGATACCACTTGATGACAAATGGAGAGAGACTTTCCTACACCCGGCACCTGATACCTCGCTCGCTTCGTCCAGTGAGTCCGACCTAGTGTACTCCAAAGCAGAGGTTACCCCCGAGTCTCTACACCCCTCCGACCAGGCGGAGGACCTCCAGTTGTCTCCTGAATAGTGTTGAGCCACCCCCGTAGTGTTCGAGTTCGGTTCGGTTCGTCGAACACCCGTGTGTTCGCCGAACTGTTCGTCGAACTGTTCGTCGAACACCTTCGAACACCGTTAAAACCAATGGCAGGCAAACAAAAACACATAGTAACACATAAAAAACACCTTCAAAGGTGTCCAAAAGCTGACAAACTGCTCAGAAGACATAACTAACACATGGAAAAGTGACAAGTACATATAGTCATGCGAAAATAAAAGAGGTGGAGGAGTAAAAGGAGGGGGAGACACAGATATAGGCATGTCATGCCCTTCTAAAATCCAAAAAGTGAGAAGCCGACACGGCCAGTCCGCTCCTGCCCGTGCCACCTCCGTGTCGCCGGGTTTGTGCCAGAGCCGCGGTGAACCCTGACGGCCAGCCCCCCTCTCCCAATACTGGTGCCTGTCCGCTGGTGGGTCGAGCGAGCCCCCCTGTGGTGGAGGCAGCTCTAAGCTTTTTAATTTAAATTGTCTCTCTAATTTGAATGAATACACTTTAAATCCATTTACAAGGATCTATTGGAGGGCAAGTCTCATGCCAGCAGCCGCGGTAATTCCAGCTCCAGTAGCGTCCACTAAAGCTGCTGCAGTTAAAAAGCTTTTATAAGGATCGAGCTCGGCTGTCCACCGCAAGGCATCCTACTGCCAGTCCCAGCCCCTATGCCTTGGGGTGCCTCCTGATGCTCTTCACTAAGTATCCCATGGTCCCGAAGCATTTCCTTTGAAAAAATTAAGTGTCTAAACTACAGGTGGTGCAGCTTGCTTAACAGCCGGGATAATCCGCTTACTAGCAGACACTGCTACTAGGCACAAAGTATTTCCTGGGCTAGATGCAGTTAAAAATTTGTAATTAGATACTCTCGTTGGATGCTGAGAAAGCATTCCATAGAGTCTCCTGGCACGCCATATATGATTCTCTTAAAAAGCTTGGGGTAGGGGTCTAGGGGACCCTTTTATAGCCAAAATCACGGCCCTGTATCGCAATACGTCACCTAGGCTGAAGATAAATGGAACTGTAGCACCCTGAGGGCTCGGTTGCTAAAGACGTATTGCACCTCACCCAGAGGTGTGATATCTCACTCTCAGGTAAGGATGGAGTGTGGATCAGGACCCGACACCTGCATGCATTACACCACATTGCCGTGGGGCAGGGCGACCAATATGCCCCTGAGATGGGCACGACAGTCCCTGTCCCTGGCTGGAGTGGGGGGAGGGAACACTGAGGAAGGGGAACTCTGTAGTGCAGGAGCAGGGAGGAAGCAGTTCCTGGGTGCATTGAGAAGGGAGTATAAAAGGTGGGCACCATCTTAGTTCAGTGCAGAGAAGTCTGAGCAGAAGTGGCAGGGAGCAGGGGCTCTGCATGAGCTCTGCTCCGGAGGCGGGCCTAGTAACAGAGGCCCAGGCCTGGAAGAGGGAGAAGGAAGGAAGAGGAGCGGAGAAGGCTCCAGGAACGAGGAATGAAGGGATCCCAGGGGTGCGGACGGGCGAGTCGCCACCGCACGCCCGAATCCACCTGCGTGGAGGGGTCAGGCCAAAGGGGGAGACCGGTCCCCGAAACTAGTGGAGGCAGGAAACGACCCTCAGCTAGAAACCGGAGGCTCTGACATTTTATGTGGCGCAGCCCCTCGCTACACCCGCTAGGAAGGCACCACATAGGGTCAGGGAAACTGGCGCCAAGTTTACCAAGAGGAGGCCCGAGGCAGCCGGACAGAAGTGTTGGTAAGAAAGGCCAGACAAAGGACACACAAAGGGGGTCCTGTGAAGTGCTCCAAAGTTATCTGGGAGTTGTCTGAGCCCCTCACCTGGTGAGCACAGTACGACGTGGGCAGCCGTTACCTGCAGACGTGGTCTGGATAATAAGAACTGTGAGTAAAGGCCCTGAACTGCATCACTGACTCCGTGTCGTTACTGCTGCTGCCCTGCACCATCACCCCCATCCTCCGCATACACTGCCCTGAGGCTATACTCCTCCCGTGGGGAGTTATGCTACGCTCTGCTGCACCCACAACACCAGCCTCAGTGGTCTGCCCTGTAGCGGCGGTTCACTCTGACCGCAATCCACGGGTGGCGTAGTCGGACATTTAAACATGAAAACCACATAAATAGTTCCGCCACTGGTTTGACCGCCCTGAGCCACGGAACTGGGTCGCCGCCATGAAGACTACAACCACCAGCATCCACCAAAAAGGGTCCGGCTCCGGGTGTCCCAAGGCCCAGGGTGTGCGTCAGAACATTTTCATCACCTTTCACAATCACCAATGGGACAAGGCAGTGATGTCCTCTGTCCCCTCTCTTATACATCCTAGTGACTGAGCACCTGCTCTCATCAATTCGCCATAACCCCAATATTAGGTGGATTGAGGTGGGAGGCACCGAGTACAAGTGCTCTCTATTTGCTGATGATGTCCTAGTATATATCACTCAATCACATATATCCATCCATGCTGTTATGGCTGAAATAGATCACTTTGTTACATGGTAAAATTTTAAAATCAATGCAGCGAAGTCTGAGGCCCTCGATGTCTCCCTCCCCAAATCCATATAGGATTCCATCCAGTCCAACTTTCCCTTTGCCTGGCCCTCACAGGGTATCAAATACTTAGGAATTCCTATTCATAGAGACCTCTACCATCTATGTTATCTTAATTTTGGGCCCTTTATTGAACAACTCCATACAGACCACGGTTGGCAAGTTAGAACTGTAAGATTCACTACGTGAACCACTGGTGTTTTGTGGAAAAGCACATGTACACTGCGTTCCAAATTATTATACAAAAAGTGTTTAGGAGTGATAAGGGAAGAATTTGTTTGTTTGTCAGTTAAACTCATTGATGGTGATGTGTGTCAGGGCTCTTTATATCACTGTAAGCAATTGCAGACACCTGTGCTAATTAGTTTGGCAGGTGTGTCCAATGAAAGGCAAGACTACTTAAGAAGGCTCTCTCACATTATTAAGCAGCCTACATTTTCTGCCAAAATGGGAAAGAAAAAGTATGTGTCGGCTGCTGAGAAGCAACAAATTGTGGAGTGTTTAGGTCAAGGCATGACTACAATCAACATTGTGCGATGATCAGGATGAAGTGTCTTGGCAATCAAGAAGTATGTAGCTGATTCACAGTACACACGTGTGCGTGCTGATAAGGGCAAATTGAGGACTCTTTCCTACAGGCAATTACGTCAGGTTGAAAGAGCAGCGGCAAAAAAGCCTTGTCATAGCAGCAGACAAGTTTTTGAAGCTGCTTGTGCCTCCAACGTCCCCCGAACAACAAGATGCAGGGTCCTTCAGAGGTTTGCAGCTGTGCATGCGCCATCCTGTCGACCTCCTCTATCCACTTCACACAAGCAGAAACGGCTCCAGTGGGCCAAACATTACATGAAGACTGATTTCAAAACTGTTTTGTTCACGGATGAGTGCCGTGCAGCGCTCGATGGTCCAGATGGATGGAGTGGAGGATGGCTGGTTGATGGACACCCCACGCAAACACGGCTACAGCGCCTACAAGGAGGAGGTGGAGTAATGTTTTGGGCTGGAATCATGGGGAGAGAGATTGTCGGCCCCTTTAGGATCCCTGAAGGCGCTAAAGATGAACTCCATAATGTATGTGGATTTTCTCAAACAGCACTTCCTGCCATGGTTCAAGAAGAAGAACCGTGTATTTCACAGCAAGATCATTTTTCTGCATGATAATGCACCATCTCATGCTGCACATAAAACATCTGCATCTCTGGCTGATATGGGCATAAAAGGGGACAAACTTATGGTGTGACCCCCATGCTCCCCTGACCTCTACCCCATTCAGAACCTTTGGAGCATCATTAAAAGGAGTGTCTATGATGGCGGGAGGCAGTTCACATCTAAGCAACAGCTCTGGGAGGGTATTCTGTCCTCATGCAAAACAATTGAAGCAGAAACCATCCAAAACCTGACAAATTCAATGGACGAGAGAGTTCAGAAGCTCCTTTCGAACAAGGGGTCCTATGTGAAAATGTAACATCACCTAGAATAAAGTTTTGAGTTGAAAACTGTTTGATTTCAGTTTCTAACAACCTGCTAATGCTTATAATTTCAAAAATGACCATTTTTTTGGTCTTTATTAAAATGAAAAGGTTGATCGAAAAGTTTGGGGGATCTAAGAGTGTGGCAACCCAGTAGTCATGATTACTTCGAATTCTGACAATATGAGGGTCATGCTGCAGGTAGTGCAGCAAGAAGGCACTTATGTGCCTTGCGCATCTCGGAGCCCCAAAATTATTTTCCGGGCTAGATGCAGCTAAAAATTATTTTTAATTTTAAATCTGGTGAAGCTTTAGTATAGATGGCCTAATAGGATCAGTGCTGCACACTGCTACAAAGCCCAAATTATTTTCCAGTCAAGATACAGATAAACATGATTAGTAATTTGAAAGCTTAAAACGGTTGGTAGGGTGATTTTAACCAATCATCAAGCTTTTACTCTCCCCAGGATGACACAGGGGTAGAAAAGTCGTTTCGGATCCATGATTTGTTCATCTTTATGAACGTGAGTCTGTCTACATTATCAGTGGAGAGCCGCGTGCGCTTATCTGTCAGCACACCACCAGCAGCGCTGAACACACGTTCAGACAGAACGCTGGCTGCGGGGCATGACAAGATCTCCAAGGCGTAAGTGGCTAGCTCCGGCCATTTATCCAGATTGGAAGCCCAAAAAGAGCAAGGGTCCAGTGACACAGTCGTGGCTTCAATGTTTACTTGGAGATACTCCTGTACCATCGTCTCTAGGCGTTGACTATGTGTCAGACTTCTTGTCTCCTGTGGTCTTGCAAAGGATGGGCTAAAAAAGTGGTGAAATGATTCCGCAAAATTGATGTTACCAGCAGATACTGTGGTTCTGTCATGGTTTGAGTGCTGAACACTTGACGGTCCCACGGTTGGCAAGTTGGAACTGTGAGATTCACTACGTGCACCACTGGTATCTTGTGGAAAAGCACATGTAAGATTCTGCAACAGTCTCTGCTGATACTCCTGCATGCGTGCATCCCTTTCTATGGCAGGAATAATTTCTGCAAATTTACTTTTGTACCGGGGATCTAACAGTGTGGCAACCCAGTAGTCAGGATTATTTCTAATTCTCACAATTCGAGGGTCATGTTGCAGGTAGTGCAGCAAGAAGGCACTCATGTGTGTTGCGCATCCAGGAGCACCAAGTCCCTGTTGTGTTGGTGGCGAGGTAACAATCATGCTTCCTTCCTCTGTCCTCTCCCCCCAACCTCGCACAACAGAAATGTGATCAAGGTCTCCCTCATCTGATGAGTCTTCCATCAGTTCGTCCTCCACTTCTTCCTGGGCTCCTGCACCTTCCTCACTAGTTTGGCTGCTATCATGCGCCCTGGTAAAACCATCTCCCCCACCCTCACATGCCTGCCGCCTTGGTGCTGCCGACCGTCTGGACCTTGCAGATGTTAGCCCTTCCGCATACAACTCCTCCTCCTCTACTTCCTCCACCTCCTCTTGTGCCACCACCTGACTCCGAATTCTGTTTAACATGTGCTCCAGCATGTAAATCACCGGAATAGTCATGCTGATAATGGCATCGTCAGCACTAAACATCTTCGTCGCCATTTCAAAACTGTGCAGAAGGGTGCATAGGTCCCTGATCTGAGACCACTCCTCCAGCGTGATTTGCCCCACCTCTGAATCTCGTTGGCCCAGGCTATACATCAGAACGTATTGCACCAGGGCTTGTCGGTGCTGCCACAGTCGCTGCAACATGTCCAGAGTTGAATTCCACCGGGTAGGCACATCGCATTTTAGCCGGTGAAGTGGCAGGCCCAACGACTTCTGTAGAGATGTAAGTCGCTGAGCTGCGGGATGCGAACGGCGGAAGTGAGCACACAGCGACCGTGCCCTCTGCAGAAGGCCATCTAGTCTGGGATAGTGGGCTAAAAATTGCTGGACAACCAGGTTCAACACGTGAGCCATACAAGGCACGTGTGTGACATTGCCCCGGCGAAGGGCCGCACCCAGGTTTGCAGCATTGTCGCACACGGCCTTCCCTGGTTTCAGGTCCAGTGGAGACAACCATTCATGAAATTGGTTCTCCAGAGCTGACCACAACTCCTCAGCTGTGTGACTCACATTTCCCAGACATTTCAATGTAAAAACCGCCTGATGACGTTGAGCCCTACTGCCAGCATAGTAAGGAGGTGTGCAGGATCCCTTCTGCGCAGTTAGAAAGCTTGTGGCATGACCAGACAGGCTTTGGGTGCAGGTGGAAGACCGAGAGGAGGTTGAGGAGGCAGAAGCAGTGGTGGAACTTTGACATAAAGAGGATTGACGCACAACTCGTGGGGACGGCAAGACTTGGACAGCAGCCCCTTGTCCTGCTGTCACCATAGTTACCCAGTGCCCAGTCAGCGACATGTAACGCCCCTGTCCATGCCTACTCGTCCAAGTGTCTGTGGTGAAATGCACCCTGTCACACACAGAGTTTCTCAAAGAAGCGGTGATGTTGTGTGCGACATGCTGGTGGAGCGCAGGCACACCTTTCTTTGAGAAGTAGTGCCGACTGGGCATCTGGTACTGGGGCACTGCGACGGACATAAGGTCTCGAAAATCCTCTGTGTCCACCAGGCGGAAAGGCAGCATTTCTGTAGCCAAGAGCTTGCAGATGGTGAAATTCAACCTCTTAGCTTTCTCATGGCTAGGAGGAAATGGTCTTTTACTTGTCCACATCTGAGGGACCGAGGGCTGGCTATTGTGCTTAGACGGGGTTGATAAGGGTGTCCCCGGCAAACTGCCGGTCTGTGAGGAAGATGCAGGCGGACATGTTAGGTTGCCTTGATCCAAAGGTGGTGCTATCGATGTCGGACAGCGCTCAAGACCAGCTGGTGTTACCACCTCCAAAGAAAATGATGACCTGCCAATCACGCTGGCTGTTGCGGGTAAAGAGGTGGCAGGTCTGCGCCCCAAAACAGGTGTGACTGCTGTCCCCCCAGTCACAGAGGATGAAGAGGCCGCGGATGCACAAGATATGGCAGACGATGGTTGGCCCGGCCGGCTAGACCGCATTGTAGCACACTGAGCTTCCCACTGCAACTTATGCTTCATGTCCATGTGCCGGTTCATGCATGAAGTACTCAAACTATGTATTTTTTGGCCTCTACTTAGCTTTTGCTGACAAATATTACAGATAACACGAGTTGGGTCATCTTTATCGATCTGAAAAAATGCCCAGGCTATGCAAGGCTTAGCACCCATGCGACCTGAAGAGCCACCACGACTTGTGGTGAGAGGCAGAGTTGTGTTTGAGGATGCAGTTGTTGACGTGCTTCCAGTACTACGTCTCTGTCCAGGAAGGCGCAACCTGACCTCGTCGTCACTAGCATCTTCCTCCACCTCCTCTGCTGACCTCATCTCTTGGCTGACTGTGGGTTGACAGTAAGTGGGATCTCCGACCTCATCATCATCACCCTGTGCGTTATCACACCCGTCGTCCTCAGAGCCAACCTGTTCCTGCCCTGACAAAAAACTAAAGTTGTCGCTCCAATCAGGTATTTGAGTCTTATCATCGTCTTCCTCATTGTCTCCACCAACAGGAGTTACAGTTTGGGAATGAGGGTCTACATTATGGTCAGAACCTTCTGCGTCTGGTCCTGGATCCGACTCATAAAGATTCTGGGCATCAGTGCAGATCATTTCCTCGTCTGGATTCACAGAAGCGCTGGAGTCGACCTCTGATTCCCAGGCTATAGTATGAGTAAACAGCTCTGCAGACTCAACCATCTGTTCTACCTCATACTCAGACGGGCAGCTGGAGATTTGGGAGCTGTGAGGAAGCAAGTGCGATTTGGGTGACACCTTTGAGGACTGGAGTATTTGTGATGTTGAAGTTGATGTGGAGGAGAGCCCACTTAAAGGAGCACTTGATATCCGTTGAAGCACCTGCTGTTTTTGTGCCTCATCTGGAATTTGTAGCGATTGGCGTGGCCGTAAGAAAGGGATCTTATCACAATGTCCGCTAAAAGAAGTAGACATTTTAGTTTGGCTGGAAGATGGTCTTTCTTCTGCACCTACCCCACGGACACAACCTTTTTTCCCCTTCCCAACACGCCTATTCCCCTTTCCACCAGCAGCAGGCCTTTTTCCACTCATTTTGGTGGTTAACTAATTCACAACTCTGGAGTTGTTTGCACAAAAAAACAATGGATGGTAACCGAGCAGAGCTGAGTGGCCAAACTGTGGTATTAGGCCAAAACTATTGGCTGGGTTAGATGCAGAAAAAAATTATTTTTAATTTGCAACCTGATGGAGGTCAGTATAGATGGACTAATAGACCAAGTCCCACACACCGCTAGAAGCCCAAATATTTTTTCAGAGCTAGATGCAGAAATTTTTTTTATTCAATTTGCAACCTGATGGAGGTCAGTATAGATGGACTAATAGACCAAGTCCCACACACTGCTAGAAGCCCAAATATTTTTTCAGAGCTAGATGCAGAAAAAAATTATTTTTAATTTGCAACCTGATGGAGGTCAGTATAGATGGACTAATAGACCAAGTCCCACACACTGCTAGAAGCCCAAATATTTTTTCAGAGCTAGATGCAGAAAAAAATTATTTTTAATTTGCAACCTGATGGAGGTCAGTATAGATGGACTAATAGAACAAGTCCCACACGTTGCTAGAAGCCCAAATATTTTTTCAGAGATAAATGAAGAAAAAAATTATTTTTAATTTGCAACCTGATGGAGGTCAGTATAGATGGACTAATAGACCAAGTCCCACACACTGCTAGAAGCCCAAATATTTTTTCAGAGCTAGATGCAGAAAAAAATTATTTTTAATTTGCAACCTGATGGAGGTCAGTATAGATGGACTAATAGAACAAGTCCCACACGCTGCTAGAAGCCCAAATATTTTTTCAGAGATAAATGAAGAAAAAAATTATTTTTAATTTGCAACCTGATGGAGGTCAGTATAGATGGACTAATAGACCAAGTCCCACACACTGCTAGAAGCCCAAATATTTTTTCAGAGCTAGATGCAGAAAAAAATTATTTTTAATTTGCAACCTGATGGAGGTCAGTATAGATGGACTAATAGACCAAGTCCCACACACCGCTAGAAGCCCAAATATTTTTTCAGAGCTAGATGCAGAAAAAAATTATATTCAATTTGCAACCTGCTGGAGGTCAGTATAGAAGGACTAATAGAACAAGTCCCACACACTGCTAGAAGCCCAAATATTTTTTCAGAGCTAAATGAAGAAAAAAATTATTTTTAATTTGCAACCTGATGGAGGTCAGTATAGATGGACTAATAGACCAAGTCCCACACACTGCTAGAAGCCCAAATATTTTTTCAGAGCTAGATGCAGAAAAAAATTATATTCAGTTTGCAACCTGATGGAGGTCAGTATAGATGGACTAATAGAATGATGCTATGCCCAAAAGATTTTACTTCACTAGGTGCAGTAAAAAAATTGGTATTCTATACACAGGTGGTATATCTTGCAACACAGATAGGCTACTCCACTGACTAACACACTCTGCAATAGGCCAAAAAGGATTAGTTTTGCTAGATTCAGCCAAATGCTGTGAAAAAAACTTGCACAGCACTGGCACAGACCTGCCTGGCAAAAACTGATAGGAACTCATGTAACCTAGTCCTGAAAAGGACTCCAATTACAATTAGTCTTTACTCCCACAATCTATCTATTTAAGAGCACAGACCTGCCTGATAAAAGTCGTAGGAAATGCTGTAACCTAGTCCTTAAAAGGACTGCAATCACAACTATTCCCTACTCCCAAGCTATCTGTATATTTGTGCGAAAATTGGCTTGAAACTAACAAGGTATAGCACACACAGCAACAGCGGTGCCGTCTAACACGCAGCTGCAGCAGTGAGAAAATGGTGGCGACGGGGAAAATGGCTTGGTCTTATAGGGCAAGGACATGTGACATACACTGCCAATCACACATGCCCTTGCTTGTGTGAAAAAAAGCACTTCGATCCGTGTGTGCGCTGCTGATAGGCTGACAGATTGCACCTCCCCACTGCAAATGCGGGAAAGAGAAAAAAAAATGGAGATCTTCATTGTTCCTGCAGAGATCCATCCCCTGCCCCTCCCCCCGCCCCACTGTACACTCAAACTGCGTATTAACATTAATTTTCATCATTACTGAGAAAAAATCCAGTTATGATTTTGGTGCACGAACAGTTATCGAACATAACCTCGAACAGCCGAATTTTTCTCAAATTGTTCGTGTTCGCCGACCGGCTCGAACACCGCCCAAAACAGCTCGAATTTGAGATTGGCGAACAGTTCGAGTAGAACAACGCTCATCTCTACTCCTGAACCCTTTGGGGTGCTACCTGGTAGCGAATGGACAGAGACTTTCCTATACTCGGTACCTGATACCTCGCCCGCTTCGTCCAGTGAGTCCGACCTAGTGTACTCCGAAGCAGAGGTTACCCCCGAGTCTCTGCACTCCTCCGACCCGGCAGTGGACCTTCAGTTGTTTCCTGAATCCTCCGGGGTACCACCAGATAACAAAGGGACAGTGACGTTTCTACACCTTGTACCTGATACCTCGCCCATTTCATCCTGTGAGCTTGACAAGATGTACCCCGAAGCAGAGGTTACCCCTGAGTCTCTTCCCCCCTCCAACCCGGCGGAGGACTTCCAGTTGTCTCCTGTACCCTCTGGGGTGCCACTTGAAAATATGTGGAGAGAGACTTCCTTGTGTGCTGTTCCTGGTACTCCACCCGTTTCGTCTGTTGCTGAGGATGGCTGGAAAGGAGGTAGCATCCTAGCTACAAAGATGAGACCACTTTTTTCTGTGGACAGCAGAAGTAATCTCCTTGAAGTGAAGGATTGGCCCTCGAATTCCCTGCGGAAGATTCTGGCAGGCCTGAAGAAGAGGGGGCGTAAGGGGGGGGGTACTGTAACATACCTGGCGGCGTCCTTGCATAGTGCTCCATCTCCCACTGTGCAAGAGCGCGCACTTGATTTCCAGTCCAGACTATCACTTTGGCTTCTTTCCATACGGTCTGCTTTGCTCCGCTCTGTCTGCTTAGGGCGACGCCCGCTGAACTTCCTGTTTCTTGTAGCTGCTGCAGACACACCCCTAATGCGTCCTCAGCTTATTGCTGTCTGTCATCTGGTATTTAACCCAGCTCCTCCCTGGAATCCTTGCCTGAGCATCTTGTTCTGTCAGTTGGTGTCTAGTCACTGATGTGCCAGGTCCTGTCTATGTTTCCTGCCTTGCGGTATCAGTTCCCGTGTCTGAACTGTGTCCTGTCTGTGTACTCTAGCCAGCTGCCTTTCCTGGAGGCTGTAATTCCAGGCCCGTGTGAACACGCTCTTAGCTTGTTCCTTCTGCCCTCTAGGGGCCGCATACCTAGATCTTTTGTCAGTGTCCTTTCCCAGTGTCTGTTCCTGCCCTAACCATCTTCCAGCCTGTTTCCCGTTTCTCTCTACGCCCATATCTTCCCTTTTTCTGCAGAGTCTGAACTCGTACCTAACTCCTGCTCGCTGTCACTGTACTTCCGTTTGTGAGTTTGTGGTCCACTCGCTATTTCACTGTAAGTACCCTGTGGGTATCTGGTTCTGCCTTTCCCTTCCTGTCTGTTCCGTGTGAACAGAGCCCTGTCCCCTCTGCTCTGCCTTTCTCGCCGCTCCGGCGGTTCTTGCCTGCTCTGCCTTGCTCACCGCTCCAGCGGTTCTTGCCTGCTCTGCCTTTGCTTGCTGCTCCGGCAGTCTCGCTCTGCTCTGACCCTTTGCTCGCTGCTCCGGCAGTCTCGCTCTGCTCTGATCCTTTGCTCGCTGCTCCGGCAGTCTCGCTCTGCTCTGACCCTTTGCTCACTGCTCCGGCAGTCTCGCTCTGCTCTGACCCTTTGCTCGCTGCTCTGGCAGTCTCGCTCTGCTCTGACCCTTTGCTCGCTGCTCCAGGCGGCCTCGCTCTGCTGTGTTTGTCCACCGCATCTGCGGTTCTGTTCCTGTGTCCCAGTCTGTACTGGGTCCTATCCACTCTGTGCTCCAACCTGTTGTACCTGCCAGTACCTCCCTGCCTGCATACCAGTCGTGCTTACCAACATCCACCTGCTTGCATACCGGCCGTACCTGCCAGTACCTCCCTGTTTGCATACCAGTCGTGCTTGCCAGCATCCACCCGTCTGCATACCTGCCGTGTCTGCCTGTACCCACCAGTCTGTGTGCCAGCCTAACCTGCCTGTTCCTGTATTCCCCGGTGTGGGTCAACAGCCATGTCCGGGGTCTGACCTGGAGTAGCACCTGGTCCCTCTGCTCGGTCCCACCTTGGTGCACTGGCATCGTATGCCGTCGTGTGACCTTGGTTGGATCGGGTGTATACTTAGTTACGCCCCTCCAGGCATTCACTCTCTGGTACGGTCCAGTGGAATCACTACATATACACCCACACGCCAGTCAGTCCGGGCGTGTGCATTACACAGTGTGTTGGTCAAGCTATTCACACTAGGTCTCTGTGTAGAATAATATTAGTAAATTACAGGCCTGCTATTTAAAACCGTGGTTCTCTGTCAGACGTATCACATATAACTGCGTTCCAAAATCAGCCATTTCTGCCTTCCATTTCATTGCAGTGTGTTGGTCAAGGTATTCACACTAGGTCTCTATGTAGAATAATATTAGTAAATTAAAGACCTGCTATTTAAAACCGTGGTTCTCTGTCAGATGTATCACATATAACTGCGTTCCAAAATCAGCCATTTCTGCCTTCCATTTCATTGCAGTGTGTTGGTCAAGGTATTCACACTAGGTCTCTATGTAGAATAATATTAGTAAATTAAAGACCTGCTATTTAAAACCGTGGTTCTCTGTCAGATGTATCACATATAACTGCGTTCCAAAATCAGCCATTTCTCGTGAACGTGGAAAATATTGTCCTCCCTTTAAAATGGGCAAGGTGCGTGGCAAGGGACAGGGAAGTGGAAGTGATGGTGATGGTGCGTGCAGAGGACAAGGATGTGGCCGTGGGCAAGCTGCAATTGTGCCACAGCAAACACCCGCATCTTGTCGCTCAATCTTCCCATCCCAATTACTAGGGGACTGCAGTACACCACTATTGAACCCAGAGCAGTGTCAAAATGTTGTTGGTTTGATAGCAGATAATGCTGCTAGTCACTTTGCCACCACCAGCACTCTGTCTTCCACACGGTCAAGTCTCAGTAGCCGTGAGTCTGTATCGCATATTCCTCCCCCTGATCCTCCTATCTACCACCATGCCGAGTGCCCGGAGACAACTGGTCCCATACTTGGACTCTCAGAAGAGCTGTTCACTTTTCCATTTGTAGATTTGTGCCTCTCCCCCAGCGAGCTTAAAGCGAGTCAAGAGGAGAACGCGTGTAACAATGCCCAAATAATGGAGCAGCCACGGTCACACGAAGGCAACGGCGGGAAAGTGTAATTACTGTTGCAAGAGGTGGACGATGATGATGAGACACAATTGCCAGAAAGTCAGGAGAAGGACCAGGGTGCGGAAGTGGAAGACGAGGTGGTGGATGATATAGTAACTGACCCAACCTGGCAGGGGGACATACAGAGCGAGGACAGCAGCACACAGGGGGAGGGAGGCGTAGCACCACAATAGGCAGGAAGAAGCAGTGTGGTGGCCACAGACACAAGGCGGGAAAGGGTTCCTTGTAATGCCAACATGATGGAAGTTGTCAGTACAACTGTTAAGTCTAATCGAGTCTGGTTGTTTTTTAACGACTCTGCAGATAACCCCAAAAAGGTCATTTGCACCACCTGCCAGACTTGCATCAGCAGGGGTAGGAAAACTAGCAGCCTGACCACCACCAGCATTATCAGGCAAACGGCAGCAAAGCACCCGACTTAGTGGGCCGAACCCAGGGACCAGAAACAGTGTCTGCGGGTGACACCACTGATTCTTCCGCTGTTGTGCGTGCATGCCAATCCCCTTTCCATGGCGCATGCCAAGATGCCTCCCGCTCTGCACGTCTTTGCACACTCTTAACTAGCACGTCCACGTTCTTGTCCCAGCGCAGCGTTCAGTTTTCCCTACTAGAGATGAGCGATGTTCGACTAGAACTGTTCGCCAATCTCAAATTCGAGCTGTTTTGGGCGGTGTTCGAGTTGTTCGACGAACCCAAACGATTTGCAAAAAATTCGGCTGTTCGAGGTTATGTTCGATAACTGTTCGTGCACCAAAAGCGTGTCCTGCATGTCTGGCGCTATTTAGAGCACCAATCATGCAGGGATTGTCTGCCACTCACTGTAATGCCACAGCCATGGTGGTTGTGGCATTACAGTGGTAGCCCAAATCGATGGGAACAGTGCTCACAGTGAAACATGAAAAGCCGGCAATTCAGCAGCGGCATACACCGGTACCCGACAATTTAGAACAGAAAGAATAGAGTATCACACATAGATTAGATAGATAGAAACATGTCAGTCACACATATAAGAAGTACAGTGACAGTGTTGGTTACTGTACTTGTCATTTAGTGTAAAGGATTTATTAAAAAAAATAATAGTGCTTTCATGCACCGTCTCTTGGCATTTCAGCAACGGTGCCCGACAATTTAGAATAGAAGGAATAGAGAATCACACATAGATTAGATAGAAACATGTCAGTCACATATATATGAAGTACAGTGACAGTGTTGATTACTGTACTTGTCATTTAGTGTAAAGGATTTATTAAAAAAATAATAGTGTTTTCCTGCACCGTCTCTTTAAAAAAGCCGGCCGGCATTTCAGCAGCGGTACACGACAATTTAGAATAGAAGGAATAGAGAACCACACATAGATTAGATAGATAGAAACATGTCAGTCACATATATATGAAGTACAGTGACAGTGTTGATTACTGTACTTGTCATTTAGTGTTAAAATAAAGGATTTATTTAAAAAAAAATTGGCGTGCGGTTCCCCATAATTTTAGGCTCTAGCGGAGGTTAAGCAGACGGCTGGGGCAGATGTTTGAAGCCTGGGAAGGGGGTAATACCCACGGAGCTTCCCAGGCTTCTAATATCAGCCCCCAGCTGAATACCTAGCCTTTACTAGCTATTAAAATGGGGGACCCCCCCAAAAAAATGATGTGTGGTCCCCCCTATTTTAATAGCTAGCAAAGGCTAGGCAGACAGCTGGGGACTGATATTAAAAGCCCAGGAAGGGTGCCATGAATATTGGCCCCCTCCCAGGCTAGAAACACCAGCCGCCAGCCGCCCCAGAAATGGCGCATCCATAGGATGCGCCAATTCTGGCACTTAGCCTCGCTCTTCCCACTGCCCTGTAGCGGTGGCAGTGGGGTAATAGGGCTGGGGTTGATGTCAGCTTATAATGCCAGCTGACATCAAGCCCAGGTTAGTAATGGAGAGGCGTCTATAAAACACCCCCATTACTAACCCCATAGTCAAAGTTAAAAAAAACACAAACACCCAGAATAAAGTCCTTTAATTGAAATAAAGACACAATTCTTTATTGTTCTAAATTAAACCATACTTACCATCACGCCCATTCCAGCTGAAGCCAATGTCTTCTGCAATAAAAATAAAATAATAAAGCAACATCATCCTTACCTTTCCATGGTTCCCACGACGGCTTCAGCTCTGCTACATTCACATAACAGGCTGGATCGCAGCAGAACGCTGCCATCCTGCTTGCCATGCCGCACACACTGAGAAGCGCAGGCATGCTTGCGCTCCTCAGTGTCTCGCTGTGACGGCATAAAGATGAGCTGACGTCACTGACAGCGTGGGAAAATTCTCCTGCACTCAGCGCTTCAGCGAGAGAATTCTCCCACGCTGTCAGTGACGTGCATGAGGTGAGCTGAGTTCATTGGACATGAACTCACCTCATGCACGTCACTGACAGCGTGGGAAAATTCTCACGCTGAAGCGCTGAGTGCAGGAGAATTTTCCCACGCTGTCAGTGACGTACATGAGGTGAGCTGAGTTCATTGGACATGAACTCACCTCATGCACGTCACTGACAGCGTGGGAAAATTCTCACGCTGAAGCGCTGAGTGCAGGAAAATTTTCCCACGCTGTCAGTGACGTACATGAGGTGAGCTGAGTTCATTGGACATGAGCTCACCTCATGCACGTCACTGACAGCGTGGGAAAATTCTCACGCTGAAGCGCTGAGTGCAGGAAAATTTTCCCACGCTGTCAGTGACGTACATGAGGTGAGCCGAGTTCATTGGACATGAACTCGGCTCATCTTTATGCCGTCACAGCCAGACACTGAGGAGCGCAAGCATGCCTGCGCTTCTCAGTGTCTGCGGGATGACAGCCTGGATGGCAGCTTTCTGCTGCGGTCCAGCCTGTCATCTCGATGTAGCAGAGCTGGAGCTGTCCTGGGAACCATCGAAAGGTAAGGATGATGTTGCTTTATTATTTTTCTTTTATTGCAGGAGATCGTTGGCTTCAGCTGGAATGGGCGTGATGGTAAGTATGGTTTAATTTAGAACAATAAAGAATTGTGTCTTTATTTCAATTAAAGGACTTTATTCTGGGTGTTTGTGTTTTTTTAACTTTGACTATGGGGTTAGTAATGGGGGTGTCTTATAGACGCCTCTCCATTACTAACCTGGGCTTGATGTCAGCTGGCATTATAAGCTGACATCAACCCCAGCCCTATTACCCCACTGCCACCGCTACAGGGCAGTGGGAAGAGCGAGGCTAAGTGCCAGAATTGGCGCATCCTATGGATGCGCCATTTCTGGGATGGCTGACGGCTGGTGTTTCTAGCTTGGGAGGGGGCCAATATTCATGGCACCCTTCCTGGGCTATTAATATCAGCCCCCAGCTGTCTGCCTAGCCTTTGCTAGCTATTAAAATAGGGGGGACCCCACGTCATTTTATTGGGGGGTTCCCCCAGTTTAATAGCTAGTAAAGGCTAGGTATTCAGCTGGGGGCTGATATTAGTAGCCTGGGAAGCTCCATGGGTATTACCCCCTTCCCAGGCTTCAAACATCTGCCCCAGCCGTCTGCTTAACCTCCGCTAGAGACTAAAATTACGGGGAACCCCACGCCAATTTTTTTTTTAATAAATCCTTTATTTTAACACTAAATGACAAGTACAGTAACCAACACTATCACTGTACTTCTTATATATGTGACTGACATGGTTCTATCTATCTAATCTATGTGTGATGCTCTATCTTTCTGTTCTAAATTGTCGGGTACCGCTGCTAAATTGCCGGCCGGCTTTTTTAAAGAGACAGTGCATGAAAACACTATTATTTTTTTAAATAAATCCTTTACACTAAATGACAAGTACAGTAACCAACACTGTCACTGTACTTCTTATATATGTGACTGACATGTTTCTATCTATCTAATCTATGTGTGATGCTCTATTCCTTCTTGTCTAAATTGTCGGGTACCAGTGTATGCCGCTGCTGAATTGCCGGCCGGCTTTTTTAAAGAGAGCATCTTCTGAGCAGTTTGTCAGCTTTTGGACACATTTGAAGGTGTTTTCTATGTGTTTCATTGGTTTTAACGGTGTTCGACGGTGTTCTAAGGTGTTCGACGAACAGTTCGACGAACAGTTCCTCGAACATCCCGGTGTTCGACGAACCGAACCGAATCCGAACACTACGGGGGTGGCTCAACACTAGTAATAACCATGACCACAGAACAAAAACCCGTTTGGCGTGGCGGAAGTCGTGGTCCAACTCCAGGATCACCTATGCCCTGCAGCCACGCCCAGGGCCTACGTTGAGGGTTTGCGGATGGGTCTCTCATGCTGCTACCTGTTGCACTTATGGAGAAGAAAAATGTTATTTAAGGAAGTTTTATAATGTGTGATAAATGTTACCTGTAACGTTAAAGTGATGTGCCTCCCATAAATGGAAGAATTGTTTTTATAATCTTACATGCGGATGCATCTTAAAATTTTGCATGTCAAATATCCCTGTTTTGCTTTGTTCCACCCCCCGGACGTGCTGTGTTTTACCGGGGGGGAATGTGGCGCCCCTGAGGGTTCGGTCGCCACAGAGGTACTGCACCTCACCCAGAGGTGTGGTGTCTCCCTTCTCTCAGGTAAGGAAGGAGTGCTGCACGGAACCACAAACACTTGCATTTACACTGCACTGCTCCAGGCTGGCTGGAGGGGCAACATGCAGAGCGCAGCTGCTGAGCCTGACCCTGGCTGGAGTGGGGGGGAACCCAAAGGTAGGGGGAACCAGTAGTGGGCGTGGGTGGAGGAAGTAGTAAGAGGGAGCACTTTAGTAGGAGTATAAATAGGGAAGCCATCTTACGGTGGCAGGTTCAGTTCTAGGGAGCAGTTCAGAAGAATAGCTTGGGACAGTTCAGAAGAACAGTTCGGGAGCAGAGTCTCATTAGGAGATCTGCTCCACAAGTAGGGCCAGGTCAGAAGGCCCAGGAGGGGAGCAGGGAGTTGGCTCCATTCTAAGAAGGGATCCCAGGGGTACGGCGCGTGCAGGACGGCACCCGTACGCCCCGCATCTGCCAGCAGACAGAGGGATCGTAGCCTCATTCTAGTCCCCTGAGGGTCAAGCAAGTCTGTGTAACTCCGACTGACAGGAGGTACTTCAGAGTATCTGAACAGGACTGAGAGTGGCAGCGCAGAGCAGAAGGGAGAAAAACCAGTGTGAAGATGGTCAAAATAGGAACACGAGAAAGTGGGGTTCTGCCAGGTATTCCCAAGCAGCTTGAGGAAGGATTGAACCCCTGCCCAGTGAACACAGCGTGACATGGGAGGCCTTTACCTGTACAGTGCACCTGTGAAGTGTCTTAAGAACTGTGAGTAAAATCTCGGATGACTGCACTGCACTGCCTCCGTCCATTCTTTCATCGGCGCCATTGTTCCCCCTGCACTACAACACCCAGCGCACCACCACTCCATCTTACACTGCCCTGAGGCCTGCTTCACCTGTGGGGAGCCGTCCCATCACTAGCTTCCCTAACATCTGCCTCAGAGGACTGTTGCAGCGCTGGTGATCCTCACCAGAAACCACAGGGGGCGTCACGAAGTTTCTAAAAATAACCCCTTTTTGCACTGACCGCCCTGGGTCACGGACCGGGCCAGCCACCGTGATATTCCCTGCCAACCGGCATCTAGAGGCCCGGCTGCCGAGTACCCCACGGCCCTGGGGGCGTGTCATGTGTATGATGTCTGAGTGATGGTTATGCCCGGTGTGTGTATGATGTCTGTGTGATGGTTGTGCCTGGTGTGTGTATTATGTCTGTGTGATGGTTGTGCCTGGTGTGTGTATGATGTCTGTGCGATGGTTGTGCCTGGTGTGTGCATGATGTCTGTGTAATGGTTGTGCCCGGTGTGTGTATGATGTCTGGGTGATGGTTGTGCCCGGTGTGTGTATGATGTCTGAGTGATGGCGTACCCGGTGTGTGTATGATGTCTGAGTGATGGCATGCCCGGTGTGTGTATGATGTCCATGTGATGGTTGTGCTCGGTGTGTGTATGATGTCTGTGTGATGGTTGTGCCCGGTGTGTGTATGATGTCTGTGTGATGGTTGTGTGATAGTTGTGCCCGGTGTGTGTATGATGTCTGTGTGATGGCGTGCCCGGTGTGTGTATGATGTCTGTGTGATGGTTGTGCCTGGTGTGTGTGTGTGATGTTTGTGTGATAGTTGTGCCCGGTGTGTGTATGATGTCCATGTGATGGTTGTGCTTGGTGTGTGTATGATGTCTGTGTGACGGCGTTCCCAGTGTGTGTATGATGTCGGTGTGATGGTTGTGCCTGGTGTGTGTATGATGTTTGTGTGATAGTTGTGCCCGGTGTGTGTATGATGTCTGTGTGATGGTTGTGCTCGGTGTGTGTATGATGTCTATGTGACGGCGTGCCCAGTGTGTGTATGATGTCTGTGTGATGGATGTGCCTGGTGTGTGTGTGATGTTTGTGTGATAGCTGTGCCCGGTGTGTGCATGATGTCTGTGTGATGGTTGTGCTCGATGTGTGTATGATATCTTTGTGACGGCGTGCCCGGTGTGTGTATGATGTCTGTGTGATGGTTGTGCCTGGTGTGGGTATACAGGCTGAGAACTGTGAGCAGCCGGACGTTGAATTTGTACATAGTTCAGCACTTCTTAAAGTGCACCCTATTGGTTTTATAGTAATAACCATGACCACGGAACAAAAACCCGTTTGGCGTGGCGAAAGTCGTGGTCCAACTCCAGGATCACCTATGCCCTGCAGCCACGCCCAGGGCCTACATTGAGGGTTTGTGGACGGGTCCCTCTTGCTGCTACCTGTTGCACTTATGGAGAAGAAAAATGTTATTTAAGGAAGTTTTATAATGTGTGATAAATGTTACCTGTAACGTTAAAGTGATGTGCCTCCCATAAAGGGAAGAAGTGTTTTTATAATCTTACATGTGGATGCATCTTAAAATTTTGCATGTCGAATATCCCTGTTTTGCTTTGTTCCAGCCCGCGGACGTGCTGCGTTTTACCGGGGGGGAATGTGGCACCCCTGAGGGTTCGGTCGCCACAGAGGTAGTGCACCTCACCCAGAGGTGTGGTGTCTCCCTTCTCTCAGGTAAGGAGGGAGTGCTGCATGGAACTTCAAACACCTGCATCCAACACTACACTGCTTCAGGCCAGCTGAAGGGGAACATGCAGAGCGCAGCTGCTGAGCCCTGACCCTGGCTGGAGTGGGGGGGGGAACCCAAAGGTAGGGGGAACCAGTAGTGGGTGTAGGTGGAGGAAATAGTTAGAGGGAGCTCTTTAGTAGGAGTATAAATAGGGAAGTCATCTTACAGTGGCAGGTTCAGTTCTAGGGAGCAGTTCAGAAGAACAGCTCAGGACAGTTGAGAAGAAAAGTCCGGGAGCAGAGTCTCATTAGGAGATCTGCTCCACAAGTAGGGCCAGGTCAGAAGGCCCAGGAGGGGAGCAGGGAGTAGGCTCCATTCTAAGAAGGGATCCCAGGGGGTACGGCGCGTGCAGGACGGCACCCGTATGCCCCGCATCTGCCAGAAGACAGAGGGATCTAAGCCGCATTCTAGTCCCCTGAGGGTCAAGCAAGTCTGTGTAACTCCAACAGACAGGAGGGACTTCAGAGTACCTGAACAGGAGGACTGAGAGTGGGTAGCGCAGAGCAGGAGGGAAAAAGACTAGTGTGAAGACGGTCAAAATAGGAACATGAGAAAGTGGGGTTCTGCCTGGTATTCCCAAGCAGCCTGAGGAAGGATTGAACCCCTGCCCAGTGAACACAGCGTGACATGGGAGGCCTTTACCTGTACAGTGCACCTGTGAAGTGTCTTAAGAACTGTGAGTAAAATCTCGGATGACTGCACTGCACTGCCTCCGTCCATTCTTTCATCGGCGCCATTGTTCCCCCTGCACTACAATGCCCAGCGCACCACCACTCCATCTTACACTGCCCTGAGGCCTGCTCCACCTGTGGGAAGCCGTCCCATCACTAGCTTCCCTAACATCTGCCTCAGAGGACTGTTGCAGCGCTGGTGATCCTCACCAGACACCACAGGTGGCGTCACGAACTTTCTAAAAATAACCCCTTTTTGCACTGACCGCCCTGGGTCACGGACCGGGCCAGCCACCATGATATTCCCTGCCAACCAGCATCTAGAGGCCCGGCTGCCGAGTACCCCACGGCCCTGGGGGCGCATCATGTGTATGATGTCTGAGTGATGGTTGTGCCCGGTGTGTGTATGATGTCTGTGTGATGGTTGTGCCTGGCGTGTGTATGATGTCTGGGTGATGGTTGTGCCCGGTGTGTGTATGATGTCTGGGTGATGGTTGTGCCCGGTGTGTGTATGATGTCTGAGTGATGGCATGCCGGGTGTGTATGATGTCTGAGTGATGGCGTGCCCGGTGTGTGTATGATGTCCATGTGATGGTTGTGCTCGGTGTGTGTATGATGTCTGTGTGATGGTTGTGCCCGTTGTATATGATGTCTGTGTGATGGTTGTGCCCGGTGTGTATGATGTCTGTGTGATACTTGTGCCCAGTGTGTGTATTATTTCTGTGTGATGGTTGTGCCCTATATGTATGATGTCTGTGTAATACTTGTGCCCAGTGTGTGTTTGATGTCTGTGTGTTGGTTGTGCCCGATGTGTGTATGATGTCTGTGTGATGGTTGTGCCTGGTGTGTGTATGATGTCTGTGTGATGGTTGTGCCTGGTGTGTGTATGATATCTGCGTCATGGTTGTGCCCGGTGTGTGTATAATGTCTATGTGATGGCGTGCCCTGTGTGTGTATGATGTCTGTATGATTGTTGTGCCCAGTGAGTGTATGATGTCTGTATGATGGTTGTGCCTGGTGTGTGTATGATGTCTGTGTGATGGTTGTCCCTGTGTGTGTATGATGTCTGTATGTTTGTGCCCAGTGTGTGTATGATGTCTGTGGGATGGTTGTGCCCGATGTGTGTATGATGTCTGTGTGATGGTTGTGCCCGGTGTGTATATGATGTCTGTGTGATGCTTGTGCCCCATGTGTGTATGATGTCTGTGTGATGCTTGTGCCCGATGTTTGTATGAAGTCTATGTGATGGTTGTGCCCTGTGTGTATGATGTCTGTGTGATACGTGTGCCCCGTGTGTATTTGATGTCTGTGTGATGGTTGTGCCCAATGTGTGTATGATATCTGTGTGATAGTTGTGCCCGGTGTGTGTTTAATGTCTATGTGATGGCATGCCCTGTGTGTTTATGATGTCTGTATGATTGTTGTGCCCAGTGTGTGTATGATTTCTGTGTGATGGTTGTGCCTGGTGTGTGTATGATGTCTGTGTGGTGGTTGTGCCCTGTGTGTGTATGATGTCTGTATGATGGTTGTGCCCAGTGTGTGTATGATGTCTGTGTGATTGTTGCGCTCGGTGTGTGTATGATGTCTGTGTGATGGTGTGCCCGGTGTGTATATAACGTCTGTATGATGGTTGTGCCCGGTGTGCGTATGATGCCTTTGTGATGGCGTGCCCAGTGTGTGTATAATGTCTGTGTGATGGCATGCCCGATGTGAGTATAATGTCTGTGTGATGGTTATGCCTGCTGTGTGTGACGCGCCCCCTGGGCCATATTCTTTAGGGGAATACCCGGAGCCGGATCAGATGGGGGTTGTAGTCTCCGAGTGGCTGTGACCCGGTCCGTGCCCAGGGTGTCAAGCTCAGAGTATGTGGCAGTCCTACAGATGTTACAAAGTTCGTTATGTCGACTACGCCACCCGTTGGATTGCGGTCACTACGGCCGCCGCTGCAGCAGGGTCCGCTGAGGCTGATGGTGTTGGTGCAGCTTTAGATAGTATAACCCCCAACGGGAGGGGTATGGCCTCAGGGGGTCAGGTGCAGAGGATGGGGGTTGTGGTGGTGCAGCGTAGATGATAATTAAAGACAGAGTCGGGTTGTGCAGTTCAGGGTGTTTACTTACTGCAGATATTCCGGTCACTCCGGCCTTAAGTGACCACCCGAGCCGTGCTGCGTCCACCAGGTCCTGGATTCAGCCAACCCCCAAGCAAGTCCGGAGCGTGTCCCTGAGCCCTCCTTCTTGTCCTTTCTTCTGGCCGTCCCCACCAGGGATCCACCTAGGTCCAGCTCCCTCGGGCCTTCTGTTGGGAGACCCTTGGCCTTGGGTTCCCTGACCCTACACGTGGTTTGCCTTCAGGGTGGATGTGGTGGGTGGCCGTGGCAGATCCTGCCCACGGCCTCCGGTCTCTGGCTGGGGTATGCTTTAGCCCCCACCAGTTTGGGATCCGGTACCCTGTTGCCAACTCTTCACCCTAGGGTTGTACTTGGGTTCTCAGAGTTCCTTCTTTCTCCCCCTCTGGGTCTTTCTTTCTTCTCCTCTCTCACTCTGGGCCTGGGGCTGCTCTGCTCCTCTGCTCTCCTCCTCTACAAAGACTCACAGACTGACCTCTCACAGACTGACTGTGGCTGACTGACTGACCCTGATCTTAGATGGTGCCCACCTTAAATACTCCCTCTATGTGTGAGCTCAGGTGACCAGCACCCAATGAGCTCCTATCTTTACCCAGGCTGCTCCCCCTATCTGCCCCTACACTACTGGGATGTACCACCCCCCTCCCACTCCAGCCAGGAACAGACTCGGTCGTACCTGCACATTTCTAAGTGGGAGTACCGTTGGTCTGTTCCTCGGAAATGGGATGTGTGTAGTGCATGCAGCTTTCTGAGCTCAGTTCCACACTCCATCCTTACCCGGGAGTGGAATATCACACCTCTGGGTTGAGGTGCAATACCCCTGTAGCAGCCGAATCCTCAGGGTGCTACATTCCCCCCTGGTAAATCACAGCACGTCCTCGGGCTGTAAGATATAAAAACACCAAAACATACAATTTTTGCATAAACAACATAATAAAGACATATAAAACATATATATCATTCTCGTAGACTTCTCTTGCTTCTAGCTCCTCCTCCGGACACTGTGCAACGTGTGCCCGGGAAAAGTGCAACAGTTTCTCTAGAAAAATGGTCTTCCTATAAAACCGGTAGGGGGCGCTTTAGGAAGCGCAACTATATACAAGGGGATATGGCCGCTCTCAGTCCTCGGCCAGGTAATGAGAATAGGGATGACCGCTCTCAGTCCTCGGTCAGAGGGATTAAGGGAAATACGGGTAACAGTTCAATTCTCTGGTCCCAACGGGGACTATAATAGCAGCAATGGTTCACTGTGCCCCGACGGGCAACTATATACAGCTTCTACTCCGCTGTACTCAACGACGACGTCCTCCTGCTCTTTCTTTGTGGTTACCTTTAGCTTCAGACCCGTCCGGGTCCTCTTGCTCCTCCTCACACCGCAGCTCCTCCTCCGTCAGGCGATGCACATGGAGGGCGTAGGGTCCTTTGGCACACTTGTGCCGGGTGAAGGTGACCTCGTCCCCTATATAAAGGTCACGACCTCTGTGTCCCTCCGGTAGGTGGGACTCAACGTCTCTTCTTGTCACGAAGACGTCGCCTGGGGTGCGGTGATCTCGGATGAAGCCCCACCCGTGCTGCATATTGAACTTGATCACAGTCCCGGTGGAAGGGGGACCATGAGCTGCACGGGGACTCCTCCTGGCCCGGCTCTTCTGCTCCGCGCTCTTTATTTGGGCTTGTTGTTCCCGGACCCGCCTCTCTCTCCGCTCCCTCTCAAAGACCTCGAGCTGCTGCCGGCAGCACTCTGCACGCTCCGCTGCAGCCGCCCGGGTCTCCTGAGTGAACCCCATGAGGTCTTCTCCGGTGGGGTCCCACTCAAACTGTGCCTCCTCTAGCGGGGGCGAGGTCCTTTTTACGGGCTTTGGAACCGGAATCAGGGGCTCGTCTAGGGGTCTCTCTTTCCGGAGTCGGGGATGGTGAAACTCCGGTGGCCATATAAAGGGCTGCCCATCCGGGCACGTATGTTGGGCGAACAGATCTTCTCCCAGATGCGGCACTCTTGGTTTTATGGGCGCGGTGGTGGTGGCGCCCGGGTTGCCCAGGCCTTGCGGCCAGGCCTGGGGCACCTGGAAAGTGAAGGGCACCGTAAGGACGGCGGCGCCCTGGGCTACTTGGCCCTGCGACCAGGCCGGTGGCTCCGCGGAGGTAGGGGGCGCTGTTGGTATTGCGGCGCCCGGGGGTACTAGGCCCTGCGACCAGGCTGGTGGTACTTCCTGCTTGGTCACGCTCGGGGTCGAGGCGTGTGACGTCACAGGGGTCGCGGCTGCGGCTTCCGGTTGAGGCCTAGTCTGTGGCGGTGATGTTGCGGTTACGGGCACGGCAGGGGGTACTTCGGGCTCTGCGACGGGGAGCTGGGGCAGGCACGCGGTTTCCCGGTTTGGGGTAGAGACGTCCCCTTTACCTGCCTCCTTTCGTTCGGCTCCCTTCTCGGCGCCGTCTCCGGCCTTCAGTCCTCCTGTGCCATCCTCAGAGGCGGTCTGTCTCCTCGTCTCGGGTGGCGTGCTCCGCTGACGGGTTCTTGTCTGCTGGGCCATCTCTCGGCTCCACTCCGCTAACGTCTCTCGCTGCACCCGGGCCATCCTCCGTGCGAGGCCCTCCAGCGCAGTCTGTGCACACTCCCGATCTCGGGGGAGCTGTGCCAGGACCTCCACTAAGCCTAGTGGGGTCGTTGCTTCTAGCAGGCTCCTGACCAACGGGTCGGTGCTGCTCTGCTCTCCTTCCGTTGTCTCCAGCAGGCTCCTGGCCAGCGGGCCGGTGCTGCTCTGCTCTTCTTCCATCTCCGGGTAAGCTTCTTCTGGACTCAGCTCTAGGCTTCTTGTCTCCGGGTGTGCTCTCTCCAGACTGCTCCAGGCGACACCCATCTTTGATCTCTTGTTTTCAGTCCTCCCACTTCGAGGGCGGTCCCGGGGCCACTTGGTGATTGTCAGCTCCAGGGGCAGTTCTTTCACGCTGACAGACACCTCTAGCATCACAGTCTCTGTTGGTGGGGGCGGTTTCCACTTTTGGCGCCATTTTCGGTCCTGGCCCACGATGGGAGGCGGCCTCTTGCCATCCTCTGGCACGCCCATAATGGCGTCCGCTCTGACAAGGCGGGAAACCTTTGGAAATGGCGGGAATCGTCTCCCAGTGGCGGGAAACTCTGCAGATGGCGGGAAAAAGCTGTTAATGGCGGACAACCGGCGGGAATCGACCTGTGATGGAGTCCGATGGCGGGGACCCTCCGGAACCGGCAGGAGACTTCTTTTTGAGGTAAACTTGTTCTTTTCTTCAGGCACGCAGTACCCGGTTGTTGCGGGCACGTTATCCTGCCGACTACGCCAAAGTTGACGCGCCCCCTGGGCCATATTCTTTAGGGGAATACCCGGAGCCGGATCAGATGGGGGTTGTAGTCTCCGAGTGGCTGTGACCCGGTCCGTGCCCAGGGTGTCAAGCTCAGAGTATGTGGCAGTCCTACAGATGTTACAAAGTTCGTCATGTCGACTACGCCACCCGTTGGATTGCGGTCACTACGGCCGCCGCTGCAGCAGGGTCCGCTGAGGCTGATGGTGTTGGTGCAGCTTTAGATAGTATAACCCCCAACGGGAGGGGTATGGCCTCAGGGGGTCAGGTGCAGAGGATGGGGGTTGTGGTGGTGCAGCGTAGATGATAATTAAAGACAGAGTCGGGTTGTGCAGTTCAGGGTGTTTACTTACTGCAGATATTCCGGTCACTCCGGCCTTAAGTGACCACCCGAGCCGTGCTGCGTCCACCAGGTCCTGGATTCAGCCAACCCCCAAGCAAGTCCGGAGCGTGTCTCTGAGCCCTCCTTCTTGTTCTTTCTTCTGGCCGTCCCCACCAGGGATCCACCTAGGTCCAGCTCCCTCGGGCCTTCTGTTGGGAGACCCTTGGCCTTGGGTTCCCTGACCCTACACGTGGTTTGCCTTCAGGGTGGATGTGGTGGGTGGCCGTGGCAGATCCTGCCCACGGCCTCCGGTCTCTGGCTGGGGTATGCTTTAGCCCCCACCAGTTTGGGATCCGGTACCCTGTTGCCAACTCTTCACCCTAGGGTTGTACTTGGGTTCTCAGAGTTCCTTCTTTCTCCCCCTCTGGGTCTTTCTTTCTTCTCCTCTCTCACTCTGGGCCTGGGGCTGCTCTGCTCCTCTGCTCTCCTCCTCTACAAAGACTCACAGACTGACCTCTCACAGACTGACTGTGGCTGACTGACTGACCCTGATCTTAGATGGTGCCCACCTTAAATACTCCCTCTATGTGTGAGCTCAGGTGACCAGCACCCAATGAGCTCCTATCTTTACCCAGGCTGCTCCCCCTATCTGCCCCTACACTACTGGGATGTACCACCCCCCTCCCACTCCAGCCAGGAACAGACTCGGTCGTACCTGCACATTTCTAAGTGGGAGTACCGTTGGTCTGTTCCTCGGAAATGGGATGTGTGTAGTGCATGCAGCTTTCTGAGCTCAGTTCCACACTCCATCCTTACCCGGGAGTGGAATATCACACCTCTGGGTTGAGGTGCAATACCCCTGTAGCAGCCGAATCCTCAGGGTGCTACATGTGTATGATATCTGTGTGATGGCGTGCCCGGTGTGTGTATGATGTCTGTGTGATGGTTGTTCCTGATGTGTGTATGATGTCTGTGTGATGGCGTGCCAGGTGTGTGTATGATGTCTGCATGATGGTTGTGCCCAGTGTGTGTATGATGTCTGTGTGATGGTTGTGCCCGGTGTGTGTATGATGTCTGTGTGATGATGTGCCCGCTGTGAGTATGATGCGGGCGCCACAAATGCACGTCCCAGGGCAATGTGATATTAAGGGGAGGAGGGAAACATTATAATACACACAGGAGGTGGGGATTTCTTGCGGCCCCTGGGCCTAAAAGCATTAGAAACCTGAATAAATAAAAAGAAAATTTCACAGCAACAAGACCTCTTATATGGGGAATACAGGTAGGTATATATTTACATTTTTATCACCTGTATTCCCATATTAGAGGTCAGATAATTCCCAGGGGGTGACAGATTCCCTTTAATATTATCTTATTAATTATATTTTTGTTATTATATTTATATTATCACTTAATATGTATGCTGACATCCTCCTATATACAGTGTGGGCCCCCACACAACCCCATACATTCAGTATGAGAACACACCACCCCTAAATGCAGTATAAGCCCTCATGTAGCTCACAATATACAGTATGAGCCACCACATAGCTACATAGATACAGTAAGAGCCCCCACATAACCCCCTCGATACAGTATGAGCCCCCACATAACTCCTTATATACAGTATAAGCCCCACATAGCTCCCTATATACAGTATGAGCCTCACAGATTCCTATATACAGTATATGCCCCCACATAGCCACCTATATTCAGTACAAGCCCCCAAATAGGTTCCTCCTATATATAGTATAAGCCCTCACATAGGCTCCTATATGCAGTACGAGCCTTCACATAGCCCCTATATACAGTATGAGCCCCCATATAGCTCCCTAATTACAGTATGAGCCTGCACATAGCTCCTTAAATACAGGATTTGTCCTACATATCCACCTATATAGAGTATGATCCTCCACATAACTCCTTATATACAGTATGAGCCCTCACATAGGCTCCTATATGCTGTACGAGCATTCACATAACCCCCTATATACAGTATGAGCCCCCATATAGCTCCCTAGTTACAGTATGAGCCTGCACATAGCTCCCTAGATACAGTATGAGCTTGTACATAGCTCCCTATATACAGTATAAGCCCCCTTATAGCCTCCTATATATAGGATGACCCCCCCATTACACAGTACGGGCCTTCACATAGGCCCCGATATACAGTATGAGCTCCCACATAACTCTATATATGCAAGATGAGCCACCACATATCCTCCTATATATCAGTATGAGCCCCCACATAGCCCATATATATATATGCACACATCCCATACACATATTAAAGAAAAAAAACACACACATACTCACCTCGCTCCCATACCCCTGATGCTCTGTTCCGCTCCCCGAGGTTCCACTTGTACTTGTGGCCAGCACATACGTGCTGGCGACAGCTGATGGCGTCATCGCCCTGGCACGTCACAGCAGAGACAGCGGGAGCTTCTCTGGAGCTGCCATTCTGTATCATCAGCAGCGGAGCGCCAGGAAAGCTACCTCATTGCCCTCATTATAATCCGCCTATGATACGATATTCCACTGTGTGCGTCTGGTGAAGCTCATCATCTCTGTGTGTAGGTAAAAGTGATCATTTGTTCAAAAATTGTATTGAGATGTTTGGAGCGTAGTTACTACATCTGTAGCGTCCACTACAGTCTCATAGCATTTACAAATCTGTTATTACACTAAAAAAAAGTGGATGTAAATGTATGTCAGTTACATGTGGTTTTTCATGGGTTTTTTTGGTTTTTGCTTTGCCCTGATAACCTGTTCGTTGTGTCTGCCATTAACTTATTGTAATTCCTTTAATTCAGTTTTTTAGATAAAAAAAAGTTCCAAATGTATTAAGCCCTTAATGACCTATGATGTACACACGTGGTCAAAATTGTTGGTACCCCTCGTTTAATGAAAGAAAAACCCTCAATGGTCACAGAAATAACTTGAATCTGACAAAAGTAATAATAAATTAAAAATCTATGAAAATGAACAAATAAAAGTCAGACATTGCTTTTCAACCCTGCTTCCAGAGAATTTAAAAAAAAATTAAACTCATAAAATATGCCTGGAGAGAAATGATGGTACCCCTGAAAATAATGTGACAAAAGGGACATGTTTAATCAAGTTGTGTCCACTAATTAGCATCACAGGTGTCTACAATCTTGTCATCAGTCAGTGGTCCTGTATATAGGGCTACAGATACTCACTGTGCTGTTTGGTGACATGGTGTGTACCACACTCAACATGGACCAGAGGAAGCAAGGTAAAGAGTTGTCTCAGGAGATTAGAAAGAAAATTATAGACAAACATGTTAAAGGTAAAGGTTATAAGACCATCCAAGCAGCTTGATGTTCCTGTGACTACAGTTACATATTAGTGTTGACCGAACATGCTCGACACTGCTCGGTACTCGCCCGAGCATCACGCTACTCGAGCACAGAGCATTTCCGGGTTACTCGGGCGGGAGCTCGGGTCTCCGCCCTGCATGTTTGGCGCTCTTTACAGAGCCAATGAACATGCAGGGATTGCCAGCCAGTCACTGTAATGCTGCAGCCATGTTGGTTGTGGGCATTACAGTGATTGGCTGGCCGCACAGCGTCACCTCGAGTATTTAAAACGGGGCGCCGCCATCTTGGACACAGTCGCTCCGGATTACACAGTGTAGGGACAGCGCTGCTGATTTAGGGAGAGATATAAACTGCGAAATAGTTAGTGTAGGGTCTGTAAAGGCTGCCAGAACAAACAAACAGTCCTTTTCAGGACTAATATCCATCCCAGATACCAGGCAAGCAGGCTGTATAGGAGACACAGTGGTTATACCAGCAAACGCTGCATTACAGTCCTGTGTGCTCGTGTTGCTGAAATTGCTGGACTTAGCACCAGGTGTCGGGGACAAGGAAAAATCCTTTTTTTTCATCTAAATCCTCCTTTTTTTTTCCTCCTTCACACTGTACAAATACCCGTCTTATTAACCTTTTGGTGTGTCCCCCCCCCCAAAAAAAAGCGTGTCTCTGATTTTTCAGACACAAATATAACTGTTGAAAATAGTCTGGTGTAGGCTAGAGAAACAGAAGTGTTGTTTTGCGCTTCCACGGTTCAAACCTCTGTATTATCCATTTTGGGCCATTTGTATCTAAAAAAAACCAGTTTGAGTGTGTCGCTCACTGTTCAGCCGCAAATATCTCTATTTAAAAAAGTGTGGTATACCCCAGTAAACAATAACTGTGGTTTTGCCATCCCACGGTAAAAAATCTCTATTATTCAGCTTTTGGTAGTTTTTTCCGTAAAGAAAAACAGTAGTGTCTCCTGACTGTTGTGACACAAAAATATATCTGTTGAAAATAGTCTTGTGTAGGCCCGACATCCCAGTGTGGTTTCGCAGTTCCACGGGTCAAATCGCTGTACTATCCAGTTTTGGGCCTTTGGTATCTAAAAAAAACGCAGTTTGAGTGTGTCGCTCACTGTTCAGCCGCAAATATCTCTATTTAAAAAAGTGTGGTATACCCCAGTAAACAATAACTGTGGTTTTCCTCTTCCACGGTTCTAATCTACTCTTTATTACCCTTTTTCCATTGATAGTGCAAGTGTAAGCTATTTTACTTCATTTACAATGGGCAAGGCGCGTGGCAAGGGACGTGGAAGTGGACGTTCTGGTGATGGTTCGTGCAGAGGACGGGGCCGTGGCCAAGGTGAAAATGTGCCACAACCAACAGCCACATCTTCTCGCTCCCACTTCTTGACCGAATTACTAGGGAAGCACAGAACAACACCAGTATTGAGAACTGATCAGTGTGAACAGGTTATTAATTGGATAGCAGACAATACTTCCAGTTACCTGGGCACCACCACCTCCAGTCTGTCTTCCACACGGTCAACTCTTAGTAGCCGTGAGTCTCGACCGCATACTCCTCCTCACCCTGATGCTCCTTCCTCCCACCATGCCGAGTGTCGTCAGACAGCAAGTGATCCCACACTTGGACACTCTGAAGAGCTGTTCACTGGTCCATTTCCATATTTGGGCCCCTCGCCTGATACGCTTGAAGTGGTGGAAGAGGAGATCCCATGTTGCGATGCCCAAATATTTGAACAGCCACGGCCACAGAAAGTCGACGTTGGCAATCTGTCACAAGAGGTGGACGATGACGAGACACAATTGCCAGGAAATGAGGAGGAGGATCGTGGTGCGCAAGTGGAAGAGGAGGAGGTGGTGGATGATCTAGTAACTGACCCAACGTGGAAGGAGGACATGCAGAGTGAGGCAAGCAGCACACAGGGGGAGGGAGGCAGAGTACCCCAACTGGCAGGAAGAAGCAGTGTGGTGGCCGCAGACAGAAGGCAGGCAACCGTTCCCCGTAACACCAACACGAGGGACGTTGCCAGTACAAGCGGTAGGTCTTCCAGAGTCTGGAATTTTTTTAAAGACTCTGCTGATAACCCCAAAAAGGCCATATGTTCCACCTGCCATGCCAGCATCAGCAGGGGTGACAAAACTACCAGCCTGACCACCACCAGCATGATCAGGCACATGGCAGCAAAGCACCTGACTTTGTGGGGCGAAACCCAGGGTCCACGACCAGTGTCAGCGGGTGTCACCACTGCTTCTTCCACTGTTGTGCGTGCAATAGAACCCCCTGTTGTGTGTGCAAGGCAATCCCCTGTCCATACTGCATGTAAAGATGCCCCCTCCTCTCAGTCTTCACTTGTTATGGCAGTTTCTCAAGAAACAGCATCAACGTCCACGTCCACGTCCCACCGCAGCGTTCAATTGTCCATATCCCAGAACTTTGAACGAAATCGGAAATTCGCAGCTAACGCCCCACAGGCCACAGTCCTAAATTCGCACATTTCACGACTGCTTGCATTAAAAATGCTGCCTTTTAGGCTGGTGGAGACGGAATCCTTCCGCAATCTTATGGCGGTGGCCGTCCCTCGGTACTCGGTCCCCAGCCGACACTATTTTGCCCGGTGTGCCATCCCCGCACTACACAAGCACGTGTCCCAAAGCATCTGCCGTGCCCTCAACAACGAAGTTACTGGGAGAGTCCACCTGACAACGGACACGTGGACAAGTGCTTGTGGCCAGGGACGGTACATCTCTCTGACGGCACACTGGGTAAACATAGTGGAAGCCGGGACCCAGTCGGACCTTGGGACGGAACACATCCTCCCCACACCGAGGATTGCGGGCCCTATGTCAGTCAGAGTTGCCCCCACAGTGTACAGCTCCTGCGCATCCTCCTCCTCCTCATGTTCAGCCTCCATCTCAGATATCACCACATCAGTTACAAGCTGGAAGCATTGCAGTACTGCCTCCGCCAAGCGGCAACAGGCTGTGCTGAAACTCATAAGCTTAGGTGATAAACCTCACACTGCTTGTGAGTTGTGGACAGCTGTGAAAGAGCAGGCAGATGTGTGGCTGAGACCACTGAACCTACATCCCGGCATGGTCGTGTGTGACAATGGCCGTAACCTGGTGGCGGCTCTGAGGCAAGGTGAGATCACACACGTACCATGCCTGGCTCATGTGCTTAACCTCGTGGTTCAGCGGTTTCTTAAATCGTACCCCGAGTTGCCAGATCTGCTCGTGAAAGTACGCCGCCTGTCAGCTCATTTTCGCAAGTTGGCTACAGCTTCCGCCGCCCTTGCTGTGTTGCAACAGCGTTTGCAGCTTCCGGCACACCGACTGGTGTGTGATGTCCCCACACGTTGGAACTCTACCCTCCACATGTTGCAAAGGATTTGTGAGCAGAAGAGAGCAGTTGTGGAGTACCAGCTGCAACAAGGCCGTCGATATTCAGGTCAGACTCCACACATAAGACCTCAGGAGTGGACCTGGATGTCTGACATATGTACCATCCTGACAAACTTTGAGGAGGCCACCAAGATGGTGAGTGGCGATGATGCCATCATTAGTGTCAGCATCCCACTTGTCTGTCTTTTGCAACGCTCTCTGCAGAGAATTAAAGAGGAGGCATTGCAGCCAGAGTATGATGAGATGGATCAAGAAGCCATAGCGGGCGATTACACACAGCCCAGCCTCATCTCATCCCAACATGCATTGGGGGACAATGAGGGAGAGGAGGAGGAGGAGGAGGAGGAAGAACAGGAGCTGCTATCATGCGTTGTAGACGGTAGTACCTGTACAAGTGTCATACCGTCAGTTCAGCGTGGGTGGCCTGAGGACAGGGGGGAGGAGGAAGAGGATGAGGAGGAGGAGGAGAGCATGGTCAGTCGTCATCTTGGTGAGGACACGGAAATCTTGCCCGTTACCAGTCTGGCACGCATGGCTGACTTTATGTTATGCTGCCTTAACCGTGACCCTCGCGTTGTCAAAATGTTGGGTGACAGTCATTACTGGTTGGTGACACTTGTAGACCCCCGCTACAAGGAGAACTTTCACTCTCTTATTCCTGAGGTGGAGAGGTCTACAAAAATGGGGCAGTACCAGAAGGCCCTTGCTGCAGAACTCTTAAAAAAATTCCCATCTGAACACGCTAGCGGCAGAGGTCACAGTTCGTTGCCCAACCAAGACGTACAGGCGAGAGAGATGCATCTCCAATCCAGCAGAGGCAGGGGAACACTGTCAATGTTCTGGGACAGTTTTCTGACACCCGCCCAGCTTACAGGCCCTGAGGCGTGGGGTACTCTCACAAGGAGTGGAAAGTTTCAAAAGATGGTGAGGGAGTACCTTGCCGATCGTACCAGCGTCCTCCGTGATTCCTCTGTGCCTTTTAATTATTGAGTATCCAAGCTGGACACTTGGAATGAACTCGCTCTGTACGGCTTGGAGGTCCTGGCCTGCCCTGCCGCTAGCGTGTTATTGGAGCGTGTTTTTAGTGCCGCTGGGGGAGTTATAACTGATAAGCGCACTCGCCTGTCAACTGACAATGCTGACAAGCTGACCCTTATCAAAATGAACAAGGGCTGGATTGGGCCAGACTTCTCATCACCACCAAATGACAGCAGAGTAACATAAAGTCAAATCCACTGTGTTATTTCGGGAGGTGTATTCACATGCACCGGTTTACACCCACACATGGGTATACGCTTCCTCGTTTCGGCTGTTTTATCTTCTTCTCCTTATCCTCAGCCTCCGCCACCACTATACCACCAGGGTGCCAGCATTGCAAGTTCCTCCGTCCTTATTTTTGGCAGCTTTTGCTTGCAAGGCATAAGCAAATACTATGGGACACCCACTCCCCAATAATGGGACTTATGTTTGTAATATGCTGTACTGCATGGCTCTTGTAAGGGGCATTGCAAGTTGCTCCATCCTAATTTTTGTCAGCTTTTGCTTGGAAAGCATAAGCAAATACCATGGGACACCCACTCCCCAATAATGGGACTTATGTTTGTAATATGCTGTACTGCATGGCTCTTGTAAGGGGCATTGCAAGTTGCTCCATCCTAATTTTTGGCAGCTTTTGCTGGGAAAGCATAAGCAAATACTATGGGACACCCACTCCCCAATAATGGGACTTATGTTTGTAATATGCTATACTGCATGGCTCTTGTAAGGGGCATTGCAAGTTGCTCCGTCCTAATTTTTGGCAGCTTTTGCTTGCAAGGCATAAGCAAATACTATGGGACACCCACTCCCCAATAATGGGACTTATGTTTGTAATATGCTGTACTGCATGGCTCTTGTAAGGGGCATTGCAAGTTGCTCCGTTCTAATTTTTGGCAACTTTTGCTTGGAAAGCATAAGCAAATACTATGGGACCCCCACTCCCCAATAATGAGACTTATGTTTGTAATATGCTGTACTGCATGGCTCTTGTAAGGGGCATTGCAAGTTGCTCTGTCCTAATTTTTGGCAGCTTTTGCCTGGAAAGCATAAGCAAATACCATGGGACACCCACTCCACAATAATGGGACTTATGTTTGTAATATGCTGTACTGCATGGCTCTTGTAAGGGGCATTGCAAGTTGCTCCGTCCTAATTTTTGGCAGCTTTTGCTGGGAAAGCATTAGCAAATACCATGGGACACCCACTCCCCAATAATGGGACTTATGTTTGTAATATGCTGTACTGCATGGCTCTTGTAAGGGGCATTGCAAGTTGCTCCGTCCTAATTTTTGGCAGCTTTTGCTGGGAAAGCATAAGCAAATACTATGGGAGACCCACTCCCCAATAATGGGACTTATGTTTGTAATATGCTGTACTGCATGGCTCTTGTAAGGGGCATTGCAAGTTGCTCCGTCCTAATTTTTGGCAGCTTTTGCTTGCAAGGCATAAGCAAATACTATGGGACACCCACTCCCCAATAATGGGACTTATGTTTGTAATATGCTGTACTGCATGGCTCTTGTAAGGGGCATTGCAAGTTGCTCCGTCCTAATTTTTGGCAGCTTTTGCTTGGAAAGCATAAGCAAATACCATAGGACACCCACTCCCCAATAATGGGACTTATGTTTGTAATATGCTGTACTGCATGGCTCTTGTAAGGGGCATTGCAAGTTGCTCCGGCCTAATTTTTGGCAGCTTTTGCTGGGAAAGCATAAGCAAATACTATGGGACACCCACTCCCCAACAATGGGACTTATGTTTGTAATATGCTGTACTGCATGGCTCTTGTAAGGGGCATTGCAAGTTGCTCCGTCCTAATTTTTGGCAGCTTTTGCTGGGAAAGCATAAGCAAATACTATGGGAGACCCACTCCCCAATAATGGGACTTATGTTTGTAATATGCTGTACTGCATGGCTCTTGTAAGGGGCATTGCAAGTTGCTCCGTCCTAATTTTTGGCAGCTTTTGCTTGCAAGGCATAAGCAAATACTATGGGACACCCACTCCCCAATAATGGGACTTATGTTTGTAATATTCTGTACTGCATGGCTCTTGTAAGGGGCATTGCAAGTTGCTCCGTCCTAATTTTTGGCAGCTTTCGCTTGGAAAGCATAAGCAAATACCATGGGACACCCACTCCCCAATAATGGGACTTATGTTTGTAATATGCTGTACTGCATGGCTCTTGTAAGGGGCATTGCAAGTTGCTCCGTCCTAATATTTGGCAGCTTTTGCTTGCAAGGCATAAGCAAATACTATGGGACACCCACTCCCCAATAATGGGACTTATGTTTGTAATATGCTGTACTGCATGGCTCTTGTAAGGGGCATTGCAAGTTGCTCCGTCCTAATTTTTGGCAGCTTTTGCTTGCAAGGCATAAGCAAATACTATGGGAGACCCACTCCCCAATAATGGGACTTATGTTTGTAATATGCTGTACTGCATGTGACGCGCCCCCTGGGCCGTGTGTACACGTGTGTGGGATACCCGGTGCCGGGTCTCTGGGGTCTGTAGTCTCCGTGGCAGTGACCCGGTCCCGTGGCTCAGGCTGGTCAAACCAGTGGCAGTCTTTCTTAGGTTTTGAGGTTAATTGTCCGACTGCGCCACCCGTGGATTGCGGTCAGGGAGTACCACCGCTGCGAGGCAGACCGCTGAGGCTGGTGTTGTGTGCGCAGCATAGAATGGGATAACTCCCCTCGGGAGGAGTATAGCCTCAGGGCAGTGAGTGTGGATGATGGGGGTGATGGTGCACGAGCGCAGCAGGAACGACTCAGAGTCTTTGCAGTGCAGTTCAGGGTCTTTACTGATGATTATAAGGTAGACCCTCCCGCGAGTACTGGCTAGCATAAAAGGCCTGGTCAGTCTGTGAGCAAGCAGGAGTTCCCCTGGCCAGGTGGAGTTGTAGGCCTCCCCGTCTGTCTGCACTCTTCCTGGCTACCTTGCTGTAAACGGGTAGAAGTAGCCCACGTCCCTGAGTGTACCGTGTAGTGCTCACCCGTATGGCTGGTGACTTGGGGCCTTCTGTTAGCCTCCGCTCCACGACGGCGGTGCTGGTCCCTTGCTTGTGACTGAGCCTCCGGGCTTCTATGGCCAGAGGACCTGAAATCCCCTGCCGGCTGGTTTCTGCTGCTGGATATATAAGTCCTCACAGCTTCGGACTCCTGTGTCCGGTTCCTATTGTCTTCTGACAGGGCAAGCTCTGCTCAGCTTCCAGCCCCTGGTCTTTAGCTCCTAGCTCCTACAGAGCTCCTTGCTGTTACTTTCCCTTGCTCTCACTCTGACTCTGACTGTTCTCTGACTCACTCAACCCCGCCCCAGATCCAGTTTATAAGGGCAGAATTCTCCCCTCCCAGGACTGGGGCAGGAGGATGTTGCATGTTTAAGGGATCCTGACCAGGAAACCTCCCACTTGCTCTCCGACGTAATATCTCTATTACTGTGGTGACCAGACCCCTAGGGTGCCACACATGGATCTTGTAAGGGGCATTGCAGTTCCTCATAATTTTTGGAAAGCCTTCCATTCACTGCTTAGGCCAACAGTGCACGGGAGACCCAGTTGCTATAAATGGAAAAAAAGGTTTAGTTAACGCCCTCTGACCTCCATGTCATTTCCAAGGGGCATTGGAGTGGCTCGAAATTTTTGGTAGGCATTGCACTCACTGTATGCCCTATAGCTGTGTAGCTGAACCGCTCCTTTTGTTACAGAAACATATCCTACAAGACATATCTGGTTGACTGGCCTGATATTGATGTGAATCGTCCCTGTTCCTCCTGCTCTTTCTCCTTTGCCACTACCTCATCCATCATTTATCACCTGAAGCTTTGTTTTAACGGGAGTCATAGAACTTGGATAGTAGCAGGAAAACATCCAGCAATCCTCGGAGGAGGTAGGATATGCGCCAAAACGCTGACCACCTCAGGCCTAGCCGCTACTACATACATGCGCTTGCATTACAACAAAACAAAGCAGATGCTAACTTCTATCATCCTCATCATGCTCCTCACCTTGGCACTCTCAACTCCCCTGATTGAGAAGCCAGGGCCCACCGGAGGAGTCTGATAGTCCGGTGGGCTCGGCCAATGCTGCCCTAAAGGAGGCCAGGCTAAGAAAAGTGTGGGAAAGGTTACTGGGACAAATAGGGGTGCGTGGGGACCGAATATGGACACCCGGCCACCCCCTGGAGGCTGGGGAGCAAGCGGGGACACCCGGCCACCAGGCGGCTGGGGACTGAGTATGGATACCAGGCCGCCGACACAGCCATGGCGTGGTGGCAAGATTCCGCCTCCACATGCCTAAAAGGCCCAATTTAAAGTGCAAGCAAGCAAGCAGTATGGTATTGCAGCCTGGGGGTGGGTGGGTGGCAGGCTGCATACTTGCGCTTGCATTGCAAGGAATGGGAGAGGTACAATTGAACACTGCCCTGGGACAAGGACTTGAATGGGGATAGTTGCAAGTCTGCAACGACAGGTGCAAGGTGGGAGGCATCTTCGCATGTACCATGAACAGGGGTTTGGCATGCACACACTACAGCGGAATAGGCTCTCCTTCCCACTAAATGCACTGGGGAGGGCACAGGTAATGTTTTGGTATACGCGCTTAATCTTATGTATAAGGCACACCAGGACAAATATGGGCGGCTGGGGACTGAGTATGGATACCTCGCTGCCGAAGCAGCCATGAGGTAGTGGCCAGCTTCGGCCTCCTCCAAACTAAAAGGCCCCATTTCAAGTGCAAGCTAGCAGTATGGAATTGCTGTCTGGGGGTGGGTGGGTGGCAGGCTGCACACTTACACTTGCATTAAAAGAAAACATAGCAGATGCTAACTTCTGTCATCATCATCATGCTCCTCACCTTGGCACTCTCAACTCCACCGATGGAGAAGTCAGGGCCCACCGGAGTAGTCTGGTTCTCTGGTGGGCTCGTCCAATGCTGCCTAAAGCAGGCCTGGCTAAGAAAAGTGTGTGGGGGGATGTTCCAAGGAGAAATAGGGGCGGCTGGGGACCGCTTATGGACACCCGGCTGCCCCCAGGCGGCTGGGGACTGTGTGTGGACACCCGGCCGCGGGGCGGCTGGGGACCGAGCGTGGACACCCGGCCACCGGGCGGCTGGGGACTGAGTATGGATTCCAGGCTGCCAACACAGCCATGACGTGGTGGCCAGATTCTGCCTCCACATGCCTAAAAGGCCCAATTTCAAGTTCAAGCAAGCAAGCAGTATGGTATTGCAGCCTGGGGGTGGGTGGGTGGCAGGCTGCATACTTGAGCTTGTATTGCAAGGAATGGGGGAGGTACAATTGAACACTGCCCTGGGACTAGAACTTGCATGGGGATAGTTGCAAGTCTGCATCTTCTGATGCGGTAAGGATCACTTATGATGGGCACACTTTTAGACAGTGACCTGGGAGTCAGAGATGCTTCCAGGGGTCTTCCCCATGCTGTTCCCTTGTCTTTTCAGCACTTTATGCATGTGTCACACAGCACATGGCCAGATAAGGTTGTAAAATGTTAAAATGACATTTCACGGTGAATGCATTTGTCATAGTTGAAAGCAATACAAAAGTGCAAAAGCGCATAAAAAATGCTACTTGTGAACATAGCCGAAGGTGTGGAGGAGTATTTTTGTTTTTGGTCATTTATTTTAACTTATACACAAGTCTTTTCCCTGGAAAGGATGTTCCTTAACATATTTCACAGCGAAAAAGTTTCACTTTCGTTTTTGAACGTTTTATTGTGAGCCCGTAAAAGTGGCTTAATACCTCTGACCACGTTGTTGACAGCAGTGACCTGGGGGTCATAAATGCTTCCTGGGGCGATCCCCATGCTGTCCCCATGTCATTTGAGCACTGTCACTATCGTTTTGGGCACTTGTTAGGCTTTTAAAAGACTGCCCGGGGTGCCACCGCAAAAATGCTCGAGTCTCCCATAGACTAACATTGGGCTCGTTGCTCGGGTCGAGCACCCGAGTATCACGGCGAGCTCAGCCCGAGCTTCGAGCACCTGAGCATTTTAGTGCTCGCTCAACACTAATGCATATATTATTCAGAAATTTAAGATCCATGGACTTATACCCAACCTTCCCGGACGTGGCCCCCGGAGGAAAATTTTTGACAAATCAAAGAGACGGATAATTCGAATGGTAACAAAAGAGCCCATGATAACTTCTAAAGAGATTAAAGGTGAACTTCAAGCTCAAGGAACATCAGTGTCAGATCGCGCCATCCGTCATTGTTTAATCCAAAGTGGACTTCATGCAAGACGACCAAGGAGAGCACCATTGTTGAAAAAAAATCATAAAAAAGCCAGACTGGAATTTGCCAAACTACTAATGATGAGTGAGTATGTTTTGTTAACCCTTTCGCTGAGTATGCTCGGGCGAGCACCGAGTATTTACAGCTGCTCGGTGATGTGTTTGAATCACTCCCGTGTGCATGATTTTCGACTGTTTGACAGCTTTAGTACATGTGAGGAATGTTTATTTCTTACACATTCCTCACATGTATTAAAGCTGTCAAACAGTTGCCAATCATGCACACGCGAGTGATTCAAACATAACACCGAGCAGCTGTAACTACTCGGTGCTCGTCCGAGCATACTTGGCGAACGGGTTAACAAAACATCCTCGCTCATCACTACAAACTACATGTTGATAAGCCGCAAAGCTTCTGGGAGAATGTCCTATGGACACATGAGACATGAATGGAAGTTTTTGGCAAGTTTTTGCTCTATGTTCACAGACGGAAAAATGAAGCATATCAAGAAAGGAACACTGTTCCTACTGTGAAAAATGAAGGAGGCTCTGTTATGTTCTGGGGCTGCTTTGCTGCATCTGGCACAGGGTGTCTTGAATCTCTGCAGGGTACAATGAAATCTCAAGACTATCAAGGGATTATAGAGAGAAATGTGCTGCCCAGTGTCAGAAAGCTTGGTCTCAGTCGCAGGTCGTGGGTCTTGCAACAGGATAATGACCCAAAACACACAGCTAAAAACACCCAAGAATGGCCAAGAGGAAAACATTGGACTATTCTGAAGTGGCCTTTTATGAGCCCTGACCTAAATCCTATTGAGCATCTTTGGAAAGAGCTGAAACATGCTGTCTGGAAAAGGCAACCTTCAAACACGAGACAACTGGAGCAGTTTGCTCATGAGGAGTGGGCTAAAATACCTGTCGAGAGGTGCAGAAGTCTCATTGACAGTTACAGGGATCGTTTGATTGCAGTGATTGCCTCAAAAGATTGTTAAGCAAAATATTAAATTAAGAGTACCATCCTTTCTGTCCAGGCTTATTTCATGAGTTTTTTTTAATTCTGTGGAAGCAGAAAAGCAATGTCTGACTTTCATTTTCATGGATTTTCAATTTATTATTACTTTTGTCAGATTCAAGTTATTTGTGTGACCATTGTGGGTTTTTCTTTCATTAAACAAGGGGTACCAACAATTTTGACCATGTGTGTACAATTGCATCACAGGTCTCTTAGGGCTGTATGAAACGGACTCAGGAGCAGAGCCCACTTCTTACACAGCAGATGCTGTAGCAATTCGAGTTTGCTCCGATCACTGAAGTTTATTTAAATAACACTATATGGCGACACAAACCAGTCTTTTTTTTCTTATGTATTTTTTTTACAACGTTCTGCTTTTTTTTTAACCACTAAAATATAAAGAAACCTAATGAGAGTTTGGGCACACTTCCAGTATTTGCAGCAGAAAAATCTTCTGCAAATACCGGAGTGTTGGCAGGAAAAATTTTGGGTAAGGCTATATCCCAAGATGGAGAAATGAAGCAGAAAATTTCTGCAGCATTTCTGCATCTCCCTGGCATAAAAAACGCATGCAGATTGTGCAGGCGTTTTTCCTGCAGAATTCATGCGGATTCACATGCGTATCCACATGCGTTAACGCATGTGTTTCCGCATGCGGACTGGCAAGCACTTTCCAGGCGATAGCATCACTTGGAAAGTGCTTGACAACTAGGTCACACTGTATAAATCCATGCAAACGGCATGGATTTATATAGTGTGACTGTAAAAATAAAAAAAATAAAGCTATACTCACCCCCGATGCCCCGGCGTGTGCTACAGCGCTCGTCCTGGCTTCTTCCGGGTTGCCGGGCTATCGCGAGACAGCCGCGACGTCATCTCAGGTCCTGGAAGGAGAAGCGCTGCCGGCAAGCAGAGAGAAGCCGCCGGACAGGTGAATATAAACTTTATTCTTTATTTTATTCTTTTTTTTACAGGTACAAAGTTACCCAGGTCTGGATGACAGTCTCCTCTCCTCCAGAACTGGGTACCATCCGCACATTGAAACGCATATAATCCGCTTGTACAAATGTACAGACGCGGATATTATGCGTCTCAATGCAAGTCAATGGCGGAGCTTCCGCTGCGCTTCCGCAAAATTAATGAACATGCTGCGGATTTATGAGCGCTGCAGAAACGCTGCGGAAAAATCCTCAGCATGTGCATTGACATTGCGGAATGCCATTGGGGACCATGGGGTGCGGATTACCATGCGTTTTTGATGCGTTTCCGCTGCGGAAATTCCGCAGCGGAAACGCATGAAAAACGCATTGTGTGCACGCAGCCTAAAACACACGTTTTCTGTGTCTTTTTAGTGTATTTTCTATGCTTTTTTTTCCCTTTTATTTGAATAGGTGAAAAAACCCTGCAAAAACTGTGAAAAAATTGACATGTTGCAGATTTAAAGCTGCTTCAAATCTGCAAGGAAAAAGTAGGCATGAGACTTCAGACATCTCATCGAGAAAAAGAGCGTATTGCAGAACGTTTATCTTCTGTCCTAGATCTGAACATAACAGAACCCAGAGGCACCTAGTAATAATCAGTGGGGTGCCTCTGCTTCCTTTTGTATCAGTAATGCAACAGATTAATTTTAGATATTTAGGCTATATTCACATGCAGTGTTTTTTTCAGCTTTTTTATGCACATTAAAAGCTGCTTTTTACAGTACTAGCAAAAGCCATGAGACTTCTGAAATCTCATGCACACGCTGTTTTTTTCCTGATCGAATTTGAGAACTGCAGCGTTTTTTAAATTTGCATCATGTCAATTATTTCAACATTTTTGCAGCGTTTTTTCTCCCATATAAAGCAATGAGAAAGTGAAAAAACGCTGTAAAAACACAAAGGTTTTTGGTGAATAAAACTAACTCTATTAAATGTACTGTAGACAATCCACACATATAATTCACTCCTAAATCGCAGCAATAACAAAGCAAAACAGTGTTTAAATACAATGTTTTTCCTGCCAAGAAAGCAGGTTTTGACTACTGAAAAAAACTTGGCAAAAATGCAATGTGTGAACATAGCCATGGTTGCGTTTTTGCTGCATTTTTATGCCATTTAAAAGCTGCTTATTACAGAATTAGCAAAAGCTATGAGATTTCAGAAATCTCATGTACATGCTGTTATTTCTTTCCTAACTAAATTGGAAAACTACAATATTTAAAAAAGCTGCAGCATCAATTCAGAATGTAGGTGAGAAAGTGGTCTCTGATATTACATTCACACATTTTGTCAACACAGTGCTCAATTACAGTATATTGACAGTAGTTTCCAAGTAACACACTTTTTTTCCAACATGTTGCATGTATCTTTGCACTTTACTTTGGTTCTGTTGACGAGTATAATCACTGTTAAAGAAGTTGTCCAGTACTTTATATTACTTGGAATATAGAGCAAGGAAAAGGAGAGCACCAGGTATCCAGCGGATCTTCATTAAAATATAGCTTTTATTGAAAACATATAAAAGCAGCCATGTCACAAGGACAAAACACAGAATACTAATCCACAGAGCATGGTAGTCCCAACACGTTTCAGCTAAGTGTTAGCCTTAATCATTGATCCCATGATTAAGGCTAACACCTAGCTGAAACGCGTTGGGCGACCATGCTCTGTGGATTAGTATTCTGTGTTTTGTCCTTGTGACATGGCTGCTTTTATATGTTTTCAATAAAAGCTATATTTTAATGAAGATCCGCTGGATACCTGGTGCTCTCCTTTTCCTTGCTCTATATTCCAAGTAATATAAAGTACTGGACAACTTCTTTAACAGTGATTATACTCGTCAACAGAACCAAAGTAAAGTGCAAAGATACATGCAACATGTTGGAAAAAAAGTGTGTTACTTGGAAACTACTGTCAATATACTGTAATTGAGCACTGTGTTGACAAAATGTGTGAATGTAATATCAGAGACCACTTTCTCACCTACATTCTGAATTGATGCTGCAGATTTTTTTAAATATTGTAGTTTTCCAATTTAGTTAGGAAAGAAATAACAGCATGTACATGAGATTTCTGAAATCTCATAGCTTTTGCTAATTCTGTATTCCGTGTATTGTCGTTGTGACATGGCTGCTTTTATATGTTTTCAATAAAAGCTATATTTTAATGAAGATCCGCTGGATACCTGGTGCTCTCCTTTTCCTTGCTCTATATTCCAAGTGATTGCCTGGAACCAAGGCTATACCGCTGTCGGATCACCTCTAACACAGAGCCTCCAGCTGTCTACTAACGGGTGAGCTGATATTTTTTCCCTCTCCCTCTTCCCTGCTATTTTGCCAGTACTTTATATTACCCCCCATGTAACCCCCCCGGGGCCCCTAAGGATTTTTGTAATTAGCTTACGTTGCAGATACTGCCTGTGAGCTATCCGTGGCCGCTCACAGGCATCACGTGACCCCGCACTGACGTCAAAACAAGTGAGGCGTGACTCAGCGCTGGGGTCCCCGCAGAGGCTGCTGGGTTGTGGGCAGGGTTACCCCCCACGTCACACCCAGCATCCACCGCACGTTTTCCGAATTAATGGGGAGAGGCAGAGCGCGCGGTGGATGACGGGTGTGAAGCGGGGGGTAACCCTGCCCACAGCCTGCATCCACCGTGGAATGCAGAAGACAGAGACCCCCAGCTGCTGCCAGCACTTGTCGTGATGTCAGCGGATGTCAGCGCCGGCTGCAGCCGGGGGTCACGTGATGCCTGTGAGCGGCCAATGATAGCGGCGCTCACAGGCAGTATCTGCAACGTAAGCTAATTACAAAAATCCTTAGGGGCCCCGGGGGTATACATTGAGGGGGGGTGTAATATAAAGTTCTGGATAACCCCTTTAACTGTGGCCTTACATAGGACTGCAGATGACATCTACTACATTATCTGTACTCAGAATTATCACTATGCCATCTGTGGTGTACCTTTCCTGGTCGTCTCACTGCACTGGCTCTCACCCTCCTGCCCTGCACCTCACAATCAGTGTCCTAAGCCTGTGGCTTTGGGCCTTGTCGGGCGACGTGCAGTCCCCTGGACCCTATGTGGCCACCTTTTCAGCGATGTAATTGTGGATGTTGGCTGCAACACCTTGAAAATGCTGCAGCCTCCGGTTTGCTAGCTCAGCCTGGTTGTCCTCCACTAGTCTGGGGCCGGTCCCCTTCTGTGGCCTGATCCCTCCACGTCAGTGTGAATTCAGGTGCACGGGTAGCTTCCTGCACTCACCATGCCCCTGGGATCCCTTCTGTCTCTGGAGCCTTTCCCTCTGCTCCTGTCTTCTCTCACTCTACTCTTGGGACTCTCTCAATAGGCCCGACTCCTCTCTCTCCACTGAACTTCTGCTCCAAGCAGTGGAGCCAGGAGCATGGACCCTTCTGCACTGCTCTCCTGTGCTGGACTGGACCATTTCTAGATGTTTCTCTCTGTCTTTTATACTCTTCCTGTCTGTGCTCCCCTGTCCTACTTCCTCCACCCACCTCCTCTATCTAGTTCCACCCTCCAGCTAGGGACCAGGGACTGTGCTCTCCCTTAGGAGCAATCTCGCCCTTCCCTCCTGAAGTGGAGTGTATTGGATGTGGGTGTGTGGGTCCAGGGTAGTACTCCGTCCTTACATGAGAGTGGGGTACCACACCTCTGGGTGAGATGCAGTACCTCTGTGGCAACTGGACCCGCCAGGGCACCACACGCTGTAATGCCGTAGCCATGTTATTTAGTGAGGGGGACAGGGTAGTAGTAGTGGCGAGAGACTGCAGTTGTTGTGCATTTACATTCTCACCCTGTCCGCCCACAAATAAAAGATAATGTCCATGTTGTATTGTGCTTTGCTTGTCGTGTAAAACATTTTTCCTGAGCGGTCCTGCATCTCCCTGGCATTAAAAACACATTTGGATTGTACATGCGTTTTTCCTGCCAGGGACAAGCGGAAGTGCAGCGTTCTTCACATGCATTTCCACATGTGGGTTGTCAAGAAATCTTAGCATCACTTGGAAAAGTGCTTGACAACTTGGTCACACTATATAAATCCATGCAAACGGCATGGATTTATATAGTGTGACCGAAAGAATGGTAAAAAATAAATATTATACTTACCTTCTGATGGCCTCCGATGTCCTTGTCCAGGCTTGCCAGCAGCTCGCGGTAGATTAACCCCTTCGCAACCCTGGGATTTTCCGTTTTTTGCATTTTGGTTTTTTGCTCCCCTTGTTCCCAGAGCCATAGCGGTTTTATGTTTTCGTCAATATGGCCGTGTGAGGGCTTATTTTTTGCGGGATGAGTTGTACTTTTGCACGAAATTACTGGTTTTACCATATCATGTACGGGAAAATGGGGAAAAAAATCCAAGTGCGGTGAAATTGCAAAAAATTGCAATACCACAGATGTTTCTTTAAATTTTTTTTACCACGTTCACTGATTGCTAAAACTGACCTGCTATTATTTTTCTCCAGGTCATTACGAGTTCGTAGACACCAAACATGTATAGGTTCTTTTTTATCTAAGTGGTGAAAAAAAAATTCTAAAGTTTGCTAAAAAAAAAAAAATGGCGCCATTTTCCAAGACCCGTAGCGTCTCCATTTTTCGGGATCTTGGGCCGGGTGAGGGCTTATTTTTTGCGCACCGAGCTGAAGTTTTTATTGATTGCTGTTGCCAGATCAGCTTTGCTGGTTGGAGCCTTGTGATGGACCATTTTCTTCAACTTCCACCAAAGATTTTCAATTGGATTGATATCCGGACTATTTGCAGGCCATGACATAGACCTTATGTGTCTTCTTTCAAGGAATGTTTTCACAGTTTTTGCTCTATGGCAGGATGCATTATCATTTTGAAAAATGATGTCATCATCCCCAAACATCCTTTCAATTAGGGGATAAGAAAACTGTCAAAAATATCAATGTAAACTTAGGCATTTATTGAAGGTGTAATGACAGTCATCTCCCCAGTGCCTTTACCTGACATGCAGCCCCATATCATCAATGACTGTGGAAATGTGCATGTTCTCTTCATGCAGTCATCTTTATAAATCTCATTGGAACGGCACCAAACAAAAGTTCCAGCATCATCACCTTGCCCAATGCAGATTCGTGATTCATCACTGAATATGACGTTCATCCAGTCATCCACAGTCCACGATTGCTTTTCCTTAGCCCATTGTAAACTTGTTTTTTTGTGTTTAGGTGTTAATGATGGCTTATGTTTAGCTTTTCTGTATGTAAATCCCATTTCCTTTAGGCGGTTTCTTACAGTTCGGTAACAGACACTTACTCCAGTTTCCTCCCATTCGTTCCTCATTTGTTTTGTTGTGGATTTCCTGTTTTGGAGACATATTGCTCTTCTGAACAGTCCTGAGCTGTTCTTCTGAACAGCTCCCTAGAACTGACCACTTAACTAACTTTTTCACCCTAAGATGGCTTCCCTATTTATACTCCTACTAAAGTGCTCCCTCTAACTACTTCCTCCACCCACACCCACTACTGGTTCCCCCTACCTATTGGGTTCCCCCCACTCCAGCCAGGGTCAGGGGTCAGCAGAAACATACATTGCGTCTTGCCCCTCCAGCCGGCCTTGAGTAGTGTAGTGTTGGATGCAGATGTTTTGGGGTTCCGTGCAGCACTCCCATCTTACCTGAGAGAAGGGAGACACCACACCTCTGGGTGAGGTGCAGTACCTCTGTGGCGACTGAACCCTCAGGGGCGCCACACTAGCAAAAGAAAAAATTTTTTTTTTTTACTCTGAAAACAGCTGAGGTTCAACGCCACTAAGATATTAGGTGGCTTTTGGCAGACTGTATCACGTTTGCCACACAAAAAAAATCTTTGGTGGACTGTGGCTAGCAACAGAAAAAAAATATTTGTTTTACTGTACATAAAGCTGAAGTTCAGCCACCAAAAAAAATGACAAACTGGGCTATCAGAGCTTGTACTATCGCATTAGCAAATGAAAAAAAAAGTTTTTTGTGTTCTGCTCTCAGAAGCTCTGCACTGACAAGCTCTGCAAATAGCTGACTTTCAACCCCACAAAATCAAAAAGTGGCCTACAAGGGCTTGTTTGCTTGATCACATTAGCAAGTGCAAAAATAGATTGAAGGTATACTCGTGCATGGAGCACACACAGTACAACTGATGCACAACACTTTTCTTTGCCATAGGCCCTGCTCTTTCTCTCAGAATCTCAGTAATTGCACAAAAAAAAAGTGCTGTAAGGTCGACTGAACAGGTACACAGCACAGGACTTATCTACACTATCTGACTTCCACAGAACCGCCCATCGATCTAGCTAATATCTCTCATTACACAGGAGCTGGGTGCAGGAGCAGCGTCTAACACAAGTGACATGCATAAAATGGCGCTGAGGGAACATGGCCGGTTTTTATATGGAAAGGACATGTGATTTCAGCAGCCATTTGCAGAAGACCGAATAATAGCAGCGTAACCAATTCAAATACCGTACAGTGTTTTTTTGGGGAGATGTCTAATTCTATTCCCATGCACCTCTGACTTCACACCCAGACATGGGTATACAATTTTTTTTTTAATCTATTTGTTCTTGTCCTCCTCCTTCTCCTCATCCTCGACCACCATATCACCACCATATCTACCATATCACCATTTCTACGTCTCTTGCAAGGGGCATTGGAGTGCTTCCAAATTTTTGGCAGCCGTTGCATAAGCTGCATAGGCAAACAGTATGGGAGACCCACTTCCTAATAATGGGAACAATTTTTTCATGAGGCCCTCCGACCTCTACGTCTCTTGCAGGGGGCATTAAAGTGAGTCCAAATTTTTGTCAGTCGTACTCACTTCATACCCTATAACTGTGTAGCAGAACCGCTCCTTTCTAGGAACATGTCCCACCTCTATGGGTCTTTAAATTGTAATTGGAGTTTTTCCAACATTTTGGCAGCCATTGTACTCACTGCATAGCTAATAACTGGATAGCAGAACCGCTCCTTTCTAGGAACATGTCGTTACTGAGGCCCACCACCATGTGTTTTTAAATTGTTATTGGGGTTTGTCCCAAATTTTGGCAGCCATTGTTCTCACTGCATACCCTATAACTGGATAGCAGAACTGCTCCTTTCTAATGGGAACATGTCGGTACTGAGGCCCACCTCTGTGTCTTTAAATTGTTATTGGGGTTTTTCCCAAATTTAGGCAGCTGTGGTACTCACTGCATACCGTATAACTGTTTAGCAGAAATGCTCCTTTCTAATGGGAACATGTCATTAATGAGGCCCACCTCTATGTGTCTTTAAATTTTTAGTGTGGTTTTTCCTAAATATAGGCAGCCGTTGTACTCACTGCATACCCTATAACTGGATAGTAGAATCGCTCATTTCTAATGGGAACATGTCGTTACTGAAGCCCACCTTTATGTGTCTTTAAATTGTTATTGGGGTTTTTCCTAAATTTTGGCAGCCGTTGTAGTCACTGCATACCCTATATTTGTATAGCAGAACTGCTCCTTTCTAATAGGAACATGTCATTACTGAGGTCTACCTCTATGTGTCTTTAAATTGATATTGGGGTTTTTCCTAAATTTTGGCAGCCGCTGTACTCACCGCTAGTGTTGAGCCACCCCCGTAGTGTTCGTCGAACTGTTCGTCGAACACCTTCGAACACCGTTAAAACCAATGGCAGGCAAAAAAAACACATAGAAACACATAGAAAACACCTTCAAAGGTGTCCAAAAGCTGACAAACTGCTCAGAAGACATAACTAACACATGGAAAAGTGACAAGTACATATAGTCATGCGAAAAGAAAAGAGGTGGAGGAGTAAAAGGAGGGGGAGACACAGATATAGGCATGTCATGCCCTTCTAAAATCCAAAAAGTGAGAAGCCGACACGACCAGTCCGTTCCTGACCGCGCCACCTCCATGTCGCCGGGTTTGTGCCAGAGCCGCGGTGGACCCTGACGGCCAGCCCCCCTCTCCCAATACTGGTGCCTGTCCGCTGGTGGGTCGAGCGAGCCCCCCTGTGGTGGAGGCAGCGCTAAGCTTTTTAATTTAAATTGTCTCTCTAATTTGAATGAATACACTTTAAATCCTTTTACAAGGATCTATTGGAGGGCAAGTCTCATGTGAGCAGCCGCGTAATTCCAGCTCCAGTAGCGTCCACTAAAGCTGCTCCAGTTAAAAAGCTTTTATAAGGATCGAGCTCGGCTGTCCACCGCAAGGCATCCTACTGCCAGTCCCAGCCCCTATGCCTTGGGGTGTCTCCTGATGCTCTTCACTGAGCATCCCGTGGTCCCGAAGCATTTCCTTTGAAAAAATTAAGTGTCCAAACTACAGGTGGTGTAGCTTGCTTAACAGCTGGGATAATCCGCTGACTAGCAGACACTGCTACTAGGCACAAAGTATTTCCTGGGCTAGATGCAGTTAAAAATTTGTAATTAGATACTCTCGTTGGATGCTGAGAAAGCATTCCATAGAGTCTCCTGGCACGCCATATATTATTCTCTTAAAAAGCTTGGGGTAGGGGTCTAGGGGACTCTTTCATAGCCAAAATCACGGCCCTGTATCGCAATACGTCACCTAGGCTGAAGATAAATGGAACTGTAGCACCCTGAGGGCTCGGTTGCTACAGAGGTATTGCACCTCACCCAGAGGTGTGATATCTCACTCTCAGGTAAGGATGGAGTGTGGATCAGGACCCGACACCTGCATGCATTACACCACATTGCCGTGGGGCAGGGCGACCAATATGCCCCTGAGATGGGCACGACAGTCAATGTCCCTGGCTGGAGTGGGGGGAGGGAACACTGAGGAAGGGGAACCCTGTAGTGCAGGAGCAGGGAGGAAGCAGTTCCTGGGTGCATTGAGAAGGGAGTATAAAAGGTGGGCACCATCTTAGTTCAGTGCAGAGAAGTCTGAGCAGAAGTGACAGGGAGCAGGGGCTCTGCATGAGCTCTGCTCCGGAGGCGGGCCTAGTAACAGAGGCCCAGGCCTGGAAGAGGGAGAAGGAAGGAAGAGGAGCGGAGAAGGCTCCAGGAACGAGGAATGAAGCGATCCCAGGGGTGCGGACGGGCGAGTCGCCACCGCACGCCCGAATCCACCTGCGTGGAGGGGTCAGGCCAAAGGGGGAGACCGGTCCCCGAAACTAGTGGAGGCGGGAAATGACCCTCAGATAGAAACCGGAGGCTGTGACATTTTATGTGGCGCAGCCCCTCGCTACACCCGCTAGGAAGGCACCACATAGGGTCAGGGAAACTGGCGCCAAGTTTACCAAGAGGAGACCTGAGGCAGCCGGACAGAAGGGTTGGTAAGAAAGGCTAGACAAAGGACACACAAAGGGGGTCCTGTGAAGCGCTCCAAAGTTATCTGGGAGTTGTCTGAGCCCCTCACCTGGTGAGCACAGTACGACGTGGGCAGCCGTTACCTGCAGAAGTGGTCTGGATAATAAGAACTGTGAGTAAAGGCCCTGGACTGCATCACTGACTCCGTGTCGTTACAGCTGCCCTGCACCATCACCCCCATCCTCCGCATACACTGCCCTGAGGCTATACTCCTCCCGTGGGGAGTTATGCTACGCTCTGCTGCACCCACAACACCAGCCTCAGCGGTCTGCCCTGCAGCGGCTGTTCACTCTGACCGCAATCAACGGGTGGCGTAGTCGGACATTTAAACATCAAAACCACATAAATAGTTCCGCCACTGGTTTGACCGCCCTGAGCCACGGAACCGGGTCGCCGCCATGGAGACTACAACCACCAGCATCCACCAAAAAGGGTCCGGCTCCGGGTGTCCCAAGGCCCAGGGGGCGCGTCAGCACATTTTCATCACCTTTCATAATCACCAATGGGACAAGACAGGGATGTCCTCTGTCCCCTCTCTTATACATCCTAGTGACGGAGCACCTGCTCTCATCAATTCGCCATAACCCCAATATTAGGTGGATTGAGGTGGGAGGCACCGAGTACAAGTGCTCTCTATTTGCTGATGATGTCCTAGTATATATCACTCAATCACATATATCCATCCCTGCTGTTATGGCTGAAATAGATCACGTTGTTACATGGTCAAATTTTAAAATCAATGCAGCGAAGTCTGAGGCCCTCAATGTCTCCCTCCCGAAATCCATACTGGATTCCATCCAGTCCAACTCTCCCTTTGCCTGGCCCTCACAGGGTATCAAATACTTAGGAATTCCTATTCATAGAGACCTCTCCCGTCTATGTTATCTTAATTATAGGCCCTTTATTGAACAAATCCATACAGACCACGGTTGGCAAGTTAGAACTGTAAGATTCACTACGTGAACCACTGGTGTTTTGTGGAAAAGCACATGTACACTGTGTTCCAAATTATTATGCAAAAAGTGTTTAGGAGTGATATGGGAAGAATTTGTTTGTTTGTCAGTTAAACTCATTGATGGTGATGTGTGTCAGGGCTCTTTATATCACTGTAAGCAATTGCAGACACCTGTGCTAATTAGTTTGGCAGGTGTGTCCAATGAAAGGCAAGACTACTTAAGAAGGCTTTCCCACATTATTAAGCAGCCTACATTTTCAGCCAAAATGGGAAAGAAAAAGGATGTGTCGGCTGCTGAGAAGCAACAAATTGTGGAGTGTTTAGGTCAAGGCATGACTACAATCAACATTGTGCGATGATCAGGATGAAGTGTCTTGGCAATCAAGAAGTATGTAGCTGATTCACAGTACACACAACAAGATACAGGGTCCTTCAGAGGTTTGCAGCTGTGCGTACGCCATCCTGTCGACCTCCTCTATCCACTTCACACAAGCAGAAACGGCTCCAGTGGGCCAAACATTACATGAAAACTGATTTCAAAACTGTTTTGTTCACGGATGAGTGCCGTGCAACGCTCGATGGTCCAGATGGATGGAGTGGAGGATGGCTGCCCTCTGCAGAAGGCCATCTAGTCCGGGATAGTGGGCTAAAAATTGCTGGACAACCAGGTTCAACACGTGAGCCATACAAGGCACGTGTGTGACATTGCCCCGGCGAAGGGCCGCACCCAGGTTTGCAGCATTGTCGCACACGGCCTTCCCTGGTTTCAGGTCCAGTGGAGACAACCATTCATGAAATTGGTTCTCCAGAGCTGACCACAACTCCTCAGCTGTGTGACTCACATTTCCCAGACATTTCAAAGTAAAAACCGCCTGATGACGATGAGCCCTACTGCCAGCATAGTAAGGAGGTGTGCAGGATCCCTTCTGCGCAGTTAGAAAGCTTGTGGCATGACCAGACAGGCTTTGGGTGCAGGTGGAGGACCGAGAGGAGGTTGAGGAGGCAGAAGCAGTGGAGGAACTTTGACATAAAGAGGATTGACACACAACTCGTGGGGACGGCAAGACTTGGACAGCAGCCCCTTGTCCTGCTGTCACCATAGTTACCCAGTGCCCAGTCAGCGACATGTAACGCCCCTGTCCATGCCTACTCGTCCAAGTGTCTGTGGTGAAATGCACCCTGTCACACACAGAGTTTCTCAAAGAAGCGATGATGTTGTGTGCGACATGCTGGTGGAGCGCAGGCACACCTTTCTTTGAGAAGTAGTGCTGACTGGGCATCTGGTACTGGGGCACTGCGACAGACATAAGGTCTCGAAAATCCTCTGTGTCCACCAGGCGGAAAGGCAGCATTTCTGTAGCCAAGAGCTCGCAGATGGTGAAATTCAACCTCTTAGCTTTCTCATGGCTAGGAAGAAATGGTCTTTTACTTGTCCACATCTGAGGGACCGAGGGCTGGCTATTGTGCTTAGACGGGGTTGATAAGGGTGTCCCCGGCAAACTGCCGGTCTGTGAGGAAGATGCAGGCGGACATGTTAGGTTGCCTTGATCCAAAGGTGGTGCTATCGATGTCGGACAGCGCTCAACACCAGCTGGTGTTACCACCTCCAAAGAAAATGATGACCTGCCAATCACGCTGGCTGTTGCGGGTAAAGAGGTGGCAGGTCTGCGTCCCAAAACAGGTGTGACTGCTGTCCCCCCAGTCACAGAGGATGAAGAGGCCGCGGATGCGCAAGATATGGCAGACGGTGGTTGGCCCGGCCGGCTAGGCCGCATTGTAGCACAGTGAGCTTCCCACCGCAACTTATGCTTCATGTCCATGTGCCGGTTCATGCATGAAGTACTCAAACTATGTATTTTTTGGCCTCTACTTAGCTTTTGCTGACAAATGTTACAGATAACACGAGTTGGGTCATCTTTATCGATCTGAAAAAATGCCCAGGCTATGCAAGGCTTAGCACCCATGCGACCTGAAGAGCCACCACGACTTGTGGTGAGAGGCAGAGTTGTGTTTGAGGATGCAGTTGTTGACGTGCTTCCAGTACTACGTCTCTGTCCAGGAAGGCGCAACCTGACCTCGTCGTCACTAGCATTCTCCTCCACCTCCTCTGCTGACCTCATCTCTTGGCTGACTGTGGGTTGACAGTAAGTGGGATCTCCAACCTCATCATCATCACCTTGTGCGTTATCACACCCGTCGTCCTCAGAGCCAACCTGTTCCTGTCCTGACAAAAAACTAAAGTTGTCGCTCCAACCAGGTATTTGAGTCTCATCATCGTCTTCCTCATTGTCTCCACCAACAGGAGTTACAGTTTGGGAATGAGGGTCTACATTATGGTCAGAACCTTCAGCGTCTGGTCCTGGATCCGACTCATAAAGATTCTGGGCATCAGTGCAGATCATTTCCTCGTCTGGATTCACAGAAGCGCTGGAGCTGACCTCTGATTCCCAGGCTATAGTATGAGTAAACAGCTCTGCAGACTCAACCATCTGTTCTACTTCATAAGCAAACGGGCAGCTGGAGATTTGGGAGCTGTGAGGAAGCAAGTGCGATTGGGGTGACACCTTTGAGGACTGGAGTATTTGTGATGTTGAAGTTGATATGGAGGAGAGCCCACTTAAAGGAGCACTTGATATCCGTTGAAGCACCTGCTGTTTTTGTGCCTCATCTGGAATTTGTAGCCATTGGCGTGGCCGTAAGAAAGGGATCTTATCACATTGTCCGCTAAAAGAAGTAGACATTTTAGTTTGGCTGAAAGATGGTCTTTCTTCTGCAGATGTTACTGTTGCTTTAACACCTACCCCACGGACACAACCTTTTTTCTTCTTCCCAACACGCCTATTCCCCTTTCCACCAGCAGCAGGCCTTTTTCCACTCATTTTGGTGGTTAACTAATTCACAACTCTGGAGTTGTTTGCACAAAAATACAATGGATGGGAACCGAGCAGAGCTGAGTGGCCAAACTGTGGTATTAGGCCAAAACTATTGGCTGGGTTAGATGCAGAAAAAAATTATATTCAATTTGCAACCTGATGGAGGTCAGTATAGATGGACTAATAGACCAAGTCCCACACACTGCTAGAAGCCCAAATATTTTTTCAGAGCTAGATGCAGAAAAAAATTATATTCAATTTGCAACCTGATGGAGGTCAGTATAGATGGTCTAATAGAACAAGTCCCACACACTGCTAGAAGCTCAAATATTTTTCAGAGCTAGATGAAGAAAAAAATTATTTTTAATTTGCAACCTGATGGAGGTCAGTATAGATGGACTATTAGACCAAGTCCCACACACTGCTAGAAGCCCAAATATTTTTTCAGAGCTAGATGCAGAAAAAAAATATTTTTAATTTGCAACTTGATGGAGGTCAGTATAGATGGACTAATAGACCAAGTCCCACACACTGCTAGAAGCCCAAATATTTTTTCAGAGCTAGATGCAGAAAAAAATTATATTCAATTTGCAACCTGATGGAGGTCAGTATAGATGGACTAATAGACCAAGTCCCACACACTACTAGAAGCCCAAATATTTTTTCAGAGCTAGATACAGAAAAAAAATATTTTTAATTTGCAACCTGATGGAGGTCAGTATAGATGGACTAATAGACCAAGTCCCACACACTGCTAGAAGCCCAAATATTTTTTCAGAGCTAGATGCAGAAAAAAATTATATTCAATTTGCAACCTGATGGAGGTCAGTATAGATGGACTAATAGAACAAGTCCCACACACCAATAGAAGCCCAAATATTTTTTCAGAGCTAGATGCAGAAAAAAAATATTTTTAATTTGCAACCTGATGGAGGCAGTATAGATGGACTAATAGACCAAGTCCCACACACTGCTAGAAGCCCAAATATTTTTTCAGAGCTAGATGCAGAAAAAAATTATATTCAATTTGCAACCTGATGGAGGTCAGTATAGATGGACTAATAGACCAAGTCCCACACACTGCTAGAAGCCCAAATATTTTTTCAGAGCTAGATGCAGAAAAAAATTATATTCAATTTGCAACCTGATGGAGGTCAGTATAGATGGACTAATAGAACAAGTCCCACACACTACTAGAAGCCCAAATATTTTTTCAGAGCTTCTGCATGCCATATAACAGTCATTTCTAATGGGAACATGTCATTACTGAGGCCCACCTCTATGTGTCTTTAAATTGTTATTGGGGTTTTTCCCAAATTTAGGCAGCTGTTGTACTCACTGGATATGCTATAACTGGATAGCAGAACCGCTCCTTTCTAGAAACATGTCGTTACTGAGGCCCACCTCTATGTGTCTTTAAATGGTTATTGTGTTTTTTCCTAAATTTTGGCAGCGTTATACTCACTGCATACCCTATAACTGTATAGCAGAACCGCTCCTTTCTAATGGAAACACTTCGTTCCTGAGGCCCACCTTTATATGTCTTTAAATTTTTATTGGAGTTTTTCCTAAATTTTGGCAGCCGTTATTCTCACTACATACCCTCTAACTGTATAGCAGAACCGCTCCTTTCTAGTGGGAACATGTCCATACTGAAGCCCACCTCAATGTGTCTTTAAATTGTGATTGGGGTTTTTCCTAAATTTAGGCAGCCGAGGAACTCACTGCAAATCTTATAACTGGATAACAGAAATGCTCGTTTCTAATGGGAACATGTCATTGCTGAGGCCCACTTCTACAATCCCTGTGTTATGATCTGCAACATGTACTAAGGAAAGATAGGGGAAAGCTGTCCCTACAGTAAGACTAAGCTGAATCCCTACGATGTAGCGGGCTGCCTGTTCAGAGTGAACAGACCCGCCTTAGTCCTCGGCTAGTCTGAACGAAGATCTATAGCATTAAGGGAGGGGTCCCTAAAAGAACTAAGGACTGGGACAAAAATGGGACACCTCCTAAACAGAGAAGTTATTGCAGAACACAAAAAGACAAACTGACAAAAAGGTACTAGAGGTCCCAGAAGGACCAAGCGAACTGACAGAGAAAGGCACCGACGCACCAGGCTAGAGAAACAGTGAAACACTGAAGTCCAGCACAGCCAGAAGGGAGGAGCTGGAATATAAAGGCAGATGGTCACGTGACCGCAAATCACAAGATGGAAAAAACAAACAGGAGGGTTCTAACACCCTGACAGAAGTTATGCCGCTTATCCATGTTATGTAAATAAAAGCTTATAACCTGACGTTAAATTCATCCATTGGTTATATAAATGACTCTTTTGAAAGCTGAAACCCTCCCAAATTTGGTTTAGGTTAAGAAAATAAATTGCCATCAATGCTGAAATATTGATCATTTAATTAACACAGAATGGTCAGATTTTGGCAAGACAAAAGTTTTGTCGCCTGGTCATATAATGCACCCAATCCTAGTTTACATCCTCACCAGTGCTCAGTAAATGATCAGTTAATTATTGGGTGTGTATAAAAAGAAACCCAGCACCCCAGACCTTCACTTGAACTGCAACTTGAGCTCTGACAACATGCCAAAAATCCACCCTGCGACCAAAGCCGTGATTATCAAGAGGCTGAAGACCAGATCCACTGCAGAGGCGGCTGGCACCTTTAATGTGTCTCAGCGTAAAGCACAAAGAATTAGAAAAAGATTTGAAGAGACTGGAGATGTGTTTGACAAGCCCAGGACCGGCAGACCCTGTAAGACAACTGTTCAGGAGGAACGTTTGTTGGTTAGAAAATCCAAAGCAAGCCCTTCTTCCACTGCAGCAGAGCTCCAACAGGCTTGGTCACCTCAAGTCCCTGTGTCAACTAGCACAGTTTGTAAGATTCTGTCTCGAAATGGCCTTCATGGTCGAATCAGTGCCCAGAAGCGAGCACTAAACAAAAGGCAAATAAAAAACTGTGTGGCATTTGCAAAGTCCCACAGCCTGCTAAACAGATGGACGCTGGAAAAGTGGCAGAAGGTGGATTTCTCTGATGAATCTCCAGTAGAATAACACCACAGCTGCCGCAAATACTGCAGGAGACCTACTGGAGCCCGTATGGATCCAAAATACACCCAGAAAACAGTTAAATTTGGTGGTGGAAAGATCATGGTCTGGGGTTACATTCAGTATGGGGGTGTGCGAAACATTTTCAAGGTGGAAGGCAATATCAATAGCCTAAAATATCAATATGTATTAGCTACCTCTTACATTCCAAGGGTCAAATTCTGCAGCAGGATGGTGCTCCATCTCATACATCCATCTCTACAACAAAGTTCCTCCAGGCAAAAAAGTTCAAGGTGCTCAAGGACTGGCCAGCCCAGTCACTAGACATGAACATCATTGAGCATGTTTGGGGTAGGATAAAAGAGGAAGCTTGGAAGACAAAACCAAAGAATCTAGATGAACTCTGGGAGGCATGTAAGACTGCATTCTTTGCTATTCCTGATGACTTCATTAATAAATTGTATGAATCATTGTTGAACCGCATGGATGCAGTTCTTCAAGCTCATGGAAGTTACACAAAATATTAAATATGACTCTAATAGCACCACAGCTTCATTCACCAATGTTATGCAACATATATTTGTTTTTTAAGATAATTATTTGTTTGAATATCACATTACTTTCTGTGGGCGACAAAACTTTTGTCTTGCCAAAATCTGACCATTCTGTGTTCATTAAATGATCAATATTTCAGCATTGATGCCAATTTATTTTCTTAACCTAAACCAAATTTGGGAGGGTTTCAGCTTTCAAAAGAGTAATTTATAAAACCAATGTATGAATTTAATGTCAGGTTATAAGCTTTTATTTACATAACATTGATAAGCGACATAACTTCTGTCAGGGAGTGTATGTGTCTTTAAATTGTTTTTGTGGTTTTTCCTAAATTTAGGCAGCCATTGTACTCATTGCATACCCTATAAATGGATAGTAGAACCGTTCCTTTCTAGGAACATGTCGTTACCGAGGCCCACCTCTATGTGTCTTTAAATTATTATTATGATTTTTCCTCAATTTTGTTAGCTGTTGTACTCACTGCATACCCTATAACTGGGTAGCAGAACCACTCCTTTCTAGGAACATGTCGTTACTGAGGCCCACCTCTATGTGCCCACCTCTATGTGTCTGCCTATAACTGTATAGGAGAACAGCTCCTTTCTAATAGGAACATATCAATACTGAGGCCCACCTCTATGTGTCTTTAAATTGTTATTGGGGTTTTTCCTAAATTTTGGCAGCCGCTGTACTCACTGCATACCCTATAACTGGATAGCAGAACCGCTCCTTTCTAATGGGAATATGTCAATACTGAGGCCCACCTCTTTGTGTCTTTAAATTGATATTGGGATTTTTCCTAAATTTTGGCAGCTGCTGTACTCACTGTATACCCTATAACTATATAGCATAACCGTTCTTTTCTAATTGGAACTGTTGTTACTGAGGCCCACCTCTATGTGTCTTTAAATTGGTTTTTGGGTTTTTCCAAAATTTAGACAGCCATTGTACTCACTGCATACCCTGTAGCTGTATAGCAGAACCACTTCTTTCTAATGGGAACACTTTGTTAATGAGGGCCACCTCTATGTGTCTTTAAATTGTTATTGGGGTTTTTCAGAAAATTTTGGTAGCCATTGTACTCACTGCATGCCCTATAACTGGATAGCAGAACCGCTCCTTTCTAGGAACATGTCGTTACTGAGGCCCACCTCTATGTGTCTTTAAATTGTTTTTGTGTTTTTTGTGGTATTTCCTAAATTTTGGCACCCGTTGTACTCACTGAATACCCTATAACTGTATAGCTGAACTGCTCTTTTCTAATGGAAACATGTCAATGGTCTCCATCTATTGGGTTGGCTGTAGTGGAAGAGGTTTTGGTCTCCATTAAACTGCTTCTACTCTAGTGAAATTAATGCCACTTTGGTGATGTTAGGCCCTAATTTAAGGAAATTTGAACACTCCAGATTGAGTCTCCATCTACTGGGTTGGCTGTAGTGGAATAGGTGTTGGTCCCCATTATAATAGTTATACTCTGTTGAAATTAACTCTTTGGTGTAGATATTGTTCTCACAGGGGTACACATGATAAAATAGAAATTGATTTTCTTTCTACCGTGGAATATAAAACAGGTTATATTTTCATTTTTTAATTCTTTGGTACAGATATTGTTCTCCACACAGGGGTACATAGACATGATAAACTCAAAATTGGTATAGAAAGCAGACAACATCTGAGCTTAAAATTCTTTGGGGAAAATATTGTTCTCCATACAGGGAAAGAAAAAGAAAGTTGGGTCCGAGCAGCTTCCTGACCATGGTCCCCAGACATTAACCCCTGGGTGGGGGGAGGTGATCCTGATGAGACTCAAGATACCTGAGGGTCACACGGACTGTACTGTGCTGTCAGGGCAAGAAGAGGAGGAGGGTGAGTGTCAGAGCAAGGAATAGAATAATACATTGAATGATGATGAGGTTGGTGTGAACCAGAGGGACGCCGCTGAGTAGCTCATGTGAGGAGGTGGAGGAGGAGGAAGACAAAGAGGTTATGTTGCATCCTACGGTGCACATGTGGCACCCCAGGGGTCTGGTTTTCCACAGTAATGTAATGTTATGTCTGAGAGCAGGTGGGAGGTCCTTTGGTCAGGGATCCTGTGCATGCCACACCTCCTGCCCAGTCTTGGGAGGGGAAGAACTTCCCCTGTATAAACCCGGGGCTGAGGCAGGGAGAGTCAGACAAGTGGAGTAGAGACAAGAAGCAGCATAGGAAACAGCAGAGTTACAAGGAGTCAGGGGCTGGCAGCCGCAGAGCTCGCCCTGACTAAGAAGACTTCTTTCCGGACCCGGAGTCCGAGGCTGTGGGGACTAACTCCTACCCAGCAGCAGAATCCGTCAGGCAGGGGATTTCAGGTCCTCTGGCCCAGATGCCCGAAGGCACGGTCACACGCGTGGGACCAGCACCGCCATCGTGGAGCGGAAGCCATTAGAAGGCCCCGAGTCACCGGCCATACGGGTGAGCACCACACGGTACACTCAGGGACGTGGGCTACTTACATCAGCTTCTAGCAAGGTAGCCAGAAGAGTACAGTCAGTTTGGGAGGCTTACAACTACGCCTGGCCAGGGGAGATCCCATCTGCTCAAGGACTGACCAGGCCCCGTTCGCTAGCAAGTACTCCGGGAGGGTCTATCATTGTCACCAGTAAAGACCCTGAACTACACCGTACCGTCTCTGAGTGGTCCCTGCTACCCCCATCATCCACGTCGGCTGCCCTGAGACCATACCCCTCCCGTTGGGGGTTATACTATCAAGCTGCATAATCCTACCATCGGCCTCAGCGGTCTGCCCCGCAGCAGCAGCTCCCTGGCTGCACTCAACGGGTGGCGTAGTCATCAACTATTTACTACTAGTAGACTGCCGTCCAGTTTGACTCCCTGGGCACGGACCGGGTCACCGCCACGAGACTACAACCCTCCACGGATCCGGCTCCGGGTAAGCTCCCGCGTGCGCACCGCAGCGCGACACAGGCCCAGGGGCGCGTCAACTTTGGCGTAGTCGGCAGGATTTCGTGCCCGCAACCACCGGGTACTGCGTGCCTGAAAAGCAAAGACTGTTCAAACTTACCAGTGGTGAAGATTCCCGCTATCCGTGGAGGTTTCCCGCCATCCGGCGCCATCTTCTACCTTCTTCCCGCCATCCGCGAAGTTTTCCCGCCATCCGGCGCCATCTTCGACGTTCTTCCCGCCATCCGTGGAGTTTTCCCGCCATTGGACGCCATCTTGAGGACGCCGCGCGGGAAGAAGAGGGGCGTGGACTCCGAAAGCGCGCGAGAACTGAAGCCCCGCCTCACGTCCGGACGTTGCGTAAGGTCCTGGAAGGAGCCCAGCAGACGCCGACGTCACAGGAGCGCGACGGAAGGTCCTCAACCCTGACGATCCACTGCGGAGCCGCGGCCTACGGAAGAGGATCATCGCAAGGTAGGCCACGGTCCACTAGGGGGGAGGAAGATGTCGGATACGGAGGAGAGCTTCACTGCCTCAACCCCCGCCAGCGCTACCGCTGCTGCAGTTATGCCCTTCACCATGCCCTATATCCCGGGAGCAGCTTGGCTACCCCAGTACTCAGGGGAGTCACATACCCTGCATGACTTTAGAGAAAAGCTGGATAGCCTCTTCCAGGTGTACCCCCTCACAGAAGAGCAAAAAGTGAGCATCCTGGTGGCCCAACTAACCGGGGCAGCCAAAAGGGAAGTAAAATCCTGGCCACCTGGGAGGAAGACTGTCGCAGGGATACTAACCCGGCTGAAGGACACCTTTGATACCCGCACCTCAGCCGAGATTAAGCTTAGATTCTACGGGTGCAAGCAGCGAGCGCATGAGAGTATAAGGGACTATGCACTAAACCTACAAGAGGCCCTGAGGGCCATAAAGCAGACCGACCCTGATGGGGTGGGAAACGAGGACAGGCTGTTGACTGAACAATTTATAGAGGGTTTATATTGCAATGCCCACCGAACCCAGTTGCGGGCAATGGCCTTACAGGATCCCCATCTGGACTTTGCACAGTTCAAGGACAGAGCCATCCGGGTGCTCCGAGAACCGGCACCAGGTGGCGTTGTGACCCACAGACGCCCCACTACCACTTACTACCAGGAGGCGGCGCCCTTGTCAGCAGGGCCTGTGGGAGCTGATGCGCAGGCTTTGGACAATGACCCGGCTCCAGACCTACACCATCAGGTCCAAGAGCTAGCTAAGAGCGTTGCTGCGCTAACCCGAACTGTGCAGTCTTTACAGGTTTCCACCCCAGGGAAGATCCAGCTGGCATCCGGACCGGAGGACATCCCGTGGCGTCGACCAAGGAGGACCCCACCGGCCAGAGGAAGACCCAGTGACCGATACAGTGAGGACGGACGACCCATCTGCCGCCGCTGCAATCAACCCGGACATATGGCAAGGTACTGTTCTTTAAACGGGCACAACCTGGGGTGGAGGGCCAACCCCCAGGAAAAAGATCACCAGGCCCATCGAACTGGCGCGACAGATATGTGGGAGGACGTCCAGTCTTGCCTGTGGTACTGGATGGCATTCCCATGAGTGCCCTACTGGACACCGGGTCACAGGTCACCACCATCCCGTACGTGCTCTTCAAGCAGTACTGGAATGACTCGGATATTACCCGCTACCCCGACGACGACTTGAGTATCATCGCCAGCAATGGTCAGCCCGTGCCACAGATCGGATTTAAAGAGGTGACCATCAAAATTGGTAGAGTCGAACTGGCCGCACAGGGACTGATCATTGTAGATATTGATAAACATGAGAGTCACCCAAAAATAACTCTAGGAACTAATGTAATTGAAAATTGTCTTGCAGAGGTGATTTTCCTTTTACAGCAGGTTGCCAAGAATGCCAGCTCCGGCGAGCAGCGGGTGCTCCAGAAAGAGATCCGGGCACTGATGCAACGGCAACAAGTGGAACTCTCCGGCGGTGAGATTGGTAGCGTAAGAATGTGTGACCCTTTTCCTATTGCCATGCCCCCAAAAAGTGAAATGATGATTTGGTGCCGGGCAGCTATTGGTCTGAGAGGTAGAGATTACCAGGCAATGGTAGAACCAGTTTACTCAGACAGTAGGCCCACCATTTTGACAGCACGGGGGGTCGTCAATGTACGCCATGGGAGGGTGCCCGTTCGCATAATAAATATCGGGGAGAGGGAAGTGTACCTGCCCCGGTATGCCACGCTAGCCAAATTATATATCACTAATCAAAATTCTATACAATCTGTGGAACCCTTGCCTCCATCTCACCCGGAGGAAGGTAACGGCTCTAAGAAAGACATGGAGGACTGGTGTCAGCAACTACATCTGGGTACTGACTCCACTCCCTCACATCAGAAACAAGGAGTCTATCGGGTGGTTCAAGAGTATGAGAGAGTGTTTAGTAAACACCCATTAGACTTCGGGCGAGTCAAGGGGGTAGAACATCGCATCCCCACGGGAGATCATCCTCCCATAAAAGAGAGGTATCGACCCGTACCCCCTGCACATTACCAACACGCCAAGGGGATGCTTAGAGACATGAAGGAGGCTGGGGTAATCCGGGATAGTTGTAGCCCCTGGGCAGCCCCATTAGTTTTAGTCAAAAAGAAAGACAACACCATGAGGATGTGTGTAGATTACCGGAAAATCAACCGTATCACACACAAGGATGCGTACCCCTTACCAAGGATAGAGGAGTCATTGGCTGCTTTAAGATCTGCTAACTTCTTCTCTACCTTGGATCTCACTAGCGGGTACTGGCAGGTTCCTGTAGCAGAGGCGGACCGGGAGAAGACCGCATTCACCACCCCGATGGGACTTAGCGAGTTCACCTGCATGCCGTTCGGACTCTGCAACGCACCAGGAACCTTCCAACGCCTAATGGAGTGTTGTCTGGGCCACAGAAACTTCGAGACGGTCCTGTTGTACCTGGACGATGTCATCGTATATTCCAAGACGTATGAGGACCACCTGAAACACCTGGCGGAAGTGTTCGAGGCTCTGGCGAGTTACGGCCTAAAGGTGAAACCCTCCAAGTGTCACCTCCTGAAACCAAAGGTGCAGTACCTGGGACACGTAGTGAGCGCTGACGGAGTGGCTCCCGACCCTGATAAAATCACCGCAATTAAGGAATGGCCAAGCCCCTCCAGCGTAAAAGAAGTGCGGCAGTTCCTCGGGTTGGTAGGCTACTACCGAAGGTTTATTCCCGGTTTCACCAAAAAGGCAGCACCTATGCAGGACCTCCTGATAGGCCAGTCCCGGAAGGCCAAGAACCAGAAGCCGCCCTTCAAATGGGAAGAGCTGGAAGAAGAGTCCTTCCGCCAGCTGAAGATGGCCCTCACGGGGGACGAAATCCTGGCGTACCCGGATTATAGCCAGCCCTTTATCCTCTACACCGACGCCAGTAACATCGGGCTAGGAGCCGTACTGTCCCAGATCCAGCAGGGGAAGGAACGAGTAATCGCCTACGCCAGCCGAAAACTGCGACCCACCGAAAGGAACCCCGAGAATTACAGCTCATTTAAGTTAGAGTTCCTGGCCGTAGTATGGGCAATCACTGAGCGCTTTAAGCATTACCTCGCTTCTTCCCGGTTCACCGTGTACACGGATAACAACCCGCTGACACACCTGGACACGGCAAGACTCGGTGCCCTGGAGCAGAGGTGGATGGCCCGTCTGTCCAACTACGAGTTCACAATTAAATACCGGGCAGGACGCTCCAATACCAACGCGGACGCCCTGTCCAGGATGCCCAACCTGCCGGACGGAGGAGAAGATCCGGAGGGACTGGAAGAAGTTGAACTCCCTGCGTTCCACCGTCATGGGACTATTCAGTATTCCCACCGGGTAAGGAGTAAGCAGGCTGCTACGTTGAACCCCTTACCCCACTACAACTGGGCGGAAACGCAAGACAGCGACCCTGCCGTCCGACTGGTGAAGGAGATGCTGACTCGGCCGGAGGCTCGCCTTGAACCAGACGCTCCGGAGGAAGCCAAACAACTATGGGCAGAGAAGAGTCGACTGTTCCTTTACAAAGGGAAGTTGTGCCGCAGAATGGTTAACTCCCGGACGCATGAATTACTCTGGCAAGTAGTGGTGCCACGAAGAGACGCAGCCATGGTGATGGAGGCATACCACGACGGAGCTGGACACTTTGGGTGGAAAAAGCTGGAGTTCCTGCTGCGCGAGCGGTTCCACTGGGTAGGCATGAGGGGAACCATCGAGAAGTGGTGCAGAGATTGTGGCCCGTGCAACCTGAGAAGGAAGGACCGAGCCAGCCAGAAGACTCCCCTGCAGTCCATCGTCACCCGGCAACCGTTGGAACTGGTAGCCTTGGATCATGTAAAACTGACCCCAAGCAGAAGTGGCTACGTCTACGCGTTAACCATCGTGGATCATTACTCCCGGTTCTTGGTTGTCGTCCCCGTCAAGGACTTAACGGCTCAAACAGCAGCTAGAGCCTTCCAGCAGCACTTCTGCCGTCCACACGGGTACCCGGACCAAGTGCTGACGGACCAGGGACCTGCCTTTGAAGCGGAGGTCTTTCAGGAATTCTGCAATCTGTATGGCTGCCGGAAGATAAGGACGACACCCTACCATCCGCAGACTAATGGACTTTGTGAAAAAATGAACCAGGTGGTAATGGATCTTCTAAAAACGTTGCCCCTGGAAGAACGCAGTCTGTGGCCTGAAAAGTTGCCCGATCTGGTGGACCTATACAACCACATCCCGGTAGGTTCCACCAACTGTACCCCGGCTTACCTAATGAGGGCAAGACCTGGTAAGTTACCTGTTGACCTGGAAATGGGAGTCCTGACCCCCGAGGACACTTCACCAGAAACAGACTGGGACACAGAGAGGCAGCAGCAGTACCGGAGAGTACAGGAGAGCGTGGAGCGAAGTCTCTGTCAGGCTAGGGAAAGACAAGAGAAAACTTACAACCAGTATGCTCCCGCTGTTCCCCTGGTACCCGGAGAGCAGGTCTTGAAGAGGAAGAGACGGCTCCACAAGTTGGACGACCAGTGGGAGAAGGACCCGTACACCGTACTGCCCTCAAGCCACGAGAACCCGAAGGTCTGTACCATCAGTAAAGACGGAGGGGAAACCACAGCCATTGTATCCCGGGACCACCTGAAGAAGTGTCCCGAACAACTGAGGAACCCTGAAGAGGAACAAGAAGACCATCGACCCGTGGAAGAAAGGGAAGATATGGTTAGTACCGTGCTCGGGGACTTCCCTCAGTCTTGGACTCAAGTCAATGGTGCAGTTGTGGTACTCGTACTCACCTTCCTCCAACCATCATCCCAAGAACCTACGGAGCAACGGGTAGAGCTGGAAGAACAGCCGGTCCAGGAGGCAGAAGACTCCACACAAGCAGAACAGGAGAATCAACCCTCTGCTTATAGTGAGCCTGCCGTACCCCTAGTGAGACAAAGAGCCGGTAGACAGCTGCCCAGTTTACCCTTGACAGCTCCTACACCCTGTAGTTCAGGGCCAGACAGTCAGCTCCGTAGGTCCACTCGGGCCACTAGAGGCCAGTTACCCGCACGCTGGAGAATTTAAAGTGTATAAATTGTTTTATTTATGTTTTTCTGTGTCTTGTTGCTTGTGTATAATTTTGTGTTTCTAGTTATTTTTAGGAATCCTTGGTGGATTTACCGGGAATCCTTGTACATAGTTGGAGCGTAACCCAGGATGGACTAGAGACTGTTAAGGACTCGGGGTAGGACAGACCCCTACCTGGTTACGTCTCCCTGTGTTGGTGAAATGGACACCTTGCTCTCTTCAGAGACTGCACCCGGTTGCGGACACGCCGTAACCATCTTTATATGTTTTCTTATTGTATTATTAATGTTTTTGCCTTGTTATGTTTTTCTAAATGTGTTTAGTCCCGGAGTACTAAATTTCACTAGGGGGGAATGTGGCACCCCAGGGGTCTGGTTTTCCACAGTAATGTAATGTTATGTCTGAGAGCAGGTGGGAGGTCCTTTGGTCAGGGATCCTGTGCATGCCACACCTCCTGCCCAGTCTTGGGAGGGGAAGAACTTCCCCTGTATAAACCCGGGGCTGAGGCAGGGAGAGTCAGACAAGTGGAGTAGAGACAAGAAGCAGCATAGGAAACAGCAGAGTTACAAGGAGTCAGGGGCTGGCAGCCGCAGAGCTCGCCCTGACTAAGAAGACTTCTTTCCGGACCCGGAGTCCGAGGCTGTGGGGACTAACTCCTACCCAGCAGCAGAATCCGTCAGGCAGGGGATTTCAGGTCCTCTGGCCCAGAAGCCCGAAGGCACGGTCACACGCGTGGGACCAGCACCGCCATCGTGGAGCGGAAGCCATTAGAAGGCCCCGAGTCACCGGCCATACGGGTGAGCACCACACGGTACACTCAGGGACGTGGGCTACTTACATCAGCTTCTAGCAAGGTAGCCAGAAGAGTACAGTCAGTTTGGGAGGCTTACAACTACGCCTGGCCAGGGGAGATCCCATCTGCTCAAGGACTGACCAGGCCCCGTTCGCTAGCAAGTACTCCGGGAGGGTCTATCATTGTCACCAGTAAAGACCCTGAACTACACCGTACCGTCTCTGAGTGGTCCCTGCTACCCCCATCATCCACGTCGGCTGCCCTGAGACCATACCCCTCCCGTTGGGGGTTATACTATCAAGCTGCATAATCCTACCATCGGCCTCAGCGGTCTGCCCCGCAGCAGCAGCTCCCTGGCTGCACTCAACGGGTGGCGTAGTCATCAACTATTTACTACTAGTAGACTGCCGTCCAGTTTGACTCCCTGGGAACGGACCGGGTCACCGCCACGAGACTACAACCCTCCACGGATCCGGCTCCGGGTAAGCTCCCGCGTGCGCACCGCAGCGCGACACAGGCCCAGGGGCGCGTCACACACACAGAGTGATGTAAATGTGACGAGCACTGCATCCTTAGCCACATAAAGAAGGAACCATCCTGGCCACCATGGATGTGGAATCATTGTACTCTAATATCCCACACCAGGATGGATTAAATGCCTGCAAAATCTTCATCGAAAACACAGGAATTGATGCTGATTCTGTGGTGAAACTTACAAAATTAATCCTCACCCACAATTACTTTGAATTTGATAACAACATACATCTACAGGAGACTGGTACAGCGATGGGAAGTAAAATAGCTCCACAGTACGCAAAGCTTTTCATGGCCAAGCTTGAAATTGACTTTTTGTCCTCATGTCCCATCAGGCTCTGGCCTACTATCATTTCATTAACTATATTTTAATAATCTGGACGGGGTCTAAGCAACAGTTGAAGACGTTCCATGAACACTTTAATCAATTTCATCCCACTATCAACCTAACACTCAAATACTCCTGTACTTAAATTAACTTTTTGGACACCACCATCAAGCTACAGAACAATGAAATAGAGACATCCCTGTACCGGAAGCCAATTGACCGTCCAACATACCTTAAATGGGACAGTTTCCATCCAAAACACATAAAAACTGTATTGTCTACAGCCAAGCCATCAGATACAATCGGATATGTTCCAACCCTATGGATAGACACAAACACCTTGGTGGCCTCAGAAAGACCTTTTTGAATCAGGGCTACCATCCAAGAATAATTGAGAACCAAATTACAAGAGCCACCAGAATATCAAGGAATCATCTCCTACATTACAAAACTAAAGAAGAAAGCAACCGGGTGCCTCTAGTAGTCACGTACAATCCAAATCTGGAGGTGCTCAGGAGAGCTGCACAGAAACTACAGCCCTTACTACAAAAAGATGCCCGATTACAATCCAAATTTCCACATCACCCCCTTCTGTGTTTCAGGCAGCCCCTAAATTTAAGAAGCATCATTGTCAGAAGCTCCCTGTCATCTCCACTAACTACAGGTACCTTTCCCTGCAACCAGAAAAAATGTAAAACCTGTCCATTTATAATGACCACAGATAAGATAAAGATCCCCAATTCACATCAGGACTACAAGATCCCAGGTACTTTCAGCTGTATCACATCTAATGTAGTGTACTTACTCATATGAACCAAATGTCCATCTGGGGGTCTGTATGTAGGGGAGACAGGCTAAAAACTTAGGACAAGGATGAATTCACATAAAGAGAGGTGCAAAAAGCCATGGAAAGTCATAGCACCAGCTGAAATCTATCAGTAATTAGAAAGCAATCCTGCCACTTAGTTTTTTTCACTTTCAGCTGGTTTAACTGATGGCCTATAAAAAGGTTTCTCATTACTAAGGTGCTACAAAAGAAACATCTTTTTTGATGGGTAAAACCAGTGAGCTGCCGCAAGACCTTCACAAACCTATTGTTACAAAAGATACTGATGGCATTGGTTACTGAAGAATTTCTAAACTACTGAAGATTGCAGTGAGCACTGTTTGGGCCTTACACCAGAAGTGGAAATATCATGTCACCATAAACCGGCAAGATTTCAGACAAAGGAGTGAAAAGACTTTTCAGAACGGTTGCCCAAGAGCCAAGGACCACCTGTGGAGAGCTATAGAACGACCTAGAATCAGCAGGTACAATTGTTTCAAAGAAAACAATAACTAATGCACTCATTCTCCATGGCCATATCCATGCTTACCATGCAAAACTCTATTGCTGAACAAAAAGAATGTTTTTCTTTCAAGTTTGCTTGACAACATTTAGACTGTGTGCCCACGATGCGTTTTTCAAGCGTTTTTGCTGTGGAATTTTCCGCAGCGTAAACGCTTGGGAAACGCATGATAAGATTTCTGCCATGGTCCCCTATGCAATTCCGCACTTTCAATGCCCATGCTGAGGATTTTTCCGCAAAGTTTATGCTGCGCTCAAAAATTCGCAGCATGTCCAATAATTTTAAGGAAGCGTTGCGTTTTCGCCGCCATTGACTTGCATTAGAAGGCGCCAATTCTGCAAGACTGCATCTGTACTTGTGTAATTGGCGCGTTCTAATGTGCGGATGGTACCCGAGTGTGGAGAAGAGAAGACTCTCCTCCACACCCAGGTACCATAGAAACTGTAAAAAAAAGAATACAATAAAAAATAAAGATTATATTCACCTTCTGGCGGCCCGCGCTGCGCTTCTCCTCCTTTGCCGGCTCATCACGTTGGACTGTAGGACCTGCGGTGATGTCACAGTCATGTGACGGTAGGTCCTTCAGTACAGGGCATCGCGATATCCCGGCAGCCAGGAACGAGCACAGCAGCACACCCCGGGCCATCGGAAGGTAAGTATCAAGGTTTATTTTTTTATTTTTAACCATTCTAAAGGTCACACTATATAAATCCATGCTGTTTGCATGGATTTATATAGTGTGATCTAGTTGTCAAGCACTTTCAAAGTGATGCTAAAATCGCTTTGAAAGCGCTTGTCAATCCGCATGCGGAAACGCATGTGAATCCGCATGTATTACGCAGGAAAACCGCATGTACAATCCGCATGCGTTTTTTCTGCCAGGGAGATGCAGAAATGCTGCAGAAATTTTCTGCTTCATTTCTGCATTGTGGGCACATAGCCTTAGACAAGCGTGTGAAATACTGGGAGAATATAGTCTGGTCAGATCAGACCAAAATTTAACTCTTTGGATGTCATAATACACACCATATTTGGAGGCCAAAAGGGACTGCATATCATTCCAAATACACCATACCAACAGTGAAGTTTGGTGTTGGGGATAACATGGTGTGGGGCTGTTTTGCAGCACACGGCACCAGCAAGTTTGGACACACGTTCTCATTTAAAGATTTTTCTGTATTTTCATGACTATGAAAATTGTACATTCATACTGAAGGCATCAAAACTATGAATTAACACGTGGAATTATATACTTAACAAAAAAGTGAGAAACAACTGAAAATATGTCTTATATTCTAGATTCTTCAAAGTAGCCACCTTTTGCTTTGATGACTGCTTTGCACACTCTTGGCATTCTCTTGATGAGCTTTAAGAGGTAGTCACCGGAAATGTATTTCACTTCACAGGTGTGCCCTGTCAGGTTTTATAAGTGGAATTTCTTGCCTTATAAATGAGGATGGGACCATCAGTTGTGTTGTGCAGAAGTCAGGTGGATACACAGCTGATAGTCCTACTGAATAGACTGTTAGAATTTGAATTATGGCAAGAAAAAAGCAGCTAAGTAAAGAAAAACGAGTGGCCATCATTACTTTAAGAAATGAAGGTCAGTCAGTGCGAAAAATTGGGCAAGCTTTGAAAGTGTCCCCAAGTGCAGTTGCAAAAACCATCAAGCGCTACAAAGAAACTGGCTCACATGAGGACCGCCCCAGGAAAGGAAGACCGAGAGTCACCTCTGCTTCTGAGGATAAGTTTATCCGAGTCACCAGCCTCAGAAATCGCAGGTTAACAGCAGCTCAGATTAGAGACCAGGTCAATACCACACAGAGTTCTAGCAGCAGACACATCTCTACAACAACTGTTAAGAGGAGACTTTGTGCAGCAGGCCTTCATGGTAAAATAGGTGCTAGGAAACCACTGCTAAGGACAGGCAACAAACAGAAGAGACTTGTTTGGGCTAAAGAGCACAAGAAATGGACATTAGACCATTGGAAATCTGTGCTTTGGTCTGATGAGTCCAAATTTGAGATCTTTGGTTCCAATCACTGTGTCTTTGTGCGACGTAGAAAAGGTGAACGGATGGACTTTACATGCCTGGTTCCCACCGTGAAGCATGGAGGAGGAGGTGTGATGGTGTGGGGGTGCTTTGCTAGTGACACTGTTGGGGATTTATTCAAAATTGAAGGCATACTGAACCAGCATGGCTACCACAGCGACTTGCAGCAGCATGCTGTTCCATCCGGTTTGCGTTTAATTGGACCATCATTTATTTTTCAACAGGACAATGACCCCAAACACACCTCCAGGCTGTGTAAGGGCTATTTGACCAAGAAGGAGAGTGATGGGATGCTACGCCAGATGACCTGGCTTCCACAGTCACCAGACCTGAACCCAATCGAGATGGTTTGGGGTGAGCTGGACCGCAGAGTGAAGGCAAAAGGGCCAACAAGTGCTAAGCATCTCTGGGAACTCCTTCAAGATTGTTGGAAGACCACTTCCGGTTACTACCTATTGAAGCTCATCAAGAGAATGCCAAGAGTGTGCAAAGCAGTCATCAAAGCAAAAGGTGGCTACTTTGAAGAACCTAGAATATGACATATTTTCAGTTGTTTCACACTTTTTTGTTAAGCATATAAATCCACATGTGTTAATTCATAGTTTTGATGCCTTCAGTGTGAATGTACAATTTTCAAAGTCATGAAAATACAGAAAAATCTTTAAATGAGAAGGTGTGTCCAAACTTTTGGTCTGTACTGTATATATATATATACACACATCCATATAAAGTGGTGTGAAAAAGTTTGTGCCCTCTTCCTGATTTCTTATTCATTTGCAAGTTTGTCACACTTAAATGTTTCAGATCACAAAACAAATTAAAATATTAGCCAAACACAAGTAAACACAAAATGCAGTTTTTAAATGAAGGTCTTTATTATTAAGGGAAAAAGAAATCCAAACCTACATGGCCCTGTGTGAAAAAGTGGTTCCCCCCCACCACTTAAAACATAAATTAGGCTATGTGCCCACGATGCAGAAATGCTCAGGTTTTTTTCCTGAGCGTTTCTGCATCTCCCTGGCAGAAAATAACAGATGCGGATTGTACATGCGTTTTCCTGCCAGGGACATGTGGAAGTGAAGCGTTCTTCACTTGCATTTCCACATGCGGGTTGACAAGCGCTTTCCAAGCGATTTTAGCATTGCTTGGAAAGTGCTTGTCAACTTGGTCACACTATATAAATGCATGCAAACAGCATGGATTTATATAGTGTGACCGAGAGAATGTCAAAAAATAAAAAAAATAAATGTATACTTACCCTCCGATGGCCTGCGCTGTCTTGCTTCACCGTCCCGGCTGCCGGCAGTGGTGGATTGAAGGACCTGCCGATGTCAGCATCGCGTGACCCGTCACATGACTCTGACGTCAGCGCAGGTCCTTCATTCCATCGCGAAGTGCCAGGAAGCAAGCAGGAGCGCAGCGCAGGCCGCCAGAAGGTAAGTATATATTTATTTTTTATTTTATTCTTTTTTTACAGCTTTTTTAATGGTACCTGGGTGTTGATGAGACTCTCCTCTACACCCGGGTACCATCAGCAGATTAGAACGCGCCAATTACGCAAGTACAGATGCAGTCATGCGGAATTGGCCCGTTCTAATGCAAGTCAATGGCCACAAAAACGCAACGCTTCCTCAAAATAATTGGTAGTGCTGCGTTTTTTTCCGCAGTGGAAATTTCCGCAGCATGTGCACAGCACATGCGGATTATCATTGGGGGACATGGCAGGCCTTCTACCATGCGTTTTTTAAGCGTTTCTGCAGCGTTTTTGCCACTGCGGAAACACTTAAAAAACGCATCGTGGACACACAGCCTTAACTGTTTTTATCACATACTGGCGAATCCCCACAGCACATAGTGCATGCACTGGGGGGATTCATAAAATTCCTCCAGAGTGTTGTAAAAGACTCATTGCCAGTTATCACAAACACTTGATTGCAGTTGTTGCTGCTAAGGGTGACCCAACCAGTTATTAGGTTTAGGGGGGCAATCACTTTTTCACACAGGGCCCTGTAGGTTTGGATTTCTTTTTCCCTTAATAATAAAGACATTCATTTAAAAGCTGCATTTTGTGCTTACTTGTGTGATCTTTGTCTAATATTTACATTTGTTTTGTGATCTCAATCATTTAGTGTGACAAACATACAAAAGAACAAAAAATCAGGAAGGGGTCAAACACTTTTTCACACCACTGTGTGTATATATATATATATATATATATATATATATATATATATATCTCAAGTATTGAGTGCATTTACTGAACATACATTTCAGTAGGCCAACATTTCGGATTTTAAAATCATTTTTCAAGCTGGTGTTATAAAGTATTCTAATTTACTGAGATAATGACTTTTGCGTTTTCATTGGCTGTAAGTCATAAACATCAACATTACAGAAATAAACACTTGAAATAGATCACTCTGTTTGTAATGACTCATATAATATGAGTTTCACTTTTTGTATTGAAGAACTGAAATAAATTAACTTTTTGATGATATTCTAATTTTGTGAGAAGCACCTGTATATCAGCAAAAGAAAATGCAAATGATGCAAAATATAATCCTAGGTCAGCTGACACTGATTATACTGCACACCTAAATCCTAACTCACGAGAGGTGGGACTAATGCACAGCTTCCCCAAAAACAATTGCTCTACTCACACAGCAGTTTTCCAGTTGCACAGGGAGAGCCATTAGCTTATGAACTCTCTGCCCTTTCATACTATACCTGAGCATTGCAGGTGATTAGCTGCAGTCATCACAAACACTTGGAGTGTCTGAATATATGCATATTATATATTATATATTTCACTTACAGTAACTTGAGACAAATGGATTCTGGAGGCGCTCCCGTGGAAGAAAGAGTAACCAAAAAATTGTTGAATCTGCCAAATGTGGTGCAATCACATGGAGGATATTCCACAAGGGATTAATATTTGTAGGTTTATTAAAAAAATCATAAAACCATGAATACACATAAAGGACATGGATATACAAAAATCATCACCTAAATGTGAGCTGGAAGCCTATAATAACAAAATTACTATTTTGTCAAAATCTGTAATTATCTACTGTGTGGAGTTCCTACAAGAAATCTAAAAATTGATTTGGAGAGGCATTTAATTGATGTCATGGGTAGCAAAAAAAATAAAAAAAAAATTCTGGAAATTTTTTTTTTTTTTGAAAAAAAAAAAATTGGGAAAAAACAAAACAAAAAACTTACTGACTTATTCCTCATATGGAAAGGTACGTCCAGGAACTAAATCAGAACAACTGGGGAATCTCCTTCACAAGCTATATGTCCAGAGAAAGAATTATTTTTCTGGACTTGGAATTATTTGCTAAAGATCAAACCATTCAGAGCAAAACCCATTTTAAACCAGTTGACATCAATGGTTATTTAGATTTCTCCAGTGCTCATTAACCCAAATGGAAGCATAACATTAAATCCAGTCAATTTCGCCGAATCAGGCGTAACTCACATTTAGGTGATTATTTTTAAAATTTGAGCAATGACACTATTGGTAAGAAATATATGTATACAGAAGTCCACCTATATTCATCAATTAGAATTCAGACTCCACAACAGAGAGAAGGCGTAGATTTGAGTTGGGTGTTACCTCTGAGGGTGAACCCACCCACAAGTAAAGATGCTGGGTATAAGAGTTTAGTCAAACCTAAGGTCTCATACACACCTGATGAAGGCTCTATGAGCAGAAACGCGTTGTGTGATCCTTTTTACAGACTCCCTTCTCGCGTCCCTTTTTTGTACATCCATGTCCCTTATGTGTATTCATGCTTTTATGATTTTTTAATAAACCTACAAATATTAATCCCTTGTGGAATATCCTCCATGTGATTGCACATTTGGAAGATTCAACAATTTTTTTGGTTACTCTTTCTTCCACGGGAGCGCCTCCAGAATCCATTTGTCTCAATTTGCTCACTTGGTGGCTGTCTGTCGGGTAGGACAAATATTCCACCACCGTCTTTGGAAGAGCTGCAAACCGTGGTTTGAGAACCTTAATAACGGACAAATTCCTCAAATAGAATTGTGCCTATCAGCACAACTTGCCCAGGTGAGCATAAAAGATTTTTTATTCTTTTAAAATTTTTAGTCTCTACTTACTACGCTGAGGTTGCGCTCTCTTTCCTTTTTACCTCCACATCTTTCTACCCAGGAGCAATCACATACAGTAACTTGACATGTAGGTTCAGAATTGGTTTCTCGATTTCAATGCATTTTTGTGACAAAAGTTTGCAACACTTGTTTTGTAAAAAAATAAAAAGCAAAAACACTTTCGTATTGTAATTTTCAGTGTTAGGCCATGACTTCACTATCAGTATTTGGTCAGTATTTTTTCTCAGGACTGGGATCCAAAACCAGGAGTGTGTGATCAATGCAGAATTGATGCACTTGTTTCTATTATACCTTTTCTCTGATTGCTCCTCACCTGGTTTTGGCTCCCACTCCTAAGAAAAATTTCTGACCGAATACTCAACAAATACTGATAGTGGGACTGTGGCCTTAGGGTAAGTGTACACCACATTTGGCGATGACATTGCCCTAGCTGTATGCAAGTTTATGCCCACTTAAAAAATAATTTACAGCTGCTGTATTGGAAAGCATAGTGTAATATGTATTACAGTAGTTACTGGTCATATGTGAAATATAATAATTAGTGATGAGCGAACGTGCTTGCCACTGCTCGGTATTCGCCCGAGCATCACTGTGCTCGACAAGCTCGGCGAGTATTTCCGGGTTGCTAAGGCGGGAACTCGGGTCCCCTCCCTGCATGTTTGGCGCTCTTTAGAGTGCCAATGAACATGCAGGGATTGCCGGCCACGCACTGTAATGCCGTAGCCATGTTGGTTGTGGGCATTACAGTGATTGGCATGCCGTACAGTGTCATCAGGTCTATATAAGACCTGGCACCGCTATGCTCATCACAGTCTACCCCGGAATCATACAGAGTAGGGAGAGGTGCTGCTGTGTCAGGGAGAGATTTGCTTCTTTATAGTTAGTATAGGTATTCCACAACATATATACAGTATACCCATCTGAACTAACAGCCCTTCTGAGGACTAATTGAGCTGCATATATTCAGTGGTGAAAGCAGGAGTTAGGCAGGCAGGGTATGTGGCAGACCGCAGTGCATGATACAACACAACAGGGTCCATTGAACGTCCTGTTAGTATAGGCATTCCACAATATATATATACTAGATGGTGGCCCGATTCAAACGCATCGGGTATTCTAGAATATGTATGCGGCCGACCGGGCGCAATCAGCAGAGCGGTGTTTAAATTTGGCGGCCGCGACAAATCAGCGAACATTGTTACTGATGACCGGAGAGCGTGTTTAAATTTGGCGCCAATCTCGCTCATTGGTCGCGGCTGCCGGCCGCGACCAATCAGCGAATCGTATTAGTGAGGACCGGGGAGCGGCGCTGCCTGTGCGGGTATTTCCTCTGCGAACAGCCAGGAGATGACCGGCTGCTCGCAGCAGAAGTATTCCGACAGGCGGCGCCGCTCCGCGGTCCTCCCTTCACGCTTGCCGTCAGGAGATCAGCGGCTATCTCCCGATGGTAGCCGCATGAAGGTCAGCGCCGCCGCCGGTCGGGGTACTTCTGCTGCGAGCAGCCGGGAGATGACAGGCTAGCGCCGGTCATCTCCCGGCTGCATCGCTACTGACCTCCGTGGGGTAGATGAGCCGCTAACGGCTGCCATCTTTTTCTGAAATCCCGCGTCGCTGATTGGCCGCGGCCGGACCAATCAGTGACGCGGGATTTCTATATATATATGCCAAGAGTGTGCAAAGCAGTCATCAAAGCAAAAGGTGGCTACTTTGAAGAACCTAGAATATAAGACATATTTTCAGTTGTTTCACACTGTTTTGTTAAGTATATACTTCCACATGTGTCAATTCATAGTTTTGATGCCTTCAATGTGAATGTACAATTTTCATAGTCATGAAAATACAGAAAAATCTTTAATAGATTACCTAATCAGTGTGAATCAATATAGAGATGATGGAATAATCTATGTGTATGTATGCATGCAAATGTGTATATGCACATGGATTATGTTAATAGTTAATGAATATATAACTAATAGCTTTTATTCTTATTGTAGAAATGATTTCCTGGGAATGATGTATGCATATGCATGGCTGATAACAGAGAGATTCATGGCGCTGAGAGACGAAATCACCCCCTTCCATCGGAATTCCTAAGGCGTTACTCAGACCAAGAGATACATAGATGAACAAATTACAGTGTGCCAAGTTATCAGAAAAGAGCAATAAATTTTACTAATCCCACCTAGAAAGAGAAAACTATTTAACCCCATGTCTACGTAATAAAGTATGCCATTTGCATGGTTCAGTCTCTGAGTGAAGTTTATCAACCAGATTAGCAGATTTGGTTAATTAGCTTCTCTGCATGCACTCGGACATCTTTAATTTGGAGTAGAGAAGTTACCTAGTGTATCTTAAATTGGTGAAACCTCCACAAATGGTGCCGTGACTCGGATCACACTAGAGGGGAACTCGAGGTCTCGGAGTGCCCATCACCGGACCACCTACGGATGAGCCGGTACTGCTCAAAGCGAGAGCCTGATCAACTCTCATCACTGAATACGGTAAGTCTGCAGATTTAATGAATCCGTAGTGCTTATTCGTATTTTGAGAGGTCTCTGGTGAGTTTGTGGTGTCTAGATTGGCCCTTAGGGACAGAATTGTGCAACTGGGCGGGTCCCCACTGTATGATTCCAAGAACTCTGGTGTGTAGTCGCTCCTGGCTAACTGCTGCTCTGTGGTATATCAGGTGTCCCGTCCCATTAGAACGATCTTTGTACGCAGGGGCGTACACGTATACACTTGAGAATTTAGGAAAATTTTATTTGTTTATAACGCGGGCACGCGAGGATTGACGTTGTTGCTGATAATTCATGTATTAAGTCGTCATTAGGACGCGGGCGCGCGGGGCCAACCAGTCCTCTATTAAGTCGTGTATTAAGTCATGGGACACGCGGGGAGTGAAGTTACTGATAAGTCGTGTATTAAGACGTCATTAGGGTGCGGGCACGCGGGGTTAACCAATCCTCTATTAAGACGTGGAATACGCGGGGAGCCAACTGCATCGTTAAGTCGAATATTAAGATGTCACTAGGACGCGGTTGCGCGGGGTGTTCAGTGCTTCATTAAGTCATAAAGAATCAATTCAGTGCTTGGTAGGGAGTGTAGGGACTTGTTACAATTCTACTTGTGTATCAGCTGCCTGGTCTGATCATAAGTCTAAGGGGATGGGACATCTGGAGCCAAAATCATGAAAAAACTAAAGACATTGTTTGTGTCGCAGGGGTCGCTCGATCAGGAACGACAGGACCCCAAAGATATAGTTGCTAGAAGAGAAGGAAGGAAATATGTAGAGAAGACCAAAAAAGTATTGTCATTGTGTGGGTTGTACCCGGGGGGTAGATTACAGTACGAGATGTTGAATGCAGCAATTTGTGAAAACAGGGGAAGACTGGAAGATAATGGGTTGTTGCAAAGTGCATACATGTGGAAAAAGGTTGCGCTGAGTTTATCGAAAGAAGAGTTTGTGGAGACTGAGGATAGGGATAACAAAGGGAACATAACTGGTTATTTCTATGTTAGAGAGATGCCTCCGCCACCGCCCTATAATGGCTTCGCAATGAATTGTTGGGTGTGTTCCAATTGTGGCCAGCAGAATCCATTGTCAGCAGATTATTGTGTTGCATGTTACGCATCCCGTCCAGGAGGCCTACCCCTCGCTACCCAAGCCACTCCTAGTGCCCCATCCTCATCCGTTATACCTATGTCCGCCCAAATTTCCAACCCTTCCTGCAGCGGCCATGTTACTACACCCATTGCATCACCTCCGGCCTCTGACCAGATGTCAGTGGGTGTGTCCCTTGCCAGTGGCACACACCCTTCTTTTAGTGTGCTTCCTTCCAGTGGCAGTCATCTTGGCACACCCGGAATACAGGCCACAAACAGTGAAGCACACCCTTCCTGTAGTCAGGACTGTGGAGTCGTTAAGCCAAACCTGCAACTCCGACTCCTCAATTTCCCTAACACCGACTCTGACTCCACGACTCCGGCTCCGACTCCCACATACATTGTTTATATTTAAGTGAAAAATTTATTGTAGTACAATGTGAACATCAGACTTTTAATCATTTTTATGATGCAATAATCAAGATATTTAGATAGAACATAATATATATTTATTGGAATACAACTTTAGAACACAAAAAACTATAATAAATTGTAAATATGTAATACACTATTTAATATCGACTACATACAGTACAGACCAAAAGTTTGGACACACCTCATTTAAAGATTTTTCTGTATTTTCATGACTATGAAAATTGTACATTCACACTGAAGGCATTAAAACTAAGAATTAACACATGTGGAATTATATACTTAACAAAAAAGTGTGAAACAACTGAAAATATGTCTTATATTCTAGGTTCTTCAAAGTAGCCACCTTTTGCATTGATGACTGCTTTCCACACTCTTGGCATTCTCTTGATGAGCTTTTTTTGCAGTTGCAGTTGCAAAAACCATCAAGCGCTACAAAGAAACTGGCTCACATGAGGACCGCCCCAGGAAAGGAAGACCAAGAGTCACCTCTGCTTCTGAGGATAGGTTTATCCGAGTCACCAGCCTCAGAAATCGCAGGTTAACAGCAGCTCAGATTAGAGACAAGGTCAATGCCACACAGAGTTCTAGCAGCTGACACATCTCTACAACAACTGTTAAGAGGAGACTTTGTGCAGCAGGCCTTCATGGTAAAATAGCTGCTAGGAAACCACTGCTAAGGACAGGCAACAAGCAGAAGAGACTTGTTTGGGCTAGAGAACACAAGGAATGGACATTAGACCATTGGAAATCTGTGCTTTGGTCTGATGAGTCCAAATTTGAGATCTTTGGTTCCAACCACCGAGTCTTTGTGCGACGCAGAAAAGGTGAACGGATGGACTCTACATGCCTGGTTCCCACCGTGAAGCATGGAGGAGGAGGTGTGATGGCGTGGGGGTGCTTTGCTGGTGACACTGTTGGGGATTTATTCAAAATTTAAGGCATACTGAACCAGCATGGCTACCACAGCATCTTGCAGCGGCATGCTGTTCCATCCGGTTTGCGTTTAGTTGGACCATCATTTATTTTTCAACAGGACAATGACCCCAAACACACCTCCAGGCTGTGTAAGGGCTATTTGACCAAGAAGGAGAGTGATGGGGTGCTACGCCAGATGACCTGGCCTCCACAGTCACCAGACCTGAACCCAATCGAGATGGTTTGGGGTGAGCTGAACCGCAGAGTGAAGGAAAAAGGGCCAACAAGTGCTAAGCATCTCTGGGAACTCATTCAAGATTGTTGGAAGACCATTTCCGGTGACTACCTCTTGAACCTCATCAAGAGAATGCCAAGAGTGTGCAAAGCAGTCATCAAAGCAAAAGGTGGCTACTTTGAAGAATCTAGAATATAAGACATATTTTGTTTCACACTTTTTTGTTAAGTATATAATTCCACGTGTGTTAATTCATAGTTTTGATGCCTTCAGTGTGAATGTACAATTTTCAAAGTCATGAAAATACAGAAAAATCTTTAAATGAGAAGGTGTGTCCAAACTTTTGGTCTGTACTGTATATATAGTATATATATATATAACACTATGTAATAAACTATGTAAGTGACAAAGAACAGTTTTCAACAAAAACATACTAAATAACATTTGTGCAGTCTATGAATTTGTTCTAAGAAATATAATTGCCTCCATCAGATCCTCCTTTATAGATGACCTAATAATTTTAAGGCTAGAGCACAACCTCTCCACACTAACTTGGGTTGGAGGCAAAGCCATAACTACATGGGCAACATCTCTAATAATTTCCGGGTATAAAGGAATTGCCTCGTGCACAGTCAGTTTTGATGAACGGTTGAATTTTTCTATTTCTTTGAGAGCAAGTGAAACATTTTGCTGAAATATGGTCAATCTGCTTGCTATAGGAGACGGAGTGAAATCTTTTTCCTTGCTGCAACGCTTTGCCTGCTCCATGTCATCGAAATACTTGTCAAAGTCAAACTCCTCATCTGATGAGGATGAAGATATGGCAGCAGTAGCACTGTCAGGACCCAAGTCCTCTTGCGCCTGTCAGTCCTCCTGTAGGCCACTCATCCTAACTGCTACCTCAGTCAGAGCTTCTTTTCCTTTAGTTAGCTGTTGATCATCAAGCAGTATACGATGACTTGGGTCCACAAACAGGTGCCAGAAAAAAAATATTTTCCAATAGCTGTGTCCTCTCCGTTTCATTGAAGCAGAAATGCCATCTGCGATTAAACCTCCTCTTTGGGACAGGAAAAATAGCAAGTTCTTCCACTCCCTTATGAAAATGCCAGGAGTTAAATCCTCAGCTTGTAATTTTTTAGTCAGGGTAAATGGATGATTAAGAAATTCCTTCAATTCAGCCACCTGTGTCCATTGACCTTCATTTAGGGTTACCTGAGGGTTCGCCATATCTATAAGAAACGGTTTTAGTTCAAGCAATCGCTCAACCATTAAATAAGTGCTGCCCCACCGAGTGGCTTGATCGACAATTGCCCCTTTCCCAGCACGTCTCTTCAAGATGGAATCAATTTTAGGGGTTCTGGCGGCAATAACCAATTTCCTCACTTTTCCAATCAGATTTCCAGCATGTCCCTCTTGCAGACTATCTCTTATTGCCATTTGAAGCGTGTGCATAACACAGCGCACGTGATGAATAGGAAAGTGTTTTGAAGCAGCTTCAACAAGCTCATCTATTTCTAAAGTATAATTTTGCTGTTCTTCTGTTGTAATATCTGTTTGTTCCTCAGTTACATGAACAGCACTGTGGCCTTTCATCTCAAACATACTGAATCCTGAATTTTCTTCTAGCTGTTGTTCATTACTCTCATTCATCAGTTTAATTGTACTCATGTTTGAAGCATTGTACGTTACAATAGCAAGAACCTGTTCTTTTTTGAGTTCGTAATCTTGCAGAACTTTTTCCACTAAGGCCTGGAGAAACAGGCTGCTGTGATGAGCTTTAGTATCTTTTACTGCCAGTGGCTTGGTAACAATTTCTTTGTTGTCACAAACATATCGAACATTGATGGCAAAATAGTTCACTCTGTGACATGTGCAGGCATCCATTTTAAGAAACGTGAAGCGTCTTTTGAGAGTCTTTTTAAGATCTTCCTTTTGTTTAAGGGCTTCTTCAATCACTAATTTTCTAATACTTTCTCTTCCCAAAGAAACACCAAGTTTGCGGGCCATTTCTCCATTAAGAGCTGTAAAAGCTGGTCGTGCAAATAATGATAATGGTACACCGTCCTTCACAACATGCTGTATGAGCGGTCTTTTAAACATATCTGCTGTCATTGTTACAGTAACTTTGTCACTTACAAAATATCTTGTTAATGATGTTTGAGATGCTCTTTCCTCCTCCTTTGCCTGGCAGGAAGTGCTGGGCGCTGGTTTCTTCATGCTGCTGTTATCTTTCTCAGTCACAGCTTTGAAAACTTCTGGGTGGAAGCGTTGTAAATGTCTTTTTAGATTGGAAGCTCTTGTAGGAGCATTTTTATCACTGCCTGAGTATGCACTGATTTTGGCATCACAGCATTTGTTTTCCTATGGGTCACTTGTCATACATTGACACACAAAATATTTTTCATCTTGAGTCACTGTGAAATGCTCAAATACAGCTGACTTCATGGGGAGCTTCTTAGACATTTTGTAATCATATAAATTCACTCTCAAAATAATTTTGTCCTATAAAATAAAATAATATATATTATAATTCCAGCAAGAACAGGGAACCATGTACAGTGGGGAAAATAAGAATTTGATACACTGACAATTTTGCAAGTTTTCCCACCTACAAAGAATATAGAAGTCTGCAATTGTACACTTCACCTGTGAGAGACAGACTAAAAAAAAATCCCGAAAATCACATTGTATGATTTAAATAATATGCATTTTATTGCATGAAATACATATTTGATACAATAGAAAAACAGAACTTAATATTTGGTACAGAAACCTTTGTTTGCAATTACAGAAGTCAGACGTTTCCTGTAGATTCTGTTTCTGTTGAAGTGTACCTATGATTAAAAATTTCAGACCTCTCCATTCTTTGTAGGTGGGAATCGGCAGTGTATCAAATACATACTTTCCCCACTGTATAATTTTAGATAGAAATAAAACAAACTTTGCATAAATCAATAGTACAGATCAGGGGCGTACATAGAAGTCATGGGGCCCCATAGCAGAAGCTCTAATTGCCCCCCCCCCCTCCCTACAAAAAATAAATATTTGTCTGTGTCACAGAAGAACAGATCTCATAACTTTCCAGCCTTTACATAGTCATTTACCTCCTTCTGAAGTCGTAGATTCCTCCTTCATTGCCCCCATAAAGTATGATGCCAACAAAAGTGCCCCCCAAACAGTATGATACCCCTATGGTGCATTCCTCCACATCAGGGCCGGCTCCAGGTTTTTCTGGGCCCCGGGCGAAAGAGTCTCAGTGGGCCCCTTTAATACATACCACGATTCATGATGCATAGATACCGCAGAGAAATATATATATATATATATAGTACAATGCAAAGATTTCACTTCTTACATTACATGAGTGATATCTATTGTAAATTCCACAATATCTCAGAAACCGGCGAATCGCTCCACACAGAATACTGGCCCCCATATAAGGCTCCATAAGGAATACTGGCCCCCATATAACGCTTCATACGGAATACTGGCCCCCATATAAGGCCCCATACGGAATACTGGCCCCCATATAAGGCCCCATACCGAATACTGGCCCCAATATAAAGCCCCATACGGAATACTGGCCCCCATATAAGGCCCCATACGGAATACTGGCCCCCATATAAGGCCCCATACGGAATACTGGCCCCAATATAAGGCCCCATACGGAATACTGGCCCCCATATAAGGCCCCATACGGAATACTGGCCCCCATATAAGGCCCCATACGGAATACTGGCCCCAATATAAGGCCCCATACGGAAAACTGGCCCCCATATAAGGCCCCATACGGAATACTGGCCCCCATAGAAGGCCTCATAAGAAATAGTGGCCCCCATATAAGGCCCCATACGGAATACTGGCCCCCATATAAGGCCCCATAAGGAATACTGGCCCCCATATAAGGCCCCATACGGAATACTGGCCCCCATATAAGGCCCCATACGGAATACTGGCCCCCATATAAGGCCCCATACGGAATACTGGCCCCCATATAAGGCCCCATACGGAATACTGGCCCCCATATAAGGCTCCATACGGAATACTGGCCTCCATATAAGGCTCCATACGGAATACTGGCCTCCATATAAGGCTCCATACGGAACACTGGCCCCCATATAAGGCTCCATACGGAACACTGGCCCCCATATAAGGCTCCATACAGAATACTGGCCCCCATATAACGCTCCATACAGGATACTGGCCCCCATATAAAGCTCCATACAGGATACTGGCCCCCATATAACGCTCCATACAGGATACTGGTCCCCATATAATGCTGCATGCAGGCAGTTACCCCCCACATAATGCCCCATACAGGCTGCCCCCCCCTTATAATGCTCCATGCAGGCTGTTACCCCCCACATAATGCCCCATACAGGCTGCCCCCCTCCTTATAATGCTCCATGCAGGCTGTTCCCCCTACATAATGCACTATGCAGGCTGCCCCCCCCTTATAATGCCCCATGCAGGCTGTTCCCCCCTTATAATGCCCCATGCAGGCTGTCACCCCCTCTCTCTATAATGCCCCATGCAGGATGTCACCCCCTCTCTCTATAATGCCCCATGCAGGATGTCACCCCCCCTCTCTTTATAATGCCCCATGCAGGGTGTCACCCCCCCTCTCTTTATAATGCCCCATGCAGGCTGTCACCCCCTCTCTCTATAATGCCCCATGCAGGATGTACCCCCCTTCTCTCTATAATGCCCCATGCAGGATGTCACCCCCTCTCTATATAATGCCCCACGCAGGCTGTCACCCCTTCTCTCCATAATGCCCCATGCAGGATGTCACCACTTCTCTCTATAATGCCCCATGCAGGCTGTCACCCCCTCTCTCTATAATGCCCCATGCAGGCTGTCACCCCCTCTCTCTATAATGCCCCATGCAGGCTGTCACCCCCTCTCTCTATAATGCCCCATGTAGGCTGTCACCCCCTCTCTCTATAATGCCCCATGTAGGCTGTCACCCCCTCTCTCCATAATGCCCCATGCAGGCTGTCACCGCCTCTCTCTAATGCCCCATGCAGGCTGTCACCGCCTCTCTCTAATGCCCCATGCAGGCTGTCACCCCCTCTCTCCATAATGCTCCATGCAGGATGTCACCCCCTCTCTCCATAATGCCCCATGCAGGATGTCACCCCCTCTCTCTATAATGCCCCATGCAGGCTGTCACCCCCTCTCTCCATAATGCCCCATGCAGGCTGTCACCCCCTCTCTCTATAATGCCCCATGCAGGCTGTCACCCCCTCTCTCCATAATGCCCCATGCAGGCTGTCACCCCCTCTCTCTATAATGCCCCATGCAGGCTGTCACCCCCTCTCTCCATAATGCCCCATGCAGGATGTCACCCCCCCCATATTATGCCCCATGCCTCCATACATTAAAAAAAAAATCAAATACTCACCTCCCTCCTCCTCACCTGCTGCAGCAGCTCGGGTCCGGACTCCAGCGTTGTCGGCGTCTTCCCGCTCTGCGCTCCCTGTGACGGCTCAGGGAAGGGCGCGGTGGAAAGACACCGCTCTCCTCCGCCCATAGCCCAGCGGGGTGCGCAACTGCCAGTGGGCCCCTCTGCCTGCTTAGGGCCCCGGCACTTGCCCGGGAGCGCCGGGTGCTGACGCCGGCCCTGCTCCACATGCACAGTATAATGACCCTATTGTACCCCACTTCAAGTCCCACGGCAAAGTATGGTGACCCTAACACAGTATAATCCCCCAACTGTGAACCCCACAGAGCCCTTCATACACTCTCATGGCCCCACACAGCCCTCCAAACAGTATAATGGCCCCCACACAGCCCTTCAAACAATATAATGACCCCAAACAAACCTTCACACTGTATAATTGCTTTCATACAGTATAATGGCCCCCCACATAGCCGTCAAAATATTATAATGGCCCCACATAGCCTTCCATATAGTATAATGCACCACCAATAATCTTCCATATAGTATAATGCGCCCCATAATCCTCCATATAGTATGATGCTCCCCCCATAAACCTCCATATAGTATAATGCGCCCCCCATAATCCTCCATATAGTATAATGAAGGGTGGAAAATGCAGCAGCTACTGGTAAATTTCCCCATCCTCGTATGTGTCGCCCCCTCAATCCCACAATCCCTGGTATGTGTGGCCCCCTCAATCCCTGGTATGTGTGGCCCCCTCAATCCCACAATCCCTGGTATGTGTGGCCCCCTCAATCCCTGGTATGTGTAGCCTCCTCAATCCCCCAATCCCTGGTATGTGTGGCCCCCTCAATCCCTGGTATGTGTGGCCCCCTCAATCCCACAATCCCTGGTATGTGTGGCCTCCTCAATCCCCCAATCCTGGTATGTGTGGCCTCCTCAACCCCTCAATCCTGGAATGTGTGGCCTCCTCAATCCCCCAATCCTGGTATGTGTGGCCTCCTCAATCCCCCAATCCTGGTATGTGTGGCCTCATCAATCCCCCAATCCTGGCATGTGTGGCCTCCTCAACCCCTCAATCCTGGTATGTGTGGCCTCCTCAACCCCCCAATCCTGGTATGTGTGGCCTCCTCAACCCCCCAATCCTGGTAGGTGTGGCCTCCTCAACCCCCCAATTCTGTTATGTATGGCCTTTTCAATCCCCAAATCCTGGTATGTGTGGCCTCCTCAATCCCCAAATCCTGGTACGTGTGGCCTCCTCAATTCCCAAATCCTGGTATGTGTGGCCTCCTCAACCCCCCAATCCTGGTATGTGTGGCCTCCTCAATCCCCCATTCCTGGTATGTGTGGCCTCCTCAAACCCCCAATCCTGGTATGTGTGGCCTCCTCAATCCCCCATTCCTGGCATGTGTGGCCTCCTCAATCCCCCATTCCTGGTATGTGTGGCCTCCTCAATCCTCCATTTCTGGTATGTGTAACCTCCTCAATCCCCCATTCCTGGTATGTGTGGCCTTCTCAATCCCCAAATCCTGGTATGTGTGGCCTCCTCAATCCCCCATTCCTGGTATGTGTGGCCTCCTCAATCCCCCATTCCTGGTATGTGTGGCCTCCTCAATCCAAGTATCCTGGTATGTGTGGCCTCCTCAATCCAAGTATCCTGGTATGTGTGGCTTCCTCATCCCCCCAATCACTGCACACATAAAACAATAAACACTTATACTCACCTTCCTTCCTCACCTCTGCTCCAGCGCTGAGTCCTGTCTGCAGCAGCTTATGTCGGCATCTGAGCTGCGCGCGCTCTCAGATGCCAAGGTGAGCTGCTGCCGGCACATTCACTCCTCTCCACGCCGGGACTATGGACGTGGAGAAGCGTGATTATGCTTTCTCTTTAGCGGCGGGCACTGACAGCAGGAGCCGGGGCTCAGCGCTCCTCCATGCCCGCTACTAAAGATAATGAATATTCCGTCTTCTCCACGCCCATGGGAGTGGAGAAGAGGGAATATTCATGTCCCTTTAGCAGCGGGCTCACGTGGTAGCTGCAGCAGCGGCTACAGCGTGTGCCCCGCTCCTCCACTGCCGCAACCCGCTCCTCTGCCGCCGCAACCTCCTACTTACCTATCCTCCTCGTTCCCACGCTGCTTGGGGCCCTCACAGGCCCCCTCCGGCCACAGGCCCCATAGCAGTGGCGTGGTCTGCAGCCATTGGCGGTACGCCACTGGTACAGATGACAAATATAAAGTTTGTAAAATATGTTATTAGATAGCTTTACTTTGAATTTCCAATCTCAGGCTTTTCTTAGGGTACAGCTCACTAAATGCTTCACAGTCTATGAATAGGGGAGGAGGGAGGGAGCAAGTTTGTTGTGTATCATACTCCAGGAACAAAGAAACTGATAACAGAGTTAATAACTTGATGTTTTGGCTTCCATACCTATACAAGTCCTCATCAATCCTGTTGCTGTATTTTCCCTGTATATTGTATGTATATTGTATAGAAGCTAGCTTCTCAAAAGTATATGAGCTCAAAGAAAAAACAAACAAGCATCAAGCATACAGAGAGAACATACAGTATACTGGACTATTGATTTATGCACAGTTTATTGAAAGTTTAAATATGCTTTAAGAAGAAATTACCTTAATCTTGTTATCCTGTTCACTCTAGCAATTCTTCTGAGATGAGTGCAGGCCTTCCTTCTTTCTGAGTGTGTTTACTTTTTACCCTTGTCTGTAGAGGAGGAGCTTCACTGGTGCTGGAGTGCAGCACTGACTTATCTCAGCTAAGACAAAGCCTAGATCCTCAGGCTACATTCACACCATGGGCATAGCCAGGATCAAAATCAGGGGGGGGCAGAACCTCATACTGTTCCGCAGAACCTCATACTGCACACCTCAGCTACTGCAGAACCTCATACTGCACACCCCTACACTTGAAAATAAAGCATGCACCTTAAGAAGATGTGGTGAATGCAGTCTATTTATTCCAACTTGATGTTGATGTGTTACTGAAGACGAGCAATGCCCGTCCTGGGCATCCTTTTGGGGAGCTATGAGGTGTACCTGACTGGTGCTAAAAAAAAGGAGTGTTAGTCTGTGTGCTACCCGGCTTTCATTCTTTTTGGTGCAAATAAGATAAGATATGGATAGACAGATATGGATAAATAGATGGACAGATAAAGTCATAGAGGGATAGATAGATGGAAAGATGGATAGATAAATGGAGGGATGGATAGATAGAAAGCGCTGCGGAATATGTTAGCGCTATATAAAAAATAAAGATTATTATAGATAGTGGGATAGATGGAGGAATAGATAGATTAATAGAGGGATGGATAGGTAAATAGAGGGATGGATAGATGGAGAGATACAGGGATGGATGGATGGATAAATATATGGATAGATAGATGATAGATAGCCATATGGATGGATAGATGAAGGGATAGAGGAAGGGATAGATGAAAGGATGGATAGATAGAAAGATAGATAGATAAGATAGATAGATAAAATAGATAAAATCATAGATAGATGGAGGGATAGATAGATAGATAGATGGAGGGATGTATAGATAGATAGTGGGATAGATGGAGGAATAGATAGATTAATAGAGGGATTGATAGGTAAATAGAGATAGATGGAGAGATAGATAGATAGATAGATACAGGGATGGATGGATGGATGGATGGATAAATATATGGCTAGATAGATGATAGATAGCCATATGGATGGATAGCTGGAGGGATAGCTGGAGGGATAGATGAAAGGATGGATAGATAGATAGATAGATGGATAGATAGATAGATAGAGGGATGGATGGATAGATAGAGGGATAAATGAAAGGATAGATGAACGGATAGATGAACGGATAGATGGATAGATAGATAGAGGGATGGATAGATAGATGAATACATGGAGGGATAGATAGAGTGTGATAGACAGATGACAGGTACAGACAGCAAATAGTACATTGCACATATCGCACATATAGTTCACACATTGTACAGTCATGGCCAAAAGTTTTGAGAATGACACCAAAATTATATTTTCACATGATCTGCTGGCCTCTGGTTTTTATTAGTGTTTGTCTGATGTTTATATCACATACAGAAATATAATTGCAATCATATTATGAGTGCCAATAGGTTATATTGACAGTTAGAATGAGTTAATGCAGCAAGTCAATATTTGCAGTGTTGCCCCTTCTTCTTCAAGACCTCTGTAATTCTCCCTGGCATGCTCTCAATCAACTTTTGGACCAAATCCTGACTGATAGCAGTCCATTCTTTCATAATCAATGCTTGCATTTTGCCAGAATTTGTTGGTTTTTGTTTGTCCACCCGTCTCTTGATGATTGACCACAAGTTCTCAATGGGATTAAGATCTGGGGAGTTTCCAGGCCATGGACCCAAAATCTCTATGCTTTGTTCCATGAGCCATTTTGTTATCACCTTTGCTTTATGGCAAGGTGCTCCATCATGCTGGAAAAGGCATTTTTAGGCGCCAAACTGCTCTTGGACGGTTGGGAGAAGTTGCTCTTGGAGGACATTCTGGTACCATTCTTTATTCATGGCTGTGTTTTTAGGCAAGACTGTGAGTGAGCCGATTCCCTTGGCTGAGAAGCAGCCCCACACATGAATGGTTTCAGGATGCTTTACAGTTGGCATGAGACAAGACTGGTGGTAGCGCTCACCTCTTCTTCTCCGAATAAGCTGTTTTCCAGATGTCCCAAACAATCGAAAAGGGGATTCATCAGAGAAAATGACTTTGCCCCGGTCCTCAGCAGTCCACTCCCTGTACCTTTTGCAGAATATCAGTCGGTCCCTGATGTTTTTTCTGGAGAGAAGTGGCTTCTTTGCTGCCCTCCTTGAAACCAGCCCTTGCTCAAAGAGTCTCCGCCTCACAGTGCGTGCAGAAGCACTCACACCAGCCTGCTGCCATTCCTGAGCAAGCTCGGCACTGCTGGTAGTCCGATCCCGCAGCTGAAACAGTTTTAAGATAAGGTCCTGACACTTGCTGGTCTTTCTTGGGCGCCCTGGAGCCTTTTTGACAACAATGGAAGCTCTCTCCTTGAAGTTCTTGATGATGCGATAGATTGTTGACTGAGGTGCAATCTTTGTAGCTGCGATACTCTTCCCTGTTAGGCCATTTTTGTGCAGTGCAATGATGGCTGCACGTGTTTCTTTAGAGATAACCGTGGTTAACTGAAGAGAAACAATGATACCAAGAACCAGCCTCCTTTTAAAGTGTCCAGTGATGTCATTCTTACTTAATCATGACTGATTGATCGCCAGCCCTGTCCTCATCAACACCCACACCTGTGTTAATGGATCAATCACTAAAACGATGTTAGGTGCTCCTTTTAAGGCAGGACTGCAATGATGTTGAAATGTGTTTTGGGGGTTAAAGTTCATTTTCTGGGCAAATATTGACTTTGCAAGTACAGTAATTGCTGTTAAGCTGATCACTCTTTGACATTCAGGAGTATATGCAAATTGCCATTACAAAAAATGAAGCAGTAAACTTTGGAAAAATTACTATTTGTCTCATTCTCAATACTTTTGGCCATGACTGTACAGAGAGCACATAATAATCACCTACAATATTAGCATTAGTTACCGTCCTGTGACAGAGATGAGCAGTAGTACTTTCACTTTCTCACTTTCTCCAGCTCGGGGCCCAGGAATCGGATCCTGTGCAGGGTAGGCACCCCTCCCCCTCCTCTCTCTGGTGAAGATGGCAGAAGACAGGACAGAGGAAGGGAGATTGCCCCCTGCAGTCTGGAGCCGGTGCAGGACGGGAGCACTGCAGCATACAAGTGAGTTTTGATAGGTTCGTGTCCCTGCTTCTAGGGGGGGGGCAGCTGCCGTAGCCAGCGAGGGACAGGGGGGGCCCCTCGCTGGCTATGGCCATGATTCACACGCAGCGTTTTTGCAGTAAAATGCAGTGACTCTGGGCATCCCAGCTAAGTCAATGGATTTCAAGATATGACATTCAGACATTTCGTTTTGTGAGGATCCATTTTTGGGCTCAAAAACGGATCCTCACAAAGAATCAGCATGTCAGTTTGTGCGGCGCTTTTCTAATCTGTATTTGCTATTGAAAACATTATCTCTGAGCTCAAAAACCTTTCAGGTGATGTGTTTTTTTAAAAAGATAATCTGCTTTTGCAGCTGAAAAACATATCCTCAAAAAACGCAACAAAAACGCTGTATGTGAATGTAGCCTTAGATCAGGAATAGAACAGCCATTTATAGCACATTTCATAACTTTCCCAAATTCCTATGAAAAAATATTCAGCACATTCTGCATTGAACTACTGTACCCAATTTATTATATATTTTAGGAGTCGGAGTCGGTCCATTTTATACCGACTCCGACTCCACCAAAATGAGAACCGGCTCCGACTCCATGACTCCGACTCCAACTCCACAGCCCTACCTGTAGTGTGCTTCCTTCCAGTGGCGGCCATCTGGGCGCACCCGGAATAGAGGCCACAATACGCACTACACCCGGAGCATCAACAGCAACATTTACTCCTATACCAGTGTGTCCGGTTGTCACTCCGGATGGTGCGTACTATGTTCCAAAAGACTATGCCCCTCTCTATCCTCATTTGCCTAGTGCCGAAACTCTATTTAATAGTCAGGAGTTCCGGCAGGCCCTCAACCGAAGGAGAAATACTATTGAGCAGGAGGAGACGTGGGATAAAGAGCGGCAGCACCACTACCACCACCACCATCAACATCCACACCAATAAGCGATCCAGAAGGTAAACCGGCTCGTATGACATTTCGTACACCAATATCAGAATTCTCTCCGGATCAGGAGCATACCCGTGCCACCGTTTCAGATGAAGAACACCCACGGGTGTGAAAACCATGGACAGAAAGAATGATTTGGAAGTCATCAACAGTACTAACAGCAGGTCTGGGGGATCTGGTAACACAGTGGGTGGATGCTATAGGTAATGCAGCGAACCCTAGATTACAACATAGGGGAGGAGCGGCTAAGACTATTGTGCAAGCCGGAGGTAATTCTATTCAGGAAGAATGTAACAGCATTGTACATTCTTCAGGACCGGTTGAGGCAACAGACCTGGTAGCCACCAGATGAGGGAGATTACCATGCAGGCTTATCATTCATGCAGTAGGTCCAGTGTATGATGAAGATCATCATGATCAGTGTGTGTCACAACTTAGAGCTACAATCAACAATATTCTGAAATATGCTGGAACAAGGAACCTTACGTCTATTTCTCTTCCTGCTATAAGTTCTGTAATGTAAGGATTTCCTATGCAAGCCTGTGCCCAAGCAATAGTCCAAGCTCTACAGGAGTATAGAGGACTAACTACACTGGAGGAGATAAGACTAATCAGCAATGACTATCATAAATCTCAAATTCTCACCCGAGCTGTGGAAAGTGTCACAGGTAGATCAGACCCACTCAGCCGCCAGATGACCTCAGAAGATAACCCAAATGAACTATTTCCTAGACAAACAAGCCCACCTCCTGTTGCTGTGTTGCCGGTATCTCCCTCAACATCTTCTCAGGCAGAATCTCCAGTGTCAGATCACTATAATACATATGTGGCATTCACACCCTCACAAGTTAATCAAGTGATTAGTCAACTACTTGACCCAGACAGACACCCTATGGCATTCTACAGAAGAATCAGGCAAATTCAACAAACTTATTCAGCCACTAGGAAAGATCTTCATGAAATTATTGGCGTTAGAGCGGGAGATGCCTTCTGGCCAATAATTCAAGTAGCTCTGAATGACAGCCAAGTGACAGACAAGGAGACTTACCAATCAGGAGGAGCTTTTTGTCAACAACTTCAGCAATGGGCCAAGGAGCGGCTCACACACTCATCTACCAGTGTATCGGACTGTACTCAAGAAACAGGGGAGAATGTTAAAAATTTTTACACCAGAATCTATACTTTGTTCAAGGATCAAGGGTTCGATGAAGGTCAAAGGATCCAACAGAATCTGCTGGTCACTTCATTTGTTAGGGGACTCAGAGAGGAAATCTCAGCGAAGCTTACCGACTCCAGGCCAGAATACGTGGACATGTCCCCGCGAAAGGCACTCCTCATTGCTAAAGCTATAGAGAAACAATTGAATGCTGTACCAAGGCCTGCTCCAAGGCCTGCTCCAGAGCCTACTCCAGCACCTACACCTTCTCCTGTTCCTGCTCCTGCTCCAGCTGCTCTAGCAGTCTATCAACCTGCAGATAATCAACAAGAACCAGTTGCCATATCCCCCAGGATACCCACAACAACTATACCACTCAACCCCACAATGGATGGGTCCTCCACAAATGTACAGAGGACCAAGTTTAAGACTAAGGGAACCAATCTGTCACCATTGCAACCAACCAGGTCATTTCAGAAGAGGATATCCGGAGAATAGAGGGGATCCTTTCTATGGCTCGATGCCACTCTCCTACAACCCGCAATTTGAAAGAAGAGATTCTCCATGCTACCAAGGGAATCCACTGTACTCCCGCCAAGAGTATAGACAGTCATCACAGCAGCCACCACAGAGAGAATATGAGACAATGCCAAGAGAACCTGTGTAGAATTACAGAAACCAGCCATCGCAACAGATGTGCCAAAATAACAGGGACCCACCACACCGGTTTGCGAGGGAAGACCAGAATTACCCCGCATAGGACAGTGGCAAGCCCGTGCTCTCCTTGACCTCAGTTGAAAACATCCCCACTAAATCTGGACTGATTTCTACTGTCAAAATAGATGTAGGGGACAGAACTTTACCTTTTCTAGCAGACACGGGTGCAGCCAGATCAGTAATACGGTCAAGAGATTTACCCTATGAATCGCTTATATCCGATGATTTCCTTTCATGTGTGGGAGTGGATGGAAAACCACACTCATCCCGACTAACATTTCCATTGCCTATTGGGAAAGAACAGAAGCTGCTGGCCAGATTGCTCGTTTCAGACACAAGTTTTCCTGAATGAAGGTGCACGGATTCCCAGACTCCCACAGTACCCACTGAAAGCAGCCCAAGAAGTGTCATTAGATGCCCAGATCCAAGAATTACTCAATAAAGGAGCATTAATTCCCTGTGTGTCTCCTGCTAATACTCCATTATTTCCAGTGAAGAAGAAGACTGCAAGAGGAGAACCGGATAAATTTAGGATGGTGCAAGATCTGAGAGCTGTGAATGTAGTTACAATCCTGGAGACCCCAGTGGTGCCAAATCCACATACATTACTCAGTGACATTCCCCCTGATGCAACGCATTTTACTGTAATCGACTTGGCAAACGCCTTCTTCAGTGTGCCTCTGCATCCAAACTGTCAGTATCTTTTTGCTTTTACGCACACAGGAGTATAGGACACCTGGACCATTATGCCTCAAGGAGCTCAGAACTCTCTTCATCACTTCACACTGGCCTTAACTACCTGTCTCCAACCCTGAAAGAGTGAGAACCCTGAAGTCACGTTGATACAATATGTCGATGATCTACTCCGCTGTTGTCCAGACGACCAAACTTGCCACAGGTTCAGCTATTCTTTGCTCCAATTTCTGGCCACCAATGGATGCTAAGTTACACTGCGAAAGCTACAATGGTGTAACAAAGTTGTGTTTTTGGGTCATTGCATATCCCAAGGTACCAAGCATCTCACCGAAGAGCGGAAAACTGCCATCCGTGACATCCCGTACCCGAGAACTGTCAAGCAACTCCAAGCTTTCCTGGGAATGGTCACATACTGCAGGCAGTGGATCCCTAATGCGTCAGCTCTCATGCAACCTCTATATGATCGGGTCCACTCTTCTGAACTTGACCTGCATTTTGACCAAGAAGCTGAAGATACAATGGACCAGTTGAAAAAACTCATCATTTCAGCCCCTGCACTGGGGATTCCCAACTATGAATTTCCATTCTTTTTATTTGTCTCTGAAGCGTGTGGCCATGCCTCAGGAGTTCTGGCACAAAAACATGGAGGCCACATGAGACCCATCGGATATTATTCCAGTAAATTGGATCCAGTGGCGCAAACAGCTCCAACATGTCTCAAACCAGTGCTGGCAGCTACAGAACTCCTCCGCAGAACAGCACATGTTGTACTTGGCCATCCTACAACTATATTAGCCCCTCATGATTTGAAAGCTATCCTTGCACAAACCCAGCACAACCATCTATCTATGCAATGTCATGTCAGAATCCAATGTGAGCTCCTTTTACCCGAAAATATAGCTCTTCGGCGATGTACTGTATTGAACCCCTCCACTCTGCTTCCTCTGTCAAGGGGGGACTGCTCTGAAGACTTAGGTGGGTCCTCAGAAGACCATGAATACCCTGATCGAGTGACCATGATTGCCTTGAGGTCATTAAGGCGGAAACCTCTCACCTACCTACTGTCTCTGAGCAGCCACAGCCTGAAGCGGATCTGATACTGTATACTGACAGGTCCAGATACGCAGATGGATATGGAACGTACCATACCGGATATGCGGTGGTGTCCCCACCAACGGTTATTTCTGCTGGACCACTGCCATCTTATATGTCAGCTCAAGAGGCCGAACTGTATGCTCTGACCGAAGCCTGCAAGTGCGCAGAGAGTCAAGTGGTCAATATCTACACAGACTCGAGGTACGGATTCGTAATTGTCCACGACTTCGGCCTGATATGGGCCCTGAGGGGCTGCAAGACAGCCAGTGGAGCTCCAATCCGGAATGCAGCGGCAGTGAGAAGTCTGCTATTAGCTCTGAAGTTACCTAGACAAGTGGCTGTGATAAAAATTAAGGCTCATGGGAAACTGAATTCGGAGGAAGCCAAGGGGAATCATCTGGCTGACATTACAGCAAAAGCAGCAGCTATGGAACCAATTTTTCGAGAGGAAGCAGAGGTGTCGGGGGGTACGGATGTGTTTGTGCTCACCAGAAGTCAGAGACCACGAGGGGAAGAGGAAGAAATGGGAATGAGAAATTTGGGGTTGGAAGAAGAAGAGGAGGAAGATGAAGAGCAGCAAAAACTGGAAGAGAATCTGGCACACAGGACTTTAGTGGACCGGCAGAATGCGGTAACAGAAGAAGAAAAATAAGGATGGATCGGATGGGGAGGAACGTTTTGTAAGGATGCATTCGGAAGAGTGGGAAGAAGAATATGTCTGCCAAGAGCACTGTATCCTGCAGTGGTTCAGTGGGCTCATGGAAAGGTACATAGAGGGAATAATCTGATGATTTCAGCTATCAATAAACTCTATATTGCACCCGAGATCTCAGCTCTTGCTACAAACTATACTAGGAGCTGTGAGATTTGTATTACTTGTAATCCCGGAAGAACAGAACATGTTCCAAAGAAGAAACTGGCAAAGTCACAGTATCCTTTCCAGAGAATCCAAATTGATCATATGCAATTACCCAAGAGTGGAAGATATGAATATGTTCTGGTGGTGGTGGATATGTTTTCCGGCTGGACAGAAGCATACCCAGTGGCCAACATGACTGCTAGAACTACAGTGAAAAGGCTTCTGGCAGAACTTATCTGCAGATTCGGGATTCCAGAAGTGATTGAAAGTGATCAAGGACACGCCTTCACTGCAGAAGTTACCAAATCAATCTGGGAGATGATTGGGGCAGATTAGGGCCTGCATATTCCTTATCATCCTCAAAGTAGCGGCAAAGTTGAAAGGATGAATGGCACTTTGAAAAACAAAATTCTTAATTGTCACTTCCATGGCCGGAGGTGCTGCCTATTGCCCTATACTCAGTCCAAAATGCCCCGAGACAACCCACAGGGCTCACACCATATGAGATCTTGTTTGGGGGGCCACCTAGAATGGGTCGATATTACCCACAGCAACTTAGTTCAGGGAATGATAAACTTGTGAATTTTGTTGTCGGACTTGCTAAAGAGTTAAAAATAACACATGCTACAGTGTACTCTTCTATTCTAGACTCAGATCTTGAACCAGGTACTCACAGCATCCAGCCTGGAGATTTTGTCTGGATAAAGAATCACGTGCGAGGCACACTGGATGCCAGATTTGAAGGACCCTACCAAGTGCTGCTTACATCACCTACGGCTGTGAAGGTCAAAGGCCGAACATCATGGGTCCACGCATACCATTGCAAGAAGGCGGTCTCAGACCCACAACCCTGATGTTCCTTTTTCTCATGATGGTAGCTATGGGGGAAGCCTTTGTTTCGGTAACACATGCATTCCAAGCAATTATTACTAAAGAGAATGATATTCCAGTTTTCGGTTACAACACTTCCTTGAGTGTGGTGACTTTCCAATTTGATTACTATGGGATAGTATCTTGTAGGGAGTATGAGAGATTGAGTAGTGACTGGTTAAGAATTTTGTGGGTGGACGCTGACCAATATATCTGTGACACTGACAATTACAGGGGACAAAAATGTGATTACTGGGGTGCTGTTGGGTGGAACACAGGTGACTACGACTGGGGATTCAAACCACAATCTGCTAAGGACAAAAAGGATAATAACGGGAAATCTTTGCTTGACCGTTTCAAACTACTAAAAAGACCATTTAAACCCGGGTGTAGGGCTATAGGTACATGTAATGGGTTGACCATCACCATAGAGAACCTAACAGAGCAAGATGGAGGAATGTATATGACGCGCCCCCTGGGCCAGTGCTGTTTGGGGATACCCGGAACCGGATCAGATGGGGGGTTGTAGTCTCCGAGTGGCGGCGACCCGGTCCGTGCCCAGGGTGTCAAACTCAGTGTGCTGGCAGTCTTTACAGATGTTATTGATGTTCTTTGTGTCGACTACGCCACCCGTTGATTTGCGGTCAAAAGGCCGCCGCTGCAGCAGGGTCCGCTGAGGCTGATGGTAGATGTGCAGCTGTGGTAGTATAACCCCCAACGGGAGGGGTATAGCCTCAGGGGGTCAGGTGTAGAGGATGGTGGTTGTGGTGGTGCAGTGTGGATGGTAAGGAGACTCAGAGTCGGGCTGTGCAGTTCAGGGTTTTTACTTACTGCTGTTCTTGTGGTCACTCTGGCCTTGAGTGACCGCCCGAGCCGTGCTGCGTCCACCAGGTCCTGGACTCGGCCAACCCTCAAGCAATTCTGGAGCGTGGTCCTGAGCTCCCTTTCTGACTGTCCTTTCCACCGGCCGTTCTCACCAGGGGTCCACTTAAGTCCGGCTCCCTTGGGCCTCTTGGTGGGTGCACCTCCTCTGGGTTCCCTGACCCTATCCTTGGTATGCCTTCCCAGTGGACTTGGTGAGGGTCGTGGCAGATCCTGCCCACGACCTCCGGTTCCTGGCTAAGGTGTGTTTTGCCTCTGCCAGCTTGGGATCCGGTACCCGTGTGCCAACCCTTCACCCTCTGGTCTGATTTTGGGTTCTTGGGGTTCCTTCTTCTCCCCCTCTGGGTCCTTCTCTTCTCCTCTCTCTCTTCTCTCTCAGGACTGACCTTCCCTCTACAAAAGACTGACCCTGATCTAAGATGGTGCCCACCTTATATACTCCCTCTATGTGTGAGCTCAGGTGACCAGCACCCAATGAGCTCCTAGCCTTACCCAGACTGCTCCCCCTATCTGCCCCTACACTACTGGGATGTTCCACCCCCCTCCCACTCCAGCCAGGGACAGACACTGTCGTACCTGCACATATACCTAGTGGGAGTACTGTCGATCTGTCCCCCGGAAATGGGATGTATGTAGTGCATGCAGCCTACTGAGCTCAGTTCCACACTCCATCCTTACCCGGGAGTGGAATATCACACCTCTGGCTTGAGGTGCAATACCCCTGTAGCAGCCGAATCCTCAGGGTGCTACATATATATTAGGGTCCTGGAGTGAACGAAGGATGGGAGGTATGGGAAAGTTCAAATTGACGAGTATTCCTAATAAAGTGGGTCCAAAGATAAACCCATTAGCCCCTCAGCACCACAGGATGGAAGGTATGGTAGCCATAGCCAATCCCACTTATAAGGATACCCTAACCATAGAAACGGGATTTTCAGATCATAACTGGTGGTTAGAATGGATGAAGTATACAGCAACCCAACATAACTTTAGTGATTGTTATGTATGTTCAAAGGCCAGGCCACATTTCGGCACAGTCCCTCTAATTTTCCCAGAGGAGGTGCAAAGGAGTCTCTTGGATATGTATACCAACAGGACTTCAAATTCCAGTGTCTGCATCCCCTGGAGAACTAAATATTTCATTACCGCCGGAATATCAAGCCCCTGACAGGGAATAATCATCTACCCAGGAAATTACACTTGTTTCCAAAATACCCGGGGGTGCGGGAATTTCTTAGGGAATTTCACACAAGGTTACTGTGGGAATTACAGTACTATAGAGGGTACAGAGGCCCAGGACCAGAAACAATCTCTGAGTGACATGTACTGGATTTGTGGTGACATGAAGATTAGGACTAGACTAGAGGGCAAATGGACTGGGAAATGTGCCATAACTAAAGTAATAATGTCTGTCTACCTTATATCTGAGTCCCAGGAATCCAAAAAGGAAATAAAGGCTGTGTTTGCAGGTACATACAGGGCCAAGAGAGAAGTTAACCCCAAAGGCAGTTTTGACCCACATATATACAGTACAGACCAAAAGTTTGGACACACCTTCTCATTTAAAGATTTTTCTGTATTTTCATCACTATGAAAATTGTACATTCACATTGAAAGCATCAAAACTATGAATTAACACATGTGGAATTATATACTTAACAAAAAAGTGTGAAACAACTGAAAATATGTCTTATATTCTAGGTTCTTCAAAGTAGCCACCTTTTGCTTTGATGACTGCTTTGCACACTCTTGGCATTCTCTTGATGAGCTTCAAGAGGTAGTCACCGGAAATGGTCTTCCAACAATCTTGAAGGAGTTCCCAGAGATGCTTAGCACTTGTTGGCCCTTTTGCCTTCACTCTGCGGTCCAGCTCACCCCAAACCATCTCGATTGGGTTCAGGTCTGGTGACTGTGGAGGCCAGGTCATCTGGTGTAGCACCCCATCACTCTCCTTCTTGGTCAAATAGCCCTTACACAGCCTGGAGGTGTGTTTGGGGTCATTGTCCTGTTGAAAAATAAATGATGGTCCAACTAAACGCACACCGGATGGAATAGCATGCTGCTGCAAGATGCTGTGGTAGCCATGCTGGTTCAGTATGCGTTCAGTTTTGAAAAAATCCCCAACAGTGTCACCAGCGAAGCACCCCCACACCATCACACCTCCTCCTCCATGCTTCACGGTGGGAATCAGGCATGTAGAGTCCATCCGTTCACCTTTTCTGCATTGCACAAAGACACGGTGGTTGGAACCAAAGATCTCAAATTTGGACTCATCAGACCAAAGCACAGATTTCCACTGGTCTAATGTCCATTCCTTGTGTTCTTTAGCCCAAACAAGTCTCTTCTGCTTGTTGCCTGTCCTTAGCAGTGGTTTCCTAGCAGCTATTTTACCATGAAGGCCTGCTGCACAAAGTCTCCTCTTAACAGTTGTTGTAGAGATATGTCTGCTGTTAGAACTCTGTGTGGCATTGACCTGGTCTCTAATCTGAGCTGCGGTTAACCTGCGATTTCTGAGGCTGGTGACTCGGATAAACTTATCCTCAGAAGCAGAGGTGACTCTTGGTCTTCCTTTCCTGGGGCGGTCCTCATGTGAGCCAGTTTCTTTGTAGCGCTTGATGGTTTTTGCAACTGCACTTGGGGACACTTTCAAAGTTTTCCCAATTTTTCGAACTGACTGACCTTCATTTCTTAAAGTAATGATGGCCACTTGTTTTTCTTTACTTAGAATTTGTATTATGGCAAGAAAAAAGCAGCTAACAGTCTATTCAGTAGGACTATCAGCTGTGTATCCACCTGACTTCTGCACAACACAACTGATGGTCCCAACCCCATTTATAAGGCAAGAAATCCCACTTATTAAACCTGACAGGGCACACCTGTGAAGTGAAAACCATTTCCGGTGACTACCTCTTGAAGCTCATCAAGGAAATGCCAAGAGTGTGCAAAGCAGTCATCAAAGCAAAAGGTGGCTACTTTGAAGAACCAAGAATATAAGACATATTTTCAGTTGTTTCACACTTTTTTGTTAAGTATATAATTCCACATGTGTTAATTCATAGTTTTGATGCCTTCAGTGTGAATGTACAATTTTCAAAGTCATGAAAATACAGAAAAATCTTTAAATGAGAAGGTGTGTCCAAACTTTTGGTCTGTACTGTATATTAATGTTCTCAGAGTGCCCAGGGGGGTGCCAGACGAATTCAAGGCCCGAGACCAAGTGAAGGCGGGATTTGAGCCCATAATACCCATAATAACCGTTAACAAGAATGTAGATTGGATAAATTACATATATTATAACCAACAAAGATATGTCAATTACACCAAAGATGCCTTACAATGAATAGCTGACCAACTAGCACCCACATCTACCATGGCCTTCCAAACCAGAATAGCTCTGGATATGTTACTTGCAGAAAAAGGAGTGGTATGCAAAATGATAGGTGAGCATTGTTGTACGCATATCCCAGACAATACCGGCCCCACAGGGAAAGTTACTAAGGCTCTCAAAAAATTGACAGATTTAAGTGAAGAACTGGAAAGGAATTCAGGTGTGACTGATCCCTGGGATAAATATTTTTCTTGGATGAGAGATTGGAAGAGTTGGTTAACCCAAGGGGGAATTATTTTACCAAGTGTAATCATTTTAATGTGTATTGCTGATCTGTGTGATTCCCTGTGTCAAGAGGTTAATTGCCAAAACAGTAGATGCAGCAGTACCTGTCAGCGTCTTATACGAAAAATCTAATGAAGAGGCCTATGAACCAACAATTCCCCTTAAAACAAAGGTGTTGTACCAGAGAGATTACCGGAAGTAAATGAGTTTGTAAAGTTAATATCCATATTTCTGTGTTAGGGGTGGCCCTCGATTACCCAGTCACTAGATCTTTTAGGGTCTCCACCCCTTTCCTGTAGGTCTTCGTACGAGTTAGATGTAGGAACGTCGGTGTGTCCGTCTATAACGGACGGGGCGCCCGTCATATCGTATGGTTCCAGAATAGCCTTAACATAGGGTCAATTCCTTTTCCCCCTCTGATTTTTAGCATATGGATATTAAAAGCAAATAATTGATTTTAGGGGGGTCTGTCAAGGTAAATATATATATTATAGAAAATCAATTAGTTTCTTTTAATAGATTACCTAATCAGTGTGAATCAATATAGAGATGATGGAATAATCTATGTGTATGTATGTATGCAAATGTGTATATGCGCATGGATTATGTTAATAGTTAATGAATATATAATTAATAGCTTTTATTCTTATTGTAGAAATGATTTCCTGGGAATGACGTATGCATATGCATGGCTGATAACAGAGAGATTCATGTCGAGTTGGCAAAGATGGCGCTGAGACGTTGACATTGGTGGATGGAGCAAGACATGATTTCCCAGATGTGCTCAATCGGATTCAGGCCTGGGCCAGTTCATAGCTTCAATGCCTTCATCTTGCAGGAACTGCTGACACACTCCAGTCACATAAGGTCTGGCATTGTCCTGCATTAGGAGGAACCCATGGCCAACCGCACCAGCATATGGTCTCACAGGGGGTCTGAGGATCTCATCTCGGTACCTAATGGGAGTCAGGCTACCTCTGGCGAGCACATGAAGGGCTGTGCGGCCCTCCAAAGAAATGCCACCCCACACCATTACTAACCCACTGCCAAACAGGTCATGCTGAAGGATGTTGCAGGCAGCAGATCACTCCCCACCGCATCTCCAGACTCTGTCACATGTGTCACATGTGCTCAGTGTGAACCTGCTTTCATCTGTGAAGAGCACAGGGCGCCAGTGGCGACTTTGCCAATCCTGGTGTTCTGTGGTAAATGCCAAGCATCCTGCACAGTGTTGGGCTGTGAGCACAACCCCCATCTGTGGATGTCGGGCCCTCATGCCACCCTCATGGAGTCGGTTTCTAACCGTTTGTGCAGACACATGCACATTTGTGGCCTGCTGGAGGTCATTTTGCAGGGCTCTGGCAGTGCTCCTCCTGTTCTTCCTTGCACAAAGGCAGAGGTAGCGGTCCTGCTGCTGGGTTGTTGCCCTCCTACGGCCCCCTCCACGTCTCCTGGTGTACTGGCCAGTCTCTTGGTAGCGCCTACAGCCTCTGGACACTACGCTGACAGACACAGCAAACCTTCTTGCCACAGCTCGCATTGATGTGCCATCCTGGATGAGCTGCACTACCTGAGCTACTTCTGTGGGTTGTAGAGTCCGTCTCATGCTACCACGAGTGTGAAAGCACAACAAACATTCAAAAGTGACCAAAACATCAGCCAGAAAGCATTGGTACTGAGATGTGGTCTGTGGTCCCCACCTGCAGAACTACTCCTTTATTGAGGGTGTCTTGATAATTGCCAATAATTTCCATTTATTGTCTATTCCATTTGCATAAGAGCATGTGAAATTGATTGTCAATCAGTGTTGCTTCCTAAGTGGACAGTTTGATTTCACAGAATCTTGATTTACTTAGCATTATATTCTGTTGTTTAAGTGTTCCCTTTATTTTTTTGAGCAGTGTATATATATATATACAGTATATCCATCTGAACTAACAGTCCTTCTGAGGACTAATCCAGCTGCATATAATCAATGCTAGGCAGGCAGGCAGTGTATGTGGCAGACTGCAGTGTATGATACAGCACAAGAGGGTCCATTGAACGTCCTGTCTGCTGTAATAATTACAGATATTTCTAGATATAGCCACAGATATCAGGGGACAGGGCAATTTTTTTTTTATCTTAATCCTGGTTATTTTCTTAAAAAGCTATCCAGAGTACACCATTGTTCTGCTCCATTTGCTTGTTCTCACTGCAGAATAAAGCCAGATCTGTTCCATATTTCAGACATATCACCTTTAAGAGTGTGCCAAAATCAGACATTTCTGCCATTTTCATTTTGTTGCATTGTGTCAGTCAAGTTATTCACACTAGGTGTCTGTGAAGAATAATTAGTAAGTTGCAGGCCTGCTATTTAAAACCGTGTTTCGCTATCAGACGAATTGCATATAACTGCAGTTCAAATCCAGCCATTTGTAGTAAACGTGGAAAATATTGTCCTCCATTTATAGATTGTAGCAGTGTGTCAGTGTACACCATTTTACAGCTCCATTTGCTTGTTTGCAGAATACAGACAGATTTTTTTCGTTTTATTCATATTACGGTATTGTGGAAGCAGAGGAATTTTTTTCAATGATCAGACACATGAGATCTATATGACTGCAGTAATAATGCAGAAATTTTGTGGAGCGTGCCAAATATTCCACTCCTTTTAAAGTCAGCCACCCGGGTTTTGTTGAACCAATTGACACTTGGTCGCTGACAAATACCATACTGTTAGTCAACTGCCTGAAACCGTGGCCATCAGACGTTATCCCATATGACTGCCCTAATAATCCAGCAATTATTGTGAGCGTGTCAAATATTACACTCCATTTAAAGTGTTGCAGTTGAGGGTTCAAAGCTATTCTCAGTTGGCCACTGACAAATAGCATATCTGTGAACAATGTTGTCAGAGTATTACACCTCTTTTGAGGACTGACAAAAAAAAACATACAAAAAAACAAGCTAAAATGGAAAAAATGTTAAGAAACACTCTTTCCAGGGTTATGACTTGTATATTATACCAAAGAAATAAAAAAAATAAAGTTATGGACTGTGGAAAACATTTATGCGACCAGAATGAACACTCATCTGTAGCTGGTGATGATACCACCTAGCAGCACCTGTTCCTATTGTAAATGCATCTGACAGCGTTATCGATAGGGAATAGAATAGATTTTAATTTTTTGGGGGAAGCACGCAGTATAAGGCAATAATACCTGGCTGGTTCAGTGTAATACGCTAATCATACTGCAATACCTCACCCGTAAGGTGAAGCCAGGGCCCACCCGAGGATTCTCTGGTGGGCCTGTAAAACTCTGCCGTGAAGCATCCCTGACTAAGAAAAGTGGGTTGGAAGATTCCTGGACACTCTGTGGCTGCTTTTTTTTTACTGTGGACTGGCTCCAGCAATCTATAAGATTGCAATCTATGATCCCTTCACTGGCTCCCCATTGGCCAGAGACTTCAATTCAAAACCGTAACCATGACATGCAAAGCCATCCACAACCTGTTTGCTCCATATATCTATGACCTAGTCTCCTGGTACATACCAGCAAGCAACCTCCGCTCCTCACAAGATCTCCTTCTCTACTCCCATCTTCTCTCCTCTTCCCACAATCGAATACAACATTTTTCCAGTGCATCCCTTCTACTCTTGAACTGTGTACCCCAACATATCAGACTCTCGCCTACCGTTGAAACTTTTAAAAGGAAGCTGAAGACCCACCTCTTCCGACAAGCCTCCAACCTGCAGTAACCCTCACTCCACCATACCGCTGCACAACCAGCTGTACCCTCACCTACTGTATCCTCACCCATCCCTCATAGACTGTTTGTACACACACACGGGCAGGGTCCCCTCTGCTCTTGTACCAGTCAGTGGCTTATTTTCACATGTAAAGCGAAATGGAATAAATGGTACTATAATAATGAATAATAATAATCAGGGTCAGTCTGGGCTGGCGGGATACCGGGAAATTTCCCAGTGGGCCCCGCCCCCTGCTGCAGAGTAGAGGGGGGAGAAGAGAACAAAAAAAAAATCCTGCGGTTTTAAGGGGCACGGGCCCTTTAAAAGCGCAGGCACAGTGTATGCAGGGACGCGCGCACGCAGCGTTCATTACCTGAACCACCGCGGCGCATGTCCCAGTGAAGCAGCTGAAGCTGCGTGTCTCCCTTCGCCGGCCGGCGTATGACGTCATCGTCATGCGCCTGCTGTGAAGGAGGTGCGCAACTCAGGAGAAGGAGGACACCGCACGGGAGCGCAGGAAGGTAAGAGGTGTGTGTGTGTGTGTGTGTTGGTCTGGTCCCACTGGTTGGACACACAAGGCGGGGGCCAGATGGACACACAAGGGGGGGCCCAGCTGGACACACAAGGGGGGGGGCCCAGCTGGACACACAAGGGGGGGCCCAGCTGGACACACAAGAAGGGGGCCCAGCTGGACACACAAGAAGGGGGCCCAGCTGGACACACAAGAAGGGGGCCCAGCGGGACACACAAGAAGGGTGCCCAGCTGGACACACAAGGGGGTAGGCTGGCTGGACACACAAGGGGGGAGCCAACTGGACACAAAAGCGGTGGTCCTGGATGGACACACAAGTGGGGAACCCTTGCTGGACACACAAGGGGGGGCCCAGCTGGACACACAGGGTGGGAGCCGACTGGACACACAAGGAGGGGCCCTGGCTGTACACACAAGGGGGAACACTGGATGAACACACAAGGGGGGGCCCAGCTGGACACACAAGGGGGGGCCCAGCTGGACACACAAGGGGGGCCCAGCTGGACACACAAGGGGGGGCCCAGCTGGACACACAAGGGTGGGCCCAGCTGGACACACAAGGGGGGGCCCAGCTGGACACACAAGGGGGGGCCCAGCTGGACACACAAGGGGGGGCCCAGCTGGACACACAAGGGGGGGCCCAGCTGGACAGACACACAAGGGGGTAGCCAGGCTGGACACACAAGGGGGTAGCCAGGCTGGACACACAAGGGGGTAGCTGACTGGACACACAAGGGGGGAACCCTGGCGGGACACACAAGGGGGAACCCTGGCGGGACACACAAGGGGGGAACCCTGGCGGGACACACAAGGGGGGAACCCTGGCTGGACACACGAGGGGGGAACCCTGGATGGACACATGAGGGGGGAACCCTGGATGGACACATGAGGGGGAACTCTGGCTGGACACACGAGGGGGGGCCAAGCTGGACACACGAGGGGGGAGCCCTGGCTGGATACGCAAGGGGGTCCCTGGCTGGACACGCAAGGGGGAACCCTGGCTGGACACGCAGGGGGGGGCCCGGATGGACACACAAGAGGGGGCCCTGGTTGGACACACAAGGGGGCGAGCCCTGGCTGGACACACAAGGGGGGACCCTGGCTAAACACACAAGGGGGAACCCTGGCTGGACCCAGGCAAAGGGGGGTGGGCAGGATGGGTATATGGGGGGGCAGGCTGGACACATGGAGGCCAGGATGGATATATGGGGGGCAGGATGGATATATGGGGGGGCAGGCTGGACTCATGGAGGCCAGGATGGATATATGGGGGGGGCAAGCTGGACTCATGGAGGCCAGGATGGATATATGGGGGGGGCAGGCTGAACACATGGAGGCCAGGATGGATATATGAGTAAACAATGGTGCAGCGGTCTCAGGGAGCGCCAAAGGAATACTGGACAATTTAGTAGATGTCAACCGACTTTTATTCTTCCTCCAATACCACTGCCACAACGCGTTTCAACGGTCTAAGCCGTCTTCATCAGGTGGGGTAACCACGTGTGTCAAAATTGTTGGTACCCCTCGTTTAATGAAAGAAAAACCCACAATGGTCACAGAAATAACTTGAATCTGATAAATTACAAATTTTTGAAAATGAACAAATGAAGGTCAGACATTGCTTTTCAACCCTGCTTCCACAGAATTTAAAAAAAAATTAAACTCATGAAATAGGCCTGGACAGAAATGATGGTTCTTCTTAACTTAATATTTTGTTGAACAACCTTTTGTGGCAATCACTGCAATCAAACCATTCCTGTAACTGTCAATGAGACTTCTACACCTCTCGACAGCTATTTTGGCCACTGCTCATGAGCAAACTGCTCCATCCAGTTGTCTTGTGTGTGAAGGTTGCCTTCTCCAGACGGCATGTTTCAGCTGTTTCCAAAGATGCTCCATAGGATTTAGGTCAGGGCTCATAGAAGGCTACTTCAGAATAGTCTAATGTTTTCCTCTTAACCATTCTTGGGTGTTTTTAGCTGTGTGTTTTGGGTCATTATCCTGTTGCAAGACCCATGACCTGCGACTGAGACCAAGCTTTCTGACACTGGGCAGCACATTTCTCTCTAGAATCCCTTGATAGTCTTGAGATTTCATTGTACCCTGCACAGATTCAAGACACCCTGTGACAGATGCAGCAAAGCAGCCCCAGAACATAACAGCGCCTCCTCCATGTTTCACAGTAGGGACAGTGTTCTTTTCTTGATATGCTTCATTTTTCCGTCTGTGAACATAGAGCTGATGTGCCTTGCCAAAAACTTCCATTTTTGTCTCATCTGTCCATACTACATTCTCCCAGAAGCTTTGTGGCTTGTCAACATGTAGTTTGGCAAATTCCAGTCTGGCTTTTTTACTATTTTTTTTTTCAACAATGGTGTTCTCCTTGGTCGTCTTACATGAAGTTCACTTTGGATCAAACAACGGTGGATAGTACGATCTGACACTGATGTTCCTTGAGCTTGAAGTTCACCTTTAATCTCTTTAGAAGTTTTCCTGGACTCTTTTGTTACCATTCATATTATCCGTCTCTTTGATTTGTCATCAATTTTCCTCCTGCGGCCACGTCCAGGGAGGTTGGCTACAGTCCCATGGATCTTAAATTTCTGAATAATATGTGCACCTGTAGTCACAGGAACATCAAGCTGCTTGGAGATGGTCTTATAACCTTTACCTTTTAACATGCTTTTCTATAATTTTCTTTCTAATCTGAAACAACTCTTTCCTTTGTTTCCTCTGGTCCATGTTGAGTGTGGTACACACCATGTCACCAAACAACACAGTGAGTATCTGTAGCCCTATATACAAGCCCACTGACTGATTACAAGATTGTAGACACCTGTGATGCTAATTAGTTGACACAACTTGATTTAACATGTCCCTTTTGTCACATTATTTTCAGGGGTACCATCATTTCCGTCCAGGCCTATTTCATGAGTTTAATTTTTTTTTAAATTCAGTGGAAGCAGAAAAGCAATGTCTGACTTTCATTTGTTCATTCTCATAGATTTTTAATTTATTATTACTTTTGTCAGATTCAAGTTATTTCTGTGACCATTGTGGGTTTTTCTTTCATTAAACAAGGGGTACCAACAATTCTGACCACGTGTGCATATATAGTATATACAGAACTCCTGTGTATGTCACTGGTGATCACTGTATTATGTATACACTATATACAGAGCTTCTGTGCATAATGTCACTGGTGACCACTGTATTACATGTACACTATATACAGAGCTCCAGTGTATAATGTCACTGGTGATCACTGTATTACCTGTACACTGACACTATATACAGAGCTCCTGTGTATAATGTCACTGGTGATCCCTGTATTACCTGTACACTATACACTATATACAGAGCTCCTGTGTATAATGTCACTGGTGACCACTGTATTACCTGTACACTATATACAGAGCTCCTGTGTATAATGTCACTGGTGACCACTGTATTACCTGTACACTATATACAGAGCTCCTGTGTATAATGTCACTGGTGACAACTGTATTACCTGTACACTATACACTATGTACAGAGCTCCTGTGTATAATGTCACTGGTGACCACTGTATTACCTGTACACTATATACAGAGCTCCTGTGTATAATGTCACTGGTGACCACTGTATTACCTGTACACTATATACAGAGCTCCTGTGTATAATGTCACTGGTGACCACTGTATTACCTGTACACTATATACAGAGCTCCTGTGTATAATGTCACTGGTGATCACTGTATTACCTGTACACTATACACTATGTACAGAGCTCCTGTGTATAATGTCACTGGTGACCACTGTAATACCTGTACACTAAATACAGAGCTCCAGTGTATAATGTCACTGGTGATCACTGTATTACCTGTACACTGACACTATATACAGAGCTCCTGTGTATAATGTCACTGGTGAACCCTGTATTACCTGTACACTGACACTATATACTGAGCTCCAGTGTATAATGTCACTGGTGGTCACTGTATTACCTGTACACTGTACACTATATACAGAGCTCCTGTGTATAATGTCACTGGTGATCCCTGTATAACCTGTACACTGACACTATATACAGAGCTCCTGTGTATAATGTCGCTGGTGGTAATAACAGTGTTGTTAGTATTGTGGTTTGTATTCATGATCAGTATTGTAGTATTTGGTCACTTTGGGGTGGTGATATGTGGTCTGGTCATGGTGTGGCCGTATTTGTTCCTTGTATGTGGTATTATTCGGTCACTATGTGGTGGTAATATGTGATCTAGTCATGGTGTGGCGATATTTGTCCCTTTTGTATGTGGTATTATTGGTGTTGATATAGTGAACTGTGTTGTGTATGGCAGTCATTTTGTTCTTGCTGATATTAACTAGGAAAAGATTTTTATCCATTAGGCCACAGCCCCACCATTAGTATTTGGTTAGTATTTTTTCTCAGGAGTCGCTGCCAAAACCAGGAGTGGGTGATAAATACAGAATTGGTGACTTGTTTCTATTATACCTTTTCTCTGATTGTTCCTCACCTGGTTTTGGCTCCTACTCCTGAGAAAAAATACTGACCGAATACTGACCAAATACTGATAGTGGGGCCGTGGCCTTAGAGATTAAATACTTGGACCAGAGCGGCAGAGATGCACTTACAGGGGTTCTCTGGTGAAAACAAGTAATCACTTCTCCACAGGATCAGTGATGATATTGATTGGTGGGGGTCTGACTGCTGGGACACAATCGGCAGAATGTGAAGCTTTTCTCCCCATTAGACTGGAGCGGCATGTGAGATGCGACCACTGATCCATTCATTCCCTCAGTGACTGTGAGCGCTGCTCTTTTTTGGAAGCTGCATTTTAAAATGGGGATAAGTGTCCTGTCAGGAATGAAACTTCCCCATTCTTCTGATAGGCGCGTTTTCCAATGTTCGGATCCAAACGATCAATAAGTGATCACCGATCCTGTGGATCCCATGGATCGGTGATAACTTGTTTTAACCAAAGAACCCCTGTAATGCAAACTACCGTAATTGTACATCCCAGTTAGTGTCGCACAGTAGATGTGCAGGAGCCGCCAGTCAATGCTCCACTATAACAGGGATAGCAGATATCAGATATTTGCATATGGCTGTAGGTGGGCCCCTAGAGTCAGTTCTCCCTGTGGGCCCCAGACACCCCAGTCCGACCCTGATAATAATTATACTACCTGTACTCTGGGTCAATTGATGGCACTTTCCTGGTGACTGCCCCTAAATTGATGTGTTTTGGCAGCTTTTGGTCCTGTTTGAAGGCATTGTGTGTACTTTTGGTTTTGGCACCCATCGAATAAAATGGCGTTTGGCAATGTTCGGCGAATATTCGACAATTACATTGGCAAATATTGCAAAAATGGCGATTGTAATCTAAAACGAATATCGAAATATTTACTCGTCTCTACTCTGAAACATCCTTAAAAAAATTATGTGGGTGTTGCATCACGGTCTCTCTGGTGATATGGTGGTGGAGGATAAGGAGAAGGAGGAGGGCAACATAAAATAGAACAATTCCTGAAGGGTATACGCATGTCTTGGTGTGAAGGGGTGCATGGGAATAGACCCCCCAAAAAATAACCACTGGATTTGAGATTGTCACGGGTTAGTCAGAGGTGACAGACAGTGGTCCTGCAGTGGTTTTCAGGAGATCTCCATGTTTGGCAATGCAGACAGCTGCCTAGATAGGAGGCTGTCTTTAGGACCCAGCGACTACCTCCCTCTGGCCTGGGTGTATATATAACTGATCTCTCCAGGTGGACGTCGCCTGTTATACTCATTTCTACTTGGAACTTGGCTGAAGCAGCATCACGTCCTCTCTGGAGTTTTGAGGCCGTGTGCTCTGTTGGAGTTTCTTCTAAAGCTAAGTTGTGATTCCCCTATGTTGTCTTCCCCTTTTGTCTCTAGAGTGAAAGGCTGTGTGCCCACGTAGCATTTTTCAAGCGTATATGCTGCGGAATTTCCGCAGCGTAAACGCTTGAAAAACGCATGTATATCCGCACCCCATGGTCCCCAATGGCATTCCGCAATGTCAATGCCCATGCTGCGGATTTTTCCGCAGCGTTTATGCTGCGTTCAAAAATCCGCAGCATGTCATTTAATGTTGCGTTTCCGCATGCAGAATTGCCTTTGTCCAATGCATAAAAAACGCAAGGCAATTCCGCATGTGGAAAACGCGTGATAAACGCGCGAAAAATGCGCGATAAACGCGTGCGGAATTCCGCATGCATTTTTCCGGGAGAGGACTTGCAGAAATGAAGCAGAAATTTTCTGCTTCATAAATGCAACGTGGGCACATAGCCTTAGTGGAGGTTGACTAGTGCTCATCTCCTTCCACCCCAGATATAGCCTTACACCAGGGAAAGTAGGGCGAGGCAAGTGATCGGCGACAGCTGCGGAGGTTGTATAGGGACGTTAGGGGGAGACAGGGTGACGCTATTCCAGATTAGGAGGTCACCTCTTCCCCCTTTCCCTAATGTCTGGGCTCCCTTTCCCCTCTGTGTTGTACTCACACCTGGCGTGACTCTCTGTGTTGCACTCACATCTGATGTTACAGTTTATGTTTGATGCTATTGTCTGGTGGTGTTGAGAAGTCCGGCCCAATTCAGCCCTTGTTCATTTTTATAAGAGTCAGCCTGTCAGCATTTTCAGTTGACAGGCGGATGCGCCTACCAGTTTTATCAGTTATAATGCCCCGACAGCACTAAAAACTATCTCTGACAAAACGCTAGCGGCCAGGACCCCCAAGGCGTAGAAAGGCAGTTCATGCCATATGTCCAGCTTGCATCTTACAAAACTTTTCTCTCCTTGTCAGAGTACCCCGTGTATCAGGGCCTGGGCGCTGGGAGGGTCTGAGGAAACTGTCCCAGACCTTTGACAGCATTCTCATGCCTCTGTCGTATCTGGTTTGTGTCTTCCTTGCTTGTACTCCTTGGTTGTCCAATGAACTGTCTGACTGTGACCTCTGCCGCCAGTGTTGTCAGATGGGAATTTTTTATTTTTTTTTATAATTCTTCAACAAGAGCCTGAACTTAATATCTGCCAATATGAACTCCTTCGGTTTCCTCCCTCTACTAACCTACCTATACCTGACTTTGCAATTTCCTTTAGGTGCTGCCACCATAACTCCCACTCGGCACGCCTGCTATCTTGGAGTCATATTTGACGCACAACTTTCCTTTATTCAACCTGGAAAATCACTCACTTGCTCATATCATCTGCACCTTAAAAACTTCTCCAGAAGTCCACCTTTTCTCACCTTTGATACTGCAAAAACTCTTACGGTCACTCTTATTCACTAGAGCAAATCTCCTCTAATTGGTCTCCCTCTAAACAAACTGTCTCCTCTCCAATCCCTTCTGAATGCAGCAGCCAGGGTCATATTTCTATCAAGCTGCTTCATCGACGCCTCTACCTTGTGCCAGTCATTGCACTGGTTAGCTTAAACAATCACTACAGAATACAAACTCATCTCTCTCACCCACCAAGCTGTCCACAGTTCTGCACCGGCCTATATTGCTTTCCTCATTTCTGTGCAGCACCCCTTCTGTGCCCTCCGTTCCGCAACTGATCTATGACAGACATCCTCCTCAATCAGAACCTCACACCTCCATCTCCAAGAATCCTCTCATGCCGTGCCAGTTTTCTGTAATGCCCAAAATGCGTTCAATGCGATGCTCACGGTAAATGCAGGGGAACATAAAGTCTGCCTTGTGTGTCAGACTGCCAACAGCCAAGACTTCCCTGTTCTCACCAAGAGTATTACTGTCTATGTTCTCTTCCTCCTCCTCATTATCACCCAATCTGCGCTGAGATGAGGCTGGACTTGGGTAGCATCACCCTGTACAGTCCCTTGTTCCGCCTGCAATGCCTCCTCTTTAATCGTGAGCAGCGAGCATTTCAGAAGACAGAGAAGCGGGATGGTGACGCTAATTATTGCATCATCACCGCTCACCATCTTGGTGGAGTCATCAAAGTATTGGAGGAGGGCACAGATGTCAGACATCCATGCCCACTTTTCTGCTCTTATGTGCGGAGGCTGACCTGAATGCCGACTTATGTGTTGAAGCTGGTACTCAGCAATAGTGTTGAGCCACCCACGTAGTGTTCGAGTTCGGTTCGGTTCGTCGAAGGAGGGGGAGACACAGATATAGGCATGTCATGCCCTTCTAAAATCCAAAAAGTGAGAAGCCGACACGTTCAGTCCGCTCCTGCCCGTGCCACCTCCGTGTCGCCGGGTTTATGCCAGAGCCGCGGTGAACCCTGACGGCCAGCCCCCCTCTCCCAATACTGGTGCCTGTCCGCTGGTGGGTCGAGCGAGCCCCCCTGTGGTGGAGGCAGCTCTAAGCTTTTTAATTTAAATTGTCTCTCTAATTTGAATGAATACACTTTAAATCCATTTACAAGGATCTATTGGAGGGCAAGTCTCATGCCAGCAGCCGCGTAATTCCAGCTCCAGTAGCGTCCACTAAAGCTGCTGCAGTTAAAAAGCTTTTATAAGGATCGAGCTCGGCTGTCCACCGCAAGGCATCCTACTGCCAGTCCCAGCCCCTATGCCTTGGGGTGCCTCCTGATGCTCTTCACTGAGTATCCCGTGGTCCCGAAGCATTTCCTTTGAAAAAATTAAGTGTCCAAACTACAGGTGGTGTAGCTTGCTTAACAGCCGGGATAATCCACTGACTAGCAGACACTGCTACTAGGCACAAAGTATTTCCTGGGCTAGATGCAGTTAAAAATTTGTAATTAGATACTCTCGTTGGATGCTGAGAAAGCATTCCATAGAGTCTCCTGGCACGCCATATATGATTCTCTTAAAAAGCTTGGGGTAGGGGTCTAGGGGACCCTTTTATAGCCAAAATCACGGCCCTGTATCGCAATACGTCACCTAGGCTGAAGATAAATGGAACTGTAGCACCCTGAGGGCTCGGTTGCTACAGAGGTATTGCACCTCACCCAGAGGTGTGATATCTCGCTCTCAGGTAAGGATAGAGTGTGGATCAGGACCCGACACCTGCATGCATTACACCACATTGCCGTGGGGCAGGGCGAGCAATATGCCCCTGAGATGGGCACGACAGTCCCTGTCCCTGGCTGGAGTGGGGGGAGGGAACACTGAGGAAGGGGAACCCTGTAGTGCAGGAGCAGGGAGGAAGCAGTTCCTGGGTGCATTGAGAAGGGAGTATAAAAGGTGGGCACCATCTTAGTTCAGTGCAGAGAAGTCTGAGCAGAAGTGGCAGGGAGCAGGGGCTCTGCATGAGCTCTGCTCCGGAGGCGGGCCTAGTAACAGAGGCCCAGGCCTGGAAGAGGGAGAAGGAAGGAAAAGGAGCGGAGAAGGCTCCAGGAAAGAGGAACGAAGGGATCCCAGGGGTGCGGACGGGCGAGTCGCCACCGCACGCCCGAATCCACCTGCATGGAGGGGTCAGGCCAAAGGGGGAGACCGGTCCCCGAAACTAGTGGAGGCAGGAAACGACCCTCAGCTAGAAACCGGAGGCTGTGACATTTTATGTGGCGCAGCCCCTCGCTACACCCGCTAGGAGGGCAGCACATAGGGTCAGGGAAACTGGCGCCAAGTTTACCAAGAGGAGGCCCGAGGCAGCCGGACAGAAGGGTTGGTAAGAAAGGCCAGACAAAGGACACACAAAGGGGGTCCTGTGAAGCGCTCCAAAGTTATCTGGGAGTTGTCTGAGCCCCTCACCTGGTGAGCACAGTATGACGTGGGCAGACGTTACCTGCAGACGTGGTCTGGATAATAAGAACTGTGAGTAAAGGCCCTGGACTGCATCACTGACTCCGTGTCGTTACTGCTGCTGTCCTGCACCATCACCCCCATCCTCCGCATACACTGCCCTGAGGCTATACTCCTCCCGTGGGGAGTTATGCTATGCTCTGCTGCACCCACAACACTAGCCTCAGCGGTCTGCCCTGCAGCGGCGGTTCACTCTGACCGCAATCCACGGGTGGCGTAGTCGGATATTTAAACATCAAAACCACATAAATAGTTCCGCCACTGGTTTGACCACCCTGAGCCACGGAACCGGGTCGCCGCCACGAAGACTACAACCACCAGCATCCACCAAAAAGGGTCCGGCTCCGGATGTCCCAAGGCCCAGGGGGTGCATCAGAACATTTTCATCACCTTTCACAATCACCAATGGGACAAGGCAGGGATGTCCTCTGTCCCCTCTCTTATACATCCTAGTGACGGAGCACCTGCTCTCATCAATTCGCCATAACCCCAATATAGGTGGATTCAGGTGGGAGGCACCGAGTACAAGTGCTCTCTATTTGCTGATGATGTACTAGTATATATCACTCAATCACATATATCCATCCATGCTGTTATGGCTGAAATAGATCACTTTGTTACATGGTCAAATTTTAAAATCAATGCAGCGAAGTCTGAGGCCCTCGATGTCTCCCTCCCCAAATCCATATAGGATTCCATCCAGTCCAACTTTCCCTTTGCCTGGCCCTCACAGGGTATCAAATACTTAGGAATTCCTATTCATAGAGACCTCTCCCATCTATGTTATCTTAATTTTGGGCCCTTTATTGAACAACTCCATACAGACCACGGTTGGCAAGTTAGAACTGTAAGATTCACTACGTGAACCACTGGTGTTTTGTGGAAAAGCACATGTACACTGTGTTCCAAATTATTATGCAAAAAGTGTTTAGGAGTGATAAGGGAAGAATTTGTTTGTTTGTCAGATAACTCATTGATGGTGATGTGTGTCAGGGCTCTTTATATCACTGTAAGCAATTGCAGACACCTGTGCTAATAAGTTTGGCAGGTGTGTCCAATGAAAGGCAAGACTACTTAAGAAGGCTGTCTCACATTATTAAGCAGCCTACATTTTCTGCCAAAATGGGAAAGAAAAAGGATGTGTCGGCTGCTGAGAAGCAACAAATTGTGGAGTGTTTAGGTCAAGGCATGACTACAATCAACATTGTGCGATGATCAGGATGAAGTGTCTTGGCAATCAAGAAGTATGTAGCTGATTCACAGTACACACGTGTGCGTGCTGATAAGGGCAAATTGAGGACTCTTTCCTACAGGCAATTACGTCAGGTTAAAAGAGCAGCGGCAAAAAAGTCTTGTCATAGCAGCAGACAAGTTTTGAAGCTGCTGGTGCCTCCAACGTCCCCCGAACAACAAGATGCAGGGTCCTTCAGAGGTTTGCAGCTGTGCATATGCCATCCTGTCGACCTCCTCTATTCACTTCACACAAGCAGAAACGGCTCCAGTGGGCCAAACATTACATGAAGACTGATTTCAAAACTGTTTTGTTCACGGATGAGTGCCGTGCAGCGCTCGATGGTCCAGATGGATGGAGTGGAGGATGGCTGGTTGATGGACACCCCACGCAAACACGGCTACAGCGCCAACAAGGAGGAGGTGGAGTAATGTTTTTGGGCTGGAATCATGGGGAGAGAGATTGTCGGCCCCTTTAGGATCCCTGAAGGCGCTAAATATGAACTCCATAATGTATGTGGATTTTCTCAAACAGCACTTCCTGCCATGGTTCAAGAAGAAGAACCATGTATTTCACAGCAAGATCATTTTTTTGCATGATAATGCACCATCTCATGCTGCACATAAAACATCTGCATCTCTGGCTGATATGGGCATAAAAGGGGACAAACTTATGGTGTGACCCCCATGCTCCCCTGACCTCTACCCCATTCAGAACCTCTGGAGCATCATCAAAAGGAGTGTCTATGATGGCGGGGGGCAGTTCACATCTAAGCAACAGCTCTGGGAGGGTATTCTGTCCTCATGCAAAACAATTGAAGCAGAAACCATCCAAAACCTGACAAATTCAATGGACGAGAGAGTTCAGAAGCTCCTTTCGAACAAGGGGTCGTATGTGAAAATGTAACATCACCTAGAATAAAGTTTTGAGTTGAAAACTGTTTGATTTCAGTTTCTAATAACCTGCTAATGCTTATAATTTCAAAAATGACCATTTTTTTGGTCTTTATTAAAATGAAAAGGTTGATCGAAAAGTTTGGGGGATCTAAGAGTGTGGCAACCCAGTAGTCATGATTACTTCGAATTCTGACAATATGAGGGTCATGTTGCAGGTAGTGCAGCAAGAAGGCACTTATGTGTCTTGCGCATCTCGGAGCCCCAAAATTATTTTCCGGGCTAGATGCAGCTACAAATTATTATTAATTTTAAATCTGATGGAGCTTAGTATAGATGGGCTAATAGGATCAGTGCTGCACACTGCTACAAAGCCCAAATTATTTTCCAGTCAAGATACAGATAAACATGATTAGTAATTTGAAAGCTTAAAACGGTTGGTAGGGTGATTTTAACCAATCATCAAGCTTTTACTCTCCCCAGGATGACACAGGGGTAGAAAAGTCGTTTTGGATCCATGATTTGTTCATCTTTATGAACGTGAGTCTGTCTACATTATCAGTGGAGAGCCGCGTTCGCTTATCTGTCAGCACACCACCAGCAGCGCTGAACACACGTTCAGACAGACCGCTGGCTGCGGGGCATGACAAGATCTCCAAGGCGTAAGTGGCTAGCTCCGGCCATTTATCCAGATTGGAAGCCCAAAAAGAGCAAGGGTCCAGTGACACAGTCATGGCTTCAATGTTTACTTGGAGATACTCCTGTACCATCGTCTTTAGGCGTTGACTATGTGTCAGACTTCTTGTCTCCTGTGGCCTTGCAAAGGATGGGCTAAAAAAGTGGTGAAATGATTCCGCAAAATTGATGTTACCAGCAGATACTGTGGTTCTGTTACGGTTTGAGTGCTGAACACTTGACGGTCCCACGGTTGGCAAGTTGGAACTGTGAGATTCACTACGTGCACCACTGGTGTTTTGTGGAAAAGCACATGTAAGATTTTGCAACAGTCTCTGCTGATACTCCTGCATGCGTGCATCCCTTTCTATGGCAGCAATAATTTCTGCAAATTTACTTTTGTACCGGGGATCTAACAGTGTGGCAACCCAGTAGTCAGGATTATTTCTAATTCTCACAATTCGAGGGTTATGTTGCAGGTAGTGCAGCAAGAAGGCACTCATGTGTCTTGCGCATCCAGGAGCACCAAGTCCCTGTTGAGTTGGTGGCGAGGTAACAATCATGCTTCCTTCCTCTGTCCTCTCCCCCCAACCTCGCACAACAGAAATGTGATCAAGGTCTCCCTCATCTGATGAGTCTTCCATCAGTTCATCCTCCACTTCTTCCTGGGCTCCTGCACCTTCCTCACTAGTTTGGCTGCTACCATGCGCCCTGGTAAAACCATCTCCCCCACCCTCACATGCCTGCCGCCTTGGTGCTGCCGACCGTCTGGACCTTGCAGATGTTAGCCCTTCCGCATACAACTCCTCCTCCTCTACTTCCTCCACCTCCTCTTGTGCCACCACCTGACTCCGAATTCTGTTTAACATGTGCTCCAGCATGTAAATCACCGGAATAGTCATGCTGATAATGGCATCGTCAGCACTAAACATCTTCGTCGCCATTTCAAAACTGTGCAGAAGGATGCATAGGTCCCTGATCTGAGACCACTCCTCCAGCGTGATTTGCCCCACCTCCGGATCTCGTTGGCCCAGGCTATACGTCAGAACGTATTGCACCAGGGCTTGTCGGTGCTGCCACAGTCGCTGCAACATGTGCAGAATTGAATTCCACCGGGTAGGCACATCGCATTTTAGCCGGTGAAGTGGCAGGCCCAACGACTTCTGTAGAGATGTAAGTCGCTGAGCTGCGGGATGCGAACGGCGGATGTGAGCACACAGCGACCGTGCCCTCTGCAGAAGGCCATCTAGTCTGGGATAGTGGGCTAAAAATTGCTGGACAACCAGGTTCAACACGTGAGCCATACAAGGCACGTGTGTGACATTGCCCTGGCGAAGGGCCGCACCCAGGTTTGCAGCATTGTCGCACACGGGCTTCCCTGGTTTCAGGTCCAGTGGAGACAACCATTCATGAAATTGGTTCTCCAGAGCTGACCACAACTCCTCAGCTGTGTGACTCACATTTCCCAGACATTTCAAAGTAAAAACCGCCTGATGACGTTGAGCCCTACTGCCAGCATAGTAAGGAGGTGTGCAGGATCCCTTCTGCGCAGTTAGAAAGCTTGTGGCATGACCAGACAGGCTTTGGGTGCAGGTGGAAGACCGAGAGGAGGTTGAGGAGGCAGAAGCAGTGGAGGAACTTTGACATAAAGAGGATTGACGCACAACTTGTGGGGACGGCAAGACTTGGACAGCAGCCCCTTGTCCTGCTGTCACCATAGTTACCCAGTGCCCAGTCAGCGACATGTAACGCCCCTGTCCATGCCTACTCGTCCAAGTGTCTGTGGTGAAATGCACCCTGTCACACACAGAGTTTCTCAAAGAAGCGGTGATGTTGTGTGCGACATGCTGGTGGAGCGCAGGCACACCTTTCTTTGAGAAGTAGTGCCGACTGGGCATCTGGTACTGGGGCACTGCGACGGACATAAGGTCTCGAAAATCCTCTGTGTCCACCAGGCGAAAAGGCAGCATTTCTGTAGCCAAGAGCTTGCAGATGGTGAAATTCAACCTCTTAGCTTTCTCATGGCTAGGAGGAAATGGTCTTTTACTTGTCCACATCTGAGGGACCGAGGGCTGGCTATTGTGCTTAGACGGGGTTGATAAGGGTGTCCCCGGCAAACTGCCGGTCTGTGAGGAAGATGCAGGCGGACATGTTAGGTTGCCTTGATCCAAAGGTGGTGCTATCGATGTCGGACAGCGCTCAACACCAGCTGGTGTTACCACCTCCAAAGAAAATGATGACCTACCAATCACGCTGGCTGTTGCGGGTAAAGAGGTGGCAGGTCTGCGCCCCAAAACAGTTGTGACTGCTGTCCCCCCAGTCACAGAGGATGAAGAGGCCGCGGATGCACAAGATATGGCAGACGGTGGTTGGCCCGGCCGGCTAGGCCGCATTGTAGCACACTGAGCTTCCCACTGCAACTTATGCTTCATGTCCATGTGCCGGTTCATGCATGAAGTACTCAAACTATGTATTTTTTGGCCTCTACTTAGCTTTTGCTGACAAATGTTACAGATAACACGAGTTGGGTCATCTTTATCGATCTGAAAAAATGCCCAGGTTATGCAAGGCTTAGCACCCATGCGACCTGAAGAGCCACCACGACTTGTGGTGAGAGGCAGAGTTGTGTTTGAGGATGCAGTTGTTGACGTGCTTCCAGTACTACGTCTCTGTCCAGGAAGGCGCAACCTGACCTCGTCGTCACTAGCATCTTCCTCCACCTCCTCTGCTGACCTCATCTCTTGGCTGACTGTGGGTTGACAGTAAGTGGGATCTCCAACCTCATCATCATCACCCTGTGCGTTATCACACCCGTCGTCCTCAGAGCCAACCTGTTCCTGCCCTGACAAAAAACTAAAGTTGTCGCTCCAATCAGGTATTTGAGTCTCATCATCGTCTTCCTCATTGTCTCCACCAACAGGAGTTACAGTTTGGGAATGAGGGTCTACATTATGGTCAGAACCTTCTGCGTCTGGTCCTGGATCCGATTCATAAAGATTCTGGGCATCAGTGCAGATCATTTCCTCGTCTGGATTCACAGAAGCGCTGGAGTCGACCTCTGATTCCCAGGCTATAGTATGAGTAAACAACTCTGCAGACTCAACCATCTGTTCTACCTCATACTCAGACGGGCAGCTGGAGATTTGGGAGCTGTGAGGAAGCAAGTGCGATTGGGGTGACAACTTTGAGGACTGGAGTATTTGTGATGTTGAAGTTGATGTGGAGGAGAGCCCACTTAAAGGAGCACTTGATATCCGTTGAAGCATCTGCTGTTTTTGTGCCTCATCTGGAATTTGTAGCGATTGGCGTGGCCGTAAGAAAGGGATCTTATCACATTGTCCGCTAAAAGAAGTAGACATTTTAGTTTGGCTGGAAGATGGTCTTTCTTCTGCAGATGTTACTGTTGCTTTAACACCTACCCCACGGAAACAACCTTTTTTCCCCTTCCCAACACGCCTATTCCCCTTTCCACCAGCAGCAGGCCTTTTTCCACTCATTTTGGTGGTTAACTAATTCACAACTCTGGAGTTGTTTGCACAAAAAAACAATGGATGGGAACCGAGCAGAGCTGAGTGGCCAAACTGTGGTATTAGGCCAAAACTATTGGCTGGGTTAGATGCAGAAAAAAATTATATTCAATTTGCAACCTGATGGAGGTCAGTATAGATGGACTAATAGAGAAAGTCCCACACACAGCTAGAAGCCCAAATATTTTTTCAGAGGTAGATGCAGAAAAAATATATATTCAGTTTGCAACCAGATGGAGGTCAGTATAGATGGACTAATAGAGAAAGTCCCACACACTGCTAGAAGGCCAAATATTTTTTCAGAGGTAGATGCAGAAAAAAATTATATTCAGTTTTCAACCTGATGGAGGTCAGTATAGATGGACTAATAGAACAAGTCCCACACACAGCTAGAAGCCCAAATATTTTTTCAGAGGTAGATGCAGATAAAAAATATTTTTAATTTGCTACCTGATGGAGGTCAGTATAGATGGACTAATAGAGAAAGTCCCACACACTGCTAGAAGGCCAAATATTTTTTCAAAGCTAGATGCAGACAAAAAATTATTTTCAGTTTGCAACCTGATGGAGGTCAGTATAGATGGACTAATAGAACAAGTCCCACACACAGCTAGAAGCCCAAATATTTTTTCAGAGGTAGATGCAGAAAAAAATTATATTCAGTTTGCAACCTGATGGAGATCTGTATAGATGGATTAATAGAACAAGTCCCACACACAGCTAGAAGCCCAATATTTTTTCAGAGGTAGATGCAGAAAAAAAATATATTCAGTTTGCAACCTGATGGAGGTCAGTATAGATGGACCAATAGAGAAAGTTCCACACACTGCTAGAAGGCCAAATATTTTTTCAGAGCTAGATGCAGACAAAAAATTATTTTTAATTTGCAACCTGATGGAGGTCAGTATAGATGGACTAATAGAGAAAGTCCCACACACTGCTAGAAGGCCAAATATTTTTTCAGAGCTAGATGCAGAAAAAAATTATATTCAGTTTGCAACCTGATGGAGGTCAGTATAGATGGACTAATAGAACAAGTCCCACACACTGCTAGAAGCCCAAATATTTTTTCAGAGCTAGATGCAGAAAAAAATTATATTCAATTTGCAACCTGATGGAGGTCAGTATAGATGGACTAATAGAATGATGCTATGCCCAAAAGATTTTACTTCACTAGGTGCAGTAAAAAAATTGGTATTCTATACACAGGTGGTATATCTTGCAACATAGATAGGCTACTCCACTGACTAACACACTCTGCAATAGGCCAAAAAGGATTAGCTTTGCTAGATTCAGCCAAATGCTGTGAAAAAAACTTGCACAGCACTGCCACAGACCTGCCTGGCAAAAACTGATAGGAACTGATGTAACCTAGTCCTGAAAAGGACTGCAATTACAATTAGTCTATTTACTCCCAAGCTATCTGTAGATTTGTGCGAAAATTGGCTTGAAATTAAGAAGGTATAGCGCACACAGCAACAGCGGTGCCATCTAACACGCAGCTGCAGCAGTGAGAAAATGGTGGCGACGGGGAAAATGGCTTGGTCTTATAGGGCAAGGACATGTGACATACACTGCCAAAGACACATGCCCTTGCTTGTGTGAAAAAAGCACTTCGCTCCGTGTGTGCGCTGCTGATAGGCTGACAGATTGCACCTCCCCACTGTAAATGCGGGAAAGAGAAAAAAAAATGGTGATCTTCATTATTCCTGCAGCATTCCATCCCCTGCCCCTCCCCCCACCCCGCTGTACACTCAAACTGCGTATTAACATTAATTTTCATCATTACTGAGAAAAAATCCAGTTATGATTTTGGTGCACGAACAGTTATCGAACATAACCTCGAACAGCCGAATTTTTCTCAAATCGTTCGTGTTCGCCGAACGGCTCGAACACCGCCCAAAACAGCTCGAATTTGAGATTGGCGAACAGTTCGAGTAGAACAACGCTCATCTCTACTCAGCAACTGCTCTCTGCTGCTCAAAATCATTCCAAACATTTGCAACATTGATTTCCAATGCACAGTCAAATCACACACCCGTCAGTGAGCTGGAAGCTGCAAATGCTGCTGAAGCCCTGCCAGGGCGGCGGAAGTGGTAACTGACTTTTTGAAATGGGCACACACGCGACGTACTTTCACAAGCAGCTCTCGCAGATCCTTGTAGATTTTGAGAAACTGCAGAACCACTAAGTTGACCACATTGGCCAGGCATGGTACATGTGCGCGCTTGCCTAACTTCAGAGCTGATACCAGGTTCTCTGATACAGCTTTCAACAACTCTGCAATGGTGTGCGGTTTGTTGCCTAAGCATACAGTCCTGCTTATTGTTATTGCCACACACGAAGTTTAAGTAAATAATCTGGAATATTTCCTGAAAAAATGAATCAAGTGATGGAGATGGAGGCTGGAGAGGAGGAGGAGGTGGTGCAGGGGCTGAAGAATGTAGGGGTAGCACTGATTGACCCAGGGCCTGCAACCCTCTGCATCGGAAGGACGTGTTCCATCCCAGGGTCCCACTGAGTCCCGGCTTCCACAATATTAACCCAGTGGAATGCGTCATTGAGATGAACCGTCCTTGGCCACATTCACTTGTCCACGTGTTTGTGGTTAGGCGGTCCTTCCCACTTAAGTGCACTGGGAAGGGCACAGGTAATGTTGTGAGACCCGTGCTTGTGGAAGGCGGAGACGATACCTGGAGAAATAGTGGCATCTGAGGACCGAGTATGGACACCCGGCCGCCGCCATGAGGTTGTGGAAAGATTCCGACTCCACGAGCCTAAAAGGCAACATTTCAAGTGCAAGCAGCTAACCAGAAATGTAGCAGTTTAGTATTGCGGCCTGTGGGTGGGTGGCTGGCTGGCTGCATACTTGCGCTTGCATTCCAAGTAACAGAAAACTAAGCAGATTGTGAACTCTATCATCATCATGACCTCACCTCGGCACTATGAACTCTCCTGAAGGAGAAGCCAAGGCCCACCAGAGGATTCTCTGGCTCTCTGATGGGCCCGTCCAACACTGCGGAGAAGCAGTCCTGGCTAAGAAAAGTGTGTGGGAAGGTTCCTGGACACTCTATGGCTGCTTTTTTACTGAGGAGGAAACCCACGCAAACACGGGGATAACATACAATATCCTTGCAGATGTTGTCCTTGGTAGGATTTGAACCCGAGACCCCAGCGCTGCAAGGCTTCAGTGCTAATTACTGAGCCACTGTGCTGCCCTCTCTGTTCTCCCTCTGATATTTAACATGCTGGACAAATTTGCACCTACTGCCACTCAGTATCTTCAGCTCCTTTGTGAGAAACTAATTTATTTGGGCAGTCACTCATTCTACCAAATAAAATTCCTGAGAAGGAAATTGTGGACGGCTTCGCTTCTGGTACTGGGTGCCAATACCAAACCACTGGAAATATTCCAGGCTGGTTGGAGCCAAGCTGATTCCCACAAAAAAGTACCAGCAGCAAGCTAAGGAGATGGTGGCCTCTATCATCATCACGACCTCACCTCGGCACTATGAACTCTACTGATGGAGAAGCCAGGGCCCACCGGAAAATTCTCCGATTCTCTGGTGGGCCCGTTCAACCCTGTCGAGAAGCAGCCCTGGCTAAGAAAAGAGTGTGGGAAGGTTCCCGGACACTCTATGGTTGTTGTTTTACTGTGGACTGGCTCCGTATAGTCCCTGGCCACATTCACCTGTCCATGTGTTTGTGGTCAGGAGCTCCTTCCCAGTAAGTGCACTGAGGAGGGCACGGGTAATTTTCTGGGACCCGTGCTTGTGGAAGGCGGAGACGATACCGGTTGAAATAGTGGCAGCTGGGGACCGAGTATGGACACCCGGCCGCTGCCAGCATGAGGTTGTAAAAAGCTTCCGCCTCCACGAGCCTAAAAGGCAACATTTCAAGTGCAAGCAAGAAGTCCAGAAATGTGGCAGACCAGTATTACGGCCTGTGGGTGGGTGGTTGACTGCATACTTGTGCTTGTATTCCAAGTAACACAAAGCTAAGGAGATGGATGATCCAACCATCATGAATAATTTGGTCGTTGTCCAGGAGACCAAGCACAATATTAACCCAGTGACATGCATTAGTGAGATGTACCGTCCCTGGCCACATTCACATTTTTCTGGGACCCGCGCTTGTAGAAGTCGGAGACGATACTGGGAGAAATAGTGGCGGTTGTGGACCGAGTATGGACACCCAGCCGTCGCTGCCATGAGGTTGTGGAAAGTTTCCGCCTCCATGAGCCTAAAAGGCAACATTTCAAGTGCAAGCAGTCCAGAAATGTGCCAGTTTAGTATTGCGGCCTGTGGGTGGGTGGCTGGCTGCATACTTGCACTTGCATTCCAAGGACAACTGAATGCTGCAACGGGACAAGGACGTGGACGGTGATGGTTGCAAGTCTGCAATGACAGATGCAGGGTGAGAGGCATCTTCGCATGCGCCATGGACAGGGGATTGGCGTGCACGCACAACAGCGGAAGAGGCAGTGGCATCACCCGCAGACACTGTTTCTAGACCTTGGTGCTCGGGCCAGCTGGTCAGGTGCTTTGCTGTCATGTGCCTCAGCATGCTGGTGGTGGTCAGGTTGGTAGTTTTAGTGCTCTTGCTGATGCTGGCCTGGCAGATGTTGCAAATGGTCTTTTTGGGGTTATCTAAACAGTCTTTAGAAAAGAACCAGACTGAGGAAGACCTAACAGTTGTACTGGCAACTTCCGTCATGTTGGTGTTTCGGGGAGCATTTGCCCACCTTGTGTCTGTGGCCACCACACTGCTTGTTCCTGCCTGTTGTGGTGCTATGCCTCCCTCCCCCTGTGTGCTGCTGTCCTCGCTCTACATGTCCCTTTGCCAGGTTGGATTAGTGACTTGATCGTCCACCTCTTTGTTTTCCACTTCCGCGCCCTGGTCCTTCTCCTGACTTTCTGTCCATTGTGTCTCATCATTATCCACCTCTTGCCTTCAGATGACCATGGCTCCTTAAATCACTACATGTGGTTTTATGTTGCCCTGCTTGAAACTGGCCGGTCGAGAGGCCTAAATTTATCGATGGAAAAGTGATCAGCTCTTGGGGTAACCCTGGACTCTAATCTCTCCTTCAAACCACATATCCAAGCTCTTTCGAATTGTCCAAGTGTGGGATCAGGTGTCTCAGGGCACTCAGAATGGTGGGAGGAAGGATGATCAGGGTGAGGAAAATGCCGACTCCAAGTTAAAAAAAATCTCCCGGATCCGCACATTCCTCAACCACGAATCTACAAAAACACTAGTGTACGCGCTCATCATCTCCCTTCTCAACTACTGCAACCTCCTGCTCTGTGGCCTCCCTTCTAACATTCTCGCATTCCTCCAATCTATCTTAAACTCTGCTGCCTGACTAATCCACCTGTCCCCTCGCTATTCCCTGGCCTCTCCTCTCTGTCAGTCCCTTCACTGACTCCCCATTACCAAGAGACTCTAGTTCAAAACCCTAACCTTGGAATACAAAGCTATCCACAACCTGTCTCCTCCATACATCTGTGACCTAGTCTCCCAGTACTTACCTGCATGCAACCTCCGATCCTCACAATATTTCCTTCTCTACTCCCCTCTTATCTCCTCTTCCCACATTTGCATACAAGATTTCTCCCGTGCATCCCCCCTTCTCTGGAACTCTCTACCCCACAATTTCTGACTCTCACCTAATGTTGAAACCTTTAAAAGGAAGGTGAAGACTCACCTCTTGCGACATGCGTACAACCTGCAGTAACCCTCGCTCCACCATACCGCTGCAAAACCAGCTCTATCCTCACCTACTGTATCCTCACCCATCCCTTGTGACTGAGCCCTCACGGGCAGGGTCCTCTCCTCTCCTGTACCAGTCAGTGTCACATTTTTGTTCAAGATTATCCCTTTTATACATGTAAAGTGCCATGGAATAAATGGTGATAAAGTAATAATAATAATGTGATCCAGACTCACATCTACTGAGACTGTGCCATGTTGAACACAGGCTGGTGGTGGTGGCAAACTGACTGGAAACTTTATCTGTTATCCAACCAACAACCTTTTCACACTGCTCTGGCTTCAATAGTGGTGTTCCGCGGCCCCCTAGAAATTGGGACAGGAAGGTAGTTCGACATGACGTGGGTGTTTGTTGTGCTCCCTCAGCAGGCACAGTTTCATCTTGCCCAAGGCCTCTGCGTCCACTTCCCCGTCCCTTGACACAGACCTTGCCCATTTTAAATGGAGTTTAAGATTTGTCACGTTGCCAAAAATGTCTGTATTATTACCGCAATAATATAGGATCACATCTGATGAGATGACCACAGTTTTAGGCAGTGCCCTGGGAGTCAGAGATGCTTTCAGCCCCAGGGGTCTTCCCCATGCTGTTCCTATGTCACATATCACATGGCCAGATAAGGTTGTAAAATGTTAAAATGACAATTCCCGGTGAATGCATTTGTCTTGGTTGAAAGCAATGCAAAAGTGCAAAAATGCATTAAAAACGCTATGTGACAACGTAGCCCAAGATTTGTTTTTGGTTATTTATTTTACCTTATATACAAGTCATTATCCTGGAAAGGATGTTCCTTAACATATTTCCCAGGAAAATCCATTTTGGCTTTGTTTTTGTATGTTTTATTGTGAGTCCGTAAAAATGGCGTAATACCTCTGACAACATTGTTGACAGCAGTGACCTGGGAGTCAGAAATGCTTCCAGTGGTCTTCCCCATGCTGTTCCCATGTCATTTGAGCGCTGTTCCCATCGATTTGGGCAATTTTTAGGTCCTCCACAGATCGCCAGGGGGAGCCACCAGAAAAATGCTCGAGTTTCCCATAGACTTACATTGGGCTCGTTACTAGGTCTGAGCACCCGAGTATTTCAATGTGCTCGACTCGAACAACGAGTACCTGAGCCTTTTAGCGCTCGCTCATCACTAGTAATAATATGTAAAATAAAGTAAATGTACATTTATATAGCAATATTAAGTGCCACACTGTTGAAAGTCTCCAGTAAAGACAAACACACTAAAAAGAGTTTTGTACAGTTAGGCAATAGGAAATGTTATTAATCCATAGAACACATTTAATTAATAATCTCTATGATCACTTTCTTATTATGTGTGGTATTAAAACAGCAACAAAGAAAGGCTGGAGTAAGAGAGAAATTTTGATTTGAGGTATTTACCGTCAATCATACTCTGCTTGGCAGGGACTGGATGACTATAAGCCTGCACAAGCTAAAAGGGGCAGGAAAACGAGGGAAGGCTGCATTCTTCCTATTTAAAGCTGCAACACTTCAAAAAAGGTCTTGTTTGCAGACTTTTGTCTTGAAGCTCACAGGGAAGACACATATCCTGGTAGCTTAATGGTACTAAGACGATCCTAACAAAAAGCAAAGCCACATGTCTATCAAGCAGACATGAATTTATTACAGAATAGGAATTTCATAACTTTTATACTTGTAATAGGGCACTTTCTAGCTGTACAAGCTCAAGATGAAGAGAGTGGTAAGTGAAACTGCTCAGACTGTTAAGACTTTCTGTGCTATTTAATTTTCAGAGCAATGAGAGAGACTTTCTGAAGCCTGTGTTTTGGTGCTTTATTTAACAATAGCTATATGTATTCATATATACTGTCTATGCTTTGGTGAGAATTTAACACTTCTTTGAAGCTGCTGGATTGCCCTTGTCATGGAGATAAGTGTACAACACCGATCAGATATAATGTGGCACAGAACTGTTCCTGACTGTTTTTTCACTGTTACCTGGCAGAGGGCTCATGAAACTGCTCGCTAAGGATGTTCAAGGCTTAGCTACTTGCTGCATTTTCTCTCTACTTCTTCCATCTAGATAGGGTGGAGTCCTTGCCACCTTGCCATGTCTTCAGGCTTTTTCTTTGTTGAGAAAGAATTCCCTTGCCTATCTTTTGCTCACTTTTCATATACTGATTTACTCTACAGTGATCTTTTGTCTCATAACTAGAAAACTGTATTATTTGTCCAATTATTTTGCAATGTGAATCTTATGTTCTGCGTTTTCCTTCACTTTATTAATTTTTAGCTTCCACTTGTCATCTACTGGTTTTATTCTTTGTTGTATTTGACTATGTTCCTTGGCTCTACTTTTAAGGCAAAGTGACACAGAAGTCTAGTTCTTCCTTAACGTTATTCTTTAAATTGCTTTCCTTTGGGACTTGCTTAACATAACAAAGACATTGTAGTGAACATTTCACTTCTGTCCACAAATAGCCATGTTTGGACAATGCCTTTATCACCGTCTGTTTCACAGATGTGCAGTACCAAACTTGTAAGATGTGTAATTGGGTTGGGAGTAATAAAGTGACCAGAAGACTTGCATATATAGACACATACACACCGCACACACAACATACTCACAGACACGCACACACACTTTTGTGTGTCATTAGTCAATAATAGATGGAATATAACTGAAAACTTAGCAGCATAAATACAAATAACAGATTTGGAGCATAATGAAGTGACATGAGCTTTAAAGAATTTCCTGTGTAAAAATGAGTGCATGAGATGTTTTCCCAGCTTTATTTGAGATTTCATTTAATTAGATGATCCATCAGGAGCGAGACTGGAAAATCTCTTGAGCAGCTTTCCCATGTACATTCATGCCTGCAACATAAATACCATATGGGGGATGTGCTGTGTAGTGTTTCACCTAGGGAGGTAGCCCAGCACTGTAATGAGTAGAACAGTTGGCTGGACAGTTACGTCATGGGTCATTACTCTTACATTGGACTGTTTCATGATTGCTTATACTACTTAACTCTTGGTAAGACCTACAGTAAAGACACAGACAGACAGGGGCTCATAATGTGCACACTTGGAGAAAATAGCATGTAAACTTTAAGCTCATACTTAAATGGACGACTTGCGATGTTAAGCTGATCCATTATAACAAAGGATTTAATGTTAAACAATATTAGTATTGCCGTTTAGCTGATGAACTATTTTTGTTATTTGTCACTTTAACCCATTATAGCTACAATAATGTTCCTTTACTTTATTTTAATATATAAAAGTATCTATTGTGCATATAAGGTTTGACCTCTAGAGGAGATAAAATATGATTTAACACATGTCTTTTTGGTTAGGATTTCTAAAGTACTTAGTTTATAGTTTTCAATATAAAGCCACCTAATGTCCAAGGACAAACTCTTAACTCAAATTGGTCCTGGATGGACATAGTGAGTCTATGCAGAGATCACTCTGTGAATAGGCAATACCATTTACATACAGAAGGGGGCATCCAATCTGGGGAATCACGAATTCGAGAAGGAAGGGTTTGTTAGACAGATAATAGCACCTCTAGTCCCCAACATGGGAGGAGAAAATTGTCTTGTTATCAACCAATGACAGTAGGGGACCTCATTTTTTGCAACAAGCAAAAATGTAGTTTACATTTAGTTGAAACTGTTGCTAAGATGCCCCTGATTGGTAACATGAATGGGCTGTCGTGGTCCCTTGAGTATGTACAGAATTCTGTTTATAGCCTGACATCAGTGATCTTAAGAGTCAAGGCAAGATGAAAAAATCCAAAGGGGTGAATTACTTTGTTTTGTTGAGCAGCTGCAACTCCTTTGTTTAAGGACTCAAAAACTAGACCCCACAAATCTCAACTTCCGAAATGTAGATGTTTCTTAATGTTTTTTTCAAGCCTTGCTCTGTTGTCTCTAGTATTTTTACATTGTTTTTAGATTGTATATTTTAAATGGTAAAATCTCCCAACGTATGCATCAAATAGAAAGTTATTACATTTGCAACTGTAAAGAATACAGTTGCATACATTATCCATAAGCCACTGTTTGGGTTACATTTTTTTTAAATCAAAGTTTGTTTGGTAAGGTTCAACCACAGAGGAAATAGAGCAACTCTTATTAGACACTAATCTAAAGGAGGCTTAGGCATCCCTCAGCTCAGATTTCCCAACTAGCCTTCTATCATGCCATCTCAACCCCCTCCTTTGGATCTTCCCAGAATGCCATCCCTTCACTTTGGATAATTTCCTATGGCTCCTCCAAACTTAAAGACGACACATTACTAACCCCATTACAATGTATTCACTGGTCCTGGGTTCAAATCCCACCAAGGACAACATCTGCAAGGAGTTTGCATGTTCTCCCCGTGTTTGCGTGGGTTTCCTCCGGATACTCCGGTTTCCTCCCACATTCCAAAGACATACTGATAGGGAATTTAGATTGTGAGCACCAATGGGGACAGGGATGATAATGTCTGGAAAGCGCTGTGGAATTAATGCCGCTATATAAGTGAGTAAAATAAATAAATAAATAAATTCACTTAGATTGTTGAACAGGGTGAAGTATTCAGTAGGATTTAGCTCCCCATCCAGCCTTTGGGCTCCTTTATTAACAATTTCTTTTTCCCCTGTGATGTGATGCTTTTTTTCAATGTTTTAAGCATGGTTCTCATAGTTGTAACTAAAATTCATCACTTTCTTTATATGGAGGGTGTCAAACCATTCCCAGTTTTGTAGGAACATTATGCCCTTCCCCAATGTAAGATTTTCTGGTATCTTCAGCTAAAAAAGTTTGTTTAATTTTTGATCCTTTGGCCCCTAAACCCCTTACTTTAATATCATTCAAACATAGATGTAAATTCTCACCTCTCTACCCGGGTCTTATCTCTTTGCTACATTCAGTTTGATTCACACCCCTTTTCATATAAACCTAACTTTCATTTCCAAATAGGAATCAGATTTAGAATTCACACTAAATGGAGATCAATAGTCCCAGCTCTGCACCTTCTCCACAAGAGGCACTCTAAATACTTGAATGATTAAACTGAATTTCAAGGTCTTAACTAAGTTAATATCAGTTTGCATTGCCCATGCAGTCCTTAGGTATCCTTCATATTGCTTTAGGGGTTGCCCTACTGCAGGTGATATGCTCCAAACTGATGGAAGTACCAGAAGGTCAAAAGATTATGATTTAGAACCCATTCATAGATCTACTCTATAACCGGATATAATATTAAACAAAAATTCTTAAGAGACCTTCCTCAATAAACAAATTGCATATGTGACTAAGCTTTCTCAAAATGTCCTATGTTTTCTTGGCAGTTAAGCAGACAATTACTCATTGCTCATGATTGGATGAGCAACTTTCTTCCATTTGTTCAGGTTAATAGACATTACTCTTGGTTTATGATAAATGATACACTTCCATCCACGAATTTCAGCATATATGGCCATGTTGGATCTAATATATGCAATTGTCTGCTTAAGTTACTCATCACCCACAACTGTTTTATGTAGTGCTTCTCACCCTCTCAACTTTATATTCTCTTCCCCTTCACTAGTTATGGCCTATCTTTTTTGTTCTATGCTAATAACATCAATGGGACCTTTGGCAAAAAGAAGTTTCCTGAATCCTTAGGAGTTTTATTTTTATAGGGTGTCAAGTGCCATGTCACCTTAAAATACCTATTTTACCCTTTTTTACTGGTATGTTACTTGAATTGTTTATGCAATTGTCCTGTTCTGTTGCATATTACCATTATCTACATAAAATATAAGAGAAACTATTGTTAATAAAAAAACAAACAAAAAAAAAAACAGGAATGTACTGTAGAGTATGTCATCACACTAGTGATGCTCGGGTGCTCGATGATCGGGTCAAGCAAATTGGACTGCTCGGGTGCTCAACCCGAGCAATGAGCCCAATGTAAGTCTATGGGAAACTCGAGCATTTTCCAGGCGGCCCCCCCGGCGGTCTGCAGAGGGCCTAAAAATTGCCCAAATCGATGGGAACAGTGCTCAAATGACATGGGAACAGCATGGGGAAGACCCCTGGAAGCATTTCTGACTCCCAGGTCACTGCTGTCAACAATGTTGTCAGAGGTATTAAGCCACTTTTACGGACTCACAATAAAACATACAAAAACTAAACCAAAATGGATTTTCCTGGGAAATATGTTAAGGAACATCCTTCCCAGAGTAATGACTTGTATATAAGAAAAAATAAATAACCAAAACCAAAAATACTCCTCCACACATTGGGCTATGTTCACATGTAGCGTTTTTGATGCATTTTTGCACTTTTGCATTGCTTTCAACCGTGACAAATGCATTCACTGGGAAATGTCATTTTAACATTTTAAAACCTTATCTGGCCATGTGGTGTGTGAGACATGATCAGACACATTCTGTTTCATTTATGAAGGAGGGACTCTGAAAGTCACAAAGCCTACTTTTATAGGGCCATCAGGTCGCCTTTACTATTCTTAAAGGGCCAGCAGTCGGCCATCCCTGTGTTAGACAGTCATCAGCCAGCTATGCTTTGTTACCATTACTAAAGAGTGGGTCTCCTATACTGTTATTGCGTATGCAGTGAGTGGCAGGGCTGTCCAAAATTTGGACGCACCCCAATACCTCTTTGAAGAGACTTAGAAGAGGGCCTCCTGAAAAAAAATGTTCCCATTATTAGGTAGTGGGTCTCCCATTGTGTTTGTCTATGCAGTGAATGCAAGGGTTGCCAAAAATTTGGAGGCACTCCAATACCCCTTGAAAGAGACGTGTAGGTCAGAGGGCCTCCTGAAAACAATCTTCCCATTATTAGGAAGTGGGTCTCCCATTGTGTTTGCTTATGCAGTGAATGCAAGGGTTGCCAAAAATTTGGAGGCACTCCAATGCCCCTTGGAAGAGACGTGGAGGTCAGAGGGCCTCCTGAAAACAAAGTTCCCATTATTAGGAAGTGGGTCTCCCATTGTGTTTGCCTATGCAGTGAATGCAAGGGTTGCCAAAAATTTGGAGGTACTCCAATGCCCCTTGGAAGAGACGTGGAGGTCAAAGGGCCTCCTTAAAAACAATGTTCCCATTATTAGGAAGTGAGTCTCCCATTGTGTTTGCCTATGCAGTGAATGCACGGGCTGCCAAAACTTGGGAGGCACTCCAATGCCCCTTGGAAAGGACATGGAGGAGGGCCTCATAAAAAAATGTTCCCATTGGAAAGGAGCGCGTCTTCTATACTTGTAATGTCCATGCACTAAGTGTATTGGCTGACAAACATTTACCCCCGGGGGGTATACGTAAACATACTGTATAAAATTTTTTTTTACGAGCATCTTAAATACCCTTTAAAAAAATTATGTGGGTGTTGCATCACGGATCATGGTCACCCTGGTGATATGGTGGTGGAGGATGAGAAGAAGGAAGAGGACAAGAGCAAATAGCCAAAATTAGGAAGCGTATACCCATGTGTGGGTGTGAAAAGGTGCATGAGAATACACCTCCCAAAAAAAGACACTAGATTTGAGTTTATGTTACGCTGCTATCACTCGGTGGTGTTGAGAAGTCTGGCCCAATCCATCCCTTGTTCATTTTTATAAGAGTTAGCCTGTCAGCATTTTCAGTTGACAGGCGGATGCACTTATCAGTTATAATTCCACCAGCGGCACTAAAAATCCGCTCTGATAAAACGCTAGCGGCAGGGCAGGCCAGGACCTCCAAGGCATAGAGAGCCAGTTCATTCCACATGTCTAGCTTGGATACCCAGTAATTATAAGGCACAGAGGAATCACGGAGGACATTGGTGCGGTTGGCAAGGTACTCCGTCAGCATCTTTCCAAACTTTGCACTCCTTGTGAGAGTACCCCACGCCTCAGGGCCTGTGTGATGGGAGGGGCTGAGAAAACTCTTCCAGAACTTTGATAGTGTGCCCCTGCCTCTGCTGGATTGGAGTTGTGGCTCTCTCGGCTGTACTCCTTGGTTATCCAACAAACTGTGACCTCTGTTGCCAGCGTTTTGAGATGGGAATTTTTTTAATAGTTCCACAACAAGGGCCTTCTGGTCCTGCCCCATTTTTTTACACCTGTCCGCCTCAGGAATAATAGATATAAAGTTCTCCTTGTGCCGTGGGTCTAGAAGTGTCACCAACCAGTAATGACTTTCACCCAAAATTTTGAGAACGCGAGGGTCACGGGAAAGGCAGCGTAACATAAACTGAGCCATGCATGCCAGACTGCTAACAGGCAAGACTTCCGTGTCCTCACCAAGAAGATAACTGACCATGCTCTCCTCCTCCTCCCTGTCCTCAGGCCATCCATGCTGAACAGACGGTATGACAGTTGTGCAGGTAATACCGTCTATAGCGCATGAAACTAGCTCCTGTTCTTCCCCCTCCTCCTTCTCCTCATTGTCACCAAATCCACATTGGGATGAGATTGGGCTGTGTGTAATCACCCTGTATGGTTCCTTGCTCCATCTGATTGTGCTCCGCTAATTATGGTGTCATCGCCGCTCACCATCTTGGTGGAGTCCTCAAAGTTTTGGAGGATGGTACAGATGTCTGACATCCATGTTCACTCCTGAGGTCTTATGTGTGGAGTCTGAACTGAATACCAACGGCCTTGTTGATGCTGGTACTCAACAACTGCCCTCTTCTGCTCACAAATCCTTCCCTACATCTGCAGTGTAGAGTTCCAACGCATGGGGACATCGCACCCTGGTCCTCCTCCTGACTTTCTGGCAATTGTGTCTCATCATCATCCACCTCTTGTGACACTTTCCCACCGTCGCCTTCGTATGACCGTGGCAGCTCAAATATTTGAGCATCGCTACATGTGATCTCCTCTTGCCCCGCTTCAAGTGGACCAGGCGAGAGGCCCGAATCTATAAATGGAAAAGTGAACAGTTCTTCGGAGTGTCCAAGTGTGGAATCAGTTGTCTCTGGGCACTCGGCATGGTGGGAGGAAGGAGGATCAGGGTGAGGAATATGCGGTCCAGACTCACGGCTACTGAGACTTGACCGTGTGGAAGACAGGGTGGTGGTGGTGGCTAAGTGACTGGAAGCATTATCTGCTATCCAACCAATAACCTTTTCACACTGCTCTGTGCTCAATAATGGTGTTCTGCGGTCCCCTATTAATTGGGACAGGAAGGTCGAGCGAGAAGATATGGGTGTTTGTTGTGCTCTCTCATCAGGCACAGTTTCATCTTGCTCACAGCCACTGCGCGCACTATCACCATCACCATAACATCCACGTCCCTTGCTACACACCTTGCCCATTTTAATTGGGACAGGAAGGTCGAGCGAGAATATGTGGGTGTTTGTTGTGGCACAATTTCAGCTTGCCCACGTCCTCAGCCTCTGCATGCACCATCACCAGCACGTCCAGTTCCCCGTCCCTTGCCACGTGCCTTGCCTATTTTAAATGGAGGACAATATCTTCCACGCTCACTACAAATGGCTACATTTGGAGCGAACATATATGTGATCCGTGTGACGGACAAACCACAGTTTTGAATAGCTTTCCTGTAGGTAACCATTTTTAACAGCACCGACCTCGTGTCAATAAGTTTACTGACACACTGCAACAAAATTTAAATGGAGGCCAGAAATGGGAATATTTTCAGCGCAATTATATAAAAGAAGAGTAATACACGGGATAAAATAAACTAGGAGTGATTAAAAGAGGAGTGGGATAAGTAGAGAGGGTAAGAGAGTCGGATAAAGTAAGAGAGGGGGGTGAGGGAAGTTGGTTTCTCTTCCTGTAGGTCTTATTTATCCACATCTTATTTGTGGAGACAGGACTGATCCATATAAAACCACACTGAAATTGGTCAGTAGATGTGATTTATTTTGAAAGTATATATAAAAATGCTAAATATTGAGAGCTACTGCTACAATTGCTATTCCACTTCAATTTAACCAGGAGGTTAGTTCCGGTGTTTCTCTGAATGCAATCCAAGGTGCCCAGGTGTTATACACTGTGTTCCAAATTATTATGCAAATAATATTTTCTCAGGTTTTCCCAAATTACCTATATGAATTGCAGTCATTGTAATTTTCCAGTCAAATAACTATTAGAGTACAATTGAAAGGTTTTTGTACAAACTGCCTATGATAGTATATTTTTAAAAAAATAAAACACTCAAACTGTACTCAAAATGCATGTTCCAAATTATTATGCACAGCAGAGTTTTCAACCTTTTCATTTTAATAAAGAACAAAAAAATGGTCATTTTTGCAATTATAAGCATTAGCAGGTTATTACAAACTGAAATCAAACAGTTTTCAACACAAAACTTTATTCTAGGTGATGTAACATTTGCACATAGGACCCCTTGTTCGAAAGGAGCTTCTGAACTCTCTCATTCATTGAATTTGTCAGGTTTTGGATGGTTTCTGCTTCAATTGCTTTGCATGAGGAAAGAATACCCTCCCAGAGCTGTTGCTTAGATGTGAACTGCCTCCCGCCATCATAGACACTCATTTTGATGATGCTCCAGAGGTTCTCAATGGGGTTGAGGTCAGGGGAGCATGGGGGCCACACCATAAGTTTATCCCCTTTTATGCCCACAGCAGATGTGTTATGTGCAGCATCAGACGGGGCATTATCATGCATGAAATGATCTCGATGGTTCAGATGGATGGAGTGGAGGATGGCTGGTTGATGGACACCTCATGCAAACACGGCTACGGCGCCAACAAGGAGGAGGTGGAGTAATGTTTTGGGCTGGAATCATGGGGAGAGAGATTGTTGGCCCTTTTAGGATCCCTGAAGGGGTAAAGATGAACCCCATAATGTATGTTGAGTTTCTCAAACAGCACTTCCTGCCATGGTTCAAGAAGAAGAACCGTGCATTCCGCAGCAAGATCATTTTCATGCATGATAATGCCCAGTCTCATGCTGCACATAACACATCTGCATCTCTGGCTGCTGTGGGCATAAAAGGGGACAAACTTATGGTGTGGCACCCATGCTCCCCTGACCTCAACCCCATTGAGAACCTCTGGAGCATCATCAAAAGGAGTGTCTATGATGGCGGGAGGCAGTTCACATCTAAGCAACAGCTCTGGGAGGGTATTCTGTCCTCATGCAAAACAATTGAAGCAGAAACCATCCAAAACCTGACAAATTCAATGAATGAGAGAGTTCAGAAGCTCCTTTCGAACAAGGGGTCCTATGTGCAAATGTTACATCACCTAGAATAAAGTTTTGAGTTGAAAAGTGTTTAATTTCAGTTTTTAATAACCTGCTAATGCTTATAATTTCAAAAATGACCATTTTTTTGTTCTTTATTAAAATGAAAAGGTTGAAAACTGCTGTGCATAATAATTTGGAACATGCATTTTGAGTGCAGTTTGAGTGTTTTATTTTTTTAAAATATACTGTTATCATAGGCAGTTTGTACAAAAACCTTTCAATTGTACTCTAATAGTTATTTGACTGGAAAATTACAATGACTGCAATTCATATAGGTAATTTGGGAAAATCTGAGAAAATATTATTTGCATAATAATTTGGAACACAGTGTATATCTTATCCGAGTTGCCGGTGCTTTGGCCTATCAGTTGCTCCATTCAAAGAATATTATTAAGTTCGGATACGAAATCAGAGCGTGATGGTGAGTTTGTTTGTTTCCAGTGGTGGGGGATTCGATTTCTGATAGCTGTGAGGAAGTGCCTAAGTAAGCTTTTCTTAAATCTGGAGATGGAAATGTCACATAAAGATAACAAAGCCAATTCCATAGTTGGCTGAATTTTATATAAAGACATTTTGTTGTACAGATCAAATATTGCCAACCATAGACTTTTAATTGGTGGACATTACCACCATATGTGTGAGTACGATCCCCTTTCCTCCCAACATCTCCAACATGTGTCTGGAGTTGTAGGGACCATGTAATGAATAGTGGATAGACATCTGTACCACCGAGATAATATCTTGTAGCTTCTCTCTTGAACAGAGTGAGGATCTGAATGTGAATAGGAGAATCCTAGAGCGGTCCTCAGGTGATAAGGGTTTTCCCAGGTCTCTCTCCCATTTTGAGAAGAATAAAGGGGGATCATGTGATGTCATTTGATTCTCTTGAAATGCCTTGTATAGTAGAGAGATGGTATGTAGTGATGAGCGAGCATGCTCGCTACTGCTCGGTGCGCGCCCGAGCATCTCACTGCTCGAGATGCTTGGTGCTCGCCAAGTATTTCCAGGGTTGCTCGGCGGGAGCGCGGGTCTCCTCCCTGAATGTTTGGTGCTCTTTACAGAGCCAATAAACATGCAGGGATTGCCTGCCACTCATTGTAATGCCGTAGCCATGTTGGTTGTGGCATTACAGTGATTGGCTGGCCGCACAGCGTCATCAGGTCTATATCAACCTGACGCCGCCATGCTCGTCACAGTCACTCCGGAATCAGACTGTGTAGGGAGAGGTGCTGCTGAGCTAGGGAGAGATTTGCTTGTTTCTAGTTAGTATGGGTGTACCAAACTATATTAGAGACATATCCATCTCAACAAACAGTCCTTCTGAGGACTAATCCATCTGCATAGATTTCAGGCAGGGAGTATATAGGAGACTGCAATGGACATAGCACAAGAGGCTCCATTCCAGTTTTGTCTGCTGCTGCGGTTAGATATTTCTAGAAATAGGCCCAGGTCTCAGGGGCCAGGAATATTTTTTTGGGATCTTAATCCTCATTATATGCTTAAAAAGCAATCCAGAGAACAATGTTGTTCTGCAACATTGGCTTGTTGGCACCTCAGAATACAGCCAGGTCCTTTCCATATTACAGCGCTAAAAATCCAGCTATTTAAAACCGTGTTTTCACCATTACACGGATCACATATACGTTTTCAGAAAATACTGCCATTTCTGGCCTCCATTATATTTTTTTTCAGTTTGTCAGTCAAGCAATTTACACCAGTTTGCTGTTCAAAATAGTTACCTACAGGCAAGCTATTTAAAACTGTGGTTTGTCCGTCACACGAATCACATATAAGTTTTCAGAAAATACTGCCATTTCTGACCTCCATTAAAAATATGTTTCAGTGTGTCACTGAAGCAATTAACACCAGTTTTCTGTTCAAAATAGTTACCTACAGGCCAGCTATTTAAATCTGTGTTTTCTCCATCACACGGATCACATATACATTTTCAGAAAATACTGCTATTTCTGACCTCCATTGAAAATTTGTTTCAGTGTGTCAGTGAAGTAATTGACACCAGTTTGCTGTTCAAATAGTTACATACAGGCCAGGTACTTAAAACTGTGGTTTGTCCGTCACACGGATCACATATAAGTTCGCTCCAAAGTCAGGTATTTGTAGTGAGAGTGGAAGATATTGTCCTCCATTTATAATGGGCAAGGCACGTGGCAAGAGACGAGGAACTGGACGTGATGATGATGGTGCATACAGAGGCTGAGGCCATTGGCAAGCTGAAATTGTGCCACAACAAACATCCATATCTTCTCTCTCCACCTTCCTGTCCCAATTAATAGGGGACCACAGAACACCACTATTGAACACAGAGCAGTGTGAAAAGGTTATTGGTTGGATAGCAGATAATGCTTCCTGTCACTTAGCCACCACCACCACCACCTTGTCTTCCACATGGTCAAGTCTCAGTAGCTGTGAGTCTGGACCACATATTCCTCACCCTGATCCTCCTTCCTCCCACCATGTCAAATGCCTGGAGACAACTGTTCCCACACTTGGACACTCTGAAGAGCTGTTCACTTTTTCATTTATAGATTCGGGCCTCTTGCGAGGAGATCGCATGTAGCGATGCCCAAATATTTGAGCAGCCATGGTCACACGAAGGCGACGGTGGAAAAGTGTCACAAGAGGTGGACGATGATGAGACACAATTGCCAGAAAGTCAAGAGGAGGACCAGAATGCGGAAGTGGAAGACGAGCTGGTGGATGATATAGTAACTGACCCAACTGGCAGGAGAACATGCAGAGCCAGGAGAGCAGCACACAGGGGAAGGGAGGCAGTTAACCCCAACAGGCAGGAAGAAGCAGTGTGGTGGCAGCAGAAAGAAGGCAGGCAATCATTCCCCGTAACACCAACACGAAGCAAGTTGCCAGTACAACTATTAGGTATTTCCGAGTCTAGTTGTTTTTTAAAGACTCTGCCAATAACCCCAAAAATGCCATTTGCACCACCTGCCAGGCCAGCATCAGCAGGGGTGGGAAAAACAACCAGCCTGACCACCACCAGCATGATCAGGCACATGACAGCAAAGCACCCGACTTTGTGGGCCGAACCCCAGGGTCCAGGAACAGTGTCTGCACGTGGCACCACTGCTTCTTCCGCTGTTGTGCATGCATGCCAATCCCTTGTCCATGGTGCATGTGAAGATGCCTCCTGCCCTGTTCCTGTCACTGCACACTCTCAAGTAGCAGCATCAGGAAGCACGTCCTCGTCCTTGTCCCAACGCAGCGTTCAGTTGGCTCCACAGGCCACACTGCTAAGTTTCCACGTTTCATTACTGCTTGTGCTAGAAATGTTGCCTTTTAGGCTCGTGGAGATGGAAGCATTCCGCAACATGATGGTGGTGGCCGTTCCTCGGTACTCGGTCCCTAGCTGCTACTATTTCTCCTGGTGTGCCATCCCCGCATTACTCAAGCACATGTCTCAAAACATTAGCCATGCCCCCAACAACGCAGTTACCGGGAAAGTCCACCTAACTACAGACCAGTGGACAAGTGCTTGTGGGCAGGGGACGGTACATCTCGCTTACGGCACACTGGGTTAACATAGTGAAAGTCGGGACCAAGTCGGACCTTGGGACGCAACACGTCCTCCCGATGCCAAGGATCGCAGGCTCTAGGTCAATCAGGGTTGCCCCCACAGTCTATAGCTCCTGCACCTCCTCAGCCTCCTCCTCCTCTTCAGCCTCCATCTCCGCAATGACCACATCAGTCACAAGCTGGAAGCACTGCAGCACTGCCTCGGCCAAGCGGCAACAGGCTGTGTTGAAGCTAATATGCTTGGTGACAAACCGCACAATGCTGAAGAGTTGTGGACAGCTCTGAAAGAGCAGGCAGATCTGTGGCTCACACTGCTGAAACTAAAGCCAGGCATGGTCGTGTGTGACAATGGCCGGAACCTGGTGGCGGCTCTGAGGCGAGGCGAGCTCACACACGTACCATGCCTGGCCCATGTGCTTAACCTCATGGTTCAGCGATTTCTCAAATCCTACCCGGAGCTGCCAGATCTGCTTGTCAAAGTACGCCGCTTGTGTGCCCACTTTAGAAAGTCAGCTACAGCTTCCACCGCCCTTGCCGTGCTTCAGCAGCGTTTGCAGCTTCCGGCTAACAGACTGGTGTGTGATGTCCCCATGCATTGGAGCTCTACACTGCAGATGTTGGGAAGGATTTGTGAGCAGAAGAGGGCAGTTGTTGAGTACCAACATCAACAAGGCCGTCGGTATTCAGTTCAGACTCCACACATAAGACCTCAGGAGTGGACATGGATGTCAGACATATCTACCATCCTCCAAAACTTTGAGGACTCCACCAAGATGGTGAGCGGCGATGATGCCATAATTAGCGTCACCATCCCGCTTCTCTGTCTTCTGACTCTCTCTATGCTCACAATCAAAGAGGATGCATTGCAGACGGAGTACGATGAGATGGAGCAAGGAACCATACAGGGTGATTACACACAGCCCAGCCTCATCTCATCCCAACGTGGATTGGGTGACAATGAGGAAGAGGAGGAAGAACAGGAGCTAGTTTCATGCGCTATAGACGGTAAAACCTGCACAGCTGTCATACCATCTGTTCAGCTTGGATGGCCTGAGGACCGTGAGGAAGAGGAGGAGGAGAGCATGGTCACTCGTCTTCTTGGTGAGGACATGGAAGTCTTGCCTGTTAGCAGTCTGGCACGCATGACTGAGTTTATGTTACGCAGCCTTTCCCATGACCCTCGCATTCTCAAAATTTTGGGTGACAGTCATTACTGGTTGTGACACTTCTATACCCACGCTACAAGGAGAACTCTTATTCCTGAGGTGGACAGGTCTACAAAAATGGGGCAGTTCCAGAAGGCCCTTGTTGCGGAACTATTAAAAAAATTCCCATCTGAAAACACTGGCTGCAGAGGTCATAGTTCGATGGACAACCAAGGACTAAAGGCGAGAGAGACACAACTCCAATCCAGCAGAGGCAGGGGAACACTGTCAAAGTTCTGGGAGAATTTTGTCAGCTCCTCTCATCGCACAAGCCCTGTGGCGCGGGGTACTCTTAAAAGGAGTGCGAAGTTTGGGAAAATGCTGAGGGAGTACCTTGCCGACGGTTCCAACATCCTCCGTGATTCCTCTGTTCCTTTTAATTATTGGGTATCCAAGGTGAATACGTGGAATGAACTGGCTCTCTGCCTTGGAGATCCTGGCCTACCCTACCGCCAGCGTTTTATCAGAGCGGGTTTTTAGTGCAGCTGGTGGAATTATAACTGATAAGCGCATCCGCCTGTCAACTGAAAATGCTGACAGGCTGACTCTGAGATTGGGCCAGACTTCTCAACACCACCGAATGATAGCAGCGTAACAAACTCCAATCCAGTGTCTTTTCTTGGGAGGTGTATTCCCATGCACCTTTTCACACCCACACATGGGTATACGCTTCCTGATTTTGGCTATTTGCTCTTGTCCTCCTCTTTATCCTCATCATCATCCCCCACCACCATATCACCAGGGTGACCGTGGTCCGTGATGCAACACCCACATAATTTTTTTAAAGGGTGTTTAAGATGCCCGTAAAAAAAATGTATACAGTATATTCATGTATACCCCCCAGGGGTAAATGTTTGTCAGCCCATACACTTAGTGCATGGTCATTAGAAGTATAGGAGACCCGTTCCTTTCTAATGGGAACATTTTTTTTTTACGCCCTCCTCCACGTCTTTTCCAAGGGGCATTGGAGTGCCTCCCTTTCTGATGGGAATTTGTCATTTGGCCCTTCTCTATGTGTCTTTAAATTCTTAGTGGGGTTTTTCCTAAATTTGGTCAGCCATTGGACTCACTGCATACCCTATAAATGTATAGCAGACTCTTTCCATTCTAATGGGAACATGTTGTACTCGTTATTGTGGCCCTGCTCTATGTGTCTCTAAATTCTTAGTGGGGTTTTTCCTAAATTTAATCAGTCGTTAGACTCACTGCATACCCTATAACTGAATAGCAGACTCTCTCTTTCTAATGGGAATTTGTCATTACTGTGGCCCTGCTCTATGTGTCTTTAAATTCTTAGTGGGGTTTTTCCTAAATTTGGTCAGCCGTTGGACTCACTGCATACCCTATAACTGTATAGCAGACTCTCTCTTTCTAATGGGAAGATGTCGTAGTTCTTACTGCAGCCCTGCTCTATGTGTCTTTAAATTCTTAGTGAGGTTTTTCCTAAATTTGGTCAGCCGTTGGACTCACTGCGTACCCTATAACTGTATAGCAGACACTCTCCTTTCTAATGGGAACATGTCGTACCTTGTTACTGTGCCTCTGCTCTATGTGTCTTTAAATTCTTAGTGAGGTTTTTCCTAAATTTGGTCAGCCGTTGGACTCACTGCATATCCTATAACTGTATAGCAGACTCTCCTTTCTAATGGGAATTTTTCGTTACTTTGACCCTGCTCTATGTGTCTTTAAATTCTTAGTGTGGTTTTTCCTAAATTTGGTCAGCCGTTGGACTCACTGCATACCCTATAACTGTTTAGCAGATTCTCTCCTTTCTAATGGGAACATGTCGTACTCGTTACTGTGGCCCTGCTCTATTTGTCTGGAAAATTGTTAGTGGGGTTTTTCCTAAAATTGGTCACCGGTTAGACTCACTGCATACCCTATAACTGTATAGCAGAGTCTTTGCTTTCTAATGGGAATTTGTCATTACTGTGGCCCTGCTCAATGTGTCTTTAAATTCTTATTGAGGTTTTTACCAAATTTGGTCAGCCATTGGACTTCCTGCATACCCTTTAACTGTATAGCAGACTCTCTCCTTTCTAATGGGAAAATGTCGCACTCCTTACTGTGGCCCTGCTCTATGTGTCCTTAAATTGTTAGTGGGGTTTTTCCTAAATTTGGTCAGCCGTTGGACTCACTGCATACCCTTTAACTGTATAGCAGACTCTCTGCTTTCTAATGGGAATTTGTTGTTACTGTGGCCCTGCTCTATGTGTCTTTAAATTCTTAGTGGGGTTTTTCCTAAATTTGGTCAGCCGTTGGACTCACTGCATACCCTATACCTGTATAGCAGACTCTCTTCTTTCTAATGGGAACATGTCGTACTTCTTACTGCGGCCCTGCTCTATGTGTCTATTCTTAGTGGGATTTTTCCCAAATTTTAGCAGCCCTTGCAGTCACAGCATGTGCATTACCACTATAGGAGAACCGCTCCTTTATAATGGGAACATTTTTTTTACTGAGACCCTCCTCTATGTCTCTTCAAAGGGGAATTGGGTTGCGTCCGAATTTTTGGTAGCCCTTGCAGTCACTGCATACTCAATAACAGTATAGGAGACCCACTCATTAATAATGGGAACAACAAAGAATAGCCGGCTGATGGCTCTCTAACAATAGAGAGGGCCGACTGCTGGCCATTTAAGAATAGTAAGGGCTGCCTGATGGACCTATAAAAGTAAAAAAAACAAAAAACAGTAGGATCTTTCTTTAGTATAAGAAACAGTCGCCAATGTAACCTCAATGTAATCACATTGTTCAGCTCCTGCACCTCCTTCTCCATCTCCGAAATGACCCCATCAGTCGCAAGCTGAAAGCACTGCAGCACTGCCTTGGCCAAGCGGCAACAGGCTGTGCTGAAGATACCATGCTTAATGCTTAGGTGAAACAAACTGCCCAGCGCTGCAGAGTTGTTGAAAGCTGTAACACAGCAGCCTGATCTGTGGCTCTCACTGCTGAACATACAGCCAGGCATGGTCGTGTGTGACAATGGGCGGAACCTGGTGACGGAGAAATGACAGCCGTAGTAGATACGGTTTCCCTCTATGCCAGTCCTTTCACTGAGCTAAAAAATATGGCTGTGGTGAAATACAAATCCCACTGAGAAGCTGTTTCAGATTGAAAAATATTGGGCCCACCAGAGGATTTGATTCTGAGGGCTCACCTTTCTCCCCCCGCTCAAGAGTCCCATAGCAGCTGCAAAGTTATGCCTATCATGAACTCTCCTGATATAGAAGCCAGGGCACACCAGAAGATTCTCTGGTGGGACCGTCCAACCCTGCCAAGAAGCAGTCCTGACTAGGAAAAGTGTGTGGGAAGGTTCCTGGACACTCTATGGCTGCTTTTTTAATGAGGTGGAAACCCAAGCAAACACAGGGAGAACATAAAAATCCTTGTAGATGTTGTCCTTGCTGGGATTTGAATCCAGGATCCCAGCGCTGCAAGGCTTCAGTGCTAACCACTGATCCAATGTGCTGCTGTTCACCCTCTGATATCTGATATCAAAAAAAGCTGTGGACTGGCTCCGTACCGTCCCTCGCCACATTCACCTGTCCACGTGTTTGTGGTTAGGCGGTCCTTCCCAGAAAGTGCACTGGGGAGGGCACGAGTAATGTTGTGGGACCCGTGCTTGTGGAAGGCGGAGATGATACCGGGAGAAATAGTGGCAGATGGGGACCGAGTATAGACACCCGGCCTCCGCCAGCAGGAGGTTTTGAAAAGCTTCCACCTCCACGAGCCCAAAAGGTAACATTTCAAGTGAAAGCAGCTTTAGAGGACTTCCAGGGAGAAATGACAGCTGGAGTAGATATGGTTTCCCAAGTCCTTTCACCAAAAGCTAAAGAATATGGCTGTGGTGAAATTCAACTCAGCAAAAAAAGCTGTGGACTTGCTCCGTACCATCCCTGGCCACATTCACTTGACCACGTGTACTTGACCGCGTGTTTGTGGGTAGGCGGTCCTTCCCAGTAAGTTCACTGGGGAGAGCACAGGTGATGTTGTGGGACCCGTGCTTGTGGAAGGCGGAGACAACACAGGGACAAATAGTGGCGGCTGGGGACCGAGTATGGATACCCAGTCGCCGCCGCCATAAGATTGTGGACAGCTTCTGCCTCCATGAGCCTAAAAGGCCACATTTCAAGTGCAAGCAGTGTGTCAAAAATGTGGCAGTATTGTATTGCAGCCTGTGGGTGGGTGGGTGGCTGGCTGCATATTTGTGCTTGCATTCCAAGGAAAGGGTAGGGACAACTGAACGCTGCACTGGGACAAGGACGTGGGCGGTGATTGTTTCAAGTCTGCAACGACAGGTGCATGGCGGGAGGCATCTTCGCATGCGCCAAGGATCACTTATCATGGGTACACTTTTAGGCAGTGACCTGGGAGTCAGAGATGCTTCCAGGGGTCTTCCCCATGCTGTTCCCATGTCTTTTCAGCACTGTATGCATGTGTGTGATGATGTGTCACACACCACATGGCCAGATAAGGTTGTAAAATGTTAAAATGACATTCCCCAGTGAATTCATTTGTCTTGGTTGAAAGCAATGCAAAAGTGCAAAAACACATCAAAAACGCTATGTGTGAACATAGGTGTGGAGGAGTATTTTTGGTTTTGGTTATTTATTTTGCCTTATACACAAGTCATTATCCTGGAAAGGTTGTTCTTTAACATATTTCCCAGGAAAATCCATTTTGGATTAGTTTTTTTATGCTTTATTGTGAGTCCGTAAAAGTGGCGTAATACCTCTGACAACATTGTTGACACCAGTGACCTGGGATTCAGAAATGCTTCCAGGGGTCTTCCCCATGCTGTTCCCATGTCTTTTCAGCACTGTATGCATGTGTGTGATGATGTGTCACACACCACATGGCCAGATAAGGTTGTAAAATGTTAAAATGACATTCCCCAGTGAATTCATTTGTCTTGGTTGAAAGCAATGCAAAAGTGCAAAAACACATCAAAAACGCTATGTGTGAACATAGGTGTGGAGGAGTATTTTTGGTTTTGGTTATTTATTTTGCCTTATACACAAGTCATTATCCTGGAAAGGTTGTTCTTTAACATATTTCCCAGGAAAATCCATTTTGGATTAGTTTTTTTATGCTTTATTGTGAGTCCGTAAAAGTGGCGTAATACCTCTGACAACATTGTTGACACCAGTGACCTGGGATTCAGAAATGCTTCCAGGGGTCTTCCCCATGCTGTTCCATGTCATTTGAGCACTGTTCCCATCGATTTGGGCAATCTTTAGGCCCCCCGCAGACCGCCGGGGGGAGCCGCCTGACAAATGCTCGAGTTTCCCATAGGCTTACATTGGGCTCGTTGCTCGGGTCGAGCACCCTTGACCTGAGCAACGAGTACCCTAGCATTTTAGTGCTCGTTCATCACTAATGGTATGATCTGGTGGGCTCCTCAACAAGCACTGGGATTTAAAAGAGGTGAGTGGCCTAAAAATATTAGCCTGCTTAGATATTGTGTTGATAAAGCTTTTGAGTTGTTTATAGAAGAATCATTAGCCTACTGGAGGTTCGATTCCAGAGAATATATCCTGTAGTGTTTTCATTTTGGAGTGGTCTATGTAGTCATAAACAATTGGATATTTGTCTTTGTGTTTGTTAAGAAAGATTGTTTTATTTATACCTGCCGGAAAGGCTGGGTTGTCGGAAATTGGTGTTAATGGGCCTGGTATGGATGACATATGAAGTGTTTTGTTACCATGTTTGATGAATAAGACCAGGTTCCTAGTGAGAAAAGAGGAAGTGCCACTATGTTTATCTGTACAAACCACAGTTTTAAATACCTGGCCTGTAGGTAACTATTTTTAACAGCGCCGACCTCGTGTCAATAACTTCACTGACACACGGAAACAAAATTTTAATGGAGGCCAGAAATGGCAATATTTTCAGCGCAATTATATGTGATCCGTGTGATGGACAAACCACAGTTTTAAATAGCTGGATCTTTAGCGCTGTAATATGGAAATGACCTGCCTGTATTCTGCAGTGCCAACAAGCAAATGGCGCACATAAACGGTGTTCTCTGGATTGCTTTTTAAATAAATAATCAGAATTAAGATAAAAAAATAAATTATTCCTGGCCCCTGATACCTTGGCCTATTTCTACAAATATCTGTAATAGCACCAGCAGACAGAACTGGAATGGACCTTCTTGTCATGTGCACTGCAGTCTGCCACATACACTTCCTGCCTGCCTAGCACTGATATCTCTGCAGCTGGATTAGTCCTCAGAAGGACTGTTAGTTGAGATGGATACGTGTCTCTAATATAGTCAGGTACACCTACACTAACCAGAAACAAGCAAATCTCCCCCTAGCTCAGCAGCACCTCTCCCTACACTGTCTGATTTTGAAGTGACTGTGACGAGCAAGGCGGCACCAGGTCTGATATAGACCTGATGGCGCTGTGCGGCCAGCCAATCACTGTAATGCCACAACCAACATGGCTGCAGCATTACATTGTGTGGCAGACAATCCCTGCATGTTGAATGGCGCTCTAAAGAGCGCCAAACATGCAGGGAGGGGACCCGAGTTCCCGCCCGAGCAACCCGGAAATACTCGGCGAGCACCAAGCATCTCGAGCAGTGAGATGCTCAGGTGAGCATCGAGCAGTAGCGAGCATGCTCGCTCATCACTACATCACACATCAAAAAAAATATACAGCCCAAATGCTGTAGCATTTCAGAGAAAACATAGTTGAAAGCATGGCCAGGGATGCATTAACTAGTTCAATTTGCTATTAGTCTAGCTAAGCAGACAGGAAATGAAGGACGGGCAACCAGCCTCTTGGGCTAGACAACTTGTTCCCAGACATGCTTTCAACTATGTTTTTCTCTAAAATACTGCATTGTTGCAGAGTAAAACATAGATGTTTACATTGCTTTCTGGCGCGGCAAGACAGCTTCTGCCATGAGGCGAGTCTGAGGTATCAAAAATTGCTACCTGAGATCGCCACCTAAAAATTTAACCTTGGTAATACCACAGAGCTGGTCAGGGTGTATGGTGCGGGCTCCAGAGCTGAGGGTTACTACACATCCGCCTCCCATTCAATTGAATGGGAGGCAAATCTGCAGTAACAAGCACTGGCCACTACAACTTGACAGCCAAGCTACGCAGGTAAGCACTTCCGGCCAGCGGCCATTGCCGCCGGCACTGATAACAGCTAATCGGCGGGGAGGCCTCATGCAGGACCTCGGTCGATCATACATTGATGCCCTATCCTATCCCTTTAAAAGGTCCCCCCCCCTAAAAAAAACCACATTATTCCTATTCCCTATCCATGAGGAGGGAGACAATTTGCTAATTGCTGGGGCTCCTACTACTGTGCACCCAGCAATTCTGAGATTGGGGCTTTTGAATCCCAAGAATGAGGCTCTGTAGCTCTGTCCTGAATGGGACAGAGGTGTGCATGCTCCATTCATTGTCTATGGTATTTCCATATTCACCACTTGTCTATTTCCGCCAGGCCAATAGATAATGAATGGAGTGGAACCCACACATGCACACGTCCGCTCCATTCAACTTAGCCTGCAGTGCTCTGTTCATGCGTTTCTAAATCCCCAATCTCTGGATCAATGAGGTTTCCAGTGGCCGGAGCCCTAGTGATCAGCTAAGATAAGGGATAGCTTGAATTTTTGGGAACAGCCCTTTAATATTAATACACTATTCACATGGTTTATGGAATTATCTTATGTTTACTTATTACAGATTTCAGAAGTCTGCATGGTGAAATATCATTAGAATTAGTCATCGGGTTCTTCATGAAGAGGAATCTGTATCTTTCCTCTTAGTTGTATAATTCCAGACATTTCATAGGGTTAAATATGCTGCTTCTGATGGAGATTGTTGTAACATGTAATGCTGGTCAGAGGTTACAAACTTAACATGCGACCAATAAAAAAGCTGGCTTCCTGTCTGATGACATAATAGGTTTATGAATGTGTTAGCAACAAAACTGGATTAGAATTCTCTTGGAAAACACATTTCATTATCCAAAGGAGATGCACTGGAGCTGTGTTGCTTTGTTCCTACTCCGATTGTAAAATATATTTAAAGGGGCTGCCACTTTATATTTATTTTAACCGATGTGTTGATGACATGATTTTGAGACATTTACTAATACACAAATATTGTCTTCTCCTGCACTTATTAGTATAGCTTTCCTCACAGACGGTATAGTGCTCTTGATCTCAAAATGGCTGCTGATGGAGGAGTATGTGACCAGACCTGTCCATCAGTCTCCTCCAGTTAAAAAACACTACTCATGAGACAACACTACTCATGAGACAGCTGTTTTTCATTTGAAAGATGCTTATGGACATGTCTGGTCTCATGTTTCCATTTTGTGGACAGGATTGTTGAGCAGTGTATGAAGAAGGCTTTACTAACAAGTTCAGTAGGAAAGTCTGTAATACTTATATGGTAGTAAGTGCATAACATCATATCCCCAAAAAATCTGTTAAAATAAAGATAACGACTAGCTCCTCTAGAAGAAAACAACTTAACCATTGATATGTCTTCCTGACATGTTTTGATGGGCTCAAGCGGTGACACTGCTGAGAGGTGGAGTCAGTGTTGAATGAGCCATAGACTTTACATGAACTAACATACAGTTCTTCTTGTCTCATCCAGGATGAGTAGGGTCCCAGCACCTGCGCTCTATCTACAAAAACTTCCGACATGTTAGTATGATATATGAGGAGTGTAGGGACAGACTGCTTCAGTTACTGTTTTTACACAGTGTCTTAAGTACCACATGTGGCTGTCTGATGGGCTGTATGTGGGTCCACATGTGACACCATGGATGTCATAGTATTACTTGTGCTCTACACTAGGCTCATCTTATTGGAAGTTAATATTACCATATAAGCAATGTAACTCTTGTAGCGTTTAGCTCAACACCAACTGTTTACACTATTTGTTAGTGGCAGTGGCTAGAGGTAGGAACATGGGGGATTTCAGCTTTAATTAATACTTTAAAAAAACATTTACAAATATACTTATAGCATTGCCCTACTGTTTGGCTCGATAAAATCTGCAAATATTGCAGGGTTTATGTAAGGAAAATTGTCCGACCGACTGTATATACTTAGAAATACATGGGAAGAATGTGAACAAAGTTATGGTGGAGCAGTAGCCAAAGTTTGGTACTTGCCCTTTTGAATGACCAAAATTGGCCCCCTGTAAATGGACATTAACAGACAAATCTGAACACTTTGGTCATGATCTGGTTATATACTAATTCTACTATATTATATACAGTAACAGTAGCATAAATAATGGAGAAATGATAATTCAGCCCCTTTCACATAATGCTAAACCTCACCACATTTCTTCTGCCACCATGTCACCTCATGCATGTCCTTTTGCATAATAAAAATATACTATGATATATTATGTTATATGTATTAAGGAACAGCTATGGACCCCATTACTCTATGGGGCAGAATACACTTTTAGAGTCCTTAGAGAATGCAGCCACCTTACAAGCTGGTGTCACATGAAGAATCACATGGTCTGTGACTCCTGGTATGTAAAGCCTGTAACAGGGATCCTCTTAGAGTTTGTAACAGGTTGAGAGGGATTGTGTAGCACACCATGTGTCTCCGCAAAAACAGAAAGTGTTTTCCTGTCAGACTCCGCAACAACTATTCTGTACATTTTAAACCATAATACAGGACTGCTGCTACCCTAAACGACTAAAAATAGTAAAAATGTAATTTGGAGCTCTTTCTCTGCTCTTCTCAGAGTTTATAATAGGGGACACTGCAATAATCCTTTTAAAGAATAACGGACATTTTTGACCTTAGCAGTCAATCAATTAGAACTTTACAATACATCATTTTACCAATTTGGACCTCTGTTATGCTGCTCCCTATCATATTCTTTGCATTTCCTCTTACATTGTACATCCTAATAAATGGTAAGTATTTGGATGAAAAATGCATTTGACTTTCAAATTCAATCTTTCTCACTTACCATTACTAGCTGATCTACAGAAAGTCAGAGACTAGCCTTGAACTGTATCATCTTAATCATCAAAATGAGGAATATTTCATGTGTAACCTCTTACTGGCTAACCAATCAGATAGACGAAAGGATCAACTTACTACACTACCTTGTGTATTGTGTTTCTTTAGAAAAATGTTCAACAGTGACAAATCTATGAACTCATTCTACCATCACCAACTCTTCTGGGAGTTTGTTTCAGGACTAGTTTTCCTTTACCAGAAGAAGACACTTTGTACTCTCTGTTGATTATACAAATATTTTTTTCCACAGAGATGATTGACATATTTATGAAAGATATTTGATCCCTCTTCTCGTTCCTCATCTTATAAAATAAGGTTGCTACTTGCTATTTATGGAAATACTCACATTTCCCTCAATTTCATACCCAATTATATTCATGTATTACAGTATATATCACATTTCAGACTTTATAGACATTGAGAAACTTTTCATGATTAACATCTGGTTGCTCAGAATGGCCAATCACATTGAAATTGTGCAGTGATTCTGGAATATCATTAATCAGACATCACTAGTTGTTTGAACTCTCTGTTCCTTCTTGGATAAGACAGATGTTTTACATATTTGTTTTATATTCGTCATTTTAAATATTGACCACACCGACTCTTCTAAAAAGAATGATGATGAATGCAAGGAAAAGAAGGTGATTCCTAATGATAACTTTTCTTCTACATTAGAGGTGATCAAATCGATCTGCAGAGAATTGAATTAGAGTTTAATTTCCAGAAATGTGCAGGTCCCTGCGAACTCAAACAGTTTGCAATTCGATTTGCACAGATCAGGCAAAAACTTGATTACCTAGCACTATTTCAGACACTGATGGATAGTCACAAAGTGGGCTAATGATGGTAGATGCTGCCAGACGGGCTTCCCCATATTGTCCTAAAGCTATCATATCACATGGTCTAGAGTAGCCAATCAAAAAGGTCTATCACAGCCAGTATAAAAGATGAGGACTGGTCAAGCAGTGCCATTTTATGCTTTTACAACATAGGAATAGATTTTAGAGCACAAAGCAGGGTAGCACCAACTTGATTTTTTATTTTTTCTGGACAGCTTCTCAAAAAATTGTGGACCGCCAACTTTATTTATGGACTAATGTGTCCGTAAAAAAAGTTGGCGGTCCACGATTTTGATGACCATAATAAATCATTAAGATTATAAGTGATACATATCTATAGACCATAACTTATAACTTGTATAAGACATTAATTGCATTCACTGGGAGCTGTAAAAGGGTATAAATACAGTCAGAAAAATCTGTCAAGTGTCTCAAGCTTGAAGAAAATTACAAATGAATCCATATTTTTTAGGGGAAAAAAGTGCCCTATATTTACGGACTGCCCAGGAATTTTGCACAGTTGGCAACCCTGGCACAAAGGTCATTCTACATAAGGACAAAAAAGGCCCTAGTATTGAAGAACATTTAGTCGCATCAATAGGGAGATAGAGAGAGATATAGCAGGTAGCAGCAGTACATGTGTAATTGATTAATGTATTCCGATTACACATTTCTTCTCTCTCCCTTTCTGTGTCTCTCCCTCTCTCCTGTCTATCTCTCCTTCCCTTAAGGGCATTTTAGTAATAAAACAAATTGAATACAGTATTTGGGGACAGAAAAATGCTCTAAACACTGTTTCAAGGCTATTGGACTACTTGATATTATTCGCCACAAATAAATTTGCCGCAAGTCAAATTTGTAGGAAAAATGTGCCATACCTGGCAAATTCGTAAAGTTATAATTTTTATGTTGATTCTTCTACACTAACAGCAGCTTGGTCAAATCTGTTCTAACAGTTCTCCAATTATTAATATTAACTACATCACACCTTAACTGCTCTTATATCTGTTCACAATTTACCTCCTCAAAGTCACAATACCAGTGACGTTAAAACAGGAAATTACTTGGCAACCAATGTCTTTGATGAACATCTGTCTGATGCTTCCCTTCAACTTATTTTTATTCACAGTGAAAAAGATACAGCATGTAAATGCCAAGCCTGGAATGTATTATAAACACTGAGCTAGATTCCATTAGGAGTGGTTCTACTCCTCTTAAATCAAAAACCTTCCCTCTCCATATGTGACTCATTAGCCATGTTCATAATGCATCTGATGTTAGAGATCAAATAGTAAATCGACTTTCATCTAGGTATCAAAGTTGATTACAATATGTACACAGAAGAGTGCCAACTTTAAATATACTATTGGGCGTGTTGGCAGCAACTTATGACATGTGTTTTACAATGTATCTTGTAAATCATGATGTAAATTGCTTATAAATTATTATCAGACCTCAAGTAGAGAAAGTCCAGAAGATGATAACTTAATGATTAAAATGACTGGCATGCCACCACTGTGGAGAAGGAACACTTTTTTCAATGAATGTAGGGTAACATAGGGTAACGACAGTAATGAGAATTTCATACTCTTTGTATGCAGATGTGAAGAATGCTTATTTAATAGGCAATTCAAGAAATACATGCTTGGTCTGTATATGTAATGGTAATGGAAATAAGCATGTTGCTTTCCTGTCACGCTGGGTGAGGGAAGGAACAAGTGTACAATGACAGGAAGAGGGTAAAGGGAGCCCAACAACTAGGGAAAGGGGAAGTGGAGACCCTCAGGCAGATCTAATATCACCCTGACTGCCCTATCGTCCCTAAATAGGTTCCGCACCTATCGCAGACAGGAAACCTAATCCCTGAATGACCCTAGAGCTAGGCCCTAGGTAGGGAGGGGATGAGGTGAACACTAGTCAGGCCCCACTGTAACTAAAGACAACAAGGTAAACAAATAAAGGGTATACACTTATCTACAGAAGACATCAGAGAGATCACGCCAACTATACTCCAAGGCAACTCCAAGAAGATACTAGCCATGCTAGTACTCCAGGCCTGGACAGAGGAAAATAGAGCTATCACCGGCGACTCTCTGGAGAGACTGAGAGTATTTAAACATCCAGCAAGGCTGTGTCAATTAGCAACAGAAGGTGGAGGTTACTGCTGGGTCCTAGATGGAGCAAGATATCACTACTAGTGATGAGCGAGCATGCTCGCCACTGCTCGGTACTCGCCCGAGCATCTCAGTACTCGAGATGCTCGGAGCTCGCCGAGTACTTTCGAGATGCTCGGGCAGGAGCTCGGGTCCCAGTCCTGCATGTTTGGCGCTCTTTAGAGCACCAATCATGTAGGGATTGTCTGCCACTCACTGTAATGTCACAGCCCCCAGCTGAATACCTAACCTTTACTAGCTATTAAAATGGGGGACCCAAAAAAAAAAATGACGTGGGGTCCCCCCTATTTTAATAACTAGCAAAGGCTAGGCAGACAGCTGGGGGCTGATATTAATAGCCCAGGAAGGGTCTCATGAATATTGGCCCCCTCCCAGGCTAGAAACACCAGCCGTCAGCCGCCCCAGAAATGGCACATCCATTGGATGCGCCAATTCTGGCACTTAGCCTCGCTCTTCCCACTGCCCTGTAGCGGTGGCAGTGGGGTAATAGGGTTGGGGTTGATGTCAGCTTATAATGACAGCTGACATCGAGCCCAGGTTAGTAATGGAGAGGCGTCTATAAGACACCCCCATTACTAACCCCATAATGAAAGTTAAAAAAAACACAAACACCCAAAATAAAGCCCTTTAATTGAAATAAAGACACAATTCTTTAATGTTCTAAATTAAACTTTACTTACCGTCATGCCCATTCCAGCTGAAGCCAACGATCTCCTGCAATAAAAGTAAAATAATAAACCAACCTCATCCTTACCTTTCCATGGTTCCCAGGACGGCTCCAGCTCTGCTACATTGACATGACAGGCTGGATCGCAGCAGAACGCTGCCATCCAGCTTGCCATGCCGCAGACACTGAGAAGCTCCTCAGTGTCTGCCTGTGACGGCATCCAGATGAGCCGAGTTCATGTCCAATGAACTCAGCTCATCTCATGCACATCACTGACAGCGTGGGAGAATTCTCCTGCGCATTTGCACATAGGACCACTTGTTCGAAAGGAGCTTCTGAACTCTCTCGTCCATTGAATTTGTCAGGTTTTGGATGGTTTCTGCTTTAATTGTTTTGCATGAGGACAGAATACCCTCCCAGAGCTGTTGCTTAGATGTGAACTGCCTCCCGCCATCATAGACACTCCTATTGATGATGCTCCAGAGGTTCTCAATGGGGTTGAGGTCAGGGGAGCATGGGGGCCACACCATAAGTTTGTCCCCTTTTATGCCCATAGCAGCCAGAGATGCAGATGTGTCATGTGCAGCATGAGATGGGGCATTATCATGCATGAAATGATCTCGATGGTCCAGATGGATGGAGTGGAGGATGGCTGGTTGATGGACACCCCATGCAAACACGACCATGGCGCTAACAAGGAGGAGGTGGAGTAATGTTTTGGGCTTAAATCAATTGTACTCTAATAGTTATTTGACTGGAAAATTACAATGACTGCAATTCATATAGGTAATTTGGGAAAATCTGAGAAAATATTATTTGCATAATAATTTGGAACACAGTGTATTCTGCCTGCGTGACGTTTAATTGAGGACTGTTCCCATCGATTTGGGCAATTTTTGACCTTCTGCAGACCGCCAGGGGGGACTGCCAGAAAAATACTCGAGTTTCCCATAGACTTACATTGGGCTTGTTGCTCGGGTTGAGCACCCGAGTATTCCAATGTGCTCGACCCGAGCTTCGAGCACTCGAGCATTTTAGTGCTCGCTCATCACTAATCACTACACTACAGAGATGAAAGGATGAGGAAGGCGTCTGAAAAGCCCAGTGCAGTGACCTTCTACAGCCGGATCCAGAACGACTATCTGTCACAGTTGAAACACTCATGAGAGTACCCCCCTTCTACAACCACTAGGACCACAATCTTGCCCACAGATACCGGTAGGTCAGTAATAAAATCCATGGACAAGTGTATCCATGGCCTGCTAGGAATAGGCAGTGGAGGAAGAGGACCAGACACACAGGTATGCGATAATTTAGAATGTGTGCAAATACTACAAGCAGACACATGTTCCACCACCTTCTGATACAACCCCGGCCACCAAAAATGACGAGAAAGGAGATCCACAGTTGCCTTACCACCTCGATGTCCAGCAATCAACGAGTTATGATGTTCCCTAATTACTTTACGGCGCAGATTATATGGCACAAATAACCTCCCTGAAGGAAAGGAGGCAGAGCCTCCAACACCTCACCGTCCAGGTCAAGGTACAATGCCGAAATGACTACCCACTTCAGAAAAATTGGGGCAGGGTTCTCATGGTCACCACCACCAGGGAAGTTCTGGGACAAAGCATCAGCCTTGATATTTTTAACCCCTGGACGGAAAGTGACAACAAAATTGAACCTAGTAAAAAACAGGGACCATCTAGCTTGCCTAGGGTTGAGACGTTTAGCAGACTGAAGATATGACAGGTTCTTATGATCTGTGATAACAGTAATAGGATGGGCTGCCCCCTCCAACCAATATCGCCATTCTTTAAATGCTAATTTAATCGCCAAAAGCTCCTTATTACCCATATCATTATTTCTCTCAGCCGAAGATAATTTTTTGGAAAAGAAAGCGCATGGACGCCATTTACCAGGGGATGGACCCTGAGACATCATAGCCCCAACCGCCTCCTCCGATGCATCAACTTCCACGATAAAAGATTGAGAAAAATCGAGTTGACTGAGTATAGGTGCTGTGGCAAAACATATCTTTAGGGAGGAAAAAGCCTGCTGGGCGGCATTCGACCACTTAGAAAAATCAGACCCCTTCTTTGTCATATCAGTGAGGGGTTTCACAATTACCGAGTAATTTTAGATACATTTCCGGTAAAAATGAGTAAAACCCAGAAAGCGCTGCAATGCCTTCAGGTTCTCGAGCCAGTCCCAATCAAGTACAGCACGGATATTCTCCAGTTGCATCCGAGAAGATGACAACAGCTACCCCAAAAACTGCACCTCCTGGACGCCGAAAACACATTTCTCTAGTTTGGTATATAGTTTGTTGTCCCTTAATTTCTGAAGAAAATGTTTAACATGCCCCTGATGTGTCTCAAAATCCGATGAGTAAACCAAAATATCATCCAGATAGACCACCACAAATCTGCACACCAAATGATGGAAAATATAATTTATGAAATGCTGGAACACCGCAGGTGCATTGGTCAAACCAAAAGGCATAACCAGACTCTCGAAATGCCACTCAGGGCTAATGAACGCCGTTTTCCATTCAAACCCTTTTCTGGTTATAACCAGATTGTAGACTCCCCTTAAATCCAACTTGAAGAGCACCTTGGCTCCCACAACCTGGCAGAACAAATCTGGAATCAGAGGAAAAGGGTATGGATCTTCGATGACAATTTGATTAAATTCCCGGAAATCTAAACAGGGACAGAGACTGCTATCTTTCTTCTTCACAAAGAAGAACCCTGCCGCCACATGTGAAGATGAGGGTCTGATATGTCCCTTTTCCAGACTCTCAGCAATGAAATCCTTCATGGCTTGTCTCTCAGGGCCAGAAAGATTATACAGTCTGGATTTTGGTAGTTTAGCTCCGGGGATCAGGTTAATAGAATAGTCATATGCGTGATGAGGAGGCACATCCTGACACCCCTTCTCAGAAAATACGTCCTCAAAACCAGGCAAAACCACAGGTAAGGTCTCCGTAGAGACTGCTGAAAGGGACATGTTTAAGCAGTTCTCATGGCAGTAATCTCCCCATACAACAATCTCCCTGGATTGCCAATCCACTATCGGATTATGTTTCACCAACCAGGATAGACCCAGTACAATCGGAGATGGAAGAACCTCCAGAACATAACAAGGAATTACCTCATAATGAAAAGACCCCACCCTTAGTCTTATACCATAAACAATCCAAGTCAGAGCTTTCTGTGCAAGTGGCGCTGAATCAATGGCATAAATAGGAATGGGCTTAGCTAAAGAACAGCAAGCAAGCCCATGAGTTTCACAAACTCAGCATCAACCATGCTGACTCCAGCTCCACTGTTGACAAACACAGAAATTTTCTCAGTCCTGCTCTTTTGCACCACCTCTGCTGTCAGGACAAACCAAGAACTGCAGGTTGATGACAAACACACCTCCTGATTATCCAACTCCAGACTAGCAAGGGTTAATCGAGTTTCTTTTTTCTTTGGAATCGAGGGACAGGTCCCAATAAAATGTCCTTTTTTTCCACACAAAAAACACACACCCTTTTTCTTCCGGATCTCAGGGGAAACATACGATGCAAAGACACTCCCTAACTGCATGGGTTCTTCCAACTTGACAATTACTGGTATACCCACAAACCCCCCCCCCCCCAGGCAAAGGGGCATTACCCCGAAAAGAGTTCTCAGGAAAAGGTGGTCTCAGCCACCTATCCTGAAGGCGTCTATCTACACGTATAGTCAATGACATAGCAGCCTCCAAGGACTCCGAGGTTTCGTATAATGCCAAGGCATCTTTCAACCTTTCAGTAAGGCTGTGACAAAATTGGCTTCTAAGAGGCGGGTCATTCCATTTGGTATCGGTTGCCCATCTACGGAATTCGGAGCTTTACGTCTCCACTAACCGATTCCCCTGCTGAAAGCAACCCAACCTGGACTCAGCCAAAGAGATTCAGTCAGGATCATCATAGATGAGGGCTAGAGCCCCGAAAAAACCCTCTTCTGACGGGAGAAAAACAGAACCCTGTGGCAAAGAGAAAGCCCAGGATTGAGCATCTCCTTGTAACAGTGAGATCACAATCCCCACTCACTGCTCCTCATTTTCAGAGGAGTAGGGACGAAGTTTAAAATATTATTTGCAAGCATCTTTGAATACAATAAGCTTGTCCCTACCTCCTGAAAACCTGTCTGGGGGGGGGAAATATTGGGTTCAAGCTCGCCTACCCGCAGATTCCCCAACATTAGCAGTCTGCGGTCGCTGCCGTTGCTGCTGAACCTCAAAGCGAAGGTCAGTCACCTCCAGTGACAGACTGTGCAGCTGATCTGCCATCATTGCAATGGGATCCATGAATCAAGGGAGAGGGAAGAAAAACCCACACCAAAAAAAACACACACACAATACCAACACGTGTCGTGTTTTTTTTTATATACGGTTGATGATAATGTAATGCTCGGTGAGGGAAGGAGCAAGTGTACAATGACGGAAAGAGGGGGAAGGGAGCCCAGCAACTAAGGAAAAGGGGAGTGGAGACCCCCTAGGCAGATCTACAAATCTAATATCACCCTGACTGCCCTATAGTTCTTAAATAGGTTCTGCACCTATCGCCAAGCAGGAAACCTAATCCCTGAATGTCCCTAAAGCCAGGCCCTAGGTAGGGAAGACACAGGGTGAACACAGGTCAGGCCCCACTGTAACTAAAGACAACAAGGTAAACAAAGAGGATATACTTCGCTTGAGAAGACACCAGAGAGATCACACCAACTATCCTCCAAGGGAACTCCAAGAAGATACTAGCCGACTACTAGTACTCCAGGCCTGGATAGAGGAAAATAGAGCTATCATCGGTGACTCTCTGGAGAGACTGAGAGTATTTAAACATCCAGCAAGGGTGTTTCAATTAGCAACAGAAGGTGGAGGTCACTGCTGGGTCCTAGAAGGAGCAAGATATCACTACACTACAGAGATGAAAGGATGAGGAAGGCATCTGCAAAGTAAAGTGCAGTGATTTTCTATAACCGGATCCTAAACGACTGTGACACTTGATACACCTGTGACATTTCCCTACCTGAACTTGTACATATCTTACTTTTTTTGCCTTCCACTAGTGCAATCCATATATCTGATGCAAGTCTGGGAATACATACCAGAATATCATGTGTATTTCTTGGTGAGAAGCATTGTTGACACCGGCTAACAAGGAGTGCCTCACATGAGCAAATACATCGGATGACTGCTATCTGATGTTTTATCAGATAGCACTCAGACCAATGTTATTCTATAGGGCAGAGCAGAACAGCATGCTGGGAGTTGCTGCACGTATTGCACTTACCCATTCAGATCTATGGGTACGTGGAAATCATCGGACTGCACTCGGATGACATCCCAGTGCTGTCCGATTTCCGTGGACTCACATAATGAAGAAGATAGAGAAATTTTGTTCTCCATCTGTTGCTCACCTGTGATCTGATTCTCTCATTGGAGAGAATCGGATTACACTAAACTGACACTCTGATTAAACTCGGATCAGAGTTTGATCCAGGGGCATCACTAGCATCAAAGATCCGGGGCTCCTGCCCCGAAGGTTTTGTCCAGAGCCCCAGATTTCCTGTCAGACTGCAGTGGGGGTGACAATGAGTCAGGAGAAGGTTACTCTGTTTGTGATCCCTGCCTGTGATGGAGAGGAGCCTAGCTGCTTGTGCGATACAGTGCAGCCTCCTTCCTCAGTGAACAGGGCTGCCTCTAGTGTCTGCTCAGAATGGTGGAGGGGCTGCAGTCACAGGACAGAGAGCAGAGGGAACACTGCAGGATGAGGCAGAAGGCTGTGATCTCCCAGCATGACACGTCTGATAGGTGAGAGAGTGTTCGTGTATATGTATATCAGTGTGTGTGTGTGTATATATATATATATATATATATATATAAACAGTACATTTGGACACACCTTCTCATTTATAGATTTTTCTGTATTTTCATGACTTTGAAAATTGTACATTCACACTGAAGGCATCAAAACTATGAATTAACACATGTGGAATTATATACTTGTGTGTTTGGGGTCATTGTCCTGTTGAAAAATAAATGATGGTCCAACTAAACGCAAACCGGATGGAATAGCATGCCGCTGCAAGATGCTGTGGTAGCCATGCTGGTTCAGTATGCCTTCAATTTTGAATAAATCCCCAACATTGTCACCAGAAAAGCACCCCCACACCATCACACCTCCTCCTCCATGCTTCACGGTGGGAACCAGGCATGTAGAGTCCATCCGTTCACCTTTTCTGCGTCGCACAAAGACACGGTGGTTGGAACCAAAGATCTCAAATTTGGACTCATCAGACCAAAGCACAGATTTCCACTGGTCTAATGTCCATTCCTTGTGTTCTTTAGCCCAAACAAGTCTCTTCTGCTTGTTGCCTGTCCTTAGCAGTGGTTTCCTAGCAGCTATTTTACCATGAAGGCCTGCTGCACAAAGTCTCCTCTTAACAGTTGTTGAAGAGATGTGTCTGCTGCTAGAACTCTGTGTGGCATTGGCCTGGTCTCTAATCTGAGCTGCTGTTAACCTGCGATTTCTGAGGCTGGTGACTCGGATAAACTTATCCTCAGAAGCAGAGGTGACTCTTGGTCTTCCTTTCCTGGGGCGGTCCTCATGTGAGCCAGTTTCTTTGTAGCGCTTGATGGTTTTTGCAACTGCACTTGGGGACACTTTCAAAGTTTTCCCAATTTTTCGGACTGACTGACCTTCATTTCTTAAAGTAATGATGGCCACTCATTTTTCTTTACTTAGCTACTTTTTTCTTGCCATAATACAAATTCTAACAGTCTATTCAGTAGGACTATCAGCTGTGTATCCACCAGACTTCTGCACAACACAACTGATGGTCCCAACCCCATTTATAGGGCAAGAAATCCCACTTATTAAACCTGACAGGGCACACCTGTGAAGTGAAAACCATTTCCAGTGACTACCTCTTGAAGCTCATCAAGAGAATGCCAAGAGTGTGCAAAGCAGTAATCAAAGCAAAAGGTGGCTACTTTGAAGAACTTAGACTATAAGACATATTTTCAGTTGTTTCACACTTTTTTGTTAAGTATATAATTCCACATGTGTTAATTCATAGTTTTGATGCCTTCAGTGTGAATGTACAATTTTCATAGTCATGAAAATACAGAAAAATCTATAAATGAGAAGGTGTGTCCAAACTTTTGGTCTGTACTGTATATATAACAAGCAGCACTCCAATTAACCCATGTGGCCACGTATTGGATCTATAACAGAACATTTCTCTGCTATAATGGAATTGAAATGTTGCCACATGTGCTAATAAAGAGTCGTCCACTTTTCTACAATTAATCGGAGTGCTGCTTATTTTCTTTTTATATATCCCTTTGATTTATGGGTATGTGTCCTAAAAGCTTTTCACCTGATGCTTAAAGAAGCTGTCCACTACTTTTTCATTGAAGCCCTATCCATAGGATAGGGCATCACTGTTTGATCGGCCGGGGTCCCGCACCCGGCACCCCTGTCGATCAGCTGTTATCAGTGCCGTCAGAGGGGGCCGCTAGCCGGATGTGCTTGCCTGCGATGCTTGGCCGTCAAGTTGTAGTGGCCGGTGCGGGGTACTGCACATCCGCCTCCTATTCAATTCAATGACAGGCGGATGTGCAGTACTGTCGCTTAAAGCAAACCTGTCAGCAGGATTTAGCCCTATAAACTAAAGGCATGGCCATAATGGCGCTGCGAGGCTGATTAATCTGATCCCAGATGGGAAGTGCTCCACTCAGTGGTTGTTTACTACTTGCCTTATGAAGTTTTCAGAAAATGACGTCTTGTGTACTTCAGTATGCTTTGATGCGGGACGTGGGGGCAGGGTCTTCTTCACGTTCTCTCCCCCCCCCCCCCCCCACTGGCCTGCTCTGTTTCTTTTGATTATTGATCATTGATTATTCAGTGACATGCCTCCTTTTTAAAATTCAGTGCAGAACTTCAATAAAATGGCGCCGGAGGCCGCGCATATGCAGATCGAGATCTCTGCTTAGTTCAGAGCCGAGATCTCAATCTGCTCATGCGCCACCTCCGGCACCATTTAGACCCTCCCCCATGTAACGCCCCAAAGCGCACAAGACATCATCGTCTGAAAACTTTATAAGGTGAGTATTAAACAACCACTGAGTGGATCTCTGTACATACAGTGCTGGCCAAAAGTATTGGCACCCCTGCAATTCTGTCAGACAATACTCAGTTTCTTCCTGAAAATGATTGCAATCAAAAATTCTTTGGTATTATTCTCTTCATTTAATTTGTCTTCAATGAAAAAACACAAAAGAGAATGAAGCAAAAATCAAATCATTGATCATTTCACACAAAACTCCAAAAAAGGGCCAGACAAAAGTATTGGCACCCTCAGCCTAATACTTGGTTGCACAACCTTTAGCCAAAATAACTGCGAACAACCGCTTCCGGTAACCATCAATGAGTTTCTTACAATGCTCTGCTGGAATTGTAGACCATTCTTCTTTGGCAAACTGCTCCAGGTCCCTGATATTTGATGGGTGCTTTCTCCAAACTGCCATTTTGAGATCTCTAGACAGGTGTTCTATGGGATTCAGGTCTGGACTCATTGCTGGCCACCTTAGAAGTCTCCAGTGCTTTCTCTCAAACCATTTTATAGTGCTTTTGGAAGTGTGTTTTGGGTCATTGTCCTGCTGGAAGACCCATGACCTCTGAGGGAGACCCAGCTTTCTCACACTGGGCCCTACATTATGCTGCAAAATTTGTTGGTAGTCTTCAGACTTCATAATGCCATGCACACGGTCAAGCAGTCCAGTGCCAGAGGCAGCAAAGCAACCCCAAAACATCAGGGAAACTCCGCCATGTTTGACTGTAGAGACCGTGTTCTTTTCTTTGAATGCCTCTTTTTTTTCCTGTACACTCTATGTTGATGCTTTTTCCCAAAAAGCTCTACTTTTGTCTCATCTGACCAGAGAACATTCTTCCAAAACGTTTTAGACTTTCTCAGGTAAGTTTTGGAAAACTCCAGCCTGGCTTTTTTATGTCTCGGGGTGAGAAGTGGGGTCTTCCTGGGTATCCTACCATACAGTCCCTTTTCATTCAGATGCCGACGAATAGTACGGGTTGACACTGTTGTACCCTCGGACTGCAGGGCAGCTTGAACTTGTTTAGATGTTAGTCGAGGTTCTTTATCCACCATCCGCACAATCTTGCGTTGAATTCTCTCGTCAATTTTTCTTTTCCGTCCACATCTAGGGAGGTTAGCCACAGTGCCATGGGCTTTAAACTTCTTGATGACACTGCGCACGGAAGACACAGGAACATTCAGGTCTTTGGAGATGGATTTGTAGCCTTGAGATTGCTCATGCTTCCTCACAATTTGGTTTCTCAAGTCCTCAGACAAGTCTTTGGTCTTCTTTCATTTCTCCATGCTCAATGTGGTACACACAAGGACACAGGACAGAGGTTGAGTCAACTTTGATCCATGTTAACTGGCTGCAAGTGTGATTTAGTTATTGCCAACACCTGTTAGGTGCCACAGGTAAGTTACAGGTGCTGTTAATTACACGAATTAGAGAAGCATCACATGATTTTTCAAAGGGTGCCAATACTTTTGTCCACCCCCTTTTTTAGGTTTGGTGTGGAATTATATCCAATTTGGCTTTAGGACAATTCTTTTTGTGTTTTTTTCATTGAAGACAAATTAAATGAAGATAATAATACCAAAGAATTTGTGATTGCAATCATTTTCAGGAAGAAACTGAGTATTATCTGACAGAATTGCAGGGGTGCCAATACTTTTGGCCAGCAGTGTAAGGTATCAGATTAATCAGGATCACAGTGCCATTATAACCATGCCTTTAATTTATAGGGCTAAATCCTGCTGACAGGTTAGCTTCAAGAGAGTGGTGAGGGAGGGGCAAAATGTTCTGTGTCCCCAACAGTAGAAAAAGTACCCATCCTCTCCTCACGCTGACTCGCCTCCTCCTCCACCTCCTCGTCCTCCTCTCCAGCTCATCCAGCCTGGACAGACATGAAGCTTTTCGTGTCCCCTCTGTAGCATTACGAGTCCCCTCGGTAGCACAGAAAAACAAGTCCTCTCCCTCCTCATCCTCCTCATCTTCCTCCTCATCACCCATTGTTGCCCTCAAATATTGGCTGGGCTGGGTACTAACACCCAATGGGAAATCTGGCTCCATACCAACATGCTGGGCACTCAAAGCTTCCTCTTTGAGATTATGCAGTGATTGTTTCAAGAGACACAGCAGCGGTATGGTTACGCTGATAATAACCTGATCACCGCTCATGAGGTTGGTGCAGTACTCAAAGTTCTTAAGAACCTCCCAAATGTCAGCGATTCACACCCACTCGACAGTTGTTATGTGTGTTGGCTGACTTTCCGTCTGATGGGCATTCTGAAGCTGGTATTCAGCTACTGCCCTCTGCTGTTCACTAATCCTCCCCAATATATGATAGGTTGAGTTGCACCTCATGGGCATGTTGCAAATGAGTCGGTGACTTGGAAAATTCAAGCGCTTTTACAGCGCTGTAAGAGCAGCAAAAGCGGTAGAGGAATGGCGGAAATGGGCGCTAATATAGCGCACCTTCTCAAGTAGGTACAGCAAGTCACGGTAAGTTTTCAGAAATTTCTGAACAACTTGGTTCAGCACATGAGTCATGCATGGCACGTGTACCAGCTTGCCGACCTTTAAAGCCGCCTCCAGGTTACGCCCATTATCGCAGATGACCAGACCGGGTTGGAGGTGCAGCGGGGAGAGACACTGATCGGTCTGTGGTTTTAAAGCTTGCCACAGCTCTGCTGCAGTGTGTGCTTTCTGACCTAAGTAGATCAGCTTCTGCAGAGCGTGTTGCCGCTTTGCCAATGCGCTGCTGCACAGGTCCCAGCTTGGTAGTGATGGGGAGGGTAATTCAGCAGAGGTTGAGAAGCAGGAGGAGGGGAGAGAGGAAGTGGAATATGAAGAGGCGGAAACCCTGACAGAAGTTGGGCCCGCTATTCTTTGTCCCACCCTCCTCCAGGTTCACCCAGGGTGCCGTGACAGGAATGTATCGTCCCTGTCCACAACAACTTGTCCAGGTGTCTGTTGTTAGGTGGAACTTCCCGGTTACGGCGTTGGTTTGAGCACAGTTCAGATTGTTTAACACATGCTTGTGTAACGCAGGGACGGCACACCGGGCAAAATAGTGGTGGCTGGGAACACTATCGTGGGGCAGCCACAGCCAAGAGATCACGGAAAGACTGTGTTCCCACAAGCCTAAACGGCAACATCTCCACAGCTAGCAATTTGGCAATCTGCGAGTTTAGTATTTGTGCCTGTGGGTGCATGGCTGGGTATTTACGCTTTCTTTCCAAGCTCTCAGAACGGACAAGTGGAAGCTTTGCTGGGACACGGAAGTGGATGTGGTTGATGTTTGTTGTGTGTGAGCAACCGCAGCTTGTGGGCAGAAGGTATGAGCGCCTGCTTCCTGAACAGCAGATTCTGAAGGACATAGCCCAGGCGATATGGCATTGGTTTGACCCGCAGATGCAGATTTGGTACCCTGGTGTTCCACCCATCTACTGGGGTGCTTGGCTGCCATGTGATTTCGCATACTTGTGGTGCTTAGGTTGCCTTTGCCATGGCCTCTGCTCAACTTGGTATGGCAGATGCTACAGACTACAATGTTTTTCTTTGAAGTACTTTCAGAAAAAAATTCCACACAGCAGCTAAACGCCCCCTTTCCCTGACTTGGCGCACTGTGGGAGTGCTCTTGGGAACAGTTGACCCAGTTCTCATTCTGGGCAAACCACGACCCCTTGGTGTCTGTGTTGGTGCTACATATCCATCTTCTTCTGTGTTGCTGTCATGGCTATGCATGCCAATGGTCCTGGTCGGATCAGTGGACTCCTCATTGACCACCTCATCTTCCATCTCATCCTCCTTGCCAGTTGACATTGTAGACTGAGCTGATGGCAACTGTGTCTCATCATCATCAGCCTCCACCTCTGGAGACAGTAAATGACGTTCCGCTAAGTGGCTTTCTTCTGGCCGTAGGTCCTCAAATTGAGCATCAACGCACACCACCTCCTCTTGTCCCTCTTCAATGCTGTAAGGTGATAGGCCAGAGCCAACGAAAGGATACGTACCAAACAGATCCTCGGAGTCGCCAAGCTTGGGGTCATATGTCTCCTGTGACTGATAATGGCGGGAAAAAGGAGAACCGGCTTCAGGATTGGATGGCCAGCCTTCTGTGAATCCACAGTAGACTGTGTGGTCGTGGAAGGTTTGTTGCTGCTTGAAAAAATGCGTAGAGGCCTTGTCTGCTATCCAAGACAGAATCTGCTCTCGCTCTTCTGGATTCCACACATATTTACGTTCCAGACCGGAAATTTTTTCCAGGAACATAGTGGATGCATCAACCTTCTCACCTGACACAGACCGAGTGCCTTCTCGCGCACCCCTGACAACACCACGTCCCTTAACAACAGGCTTTTTTGGCATTTTGGGTTCTGTTGACAGATTTTCAGATGTTGATAGCACAAGCCAAGCTAGCTGTCACCCCAAAATAGTGGTTAAAATGGACTGGTGTGTGCTTCATAGCAGGCAGTAGGAAATGTTTGGACTACTGCTTTGTGCAGGGCAGTCAATGATTTTTTAAGTGGACCAATATGGACAGAAGGCAGGCTGACACCCCAAAATAGTGGTTAAAATTAGCTGGTGCGTGCTTTGAAGCAAGCAGTAAGAAATGTTTGGACTACTGCTTTGTGCAGGGCACTCAATGATTTTTTAAGTGGACTAATATGGACTGAAGGCAGGCTGTCACTGCAAAATAGTGGTTAAAATTAGCTGGTGCGTGCTTTGTAGAAGGCAGTAGGAAATGTTTGGACTACTGCTTTGCGTTGGGCACCAAATGCCTTTTTAAGTGGACTAATGTGGACAGCAGAAGCCAGGCTCTGACCCCTAAAACAGCAGGGAAACTAGATCAGTGCTAAAAAAAAAAGGCAGCTCAAAATGCTACTTCTGTGTGTGCTAGAAAAATATTGCTTTGCCTCTGACAAGAGCTGTTTTAAGATGGACACTGGAAGAATACTTTATCCTCTACTTAGCTAATACACAAGCTCTCCCCTGTACTCTGACTTTGTTGTGAGTCTTCAGCTCTGAAAAGATCTATTTTTTGGTGGTATTATGGAGCTAGTGAGCGGCTCCTTTAAACACAGAACTAGTATACACTGCAGGTAGCCCTTAAAAGGGCTTTTGTTTTATCAAGAGGCCTAAACACTCTCCCTAGTAGCTCAGCGATCTCTCCCTATGCTTGTAGAACGCAGGCTCCAGATGCAATGTGCACTAAATGGCGGCAGCATGACTTAAATAGACCCTAAGACGCTGGGCAGCCAGCCAATCACAGTAATTCCACAACTAAGATGTCTGCGGCATTACTGTGATTGGTTAAGAAGCCCAACATGTTTAGTGGCTGCAAAGGAGGCGTCAAAACTGCAGGGCGGGACATCCGAATATAGCGAGGCGAGTACACAAATACTCGCAGAATAACGAGTATCCCGAATACCGTACTATCCGTGCGAATAGCGAATAGTAACGTCTCATCACTAGTCATATCATTCATAATATTATGTACTCACTGTGTAGTGGTGATGGTAGAGGGCATTATGTAGCAGTATTATTTTTGCCTTGTATAGTAAGTAGTAAGTTTGGTAATATTGGTCTTTGCATTTTGTATTTTAGGTTAGCAACAGTGTTATACCTTAATTGTATATGTTTAGATCCTCTTTTAAGTGGCGGGGAAGTTATATGGGGAAACACGTACTTTGGGGCTTGGGCCCCTGATCTTTTCAGACCCTAGCAACGCCCGTGGTTTGATTTTCTCGCATGAGAGAATCTACGCTTGTGTGACCCCGGCCTTACCGATAGTCTTTAAGCAATACTCCTAGGCTATGTTGAGCCTATTACAGGGCCTTTGTTTGTTTTCTTTGAATCCCCGAGTTGTCCACTGACCCCACAAGCCTTATACTAGGCATAATAAAGTGTTGCTTCAGTGCTTCTTTAATAGTTCATCCAGATCAATCTGAACCTTATCTCCATGCAGTCTTAGTGCAGGGGAATACTGCAAAAGCAAAGATACTATTGTACAGCATGATACAAAAAAAGCACATTGTAGCTATCAAATTGGTGAATGCTTTATACAATATATGGCCAAAAGTATTTGGACACAGCTCTAAGGCTATGTGCCCATGATGCAGAAATGCTCTGGATTTTTTCCTGAGAGTTTCTGCATCTCCCTGGCAGAAAAAAAACGCATACGGATTGTACATGTGGATTGTACATGAGGATTGTACATGTGGATTGTACATGCGGATTGTACATGCGTTTTTCCTGCCACGGACAAGCGGAAGTGAAGCCTTCTTCACATGCATTTCCGCATGCGGGTTGACAAGCGCTTTCCAAGCGATTTTAGCATCACTTGGAAAGTGCTTGTCAACTTGGTCACACTATATAAATCCATGCAAACGGCTTGGATTTATATACCGTGACCGAAAGAATGGTAAAAAATAAAATAAATAAATATATACTTACCCTCTTATGGCCCCCGGTGTCTTGCTTCCCTCCGTCCAGGCTGCCGGCAGTGGTACACTGAAGGACCTGCCGACGTCAGCGTCGCGTGACCAGTCACATGACTATGACGTCAGCGCAGGTCATTCAGTCCATCGCTAGCTGCGGGCAAGCACAGACAAGGAGACCGGAGGCCGCCAGAAGGTAAATATAATCTTTATTTTTTATTTTATTCTTTTTTTTACAGTTTCTATGGTACCCGGGTCCGGAGGAGAGTCTCCTCTCCTCTAGACCCGGGTACCATCCGCACATTGAACGCATGCATTCCGCATGTCCTTATCTAGTGAAGCGGAATGCATGCGTTCTAATGCAAGTCAATGGCGGCGAAAACGCAGCGCTTCCGCAAAATAATTGGTAGTGCTGCGTTTTTTCTGCAATGATAATCCGCAGCGGAAATTTCCGCAGCATGTGCACAGCACATGCGGATTATCATTGGGGAACATAGCAGGCCTTCTACCATGCGTTTTTAAAGCGTTTCTGCAGCGTTTTTGCCGCTTCGGAAACGCTTAAAAAACGCATCGTGGGCACACAGCCTAAATCATGAAATTAATGTTTTTTATTCAGTCCCATAACCACAGATGTACAAAATCAATTGCAGTATTTGGGGAAAAAATGGTTTGTTCTAGAGAGCTCACTGAATTTGAGAATTGTACTGTAAAATAATGCCACCGTTGCCACAACCCCCTAAAAATTAACTTTTATTAGATACAGCTAAAAGTATTCTGATCAACACAAACATAGATACAAACCATTAAAAATAGGTATGTATGTATCGGGGAAGTGTACCAAGGGATAGATAAAGAGCAAAACGTATACAAGCTGGCCCTAAAATTTCCTGATGCACTCATGGCGTACCTGACAGCGGAGAAAACCCTAGCGGATCGGGTTGGTGACCCCGCTCCTTGTCGGCTTTCCCTCAAAGACCCTATTAACTCCTAAACATATATATATATATATATATATATATATATATATATATATATATATATATATATATACAGTGAAGGAAATAATTATTTGATCCCTTGCTGTTTTGTTGCAAACAGTGTTTGCCTACTGACAAAGACATGAACATTTTATCATTTTAAGGGTAGGTTAATTTTAACATTGAGAGATAGAATATCCAAAAAAAAAATCAAAAAAATCACATTGTATAAATTTGATAAATTTATTTGCATTTTGCAGTGAGAAATAAGTATAGATCTCCTACAAACCATTATGAGTTCTGGCTCCTACAGACCAGTTAGACGCACCAAATCAACTCGTTACATGCATTAAAGACAGCTGTCTTACATAGTCACCTGTATAAAAGACTCCTAGAAAACTTATGGAGGGAGTTGAAGCTCCGAGTTGCCAAGCAACAGCCTCAAAGTCTTAATGATTTAGAGATGATCTGCAAAGAGGAGTGGACCAAAATTCCTCCTGACATGTGCACAACCCTCATCATCAACTACAAACAACGTCTGACTGCTGTGCTTGCCAACAAGGGTTTTGCTACCAATTATTAAGTGATGTTTGCCAGAGGAATCAAATACTTATTTCTCACTGCAAAATGCAATTAAATTTATCTAATTTATACAATGTGATTTTCTTTATTTTTTTTGGATATTCTATCTTCTATCTCTCAATGTTAAAATTAACCTACCCTTAAAATTATAGACTATTCATGTCTTTGTCAGTGAGCAAACTTACAAAAACAGGGATCAAATAATTATTTCCTTCACTGTACAATAAAAAATCATCAAAACATTATGAGTACAGACTGTGATGTGATCAAAGCCATACTGAATGTACAGAAAAAAAATCAATGTATTGATAATCTTTCAATCAGATATCATTGTAGGGATGAGTTTAGTATATAGTAGATGAAAGCCGCACCGTACCACCAATATCAGCATATAGTATCCAAATATTAATCAGGTATCAAGATATTATCCCAAGTCAATATGTCAGATGCCCATAAGACAATATTAGATTTATTGGTTTTAAAAGAAGAAGTGACATATAGAAACTTTTATACCTTATACTTAATTAGTTGTGGGTAGAGTGCTCCCTCTCACAGATCCCAATCATCAGTATCTAAAATGGCATCAGGCACAAGGAACCAGGTATATATACTCCCCAGACAATGTTATTAAACCAGAATGATACTGGTACAAATATAAAATGCATAACTACATGAATCAAAAACAAAACAAATATTAAAGAAAAAATTTTTTTTTCCCCTTAAAAAATACTACCTATGTTGCATTCTCATTTGAGTATTAAAAATATAAATATCATGAGCATTTCACAATGACAACATAGACATGCGATGACCTAACTCAATTATTAAACACGGTACCTCTTATAAATTTTTTTTAAAAATTGTGATAATTTTATATATATATATATATATATATATTTTTTTTTTTTTTCTTTTTCCCCTCCTTTCTTTTACTACTATTTGTTACATGGTATCCTAGATGAGGTGTATGGTCTGTCAATGGATTTCCTTGAATATTCGTATTGTGTATGAACATTTTTTACAAGGAGACCCTCTTAAATTCCATCTCATGTTCACATCGGGTGTGGCTCAGGGAAAAAAATAAGACAATAATAGTTAAGGTGCCGCACTGCTGATAGGGCAACAGAGAAAACACCAGAAGTATTAGCAGGGCCGGCTCCAGGTTTTTATGGGCCCCGGGCGAAAGAGTCTCAGTGGGCCCCTTTAACACATACCACGATTCATGATGTAGAGATACGGCGGAGAATATATATATATATATATATATATATATATATATATATATATATATATATATATAGTACAATGCAAAGATTTCACTTCTTACATTACATGAGTGATATCTATTGTAAATTCCACAATAGCTCAGAATCCGGTGAATCGCTCCTCACAGAATACTGGCCCCCATATAAGGCCCCATACGGAATACTGGCCCCCATATAAGGCCCCATAAGGAATACTGGCCCCCATATAAGGCTCTATACGGAATACTGGCCCCCATATAAGGCTCTATACGGAATACTGGCCCCCATATAAGGCTCCATACGGAATACTGGCCCCCATATAAGGCCCCATACGGAATACTGGACCCCATATAAGGCCCCATACGGAATACTGGCCCCCATATAAGGCCCCATACGGAATACTGGCCCCCATATAAGGCTCCATACGGAATACTGGCCCCCATATAAGGCTCCATACGGAATACTGGCCCCCATATAAGGCTCCATACGGAATACTGGCCCCCATATAAGGCTCCATACAGGATACTGGTCCCCTTATAAAGCTCCATACAGGATACTGGCCCCCATATAACGCTCCATACAGGATACTGGTCCCCTTATAAAACTCCATACAGGATACTGGCCCCCATATAACGCTCCATACAGGATACCGGTCCCCTTATAACGCTCCATACAGGATACCGGTCCCCTTATAACGCTCCATACAGGATACTGGCCCCCATATAATGCTGCATGCAGGCTGTTACCCCCCACATAATGCCCCATACAGGCTGTCCCCCCCTTATAATGCTCCATGCAGGCTGTTTCCCCCCACATAATGCCCCATACAGCCCCCCCCTTTTAATGCTCCATGCAGGCTGTTACCCCCCACATAATGCCCCATACAGCCCCCCCCCTTTTAATGCTCCATGCAGGCTGTTACCCCCCACATAATGCCCCATACAGGCTGTCCCCCCTTAAAATGCTCCATGCTGGCTGTTCCCCCCACATAATGCACTATGCAGGCTGCCCCCCCCTTTATAATGCCCCATGCAGGCTGTTCCCCCCCACATAATGCACTATGCAGGCTGCCCCCCCCCCCTTTATAATGCCCCATGCAGGCTGTTCCCCCCTCTCTTTATAATGCCCCATGCAGGATGCCCCCCCCCCTCTTTATAATGCTCCATGGAGGATGCCACCCCCCCCTTCTCTTTATACTGCCCCATGCCTCCATACATTTAAAAAAAAAAATCAAATACTCACCTCCCTTCTCCTCACCTGCTGCCCGCTGCCCGCTGCTCGGGTCCGATCTCCAGCGTTGTCGGCGTCTTCCCGCTCAGTGCTCCCTGTGGCGGCTCAGGGGAGGGCGCGGTGTAAAGACGTCACCGCGCCCTCTGACCTGAGACGTCACAGGGAGCGCAGAGCAGGAAGACAGCTGATCTGCGGAGGCACGGGGAGAGGTAAGTATCCAGCTGCCGGGGCCCTGAGCAAGCGGCGGAGAAGGGCGGGCGCTGACACCGCTCTCCTCCGCCCATAGCCCAGTGGGGTGCGCGACCGCCAGTGGGCCCCTCTGCCTGCTCAGGGCCCTGGCATTTGCCCGGGTGCGCCGGGTGCTGACGCCGGCCCTGAGTATTAGTATGTGTCTAACAGTCTTACCTCCAAAATTAAAGTCATAAAGTGCAACAGTGCAGATGACTATAGGACATATATATAGAGGACAACAATTTGTCCCCTTTAGCTTAGACAGACTTATGCAAAAGGTACATTACGAATGTTCAAACAATCCCAAATATTAGCAACAATGCTATCATTAGTATCCACAGTATTTAGATTCAATATCAATCAAAAAATGTATCTGCGGCTCATAATAGACATCACGTTTTCAATTGTCCCAAATGATAACAGTCACAATATCAATTGTTCCAACGCGTTTCTCCCCCTCCTAGTTCGGGGTTCACCAGGGGACGTGTAAGGAGAAGTACACAGAGGGAGATTGGTCAGATAGGAGAAAAAAGGATGTATCTCAACCAGAAGATATCCTGGCACCCTACCCCGATACATATATACCTATTTTTAAAGGTTGAATCTATGTTTGTATTGATCAGAATACTGTATCTAATAAAAGTTAATTTTTACAGGTTTTTTTCAGTGTTTTGGTTTTCAGTTTATGAATAAACCCTACCTTATCTATAGTGCCTTTTGGTTAATGGTTTTATCTTTGCAACAAGTCAGTTCCTGACTTTACTTTCCTCCTAAAAATTTCATGATCAACTGTAATTAGTTTGAATTTAAAAAGTGGAAAAATTTAGGAACCATAGCAACTCAGCCATAAAGTGGTCAGATCATGTAGAGTTATATAGTGGAGTTATATAGGGGTCGCCGAGTGCTGTAAAATTCGCCAACTTGAGTAACAACTTTAGAAACTGTGCATCGGGAGCTTTATGGCATGGATTTCATGACTGAGCAGCTACATGCAAGCCTTACGTCAGCAAGTACATTGCAAAGCATCATATGGAGTAGTATTATGCATGCCACCATTGGACTCTACAGAAGTAAAAATATGTTCTTTGAAGTGACAAATCAGGCTTCTCTACATTACAGTCTGATGGACAAGTCTGGGTTTGGAGAATACCAAGAGAACATTACCTGTCTGACTGCATTGCAATTATGGGGTCGTTTTTCAAAGTTTGGCCTGGGCCCCTTCATTCCCAAGAAGGGAAATCTTAATACATCAGCATACCAGAGAATTTGGAAAACTGTATGCTTCCAACCTTGTAGGAATTGTTTTGGGAAGGCCCTTTTCTTTTCAAGAATGGCTGTACTCCTGTGCACAAAGGAAGATCCATTATGAGATGATTGGAGTGAGTTTGGTGTGGAAGAACTTGACTAACCTCAACACCATAGAACAACTTTGGGAATTAACTAGAACATAAATTGCAAGCCAGCCCTCTCAGCCAACATCAGTATCTGACCTCACAAGTGGTCTTCTTCATAAATGAGCAACAGTTTCCACAGACACAAGACTTCTCAGAAGATTGAAAGCTATTTTAGTTGTATACGGGGGACCATCTACACATTAATGCCTATAGATTTTGAATGGGATGTCATAAAAGCTCCTGTAGGTGTAATGTGTATGATGCGCCCCCTGGGGCCATGGGGTACTCGGTAGCTGGGCCGGTCCTTTTCTATTGGAGTAGTCACGGTGGCAATGACCCGATCCGTGGCCCAGGGTGGTCAAATAAAAATAGTCAATTTGGTGAACAAAGTTTGTGATGCCACCCGTGGTAAGCAGCTATGTAGGGACGCCGCTGCGGTGCAGATCCACTGGGGCTGATGCAGGGCCGGCTCCAGGTTTTTATGGGCCCCGGGCGAAAGAGTCTCAGTGGGCCTCTTTAACACATACCACGATTCATGATGCAGAGATACGGCGGATAAATATATATATAAATATATATATATATATATATATATATATATATATATATATATAGTACAATGCAAAGATTTCAATTCTTACATTACATGAGTGATATCTATTGTAAATTCCACAATAGCTCAGAAACCGGTGAATCGCTCCTCACAGAATACTGGCCCCCATATAAGGCTCCATACGGAATACTGGCCCCCATATAACGCTTCATACGGAATACTGGCCCCCATATAAGGCCCCATACGGAATACTGGCCCCCATATAAGGCCCCATAAGGAATACTGGCCCCCATATAAGGCCCCATACGGAATACTGGCCCCCTTATAAGGCTCCATGCGGAATACTGACCCCCCATATAAGGCTCCATGCGGAATACTGGCCCCCATATAAGGCTCCATACAGAATACTGGCCCCCATATAAGGCTCCATACGGAATACTGGCCCCCATATAAGGCTCCATACGGAATACTGGCCCCCATATAAGGCTCCATACGGAATACTGGCCCCCATATAAGGCCCCATACGGAATACTGGACCCCATATAAGGCCCCATACGGAATACTGGCCCCCATATAAGGCCCCATACGGAATACTGGCCCCCATATAAGGCTCCATACGGAATACTGGCCCCCATATAAGGCTCCATACGGAATACTGGCCCCCATATAAGGCTCCATACGGAATACTGGCCCCCATATAAGGCTCCATACAGGATACTGGTCCCCTTATAAAGCTCCATACAGGATACTGGCCCCCATATAACGCTCCATACAGGATACTGGTCCCCTTATAAAACTCCATACAGGATACTGGCCCCCATATAACGCTCCATACAGGATACCGGTCCCCTTATAATGCTCCATACAGGATACCGGTCCCCTTATAACGCTCCATACAGGATACTGGCCCCCATATAATGCTGCATGCAGGCTGTTACCCCCCACATAATGCCCCATACAGGCTGTACCCCCCTTATAATGCTTCATGCAGGCTGTTTTCCCCCACATGATGCCCCATACAGCCCCCCCCTTTTAATGCTCCATGCAGGCTGTTACCCCCCACATAATGCCCCATACAGCCCCCCCCTTTAATGCTCCATGCAGGCTGTTACCCCCCACATAATGCCCCATACAGGCTGCCCCCCCTTATAATGCTCCATGCAGGCTGTTCCCCCCCACATAATGCACTATGCAGGCTGCCCCCCCCTTTATAATGCCCGATGCAGGCTGTCCCCCCCCTCTTTATAATGCCCCATGCAGGCTGTCCCCCCCCTCTTTATAATGCCCCATGCAGGCTGTCCCCCCCTCTCTTTATAATGCCCCATGCAGGATGCCCCCCCCTCTCTTTATAATGCTCCATGGAGGATGCCACCCCCCCCTTCTCTTTATACTGCCCCATGCCTCCATACAATAAAAAAAAAAAAATCAAATACTCACTTCCCTTCTCCTCACCTGCTGCCCGCTGCTCGGGTCCGATCTCCAGCGTTGTCGGCGTCTTCCCGCTCAGCGCTCCCTGTGACGGCTCAGGGGAGGGCGCGGTGTAAAGACGTCACCGCGCCCTCTGACCTGAGACGTCACAGGGAGCGCAGAGCAGGAAGACAGCTGATCTGCGGAGGCACGGGGAGAGGTAAGTATCCAGCTGCCGGGGCCCTGAGCAAGCGGCGGAGAAGGGCGGGCGCTGACACCGCTCTCCTCCGCCCATAGCCCAGTGGGGTGCACGACCGCCAGTGGGCCCCTCTGCCTGTTCAGGGCCCCGGCATTTGCCCGGGTGCGCCGGGTGCTGACGCCGGCCCTGGGATGATGGTGACACAGCAGAGATAGTGCAGCTCTCCACGGGCAGAGCTAAGCCCCAGGGCAGTATATAGGATTGATGAGGTAGATGTTGCTGGTGTAGTGTAAGGCAGGTGGCGCAGCAATTATGCAAGGACACAGTGGGGTGCAGTCTTCAAATATTTACTCACAGTTGTCAAGCTGCTCCAGGTTACAGTGGCCAGATTGTAATCGCCCACATTGTCCTGTGTCCTCCGGGGAAGTGATCCAGCCAACTCTCAGTTAATTTGGGTGCACTTGAATGGGACCCCTTTCTGTGTACCTCTCCAGGTCATCTCTCTCTCTGCGCTGGCTCTCGCCCTCCTGCCCTGCGCCTCACACACAGTGTACCGAGCCAGTGGCCGCGGGCCTTGTCGGGCGACGTCCGGTCTGTCCCCTTGGTCCTACATGGCCACCTTTTCAGCGATTATGTGTGGATTTTTGCTATGGCACATGAAGATAACGCAACCTCTGGTTTGCTAGCTGAGCCTTAAAGTACTCCACTAGTCTGGGGCCGGTCCCCTACTGTGGCCTTGATCCCTCCACGATCAGCGTGAATTTGGGCGCATGAGTGGCATCCCGCACTCGCCGTGCCCCTAGGATCCCCTCTATCTCTGGAGCCCTCTCACTGCTCCGGTGTTCTCTCCTCACTCTCCTCCTGGGCCCCTTTGACTGGGCCTTACTCCTACACAGTCCTCCCTTCCTCTCTCACTCCTAGGACTAGAACCCTTCTGAACTCCTTCTAGATGTTTCTATCCTTGCTTATATACTGCCCTTTCAGTGCTCCCCTGAACTACTTCCTCCACCCACCTCCTCTACTTAGTTCCACCCTCCTGACAGGGACCAGGCCTGTGCTCTCCCTTAGGAGCTATCTGGACCTTCCCTAATGAAGTGGTCTAGTGTTGGATGTGAGTGTGTGGGTCCCGGGTAGTGCTCCCTCCTTACCTGAGAGTGGGGTAACACACCTCTGGCTGAGATGCAATATCTCTGTGGCAACTGGACCCGCAGGGGCGCCACATGTAGATGTCCAATACTTTTGTCTATATAGTGCATATAATCTAAATGAAATTTCTGCTATGTTTTAAGCAATTGTGTAACTAAAGAGGGTAGGTATAGAGCATTTGGTGGAAACCAAGCTCTGAAGCCTTATGAAGCCTAAAACATTTCTACTTCCAAATAGAATAATATAAATAATGCATCGTGTCACTTTTGTCCCTGACTTTTTTAAAGTGAGGCCCTGGAGCATAAAGTTACCAGGCTAAATAAAAAAAATAAATTTAGTATGACTACAGGTAGTTATATCAAGGTAGAAATATGTTTTCTTTTTTGCTGGTTTGTGCACAAAAAAGTACAGTAACTTGTGCGCAGTTGAGTATTAACAGTATATCTGATCACCGTTATCATGCATTTTCAGCAGTTTTTTCCCTTGTACAGGCTAAATCCTTTTACCTTCCTCCTCCACTTCCATCCAGTACACAATCTATGTGATCTATGTAACATTATCTTCAGTGAGTTTCAGTCTGCAATATTCATTTTCTCCTTAATTTTTTGTTGCTACCTTCACTTGCTTAGATTTTTCAGCACAGCACCAATCCTGCACATATCTCCTTTTCAAGTGCTTAAAGGCCCCGTCACACTTAGGGACGCTGCAACTATCCCGACAACGATACGACCTGTCAGGGATCGTTGCTGCGTCGCTATGTGGTCGCTGGTGACCTGTCAAACAGGCAGGCTCACCAACGATCAGTGGAGCAGCGACATCGTGGAAAGAATCTTTCCACGATGTCCTGCTCCTGGTTACCAGCCTGCTGAAGCAGGAGCAGGCTGGTAACCATGATAAACAGCGGGTTACTAGGGGCACACACACACCTAGTAACCCGCTGTTTATCATGGTTACCACTCTGCTACGGTGAGCGGGAGGTTACCGCTGGTTATCATGGTTACCAGCCTGATCGCTGGTCCCGCTGGTCACACACAGCGATGTGTGCTGACCAGCGGGAGGGCAAAGACCAAAAATTGGTCCAGGACATTTTGCAGCGATCAGCGACCTCACAGCAGGGGCCTGATCGCTGCAAAGTGTCACACATAGCGACATCGCTGGTGAGGTCGCTGTTGCGTTACCAAAACCGTGACTCAGTAGCGATCTCGCTATGTGAGACGGGGGCTTTACTTCTTATCTATAGACTGTTTTCCCTGCCCTTCTGTAGCTTTTCTTCACCTCCATGCTGTGGAGATCTGTATACATCCTTCTTCCCTGCCATGCTGTTATCTCTAAGGCCATGGCCCCACTATCAGTATTTGGTCAGTATTCGGTCAGTATTTTTTCTCAGGAGTTGGAGCCAAAACCAGGTGAGGAACAATCAGAGAAAAGGTATAATAGAAACAAGTGCAGCAATTCTGCATTTATCACCCACTCCTGGTTTTGGCTCCCACTCCTGAGAAAAAATACTGACCAAATACTGACCAAATACTGTAATATATAATGGGGCTGTAGCCTAACACTGAGAAAGGGGCTGGTGGACAGACAGACATTTCTCAGGAGCTGGAGCTCTGATAGTTTTTTTGCAGCGCATTCAGTCATATAATGGGCTTACAAGCACTGCAGTAGCAAAGTAGTGTAATTGTTGTTAATGAAGACTAGAAAGTCACTTAATTTTACATTTAGGAAGCAGATGAACAGGAAAGAAAATTTTGTGCAAATAAAGATGCATCTCACTAAATTAGAATATCATCAAAAAGTTAATTTATTTCAGTTCTTCAATACAAAAAGTGAAACTCCTATAAAATATAGAGTCATTACTAACAAAGTGATCTATTTCAAGTGTTTATTTCTGTTAATGTTGATGATTATGGCTTACAGCCAATGAAAACACAAAAGTCATTATCTCAGTAAATTAAAATAATTAACAAAAAACACCTGCAAGGCTTCCTAAGCGTTTAAAAAGGTCCCTTAGTCTGTTTCAGTAGGCTCCACAATCATGGGGAAGACTGCTGACTTGACAGATGTCCAGAAGGCAGTCATTGACACACTCCACAAGGTCCCAGAGTTCCAATTTCCATTTGGAAATCAAGGTCCCAGAGTCTGGAGGAAGAGTGGAGAGGCCACAATACAAGCTGCTTGAGGTCTAGTGTGAAATTTCCACAATCAGTGATGGTATGGGGAGCCATGTCATCTGCTGGTGTTGGTCCACTGTGTTTTATCAAGGCCAAAGGCAGCGCAGCCGTCTCCCAGGAAATTTTAGAGCACTTCATGCTTCCCTCTACCGACAAGCTTTCTGGAGATGGGAATTTCATTCTCCAGCAGGACTTGGCACCTGTCCACACTGCCAAAAGTACCAATACCTGGTTTAAAAACAGTAGTAACACTGTGCTTGATTGGCCAGCAAACTCACCTGACCTTAACCCCATAGAGAATCTATGGGGTATTGTCAAGAGGAAGATGAGACACCAGACCCAACAATGCAGACGAGCTGAAGGCTGCTATCAAAGCAACCTGGGCTTCCATAACACCTCAGCAGTGCCACAGGCTGATCGTCTCCATGCCACATTGCCGCATTGATGCAGTAATTGATGCAAAAGGAGACCCGACCAAGTACTGAGTGCATTTACTGAACATACATTTCAGTAGGACATTTCGGATTTTAAAAACATTTTTCAAGCTGTTGTTATAAAGTATTCTAATTTACTGAGATAATGACTTTTGTGTTTTCATTGGCTGTAAGCCATAATCATCAACAATAACAGAAATAAATACTTGAAATAGATCACTCTGTTCGTAATGACTATATAATACATGAGTTTCACTTTTGTATTGAAGAACTGAAATAAATTAACTTTTTGATGACATTCTAATTTTGTGAGATGCACCTGTAGATGCTCCCTGAGGGCTGCAGCTTCACCCACTGGGTTCCAATTCTACTTTAGTGAGATGCACCTGTATATACATACAGCAGCTGTTAAGCATGGCAGAGGCACATAATGCACCTTTTCCATAAAATGACTAGTATACTGAAGTGATGTGAGAAGTTCCCGTCACGGTGTTCTGGGTTGGAGTTGAGGATCTTGTAGTCATTTACAGTATAAGCACATCACACGGGCTGTTTCAGGCTGACTGACAATGTAAATAAGCTGGGTGCTGCTACAGTTCAGGTGCTGCACAAATATTACAGTGATGCTCTGCATAGCACATTAACAAGTACTGAAGAGCTCAGCCCCAAGCTATCGCTCATACATGGTCAAAGAAAAGCAATGACCACTATCTAAATGTTATACCTAATCAATAAGTCACCAAGGAGAAACACAAACATACAAATATTCATACTAGCGTGTTTGCTGGTCCATTACAATGCCTGGGCTTTTTTACTGTATGGAGAGGATATGCTGTAACTCTAACAATATATGGTATAACATTTAATAAACATAATATGCATATCACTTCTGGCCTGTCCAGAAGTGATATGCATATAATAATTAGTGTAGGAGTTGTCTGTGAGATATGACAGTTTTGTAGAAGTTGATCCAGTACAGAAGAATACTATAATGATAAGTGAAAGGTTTACAGGTGAACTCTTGACTCCACCTTATGTAAACCATTAAAGGAAATTTGTCACCAGGTATTTTGTTATCCCACCTGATAGCAGCATGGTGTAGGATCAGAGACCCTGATTCCAGTGATGTATAATTTACTGAGCTGCTTGTTGCCATTTTGATAAAATCACTGTTTTCTCTGCTGCAGATCTATTTGTTCTCTGAATGCCGAGCTGTGTATAAGCCCACCCACACCACTGATTGGCAGCTTTCTGTGTACTCTGTGCATAGGCAGAAAGCTTCCAATTGGTAGTGGGGGGAGATTATTGAAGCTGCTTTACCTATATAGCAGATAGTTTATTTTTATGGCTGACTTGTACCACTTAGAATGAAAAGTATGCTGTGAAATGTTAATGATTACTACGACTATTCCATCATGTGTGTTCTCTTATTATCTTTCAGTTTACAGGAAACTATAAATTCTGTAAATTTGATTGTCAGTCTTTGTGATTTTTTAATCTTTACTTTGCAGAGCTAGATTATGTTTTACACAAATAAATTAGGATTGCATGAAGAATGTGTTGTAGTGACAGTCCACACAGTTATATTTTAGCCTGACACCCTCTTGTGTTGAACATAGCTTTATTATGGAATAAGTCTTTTCTTTGCCAAGTAACAGGGTTCTGTAACAGTATATCCATATACCTCTTGGGGAGTGAACAATCACGCACTTCTAAGGGAAATGATTTTCCCGTTGCAAACTATCATGGAAGATAAGTTCCAGATGTGCTAAACTCCAATTGCTTTGGTATAATGTCATGTCACAAGTGGAATTTTCTGGGCACATAAAAAGGAATGGAAAGAAAGCTCTCAGCCAACAGGGTTTGGATATGAAGTGAAGAACATGGAAATTGATACATAATGGAAAAATTAAATAAGCAAAATAGGGTACAGGATTAGTAATGTGACTACAGATAGATGAAGACTGTATGTGTACCAGGACAGTTTTATGGGAATGTGGCATTTTTTGTATAAGACTTTTATATATTTACATAGAGTTAAATTAATGTGATAATACAGAATTTTGTAGTTAAGCTATTTTTTTGTAAATCATTATATATGGGTCTGAGTGGAAATTAGTGTGTTGTACGCAACGTATGGGTCTGGATTAAGCTTAATCTTAATTACGTTTTGGCTGCAACATTTGCTCAACTTTAAGGCTATGTGCCCACGATGCAGAAATGCTCCGGATTTTTCCTGAGCGTTTCTGCATGTCCCTGGCAGAAAAAAACGCATGTGGATTTTACATGAGTTTTTCCTGCCAGGAAAAAGCGTTAGTCAAGCGTTTTGCACATGCGATTTCGCATGCAGGTTGTCAAGCGCTTTTCCAAGCGATTTTAGCATCACTTGGAAAAGTGCTTGACAACTTGGTCACACTATATAAATTCATGCAACTGACATGGATTTATATAGTGTGACCAAGTTAGTTAAAAAAAGAATAATAAAAATGGTAACAAAAAACATTATACTCACCTTCCGATGTCCCCCGGTCTCCTTCTCCGATGCGTCCTGTCTCCCTGGTGTCTCGCGGTGGTGTAAAAGGACCTTCCATGACGTCATTTAGTCATGTGACAGGTCACCCGACCCCTGACGTAAGCGGTCGCTTGACCTGTCACATGACTGAATGACGTCATGGAAGGTCCTTTTACACCACCGCGAGACACCGGGGAGCCAAGACGTACTGAATAGAAGACCGCGGGCCATCAGAAGGTGAGTATAATGTTTTTTTTTTATCTTAAATTATTATTTTTTTTACAGGTACTCTGGTATCTGGCTCTGGAGGAGAATCTCCTCTTCTCCAGACCTGAGTACCATTCGCACATTGAATCGCTTAATATCCACATGTGCACATGTAGTCATGCAGATATTAAGCGATTCAATGCAAGTCAATGGCAGCAAAAACCCAGCGATTACGCAAAATAATTGGTAGTGCTGCGGATTTTTCCGCAATGATAATTCACAGAGGAAATTTCCGCAGCATGTGCACATCACATGCGGATTATCATTGGGGAACATAGCAGACCTACGAGCAAGCATTTTTAAGTGTTTCTGCGGCGGAACTGCCTCTGTGGAAACGCTTAAAAAACGCATAGTGGGCACACAGCCTAACCCTACAGAAAACTGTTAAACACTTCTTTGGGTGATTGGACTGTTACCTATGGCTCGGGATACTCATACATACAGTATGTTGTCAGCCAGTAATATTTTCTTTGAATATGGTTATACCAGATGATTTTATCCTTAAATCAAGACTCATCTGCAAAAAACTTCCAAACATATTTTTCCACCCTGTCTCGTAAACCATGGCAAGATTTTACTACTCTGCAAGAAGCCTCATGCCTTATCATGACTTTCATACTCGTGGGATTTGTATGCCTCCGTAAATATTTTAAGGAGGAAATGGGTTTTACATGTGTGCTAGTGACTAGTCGTCTAATGCCACCAAGAAAGCAAAGCACAACAATTTGGAAAAGTCATTTTAGCTACAGAGCCCAATTACACATGCAACTTTTTAGTTACAGTATCATGGTCGCAAATCACCAAAGAGTTGCCCAGATATGAAAGCTAAATATTTTAAAGTTATTATTTGTTTATTTGTTTATTGGCAAAGAAAAGAACACCATGCAGCCCTTAACAATAAATAATTAATAATGTATTTTTACAGATCAATTTAAAAACTTTAGCAGCCTGCATGTGCTCATGGATTTCGTCTTCACAGTGGATGTGTCTCAGTTGCTCTATATGTTTGTACACTCGGTGGATTAAAACAGAACCTGTCACTTCAGAAAATGCCGCTAACCTGCAGATATGGGGTCAGGCTGTCAATTAAAGTGCTGGGTCGTGCTTACACCCTCTACAAACAGTATAGTGAGCGGTCTTATGAGCGGCAACTATAGCTGCCACATACACACCCCTATGATGGAAAGCCAGCTACTCTGGAGGAAATAAGTTCATTTTCTTCCAGTAGCTTCACTTTTAGGCTGTGTGCCCACTATGCGTTTTTCAAGTGTTTTTGATGCTGAATTTCTGCAGTAGAAACGCTTTAAAACGCTTGATAATCCGTGCCCCATGATCCCCAATGAAAATCTGCATGTTCTGTGCCCATGCTGCGGAATTTTCCGCAGAGGATTTTCCTTGCGGAAAAATCCACAGCATGTTCATTATTTGTGCGTTTCTGCATGCGGAGTTGAGGTCACAATGCACTTGAAAAACGCAAGTCAAATCCGCATGTAAAAACGCTGCAAAAACGTGTGTAAAATCCGTAAGCGTTTTTGACTGCCAAGAACATGCAGACATTTTCTGCTTAATTTCTGCATCGTGGGCACATACCCTTAGGCCTCATTTAGACATCAGTATTTTTCATGTATGCAAAAAATGGTGTCATCAGTGTTTTGTATCCATGTCTCATCATTGTTTCGTCATTGTGTCACCAGTATTTTTCATGTACGCAAAAAAAAGGTACCAGTGTAATCAGTGTTTTGAATCTGTGTGTCATCAGTGTTTTTGCCAGTGTTTCATCAGTGTTTTTCATGTATAAATAAATAAAGAAATTACAAAGCTTCTCCTATCCTTTGCAATGTTAAATATGGACATCTCACAGATGGCTCACAGACCCACAGACTTATGTTGCCACTTCTCATCAGTGTTACCGAAAAAAAGGTCATATCTCCATGAGTTTTGCATAGACACACAGTTCATGAAAAAACATGGACACGTGAACAGCCCCATAGACTATAATGGGTACATGTTGTGTCTGTGAAAAACATAGACAGACTATAGATAGACTACGCCAACGAATGTCTGAATGCGACCTTAGTAAGGCAGCCAAGCAGCATTGTAGTACTATCTACCTTCAGATTATTCCTATATCTGCAAGTAAATAGCATTTGCTGGTGAGGTACGAGCCATGGGGAGGTACTTGTCTCTTATACACTGGCAAGTTACATCAAAGTGGGGGTTCTTGTTGGGTATGTGGACTTGTGCTGTGGGAGCACTACACCCGTGCAGGCAGCATGAAACCGATGTTGCTGGTTCGACCGGGCCAAATGTTGGAAAGTTCAATGAGGGAGATCACCATTTGAAAACAAACTTTTTACTGAACAGGAACGTGGTAGGGAAACTGTATGCACAAGAGATAGCGGGTACACAGTCTTATGAACATTTCCTTAACAAATCGAAGCATTTTCCACCCACAGAGTCCTTCCTCTTTACTCTTTTGTCCTCTACTATCTTTACTTTTCCTTTTTACTTTCTCTATTTGTCCTCTGTGTTCACTGTTTCTCACTACTTCACCACAACCAAGCTCGAACATACAGTTCTGCTTAGCAAGAGTCCTTTACTCTCCCCCCAGTTTAGCGTCTTCTTTTCCCTTAGGGTGCCAGTATGGCCAGACTTAGCTTCAAGTTCTCTGATGCTCTGGAACTACCACCCAGGACTTTCTACTCGTTTCATGTACTCAGTCCTGTCCAGGCTCATTATCTTGCGAGTTATAAACTATAGGCCTTTCTGCTACGCGGTCTCTCCCAGGACCCATCTGTTAACTATCACTCTGTCTCTCAGTCACTTCTGCTCCAGATCTTGCTATGCCTTACATTTGGTCTCCTCACACTTAGGGACACCCCAGAATGCAGATCTGCTCACTTTTGACTTCAGGTCTTTTCACTATGCACTCCAGATCCTATCTGACTTTTCTAACAGGAAATTGTCACTTTCCCTTCAACTTATGCCCTCCAACTCTGGGCTAGTCTGAAACACTAACTCTAACTGTTCCTACAGTCAAACTATACACATTATCAGTTTCACCAATACTTTTAATGCACATCACAAATCACACTATACATCACACTTCACATTGCATCACATACATTTTTAACATTTTATAACAATAAACTTGTTTCTTCAAGAGGGAAATGTAGCCAGCATGTCCATCTCCTTACACAAACAGCCAATTCTAAATGCCTTCTGTTGTGGAAATACTCACTGTTAGTGGTAATCTTTCTTTTTCCTTTCCTGTTAGTTAATTTCACTGTCTTTCCCATCTAAATGTAAGTAACAGCAGCAGGAAATCATTATTCCACCTTAAAATTCCATTCCAGTGATGCAGTAATTGATTCCTGGGATTTTTTATCAGCCAGAATGTGTGTGCCAAACTCAGCAGGAATAAGATTACCGTGACGTTTTACCATCCAGTTTATAGCGAGGTGCACATTAACTACATGATAAAATTGCTGCCATATGAGCTTGCTCTGCTGGTTTTATAATTTTTGTCTAAAAATTAAAAGTAGTTTCCACCCCTTTCTGGAAGAGAAGGGACTTATAATACATCATGCTTAAAAAGCACTTAACAAAAAATAAACACAAATCTTGAAAAACTCACATTTTCACCACTTACTGCTTAAAAAGAAAAAAATTTCATGTGCTCAACTTCTTTTTTTTTTTGCACAGGTAAAATTTGTGGCGTAATTTAGTACAAGCTAAAATCTGATCCACATGCTGTGCAAAGATTCTGTATGAAAGATCATTTTTACCACACAATTAATGCAAGACAAGGTCCAAACAAACAATGGCAAAATTTGCATTTTCACCACACTTTGATTTTTTTTATTTTCCAATGCTTTGTATGGTAAAAGGCATGATGTCATTAAAAACTACCATCCTTTCTAGAAAAATATAAGTAGCAATATGGCTTGAGAATTAAAAAAAAGTTATAGCTCTTAGAACAATGGGATGAAAAATCGAGAGCGGAAAAATTCCTGGGTCATTAAAGGATTAAGTTGCAATAAAGCTCACAAAATCAATTCAAAACCCACAGGTGTGCTAATCAGCTCCAGTGTTTCCCAACCAGAGGTCCTCGATTTATGGCAATTTTAGTTACTCTGTAAGGTAAATAGGCTGTATGTGATCATAGACTCTGCCATGTAAATAATCGCAGCTGATAGTAACAATGACTGGTTTCCTAGCTAACCAAAAGAGTTGCCGACATCAGTGTAGACCCAGTAAGAGAGTGATTCTGATGTGGGAGTGTGGGTTGTGACACTAGAGTGCTGCACCACATCCTTGCTAGAATTGAATGAGTGGAGTTCAAATAGAAAGTGGTTTGACTACAAGGGACTAAGTGCAGATGATCTGCATGCGGTGTTAGAAAAATCTGCCTTTGAAAGCATTGAGCTGCACTGGACCATAACTGGCATGTCAGTGAGCTGCAAACCACAGAGGCTTCTTTATTGGAGAAATATTTGTTAACTGGAGTCTTCCTAGCAAGTGAGGTATGGGGTATTGAAGGCTGAAGTGACAAGTGACGTGTGAAGATGTTGCATAGTAGCTCACCTGGTGTACTGTAATGAGACTAATTGAAAAGAGATGTATTTCATTGATCAAGACATTCAAGGCATCACCAAAGAGCAGTCAATAAGAATATTAGGAGGATCCCTGCTATTTTAGAGTAATAGAACTGAAATAGTCAGCTTGTGGAGCTCTGTGCAGATGGAGTGGGCTGAGTTAGCCTTCTGAGATGTCAGTTCTAAAGAGTATTCAAGAGTTGTGGATGACACCAGCCTGGAGAGTAGGCAATGTAAAAGTGAGGTGATATATTTAGCCCTATGAGAGGCTAAAACTTGGTCTGTTGAGGCTTTGTGGGACTGCAGCATGTGATTCAATGGTGATGAGTGTGACGCAGAAGATTTTCAGTCCTGAGGACTGTGATGTTGGTTCTGTTTTGTGATGCCATAGACTGAGTAGGAGTGATAGGAGGAGATAGCTGAGTCAGCGCTCTCAGGAGTGCCAAGTATGTTAATAATCCTTCTCCTGTTTTAGTTCAAAAAGTTGTATTCAGGAGTTCATTTGTGAGTTGGCAGTTGACAGAAACAAGCACTAAAGGTATCAAAGCTGAAATAATCTAGATCTTTGTGAAGACAACAATGACTTCTGTGCAGTTATAACCTAATTGTGTGTAGCACAGTTTCACTTACAGTCATAGCCGAAAGTATTGGCATCCTTGAAATTGTTCCAGAAAAGGAAGTATTTCTCTCAGAAAATTATTGCAATTACACATGTTTTGTTATACACTTGTTAATTTCCTTTGTGTGTATTGGAACAACACAAAAAAACAGAGGAAAAAAAGGCAAATTGTATGTAATTTCACACAAACCCCAAAAATGGGAAAGACAAAATTATTGGCACCTTTCCAAAATTATGGGTAAACAACTTTGTTTCAAGCATGTGATGCTTACTTAAACTCACCTGTGGCAAGTAACAGGTGTGGGCAATATGAAAATCACACCTGAAACCAGATAAAAAGGGAAGAAGTTGACTCAATCTTTGCATTGTGTGTCTGTGTGTGTAACTTATAAACTATGTAACTATGTAACTCGAAGTATGGAGAACAGAAAGAGGAGAAGAGAACTATCTGAGGACTTGAGAACCAAAATTGTTGAAAAATATCAAGAATCTCAAGGATACAAGCCCATCTCCTGAGATATTGATGTTCTTTTATCCACAGTGCACAACATAATCAAGAAGTTCACAACCGATGGCACTGTAGCTAATCTCACTGGAGGTGGACAGCAGAGAAAAATTGATGAAAGGTTGCAATGCAGGATAGTCCCCATGGTGGAAAAGCAGTACCAATCAAGTTCCAAAGAAATCCAAGCTGTCATCCAGGCTCAGGGTGTATAAGTGTCAGTGCAAACTATTCGTCGACATTTGAATGAAATGAAATTCTGTGGCAGGAGACCCAGGAGGATCCCACTGCTGACAGAGACATGAAAAGGTAAAATGCAGTTTGCCAAAATATACATGAGTTAGCCAAAATCCTTCTGGGAAAGCGTCTATTGGACAGATGAGACCAAGATAAAGCTTTTTGGTAAAGCACATCATTCTACTGTTTACCGAAAATAGAATGAGGTGTACAAAGAAAAGAACACCTTACATACAGTCAAATATGGTGGAGGTTCAAAGGTGTCTTGGGGTTGTTTTGCTGCCTCTGGCACTGGGTTTCATAAAATCTGAAGATTACCAAAAGACTTTTGGTCGCAATGTAGTGTCCAGTGTCAGAAAGCTAGGTTTGCGTCCTAGGTCATGGGTCTTCCAGCAGGACCATGACCCCAAACATAATTCAAGAAGCACCCAGAAATAGATGGAAACTAAGTGCAGGAGAGTTCTGAAGTGGTCAGCAATGCGTCCGTATCTAAATCCCATTGAAAACCTGTGGAGAGATCTTAAAATTGCTGTTGGGAGAAGGTACCCTTCAAATATGAGAGACCTTAAGCAGTTTGTAAAAGATGAGTGGTCCAAAATTCCACTTGAGAGATGTAAGAAACTTGTTGATGGTTATAGGAAGCATTAAAAGAAAAGAGATGCGCTGCAAACCACTCATAAAGTACAAAAGAGTGATTCCTACCTGTCTTAGAGAAAATGGTAGTCCAAATGAAGCACTTCAGATATACTCATGTTAACACGCTGTCTGAACTCACTTTCTGCAATACTCACGGCTTGTTCTACAGACTCCAGCACTTGTCCATCACCTCTAGTTGCAGTTGTGACTCTTCAAAGGACCCCTGGAAGCTGCACGCGTATATCTGAAGTGCTTCATTTGGACTACCATTTTCTCTAAGACAGGTAGGAATCACTCTTTTTGTATTTTATGAGTGGTTTGCAGCGCATCTCTTTCTTTTAATCATTTCATTATTTGCACCAGGGCATACGGTGCTTTGAGATTGCGGCTCTTTGCCTATCTGATCTTACTATAGCAGCAGCGCTACTGCAGTTTTTTACATTTTACTTTAGGTTATAGAAAGAAATTGATTGCAGTTATTTATTCCAAAGGTTGTGCAGCCAAATATTAAGTTGAGTGTGCCAACAATTTTGTCCAGCCCATTTTTGGGGTTTGTGCAAAATTATGTCCAATTTGCCTTTTTTTCTCTGTTTCTTTGTGTTTTTCCAATACACAGAAAGGGAATAAACGTGTATAACAAAGTATGTGTAATTGCAATAATTTTCTGGGAGAAATACTTCATTGTCTGGAACAATTTCATGGGTGCCAACACTTTCGGTCTTGACTGTATATTCTAAAACATTCAAATATTCTGCATCACCAGCAGTGACCAGCAGCTGATAAATCGTTCACCACAGTGTATTCTGAAAGCTTTTTTGTACTGTATTAGAGTGAAATGTTTTGTGCTACTGAAGTGACCGCGGGCAAGGCCGCACATTGGTATCTATGATCTGGCCCAGCAAGATCCCCACACACAGACTCTATCTTGATAACCGTATCTTTACTCGTATACATTTTTAACACAGCAAAGAAAAAAAAACAATAAATGACAACCGTAAATATGCACAGTAATAACGTGTACTGATAAGCTGACCCTCACTGTCCCTACTCACACGTTACCAGTCCTTTACTCCAGAAGGATGTGTCCCCCGTCGCAGGCCTGTCTGTCTTTGCAGGAGGGCGTCCCAGCCGGAAAAAAAACAGGAACAGCAGAATTTGTGGAAACAAAGGAAGGGATACTTCGGCCTCTCGCCAGAGGTCCCGCTTACAGTCTCTCTGATCCGGATAGAAGCTCTGGTGGGTCCCCTTATGTAGTCCACACTCCAGTAGCAGGGAGTATAACAGCTGAATCCTTCAGCAGTGCAGGAGCTGGGGAAGGCTCCGAGGATATGGTGTCAGATAGAAGAAATCACGTTGAGAGTCTCTCCTGCGCCACACACTAGGGCCCGCACACCGTCCTGGCTCTTTTCACAGACCACAGCAGACTCTGCGCGCGCTTTTTCCTGCTTCCCACTTTGGTCACGTGACTCTCTAGGGCGGGACACAGGAGGCTCAGTCTTTTTCTCTGTCATCACACCCTGCGCAGGTGCAACCTCTGGCCACAAGGTGGCAACATCATCCTGTGTAATCACTTCTGTAACAGGCTCTATATCAATTATCACAGAACAGCCAGAGCCGGCCAGCTCACTACACGCCCCCCCACTCAAAGGTTGGCAGTCCCTGCCAACGACCGGCTCCAGGGCGGCGATGGTTGTGGATGTGACAGGGGGCGGCTGGGAAGAGGGCCACACATATTGGTCTCTGTAGGACTGTCCTGGAGGTACCCCTGCAGTGGTCCTCGTTGTCCGCCTAACGGGTTGGATCCCCTCTCTCCTATCAGTCACCCCACTCTCTTTCCCAGTTGACCTGTCAGTAGAGGAGGTAATCGGTTCAAGTGCGTCAGTCGGACGGACAGGGGTAGGCATGCATTCAGTCTCTACATCCCCGGGGTCAGTGTCTCTGACAGTATTAGTGATATCCATCTCTCTAGGTATCACAGTAGGGGAGTCAGGCTGGGAACGGCAGGGGCGCAACATATTACGGTGCAAAGTTCGGATGCTGCCGCTGTCTTCGCCCTGCACTCGATAGACGGGGCCACCGGGGTACGGCTGTCCAATTACTCGATAGACTTCGGTCTCCCACTTGGGCCGGAGTTTCCCTTGCGGCTTCTTTATTCGGACTAGGACCAGTTGACCTACATTCAGTGGGTCTTCTTGTACCGCAAGTGGGTCAGCGTGCACTTGATCCTGAATTTGTGTTTGTAGCCAGGAAGGATAGGTACCACAGGTATCTTCTTCGGAGCTAGACAGTTGCAACTCATGGATGTCTTTGCCTGGACGGCCAAAGAGAAGGGTGTATGGGGTGTATCCGGTGACGGAATGGACCTGATTATTTTAGGCCCACAGCAGTTCGGGGAGGAATCGAGGCCAGTCGGGCTTTTTGTCTTCAGCCAAAGTCCGGATCAGTTGTAAGAGGGTCCGGTTAAAGCGTTCACACGCGCCATTCCCTTGTGGATGGTAAGGGGTGGTCCTGGACTTCTTGATTCCATACATCCGTTGGAGTTCTTCAATGACTCGCCCTTCGAAACAAGCCCCCTGATCAGAGTGTAGCCGCTCCGGACACCCGTAGACCCGAACGAATTGCTGACAGATAGCCTGTGCAGCTGATTCAGCAGTCTGATCCTTGGTAGCAACAGCGACAGCGAATTTCGTGAAGTGGTCCACCATCACCAGACAGTACTGGTAGCCACTATTCGCCGTTCCGATCAACAAATAGTCCACCATCAACAGCTCGAGGGGCCTCGACGTCTTAATAGTCTGGACGGGGGCACGTTGCTCCGCGGACTTGTGGAATTCACAGGTACGGCATGCTTGACAGACGTTTTCAACCAACTTACGGAGCCCCGGACAAAAAATGAACTGCTGGGTCACGAGCAGTTCTTGGTTTGAGGTAATTTTCGTAAAACTGTTCAGAGATCGTGGTCACTTGTGACCCGGTGTCCATCAGTCCCTGTACGGCAATTCCTTCCAGGAAAACTTCAAGTGTCGGGCTATTCACGGCAAGAGCACTCCGCCATCGGCTCTGTTTTTCCACACCCCTCTCCTTGGCCTCCCCTGCTGCGCGAGCCTCAGCTGCAGGGGTGTCTAGTTTAACGGCGGCCATTGTGGTGAGGCCCGGCGTGGTAGCTCTGCTTGTGGATATGGCTGGGGTTCCATTCGCTGGTCTGATCGAAATTCCCTTCGCTGGGGTGACTGAGGGTTTGTTCGTTGGTGCGACGGAGGTTGTTGCGGAGGGAAGTGTTGAGGACAACGATTTGCCCTATGGCGAGGATCACCGCATGACCAACACTGTCCCACGGGACGACTAGGCTGTCTTCGCTGGTCTCCCTGTCGGTCTAATGTTAACTGTAATATCTGTCTCTGTAAGTCTGCTATCATCTGTTTCAGGTCTTCCGTGTCACTGTTCGGATTTTTAATGTCAGATATGGATCTGCACACAGCACCTTGAATCCCCACATCCATGACGGGTCCCCTTGAACGTTCTATGGCTTCCTGTTTGACTTCAGCAAAAGTAAGAGTCGGCATCATCCGGATCAAGTCCTGTAACGTGCGGTTAACATACTGGTCTCTCAGTCCTATTACAAATTGGTCTCTCAGTACCAGGTCACGAGAAGCCATACCAGCTAGTTGCTCCCCTTTTCCACAGGTTTGTTCAAGGAGTACCTGAAGGGCGTTCGCATATTGGGGAATATCCTCCCATTCAAGCTGCGTCCGTCTAAAGAACATGTGTTGCAGTGTTCCCTGGTATGTGGTCGGCCCATAGGTGTTCTCCAGCACCCGCACTAAATCATCCACTGTACGCTGGCCCCTGACCGTCTCCAGTCTGACTGTCGTCCATGCCTCCCCCTCTAGTGTCAGTACCGCCATTTCTGCCAAGGTCTTAGGGTCAATATTATACATTTCCCCCAGTATCCGGACTTGTTCCGCCCACTCTGGTACAGGGTAGTTTCGACCGCCAAATTTCCTGACCTGATTCACAATAGACACCGGCGGGGCTTTCTGACTGTACACATGGCCTGGGTGGGAATCTTGTTGGTCACAGATCCTGCCGACTACGCCAGATGAAGTGACTGCGGGCAAGGCCGCGCATTGGTATCTATGATCTGGCCCAGCAAGATCCCCACACACAGACTCTATCTTGATAACCGTATCTTTACTCGTATACATTTTTAACACAGCAAAGAAAAAAAAAAACAATAAATGACGACCGTAAATATGCACAGTAATAACGTGTACTGATAAGCTGACCCTCACTGTCCCTACTCACACGTTACCAGTCCTTTACTCCAGAAGGATGTGTCCCCCATCGCAGGCCTGTCTGTCTTTGCAGGAGGGCATCCCAGCCGGAAAAAAAACAGGAACAGCAGAATTCGCGGAAACAAAGGAAGGGATACTTCGGCCTCTCGCCAGAGGTCCCGCTTACAGTCTCTCTGATCCGGATAGAAGCTCTGGTGGGTCCCCTTATGTAGTCCACACTCCAGTAGCAGGGAGTATAACAGCTGAATCCTTCAGCAGTGCAGGAGCTGGGGAAGGCTCCGAGGATATGGTGTCAGATAGAAGAAATCACGTTGAGAGTCTCTCCTGCGCCACACACTAGGGCCCGTCCTGGCTCTTTTCACAGACCACAGCAGACTCTGCGCGCGCTTTTTCCTGCTTCCCACTTTGGTCACGTGACTCTCTAGGGCGGGACACAGGAGGCTCAGTCTTTTTCTCTGTCATCACACCCTGCGCAGGTGCAACCTCTGGCCATAAGGTGGCAACATCATCCTGTGTAATCACTTCTGTAACAGGCTCTATATCAATTATCACAGAACAGCCAGAGCCGGCCAGCTCACTACACTACTATGCTGTGAAAAGAAGAAAAGTAATATCTTCTATTTAACTAATTTAGACTGTGATTACTTTTAAAAGAAGCATCTTTGACTACCCTCTTACAACTCCATTTTCAATGCTAAGGCTATGTGCCCACGATGCAGAAATGCTCCGGATTTTTCCTGAGCGTCACATGACTAAATGACGTCACGACAGGTCCTTTTCAGACCATTGTGAGCTGCCGGCAAGCCAGGACGCATCGCTATGGAGACCGGGGTCCATCAGAAGGTGAGTATAATATTTATTTTTTATTTTATTCTTTTTTTTTACAGGTACTATGGTACCCGGGTCCAGAGGAGAGTCTCTTCTTCTCCAAACCCGGGTACCATCCGCACATTGAAACACTTGTATTCCGCATCTGCAGATGCAGTGATGCGGAATCCATGTGTTCCAATGCAAGTCAATAGCAGCGAAAACGCCGCGTTTACGCAAAATAATTGGTAGTGCTGCGCATTTTTCCGCAATGATAATCCGCAGCGGAAATTTCCGCAGCATGTGCACAGCACATGCGGATTATCATTGGGGAACATGGCAGACCTTCTACCAAGCATTTTTTAAGTGTTTCTGCAGCGGAATTGCCGCTGCAGAAACGCTTAAAAAATGCATAGTGGGCACGCAGCCTAAGGCTATGCGTTTTTCAAGCGTTTTTGCCGCAGAATTTACGCAGCGAAAATGCTTAAAAAATGCTTGGTAATACGTGCCCCATGGTCCCCAATGATAATCCGCATGTGCTGTGCACATGCTGCGGAAATTTCCGCTGCGGATTATCATTGCGGAAAAATACGCAGCATGTCCATTAATTTTGCGGACATGCAGCGTAATTGCCGCCATTGACTTGCATTGAAACTCTTAATATCCGTGTCAGCACATTTGCACACACTGATATTAAGCGTTTCAATGTGTGGATAGTACCCGGGTCTGGAGAAGAAGAGACTCTCATCCAGACCTGGGTACCATAGAACCTGTAAAAAAAAGAATTTAAAATAAAAAATAAAGATTATACTTACCTTCTGATGTCCCCCGGCCTCCTCAGCGATGCGTCCGGTCTCTGGTATGGCTTGCGGTGGTGTGAGGACCTGCCATGATATCATTTAGTCATGTAACAGGCCACGCGACGCTGACGTCGGCGGTCACATGACCTGTCACATGGCTCAATGACGTCATCGCAGGTCCTTCACACCACCGCGACCGATACAACAGACCAGACAGAGCGAAGAAAATACCGGGGGCCATCGGAACGTAAGTATAATCTTTATTTTTTATTTTTTACCATTCTTTTTCTTTTTTTTTAACTATTACTTGGTCACACTATATAAATCCATGCCGGTTGCATGGATTTATATAGTGTGACCAAGTTGTCAAGCACTTTTCCAAGTGATGCTAAAATCGCTTGCAAAAGAGTTTGATAACCCGCATGCAGAAATGCATACAAAAACGCTTGACAAACGCTTCTACCTGGCAGGAAAAACACATGTAAAATCCGCATGCGTTTTTCCTGCCAGGGAGAAGCGGAAAAAATATGCGGCATTTCGGCATCGTGGGCACATAGCCTAAAAGCTCTTTCCAGGCAGTCCGTAAATACAATGTTTGGCAACAGTCCATTGCTATAAAACCATGACAGCATTATATTGCTACTATTACTTCAAAGGAGCAGACCAAAAGGGTAAGTACTATAAGGCCAGGGACAGACTGCTGTATAACTTGTGCGATGATCGAATCGCACTGAACTGGTCAGCACCTCTGGCGACCTGAGCATGACAGCATGATTTCTATGCAGCTGTCAAGCTCAGGTTAGGAGAGCAGACAGTCCGTATGTGGTTTACGATGTGATCCTCCATAAGAAATACAGCCATCTGTCTCTGCCCTAAACACTGAAACTTGGCATTCTTTCTATTTTATAATTAGAGAGGCTTTTTATGTAAAAATAAAAATAATTACTGATCACTAATGAACAATAAAATGTGATCAGTTTCATTCCAAATAGCATAAGAGTATATTTTCAAGTAAAGGCTTTTGAAAAGGTATTTTTTAAGCCAAAGCTGGTCTTTAAGAAAAGTCTGCTTTTGTAAAATGTGCACTCTCGTTAATGCAGTTGATGCATCTTTTAAGGATGTTGTGTCCCAGAACCTGAAATCGACTTCAGTCATCAGCAAGAGTTGATTTCAGTTTTAATTTCTGTCTCTTTTGGGCACACAGGTCATTGTTGACTTCACACAGACCTAGATTATTGGTAGTTTTCAGAAAACTGGCATAAATTTCATGATGAATTTCCTTCTGTTTTTCTTTATAAATATCTTCCATTTATAATCCATTCCTTTCTTTGGTTCCAAACCTCCATCAAAGATCTGAAAGTGAAAACAAACCCTCAGTGTGCTACGCATCCCTTGTGTGATGATTATTGTCAAGTACAAGTAAATCTAAGGAACTTTGTAATATATCTTAACAAATAGACCTCTTTATTCAGTAATGAGCCACTTATTATCTACCTGCCACCATACCTCCTGAACTCATCTTTATCTGTAAAAAACATCTAAAATCCACCTTTGTCAAAACAAGAAGGACTGCCAGCTTACTGAGGCTGAGGTGTCAGATTGCAACTACCTACTAAGTCTTTGCAGAGGGAAGGGGTATAAGAGGCACAGACACACAAAGAAAACTACAAAATATTTTTCTGATGTCTGCTAAATATTCAATTTTACCCCAGAACTTGAATCACAGCTACACTACTCAGTATTGCTGTTTTTTAACATGTTTCATAAAAAATATCTTTTTCTATGAGGAGTAAAATACACAGAGGCAGTGATGTGGCCAGAGCCAGGCCTACATGGGCTGATGGGGATTTTGAAATACCTTGGTCATACTGTTATTTTATCTTTTATTCATTAACAATCATGTTATAGCCATGTGGTTTTGAAGAAAAAAACTGTAGTATTTTTGGACATCTCATATGGCCAATTAACAAGCTATGGGACAACCCTACCATATGCACGTTGCAGTGGTTTTGGACATTTATGGCCACCCCTTCCACCTTTATTGTGTTATTCTTAAGCTTAATTTGTGTCATTGAAGGGGTTCTCCTGGCAAATTATATCAATAAATTATCTAAGTCATCAACATTGTATCGGTGGGCAGTGTAGTACAGCTCGGTTTAATGTTCACATCCAGCCATCGCTGGAGCCAGTAACAGCCAGTAATTTTCTACACTAGTTCTAGTCTATGTTTTATTTCATTCCTTATATACCACAAAATTATGCTTGTCTGCAACAGGAAACTATGTATTATATGAAAAGAAAATGAGTACTTGCTTAGACAGACCTTGTGTTCGCTCAAGAACAGATGTCTTGAGACGTGGCACAAGCAAAAGTTGAATTTCACATGAATTAAAACAATATTTTTAATAATCTACACTGGTTTATGCTCTAGAAGAAGCTTGAAACATACATTTGTATATAAAGTAGACTTTTCTTTCTTCATTGATCCTTCAGACTATATGGTTTTACAACATCGGTAGAATAGAAGGACAGCATCCAAACTTGAGTGAAGTTGAAAAATCTTTTTATTCTGACAAATACAGTGCACGGTTTCAACAATACCAGTCTTAATCAAGCAACAAGACTGGTATTGTTGAAACGGTGCACTGTTTTTCTCAGACTCAGAAGAAGATTTTTTTTTACTTCACTCAAGTTTAGATGCTGTCCTTCTACTGATGATTAACTTATCTAAGTGAGTTCCTTGGAGATCGGCAAGCTGCATTCATTTGGGTATGATGACCTGGTTCCTGGAAGTACTGATAGAGTGCTGTGGTTAACTTTCTACTTTCAATTTATATGGTTTTACAAGTCTTGATATCAGAATGAAGTGAATTCTTTTCTGCTATACCTTGGGTTGTTAATGAAAACTCACTTCAAGGAGAGAATGATAGCAATTAAAAAAATGATAATAATAATTAACTGCCATAACATAGCAGTATTTTGTTCTTGGATTAAATTATAGATGGATTTAGCATTATTAGCCTTAGGTTACGACTAGTGATAAGCAAGCATGCTCGTCACTACTCATAACTTGCCTGAGCATCACAGTGCTCGAGATGCTCGTTACTCGGCGAGTATGTTTTTAATTTTCGGGCAGGAGCTTGAATCCCCACCCTGCATGTTTGGCGCATATTAGGCAGCCAATTACCATGCAGGAATTGCCTGACATTTATTGTAATGCCGTAGCCATGTTGGTTGTGGCATTACAGTGATTGGCTGGCCGCATAGCGTCATCGGGTCTGTATAAGTCCTGGGACCCTATGCTCGTCACAACCTACGGTCAAACAGGTAGAGAAGGGAGAGCTGCAGCTAAGCGAGGGAGAGAATAGTCGCTTATTTTAAACAGGGATTCCACACCACTATTATTAGCTTAAGTGCGCATGTAGCATTTTTGATGCGTTTTCGCAGCGGTTTATCCACGCGAAAACACATAAAAAACATTCTGCCAGCTATTGCATTGGTAATTCTGATGTGCTGTGCACATGATGCGGAAGTTTCCGCTCAGGATTACCATTGTGGAAAAAAACGCAGGATGTCCATTAGGCCCAGCGTTTCCAGAGCGTTTCCCGCCCATCGATTTTAATTGAAACGCAGCAAATCCGCAGGTACAATATTTCTACCTGCGGATTTGCTGCGTTTCAATTAAAGCCCATGGGCGGTGATACGCTCCGGAAATGCGCTACGGGTGGTACCCGGGTCGGCAGAGGAGGACTACTACTCTTCTCATCCGTCTGTCGCTCCCGGTGACTACAGCGAGAGCGGCGAGGATGAGGGGAGCAGTACTCTCCTCAGCCGAGCCAGGAACCACTGGCAGTAAAAAAATTTTAAAAGACTAAAAAATAAAATAAAAAACACTATTCTCACCTGTCCAGCAATGATCTCCTCCCGTCGACCGGCGGTACACTACAGGGAGCGCGCTCGCTCCCATCAGTGTACTGCGCTGCCAGGACCTGCCGTGGTCGTGGTGAGCTCACCTGGGCTGATCAGCTGAGTGACCTCACTCCAGCAGCATGTACACTGACAGGAGTGATTTTACACTCCTGTCAGTATACATTGCTGTCTTCTACAGCAGTGATATCAGTGATTGCTGATGTCACTGCTGGAGAAGTGACCTGCATCGCCAAGGGACAAACATGATGGATTAGTGGACTACGTTGTGACGGCGGACAGGTGAGGGATAAGGTTATTTGCTATTTTACTTTTTTTTTCAGAAGATCGAGGGATTTGGGGACTGAGAGAGTAATAAAAAAAATGTTTTTAAACCGTGTGTTTTTTATTTCATTAAAATATTTTATTCTGGCCATGTATTTATTGAAAAAGCAGTGACCAATTTACTATGTGGTTAGTAATGGGGACATCTTATAGACACTCTCCATTACTAACCTGGGCTTCACGTCAGCCGCCAATACAAGGCTGACATGAACCCCAACCCCATTACCCCACTCACCATCGCTACAGGGCAGTGGGAAGAGCGGAGACTAAGTGCCAGATTTGGCGCATTTTATGGATTATTAGCCGCGGAGGGAGCTAGTATCCATGGTCCCTTCCCTGGCCATTAATATCAGCCCACAGCTGTCTGATTAGCCTTTTCTGGTTAGATTTTATAGGGGGACCCTACATCAATTTTTTTCTGGAGTCCCCCTGTAATTTAGCAAGTAACGGCTAAAGAAACAGCTGTGCCTTCCACACGGTCCAGGGGGAGAAAAGAAGAAGAGCGCACTATGTGAAGGACCTGATGGATTGATGTGGCAAAACTAGCCAATAAGCCACACACCTATTGGGGTTGTGCACCCCTGCACAACCCCGGTGGTAATGTGAAGATGGAGGGAGCAGGCAAGTCTCACCGTGCGGTGCGGGTGGCTGGGCAGGCCATGTGCAATGTGTTGCAAGCCGCCGTTCGTGTTCACCGTTTCCGGGTTTCAAGTTGCGGACCACGTGACCGCCCGCAGACCACGTGACTTGGGATCAAGTGCGCGTCATCACAGGTCCTGTTAGTTGAAAGGATACGGCCCCCTAACCACGGGTCCTCAATTTAAGCAAACAGAGGGATGTTTACAGAGGGGGAATTTTTAAAAAACTGATTGTATGGTGGCTGCTCCTGCCACTAACCCCCAAAGGGGACTGAAAATATAATGGAGATAGTCATCTCCAGTGTTAATTTCGTTAGCGTTCCTCGCGGTCCAGTCTCAGTAGCTGTGAGTCTGGACCATATATTCTTCACCCTGATCCTCCTTCCTCCCACCATGCCGAGTGCCCATAGACAAGTGATCCCACACTTGGACACTCCGAAGAGCTGTTCATGTTTCCATTCATATATTCTGGCCTTTCGCTTGGTCCACTTCAAGTGGGGCATGAGGAGATTGGATGTAGTGATGCCCAAATATTTGAGCAGCCACGGTCAAACGAAGGTGACGGAGGGAAAGTGCAATTACTGTCTCAAGAGGTGGATGATGATGAGACACAATTGCCAGCAAGTCAGGAGGAGGCCCAGGATGCGTATGTGGAAGACGAGGTGGGGGACGATGAAGTCACTGACCCCACCTGGCAAGGTTACATGCTTAGTGAGGACTGCAGTGCTGATGGGGAGGGAGGCGTAGCACCAAAACTGGCAGGAAGAATCAGTAGGGTGGCCACAGACACAATGTGGGCAACTGTTCCCCAAAATACCAATATAAGGGAAGTTGTTAGTCCAACTGTTAGGTCTTCGCGAGTCTGGCTCTTTTTTAAAGACTGTCCAGGTAACGCAAAAAAGGCCATTTGCAACATCTGCCATGCCAGCATCAGCAGGGGCAGCAAAACTACCAGCCTGATCACCACCAGCATGCTCACGCACATGACAGCAAAGCACCCAACTAGTTGGGCCGAACACCAGGGTACAGAGACGGTGTCTTCAAGTGACACCACTGCCTGCCCCGCTGTTGTGCGTGCACGCCAATCTCTTGTTCATGACTCAGACTAAGATGCCTCCCACCCTGCACCTGTCATTGCAACCATCACCATCAGCAACCATGTCCACGTCCATGTCCCAGCGCAGCGTTCACTTGTCCCTACCCCAGTCCTTGGAATTCAAACACAAATACACAACCACCCACAGGCCACAATACTAAACTTCCACATTTCTCGACTGCTTGCTCTGGAAATGTTGCCTTTTAGGCTTGTGGAGACGGAAGCTTTCCGCAACCTCATGGAGGTGGCTGTCCCTCTGTACTGGGCCCCAGCCACCACTATTTTTCCCTGCGTGCCATCCCACCCTTACACAAGCACGTTACACATTACCCGTGCCCTCACCAACGCAGTTACTGGGAAGGTCCAGCTAACCACGAACACGTGGAAAAGTGTTTGTGGCCAGGGTTGGTACATTTCACTGATGGCACATTGAGTTAATATAGTTGAACCCGGGACCCAGTCGGTCCCTGGGCTGGAACACATCCTCCGACGCCGAGGATTGCGGGCTCTGGGTCAATCAGGTTGCCCCCACATTCTACAGCTCCTGCACCTCCTCCTCCTTCTCCTCTTTAGCCTCCATCTCCGAAATGACCACATCAGTTGCAAACTGGAAGCACTGCAACACTGCCTTGGCCAAGGGGCAACAGGCTCTGCTGATGCTAATCTGCTTAGGTGATAAACTGCACAGCACTGCAGAGTTGAAAGCTGTAACAGAGCAGGCAGATCTGTGGCTCTTACTGCTGAACTTACAGCCAGGCATAGTTGTGTGTGACAATGGCCGGAACCTGGTGGCGGCTCTGAAGCTTGGCAACCTCGCACACATACCATGCCTGGCCCATGTGCTCAATTAAATAGTTCAGTGGGTTCTCAAAACCTACCCAGGTCTGCTTGAACTGCTTGTGAAAGTAGACCACGTGTGTGCCCATTTCCAAAAGTCAGCTACAGCTTTCGCCACCCTGTCAGTGCTTCAGCAGTGTTTGTAGCTTCCAGCTCACCGATTGGTGTGCGATGTCATCATCACCACATGTTGGAACTCAACGTTGCATATGTTGGGAAGAATTTGTGAGCTGCAAAGAACAGTTGTTGAATACCAGCTTCCACTCGCCGGTCGGTATTCCGGTCAGCCTCCGGACATAAGAGCTGATGAGTGGGCATGGATGTGTGACATCTATGCCGATCTCCAAAACTTTGAGGACTCTACCAAGATGGTAAGTGGCAATGATGCCATAATTACCGTCACCATCCCACTTCTCTGTCTACTGAAACGCTCGCTGTTCACAATTAAAAAGGAGGCATTGCAGGCAGAGCATGATGATATGAAGCAAGGAACTATACATGGTGATGCTACACAGCCCAGCCTCATCTCATCTCAATGCAGATTAGGTGATAATAAGGAGGAGGAGCAGAAGCTGTTTTTCTGGGCTACAGATGGTAACAATAATAATAATTTTTCTTTTTTATAGCGCCAACATATTCCGCAGCACTTTACAATTTTAGGGGGGGCTTGAACAGACAAAAAGACATTACAAAATAAGCATAACTCAGATATTAAAAGGTGTGATGGCCCTGCTCGCAATCTTACAGTCTATGAGTAAATGGGGGGGACACAAAAGGTAAAATGTACAAATATTGTATAATACAGCCATAATATGCCAAATAGGGTAAGTACATAGCACTACATGAACTGGTTGCTAGCCAGTATGTGTACAGTACAGACAGAGGCTAATCACTGCATGGATGGTATGAACATGATTTTGAAGAAAATTTTGATATGGGCCAAACTGGGACAGTTAGACAAGTGTGTTAAGGCGATAAACCAGTCTAAAGAAATTAGTTTTTAGGGCTGCTTAAAGCTGTGGGTATTGGGAATAAATTGAATTGTCCTGGGTAGTGCATTCCAAAGAATTGGCGCAGCATGTGAGAAATCTTGGAGACAGGAGTGGGAGGTTCGGATTAAGGAGGATTTTAGTTTTAAGTCATTAGCAGAACGGAGGGCATGGGAAGGGTGGTAGACTGAGATGAGGGAGGAGATGTAGAGTAGTGCTGAATCGTGGAGAGCTTTGTGGGTAACAGCGACAAGCTTATACTGAACTCTTATTATTATTATATTATTATGTTATTGTTATTGTGAACAATTAAGCAAGTTGAAGATTAGTGTTGAGCCACCCCCGTAGTGTTCGAGTTCGGTTCGGTTCGTCGAACACCCGTGTGTTCGCCGAACTGTTCGTCGAGCTGTTCGTCGAACACCTTCGAACACCGTTAAAACCAATGGCAGGCAAACAAAAACACATAGAAACACATAGAAAACACCTTCAAAGGTGTCCAAAAGCTGACAAACTGCTCAGAAGACACAACTAACACATGGAAAAGTGACAAGTACATATAGTCATGCGAAAAGAAAAGAGGTGGAGGAGTTAAAGGAGGGGGAGACACAGATATAGGCATGTCATGCCCTTCTAAATTCCAAACAGTGAGAAGCCGAGACGGCCAGTCCGCTCCTGCCCGTGCCACCTCCGTGTCGCCGGGTTTGTGCCAGAGCCGCGGTGAACCCTGACGGCCAGCCCCCCTCTCCCAATACTGGTGCCTGTCCGCTGGTGGGTCGAGAGAGCCCCCCTGTGGTGGAGGCAGCTCTAAGCTTTTTAATTTAAATTGTCCCTCTAATTTGAATGAATACACTTTAAATCCATTTACAAGGATCTATTGGAGGGCAAGTCTCATGCCAGCAGCCGCGTAATTCCAGCTCCAGTAGCGTCCACTAAAGCTGCTGCAGTTAAAAAGCTTTTATAAGGATCGAGCTCGGCTGTCCACCGCAAGGCATCCTAGTGCCAGTCCCAGCCCCTATGCCTTGGGGTGCCTCCTGATGCTCTTCACTGAGTATCCCGTGGTCCCGAAGCATTTCCTTTGAAAAAATTAAGTGTCCAAACTACAGGTGGTGTAGCTTGCTTAACAGCCGGGATAATCCGCTGACTAGCAGACACTGCTACTAGGCACAAAGTATTTCCTGGGCTAGATGCAGTTAAAAATTTGTAACTAGATACTCTCGTTGGATGCTGAGAAAGCATTCCATAGAGTCTCCTGGCACGCCATATATGATTCTCTTAAAAAGCTTGGGGTAGGGGTCTAGGGGACCCTTTTATAGCCAAAATCACGGCCCTGTATCACAATACGTCACCTAGGCTGAAGATAAATGGAACTGTAGCACCGAGGGCTCGGTTGCTACAGACGTATTGCACCTCACCCAGAGGTGTGATATCTCACTCTCAGATAAGGATGGAGTGTGGATCAGGACCCGACACCTGCATGCATTACACCACATTGCCGTGGGGCAGGGCGACCAATATGCCCCTGAGATGGGCACGACAGTCCCTGTCCCTGGCTGGAGTGGGGGGAGGGAACACTGAGGAAGGGGAACCCTGCAGTGCAGGAGCAGGGAGGAAGCAGTTCCTGGGTGCATTGAGAAGGGAGTATAAAAGGTGGGCACCATCTTAGTTCAGTGCAGAGAAGTCTGAGCAGAAGTGGCAGGGAGCAGGGGCTCTGCATGAGCTCTGCTCCGGAGGCGGGCCTAGTAACAGAGGCCCAGGCCTGCAAGAGGGAGAAGGAAGGAAGAGGAGCGGAGAAGGCTCCAGGAATGAGGAATGAAGGGATCCCAGGGGTGCGGACGGGCGAGTCGCCACCGCACGCCCGAATCCACCTGCGTGGAGGGGTCAGGCCAAAGGGGGAGACCGGTCCCCGAACTAGTGGAGGCAGGAAACGACCCTCAGCTAGAAACCGGAGGCTCTGACATTTTATGTGGCGCAGCCCCTTGCTCCACCCGCTAGGAAGGCACCACATAGGGTCAGGGAAACTGGCGCCAAGTTTACCAAGAGGAGGCCCGAGGCAGCCGGACAGAAGTGTTGGTAAGAAAGGCCAGACAAAGGACACACAAAGGGGGTCCTGTGAAGCGCTCCAAAGTTATCTGGGAGTTGTCTGAGCCCCTCACCTGGTGAGCACAGTACGACGTGGGCAGCCGTTACCTGCAGACGTGGTCTGGATAATAAGAACTGTGAGTAAAGGCCCTGAACTGCATCACTGACTCCGTGTCGTTACTGCTGCTGCCCTGCACCATCACCCCCATCCTCCGCATACACTGCCCTGAGGCTATACTCCTCCCGTGGGGAGTTATGCTACGCTCTGCTGCACCCACAACACCAGCCTTAGCGGTCTGCCCTGTAGCGGCGGTTCACTCTGACCGCAATCCACGGGTGGCGTAGTCGGACATTTAAACATCAAAACCACATAAATAGTTCCGCCACTGGTTTGACCGCCCTGAGCCACGGAACCGGATCGCCGCCACGAAGACTACAACCACCAGCATCCACCAAAAAGGGTCCGGCTCCGGGTGTCCCAAGGCCCAGGGGGTGCGTCAGAACATTTTCATCACCTTTCACAATCACCAATGGGACAAGGCAGGGATGTCCTCTGTCCCCTCTCTTATACATCCTAGTGACGGAGCACCTCTTCTCATCAATTCGCCATAACCCCAATATTAGGTGGATTGAGGTGGGAGGCACCGAGTACAAGTGCTCTCTATTTGCTGATGATGTCCTAGTATATATCACTCAATCACATATATCCATCCCTGCTGTTATGGCTGAAATAGATCACTTTGTTACATGGTAAAATTTTAAAATCAATGCAGCGAAGTCTGAGGCCCTCGATGTCTCCCTCCCTAAATCCATATAGGATTCCATCCAGTCCAACTTTCCCTTTGCCTGGCCCTCACAGGGTATCAAATACTTAGGAATTCCTATTCATAGAGACCTCTCCCATCTATGTTATCTTAATTTTGGGCCCTTTATTGAACAATTCCATACAGACCATGGTTGGCAAGTTAGAACTGTAAGATTCACTACGTGAACCACTGGTGTTTTGTGGAAAAGCACATGTACACCGCGTTCCAAATTATTATGCAAAAAGTGTTTAGGAGTGATAAGGGAAGAATTTGTTTGTTTGTCAGTTAAACTCATTGATGGTGATGTGTGTCAGGGCTCTTTATATCACTGTAAGCAATTGCAGACACCTGTGCTAATTAGTTTGGCAGGTGTGTCCAATGAAAGGCAAGACTACTTAAGAAGGCTCTCTCACATTATTAAGCAGCCTACATTTTCTGCCAAAATGGGAAAGAAAAAGGATGTGTCGGCTGCTGAGAAGCAACAAATTGTGGAGTGTTTAGGTCAAGGCATGACTACAATCAACATTGTGCGATGATCAGGATGAAGTGTCTTGGCAATCAAGAAGTATGTAGCTGATTCACAGTACACACGTGTGCGTGCTGATAAGGGCAAATTGAGGACTCTTTCCTACAGGCAATTACGTCAGGTTGAAAGAGCAGCGGCAAAAATGCCTTGTCATAGCAGCAGACAAGTTTTTGAAGCTGCTTGTGCCTCCAACGTCCCCCGAACAACAAGATGCAGGGTCCTTCAGAGGTTTGCAGCTGTGCATACGCCATCCTGTCGACCTCCTCTGTCCACTTCACACAAGCAGAAACGGCTCCAGTGGGCCAAACATTACATGAAGACTGATTTCAAAACTGTTTTGTTCACGGATGAGTGCCGTGCAGCGCTCGATGGTCCAGATGAATGGAGTGGAGGATGGCTGGTTGATGGACACCCCACGCAAACACGGCTACAGCGCCAACAAGGAGGAGGTGGAGTAATGTTTTGGGCTGGAATCATGGGGAGAGAGATTGTCGGCCCCTTTAGGATCCCTGAAGGCGCTAAAGATGAACTCCATAATGTATGTGGATTTTCTCAAACAGCACTTCCTGCCATGGTTCAAGAAGAAGAACCGTGTATTTCACAGCAAGATCATTTTTCTGCATGATAATGCACCATCTCATGCTGCACATAAAACATCTGCATCTCTGGCTGATATGGGCATAAAAGGGGACAAACTTATGGTGTGACCCCCATGCTCCCCTGACCTCTACCCCATTCAGAACCTTTGGAGCATCATTAAAAGGAGTGTCTATGATGGCGGGAGGCAGTTCACATCTAAGCAACAGCTCTGGGAGGGTATTCTGTCCTCATGCAAAACAATTGAAGCAGAAACCATCCAAAACCTGACAAATTCAATGGACGAGAGAGTTCAGAAGCTCCTTTCGAACAAGGGGTCCTATGTGAAAATGTAACATCACCTAGAATAAAGTTTTGAGTTGAAAACTGTTTGATTTCAGTTTCTAACAACCTGCTAATGCTTATAATTTCAAAAATGACCATTTTTTTGGTCTTTATTAAAATGAAAAGGTTGATCGAAAAGTTTGGGGGATCTAAGAGTGTGGCAACCCAGTAGTCATGATTACTTCGAATTCTGACAATATGAGGGTCATGCTGCAGGTAGTGCAGCAAGAAGGCACTTATGTGTCTTGCGCATCTCGGAGCCCCAAAATTATTTTCCGGGCTAGATGCAGCTAAAAATTATTTTTAATTTTAAATCTGGTGAAGCTTATTATAGATGGCCTAATAGGATCAGTGCTGCACACTGCTACAAAGCCCAAATTATTTTCCAGTCAAGATACAGATAAACATGATTAGTAATTTGAAAGCTTAAAACGGTTGGTAGGGTGATTTTAACCAATCATCAAGCTTTTACTCTCCCCAGGATGACACAGGGGTAGAAAAGTCGTTTCGGATCCATGATTTGTTCATCTTTATGAACGTGAGTCTGTCTACATTATCAGTGGAGAGCCGCGTGCGCTTATCTGTCAGCACACCACCAGCAGCGCTGAACACACGTTCAGACAGAACGCTGGCTGCGGGGCATGACAAGATCTCCAAGGCGTAAGTGGCTAGCTCCGGCCATTTATCCAGATTGGAAGCCCAAAAAGAGCAAGGGTCCAGTGACACAGTCGTGGCTTCAATGTTTACTTGGAGATACTCCTGTACCATCGTCTCTAGGCGTTGACTATGTGTCAGACTTCTTGTCTCCTGTGGCCTTGCAAAGGATGGGCTAAAAAAGTGGTGAAATGATTCCGCAAAATTGATGTTACCAGCAGATACTGTGGTTCTGTTACGGTTTGAGTGCTGAACACTTGACGGTCCCACGGTTGGCAAGTTGGAACTGTGAGATTCACTACGTGCACCACTGGTATTTTGTGGAAAAGCACATGTAAGATTCTGCAACAGTCTCTGCTGATACTCCTGCATGCGTGCATCCCTTTCTATGGCAGGAATAATTTCTGCAAATTTACTTTTGTACCGGGGATCTAACAGTGTGGCAACCCAGTAGTCAGGATTATTTCTAATTCTCACAATTCGAGGGTCATGTTGCAGGTAGTGCAGCAAGAAGGCACTCATGTGTGTTGCGCATCCAGGAGCACCAAGTCCCTGTTGTGTTGGTGGCGAGGTAACAATCATGCTTCCTTCCTCTGTCCTCTCCCCCCAACCTCGCACAACAGAAATGTGATCAAGGTCTCCCTCATCTGATGAGTCTTCCATCAGTTCGTCCTCCACTTCTTCCTGGGCTCCTGCACCTTCCTCACTAGTTTGGCTGCTACCATGCGCCCTGGTAAAACCATCTCCCCCACCCTCACATGCCTGCCGCCTTGGTGCTGCCGACCGTCTGGACCTTGCAGATGTTAGCCCTTCCGCATACAACTCCTCCTCCTCTACTTCCTCCACCTCCTCTTGTGCCACCACCTGACTCCGAATTCTGTTTAACATGTGCTCCAGCATGTAAATCATCGGAATAGTCATGCTGATAATGGCATCGTCAGCACTAAACATCTTCGTCGCCATTTCAAAACTGTGCAGAAGGGTGCATAGGTCCCTGATCTGAGACCACTCCTCCAGCGTGATTTGCCCCACCTCTGAATCTCGTTGGCCCAGGCTATACGTCAGGATGTATTGCACCAGGGCTTGTCGGTGCTGCCACAGTCGCTGCAACATGTGCAGAGTTGAATTCCACCGGGTAGGCACATCGCATTTTAGCCGGTGAAGTGGCAGGCCCAACGACTTCTGTAGAGATGTAAGTCGCTGAGCTGCGGGATGCGAACGGCGGAAGTGAGCACACAGCGACCGTGCCCTCTGCAGAAGGCCATCTAGTCTGGGATAGTGGGCTAAAAATTGCTGGACAACCAGGTTCAACACGTGAGCCATACAAGGCACGTGTGTGACATTGCCCCGGCGAAGGGCCGCACCCAGGTTTGCAGCATTGTCGCACACGGCCTTCCCTGGTTTCAGGTCCAGTGGAGACAACCATTCTTGAAATTGGTTCTCCAGAGCTGACCACAACTCCTCAGCTGTGTGACTCACATTTCCCAGACATTTCAATGTAAAAACCGCCTGATGACGTTGAGCCCTACTGCCAGCATAGTAAGGAGGTGTGCAGGATCCCTTCTGCGCAGTTAGAAAGCTTGTGGCATGACCAGACAGGCTTTGGGTGCAGGTGGAAGACCGAGAGGAGGTTGAGGAGGCAGAAGCAGTGGAGGAACTTTGACATAAAGAGGATTGACGCACAACTCGTGGGGACGGCAAGACTTGGACAGCAGCCCCTTGTCCTGCTGTCACCATAGTTACCCAGTGCCCAGTCAGCGACATGTAACGCCCCTGTCCATGCCTACTCGTCCAAGTGTCTGTGGTGAAATGCACCCTGTCACACACAGAGTTTCTCAAAGAAGCGGTGATGTTGTGTGCGACATGCTGGTGGAGCGCAGGCACACCTTTCTTTGAGAAGTAGTGCCGACTGGGCATCTGGTACTGGGGCACTGCGACGGACATAAGGTCTCGAAAATCCTCTGTGTCCACCAGGCGGAAAGGCAGCATTTCTGTAGCCAAGAGCTTGCAGATGGTGAAATTCAACCTCTTAGCTTTCTCATGGCTAGGAGGAAATGGTCTTTTACTTGTCCACATCTGAGGGACCGAGGGCTGGCTATTGTGCTTAGACGGGGTTGATAAGGGTGTCCCCGGCAAACTGCCGGTCTGTGAGGAAGATGCAGGCGGACATGTTAGGTTGCCTTGATCCAAAGGTGGTGCTATCGATGTCGAACAGCGCTCAAGACCAGCTGGTGTTACCACCGCCAAAGAAAATGATGACCTGCCAATCACGCTGGCTGTTGCGGGTAAAGAGGTGGCAGGTCTGCGCCCCAAAACAGGTGTGACTGCTGTCCCCCCAGTCACAGAGGATGAAGAGGCCGCGGATGCACAAGATATGGCAGACGGTGGTTGGCCCGGCCGACTAGGCCGCATTGTAGCACACTGAGCTTCCCACTGCAACTTATGCTTCATGTCCATGTGCCGGTTCATGCATGAAGTACTCAAACTATGTATTTTTTGGCCTCTACTTAGCTTTTGCTGACAAATGTTACAGATAACACGAGTTGGGTCATCTTTATCGATCTGAAAAAATGCCCAGGCTATGCAAGGCTTAGCACCCATGCGACCTGAAGAGCCACCACGACTTGTGGTGAGAGGCAGAGTTGTGTTTGAGGATGCAGTTGTTGACGTGCTTCCAGTACTACGTCTCTGTCCAGGAAGGCGCAACCTGACCTCGTCGTCACTAGCATCTTCCTCCACCTCCTCTGCTGACCTCATCTCTTGGCTGACTGTGGGTTGACAGTAAGTGGGATCTCCGACCTCATCATCATCACCCTGTGCGTTATCACACCCGTCGTCCTCAGAGCCAACCTGTTCCTGCCCTGACAAAAAACTAAAGTTGTCGCTCCAATCAGGTATTTGAGTCTTATCATCGTCTTCCTCATTGTCTCCACCAACAGGAGTTACAGTTTGGGAATGAGGGTCTACATTATGGTCAGAACCTTCTGCGTCTGGTCCTGGATCCGACTCATAAAGATTCTGGGCATCAGTGCAGATCATTTCCTCGTCTGGATTCACAGAAGCGCTGGAGTCGACCTCTGATTCCCAGGCTATAGTATGAGTAAACAGCTCTGCAGACTCAACCATCTGTTCTACCTCATACTCAGACGGGCAGCTGGAGATTTGGGAGCTGTGAGGAAGCAAGTGCGATTTGGGTGACACCTTTGAGGACTGGAGTATTTGTGATGTTGAAGTTGATGTGGAGGAGAGCCCACTTAAAGGAGCACTTGATATCCGTTGAAGCACCTGCTGTTTTTGTGCCTCATCTGGAATTTGTAGCGATTGGCGTGGCCGTAAGAAAGGGATCTTATCACATTGTCCGCTAAAAGAAGTAGACATTTTAGTTTGGCTGGAAGATGGTCTTTCTTCTGCACCTACCCCACGGACACAACCTTTTTTCCCCTTCCCAACACGCCTATTCCCCTTTCCACCAGCAGCAGGCCTTTTTCCACTCATTTTGGTGGTTAACTAATTCACAACTCTGGAGTTGTTTGCACAAAAAAACAATGGATGGTAACCGAGCAGAGCTGAGTGGCCAAACTGTGGTATTAGGCCAAAACTATTGGCTGGGTTAGATGCAGAAAAAAATTATTTTTAATTTGCAACCTGATGGAGGTCAGTATAGATGGACTAATAGACCAAGTCCCACACACCGCTAGAAGCCCAAATATTTTTTCAGAGCTAGATGCAGAAAATTTTTTTATTCAATTTGCAACCTGATGGAGGTCAGTATAGATGGACTAATAGACCAAGTCCCACACACTGCTAGAAGCCCAAATATTTTTTCAGAGCTAGATGCAGAAAAAAATTATTTTTAATTTGCAACCTGATGGAGGTCAGTATAGATGGACTAATAGACCAAGTCCCACACACCGCTAGAAGCCCAAATATTTTTTCAGAGCTAGATGCAGAAAAAAATTATATTCAATTTGCAACCTGCTGGAGGTCAGTATAGAAGGACTAATAGAACAAGTCCCACACACTGCTAGAAGCCCAAATATTTTTTCAGAGCTAAATGAAGAAAAAAATTATTTTTAATTTGCAACCTGATGGAGGTCAGTATAGATGGACTAATAGACCAAGTCCCACACACTGCTAGAAGCCCAAATATTTTTTCAGAGCTAGATGCAGAAAAAAAATATTTTTAATTTGCAACCTGATGGAGGTCAGTATAGATGGACTAATAGAACAAGTCCCACACGCTGCTAGAAGCCCAAATATTTTTTCAGAGATAAATGAAGAAAAAAATTATTTTTAATTTGCAACCTGATGGAGGTCAGTATAGATGGACTAATAGACCAAGTCCCACACACTGCTAGAAGCCCAAATATTTTTTCAGAGCTAGATGCAGAAAAAAAATATTTTTAATTTGCAACCTGATGGAGGTCAGTATAGATGGACTAATAGAACAAGTCCCACACGCTGCTAGAAGCCCAAATATTTTTTCAGAGATAAATGAAGAAAAAAATTATTTTTAATTTGCAACCTGATGGAGGTCAGTATAGATGGACTAATAGACCAAGTCCCACACACTGCTAGAAGCCCAAATATTTTTTCAGAGCTAGATGCAGAAAAAAATTATTTTTAATTTGCAACCTGATGGAGGTCAGTATAGATGGACTAATAGAATGATGCTATGCCCAAAAGATTTTACTTCACTAGGTGCAGTAAAAAAATTGGTATTCTATACACAGGTGGTATATCTTGCAACACAGATAGGCTACTCCACTGACTAACACACTCTGCAATAGGCCAAAAAGGATTAGCTTTGCTAGATTCAGCCAAATGCTGTGAAAAAAACTTGCACAGCACTGGCACAGACCTGCCTGGCAAAAACTGATAGGAACTGATGTAACCTAGTCCTGAAAAGGACTCCAATTACAATTAGTCTTTACTCCCACAATCTATCTATTTAAGAGCACAGACCTGCTTGATAAAAGTCGTAGGAAATGCTGTAACCTAGTCCTTAAAAGGACTGCAATCACAACTATTCCCTACTCCCAAGCTATCTGTATATTTGTGCGAAAATTGGCTTGAAATTAACAAGGTATAGCGCACACAGCAACAGCGGTGCCGTCTAACACGCAGCTGCAGCAGTGAGAAAATGGTGGCGACGGGGAAAATGGCTTGGTCTTATAGGGCAAGGACATGTGACATACACTGCCAATCACACATGCCCTTGCTTGTGTGAAAAAAAGCACTTCGCTCCGTGTGTGCGCTGCTGATAGGCTGACAGATTGCACCTCCCCACTGCAAATGCGGGAAAGAGAAAAAAAAATGGAGATCTTCATTGTTCCTGCAGAGATCCATCCCCTGCCCCTCCCCCCGCCCCGCTGTACACTCAAACTGCGTATTAACATTAATTTTCATCATTACTGAGAAAAAATCCAGTTATGATTTTGGTGCACGAACAGTTATCGAACATAACCTCGAACAGCCGAATTTTTCTCAAATTGTTCGTGTTCGCCGACCGGCTCGAACACCGCCCAAAACAGCTCGAATTTGAGATTGGCGAACAGTTCGAGTAGAACAACGCTCATCTCTATTGAAGATGAAATGATCTCTAAAAGGCCTAAAGATAAAGATGATAAATTTACTTTGTATTTTAGGCAAAAAAATATATATAGTGTCATTTTTTCTTATTTTAAAAATTGCAAAAAGAAAAATGGGACAATGCAAAAGATTGGGTACCCTTGGAGATTTGTGTGCTCAGATAACTTTGAAAACTGTAGTATAATGCACTCTATAATCCTCCAAATAGTATAATGCATTCCCTGTAGTCCTCCAAATAGTATAATACTCCCCATAGTCCTCCATATAGTATAATGAACTCCCCATAGTCCTTCACATAGTATAATACACTCACCATAGTCCTCCATGCAGTATAATGCACTCCACATAGTCCTCCATGCAGTGTAATGTATCAGGATACCAATAGAGTTGAACATGCAATGACAGGCGGGTGGGCCCGATGCCAGCGCTGGCACCGGGCCCCCAGCTCACTGACTACATAGCAGCCACAAGTCAGAAAGTGAGCAAGATGCACTGTGGGAGGGAGGAGCATGCATAACATTTGGGGATTGGGAGAAAATTTCCTAATTTTTTATCTACAAAGCTAAGGTATTTTTTATACAGAAATATACTGTGAAATATATCATTACCAGTAGAGATGCTCTGGCAAAAGAGCTGTCGGAAATGTCAAGAGATAAGGATATTCGCAGGTCTCTTGTCCATCGGTCACAGATTACGTACCTTGCCAATGGGCCATAGTCCTGCAAATTAGTTCTCCCACCTCTGGTTACTTGTACAATGCATTTAGTTTTAAAACATTCTACCTGAGATTCCTTGTTCAATAAAAACTTCCACAAAACAAAGCAATGAAATTATATTATATTGAAATTATATCAGAGTCAAACCTGGTTGTATATTTTTGCTCAAACACTGGAGATGCCATGCTAAGAATAATTCCAGCTTTCATGATGTAATAAGATTAGACTTTTGTTTTTGTATTTCATCCCCTGAAATATGAGTTGTGGAATGAGGTCATGGAAATTGAGTATTAACCTGATTAGAAACATATGCTCAGTCATATTACCCAAAGCTTCATAGCAGAACTGTTAACTCTTCAGTGGTCTTTGAACGACAGCTGTCTTTGGGTCAAAATCTATACTTTTACATTAAACAAAAAACGTCAAAATGAGATAAAATGATCCTCTGGAATAACCTTCAAGTGTTTCTCTGATGACCCACTGTCGCCTGATCGCTGCTGCCAATAACAGGCTTTAGTAGTTCTGTGACATCCAAATGGTGCAGTCAACGCTTCTTCAGCTACTATTGACCAACAGAGCCGGTACTGGATCCACACAGTTACCAGGAAGGGTGTATGCCCCCCTTTATTATTGTATGACCATTTTTTTGTTCTTTATTAAACTGAAAAGGTTGAAAACTCTGCTGTACATAATAATTTGGAACATACATTTTGAGTGCAGTTTGAGTGTTTTATTTTTTTTTAAATATACTGTTATCATAGGCAGTTTGTACAAAAACCTTTCAATTGTACTCTAATAGTTATTTGACTGGAAAATTACAATGACTGCAATTCCTATAGGTAATTTGGGAAAATCTGAGAAAATATTATTTGCATAATAATTTGGAACACAGTGTATAAGTGGGGCACTGTGTATTTGACACTCTCATGAGAGCACAGTCTGTCTGACACGATAATGGGATAATGGGGAAAACTAGGGTCTGTATAACTTCTATTTTAAAAAGCTTAACGAGGTTAACAATATGATTTGAAAGGCTTACAAAATAATGATAAAAGCCCATACAATCCTAAAAGACACTTGCTGCTCCTCCATTCTGCTAAGAGCATCCCTTGTTGGATCCCTGGCTTCTTTTTCTGGTGAGCGGCATCTCATGATGGCTGCAGGCAATCAGCAGCTGCAGATATGCTGTAGCCTTGATGTAGTGGACAAACCCCCCTATCAACAGTACAAGTAAATTGTTGCTGTGTTTTTCCTAGTCAGTCCCAACGTTAAGCATAACACGATTATGCATCAGATCCTTCAAAAGGTATTCCAATATAAGTCATTTATAACATGTCCACACACTGTGCCATAAATGCGTGTTTGATTTAGCAATTCAGTGAGAAGACAAGGTGGCTAATATGCCTTAAATTTCTATTGCGATCTGCAGTGTTTGAAATGTACCCAAAACATCTCATTATGGTGTACTGTACAAAGTATGACATTTTTTTATGTAATGCCACAGTCACCTACTGAACATGCAAGATGGTAAAGAAAAGTTATAATTTGACACTATTAGGCTGGGATCCATATAAGAGGAGAATACAATTAAAATGTTAAACAGTAACAAATACCGTGTTTCTCTGAAAATAAGACAGGGTCTTATATTATTTTTTTCTCTGAAATCAGGGGATGTCTTATTATTATCATTTTCTAAGGCCTATGCCAATGTTTCAACACAGACACACAATTATATTGTTGCTACATTTATGCATACCATATATGCGCAATGACTCATTCTTTGGCATGCGCTTTCTTGCTATATATGCCCTTGTCATTGATATAGAGATCCATATTTGTAATCATCTCTTTAGCGCAGATTCGATTATCATTGTGTACTCCAAATATCTGTATAGTTACATTTATTTAGTGGCGCATGCGTTCCATCTTGTTCTTGTTTAGCCTGTGTCTTTTACCTACTTGGATTCTGTAATACCGACTTCGCGGTCGGCTACAGGCTCTACCGTAGGGACGGGCTGCACCTCAATGGGGAGGGTGCAGCGGTGCTGGGGAAGAAGATGGCTAATAGGTTGGAGGAGTTTTTAAACTAGAGACGGGGGGGGGGGAACCAAGGAAATAGGTGGGATGTGAGGCAAGCAAGGGGGAAGGGGAGAAGTGAATATAATGAGGGTGGAGAGGGGGGTGGGGATAGTACAGTTAGATCGTTAGAGAAGAATAGGATGCTAAATAACCCCAAAGTTTTATCTTGTATGCTGACGAACGCAAGAAGCCTGACCAATAAGGCGGATGAGCTGCGGGCGCTTATATCGGAGGAGAGGTATGACATCGTAGGTATAACAGAGACTTGGCTAGACGATAGCTATGACTGGGCGGTAAATTTATTTGATTATAGTTTATTTAGAAGGGACCGGAAACAGGGGAAAGGCGGAGGAGTCTGCTTATATGTAAAGTCATGTCTAAAACCCAGACGAAGGGAAGATATAGGAGAGGGAGAAGAGGGGGTCGAGTCCATGTGGGTAGAGATAGAGGGGGCAAAAAATAATAATAAAATATTACTGGGGGTCTGCTATAAGCCACCAAATATAACAGAGGAGAATGAGAATCTGCTATTAGGACAAATAGACAAAGTAGCAAAACATAATGAAGTGATTGTAATGGGGGATTTCAACTACCCGGATATTGACTGGGAAACAGAAACCTGTAGATCTCAGAAAGGAAAAAGGTTCTTGACAAATATTAAGGATAATTATCTCTCCCAACTAGTGCAGGAACCAATGAGAGGGAAGGCCGTGTTGGACTTAATATTGACTAATAGGCCTGATAGAATAACTGAGGTACAGATAGGGGGGCACCTAGTTAATAGCGACCATAATATTATCGACTTCAAAATGCCCTTCAGTAGGGTTATCAATAAGGGAACAACAAAAACATTAAACTTTAGGAGGGCGAAGTTTGATCAGCTGATAGAAAACCTTCAACTTATTGACTGGGACAAAGTACTTAATCAAAGGAATACGAATAGTAAATGGGAAACCTTCAAAAGAATTCTGAATACTCAGTGTGAGAGGTATATACCGTATGGGAATAAAAGGGCCAGAAATAAGAGGAAACCAATATGGTTGAACAAGAACGTAAAAGGGACGCTAAATAGCAAAAAAGTGGCATTCAAGAGATTAAAACAGGAAAACAGTAAGGTGGCACTAATGTGTTACAAGGAAAAAACGAGAACCTGCAAAAAACAAATAAAAATAGCGAAGGAGGAAACAGAGAAACATATTGCTAGGGAAAGTAGATCAAATCCCAAACTGTTCTTTACGTATATAAATAGTAAAAGGATTAAACCGGCTAATATTGGACCGATAAAAAGTGAGGAAGGCAAAATCATAGAGAAAGATGAGGATAAAGATAATCTATTAAAGAATTTTTTTTTGACAACTTTCAAGGAAATAGAACTAACAGGAGAAATGAGAAGTGACAAGCTTAATCCTCCACTAAGTATGACTAATCTAACCCAAGTTGAGGTACAGAAACGACTCAGTAACATTAAAATAAACAAATCACCAGGACCTGATGGCATACACCCACGGGTACTAAGGGAACTAAGTAATGTGATAGACAGACCGTTATATCTTATATTTAAGGACTCTGTTGAGACTGGGTCTGTACCACTTGATTGGCGACAGGCGAATGTAGTGCCAATATTCAAAAAGGGAGCGAAAAGTGACGCCGGAAACTATCGGCCGGTGAGTCTGACGTCCGTTGTGGGCAAAATTTTTGAAAGCTTCATTAAAGAGGCGATTACGGAGCATCTTGATGCTAATAATCTTTTAATCCCGAACCAACATGGATTCATGAGGAATCGCTCCTGCCAAACAAACCTGATTGACTTCTACGAGGAGGTTAGCTCTCGATTAGATCAGGGGGAACCAGTGGATGTCGTGTATCTCGACTTCTCAAAAGCGTTCGATAGCGTGCCACATAATAGGTTGGTATACAAAATGAGAATGATGGGGCTGGGGGAAAATGTTTGCAAGTGGGTAGCAAACTGGCTAAGGGATAGAAGACAGAGGGTGGTTATAAATGGAATATACTCAGATTGGGTAAGCGTCACTAGTGGGGTACCACAGGGGTCTGTACTAGGCCCAATGTTATTTAATATCTTTATTAACGACATAGTCAACGGGATAAATAGTAAAATATCAATATTTGCAGATGACACAAAGTTATGTAAAACAATTAATACAAAAGAGGACAGTGCAGACCTACAGAGGGATTTGGATAAGCTGGGTAGGTGGAGCATTAAGTGGCAAATGAGGTTTAACGAGGAGAAATGTAAGGTCATACATATGGGAAGGAAAAATGGAAGTCACCAGTACTCACTGAATGGGAAATCATTGGGGAATTCAGAGATGGAGAAGGACTTGGGCATCTTGATTGATAGCAAACTAAATTGGAGCGCCCAAAGTCAGGCCGCTGCTGTAAGGGCAAACAGGGTAATGGGATGTATCAGAAGAGGTATAGCTGCAAAGGATGAGAACATTGTTCTTCCACTGTACAAAGCACTGGTCAGACCACACTTGGAATACTGTGCTCAGTTATGGGCCCCAATATATAGAAAGGATATAAATGAGCTTGAAAAGTTACAAAGGAGGGCAACAAAATTAATAAAGGGAATGGAGGGACTGCAATACCCAGAGAGGTTGGCAAAACTAGGACTATTCAGCCTGGAAAAGAGAAGGTTGAGGGGGGACATAATAAATGTGTACAAATATGTTAGGGGACAGTATAGAGATCTTTGTTCAAAAGGAGGGGTATTACGGTAACAAGAGGGCATTCACTAAGACTGGAAGAGAAAAGGTTTCAGCACCAGCATAGGAAGGGGTTCTTTACGGTAAGAGAATATGGAATTCACTGAGTGAGGAGACGGTAATGTCGGATTCACTACACCAGTTCAAGCGGGGACTGGATGCTTTTCTAGATACCAGGCAGATTTCAGCATATACTTAAAAATAAAATAAAATAGTAGGTTGATACAGGGATTTATTCTGACTGCTGGTTTCAGAGTCGGGAGGGAATTTTTCCTCAGGTGAAGATTGGCTAAATCATTTGGGGTTTTTGCCCTCCTCTGGATCAACTTTAGCAATTACAGAACTAACAGGTCGAACTTGATGGACGCAAGTCTTTATTCGGCTTTACAAACTATGTTACTATGTTACTATGTAATATATACAGTGGGTACGGAAAGTATTTAGACCCCTTTAAATTTTTCACTCTTTGTTTCATTGCAGCCATTTGGTAAATTCTAAAAAGTTCATTTTTTCCTCATTAAAGTACACTCTGCACCCCATCTTGACTGAAAAAAAACAGAAATGTAGAAATTTTTGCAAATTTATTTAAAAAAACAACTGAAATATCACATGGTCATAAGTATTCAGACCCTTTGCTCAGTATTGAGTAGAAGCACCCTTTTGAGCTAGTACAGCCATGAGTTTTCTTAGGAATGAGGCAACAAGTTTTTCACACCTGGATTTTGGGATCCTCTGCTGTTCTTCCTAGTAGATCCTCTCCAGTTCCGTCAGATTGGATGGTAAACGTTGGTGGACAGCCATTTTCAGGTCTCTCCAGAGATGTTAAATTGGGTTTAGGTCAGTGCTCTGGCAGGGCCTGTCAAGAATGGTCACAGAGTTGTTCTGAAGCCACTCCTTTGTTATTTTAGCTGTGTGCTTAGGGTCATTGTCTTGTTGGAAGATGAACCTTCGGCCAAGTCTGAGGTCCAGAACATTCTGGAAGAGGTTTTCATCCATGGCCTCATTCATGTTTCCTTCAATTGCAACCAGTCGTCCTGTACCTGCAGCTGAAAAACACCCCCATAGCATGATGCTGCCACCACCATGTTTCACTGTTGGGATTGTATTGGGCAGGTGATGAGCAGTGCCTGGTTTTCTACACACATACCGCTTAGAATTATCAAGAAAAAGTTCTATCTTTGTCTCATCAGACCAGAGAATCTTATTTCTCATAGTTTGGGAGTCCTTCATTGTTTTTTGAGCAAACTCTATTCAGGCTTTCATATGTCTTACGCTGAGGAGAGGCTTCTGTCGATCCACTCTGCCATAAAGGCCCGACTGGTGGAGGGCTGCAGTGATAGTTGACTTTGTGGAACTTTCTCCCATCTCCCTACTGCATCTCTATAGCTCAGCCACAGTGATCTTGGGGTTCTTCTTTACCTCTCTCACCAAGGCTCTTCTCCCACGATTGCTCAGTTTGGCTGGATGGCCAGGCCTAGGAAGATCTCTGGTGGTCCCAAACTTCTTCCTTTTAAGAATTATGGAGGCCACTGTGCTCTTAGGAACCTTGAGTAATGCAGAAATTCTTTTGTAACCTTGGCCAGATCTGTGCCTTGCCACAATTCTGTCTCTGAGCTCCTTGGGCAGTTCCTTTGAGCTCATGATTCTCATTTGGTCTGACATGCACTGTGAACTGTGAGGTCCTATATAGACTGGTGTTTGCTTTTCCAAATCAAGTCCTATCAGTTTAATTAAACACAGCTGGACTCCAATGAAGGAGTAGAACCATCTCAAGGAGGATCACAAAGAAATGGACAGCATGTGACTTAAATATGAGTGTCTGAGCAAAGGGTCTGAATACTTAAGACCATGTGATATTTCAGTTTTTCTTTTTTAATAAATTTGCAAAAATTTACACATATTTGCTTTTTTTCAGTCAAGATGAGATGCAGAGTGTACTTTAATGAGAAAAAAATGAACTTTGTTTCATTGCAGCCATTTGGTAAATTCTAAAAAGAGTGAAAAATTTAAAGGTGTCTAAATACTTTCTGTACCCACTGTACACATGCAGTCACACATGCGCAGTATTCTCCTTGGTTGAACTGAGTCAGTGAGCTCAAAAAACGCATGTGCAGTTGAATCCTTGCCCATTGTTCGAGCTCTGTACTTGACACAAGCGCACTTGCTCTTATACAGTGGTCATTCTGAATGAACAAACAAGCGCATGCGCAGTGTGTACCTTCACTAAACTTTATGTATAAGGTGCACTGTCTGCATGCGGTTCCAACAGCGGGTGTTGTCGATAAGGGAACAGCAGCTCTCCAGCTGGTAACTATTTACTCATTGTGTTCATATATGTATATATGTCTGACAGACTGCATACCCACACTACCATTGAGGAAGCCACAACACTAGTGGTGATATGGGTGGGGCTTTTTTCACACTATAAATAGGAAAATAGAAAAATAATTTAAGGAAAAAATGTGGTTATGATGCACTGTTATGGGGGGATTGCTGATGACACTGTTCTAGGGGTAATGTCCCCCAATTCTGTACTAATGTCTCTCATCATAGTATATATATATGGCCCCCCATCCTGATATACGTGTCCCCCCGTCCTGGTACACATGGTCCCCATCTGCATCCCGATATACATGGCCCCTATTCTGCTATCCATGGCCCCCATCTGGGTATACATAGTATACATGGCCCCCCATCCTGGTATACATGGCCCTCCCATACTGGTATACATGCCCCCATCCTATTATACATGGTCTTCTATCCTGGTATACATGGTATACATGGCCCCCCATCCTGGTATACATGGTATACATGGCCCTCATCCTGGTAATAAATGGTATACATGTCCCCCCTTCCTGGCATACAAAGCCCCCTATCCCCGTCCTGAGATAAGTGGCCTTCCCATCCTGGTATACATGACCCCCATCATCATCCTGGTATACATGGCTCCCCATCCTGTTATATATGGGCCCCCATCCTGGTATACATGCCCCCCATCCTGGTATACATGGCCCCCCATCCCCATCCTGGTATACATGGCACCCCATCCTGTTATATATGCCCCCCCATCCTTATATATATGGCCCCCCATCCCCATCCTGGTATACATGGCACCCCATCCTGATATATATGGCTCCCCATCCTGGTATACATGCTCCCCCATCCCCATCCTGGAATATATGTCCCCCTTACATCGCACACATAAAAAAATAAAGGATTCTATTCACCTTCCCTCTGCTCCAGCGGCGAACTGTTCTGATGCCAGCAGCTGACGTCAGTGTGTAAGCAAAGCATGACGTCACTGACATGCGCCCTCGCACGCTAAGGTCAGCTGCCAGAATATTCACTGCTCCCCACGCCTGGGACTATGGGAGTGTGGAGCAGTGAATATTAATTCTCTTTATTAGCAGGCACACTGTTAGCCACAGCCACTGACTCCTGCAGTGACTGGGCGATCACGTGTGCCCGCTAGTAAAGAGAATGAATATTCACTGCTCTTCAGGGGTGGAGAGCAGTGAATATTCATTCTCTTTACTAGCGGGCACAAGTGATCGCCCAGTCACTGCAGGAGCCAGCGGCTAACAGTGTGCCTGCTATTAAAGAAAATTAATATTCACTGCTCCCCACGCCCATAGTACCGTCAACCTCTCGGCACCGGTTTCAGTGCATTAAGTGGGCGAGACAATGGGCATAGGGAGCAGTGAATATTAATTTTTTCTTTAATAGCAGGCACAGTGTTAGCTGCAGTAGGCGGCTCCAGCGTCCTGTGACCCGCTCCTCCAACGCTGCTGCTCCCCCCATCCACAGCCAGACTATAAAGGACCATACATTTGAACTATAGGATGCCCCCCACCCACTTTCCCCTAAAATTTTGGAAGCAAAAAGTGCATCTTATAGCCCGAAAAATACTGTATATATTTTTTGCCCGGATGACCTCAAGCTATTTTTTCATACTTCCATGTCCATGCTTGGCATTAAAAGCTTGTGGCTATAGAATCGCAACCTAATTTTTGCAATTGCTTTTTTCAGCTTAATAACATTGTCATGTTTCTATGCTGGAAGTTTTCCTGTTTATATATATTGTTTTTCCTTTTAACAGTGTATATACCCCTTCTTTGCTGATCCTTCTTGGTGTGTTTTCTTGATCTTTCCTGGGGTTTAATTTAACTGGTCAATATACACTGCTCAAAAAAATAAAGGGAACACTTAAACAACAGAATATAACTCCAAGTAAATCAAACTTCTGTGAAATCAAACTGTCCACTTAGGAAGCAACACTGATTGACAATCAATTTCACATGCTGTTGTGCAAATAGAATAGACAATAGATGGAAATTATTGGCAATTATCAAGACACACTCAATAAAGAAGTGGTTCTGCAGGTGGGGACCACAGACCGCATCTCAGTACCAATGCTTTCTGGCTGATGTTTTGGTCACTTTTGAATGTTGGTTGTGCTTTCACACTCGTGGTAGCATGTGACGGACTCTATAACCCACAGAAGTTGCTGAGGTAGTGCAGTTCATCAATGCGAGCTGTGGCAAGAAGGTTTGCTGTGTCTGTCAGCGTAGTGTCCAGAGGTTGGAGGCGCTACCAGGAGACAGGCCAGTACACCAGGAGATGTTGAGGGGGCCGAAGGAGGGCAACACCCAGCAGCAGGACCGCTACCTCCTCCTTTGTGCAAGGAGGAACAGAAGGAGCACTGCCAGAGCCCTGCAAAATGACTTCCAGCAGGCCACAAATGTGCATGTGTCTGCCCAAACGGTTAGAAACCGACTCCATGAGGGTGGCATGAGGGTCTGACGTCCACAGATGGGGGTTGTGCTCATAGGTCAACACCGTGCGTGATGCTTGGCATTTGCCACAGAAGACCATGATTGGCAAAGTCGCCACTGGCGCCATGTGCTCTTCACAGATGAAAGCAGGTTCACACTGAGCACATGTGACAGAAGTGACAGAGTAGTAAAAATAAAATAAAGTTATTATTAATTAAATATTATAAAAGTAAATTAAAAATCATAGCAAAAAAAACAACATACCAAATCATACATAAGATGGAAACTTGCCATCTCTCATTTTTGGTTGTGTAGTTAGATACCAGTAAGTATACTTTCCACTAGAGTTTTTTTTATGCTTTTATTTTCGCAGTGCAGCCAAGTAAATGTTGTAATTCCTGTACTTTCAGTAGATTCATATTTGCAAGTATTAGCAGCAAATGCCTTAATACTTTCTGATATCAGAATGCAGCTGGAAAGTAATTTGAAAGTGAATTAGGTTACAACGCTAAGTTGCAATTCATGTCTCCACAAGATCTATGCAGCAAAACTCTATGGGTGGAGGGGTGAGTACATAGTTTTGGTTTTGCTGGAAAGAAAAAAAAAAGTTGTTGACTGAAGACCATAGTTATTCATGTAACAAAATTATATGTCTGTAAAAAAATAAAACAGTCAAGACAAATATTTGGCGGAGAAACCAAGAAAAAAACCTTCAAATATACTTTCATAACTCCCATACTTTACCTGCGGGGTACCTCTTAGCTATAAAGTATAAATTTAGTTAAACAAAACGTTTAAAAAATAAGAACCAAAAAAATAAAAAAGTCAAATAACACTACGAAGAAACTAGGTTCTGATCCAAAAAGATGTTTTTCACTTTTTGGTTGATTTATTATAACCAATATAAAATGTAATTTGCATATTTCACAAAAATTGCTGACATTGGATGACTTGGAGGTAAAAAAAAAGGCAAACATGAAAACATTTATCTGATCCATCATTTGTGTTTTTTTAAGGCACTTTCATTTTTGTATTGTGATATTAGCTGCCATTTTTAGCAGCAAATTCATCTGAACTGAGCCGAGATCTTGATTTGCGCATGTACCGCCTCCGTTGCCATTTTATTGATGTGCTGCACACAGGACGCCAGCTCCCGCTGCGCACGCTCTGCCCACACAATGATGGTGGCGGCGCTGAATTTTAAAAAGGAGGCAGGTCACTGAATAATCAGTGACCTGCAGAAGAAACAGAAGAGACCGGTGGGGGGAAACAGTGAAGGAGAAGTAGACCCTGCCCCCACGACAAGACGTCATCTTCTGAAAACTTCATAAGGTGAGTATTAAACAACCACTCAGCGGGTCCCTTCACAACAAGTATCATATTAATCAGCATCACAGCGCCATTATAGCCATGCCTTTAGTTTATAGGACTAAATCCCGATGACAGGTTTCTATGTAGACTCACATAGTGATGGTATAGAGCCCTGTTTGGTGTGTAGCTCTGCGTCCCAACATGCTTTTCACACAGCTATGTCAGGGGGCATGTCAGGAAAGGAGCAGGAAGGTGAAGTATATAAGGCACACCCTACTCAATGTGTAACCAATAGCGAGAGGACATGTCACATGTCATAGATTTATGATCTGTTGTACTATGGCGCCAACAATGGTGCATGCGCAGTCTGAGAAACTCACCAGGAGAGGGAACTGAAAACTGAAAACAGAGGATAGACTAAAAACAGAATTTGAATGCTAGTAAACAGCAGTTATGTGAATATGATCAATGTGCTGGATCAAACGGATGTGTGAGTGGATGAAATATAAATCCTTATAGAAGCACTCCCATTAATTTATTTATTCCCTAAACCTGTGTAAATGTTAGTATAGTGTCATAGTGCTAATATACTGACTGATTGCCATCATCTCCAGTATCCAGCGCTGTTCTGCTTCTCTTCTCAGTCACATGATGACGATTCATCATGTTTGAGCCAAAAGTCTCTTTTACAATATAAGTCTATGGGACCTTGTTCTGACGCTCCATAGACTTCCATTCTAAAAGCCATTTCTGGGTTACACAGAGTGCAGTGTGATGTGGAACGTCCAGATCGTCATCATGTGACTCAGAAGATGAGAAGACAAAAATCGGTGATTATATTAACACATTAACACTTCATTATTATGTACACAGGTTTAAGGAATAAAAAAATTTATATGATTGAATTTTTCATTAGGAACCAAGTTAGCCTCTCAATGTATAGCATGACGCCATATATTATAATGTAGGGAATTGGGCAAAAAATGGACTGCAAAGAATAAGTTTGGTGCTTATTGTCAATTGGTCGCTAAGTGTATAGAGTAAAGAGTAAAGACTAGAGATGAGTGAAGTTTTTGAAATTCAACTTTGTAAGCTTCGTCAACATGTTCCCAAAATTCTATTCACAGTGAATTGATTCACCGTCAATTACATGTTACAAGAAAACATGCATGCATCACTCTGAGGTCTCATAGGACTGTATTGAACACGTTTCAAGCTCTTTAACTCAATCATAGGTGGTAGTTAGTGAGATTTGTGTGATCTGCTAGTATGGTATATCATTACCTTTTGGCAAAGAGAAAACCAGTTCTAAGCATCTTGTAGAAAGGGGGGGCATCTTCTTTTTTTTCACTTTTTTTTGCATGGCACTGCTTGCGTATGATTGGGTAGTGTCATACAGGGTAAAAGTAAATTACCCTAGAGAAGAATGTCTGCTAATGCCCACTTTTGTTATAGGGAAAATTAGCATACAAACTTTACAAGGTAATATTTATACAACAGAGATGGGGAAAAAAATAAATGTAAAGTTGGGAATCTCTGGAAATATTTATTTATTTTACTCACTTATACAGCGCCATTAATTCCGCAGGGCTTTACAGACATTATGGGCACTGTCCCCTTTGGGGCTCACAATCTAAATTCCCTATCAGTATGTTTTTGGAATGTGGTTATAAATATGTTCATCTTTCATTTCATTGTCATGTCTAATTCTACACTCAAACTTCTGATAATAAAGTATAACATGTATTCGCTTCATTAAAACCTATACTGCAGTATATGCACGGTTACGATCAGAAGGTTGCCTAATCATGGAAATTGGAGAAAAATTAAATGCCCAACCTTAAAATTGTAAAAAAAATGTCCCCTTGCAGTCACTATGAAAACTTCTTTGTGACCTAAACATAAAAAACATTAGAGAATGTGTGCACATACATAAGCTTTGATAAGTAACCTGCACAAAAGGAAACCGTTAGCAAACTATAGTCAACTGATTTGATATCATTATTGGTACAGTTGTGTCCATCCTTAGTTTCCCTCTTGATTCACACATGCCAAGATGAGTGCTGGGAGATTACCAGCCGTGAAAATATGATTTTGTAATATTCTGTTGGGAGCTATTTATACTGTATGCATCTATACAATATGGGACCACTCAATAATTTGCAGTAACTTAGGTTTCCATGGTTATGACCATTAACAGATGACTAAGACCATGGCCCCAATATCAGTATTTGGTCAGTATTTGGTCAGTATTTTTTCTCTGCAGTGGGAGCCAAAACCAGGAGTGGGTGATAAATGCAGAATTGGTGACTTGTTTCTATTATACCTTTTCTCTGATTGTTCCTCATCTGGTTTTGGCTCCCACTCCTGAGCAAAAATACTGACCGAATACTGATAGTGGGGCCATGTGCCTTACTGTCGCAATATTAGTGGTTTTAACTATGAATACCTACACTACTGCAATGCCCTGCATTGACACTGTAAGTGTCATAGCGAATGAGAAGAACTATACTACATTTCTAATTGGAGGTATTTGCTAATATTATTATTATTACACCTACTACATATTGTGATAGGATCTGGGCGATGGGGATACCCCTTTAATTGCCCCTTTAAGGTGAGAAGTAACAAAACATAACTTTTCTGAGTGCAGTAAAGATGAAGTGCAACCTTTTAATGGGCATATTCCAAATGTGTATTACAATGGCTTATTATAAATGGGTGGATAGCAATCTAACTGAACTAATCCCAGAAAGGACTCTATTCACATAAATAGAAGATTGTGATTGACAGCCAGTCAAGCTAGACAGACAGTCCCCCGGTTAAAAGTGCACAATATAAAGTGGTTGGATCTCATGCCCTTATAAGAGCTGTACCCAAGTGTAAGCCTGCTATTAACTTTTGGTTCTTATTTTGGGAGGGAACTAGAGGTGTGAACCATTAGTTAGTAAGGCTGTGTGCCCACGATGCGTTTTTAATGCGTTTCTGCAGCGTTTTTGCAGCTGCGGAAACGCTGCAGAAACGCATTAAAAACGCATGGTAGAAGGGCAGCAATGTTCCCCAATGATAATCCGCATGTGCTGTGCACATGCTGCGGAAATTTCCGCTGCGGATTATCATTACGGAAAAAAACGCAGCACTACCAATCATTTTGCGGAAGTGCTGCGTCTTCGCCGCCATTGACTTGCATTAGACCGCATGGATTACACATCACTGTATATGTAGATGCGTAATCCAAGCGTTCTAATGTGTGGATGGTACCCGGGTGTAGATGAGGGGAGAGTCTCATCCACACCCAGGTACCATTAAAAAATCTGTAAAAAAAAAGAATAAAATAAAAAATAAATGTATATTTACCTTCCTGCGGCCCGGGCAGCGCTCCTCCTTGACTCCCCGCACTTTGCAGTGCATTGAAGGACCTGCGCTGACGTCAGAGTCATGTGATGGGTCACGCGACGCTGACGTCAGCAGGTCTTTCAATTCGCTGCTGCCGGCAGCCGGGACCGAGCGAAACAAGACAGCGCGGGCCATCGGAGGGTAAGTATATATTTATTTTTTTTATTTTTCCCACTCTCTCGGGTCACACTATATAAATCCATGCCGTTTGCATGGATTTATAGAGTGTGACCTAGTTGTCACAAGCACTTTCCAAGTGATGCTAATCGCTTGGAAAGCGCTTGTCAATCCGCATGCGAAATGTCAGTGGGTAACCGCTCCATTTCCGTTTGTCCCTGGCAGGAAAACGCATGTACAATCCGCATGCGTTTTTTTCTGCCAGGGAGATGCAGAAACGCTCAGGAAAAAATCCTGAGCATTTCTGCATCGTGGGTACATAGCCTTAGGGCGGGAGAAAATGCATGGGGCATAACAGGGTTAATAGTGGCAGCAAATAGAACAGCATTAACCAATATACCGCATTTTTCGAACTATAAGACACACCAGACCATAAGACGCACCCCAAATTTTGGTGTGGAAAATATGAAAAAAAATTTTTTTTATAAGATGGGGGTTCATCTTATAGTCTGAATAGGTACGGTATCTTACCTGGGAGTCGGTGGAGGCAGGGTCCCTCAGGAAGCCGGCGGAAATGGAGGAATGCTGCGGACCATGGATGCAAGACGCCGTTGCTCCAGCAGTAGGGAGTTGTGGTGGTGGTAGAGCAGGATCACAGGGCCCTCCTTTCCCTCCCTCAGGAACCCGGCGGCTGCAGCAGAAGAGGTGAGATGCTATGGGGTTGGTGCCTGGCCGGGACCTGTGCCTCGCTGAGGCTGGGGCCTGTGCTGGGCTGGTACCGAGGTCTGTGGCTGAGGCTGGGGCCTGTGGCTGAGGCCGGGGCCAGAGGCTGAGGTCAGGGCCTGGGGCTGAGGCCCGGGGCCTGGGGCTGAGGCTGGGCCCTGGGGCCTGTGCCAGGCTGAGGCTGGGGCTGGTGCTGGGCTGTGGGCGGCGTCGGGCGGTGAGGCAGTGAGGAGTGCTCAAGTTTCTGGTGGCCACAGCCATCTTCCTAAACCTGTCATCATGTGCCAGCTTGAGCGGCCATTTTCTTGTAGATCATGGTCTCAGGAAGATGGCCGTGACCACCGGAAACCCGCGCAGGGCGCTCTGCCTCACCGCCCTATGCCGCTCACAGCCCGACAGCGGCCAAAGTCCCGGCCAGGCACAGGTCCCGGTCCCAGCCGCTCGGCCTCACCGCTTCTTCCGCTGCTGCTGCCGCCGCCACTGCCTTGTTCCTGAAGGGGGGCACGGAGGGCCCTGCGAACCCACTCCACCACCACCGCAGGTATCCGGTAAAGTAACGTTCGAACCATAAGACGCACCCCACACTTTCCTCCCAAATTTGGGGGGGGAGGGAGTGTGTCTTATGGTCCGAAAAATACAGTACCCTCTTAAATGCTCCTGTACATTGCAGTTCAATTCATGTAACTGGGTTAGATCAAGCCATTTTACATCTATAATAATAGACAAGAAGGCAGAAGTTACCATGGCCGATCTTCTGTAATATATAACATTTTGGAAAATATCAAAATATTATATATGTTTATAGGAGCAGGCATCCCTAAAGAAGCAAGGAAGTGTAGCTTTTGATTCTCAGCAGTTTAGTGTAATGACCGTTTCACTGATTTTTACTACTAATTAGCTTTGAAGTAAAGGGTAATATTTTTCATTTGTCATGCAGGCAGAGCAACAGATTAATTTCATGCTTTAGCGGAAAACATGTTAGTATTGCTCCTGGTTACCTTTAATGAATCACAAATGAATCCATATGTCTTTATTTGACATTTTAGTGACAGATAATTAGCTGTGTTGAATTTTCAACAGTGCTTGACTAAATATTATGTTCATGTATAAACCTGGTTGCTTGTTTTAGTGAATTTACTATTAGCTTTCTGTTTATTTCATTTTAATCTAATTACATTTAATTAAAACATGATTGAAATAGTAATCCCTAAAGGGTCTTTCACATGGCCGTGTTTCAAGTACGAGTGGTGTCCGTTTCCACACATACTGGAGACACTGACATACATAGACCCCCTCAAATGAATGAGTCTGTGCACATGTCAGTGTTCTTCCATGGACAGTGTATATGACGCGCCCCCTGGGCCAGTGCCGTAGGGGATACCCGGAGCCGGATCTCGATGGGGGTAGTAGTCCTTGTGGCGGTGACCCGGTCCGTGCCCAGGGTGTCAAACTAAGCGGCAGTCTATGGCAGTAGATGTTAACTTGATTGTCGACTACGCCACCCGTTGAGTGCGGCTTTGAAGCCGCCGCTGCAGAGCAGTCCACTGAGGCCGGTGGTATATGTGCAGCAGTGATGGTATAACCCCCAACGGGAGGGGTATGGCCTCAGGGCAGCAGGTGTAGATGATGGGGGTTGTGATGATGCAGAAAGAAGATTCAGAGTCAGGAGATGCAGTTCAGGGTTTTTACTTACTGGTGTTCTCTTGGTCACTCTGGCCTTGAGTGACCACCCGAGCCGTGCTGCGTCCACCAGGTCCTGGACTCGGCCAACCCCCAGGCAATTCCGGAGTGTGGTCCTGAGCTCCTTTCTGACTCTCCCTTCCTCTGGCCGTTCCCACCAGGGATCCACTTTTGGCCGGCTCCCTCGGGTCTCTTGGTGGTCAAGCCTCCTTTGGGCTCCCTGACCCTATACTCGGTGTGCCTTTCTAGTGGATTTGGTGAGGGTCATGGCAGATCCTGACCACGACCTCCGGTTCCTGGCTAAGGTTGGTTTTGGCCTCTGCCAGCTTGGGATCCGGTACCCTTGTCCGCCAACCCTTCACCCTTTTGTCTTTAATCTGGGATCTTGGGGTTCCCTTCTTGTCTCCTCTCTGGGTCCTTCTTTTCTCCTCTCTCCCTCTGCAGGCTCTGCTCTGGAGCTGGGCCCAGCCGGAGCCACAGCTCCCTGTCAGCCCTCCTGGCTGAGCTCCTCTGCTCTGCTCCTCAGGCTAAACTCTGACCCTGTTCTAAGATGGTGCCCACCTTATATACTCCCTCTATGTGTGAGCTCAGGTGACCAGCACCCAATGAGCTCCTATCTTTACCCAGACTACTCCCCCTATCTGCCCCTACACTACTGGGATGTTCCACCCCCCTCCCACTCCAGCCAGGGACAGACGCTGTCGTACCTGCACATAAACTGGTGGGAGTACCGTCGTTCTGTCCCCCGGAAATGGGATGTATGTAGTGCATGCAGCCTACTAGCTCAGTTCCACACTCCATCCTTACCCGGGAGTGGAATACCACACCTCTGGCGTGAGGTGTAATACCCCTGTAGCAGCCGAATCCTCAGGGTGCTACATATACATGGGCAAAACACACTGACATGTCCGTTTTTTACGGATAACTGTATGCTGATTCCCAGGTGCCGGTACGTGATACTGATGCGGCACACGGTTGTCACACATATGCCACACGTATCATACACACGGACACAAGTACACATGTACACGGATATCTCCAGTACTGTTTTCTCCAGTGCCAGAAATATCTGGACGTGTGAAAGAGCCCTTAAAGGGGTTTTTCCAATCTCTGAAGACCACTGTCCCCTGGTGGCTGTTTGTTTTAGACTGGAGTCACACGAGCGTATAACACGGCTGAGTGCTATGCAATGTTTTATTGGATAGCACTTGGCCCAATGTTATTCTATGGGGCAGTGCAGATCGATGACTATTTTCTTATGCTGATTCAGTATGAGAGAACATCGCAGCATGCAACAGGTGCATCTGAGAATCGGATCGCACTGCCCCATTCAAGTTTATGGGGGCGTGTGAAAAAGTGCAATTGCCGCAGACGCCGACAATGGAAGAGTTGGAGAAATTACTTTCTCCGTCTCCTCCACACAGAGCACTGACATCCGGCTAATGATCACAGCAAAGCTGTAGCGGAGTGTCATTAGCATATCGCATCTGATGCTCTCACTGATGTTATCCACTAATGTGACTCCAGTCTTAGGGCTCTTTCACACATCCATGTGTCCAGTATGTGTGGTGACAGTTTTCACACATACTGGAGACACTGACACATGCAGACCCATTCAAATCTATGGGTCTGCGCACATGTTAGTATGTTTCCACGGACCGTGTGTCTGTGTGCTCCATACGCTGACATGTCCATTTTTTGAGGATGCACGGTCTGCAAAAGTGTCTCACGCTGAACACACATGGATGACATCCGTGTGTCATCAGTGTGACACGTACCGGCACCTGGGAATCAGCACTGTAGTTAGTGCTGTTCTCAAGCGCTGGGTGCTGAACACTGCCCTCATCATGGCTCCTGCTGGCGCTGCAATAGTAGTAGTCTGCTTCTGTAGTGTCCTTGTGTAAAAATAAGATTAAAATAATAAAATCTTTATACTCACCTGTCCTAGGTGTCCCCAGCTGTAATCCTCTGACCGATGATGCAGAGGAACCGGGGAGAATGAGCCACTCCAACAAGTGGCCTCGGAGCTGCGCTGAGCTCAGAAGCGGTGTCCTGTCACTCACTGAGTGGGATCATGGAAGAGCATATCTCACAACTTTGCAACCCTTAAAAAGTGATTTTCCATGTTTCCTCCTATTTAAGCCCCTAGACTCCCCTTTCATTGCCCCCATAAAGTATGATGCCAGCAATATTGCCCCACCGAAACACAGTATGATATCCCCACAGTGAATTCCTCCACTCGCATAGTATGATAACCCTACTTTACGCCCCCTCAAATTCCCAGTCAAAGTATGGTGACCTCAACACAGTATTTACCCCAATTGTAACCCCCCTCAGCCCTCCATACAGTATAATGGGCCTCCATACAGAATAATGGCCCACACACCTACAAAATGTCAGCTCAAACACAACCCTCCACACTGTATAATGGCGCCCATTAGCCCTCCAAACAGTATAATGGCGCTCACTAGCCCTCCAAACAGTATGATGGCCCCCACATAGCCCTGCAAACATCATAATGGCAACACATAGCTCTGCAAACAGTATAATGGCAAGATTGTTCATTGTGACCAAGTGTACTGAGCAGAGTTGTGCCTGACATTGCACAACCGCTACCAGTGAGCGCTTACACTTTCGAATACCAAATACTTCACTTTTGTTTGGTTTTTCACAGTGGAGAACTTGCAATTGTATTCCTTGATTTTTACATTACATTATTTTCTGATTATTTATTCTTTTTAAGATTCACAGTTAAAACAGTTATAGTGCATATTAATGGATGAAGCATTCAAATTCAGGTCAAATAGAGCTGAATATATTTTTCATAGAAAAAAGTAGTATTTGAATGTGAATTTCTGGGAGTCCTCTCAAGCCTACAATGGCTGGCTGATTATTTCAATAGCTAGACTGGGTCCCTTTTCTGTCTCGGGATGCGGAAAGATGGAGAAACAGCATTATGTCCTTCAGAGCTGCCTTTCCTACTCTGATTTCTTATAAGCTGTCCTCATAGTCAGCCATTCAGAAGCCTAAGCAAAGTTGTCTATTACCATATAGTCCATGCAAATACTTCCCTATTCTTTGCTCGCCATCTCTTCTTTTCATGTACCACATGGCATTTTTATTTGGGACAGCATCACACAAGCAAACACAAATGAAACATGGTGAGAATGTAAGGTTTTGTCCGATATACATCTTCATGTTACTGAATGCTGCTCTGCATTCTCATTTTACGTCTCACTTTATGTATTTAGTTGATAAAAATAATGATACTTAAAAATGTTACATTAAGTTGAAGCATATGGTGCTGCATTGTGATACTGCTTCAATAGGAACTCTCCCATTGACATTTGTACATTGTGTTGCATAAAAAGCCTCAATTGTATCTCCCACTCCTCAGAAAAAAATGTCTCCTTAATTACACATTTTATGTGGCACCAGAAGAGAATAATGCTCTTTATAGTTCCACAACAGCTTAGGGCTTGTAAATATCTAGGCTTGATATCCCTAAATTCCTACTTTATGTTTTACTGAGTGGATTTTCTGTGGGGGGAGGGCGGCTTTCATCATTGATTTCAATGTACAGTATACAATGGTGCACAGTCCTTATCACTATGTCTGAACATGTATATCGCTGAAAGGTTTCTCAGATATTAAAATGTGTTGGAAAGAAATTTCATCAAACTAAATGAGATTAAAAAGTCAGTTTGACAAGTTATGTCAAATGGTGTCAAACTGAATTCCATGACTGCAAGTGATTTTTGTGTGAGTTAGGCTAGGTTCACACTTTGCTTTTTTTTCCTTTTGTTAAAATAACACCTCCAGTACAGGATCCCAATGAGGTCATTGGAACTCGTGCCCACTACAGATTTTGACGGATGAATGCTGTCTGTGGTTTTCATGTATAGCATTCATATATATGATATTCTATCAAGCTGGTCACATGGAGATATGTCCGATTTTGATCCTTTTTCTCTCCATATCTGAGAAAAACTGATTCCACTCTGATCAAAGTCTGAGCAGGATAATCGGTTCGTGTTTCTCGGATGTGGAGACACCAGTCGTGTGAACCTACCCTTCTAGTGAATGTGCTCCTTGTGGATCTGAGATATAAGTATAATTTTTAAACCCAACTAATGTAATTACATGTATGACCCCCAAAATATTTATAATTATATGATCAGGGCTGCCACCAGGATTTTCAGAACTCATACTGGCAATATTTTCGGGCCCCCTTGATACTCCACCCAGGCTCCACCACAGCTCTGCCTTCACCCCAGCTCACAACAAGGTAGACTTTTCTGGCCGGGCCCTTCTCTACTCTAACCTATTAAACATTTCTTAAAATATTCAATTCTCTTTTAGGTATATTTTTATTTATTTTTCTTTAAAGGAATGTGTCACATACATTTTTTAAAATGACCAATAGTACCACGTACAAGGAACAAATACTGCCACACCATGACCAGACCACATATTACCACCACATAGTGACCAAATAATACCACATACAAGGAACAAATACCACCACACCATGACTAGACCACATATTACCACCACGTTGTGACTGAATAATACCACATACAAGGGACAAATACTGCCACAATATGGCCAGAACACATATTACCACTAAATAGTGACCAAATACTACAATACTGATTATTAATAAAAAAAAGCGCAATACTAATATTACCATAATTTGCAATGTACACAGGAGCTCTGTACATAGTAATATAGTTTACCAGTGATATTATACACAGGTGCTCTGTATATAGTGTCAGTGTACAGGTAATACAGTGATCACCAGTGACATTATACACAGGAACACTGTACATAGTATATAGTGTGTAATGTTAGTGTACAGATTAAGCCACGGCCCCACTATCAGTATTTGGTCAGTATTCGGTCAGAATTTTTTCTCAGGAACGGGAGCCAAAACCAGGTGAGGAACAATCAGAGAAAAGGTATAATAGAATCAAGTCACCAATTCTGCATTTACCACCCACTCTTGAGAAAAAACACTGACCAAATACTGTTAGTGGGGCCATGGCCTTACACATTGACTCACCTGTGATGTCTGTAGTTGAAGTCCTTCATCTTTGCTTTTCTCCTTCATCCAGCACAGACTTAAATCACTTCTTCTAGTCAGGACTTGTCTCTGCATAAAATAACACACAGTTATCTAGAGCACAGTCTCCAACTTCTACATAACACAGCTGAATACAGACGTGCACCCACCATTAATATATAATTAGTTATTCTGCAACCCACCATTCCAAATATAGATTGTACTCCACCAGTGATCCCCAACTAACTATAAATAGCACTTTCCCCACCTAATAAATATGTAAATTAATTAGAAGTTGTATTCTTTCCCCCAATTCATTACCAGTCACACTCCATCATCCTCAACGCCCCTCACTCTGTATCACGCGCTCCCCGATTCATTATATTTACATGCCTCCTTCGCCACAATTCATTATGTCATATCCTCTCTCCTCCACCCCACCCAGTATTCATCATTATTTGCTCCCCCCACTCCCAATTCATCATTTGCTCCCCCACTCCCAATTCATCATTTGCTCTCCCCCCACTCCCAATTCATCGTTTACTCCCCCCACTCCCAATTCATCTTGTGCTCTCCCCACCCCCCACTCCCAGTTCATCATGTGCTCTCCCCAAACCCCTCCCAGTTCATCATGTTCTCTCCCCACCCTCACTCTCAGTTCATCATGTGCTCTCCCCACCCTCTACTCCCAATTCATCATGTGCTCTCCCCACCCCTAACTCCCAATTCATCATGTGTTCTCCCCACCCCCCACTCGCAGTTTATCATGAGCTATCCCCACCCCCTACTTGCAGTTCCTCATGGGCTCTCCCCATCACCCACTCCCAGTTCATCATGTGCTCTCCCCATCCTCCACTCTCAGTTCCTCATGTGCTCTCCCCACCCTGCACTCGCAGTTCATCATGTGCTCTCCCCACCCCCACTCCCAGTTCATCATGTGCTCTCCCTACCCCCCACTCGCAGTTCATCATCTGCTCTCCCCACCCTCCACTCCCAGTTCATCATGGGCTCTCCCCTCCCCCCCACTCCCAGTTAAACATTTGCTCTCCCCACCCCCCATTCCCAGTTCATCATGTGCTCTCCCCACCCCCCAAGACCATTTAATTAATTCTATTATAGCAGGCCTTTTGTGGCTCCCCTGTTAAGTTTGGCACCAGGACTTCCACCCACTGCTCTGGTGGGAGTTTCTCCCTATCGGCGACTCTTTCAAAAATGGTTAAAAGGACTCTATATCGTCACCCGGGATAATTTTCTTCAAGACTTCTTTCACCAAGTGTTTTACCCCAGTTTTCTTGCTTAAACACTTTGATGTATCAGCACCACAGTTTTTTTTATGATTGTGCATAGTCATTGTTGTCTTAAAACAAATTAATCAGTTTGGGAAGACAAGTGATTTCTTGATTTTGAACTTCCCGAGAGGCATAGCTGAGGTTTGGTAACTGGGTTATATGCCTAGGTGCTATCTATGAGGGAGGGCAAGAACATTCTGTTTTGCCTTGCTTAGTGTATGTCACTGCAGACCTAGGTCAGTGAATTTAACCTTTGACTCTGGTTTAAGAAAAGCCTAGCCTCCTAAAATGACTGCAATAAACTGGTGGACAGCCTTGCATGTGGTCCCAGCTTTTCAACACAAACAAGAGCATGTTCCAAAATGACTTAGTAATATAGTAATTCTACTGCTTGGAGTTTAGTAAGTATCACCTTTCCTAAAACCACAAGGAAACAAAACACACAATACAATTTTTGTTTTGCAAACACAATAGGAAACATACGTAACAAATATTTGTACTGATTTTTTTGGGTACTAAAGCGTAAAATGTCAGGCAAAGGTTGCAAAATAATTTAAATGCCATATCTGCATCTATGAAATATGGATCCAGAGAGTTTATAATGGTATGTTTCCATAACTGTTTGATTGGCAGAATAGTATAGTCTACTTATTAAAAAAACTTGATGGCTTCACTATGAGTCAATGGGATTTGTTAGAACCTTCCAAAATAGATCTATCTCAAATTAGATTTCTTTCAAGGAAAGTGCTTAATATTAAACCATTCTGCTCTTTGCTCCTGTTATGGATTTTGTACATCTGGAATTTGTAAACCTGGAACAAATTACAGCAGTGTATGGCAGAGGGATACTAATTTTCAAAAACAAATTGTATGAATGCAGACGCGTCAAGAAAACAGTAAGAGTAGGTTCACATATTGTGTTTTTGCAGCAATTTTTTTTGCACCAAAAACCAGAGTGTTGGCAGGAAAAAGGATGCATACAATACACGTGTTTTTGACTCATTTTTTAATTGCGTTTTTGCTAGTATTTTTGCAGCAATTTTACTTGTGTGTGTTTTTTCCATTCATTTGAATAGGTGAAAAATTCTGCAAGACCTGGCATGCAGCATCTTAGCAAAAATGTAGCAGGGCTTCAAATACATGGGGGAAAAAAGCCGTGAGTGCATAGGATTTCAGAAATCTCATTGATTTTTCTGGTACTATAAAATGCTGCGTATTTTATGCACAAAATACGCTGCGTAAAATATGCCGCAAAAGTGCTACATAAACGCCATGTGTGAACATACTCTAAGTTCCCGTGATGAGTTTGGTGAGTTTTTGATGTTACAGATTTTCTGCAGCATTTATGAACCTATTAGGTAAAATAGGTTACTTGCATTTTTTTCATTGCAGATTTTTTACATATGTTTTTATCTCATTTTTTTTCTGTTGCAGTTTTTGTCATTTTGGTACGTCATGTGTTAATTAAAGCTACTTTGTTTAGATACTTCCCGTTACTTAGCCTTGATAAAACTTAGTGATACAAGTACAGTCATTTGCAGATTATATGCGTGTATAGTCTGTTTCCACATTGGAATCTCACTAGAAATGCGTGAGTGTTTTTCCCCTGTAGATTTTCTTCATCTCATTTAAGTCCATGGGGAAAAAACACAAATAAAATGCAGATTTACCTCAAGAGCAATTGACATGTTGAGAATTTCAAAAACGCACTGCAGGTCAATTTACACTGTGTATAGAAAAGGCACAAAAAGCGCAGCGGCTTGAGATTTCTATAAACCCCATCTACTTTGCTGGAACTGTAAGACACTGCATTTTTTGCACGGCGAAAATACATGGCATCTAAAAACGCACCAAATTCTCATCATGGGAATTTAACCTAAAGCAAATAAGAATAAAGGGAGAAGCGCTTGCAAATATATTAAAACCATGAAATTACCCACACGTTTTTTTCCTTACATTCTGTGAAGTCTGTATTTCCTGGCAAGTGCAATGGAAACACAACTGGCAGTTTGGTCATCTACAGTATGTTGTTGCTTTTTTTTAACCCTGGGTGGTCTAATCCTTTCTTTTGTGGAATAATATGACAATTTAACCCTTAAGATTGTTTTTTTTGCACAGCAACTGGAAATAGTTTAATCATGTACTTGATGGGAAGAGGAGATAAATAGGTAAAATGCCAATTTACTAGCAATCAATTTGCTGTTTAATGCTGCGCAGCTGAATATACGCGCTGCCAGCTGTTTCCGTGCTCTTCACTACTTAATGGAGGAATTGTTTATTCAAGTGGTAAAAAGCCCGAGGTAAGAAACAAGTGAGCCAGGCCAGGATTTTCACTTTGCTGCTATGAGACGTCAAGAGGGAGAAATTAAGATGTTTAGTTCAAATGGAAAAACTTCTAAGCGGGACAAATGGCTGCAACAACAATATGGCCATAGAAGAGGCCGTGAGAAATGTACACCCAAAAGAGAATGGGGGAGAATGAGGAAAACTGGCGGAAGTGGAAAAGCTGCCCCTAGCAACCAATGTCGTATTCCTTGGTGTCCACATATGTATAGTGATGAAAAAGCATGAAAATCAGTGTACTTCCATGTGAGGAGGGCTGAATACCTATATTTCTTATCACAATGCACCCATCAGCTTGCCAATATGACTATTTTAATAACTACTTGTAATTTGCAGTACTTGTTTTAGAAGTATGAAGCGAATTTATAAGGACCAGCATTTTATCTGCCAATCCTAATAAAAAGCCTGCTGAGGTAAGAGGCACCTGACTTATTAATAGGCGCCTGATTTAATAAAAGGTACATACCTCGTGATAAATCAGGCCCATCTATTACTGTTCATGTGCCAAAAAATCTAAATTATGCCAGCCATGGACTGACAAAGATTTATATTTTAATTTCCTCCAATATCTGATGACAATTAATGTCAATTTGTTAAGCTATAAGTGGTCCTGCCTCCGACTGCTAAGCTAAGTCCACTTATTAACAAAGTGTCACGAATCTGAACAGACGGAAAAGGCCCAAATTCATCAAGACCATCGCGAGGAGGGGGCCTGCTGGAGTCAGACACTAGTGATTTACTAAGTGGCACACAGCTCTTAATGAATAAAGTGCGTCTGAAAAGTGCCGTGCTCCTCAGTGTGCCTCGTGACAAATTCTACCCCTGTCATGGAGTGGTGCAAGATTTCTGGTATAAGGTATGTTACCAGTCATCATGCTTTAGACAAGCTGTGGCGCCATGATCCCGTTCCACCCTGGTCCTGCCCCAAGTCGCTACATTTTTTTGCACCCTCGAGTTGAGCAAAAATATAGCAATTTATTGAAGTGTTTTACTCCAGAATTCTGGCAAAAACACTTTGATGAATCAGGGCCATAGCTTATTATGTGTTTATTGAGAAAAAACATTGTCAAAAGCAAGTTTGTTCATGTAAAAACCATATGCAATCAATTGCATGCAGCATTTTAGTGCATCAAAATTTTATTACAACTGCACTGTCTGGTTTTACCATAAAAATAATAAATTTGGTAATGTCGTAGGGCTGGCATTACCAATAAAAGTTTCATTTCAGTGATTCGGTGCACTACTTTTAAGATATTACTTACTCCATATTCAGACATCAGTGATTGTTCTACTATCCAAATTTCATCAGTGTTTTCGATTTGAGTTTCATCTGTGTTTGGGCAGTGTATCAGTTTTTAACTTCAATGTTTCTTTCATAAGTGATTTTCACATATGGAAATAAATACTTCGTGATTTTTTGTGAACAAACGGTCAGAAAATGACATGGACATGCCAGAAGTCACATATAATATAATGGGTACATATTCTAGTCCTGAAAAACACAGATAGAACATGTATGTAGTTCAAGGACGACTGAATGAAGCCTTGCAATATCAGTGAAAGCTAGTGGATAAATCTACTGTCACCTACCCAAAATGTCCAACGCAGGGGCGGAAACTGATTGCTTGGGGCCCCTGTGCAAGAAATGTGTCTGGGCCCCCCACCTTTTATGGCGACAAAGCTACAGATTTATATATAGCCACACACACATATATACCTTTTATATATCCTCCTTTATTATGTACATACGTGGTCAAAATTGTTGGTACCCCTTGTTTAATGAAAGAAAAACCCACAATGGTCACAGAAATAACTTGAATCTGACAAATGTAATAATAAATTAAAAATCTATGAAAATGAACAATTGAAAGTCAGACATTGCTTTTCAACCCTGCTTCCAAAGAATTTAAAAAAAAATTAAACTCATGAAATGGGCCTGGACAGAAATGATGGTACCCCTGAAAATAATGTGACAAAAGGGACATGTTAAATCAAGTTGTGTCCACTAATTAGCATCATAGGCGTCTACAATCTTGTAATCAGTCAATGGGCCTGTATATAGGGCTACAGATACTCACTGTGCTGTTTGGTGACATGATGCGTACCACACTCAACATGGACCAGAGGAAGCAAAGGAAAGAGTTATCTCAGGAGATTAGAAAGAAAATTATAGACAAACATGTTGAAGGTAAAGGTTATAAGACCATCTCCAAGCAGCTTGATGTTCCTGTGACTACAGTTGCACATATTATTCAGAAATTTAAGATCCATTGAACTGTAGCCAACCTCCCTGGACTTGGCCGTAGGAGGAAAATCGATAACAAATAAAGAGACTGATAATACAAATGGTAACAAAAGAGCCCAGGATAACTTCTAAAGAGATTAAAGGTGAACTTCAAGCTCAAGGAACATCAGTGTCAGATCGCACCATCCATCATTGTTTGATCCAAAGTGGACTTCATGTGAGAAAACCAAGGAGAACACCATTGTTGAAAAAAAATCATAAAAAAGCAAGACTGGAATTTGCCAAACTACATGTTGAAAAGCCACAAAGCTTCTGGGAGAATGTCCTATGGACAGATGAGACAAAAATGGAAGTTTTTGGCAAGGCACATCAGCTCTATGTCCACAGATAGAAAAATGAAGCATATGAAGAACACTGTCCCTACTGTGAAACATGGAGGAGGCTCTATTATGTTCTGGGGATGCTTTGCTGCATCTGGCACAGGGTGTCTTGAATCTCTGCAGGGTACAATGAAATCTCAAGACTATCAAGGGATTATAGAGAGAAATGTGCTGCCCAGTGTCAGAAAGCTTGGTCTCAGTCGCAGGTCATGGGTCTTGCAACAGGATAATGACCCAAAACAAACAGTTAAAAACACCCAAGAATGGCTAAGAGGAAAACATTGGACTATTCTGAAGTGGCCTTTTATGAGCCCTGACCTAAATCCTATTGAGCATCTTTGGAAAGAGCTGAAACATGCCGTTTGGAAAAGGCAACATTCAAACAGGAAACAACTGGAGCAGTTTGCTCATGAAGAGTGGGCTAAAATACCTGTCGAGAGGTGCAGAAGTCTCATTGACGGTTACAGGAATCATTTGATAGCAGTGATTGCCTCAAAAGGTTGTTCAACAAAATATTAAGTTAAGAGTACCATCATTTATGTCCAGGCCTATTTCATGAGTTTAATTTTTTTTTTAAATTCTGTGGAAGCAGGGTTGAAAAGCAATGTCTGACTTTCATTTGTTCATTTTCATAGATTTTTAATTTGTTATTACTTTTGTCGGATTTAAGTTATTTCTGTGACCATTGCGAGTTTTTCTTTCATTAAACGAGGGGTACCAACAATTTTGACCACGTGTGTATATTGCCGTCCCTTATTACACAGTGCCCTCTCTTGTTATGTACAGCACCGCCCCTTACATATTGGATTATTTATAGCCCCGTCTTTATTACACACCGTCTTCTCTTGTTAGATATATAATCCAATAACGGCTGATGGAGCATGGGAAAGCTTCTTTTCTGATGGAGGAGATGATGGAGTGGTCTTCTGGTCACCAGCTGCTCCATCAGCAGTCATTTTATATCTAACAAGAGAGTGCTATTTAATAAAGAGTTGGCGCTGCGACTGACGAAAATAACAAGAATACGCTATGAAAGGGACAGCACTGTACATAACAGCAGAGGAAGCTATATATAACTAGAGAGGATGGTACATAATAAGAAACGGTGTTATACATAATAAAAGAGGAAACTATGTAACTAGGGATGGCACTATACATAATAAGTGAGTACACTATACACTAAGGGACTGTGCTATACATAATATGGCTACATTCCTGCATCTGTGTGCAGTGTTGGTGTGCTGCCCACTTTTAAAGACGCATTGAGCATGTACTATTCTGATCCTAAAAATCGGATCAGAACAGGACATTCTCTGACCCTCACAGATCTCATTCTCAGATCCATGATTTTCATGGATGTGTGAATGGATCTATAAAACTCTACGAGTCCGTGGACCATCCGATAAAAAAATATGGCAGCACACGGACATTTCACACAAATGTGAGAATGCAGCCTAAGGAATTTTATAGATAACATTATCACTCCAAGTCACACAGTGCAGATACAGAATAATATTTACATCTGACGTCTCATCTGATCAGAGTCGGTTTCTGCAGTTTCTTCTCCATTTGGTCAGACCTTCATGTCGACATCTCCCAGCCACAACTCGTCTTGTTACGATGATCAGTGCAGCCTTAAATATAACAAGGTCACATATATTGTATACATACTTGAGTCTCCTCCACACTGCGCCCCTGACTACAGATATGAACCCCCCATTAATACACTATTAGCCACATAGTAATCAAAATATAAAGTGATAAGCAGCGCTGTGCCCCCCATTAACTATAATCTCCACCGGCCAATAATATAAATTATTCAGTCTCTGTGACTCTCCCCAATTAACTGTAAGGCTATGTGCACACGGAAAATATACAAGGCTTTACAGTACAAGCAAAGTGAAACCCCCATCATTGTTCTCTCCCAGCACCCCATCATTGGTCTCTCCCAGCACCCCCATCATTGCTCTCTCCCAGCACCTCCATCATTGCTCTCTCACAGCATCTCCATCATTGCTCTCTCCCAGCACCCCCATCATTGCTTTCTCCCAGCACCTCCTTCATTGCTCTCTCCCACCACCCCATCATTGCTCTCTTCCAGCACCCCATCATTTCTCTGTCCCAGCACCCCCATCATTGCTCTCTCCCAGCAACCCCCGTCATTGCTCTCCCCAGCCCCATCATTCCTCTACCCATTCTCACCATCCTCATCATTGCTCTCCCCATCTCCATCATCCTCATCATTTCTTTCCCCATCTCCACTATCCTCATCATTGCTCTCCCCATCCCACCATCCTCATCATTGCTCTCCCCATCCCCACTATCCTCATCATTGCTCTCCCCATCCCCACCATCCTCATCATTGCTCTCTCCATCCCCACCATCCTCATCATAGCTCTCCATCCCAACCATCCTCATCATTGCTCTCCCCATCCTCATCATTGCTCTCCCCATCATTGCTCTCCCCATCCCCATTATTGCTCTCCCCATCATTGCTCTCCCAATAACCATCATTGCTCTCCCCAGCCTCATCATTGCTCTCCCCAGTCACACCATCTTAATCATTGCTCTCCCCGTCTTCATCATTTCTCTCCCCATCCCCATCATTGCTCTCCACAGCCCCACCATCCTCATCAATGATCTCCATCCCCACCATCCTCATTATTGCTCTCCCCATCATTGCTCTCCCCAGCCCCATCATTGCTGTCCCCATCCCCATCATTCTCATCATTACTCTCCCCATCCCCACCATCCTCATCATTAATCTCCCCATCCTCATCATGCCTTCCCCATCTCCATCATTGCTCTCCCCATTATTGCTCTTCCCATCATTGCTCTCCCCATCCCCATCATTGCTCTCCCCAGCCCCACAATCCCCATCATTGCTCTCCCCATCCACATCATTGCTTTCCCCATCATTGCTCTCCCCAGCCCCATCATTGCTCTCCCCAGCCCCACCATCTTCATCATTGCTCTCTTCATCCCCACCATCCTCATCATTGCTCTCCCCATCCCCGCCATCCTCATCATTGCTCTCCCCATCCCCATGATTGCTCTCCCCATCCTCATCATTGCTCTCCCCATCCCCACGATCCCCATCATTGCTCTCCCCATCCCCACCATCCCAATTATTGCTCTCCCCCACCTCCCCTCATTCTCCTGGACCTCTCCCCAGTGTATCAGTAAAAAATAAAAAAAATAAACAACTTACCTCTCTGCTCATTCCCCTGCAGCATCCTCATTGCCGGCAACTTTTTCTCGGACCCAGGCGCGCGCTGCATGATGACGTCATCAAGCTGCGTGAGCCTGTGTCAGGGAGAAAGCGCCGGGCAGGAAGCAGAGGACAAAACCCTCAGCTCTGCTGCCATTTTCCTCTTGTCAGCAGCGGAGCTGGAGGAATCGCTCCCTGCCCGCAACACATGATGAGGGCAATCTGGCCATGGGCCCCCCAGAACCTGGGGGTCCAAGAAGCAGGCCAGATTGCCCTCATTATTACTGACCCTCCGGGCCCTGGTGCAGTTGCACTGGCTGCACCAGCGGTATGTCTGCCCTTGGTCCAACGTCTCTAAGATAATATAATTCTAATAAGTATTCTTAGTAAAATAAATGTTCTGGAAGATTCTGCGGTCCCTCTGTTATTCCTCCTAGAAATGTATGAATAAATTGACAACTAGTAACCCTAGATAGCAATAGTCAATTTATCCATAAATATTCAGGGGCAATAAAGTCAGAGCTACACAGCACGACATGAACATTGCAATGTTACATAAAATGCTTTTATTCACAATAATCTCCAGCAATAATTACCAACATGGTCTCATCCTGACATGCAATGCAACGCGACCATATGACCTGCTGAATTTTTGGTTGTAATGTTGCACATCCCAATCAACTTTTCCATCATAGGCCGCAATGTAGGTCATGTATAACTGCAATTTGACTACTTCAACACAAAAATTCTGCTGTGTGAACATACATCTACACCTGAAGCTACTCATCTAAAAATCGCAATCATTATGTGACTCAAATTTTATTCTAGGTTTAAGAGATTGCAGCATTCACAAGAAAGCATATGACATTCCCCATAAGGGCATGTGCACACAATGTCTTATAAATGCCAGCATAGCAGCTCAATTTTTGTAGTAGACAATGCTTCAGGAAAATGCTGGCCGTGTGGTCATTTTTGTGGCGGATTTTTTTCTAAAATAACTCAATACATAAACTAGTGAGCAGCTTCCAAATGAGAGCTGCCTGAAGAGTGGTCAGGTGGCAATTAGGAGAAGCTAAAATAGGCTGAACACACGCACAACAAGTCGTTTTTACATACAATGACGAAGCAACAGTGAAACGCGCGTCAGATATTTGGTAGGTGAACCTTCTACCTTACCTGCTAGGATTTTTACAATTTTTGGTTACTTGTAAGTAATGCATAGAATTATACTTTTTGCCAGTTATGGAGCGAACCCACCTGAAAATGACATTCTGTCCACATACCGATAAGCTGGTTCTTACATAATGTTTTAGTTAAGAAAAATTTACTAAAGCTAATAGATTGAAAAATTAAAGAGAAGTATGACTTCTATATGTGCCAAATCCATTTACACATTGATGATGCACCAAATTTATTGCAGTGGTGCACAGAATCTCTGAACTAAGTTTATGTTGGGCATGGGCAACAGGGTGGCTCAGTGTTTAGCACTGTTGCTTTGCAGTGTTGGGGTCCTGGGTTTAAATCCCACCAAGGACAACATCTGCAAGGAGTTTGTATGTTCTCCCCGTGTTTGCGTGGTTTCCTCTAGGTTCTCTGGTTTCCTCTCACACTCCAAAGACATACTGATAGGGAATGTAGAGTGAGTCCCAATGCGGATAGTGCCGATAATGTTTGTAAAGCGCAGCAGAATATGATGACGCTATATAAGTAAGCATAATAAATAAATAATGCTATTCAACATCAATAGCAAATGTGGGCCAGTGTATTGTTGTTTGTGGCATATTAGCAGTGTTTTATGGGTCAGTGGATTTTTTCAAACTATAGCTAAATGGAAAAAAAAAAAACGCCACCAAAAATGCAAGTTTATAAAATTGGTAAAATCATGTGTGCCCAAGGGAACAACTGGAGCGGCATTGAGCGATTATGAAAATAACATACTAATTGTTCTGAATACAATTTCGAAATAGGAGCGCTGCTTTTCTACAGCTCGTTTAACAGCTGATAGGTCCAATAACTTTTACTCTTACTGGATTCACAATATAAACTAAAAGCAGTAGTTCCATTCCATGGAAGTTATGTATCTTAGCAGGTATAGTGGTTTGCATGTATGAAACATATGTTAAAAAATGATACTGTTCAGTTGTGGAAATAATTCATTAATGTATCGAGTGATTGGGGCCTCAAAGTTGGACTTCATTTTCTAACTTGTATAACAAGCAATAACTAATAAACGTTTATACAGCATAGAATCAGCTCCAACAACAACTATGCAGGTCACAAATGCTGTCGCAATATTTGGTGCACTTTGGCCTCTCCTAATCAAAGTATTTTTGCCAAAATTCTGTAAAACACCTTGAAAAGTCACAATTTTTTTATGCCAGTCCTGGCTAACTCTGCCAGGATCAAGCTGGAGTAATATATCTGGTGGAGGAGCATGGCAGTTAAATTCATTAAGAGGAACATGCATCTTAATGAATTTGGTGCATCTTTCTCAAGTACTCCCTGATAATGCACAGTGTACACAGATAGCTGCCAGTCAGTGATGTGGGCGTGGCTATACACAGCTCAGCATTCTGAGCACTGCTACATCTGCAGCAGACAAGACAAGGATTCTATCAAAACTACATAAAGCAGTCCAGTAAGTGATACATGGCTGGAATCAGGCTCTCTGTCTCTATATTATGCTGCTATCAGATTACATAGCAAAAACCTGCTGACATATTCTCTTTAATTAAGAATGGCATACAAAAAGCCAGTCTTAATGAATAAAATAGAGAGAAACTAGAGATGAGACAAAGCGCAAATAGGGTCTTATCTGGGTAACAATATCCAAGGACACGCGCAATTGTGCTCACCTGGATAGGTTGTGCGAACAAACAACCACATATAAGGCTTAAGGCTACTGCAGACCCACAAGGAGATAAATGTATAGAACTGGAGAAACAAATGGGTTGTTCTGTGCTGCCATGGAAAAAAAATGAAAGATGCTAATCCAATTTCGCTGGTTTTATTCGTCAACGCGTTCCGAAGTATATAACTTCTTCATGAGGACAAACCAGTCTCAATGAATTGGGACATTTGTGTTAAAAACTAGGTTTAAAAACTCAAAATCCCACCTCATACTTTCCTAACGAAAAACATGTACAAAACTACACAAAAATCAGATAAATACTGTAAATGAGTGCAAAGCCATGTGCACAGAGACTGTGTGGCTATTTAGTATAGACTCAATATCTATTGTGATATTCTCTCCTAAAAATGAAACTTCTAAGATAAAACACCATCGAACATACAGAGATTGGTGCCACAGTCTTCATATGAATTTGGAGGCATAGTGGAGAGCTTATAGATACTGCACATACAGTCATGGCCAAAAGTGTTGGCACCCTTGAAATTGTTCCAGAAAATTAAATATTTCTCCCAGAAAATTATTGCAATTACACATGTTTTGTTATTCACTTGTTAATTTACACAAAAAAACAGAGAAGAAAAGACAAAATTGTGAGTAAACAACTTTGTTTCAAGCATGTGATGCTCGTTTAAACTCATGTGTGGCAAGTAACAAGTGTGGGTAATATGACAATCACACCTGAAACCAGATAAAAAGGGGAGAAGTTGACTCAATCTTTGCATTGTGTTCCACACTTACCATGGAGAACAAAAAAAGAAGAGAACTGTCTGAGTACTTGAGAATCAAAATTGTTGAAAAATATCAACAATCTGAATTTTACAAGTCCATTTCCAGATATCTTGATGTTCCTTTGTTCATGGTGTGCAACATAATCAAGAAGTTTACAACCCATTGCACTGTAGCTAATCTCCCTTGATGTGGACGACAGAGAAACATTGATGGAAGGTTGCAATGCATGATAGTTTGTATGATGGAAAAGCAGCCCCAATCAAGTTCCAAAGAAATTCAAGCAGTCCTGCAGGCCCAGGGTGCATGAATGTCAGCATGAACTATCCGTCGACATTTGAATTAAATGAAAAGTTATGGCATGAGACCCAGGAAGACCCCACTGCTGACACATAGAACTAGAAAAGCTAGAATGCAGTTAGCCAAAATGTACATGAGTAAGCCAAAATCCTTCTGGTAAAGTGTCTTGTGGAAAGATAAGACCAAAATAGAGATTTTTGGTAAAGCACATCATTCTACTGTTTACCGAAAACAGAATGAGACCTACAAAGCAAAGAACACAGTGCCTACAGTCAAATATGGTGGAGGTTTAAATATGTTTTAGGGTTGTTTAACTTCCTCTGGCACTGGGTTCCTTGACTTTGTGCAAGGCATCATGAAGTCTGAAGATTACCAAAGGATTTTGGGTCGCAGTGTAGAACCCAGTGTCAGACAGCTGGGTTTGCGTCCTAGGTCATGGGTCTTCCAGTAAGACAATGACCCCAAAAATACTTCAAAAAGCAGCCAGGAATAGATGGAAACGAAGCACTGGAGAGTTTTTAAGTGGTCAGCAATGAGTCCAGATCTAAATCCAATTGAACACCTGTGGAGAGATCTTACAATTGCTGTTGGGAGAAGGCGCCCTTCAGATATCAGAGACCTGTAGCAGTTTGCAAAAGAAGAGTGGTCCAAAATTCCAGTTGAGAGGTGTAAGAAGCTTGTTGATGGCTATAGGAAGTGACTGATTTCAGTTATTTATTCCAAAGGATGTGCAACCAAATTAAAGTCCAGAAGCACTATTTGGATATGTGCACACAACATCTTTAAGACACCAGTCTTTTCTTCTATGATTTAAACTATAATTAGCATGCTACCTCCTAGCAGAAGCCACCGGAAGAACGAACTTGCTACTTATCTTACTGATTCATGATATCTGATCCCTGCATCAGTGAAAAGGCTGAACAAGTGCATAACAAGTCATTTTTACATTGCTGTGCATTATGTTCATTTTTTGCAGTAGATTTGCATCACTTTTTCAGGCAGATTCCAAGCAAAATTTACCTGAAAAAGATATCATGTGCACATACTCTTTACTTGTAGATATAGCAGTAATCCATAGGTAAATAGCATTTCAGTTCTGTCCAGGTGGCTTACTGGAAAAGTGGCTACAGGCGGAAATTAACTTCTGTTCTTCCTATGGCCTCTTGCTTCCAATCATCGGTGCAGTGCGGGGAGCAGTTACAGTCTACAGTCACCATATTGTGATTGACAGTCTGCTCTACAGAGTATGTGTGCAGTGCCTGTGCGAAACTGGCTGCCATTCAACATTACAGCCGTGGTCACTGTGTATTGAGTGGCAAGGCCGGTTTCACACGTCTGGATATTTCTGGTACCAGAAAAAACCCGTACCAGAGATATCCATGTCCGTGTGCACTTGTGTGGCACACGTGTGCCGCATCAGGTTCACACGTACCAGCGCCTCGGAATCAGCGCTACAGTTAATGCTGTTCCAAGGCGCAGGGTGCTAAACGCTACCCTCCTCCTACCCCACCGTAGTGTCTGCTCCCACAGTGTCTCCACCTGTAAAAATAAGAATAAAATAAAAAAACATATACTCACCTGTCCTAAATGTCCCCCGCTGTAACATCCGGACCTCCGCTGCGCTCAGTGAGTGACAGGACACCGCTCGCTGAGTGCAGTTCCGAAGGCCACTAACTGCAGGAGTCATTCTCCCTGGCTCCTCTGCTGAGCGGTTACATGGATTACAGCGGGGGTCATTTAGGACAGGTGAGTATATGTTTTTTTAATTTTATTTTTATTTTTACTGGTGGAGACACCGGAATCAGAAACTACTACTCTCATCATTAACCCCTGCTAGTGCTGATTGCAACGTTGGTAGGAGACAATGATGAGGGCAGTGTTCAGCACCCGACGCTTGGGAACAGTGCCAACTGTACAACTGATTTCCAAGTGCTGGTACATGCCACACGGATGGCATTCGTGTGCGATACGTGATTACATTGACTTGAATGGGTCCGTGTGATCCGTGCTGCCGGCAAAAAATGGACATGTCTACGTGGGGATCACACGGACACACGCTCCATGAAAACACACTGACATGTGCGCAGACCCAATTATTTGAATGGGTCTGCCTGTGTCAGTGTCTCCAGTACGTGTGGAAACTGTCACCACACGTACCGGACACACTGACGTGTGAAACTAACCGTGTGAAACTTACTCTAACTGTAGCAGCCTCCTGCACTGCCCTGATGACTGGAAGTGAGCTGCTGCAGGGAGAACAAAACTTAATATTTTCCCTGTTGCTGCTGCTGCAGTAAGCTGGCTACATTGGACTTAAACATTATGTACCTGCAGATAGTCCCTATATTTACAGGTAAATAGCGTTTCTGGATATGACAAGTTTCCTGCGAGTTTTTCCTCAGCTGAAATCGGGCTGAGGAAAAAAATCACAGCATTCTGCGTATGGCTGCGTAAAACAGCTGAGATTTGCCAATTCAGGTCTATGGGTGCGTGAAAAAAATCGCATGCCATATGGACCATTCGAATGGCATCCGATTTTTACAGATACATTACAATTCTGTAGCATAGGAAATTATAATGGTCCTGTAAAAAGATTAATAGCTGCTGAGTAAAAAAACAGATAGCATACAGACAGTACGCGGATGACAAGTGAGTAAAATCGTCCCACTCTCCTGAATGTGATCAATAATTTACACGCAATGTGAGAGTGAGGCCTTATACTTTATAAGGCCTCATTCAGACCTTGGTTTTTCACGTAGATGTAAACATACTAAGTGGATTTTTTATCAGCAGATGAAAGTGATGCTTGCAAGTCTATGTGTCTACGAAATTCATGGACAGCACATGAATGGCATCAGTGTACAATCTGTGTGCCGTCCCTGACTAACATTGTAATGTACAGGAGGAACTTTGTAAATGGATTTATCCATCTGTGAACATTACTGATGAAACTGGTGGTAAAACCTGATACACTGAACACTGATGAAACTCTGATCCAAAACTCTAATGACACTCAAATCAGGGCTGCCTAAATGAGGCCTGAAGTGTGATTTGGCAATGTGGAGTGAAATCCAAAGAAACCAGGCTGACATCTCATAGCTGTAAACTCCTGTTCTGAGATAGTGGCTTCTGGATGATCCCATAGTGGCCTGGGGGAAGATATTTCAGTCTGGATGTTTGCCAAATTCCTAGTCTTATCAGTAGTGCTAAGCACACAAAGCTCAGCCAGCCAGGCAGGCTTGTAGCATTGCCTGTACTCAGGCCTGGATGAATGTAGAAGTCCACATAGGCCTTAATGACAGATCATTTACTCTCGTTAAAGCAATCTAATCTTGTCTCATTCTTCAAAACCACCGAGGGCAAATAAGTTATTTACTAAGAATTAGTACAAATATATTTTCTGTTAATGTAAGAGAACTTGTTTATCTTTCATGTACTATATCACTTTCCTTTCCCATATCTTAACCATATAAGGTTTATTGCAATTCTGCCTTTATTGTTATAAATCGGTGATGAACTGTAATTGTGACAGCAGAAATATTTTTTTACTGTATTTCAAAGAAATTCCCTTCCTCATGTCTTGTTCACACATGTACTATTGAAAAGTCAATGTGCAATTACTATTCCTTATAACAGATTTGTCTATGAGGACAAATACAGGGAGCTGCAAACGAACCCATTGTCATCCACAATTTGTGAACATGAGTGGTCAAAGTACTCATACATTAGTGTGAACTAAGCCTTAGGCCACGGCCCCACTGTCAGTATTTGGTCAGTATTTTTGCTCAGGAGTGGGAGCCAAAACCAGGTGAGGAACAATCAGAGAAAAGGTATAATAGAAACAAGTCACCAATTCTGCATTTATCACGAACTCCTGGTTTTGGCTCGCACAGCTGAGAAAGAATACTGACCAAATACTGACCAAATACTGATAGTGGGGCTGTGGCCTAATACATGATCTGGCCAGTAGACTGCAGCGGCGAGAGGCCGGAGTTGGAGCATGGGGGTTTGGCGGTTGGTGGGCGGTATTGATTAGCACTATTGCCCTGTGGAAAATTATCTCAAATCCAAACAAACACAACATATGTAAGAAATATATGAATAGATTTATTTTCTTATGTGACTTATTCTGTTATTGGTCTTAAAGACTTCAGTATTGTGAACCTCACTGTGTACGAGAAGTGATGTGAAAAATTACTCTTTCTGTGCAATATGTCAGAATGTGTTGAAGCCTTGAAGGACCCGTCAGTAGGTCAAAAGTGACCAGTTTTTGTTCTTCTTTCAAATCCTGAGTATGCCAGTTTTGTTTTTTTTTGTAAATCCATGTACATGATCTTTACCAAGGAGGCATGGCTCACAGGGTAATAATGCGGAGCAGCCAAAAAACTCGGACTACAAAACGTGAAAACACTCTGCTCCTTCTCCTCTGTTCTGATACACTTCTTGCATTGGAAAAAAATGAATCAAAAGTGGCACAGAAATCCTTGGACCAATACATCCAATACCAATTTCAATATATCAAAGTGTAAAATACTTTGAATAGTTACGCAAGGTTATGCAAAAATGTTGCCATCCATGGCATTTTCATGCCAGTTTCAAACAGCTCTGCCAAAATGAGTAGAGCTGGGAAGGAGTTGGGGCAGGATAGGGTGTGGCTATGTCCGCCCATCAAATTTATGGAAAGTGACAGGGTTTCTTCTGCCAGAAATGTTACTCAATAGGAGCAACATTTCTGGTGAGGCGCATGGAGATGCATGCCACTGCATTGTGCGGCTTGTCACCTAATCATATTAGCTTCAGCACAGCCTGTTGCTGCTTGGCTGAGGCAGTGCTGCAGTGCTTCCAGCTTGTGACTGATGTGGTCATTTCAGAGATGGAGACTGAAGAGGAGGAGGAGGATGAGGTGCAGGAGCTGTAGACTGTGGGGGCAACCCTGATTGACCTAGGGCCCGCAATCCTCGGCGTCGGGAGGATGTGTTCTGTCCCAAGGTCCGACTAGGTCCCGGCTTCCACTATGTTAACCGAGTGTGCCGTCAGATGTACCATCCCTGCCCACAAGCACTTGTCCACGTGTCCATGGTTAGGTGGACTTTCCCAGTAACTGCATTGTTGAGAGCACGGCTAATGTTGTGGGACACGTGCTTGTGTAATGTGGGGACGGCACACCGGGAGAAATATTGGTGGCTGGGGACCCAGTACCGAGGGATGACCGCCGCCATCAGGATGCGGAAAGCTTCCGTCTCCACGAGCCTAAAAGGCAACATTTCGAGTGCAAGCAGTCGCGAAATGTGGGAATTTAGTAGTGTGGCCTGTAGGCGTTGGCTGCGTATTTGCGCTTGCGTTGCAAGGACTGGGGTATGGACAACTGAACGCTGCACTGGGACAAGGACATACTTGCTGATGGTGCTAGTTGAGAGTGTGCAACGACTGGTGCAGGGCTGGAGGCATCTTCACATGCACTATGGACAGGGGATTGGCTTGCACACACAACAGCGGAAGAAGCAGTGTTGTCACCCACAGACACTGTTCCTGGACCCTGGGGTTCGGCCCACAAAGTTGGGTGCTTTGCTGCCATGTGCCTGATCATGCTGGTGGTCAGGCTGGTAGTTTTGCTACCCCTTCTGATGCTGGCCTGGCATGTGGTGCAAATGGCCTTTTTGGGGCTATCGGCAGACTCTTTAAAAAACAACCAGATTTGGGAAGACCTAACAGTTGTACTGGCAACTTCCGTCGTGTTGTTGTTATGAGGAACGGTTGCCCACCTTCTGTCTGCAGCCAACACACTGCTTCTTACTGCCTGTTGGGGTGCTCTGCATCCCCCCCTGTATGCTGCTGTTCTCGCTCTCCATGTCCTCCTGCCAGGTTAGGTCAGTTACTGTATCATCCACCACCTCGTCTTCCACTTCAGCACTCTGGTCCTCCTCCTGACATTCTGGTAATTGTGTCTCATCATCGTCCACCTCTTGTGACTGCTCAAATATTTGGGCATCGCTACATGCAATCTCCTCTTGCCTCGCTTCAAGTGGACCAGGTGAGAGGTCCGAATCTATAAATGGAAAAGTGAACAGCTCTTCGGAGTGTCCAAGTGTGGGATCAGTTGTCTCTGGGCACTTGGCATGGTGGGAGGAAGGAGGATCAGGGTGAGGAATATGCGGTCCAGACTCACGGCTACTGAGACCTGACCGTGTGCAAGACAGGGTGGTGGCAAAGTGACTGGAAGCATTACCCGCTATCCAACCAACAACCTTTTGACACTGCTCTGGGTTCAATAGTGATGTGCTGCGATCCCCTAGTAATTGGGACAGGAAGGTCGGGCGAGAAGATGTAGGTGTTTGTTGTGGCACAATTTCAGCTTGCCCACAGCCGTGGCCTCTGCATGCACCATCACCATCACGTCCAGTTCCCCGTCCCTTACCACGTGCCTTGCCCATTTTAAATGGAGGACAGTATCTCCCACGCTCACTCCAAATGGCTGAGTTTAGAGCGAACTTATATGTGATACGTCCTGACACACTGAAACAAAATTTTAATGGAAGCCAGAAATGGCAGAATTTTCAGCGCAATTATATGTGATCCGTGTGATGGACAAACCACAGTTTTAAATAGCTGGATTTTTAGCGCTGTAATATGGAAAGGACCTGGCTGTATTCTGCAGTGCCAACAAGCAAATGGCGCAGAAAAACGGTGTTCTCTGGATTGCTTTTTAAGCAAATAATCAGGATTAAGATAAATAAAAAAATTATTCCTGGCCCCTGATACCTTGGGCTAGTTCTATAAATATCTGTAAAAGCAGCAGCAGACAGAACTGGATTTGACCCTCTTGCTATATGCACTGCAGTCTGCTATATACCCTGCCTTCCTGCCTAGCACTGATATCTATGCAGCTGGATTAGTCCTCAGAAGGACTGTTAGTTGAGATGGATATGTGTATCTATGGTAGTATACCTACACTAACTAAGAAACAAGCAAATCTCTCCCTGACTCAGCAGCACCTCTCCCTACTCTCCCTACTTGATTCCGGAGTGCCTGTGACGAGCACGGCGGCGCCAGGTCTGATATAGACCGGATGACGCTGTGCGGCCAGCTAATCACTGTAACGCCACAACCAACATGGCTGCGGCGTTACAGTGTGTGGCAGACAATCCCTGCATGTTCATTGGCACTCTAAAGAGCGTCAAACATGCAGGGAGGGGACCCGAGCATCCACGCAATCATCTCGGAAGTACTCGAGTACTGAGATGCTCGGGCGAGTACCGAGCAGTGGCGAGCATGCTCACTCATCACTAGTATACAGAGCTAAAATATATCTGGATACATTAGAGTTAATGGTTAACAAATTCAAGTTACTGGGTCAGCAATTCTGAAGCTTCTCCTCCCTTCTAGAACATTGATTAGTCACATGTGCAGGAAAATTCTACTGTGAAACCTAGTTTTTATGTCAGTGTCTTGGAATGAAGTCAAAAGACATGAGTAATTCAAAGCAGACTGGGTGTTAGCCACCAAAATGGCATTATGGAAAAAGAATGGTAGAATAAAGCTAGAAGCTTAATATTGCCACCTAGTGCACACATGGTGGATAACATGCAGACTTCATAATAGTTTATTCCTTCTTCCATAACAATGATGAAACTCTTAGGCATAAGAGTCTATTACAAAATATGAAATTTGCTCTCTTCTTATTAATATGACGCTTAAAGGTTTTTTCCCAAAACAAAACAAGTTATCTCCTCTCTGTCAGATAGAGAATAACTTGATTATTGCTGGGTGTCTAATCGCTGAGACCTCAAGCGATCCCAAGATGCCAAGATTGGGGATCTATAGCCCCCAACCTGAATGGTGGTGTGCATGCTTGCTCTCCACTCCATTCATTATCTATGGGATCAGTGGAAATAGCCGAGCACTGTACTCTGCAGTGCCATAGACAATGATGGGAGCAGAGGTCAGACATGCACACCTCCATTCAGGTTGGAACTGCAGAGCCCCATTCTCGGGGTTCCAGAGGTCAGATCCCCTATGTAATGAATAAGTGATATCTTAATATTTTGGAAATCACCCTTAAATAAGAGGGGAAAGGTGTATTATTGTAATATCATGATATTGTCTATTCATCAGAATTTTCTTGTGTGATAAAGATGCAGGGCTGTAAGCAAATTAAATCTCAATCTACAGCCTGAAAAAGCTATTAGTAAAACGGAGGTTGCCATATCTTTAGTTTGCTGATGGGTCCACACGGCTAACCCTATGTGGACATTTTTAGAATTTGCTCTGATCTTGGACAGAGGCACAACAAAGTATGTAGTAATACAGCAGTAGATGAATCCGGTAAACATATGTATTCAGCTATTTCAGCCTTTTCCTTCCAAAGGTTTCAGTTACAACCTCATATGAGAATCTGATGGCATTGTGACTGAAAATAAGTTCATATGGAGAAGAGAACTACCCTTTTGTTAAAATCTAAAGTAATATGTCTTGCTTATAAAGCAAGCCTATGGGGTGGATAGGAGGGGGTTAAAAGGAACACATTCCAGCTCGAGTTTTCAGCTGTGAAATATGGTTTCTCACAAGAGCTTGGTTAGGCTTTATTGAGAATGTTTGCTCTGGAGGCCAGATGTTCCTATAAGCTGAATGTTCCTATGACATAAATTACTTCCACAGCAAGGACTCATTCCTGGCAAAAGTTCAGTCTGAAAATTAAAGTGATCCTCCACATTTATAGGGTACGCTTTATACAGCATGGTCACTGCTTAGAGGTAGCATCAGTGATCGCTATTACAAAGCTCCAGGGCAGCCAGCCTTTCCCCATGCAAGAGAAAAAAGTGACTGCCAGCTCAATGATGGCTCATGTCTCCTTATGCAGAATAAAAAACAGGGTTCTGTAGGTGACAACTCATTTTGCATTTATCTATTTTTATGGACAATGATAGTGACAAAAGTTTCCAGGAGGTAGAGTCTCTCTTTAATGTGTACGCACTTTAATATGTAATTTATATGGCTACATCTGTATATTTTCACAAAAGTGTGATCTGTAAGTATCAAGGCTTTATTGTTCTACTGAACACGTGACTTTTCATAGGACCCTTGGTTTTATCCTATATGTACTACAAATAAAGCTCAATTACAATTATTGTATTTTCCTTTGTCCATCTTAGAAAAGATGAAAAATATACACAATTAATATGGCTGTAATTGTACTGATCCATTGATACATTAGTTAACATGCAATTTATACTGACCTAAGAAGTCAATAAAAGCAAGAACAAACAAATGGTGAAATTACAGTTTTGTCCATTCTACCCTAATAATCATGACATACTAAAGTATATGTACCCAAAACCTCATTATTTCAAAATACAACTTGTTCTGCAAAAAAAAACAGCCAGCTCTCATATGGATGTGTCAATAGAAAAAATAAAAAATATATATTTTGGAAACCAATGGTTAAATATTAATAAAAATTGCCAAAGTTTTAGGATCTAAAGTTTTTTTCTTTAAACAAAGAAAATAACAGACCAATGTAATTCAAACAGTTCAAGTTCGCCTTTCTCTTGTTCACATACAGTGGTACAGAAACCTTCTGATCACCATGAATTTAAAGAGGTGGTCCGACATATAAATTAATTTTCATCTTAAATCCCTATGTATTTAATGTCATAATCTAAACTATTTTCTAATATACTTTAATTAAAAATTACCTATTTTTTCCCTATCTGCTTCTCTTTTTTAAAAAAAATTTTTGATGACACTTCGTTTGGTAATCTCAGTGCATGCTGGGATACTTAAACTAAGCGTCATCAGGGGGCAGAAGCTGCGGTCACTGCCACAGCCCCTGCCGCCTCCCTGAAACAAAGGGTCATCAGCGATGTGCACAATGACACCGCTCTTTCTGTTGCCGGTTCAGATCATCAGTAAAGAAACCCCCGGAGCACTAAGCAGAGGGGGACATGACTTTGGGAGAGGTGGACCTTTAACTCCTGCAGCTTTGTTTGTATAGCTGTACAGACTTTAAGCAAGAGTGATTCTGCTTTAAGAGGAAGGATCACAGTATTGTCTGGTGTCTTACTGCGAGGAGGGTGGGGCTGACATAGACTTGTCTTTCTCTCTTTCTCTCACCGGATGAACTGGAGGAAACATGTCTGCGGTGTCAGGGAGTATAATACTGGGGTTATCACCTCACATTACAGATGACATGACCACATTCACCTCAGACATCATGTACTAGTGTAGTATTAGCTCCTACATCATATATCTGATCAATATTACCTCAGAAATTCATGTAGTCACCATGTTTCCTCATGTGTCTGCTAAAACTTACCTCACACACTGCAGATGCTGCTTCTGTGTGACCTCAGTACAGACATGGCTGATATATCACACAATACTGCTGGATTATACCGATTCTTCATGAGTTCTGGGCTGCTGGTGACTGTGTTAGCGCTGTTCCCAAGCGCCGGATGCGCCGAACACTGCCCTCATCATGGTTCCCTGCCGGCGCTGCAATCATCACCAGCAGGGACAATGATGAGGGTAGTAGTAGTGTTTTCTCCCGCACTGTCCCACTGTAAAAATAAGAATAAAATAGTAAAATCCTTATACTCACCTAAGTGTCCCCCGCTGTAATCCATGCAACCGATTAAAAGAGGAGCCAGGGAGAATGAGGGGGGCCCGGAGCTGAGCTCAGGAGTGGAGACCTGTCACTCAGGAGCGGCTCATTCTCCCTGGCTCCTCTGTTGTGCAGTCACATGGATTACAGCGGGGGGACGTCTCCAGACAGGTGAGTATAAGGATTTTATTACTTTATTCTTATTTTTACACAGGGACACTGCGGGAGCAGACACTACTACCCTCATCATTGTCCCTGCTGGTGCTGATCGCAGCGTCGACAGGGAACCATGATGAGGGCAGCGTTTAGCACCCAGTGCTTGCGAACACCACTGATTCCCAGGTGCCGGTACGTGTGATCTTGATGCTGCACACAGGCCGCACACAGATGCAACACGTAAAACACGCACAGACACACGGGATACAGATATCTCAGGTGCCGTTTTTTCCGGTACCGGAAATATACGGACGTGTGAAAAGGTGAGAGTAATCAGAATAATTCTGTTTGTACTTCATACATTTTACTGGAATATGTCCTCCTGATTTAGCAACAACTATCACCAATATTCATTATCAGCTTTAATTTATAGCAACTTTGTTATTTTATGTTATATGTTAAAATAACCTGCCTATTTTTGTATTTTCAGGAGAGGTTGAAGGCATTGTCTGCAAACAAGGTGATAAAATTTATATGAACCAAGATGTTTGGAAACCAACTCCATGCCAAATCTGTGTCTGTGATGGAGGTGCCATCCTGTGTGATGAGGTTCCATGTCTAGAAGTCCCAACATGTGAAAATCCTGAGATTCCTCCTGGAGAATGCTGTCCAGTCTGTAGAGGCAGTTCTGAAGGACGCACAAATAGCCAAGGTAAGAGATCCACCATTCAGTTGATTATATGAGTTGTGATAATATGTAATGTGTGTAATACACTGTATTTGCATACTGATTGTAGTGACACATTTCAATACGCACTTTTTTATATTTTTTGTTCATAATTTTATAGTGAACAACAAAATAGGAAATTTCTTGATTTGTCTCAGACATCTGAATGGGGTTTGTAAAAGCAACTCATTGGGATTAACAGTCTTTTTGCACATGGGTCATGTTTGCCTGGCACAGTGGATATCATACACATAAAATTATGGATGGCAATTAGTGGTTCCTTTTTCCCTTACTAAGTAACTACATTTAAGACCTAAGTTATATTGGTCATTGGTGACATTACATTATGCAAATCAAAGAACTTGTAGTTTTTTCAGGTGCCTAAAAAGAAATTTAGGAAAGAGCAACCACATACTGTAAGCTTTAACACAACTGCCAAGATAAGCCCAATATTCCAACATGCAAGTCCCATACCAGTTTGTGTTATATGATGTGAGTATTGCATGGCACACACAGTAATTCACAATGGTTCGCAATCCCTATATTAGATTGTAAGGCATGCAGAAAGATATTAGGAAAGGACTAAGTCCAAAAATGTGCTGCAAAGACCATGCACTTTCATTGCGCAAGACAGGTATTAGAAAAAGCATTAAATGTGTGGCCTAATAGGAATCTAGTTTAAAGTGTATTACCAGGTTTACAGACTTGGCACCAATGACAGCTTTTGATGGTTTATTGGAACACTCTGACCCATAATGAAACCACTGAAACTAGGAATACTATTTTTTGTAAGTTTGTATTACAAGAGGCATAATATGCTATTCTCTTTTATTTTCTGCAAACATGTACTTTGCCTAACCATTATTTTTAATTTTACCAAAATCCATCCAATATGTCAGTGGACAAAAAAAGCAAATTAAAGATGTCCTTGTTTATAATTTTGATGGCCTATTATCAAGATAGGCCATCAATACTATATTGTCAGCGGTCCAATACAATTGATCGCTGATCAATATGTTACAAAGAGGCCATGGCACTTGTATGAGCACGGCGGACCACTCATTGCTTAAATTGTGCCATCTACCCTCTAATTAGTAGCAGCAGATCAGCGTACTGCAGCTTTATGTCATTCACTTCAATGGAATAATGCTTCAGTACCTTCCATTGCCACGACTAAGAGGTCAGCGTATAGGAAGACATCACAATCTGCCCATTCAGGAGACTGCAGTGCTTGCACAGAGCCACAGTCTCTCCTAGTAGCCGAATATTGAGGTGCTGACAGTGGAACACCCACTGATCCAATTTCCAAGACCTATTGACCGTAACAATAAGGCATTATTATTCTGATCCTGGAAACTTTTAACTCCTTTCTGATACTGGATGCACTGATAAGTTCAATGTCAGGTTCCCTTTTTGATGCGGGTTCAAGTCTATTATAGGCAATAAAAAATAAAGTAAAATTTAAAAAAATATATATAGAAAAAAATAAAGATTTTAAATAAAAATTAGAATAACTCCCCATTTCTCTCATCAAAAATGTTCCAACTTATGGCATTTTCACACCAGTTTCGCTCACCTACACCAAAATGGGAGTGATGAGGAAATGTTGTCAGAAATTTTACTCCAGATTAGAGACTTAGTGATGAGGCTCACAGAGGCGTACACCTAATTCATTAAAAGGCGTGCACTTCTTAATGAATCAGGATTGTCTGACTCCAACACTCCCCCTTATCAAGACTGGCATGAACATTGCGGCTCTTGATAAATTGGAGCCTATAAATTAAGTAAAATAAACATATGGCATCGCTGTGTCCTTAGAAGTCTGATCTATCAAAATATAAAAGTATTAACCTGTTTGGTAAACGCCGTAAAAAGAAAAAATGTAAAATGCTAGAATTATGTTTTTTTTATTTCGGCAACCTTGCAAAAAATACAATAATAATAAGTGATCAAAATGTCACATCGACAACAAAATTGTACCATTAAAAACGTCAGCTTAACATGCAATAAAAGCCCTCACTCACATCCATAAACCAAAAAATAAAAACATCTTGGAAAATAGTGACACAAGCAATTTTTTTTTTTGTTATAAATTTCACATTTTTTTCTTATCACTTAAAGAGGTTGTCCACTACAATGCGTCAATGGTAGATCCATTTAAACCTTGGAAATAAGGCTTTCGTCAAATACCTTGCAATTCCAAATGTGCCTGTGAGCGGCGCTATCGCTGTCTGCTCATCCCCATCATGTGACCCCGGCTGCAGTTGCCTCTGATGTCCAGGGAGGTCACGTCAACTTCTGGAAATGGAAGCTGACCCGGCATCACCGAGGCGGGTCCCAGTCTCTGTGAGTGACTGGTCTGTGGGTGTAGTTTCACCGCACGTCACAGCCCAGCATCGCGTGGGATTTCGGCACTCTGCTAATGAAAGTAGAGCAGGAGAGCGTTCGCGATGCTGGGCTGTGACGTGCGTTGAATCTTCGCCCACAGACCAGTCACTCACGGAGACTGGGACCCGCCTCGGTGATGCCGGGTCAGCTTCCATTTCCAGAAGTTGACGTGACCTCCCCGGACATCAGAGGCAGCTGCAGCCGGGGGTCACGTGATGGGGATGAGTGATAGCGCCGATCACAGGCACATTGGAAACGCAAGGTATTTGAAGAAAGCCTCATTTCCAAGGTTTGAATCAATCTGCCCATTAGACATTCTAGCGGACAACCTCCTTATGTTAAAAACTATACATGTTTAGTATTGGCACATCTGTACTGACCTGGTAAATCATGATTGCAAGTAATTTTTTATAGCACAATGAACGCAGTAAAAGTAACCCCCCCCCCCCAAATTGCAGCATTTTATAATTTTCACAATTTCATCACACTTGGAATTTTTCTTCCAGTGATTTGTATGGTAAATGAATGGTATCATTAAAAACTACAATTCATCCCGCAAAAAACAAGCGTTCATATGGCTTTGTGGATCGAAATAAAAAAAACGTTATGGCTCTAATGGAAGAATGCGAGGGAAAAATAAAGTGCCAAAATGGAAAGTCATCATGTCAGGAAGGGGTTAACCCCAATAAGAAATGAAAATTTTACATGAGACATGATTTTTGATATTTAGATCACATGGCACAGACTTATTATGGACTATGTTAGGACTTTGTGTCCCATGTCATGCAGTCTTGGTTATTGTTAAACTACGATGTAACATGGCACATGAAGGTATAGTGTGGCCGATAGCAGACTATGGCAATATATCATGGTTGCATGTAACACAAGTCTGTAATATAGCCATGTACCTAAGATTTAAAATAAAAGCACCAGGAGTGTACATTCTAAGGCCATGTTCACATGTATTTTTTTTTTTGCAGATAAGAGGCTGCATTTTACAGTATCACAAAAACCTATGAGATTTCAGAAATCTATTGCACACACAGCTTATTTTTTCCTGAGCGAATTTGAGCACTTTTTAAAAAAAATTTGCAGCATTTTTTACCTACTGAATAAAATGAGAAACTGCAAAAAAGCAACATTTCATTTGTGCTGCAGCGATTTTTTGCATCAGTTTGGTGACTGACACCAATTTTATATACTTATACTGTAGACAAATCACATATGAAATCCACACAGAAAAAGGCTATAAAACACAGCAAAAAATGCAGCAGCTAGCTGGATGTTACACACAGCATTTTTACAACCAAGGGTGAAGGTTTTGGCTGTAGAAAAAAAGCAGCTGATTACTGAGCAAGTGCAGTTTACCTTAAGACAACAGAATGTCATCTGCAGGATATTTCCCCCTTTTGTGTCCTGTTCAGTCACTGCTGCATCAGCTCCTGACAACATTTTTATGGGTCATATATGTACTGTATATGTTAACAGGACCCCAATACACAATTACAAGGAGATGTCAGTATCTGCTTAAAATATGAACACTGGAAATATAAAGAAATGAGACAGTTCTCTCTTTGTACTTTATATTTAAATGGTTTAATTTTGGTTTATGTAATGTCTCATCATGATCTTTTTTTTTTCTTTTGCCCTTGTAGGTAGGGGACTAAAGGTGAGTTAAAATTGCATGATTAATTTATCAAAGTTCTGCTGATTTATTAGTATATTTATTGCAGTTTTCTGCTGTAAACACGTTGTAAAATGTGGTACCCACAGCCTCATTTTTTTATGAAAAGAGACAACCCTTTTAAGGCTCCATTAAAAACATACTAGAAATTAATGTTTCCACTCTACAAAAACTATGCAGCGCAGCCTTATTATCTGCAGCGTGCCGCTTGCATGAAAATCTATTGTATTTGCAACTCTGCGTATTGCATCTGTCACGTGATTGTCAAAATTGGTAATATCAAAAGTCTTTGTGTAGAAGAACAGCTTACTAATGCAAATGTAAAGTGACACGTTTATTCATAAGATCGACACAGGCTAAGATGACGTTGTCACATAGTTCTGCTGGAGTCTTCTGCAAATCTGTGGAGGCTGTCTCTTATAAGTTGCAGGGCAGTTAACAAGTAACTACTGTTTCATTCATTTATTTACTTTTTTTTTTTTCATTTTTAAACTAAAAATATAATTTGCATTTATTTTGTATTAGAGTTAATTACCCTATTTTGCTGTTTTCATGCAGAAAAAAAAGATGGTTTACCAAGTGCACATATTCCAAGTCTGGAGTACGTATCTCTCAACTATGAGTGCTGGGAGAAGTGGGAGGTAGAGAGCAGTCTACAGTGTGGGTAGTCGCTTTGTATATAGAGCTACAATGAGAGGAATGCATGAGCTGGGCCTGCCCAGAGCTCCCACTGTGTCTGCAGCATGCTCTTCTCTAGACAACCTTGTATAAAGGGGACATGCTAAGCTTGTCACAAGGTCCCACAGATCTGAGGACATGAGTGCACTAGCTTGGCCGGCCCAGAGCTTCCACTGTGTCTGCAGCGTGTGACGCGCCCAGGGGATGGGGAGGACTCGGCGCCCAGGCCTTGTTGCTGGTTTTGGGGATGTCGCGGTGGCCGGCTCCTGGGCCCGTACCCTGGGGTCACTCTTAAAAGCAAGGGAAAGGGGATAATGGGGGAAAGGTGTATGGGATAGGAAAAGTTCGTGACGCCACCCGTGGTGTCTGGTGAGGATCACCAGCGCTGCTACAGTCCTCTGAGGCCAGTGGTCAGGCAGCTTAGTTGGTGCGGCTCCCCACAGGTGGAGCGGGGCCTCAGGGCAGCGTAGGAGAAGGGATGCAGGACAGAGGGGACCCAGCCGGGTCAGAAGAAGAATAGGCACACTCACAACAGTTCACTTCAGTACCTTTACTGGTGGTGTTTCAGGCATGATCCAGGGCACTGTAGGGTGAAGGGTGCATTTCAGGACTCTCCCCAGTGAGCGGGTGTGGGGCCTCCTGTTTCTTGCCTCTTACCTGATAACTTTATGACCTGTATGGAGCTAGGCCTAACTTGGTCTCTGTCTTGCACCTGCTGGCCTGGTGGTAGGGCCTTCTGTTGGAGATCACACTCACTGGTTTCTTGGGCCTAGTGATTCCTGACCCTGGTATAACAGTCTGCTTTTGGTGTTCTTGGGACATGTAGTTCGCCAGGGGTTCTGGTTGTTTCTGCTGGTCCTAGAGATCCTTGCAGACACGGACCCGGTGTCCGGTATATGGCCTTGGGGTGAGCTGGCTTAGCTCCTCTGCCCCCTATGTAGCTCGCTTACTCCACTCGCCTTCGGCCACACTCGGGGCCCTCACTAGGCTTCACACTGGCAGTAGGCCTCGCTACTCTTCACTGCTCTTTTGGCATCGACACGCCCTAGGCTCACTAATCTGAGCTCTCTGAGTCTGGACTGACCTGACAGCCTCTCTGGCTGCAGCAGACTTCACACAGACTTCATTCTCTGTGGACTCCAGACTAGACAGTAACTGAACTCCTTACAGACTGAGCTGCCTAGCTCCACCTTCCCTATTTATATCCCTAACGGGCTCCCTCTGGTGGTCTGAGGTGGAAGGTGGAGGTGTGTGAATGCTATGAGGGCCTCTTGTGGAGGAATCCGTCCATGCACCCCTCTAGGTTCTGTGGCACCAATGCGCAGCAGGGCGCCACACATGTTCTTCTCTAGACAGCCTTGTATAAAGGGGACATGCTAAGCTTGTCACAAGGTCCCACAGATCTGAGGACATGAGTGCATGTGCTGGGCCTGCCCAGAGCTTCCACTGTGTCTGCAGCAAGTTCTTCTCTAGACAACCTTGTATAAAGGGGACATGCTAAGCTTGTCACAAGGTCCCACAGATCTGAGGACATGAGTGCACTAGCTTGGCCTGCCCAGAGCTTCCACTGTGTCTGCAGCAAGTACCTCTCTAAACAACCATATATAGAAGAGAACATGCTATGCTTGACACCATGGGCCACAGATCAGGGGACAGGAGTGCATAACCTGAGCCTGCCAGAGCTCCCACTATGTCTGCAGCATGTTCTTCTCTAGACAACCTTGTGCAGAAGAGAACATGCTAGGCTTGTCACCAGGGCCACAGATCAGGGGACAGGAGTGCATGAGCTGGGCCTGAGCAGAGCTGCCACTGTGTCTGCAGCATGTTCTTGTCTAGACAACCTTATATAGAAGAAAACATGCTACGCTTGTCACCCAGGCCACAGATCAGGGGACAGGAGTGCATGTGCTGGGACTGCCAGAGCTTCCACTGTGTCTGCAGCATGTTCTTCTCTAGACAACCATGTGTAGAAGAGAACATGCTACGCTTGTCACCAGGGCCACAGATCAGGGGACAGGAGTGCATGAGCCGGGCCTACCAGAGCTCCCATTGTGTCTGCAGCATGTTCTTCTCTAGACAACCTTGTATAAAGGGTACATGCTAAGCTTGTCACCAGGGCCACAGATCAGGGGACAGGGGTGCATGAGCTGGGCCTGCCCAGAGCTGCCACTGTGTCTGCAGCATGTTCTCCTCTAGACAACCTTATATAGAAGAGAACATGCTAAGCTTGTCACCAGGGCCACAAACCAGGGGACAGGGGTGCATGAGGTGGGCCTGCCCAGAGCTCCCACTGTGTCTGCAGCATGTTCTTCTCTAGACAACCTTGTATAGAACATGCTATGCTTGTCACCAGGGCCACAGATCAGGGTTTCAGAGAGAGCTGTTCAGGAGCAATGGTCCCTGAGAACTTGTGTGGAAATCAGACATGCAGCCTGTGCCACGGTGACAAGCACAAGCCTATTCTCTACACTAGGGTGTAAGGCGAAGTACACACTACAGTCACAGTAAGAGCCCCGCATAGACCTCGCCCATGGGCTTCTCTCACGGTGGCCAGTGTATACCAACAGACCACACGCATTCTGTGTCGACTGCTCTTCCATTGCAATCATAGTAGGTGGATCTGTTCTCCAGATTTGGAGTACAGGTCTTTACACTTGGTATACATACAATGAAGATATGACGTACGGATCTGTAAACTTAGTAAAATACTATTTTCTGCATGAAAGGTAATGAATCGTATTACAAAATGTATCCAAATTACATTTCAAGTTTAAAAATAACAAAAAATAAATAAAAGAAATAAACTTGCAGTGCAATTTGCATGCTCCTGGAGCTTCTGAGCATACTAAAGTACTAAAGTCAGATTTTAATGACTTGTCCTGTCCTATTCTTGCCACACTGCAACATATTGTTAACTTTTATAATAGATAATTTTTTATTCTTTAAAAAGCAAAGGCAATATAATTAAAAGGAAATATACAGCATTCATCTTTAAGTTATATTTCTGAAGGGGAAAACATGTGCCACTCTGTTATTCCAAAAGATTTTACCATTATCTTTTTCTAAATGGATCTGTATATATTTTTTTCTTTTAGGGCCAAAAAGGAGAACCTGGTGATGTGCCATCTGTAAGTTTTTGTAGTTTTTAGTGCTTTTTTCCCTGAAAATTCATCAGTTTCCAATTGATTTATTTTAAAGATCTAATCAAAATAATGTAATGAAATGTATCGTACTGTAAATTAAGTACATCTAAAATATATTGGCAGAATTTTAGGCATTGAAAAGAATATGTCACTTGCTCAAAAAATTGCATTAAATACCTTGTAAAAATCTCTGAGCTCCCCGGATCCAAACACTTTTTTTCCTTTTTGTGCCTCATTGCAAAGAGATTCAGATTTATTGCTTTTGGAGCTCTATATGTGAAATCTCTGCTTGCAGTCTAACTTGGTGTTTCTTCAGAGTTTTCTCTGGGGGTGTGCACCTTCACTCCTCCCTTCCAGATGCTGTTGATCACAGTTGTGAGTTGTGATTGGCAGCGTTTGGTAGGGGTGAAAGCGCATGCTCCCAGAGAAGACTCTGAAGAAATGCCCAGATGGACTGCAAGCACAGATTTCACAAACTGCGCTCAAACAGTAACAAATGTGAATATCTCTGCAATGGAACAATGCAACACAACATGGGAAAAAAACAACAGAATCAGAGGAGCTCAGAGACAGTTACAATGCATTTAACCATTTTTGAGCAAGTGACAGGTCCTCTATAATATTAAATGCATAAAAACTGAAAAAAATAGATGTTTGGTTATGTGGCAAGAGTTATTTTAATATCAAGCTGTCATGTTAAAGAAGCACTCCTATCAAAGTTTGTATCCTCTTAACATATTGCAATCATCATATTATATAGCACTGTGTACTTACATTTGCTCATTTTGCCCTATGACCCAGTTAATTCTTCTCTTTTACATTAGGTCTATGGCATTATGTGATTAAAGACAGACTTGATGAATCTTTCTAAGCTCTATGTAGAAACAGGAGGGCAATTTTCCCTGCACGAGTCATCCTCCTCTAAGTTCTGACCCAAGCAGCTCTACTCCTCCCCCTGGCAGGGACTTTGCAGTGATGTAGAATTGTAGTTCTAATGATGACTCGTACAGGGAAAAGAGACTTCCTGTTTCTACAGTATATATTGAGCTTAGAAAGATTCAGCTAGCTTGTTTTTAATCACGTTATGTCATAGACATAATGGAAAAAGAGATTAATTAATCGGCCAAAGGGCAAAATGAGCAATTGTAAGTACACAGTGCTATTTAAAGTGTGAATGTGGCCTTAGAGTTGTAGTAACTGTCTCCATTCTACAGAAATGTAATTTTAATTAAATATGCTAAGTATGATGCATCCTGTTTGGCTAAACAGCTCAGCGCACCATACCACCCACTGGTTTTGCATGACCCTACCTCTTTCACTGGTGACTGACAGTACTGGGTTGTTCAGGGAAGCCAGTGCTGTCAATCACCAATGTGGGAGGTGAGGCATGCAAAACCAGTGGGCTGACTAATAGGCCTCTTGGCCACACCAAGGTTTCAACAAGCACCCTAATAAGCATATTTTTTCTGCAGAATGGAAATGTGATTTTTATATGGCCTATATTCTCTACAAGGCTGTGTGCTTACTTTATACAATGTTAGATTGCTGTTGTGAAAAAAATTGGACAGTACTCGGACCAATGTTATTCAATGGGGCAGAGCAGATGAGCGATTTTTTTCACTGATCAAATCTGCGTGTGAAAAAATTGCAGCATGGACTAGTTTTTTCATAAATCAGATGAGACTCACCCATTCAAATTTATGGGTGTGTGAAAAAACTCAGATGCCTCATGGAGCCACAGTACAGCATCCAATTTTTATGGATACATTGCAATTCTATAACAATGGAAACTGTAAATGGTCTTGTAAATGATTAATACAGATTGTATGCGGACTGCACACGGATAACAAGTGAGAAAAAAACAATCCCACTTTTCTGGATGCAACTCATGTGTGAACCTTCCTTAAACCGGACAGTCAATCTTTCTAATGTGATGTCATTTCATTGATAAATTAAATATATTACACTGACCAAAGCTTATTATTTAGCAAAAGATTGGCAATAGTTGCAAAATTCAGCTTCTTTGGCCCAATACACACAGTTGAGGGCAGAAGTCATCTCTTTTAATGGCATTTAAAAAAACACTCCCATCAAAGTTTTTATCCTCTTAATATATTGCAATCATCATATTACATAGTACTGTGTACTTACAATTGTTTATTTTGCCTTTCTACCCCGCTAATTTTTCTGTTCTCTCTGCTCTATTTAGAGACAAGAAGTATCTTGTCCTGCAGAAATCATTCCCCTCTTCAACTCTTGACCCTGCTGCTCCACCCGTCACCCATGCCATTTACTTTTGCAGTGACCTATGAGTCATACAGGGAAAATTGACCTGCTGTTTCTACATAGAGCCTAGAACAGACCAGGGCAAACTGCGGCCCCCGGCCACATCTCACCCTCTGGCTGTTCTAGTCCGGCCTGTGGACCGAGACAGCCAAAGGGCTTATTCAGTGGCCCACGAGTTGGATCGTGCCCTCACCCACCCGCCGCCGCTGCTGATCCTCAAGATGCAGACAGCGGTGAATACATTGGTGGAGGACGGGGCCACATGTTCTAACTTCCACCAATCAGCGCGTGACACAGCAGACGAAATGATGCAATTTCATTGCGCCGCTGCTGAGACTCATTGCACAGGAGACAGGAGCAGAGCATCTGGGAAACGGGAGGGAGGTTATTATGTGTTGTTTTTTTTCATGTGTATGAGATATTTGTATGTATATAGGAGGCTATGTGGGGCTCACACTGAATATATGGAGGCTATGTGGGGCTCACAATGTGTATAGAAGGTTATGTTGGGCTCACGCTTTATATATGAAGGCTATATGGGGGCTCACACTGTATATATGTAGACTATGTGGGGGCTCATACTTTATATAGGTTATGTGGGCCACACACTGTATATATGAAGACTATGTGGGGGCTCACACTGTATATAGGAGGCTATGTTCAGGCTCATACTGTATATAAGAGGCTATGTGGAGTTCACACTGTATATAAGAGGCTATGTGAGGCACATGCTGTATATAAAAGATTATGTAGGGCACATGCTGTATATAATAGGTTATGTGGGGCACATGCTGTATATAAAAGGCTATGTGGGGCACATGCGGTACATAAGAGGCTATGTGGGGGCTCAAAATGTATATGGGAGGCTATGTGGGGCACACACTGTATATAGGAGGCTTTGTGGGGGCTCATATTGTATATCGGAGATAGGAGGGTATGTGGGGGCTCATGCTGAATGTAGGAGGCTATGTGAGGGCTCATACTGTATATAGGAGACTATGTGGGTGCTCGTACTGAATGTAGGAGGCTATGTGGGGCTCAATACTGTATATGGGAGGTAATGTGAGGGCTTATACTGTATATAGAGGGCTATATTGGGGCTCATATTGAATATAGGAGGCTATGTGGGGGCTCATAATGTATAAGGGGGCTGTGTGTGGGCTCTTACAGTATATAGGAGGCTGTGTGTGGGCTCATACATTATATAGGGGGATGTCAGCGTACTTAATTCTGCTCAATATTAAGTGATACAATTAATATTAATTTAAATAATTATAATTAATATGTTAATATTAATATTGAGCAGAATTAATTTAAGCCTATTGGTTCGGCCCTCACGGTCACGGTCTCTCATGTGGCCACTTTGGAAAATTAATTGCCCACCCCCAGCCTAGAAGGATTCAGCCAGTCAGTTTCTAATCATGTGAAGTAATAGACCTAATGGAAAAGAGAACCATTAGCCTGGTAGAAGGGCAAAATAAGCAATTGTAACTACAAAGTGCTATATAATATGATGGTTGGAATATGTTAAGAGGATAAAAATTTTGATGAGAGTGCTTCTTTAATGGATATGCAATGGCATACGAATGCAAATGCAGTTAATATTGAAATATCCATAGTCATTTTTATATTGTATGTAGCAATTACCATTATCATTCCAGATCAAGTACAGCATTATTGTCCTTTCTTCAGTAGGTATATGCTAAATATCTAGATAAGAAATTCACTTACTAATGTTAAAAGAAAAGCCTATGCATAAGATGCTCATTTTTCAGTGAAAATTCATTAAGTTGGAACATTTTATAACTTAATTGTATTGTTTTTTTCTAGGTGTCTGGCATTCGAGGACGTCCAGGACCATCTGTAAGTATTAAATATATCATGTAACAAATTAGTGCAATGTGGACAGTTATAATTGAAAGTCCATGTGTAAAAATAACGTGTGGGCCCCATCCCTTGACGTGATCACAAAGACACACAAACACTATTTATTGCTGCAAATATTATTTTTAAAGGGTTGCTTAGTGTAGACATCTTCACCTACTTTGAAAGGTCCCAGACGATAAACTATTAGGCCACCTTCATGCACCAGTATATCTGTCAGCATATTGCATTTGCTTTTGTAACAAATTAAGAAAGATGAGTACAAATCATTCCATCCTGCTATTTCTCCATTTATTTTCCACAAATAGTGATGTCAGATACTGTCATGTGAATAAGACCTAAGGATAAATTGTGCAGTGGGTGTCTTATTGCCAGGACCAACAACAGCATAACTTTTAGGAGGAAGCAGGAGAACTGTGCTATTGATTAACAGAAGTAAGATCCTGTGGGGGGAACCACTCGTTTACATTCCTATGACTTAATAATATACTTTAAAATGAATTATGAAAAGCAAACAAAAGTTTTTTCTGGATAGCCTTTACTGAGCAGATAAGAGCTGATCATGAGTGGTCCTTGGATGAAAGTGAAGTGGTTACAGCTAACGTTTTAACTAGTCTAGGGCAGTGAAAAGGCATACCCAGATATGGGATTGGACAGTCTGTGAGATTGTCGACTGCCGAACTGTGACAGGGGACGCACTCACAATTTCCCGGTATCTCCGATACGAGCAGACAGTCACATGACCGCATGTATGAGATTTGCATATATCTGATCATATACCTGACACATTGAGCATCTCTCCATAAGGGCAATTATACAAATCACATATATGCGGTCACGTGACCATCCACTGTCATTGAGAAAACTGGGTAATTGTGACAGTGCGTGCAACTCGTGCTATCACAATTTGGAGGTCTGCAGTCACTTAGAGTGATTGTAGACTTTTGACCCACCCCAGACAACCATTTAAATCTATAATCTCTGATGGTCTTGGGTTATGAAGTGGTTAACAATGCTTGTGGGCTATGCGAACATTGCTGGTGCTCTGGTGTAATACAATTTATTGAAGGGATTACAGGAAACACAACAGGCTCATTATGCTGCACAGCTTAAGGTCAATAGACAAAACAGCAAAGAACTGCACCCTCATGTCATAGAGAGGTAACAAAGCTCTCAATATTATACAACATTTGTTCCAGAAAAAAAAACAGAACAATAAGACTTGTAATATGTTACATGTAAAGGGTTTGTCCACTACTAGGACAACCCCTTCTCGATCTGAATGTTTGCCCCATTAAAATAAAAACACCTGTACTCACCTAGTGTGTTGGCACCAGTGGTTTCAGTGGTGTCGGCACTCACCTTCCCGCTGGCGTCACTGTCTCCACCTTCAGACATGTAAGTAATCAAGAGGAAGTAAGTGGCCAGCCGTAGCTCTCACTTCCTCTTGATTACTCTTGATTACTTATACATCTGGAGGCGCTGATTGGGTGCAGGGCTCACGTGACTTAGGCTGTGTGCCCATGATGCGTTTTTTGTGCTCTTTTTGGTGTGGATTTGCAGCGCGTAAACGCTCCAGAAACGCATTGCATACCTTATCCCATGACTTCCTATGACATTCTGCAAGTTCTGTGCACATGGTCAGGATTTTTTCTGCGTGGATTTTACTCGCAGAAAAAATATGAACATGACCAATTCTTGTGCGTTTCTGCATGCGTATTTGCCTATACAATGCATTGGAAAAACGCATTGCAAATACGCATGCAAAAATGCGTCAAAAACGCATGGGAAAACCGCATGCGTTTTTCTGCCAAGGAGATGCAGAAATGCTCAGGAAAATTTCTGCTTCATTTCTGCATCATGGGCACTAAGCCTAAACCTCACGTGAGCCTCAGGAGTATAAAAGTGCTGACACCTCTGGAATGGCATCGGCATGGGAGGTGAGTATAAGGCTATGTGCCCACGATGCAGAAATGCTGCATATTTTTTACGCTTCTCCCTGGCAGGAAAAACGCATGCAGATTTTACATGCGTTTTTCCCGCCAGGTAGAAGCGTTTGTGAAGCGTTTTTGCATGCATTTCTGCATGCGGGTTATCAAGCGCTTTTCCAAGCGATTTTAGCATCACTTGGAAAAGTGCTTGACAACTTGTTCACACTATATAAATCCATGCAATCGGCATGGATTTATAGTAGTGTGACCAAGTTAGTTAAAAAAAAAAGAATAAGAATGGTAAAAAATAAAAAATAAAGATTATACTTACCTTCCGATGTCCTCCCGGTGCTATCTCCGCCGCGTCCGGTCTCTTGCACTGCTCGCGGTGGCGTGAAGGACCTGCGGTGATGTCATTCAGTCATGTGTCAGGTCACATGACTCAATGACGTCATGGCAGGTCCTTCACAACAGCGCGAGCAGTGGAAGAGACCGGACGGAGGGGAGAAAACACCGGGAGGACATCGGAAGTTGAGTATAATCTTTATTTTTTATTTTACATTTTTTTTTTACAGTTTCTATGGTACCCAGGTCTGAATGAGAGTATCTTCTCCTCCAGACCTGGGTACCATCCGCTTATTGAACCATGTGATATCCTCTTGTGCACATGTAGTGATGCGGATGTCACGGGGTCCAATGCAAGTCAATGGCGGCGATTACGCTGCGTGTCCGCAAAATTAATGGACATGCTGCGGATTTTTGAGCGCAGCATAAATGCTGCGGAAAAATCCGCAGCATGGGCATTGACATTGCGGCTTGTCATTGGGGACCATGGGGGACGGATTAACAAGCGTTTCCCAAGCGTTTACGCTGCGTAAATTCCGCAGCATAAACGCTTGGAAAATGCTTCCTGGGCACGCAGCCTGAGTGTTTTGATTTTAGCAGGGCCAAACATTCAGATTGAGAACGGGTTGTCATAGTAGTCGACGACCCCTTTAATGAAGACATGCCTCTAACCAAGACGCTAAGGCTATGCTCACACACGTTGTGTTTTTTTTCTGCTGCAAATATGCTGCTAACTTTTCTCTGGCAGGAAAACAGCTGGTTTTGTTGCATTTTTTGCTGTATATTGGCTGCGTTTTTTGACCATCCATTACTTCCTATGGGTGAAAAAACACAGCAAATACGCAGCAAAAACGCTGGTGCGTATTCTGCTGCAAAAATGCTGAAAGAAGTGACATGCTCTATTTTCCAAATATGCAAGCCAGGAGGAAAATATGCAGCAAACAAAAAGCAATGTGTGAACAGAGAATTCTGGTTTCTCATAGACTAAATTTGCATAAAGATCTGCTGCAAAATAGGCAGCAAAACTCGACGTGTGTGAACATAACCTAAAGGCTATCCTGCCCGCAGTGGTGAATATTCACCTAGGGCCTGTCAATATACTGCGATAATCAATACCTTGCAGCCGTGTTAACAATGCTCACTACTTGCTAGCCTCATCACAGTCTAAATACAATGCAATATCAGGCAATCACTAAGTGCCTGCATCCTGAATCAAAATGTAACACAGTAGATCAGCATGAAGCACTGAAAGTCTGACTGGCAAAGCTGTATCTATACAGTCTAATTCATAGAAAGTTCATGTTGCCTAGACTGTCTTAAAATGCACCAGATTTATCATATTGGTTCATGCAGTTTGCCAAATCTATTCATAACTTTCACCGATTTGTAATTAATTAGTGTAAGAAAGACTAGAATATCACCGACTTAAACACTAAGTATCAAATATAGTCATAAGGATAAAATGTCACTTTTATAAAAGATATATTAAATAGAGTAAATACAAAACAACAGCAATATAATATTATGGCCAATTATTGGTCACTCATTTAGGAGGCAATAAGAAGGTATAGATGCGCCTTCATAGGCGGATTATAATGAAGGCAATCTGGGATACCGCCCGGGGCTCCGGGGGATCCATGGCCAGATTGCCCTCATTATAAAATGTGCAGCTCTGCGGCACATACCGGCAGACAGTGGCCGCTCTTCCAGCAGCGGCGCACGGCCGCTGCTTCTTCTTCGGCCGGGCCAGCACTGCACCTGTTAACTTCCCTGTGTGCAGGCCTGGCCGCGTCACAACTAGGAGACACGGCCCTGTGCGCGGACGTGTCTGCTAGTGTGACGTCACGCAGTGCGCGCCCAACCTGCACTGCTGTACCGGAGAGAAGCTGGACTACTGGAGCCGAGCCTGGGGTTGGTGAGTGTGTGTGTGAGTGTGTGTGTGTGTGCAGGCAGATATCATTGTGTGATGTCTGTTTATATGTATTTTTGTGTTTCAAATGTGTTTATGCGTGTATGTATATGTCTGTATATGTTTGTGTGTGTGCATGACTGCGTGCGGCCTCCTGCTGTCTCTGGGGGGGTGCCGTGTGGCCTCCCGCTGCGTATAGATGGCACCGCGCGGCCTTCTGCTGTGTATAGATGGCTACGTGCGACCTCTCGCTGTGTATAGATGGCTTTGTGTGGCCTCCTGCTGTGTATAGATGGCTACGTGGGGCCTCCTGCTGTGTATAGATGGCTACGTGCGACATCTCGCTGTGTATAGATGGCTTCGTGCGGCCTCCTGCTGTGTATAGATGGCACCGTGCGGCCTCCCGCTGTGTATAGAAGACTACGTGCGGCCTCCCGCTGTGTATAGAAGACTACGTGTGGCCTCCTGCTGTGTATAGATGGCTACGTGTGCTCAATATTAAGCCATACAATTAATGTAAGGCTATGTGCCCACGATGCGGAATCCAAGCGTTCCAATGCAAGTCAATGGCAGTGAAAACGCAGCGTTTACGCAAATTTAATGGTAGAGCTACGGATTTTTCCGCAGTGATAATTCGCAGCGGAAATTTCCGCATCATGTGCACAGCACATGCAGATTATCATTGGGGAACATGGCAGACCTTCTACCAAGCGTTTTTTAAGTGTTTCTGCAGCGGAATTGCTGCTGCGGAAATGCTTAAAAAACGTATAGTGGGCACACAGCCTTAGGAGGCGATAGACTCCCTTTAAGGAAGGCCTATATATTTAATAGCATAATCTAAACATCACATGTGGGGGTGGATCTGGTCTCTGCATGCCAGGTATTCTGACAATGCACACTGACAGTGCGCTCTCGTGCCGGCTCATTACTATCTTATATGAGCTGGCGAGAGAGCACACTGTCATTGTGCACATCACACAGTACACATAATGCAAGGACCATCCCCTTAAACAAAGGTCACTATGATGCTTAGTTTCAGGGAGGGGGCAGAGGCTGCAGCAGGGACCACAGCCTACACCCTCTGATGATGCTTCAGTTGAGTGTCCCAGCATGCACTGGGTTCCTCAAACAAAGTGTCATCAAAGAGGAAGTAAAAAAAAATAAAGCAGTTGGATAGTTTAGTTAGGTAAGAACAGGGAATTTTTAATTAAACAGTATTAGAAAACAGATTTGATTATGGCATTAAATACATAGGGATTTAGGATGAAAATGAATTCATATTTCAGACCATCCCTTTAAGGCTAGCTTGAAAATGACAATGTTTAGAACAAGAAATAGATAATTTAAAGAATATTAAACAGCAGAGAACAGAGGAAACAGCTTAGAAATTCAAAAACTGTCTGCAGATGCCAAAGTTTTAGAATCTGCATAAACCTCTATTATCCTGAGCAGCTGCAGATAGCCCATATGGAGCATTTCATTCAGCAGGATGTATGAAGTCAGCCAGGAAATAACATGATCTCCACTTTCTTGCTATGTGCTCAGTGTCAGACTGAGGTGCGAAGGGCCCACCAATAGCATTGACTCCAGGTGCTAACCACTGAGCCACCGTGCTGCCCTTCTATTTAAAGCGAACCTATCACTAAATTTATTAGTATTTTATTTAAAAGCTCAAGTAAAAATATCAATTATTTGACAAAAAAATTATAATCAAGGCATATACCAAGTGGTAGAAAAACTGCCTTTCTTGGCAGGAGCCTCTCACTAAACTGAGCCTCCCCAAGCTCCTCTGCTATGCTGACCTCACTCTCCTATGATGCATTGAACCAAGGGAAAGTGATCAGTAATCTGCTGGTCTGCCCTCTGTAAATGATACTAGAGATGCCCAGCTAGGGGTAAGAGGAGATGCAGAGCAGGATCACTGGGTTGCTGTATACATTGGTAACTATCCTGCCAGTGAGTCAGCAGTAACCCAGTGATCCTGCTCTGCATCTGCTGCTACAGCACAATCAGCTCTGGGTCTGCGGTAGTCCTATAACTTCCTCCATAACTCACCAGGCAGTGAGCTGGAGCGCTGCCCTGTAAGTATATATATGTGCGTGTTTGTGTATATATATATATATAATGTATATGTGTGTGTAATATACATACAGTATATATGACTGACACTGGCTCTGCATTGGGGCACAGCTGTCAGTCGGGGGTGCGGTTAGAGCCGCTTTCTTTAGTCAATGCGATGACTGAACCGCCCCCACCCCCATGACTGAAACCGAATGATGGCGAGGAGAATAAAGTTAATTTTCTCCTCGCTGGATTCAGCTGCGTGCAGGCACTGGGCAGCATAGTAACACTATTAACCTGCAGATTAACCACATATCTGCAGGTTAATAGTCTTATTTCTGTTGACAGGTTCCGTTAAATTTTGTAGTACAATACTTCAATAAAATGGCGCCGAAGTCAGCGTGTGCGTATACCATGCCTTCCGGTGCCATTTTTTTTTAAGACACTGTGTCTGTGAATTCGCATATAGAGTATCTTAAAACAAAAAGGCGCTGAAGACCACTGTATGTGCACGCGCTGATTTCGGCACATTTTATTGAAGTATTGTACTACAATGTCAACATAGCACTGCACACGTGCCGGCCATAGGGATAATGGCGACGACTGGCGTGTACGCACTGCTATATTGACATTGTAGTAGAATTCTTCAATAAAATAGCGCCAGAGTCAATGCGTGCGCATCCCGTGATATACAGCGCCATTTTATTGAAGACACTGTGTATAGTATCTTACATAAAATGGTGCTGGAGACTGCGGTATGCGCACTCGCTGACTCTCGCGTCATTTTATTATTGCGTGTGATACAGGTTGTAGGAGGCCGCTCCTTTCCCGGGATGAAGAGATGGCGGGGAGTCAGGATCACCGAGGTGGAGGCCCTGGCCAGGAGCGTGGCATATGAGTAGTGAGTGACTGATTGGCCGCATGTGTCTGCAGCATTGGCGCCAGCACTACGGCGCCATAGCGCGATATACACATGCGCTGACTCCAGCGCCACAATGCGTGACATCTCTGGTTATATTATAGGTGTGTGTATAATAGCAGCACAGTACTATTGTGGGTTCAATACTTCCCCAAGCAACCAGGCAAAAGCCTCCAAGTATAAGAAAAGGCAGCACTCCAATGGAAATCATTTCCACTGGAGTGCTGCGTCGATATATATAATTATATGTACATACATATACACAGTCACACTTGCTGTGTGTACTCTGTAGCCTTTTTTCTGGCTCCACACACAGTATATACAGTATAGATAGAAAACCCCTTTATATACACTTTCCGTGTTCCTATAACGGTGCTGTTTGGGAAATGAGCTGTTAGGGTTGCTAAACAACTGCTGACCAGAGGTGCTGCCTAGCAACCAGCCTGTAATCTGGGGGCGTGTCTCATTAGAACACAGCACGCTGATCTGCCAATCCCAAGATGGCGGCTCCCATAAACTGATTTTCTCATAACACAATTTATGTAATGGTAGTCATCATTCTTCAAAAAGTAGTTTATTTATTTCTACAAGTCTCCTTACTGTAATATACCATAGGATGTGTGAAGGCGATAGGCCCTCTTTAATAATTAACTGGGTAGTTTGTTAAAAGAATTATGCCTTTGTCTGTACATAGTGGATAAAGTATATTCTGCCAACTACTGTTCATATAGAGTGATGCCCACTTCTGCAGAGGGGCCCACCGGAGGATTCACCTGTTCTTCTATGGGACAGTCTGAGCCTGTACAGTATGTGTTCTCCATTAAGGCCATAGGGATTGAATGAAGAAGGACATTCTTTGTTTAGCTTGTGCCAAGCCCAATAGCATGTTCCCAAACACAACCTTCATACTGCAGACTCTTCAGTATCGTTAACCTTAACAATTACATGACAAGACAAAATTACTGACTCTTAATGGCAATCTAGTAATAGACACAAGTTCATCCAGTTCAGATTGCTGCTTTTTTATATTGATCCAGAGGGGGAAACATAAAAAGAGATAAATGTGGACGCTTCTAGACTTCAAAGAAATTAGAATTAAAGGGAACCTGCCAATGGAATGATGTTAATTCAGGTGATCGGGGCAGTGAGAAGCCACTGAGGACACGTGGTCGCCAGGTGCCCTTATAAAGTATGCCTTCTCTGGACTTCCCCTGCGTTTTGCAGTATAACAAACATGTCTGCAGTAATGAAGCCGGTGTCTGATTCATGCCAACTGCGGTTGGGAAGCATTAATTAGATGACGAGTCCCTGTGATCCATAGATCTATAAAGATAGTCTTATTGACAGAGGTTTGGTGCAATGCTATCAGTGCATTACTAATACTAATCTCTTTTTATTATATTTTGTTATTATGTTATATATCTTCATCATCTGTGTATGGCAAAGGCGTTTAATAACAGTGAGATTTTATTTTCAACAGGGACCACCAGGCTCCCAAGGACCAAGAGGGGAAAGGGGCCCAAAGGGGAAACCTGTAAGTTAATGTTCATCATAGATTCATCATACATTTACTATACAATGATGTTGCCAAACAAACTTTAATTGTGTGTATAATTATCCAGTTTATTGCTGAAATTGAGGAAGAATATAGATGAAATATTTAATAGTAATAATTTACATAACCATGTTTTTAAAATATACATGAAATGGAAATGAGTTCACATTTTTAGTTTTTTGTTTTTTTCTCCTCCAGAATTGTATTTGTCCCAGCAGTTTAGTGATTAGCATTGTTGAAGTTCAGGGTTCATGTACGTGGATTTTCTGTGTGTTCTCCCCATGTTTGTGTGGCTTTCCTCCAAGTACTACAGTTCGGGATGCAGTTTCAATGGAAAACATAAGCTATTTAGCCTATGTTTTCTACTCAAGCCATGCTCCACACTGTATGTGTGCTCCTGCTTATAATGTATGTGGGGAAATCTCCCCACCTCTCAATGTATGTGGGGAGATTTAAACAATCAGTGGGGGTCTCAGGACCTGGACACCCACAATCTGCTTATAAGGACACTGAAATATGAAAAAAACAACTTATAAGGGCTTAGTAACTCTTTAAAAGCTCTGTATAGAAAAGCATGCCATAGAGATGTCATGTTCTTATATTCCTGGGTGATAACTCCCACTCTCCCTCTCCCTCTCCCTCCATCAGTAATGATAATGGACGGGAGCCATTTGCATTTGCTCCTCATGAACACTGGATGTCAGTGCTGCTTCACAGAGTAGTAGTGAGGACACAATTCAATGTGACCATACTTCATGTGATACCAAAAATGTCATGAATCACAGTAACATAAATACGGGGGTTCTATTACACTGATTTTTTTCATATATGTTTAAGAATTTAGAAATAAATCATCCACAAATATTTATAATCATTTGCATGAACTGTTTCAAATCTAAGATAAAGCAAATTTGCTTAGGAAGATTCATATTTTACATTTCTAGTTTTTATGTTATCGAACTAGAATTACAAAGTATCACCATAACCATGGATTATACCATATCCTCATGTGCCCCCTATTTTACTGGCAGCTTTAATCAACTATATCAGAGGCAAAAAAAAAAGAATGAAGTATTTTTGGATATACTGTATCCATGGACCTAATAAGTAGAAAGTCAGGTTTGAAGTACTGCAGCACGGTAATATTACACTCCTCAACACTGAAATCGCAGAACCAACAAGGAAAAGTCATGGAATTATGAAAATCGCAGGATCGATAGACAGGTTAATGATATGCAAATGATGAAAAGATGGAAACATATTTTTTAAAACTTCTTGATTTACTCAGCGTTGAATATGAGCACCACGTGCAGAAATACACTCACACACCTTGGCTGCTACCGATAAGGTTATTAATGGTTGTCTGAGAAATGTTCTGCCATGTTGAATGTACTTTGGCATGAAAATCATCAAGATCCTCTGCTGGTCTCTTTGCAATTGCCAACCAATGATGTCTCCCATCAAGAAGATCCAGGACAAGGACAGAGATGCTGCAGGACGTTGTAGCACATTTCTAGAAATGGTACTGCTATTTCTCCAAAGTGTCCAAGGAGCCTTTTTTCAAAGTGACAATGCCAGACCGCATGTTGCTCGTGCGACTTTGAAAAAGCTACAAGAAGCAAAATGAACAAAAACCCTGCTGGAAATAAATAAAAAGTAAGGCTTCTAAATAAAATAGGGTTCTTAGTAACACTGTTTTTGATCAAAAATGGTATGTAAGCCATCCCACCATCGACAAGGTGAACCCATTCGGAACAGTCTCACACTGTCTAATATTAAAAACCGTGCAACTTCGAGCAGCCTACTTGACATAAAAGTGCTACAATGACCTGCATAGTCTCTGGACTTGTCTCCCATTAGGCACATCTGGAACGTCATTGGTCAACAAAATAAAAATCTTCAATTTGGAACAATTAGAAAACCTGTCAAGTAATAAAAAAATTACATTTGTATTTGTATGAAATGAAATCTCCCTATGTCACCTTCAGATAAGCATAAGAACTGATAATGAAACTGACATTTTTGCTGGATCAGCGTCATAACTGTGCCTCCTGAATTAAATTTGTTATTATAACTGTACATGACAAAAGAAACCCATTCTTTAACATTTTTCTCAAGGGTGCTCGAGGGCCTGGTGGAATCGATGGAGAACCTGGTATTCCTGGACAGCCTGGTGACCCAGGTCCTCCTGGGCATCCTTCTCTCCCTGGAAGTCATGTAAGTAAAGACTGATAACTTTTTATATTAAATGTAGTTAAACATGCAGGGCATTTGCTTCAAGATAAATAAGACATAATATACCAATATCACTCATGTCACATAATGAGTATATAACATATGATAGCTTGTATTAAGTACACTTAATAGAATTTGTTTGGGAACATTGGTAAATTTGAGACTAATCGTGAAATCATCTTAGTAACTCTTCATGACAAGGTTTATAGCTGTGCAATGGAAACATGTAGTGTTATTGTAGGTGTATAATGTGTTGTATATCTGCCATGTGTGCGGATAGAAACAGTGACCTAAAACTAGGAAAAAGTGGATAGAGAAATACTAAAGAGGACATGTTTCAGGATGGCAGCATTCTATAGGCCTCCTGCTGCAAAAAAAATAATGTCACTGTAGCACAGGGGTGGTGAATCTCAGGCCGGAGGGCCATTTACAGCCCTTGATGACCTTTTATCCAGCACCCGGGCAGATTCCTGGGGACCGCAGTGCTTGGACCAGAAGCTGTATTTTGCCAACCAGCAGCCCTTTAATTTCTTCTTGCTCTGTGAGTACGCACACGCAGTGTTCACTACTGAGTGCTGAGGGGCGTGCAATGAAAGATTACGTCCTGACACCAGTGCCAGCGTCAGGACATACTTTGTGAGTGAAGTCAGCGCCTGATTTGTACGGCTCCTGGAGGATGGTATATATATCCAAATGGCCCTTAGCAGAAAAACAGTTCCCCACCCCTGTTATAGCACTATATCACTGTAACAATGTCACTGTATCACTGCTTTACATTGTGAATGTCCATATCACCATTCCTAGAAAAATAATGTGCATATTTTATTTATTTTTTTTAAGTTTTACACGTTGGTGAAATGCAAGCATTTGTAAATCAATGATACATTATTGCTTTAAAAGAATTCTGTCTGCAGGATTTTACCCCCCCCCCCCCCCCGCAAACTAACTATATATTCGCATGTAGCTCTTTCACAGACAATACCTTTACATGACAAGTCCATTTACTGAGAAATCAGCATTTGAACTGATGTGCAAATGAGGCTCAACCACTATGGTAGATATGAAGCCTCTGTCACTTCAGCTCTATTCCTCATTCATCACCTCCTCCTGCCTGACTGACAGCCTCTATGATGTGTGACTTCAAGAAAAGGAGTCATCAGTCAAGCAGGAGGCGGCATCGCTGGCTGGAGCAACAAAGGCATTAGATCTACCATAGCTCTTAAGCCTCATTCCATATAAATTATAAATTCATACACTGATTTATCAATAACGGACTGGCCATATAAACAAATTGCTGGACTTGTCTTTGAAAAAGCTACCTGCAGATATAAATAACTTGGGGTGTGAAATCCTGCTGACAGATTCCTTTAAAGTTTTACATGTCAAAAACAATCAAGAAGCTCCTGTGTGGACAGTTTAAAGGGGTTGTGCAGTAACACCATATTAAGACCTGTCAATAGGATATATCAAGAATTAGATGGGAGGGTCTAGTAGTGATCACCAGAAAACAGCTTTGGCAGGGGCTGGACATAGACACATGGAAGGGAGATGCAGAGCACAGAGCCATTCAATAGTTAGCAGCCGCTGTCGTGTGCTGCAGAACAGCTCTTATTATAAAGAACAGGAGGTGTTCTGCATTATTCAGCAGTGGCCGCTCACCACTGGGTGGAGCTGTGCTCTGCCTCTGTGTTCTATGTGTTTACATCTACCTGCAGATAACAGCTGATCCATGGGAATGCTGGAGGTTGGACCCTACTAATTTCATATTGATGATCTATTCTGAGAATAGATCTTCGATATGGTATGACCGGACAACCTCCTTAAACAGTAAAGAAAGTGCCTAAGTAGCTGCCCATTTCAGTCATAAATACAGGACTGTATCTTCTCTATAATGAATTACTGAAACATTTTGCTTTAGTTTTAGTTCTCTTTTTCTTTTTTATAGCCATTTTCTTCTCAAATGCAAGGTGGCTTTGATGAGAAATCTGGACTTGGGTCTCAAGTTGGACTGATGCCTGGTTCAGTGGTAAGAAATATTCAAATTTATGTTTTTCAATTCTCAACAGTAACATCAATGGAATATGTGTTATTTTGTAAGCACATATTGCGCATCATCCTGAGACCTAGCACCATTTGTCACCTCCTCTGGCATAACTCCAGTCAGGGGCATCACACATTATCTAATGTAAGACACAGGACAGATCAAGAGATCCTCCATTTATACTCTACATATTGCACCTTAAGGCTATGTTCACACGTGGCGTTTTTGCAGTTTTCTTTATGCAAATTTTGAGCTGCTTACAAAAAGAAGGTTTTGCTTAGTTGTTGCTGCATTTTTTGCTTTGTTTTTGCTGCGTTTTTGGCAGGGTACATTTGTTTTTTGTGTGTGCTGATAAAGTTTAGTGTAGAAAAAAGACATCTGATTCAACTTCTTCAGGTTTTGGCACCAAAAGTGCAGCAAAATCTGATACCTGTGTTTTTTTCAATGTGTTTGCACTTACTCATTGCTTTCAATGGGTGAAAAACACTGAAAAAACGCTGAAAGAAGTGACATGCTTCATTTTGCAAAAAGGTAGCTCTTTGGCAAAACAGTCAGGAAAAATAAACAAGGTGTGTGCATGAGATTTCTGAAATCTCATAGACTTTGCTGGTACTGTAAGGCTATGTGCCCACAATGCAGAAATGCACAGGATTTTTTCCTGAGCGTTTCTGCATCTCCCTGGCAGAAAAAAACGCATGCGGATTGTACATGAGGATTGTACATGAGGATTGTACATGCGGATTGTACATGCGGATTATACATGTGGATTTTACATGCGTTTTCCTGCCAGGGACATGCGGATGTGAAGTGTTCTTCACATGCATTTCCGCATGCGGGTTGACAAGCGCTTTCCAAGCGATTTTAGCATCACTTGGAAAGTGCTTGACAACTTGGTCACACTATATAAATCCATGCAAACGGCATGGATTTATATACTGTGACCGAAAGAATGGTAAAAAAAAAAAAATCTATACTTACCCTCCGATGGCCCCCGGAGTCTTGCTGCGCTCCTGTCCTGGCTGCCAGCGGATCGCGGTGCCCTGTACTGGAGGACCTACCATCACAAGACTGTGACGTCACCGCAGGTCCTACAGTCCTTCGCGATCTGCCGGCAAGCACAGAGAAGGAGGCCGGGGGCCGTCAGAAGGTAAATATAATCTTTATTTTTTATTTTATTCTTTTTTTTACAGGTTCTATGGTACCTGAGTGTGGAGGAGAGTCTCCTGTCCCCCACACCTGGGTACCATCCGCACATTAGAACGCATGGAATGTGCATCTGCAGATGCAGTGATGTGCTTTTCATGCGTTCTAATGCAAGTCAATGGCGGCGAAAATTCAGCACTTCGCAAAATTATGCGGATTTTTGAGCGCAGCATAAACGTTGTGGACAAATCCACCGCATGGTCATTGACATTGCGTCTTGTCATTGGGGACCATGGAGGACTGATTACCAAGCGTTTCCCAAGCATTTATGCTTCGGAAATTCTGCAGCATAAACGCTTGGAAAACGCATAGTGGGCACACAGCCTAAAACGCAGCTGAAAAGTTGCATAAAAAAACACAGCAAAAAAACGCTGCAAAAATGTCACGTGTCAACATAGCCTAAGATGATATTTACTGCTCATATAGAATTTTTTTATTCATGTGCTTTGCTGAATGGAAACAATTTTTTTGTTTTGAATATAATATCTTTTTTCCATGTTCAATGATTTTGTTAAATGGTGATGTCACAGATATATGATACAGAAGAAAACTGAAAGATGCACAAATGTTTCTTGTCACCCATAAGTTATTGTTACTTTGAATCTGTTTGAAGACCTGCTTGGCCTGTTGTTTTACAGGGGCAAGTTGGACCAAGAGGTCCACAAGGTCTACCAGGAAGCCCGGTAAGTAGTCAATAGAGGTATAATAAAATGAATTCTGGGGCTGGTCAATATCAGACAGGTATCTGTAGAACCTGAAAGCAAAGCCCAATGTAGCTATTTTTCCATAGAACAACAAAGGTCATGAATCATGAGCAATAATATTTAGTATGCTGTGCACTTTAGTCAATAACCTCAGGAATAACATTCAATGGCTGCTCTTTGTTATTCATTAGTACAATTAGCAGCCAGTACCTAATGGAAAACTCAGCACTTGAATAAATATTCAGCATATACAAAGTAGGTACAGTATCTGATTGTAAATTGTGCTTTTTTATCAATAGGGCATTCAGATTCCTGGTACCTATAGAGTAAAAAAGTATGCATTTTGTACCTCTGTTGGTCAGTAATAATATAGTCTGTCTGGTTACTGCACCTATACTGTCAATGTTCCGCTGCTTGCAGTCAGTGATATTCTGGTGCTGTTAATAATTGAAGCATTTAGCTGCATTTCTATTAGTGGTCCAGTATATTGTCCCGGGCGTTGGTGGACACAATACACAGTTGGTTGGGTCTATCAATGTCTTTCCAGTTGCCTGAAAAAAATGTAGCACATGGGCACCAATGCAATATACATACCAGAACCCCCACCATGATGTGACATTTGTAGTATCTTTGTACCCTTATATAGAGCTCAATTGGACATCTAAGGTACCAGGACCATCTAAGTTACCAGACTGCAATTTCTGTATCCCATATGGATAAACCAGTGCAAAGAAGTCTTAAAGTTGTGCAATAGCTTAATAAAATTGTCAGTTCCAAGTAACCAAATGCATTAGTATTATAAAATATGAATATCTGTTTAGAACTGCCTTCACGTGGAACCAAACAATGCAAGTCCAAATATAATTCAATTCTGTGGCGATTCATGGTAATTCTTACTATTATGATCTGGCATAATAATTATCTTATTATATTTTATCAGTCTCCAGATCAATGCAATAAACTGTGCTATAGCATTGTTTGTCCATCTCAATATAGAAATGTCCTCTTTATTTCCTGTTAGGGTGGAATGGGACCTCCTGGCCCTAATGGAGAAGCAGGTGAACCAGGCCCTATGGTGAGCACAAAGAGTCTGCTTACTTTTTATGTGATATTATTTTGATACAAATTAAATAGCTGTTAAGTAGAATCGGTGAGTAACTGATGGAAAAAAATCACTTACTGTAAACTAAGCAAAGAGAAAGGCATGGTTGAATTGGAGACCTATTTAAATGGGAGAATATTTCCATATAGATCAGAATATATGTCAGTATGTATATATATAGATATATACATATCTATCTATCTATATACAGTATATATATTCCTAGAGGAAGTTGATAGTCTATCTCTGCATAAAGTAAGTGTTAGGTCAGGAGAAAAAGAGGGCCCCTGTGCTGGAATAGTATATGGGCCCTTTTCAGTCGCATAGCTCATCATAATGCTCTAACCTCTTGGCCCCATGTGCAGCTGCACAGGTTGCACCAATGGTATGTCCACCCCTGTGCTATGTTATGGGAGGTGAGTGAGTATATCTACAAGATGTATAGTTAAAGGCAAATTTGCAAATAATCTTCAGTAAAAATGTCCTACTATTTTACATCTATTGCAGATCTATGTGCTTCCTTGGTTACAAAATTACGGACAGGCCCTTTGCAGTCCATCAATCCTCTTATTCTTTATAGCACATTTTAGTGAAGACTAGCTCTAAACAGAATATAGATGGAAAGGAACATTAATTTGTTTTGTAAAAGTGCTGGTTAGAAATACAATATAATTTATAGCTATGAATTGCAATGGCTGTTAATGATTATAACTCTTTGAATTAGGGTTCAGTTGGTCCACGGGGCCCTGAAGGTCCTCCAGGAAAACCAGGAGAAGATGTAAGTTATGTGCTCAATTGTCAATACTTCATTAAGTCATAGTTAAAGCTTAAGATTCCCAGACATTAAAATAAAAATAACCTTAAATGATACAAGGTCTGGAAGAATAGACAGTATATTGTGCATTTATTAAATCATACCTGTACAGTAGTCAACCTTAATTTCTATGGTATATTTAACGTGACACCACTTTTATAAATAGGAGTTATATGGATTACATGGAATTTAAAATATAGGAAATTGTGAAATAATGATTCATTCCTTTCTTCTTAATAAGATATTGATATGCAAATAAATAAGAATTAGACGCTACAAAGTGATTTTTTAAAATGGCAATGAATTTTCCTGGCAAAAAATTGTATTACTCTATTTTTGTGTAGCCAACCACTTGCCTTGTGTTTTGTCGATAATGAATTTTAGACAGAGCAGACATATTTCTTTATAAAGATCTTAAAAGTACCTTTTTCTGAGTTTCTGGGAATACCTTGCAAAAGTCACGGATTTCAAAGCGAAGAGGCATGTGTTTTCTCATAATTTCAATTGTATGTATTTTTTTAAGGGTGAAGCAGGAAGAGCTGGACAAACAGGAGAAACAGGATTTCCAGGATCTGTAGTAAGTATTAAACTTAATTCTTTTTTTTTAATTAGGGCTGCCCAGCAGTGCATCAGTGTGTTGGTTTATGTTGGCCAGCCATGTATACAAATAGAGAATAGAACTGGCTAATGGATAGTGGTAGCTCAATCAAAGATGTTGGTAGGTGAGACTTAAATGGGTATTCTCAAGTTTGATAGGTAATAACTTCCCGATCGCTAAGGATCCAACCACTGAGATCCCCACCGATCCCAAGAATTGGTGCTTGGAAGAGACCCATGTGAATGGAGCGGTGGTTGATCATACGGATTACCACTCCATTCATTCTTATTGGAGTGCCAAAAACCAGGCTAGCAAAGCTCTTCGCTATCTTCGACGGTCCTATTAAGAATGAATGGAGCAATAGTATGCATGGTCAACTATTGCTCCATTCACAAGAAGCTCTTCAGAGACCTCATTCTCAGGAATGGTAGTGGTCTCAATGATTAGATCCCCAGTGATCGAGAAGCTATCCCTTATCCTCTGGAAATGGGATAATTGCCAAACTTGAGAATAGGGGCGTAACTATAATAGGTACAGGGGTTGCAATCACACCCAGACCCTGGAGCCTAAGAGGGCCCAAAAGGTCCCCTTAGCCCATATGAAAAGACTATTACTATTAAAAATCCCCAATAGCTGTGGACCCTGTTTGAGATTTTGCTGGGGCCCATGAGCTTCAAGATACGCCACTGCTTGAGAATGCTCATTTAATACACTATGTAAGTGAATAGTCTGTTGATGTTTTTTTGTACGGTCACTTCCCTATTGTCCATTCTGGCCACTAACATACACATGTGACAGCAGTTCATTTCCTTTGGTAAATGAATCATCAGGCACACTCAAATCCATTATGCCTGATTCTTCTTTTTCAACTTGATTCAGGCTACCTTCGATACTTTAGATTGTGAAGTTTAGCCAAAATGTATCTGAAGTCCATGGCCATTTTTAGGCTAAGATCTATTAGTGCAATGTAAACACACTCAAATTTCAATGTGGCTCTACTACTACAAGCACTAGTGATGAGCGAACGTGCTCAGTGATACTTGGATATCACTCGAGTATCTGGGTGCTTGGATTTGCTCGGCACTCGCCGAGCATTGGCTAGTGCTCGACTTTAATGCTTGAATCCCCCCCTCATGTTTGGTGCCTGTTACACAGCCAAAAAGCATGCGGGGATTGCCTGCCAGTCACTGTAATTCCATAGCCATGTTGTTAATGGCATTACTGTGATTGACTGGCCGCCTTTCCACATTAGAGGGTATAAAAAGACTGGCAACGCCAAACTCGGCACACTGATGCCATTACACAGCTCAGAGACAGTTGAGATTGAAGGGAGAGAGTAGTTGTCCACGCCTCTGTCTGCACAGTTTCAGGAATCAGTGTCCTCTAGTGGTGATACTGGGGCTGATGCTGAATCATCATACTAAAAGTCCTTCTCATGGCTAATCTTGTGCTTTGCTGTTTCTATGCAATACATTCTACATTTAGCCTAAAGACAGCTGCTGGAGAAAAAAGAGTGGCTGAATAAAGCCTCTAGGCATGGCTCAGGGCTTTGCAGTCCATTGCTAAATATATAGCTGCTACAGGTGACCACATTTTTTTTGTTCCAAAAATTGACTGTTGTCATCCATACAGCTTAATCTAATTGGAGTGAAATTACAGTAGTTTGAAACTTAAAAAACTGCTTGGCCTGCTACAAGTGACCAAATTTTTTTGTTCCAAAAATTGACTATTGCCATCCATACAGTTTAACCTGCTTTATGTGAAATTACGGTGGTTTTAAATTTTAAAAAAACGCTTGGCCTGCCACAGGTGACCCAATTTTTTTTTTATTAAAAAAATATATTTTCAATTAATCAAGGAAACTTGGTTTTCAGAGACCTAGCAATTGGAAACTGCACAAGGTGTGCCGTAAGGGACGGGGAAGTGGAAGTACTGATGATGGTGCACACAGATGGCGAGGACGTGGGGCATGTGCGACTGCACCTGTTGCTGGAGCACAAGCTACATGCCCATCCACGATACATAGCTTGCTTTCCCACTTTGAAGGGAGGCACAGGACACCACTTCTGAAGCCACACCAGTATGAACAGGTGGTCGGTTGGATAGTAGATAATGCTTCCCAGTTTTCCACATGGTCCTGTCTCACCAGCCAAGAGTCAGGATCACTTAAACCTGACCCTGATCCTCCTTCCTCCCACCATGTCTAATTCCAGGAGACCAGTGATCCCAAACTGGGACACTCCAAGGAGTTCTTTACATCATCATTCCTTGTTTGTGGCCTAGGTGTTTCCCAGTCTGGGAATTTTTTAAAGAGAGTTCGCAGACAAAAAATGGTCATTTGTATCCTGTGCCATGCCAAAATCAGGTCAAACGCCTGGGTCCACAATTGGTGCTAGCAGGTGACATCACTGCCACTTCCCCTGTGCTAGGTGCTTCTAATCCCCTGTCCATGACACTGGCGCAGATGTCTCCCGCCCTGCACTTGTCCTTGCACATTCTGAGGCACCGTAATTAGGCACTTCCAAATCCTTGTCCCAGCACAGTGTTCAGCTGTCCCTACCCCAGGCCTTGGAAAGAAAGAGAAACTTCCCACCCACGGGCCCAAACACTAAACAGGCACATTTTCAGGCTGCTTGCCATGGAAATATTGCTCTTTAGGCTTGTGGACAAGGAGGATCTCTGCTTACTCATGGCGGAAGCCGTCCCTCGGTACTCGGTCCCCAGATGCCACTATTTTTCCCGATGTGGCGTCCCCGCCTTGTACCAGCCAGTGTCCAGGAACATCACCCATGCCCTTACCAACGCACTTACTGGGATTGTCCACTTAACAAGCGACATGTGTACAAGTGCTTGTGGCCATGGACGCTACATTTCCCTGACGCTACATTTCCCTGCTCGGATTTCCTACTGACTCCCATTATACTCATTACTCGAAATGAGCATCCAAGCATTAGGAATTACTCGGTTCGAGTAACGAGCATCCAAGCATTTTAGTGCTTGCTCATCTCTAACAAGCACTATTAGGGGCAGAAGATAATATGGGTAAATGCGTAATGTTTGCAACAGAGTATGCTGCAGGGCCGGCGTCAGCACCCGGCGTACCCGGGCTAGTGCCCTGGATCATCAAGGGCGCCCACTCGCTGTCGGGGCCCGGGCTGCCGGCGCTACTTGATTTCCGACACTTCCCTAGACATGGCCTTGCACAGTGCACTGTGCAGCTGTGTCTGGTAGTAATGACACAGCAGGGGTGAGACTGCGCCTTTAATTGTGCTTGTGTGTCGCCCTGCCGCGTTATTACTAGCAAACACAGCCGCACAGCGCGAGTGGGCTCCCATGATGGTGCAGGGCCATGTCTGTTACACGCCGGCGGCCCTGGACTGCCACATACCTGAGGAGCTGCTGGACTGGACACAGGCCGGTGAGCTTCCCCAATCCCCATATTAAAAATATTTCTAGTGTGTGTGTGTGTGTGTGTGTGTGTGTGTGTGAGTGTGCATGTCTGCGTACCATGTGTGTGTGAGTGTGCATGTCCGCCTACTGTGCGTGTGTGCATGTCTGCATATGTGAAGGATGATGGGGCAGGCTGGGCCCTGTATTGTATACCTATATTTCTCCGCCGTATCTATGCATCATGAATGGTGGTATGTGGTTAAAGGGGCCCACTGAGACTCTTTTGCTCGGGGCCCATGAAAACCTGGAGCCGGCCCTGGTATACTGTATGTTGTAAGTGGAATAAAGATAGTACATGTATACCAAGCTTTGGTGCCAGCAATATTGTTGTCTACGTGTTTTTTGTCATTTAATCATTGTATCTCCTTTTTTAGGGAGCCAGAGGATTTCCTGGTGCTCCAGGACTCCCAGGACTCAAAGGACATAGAGTAAGACTTTTTTTGCTATGTATTTCTTAGTTTATACATTATGTTTAGTGACTGCAGATATTCTAAGATGCAATTTTGAGAAAATGTTCTTGCACATGACACTGTTGTTTGTAACTATATAATTCTATTTTATCTTGTTTTCCCTCACTGTGATGGTAATGGTGCTGTGCTTCTTGCACTACTCTATTAATTATAAATATAATTATCTGCATGCCCCCATTTAGTACATGGCAGCAACTATTTTAGTAGATTAGCATTATTTGAAGGGAACCTTTCATGTTGAACAAGAAGTTTTATCTCCTAGCATCATATGATAAATCAAGAACATCTGAGAAGATCTGAGCAGATTGTTATATAGGTTTGTGGGAAAATATTCAGAATAACTAGTCATTTATTCATAGAAATCACTGATCTTTCCAGGCTGAAAGGTCCAGTAGGTGGAGTTACTCAGTGATTGACAGCTAACTTTGTGTATATGTTCATATTGAAAAGGCAGTCACTCATAGACCTGTCCACCAGACCTCTCTTAGCTCATAAAGATGAAGGATACAAATTATTCTGAATCTTTTCCCACAAATCAGTTTGCTCAGCTCCTCCTGCTTTATAACATAATTTATTTGTGAGTGGTTCCCTTTAAAGAAAGAATATGGCATATATGTTGATATAACTGTGAGCACAGTGCAGGATTAGAACTAATAGGTCTTACATACTGTAAGAGTTTTAGACACAAAACCTAACACTTTTCAGAAATGACCACTTAGATGAGTTATTCCCAACATATAACATTGTCCGCTTTTAGAAGGAAAGGTGATACAGTATCTTGTGGATCAGTGGGGTCTAGCTGCTAAGACCACCACTTATGCTGACATGGGGGCTTTGAAATGCCTCTTCAAAAATGATTTGTGGTATTTGTATCCCTGCCACAACCTTATCCATTCTCTATGGGACTCCTGGAAATAGCCAAGCCCAGCTCTTCGCTATGTTTGGCAGTCCCATTAGGAATAAATGGAATGGTAGAGCAGATGCACGGCCAGTGCTCTATTTCGACTGGTGGGGAACTTAGCAATTTGCACTGATCCGCAATTTATCACCGATACTATGAATAGGCAATAGTATTAAGTGTTGGCCCTTTAACCTATTCTTATTACCTGATGTAACTAAATGTTATAGTCAGGGTGTTCAAGAAAAGAGATGGCTGAAAATCTGGACCTGCCTCATAGCAGGCAAATTCTGACCTGTTATAGCAGCAACTGGAGATAGCTTAGATTGCTGCTTTTTAACCATTTAAATTCTGCTGTCAATCACTGATGACTTAATTTCAATTCCTGGGTTAGCAGTGCATGCATTGACTCTCATTGAATCCCCTTTGTGTTTTCGTTGTCAGTGTCTTACCATGGCAGCGGGTGATCTGTTGGATGCCCCTGTCACAGCCATACTGACCTTCCTATGAGTGTCAATTTTACTATACACTAATACTGAAAATTGCCTCCTTTTCCCAATTCAGAAATAAGAAAAAATAAAGATAATTGGTGCCATTGTATCCATAAATGTTTGCACTATGAAAAAATAAAATGATAGAACAAGTAAAAGTCAGTAATTCCGTGGGGAAGTAAAACTTGGTTTCTTTATTTGTCTTCCATTAAAAAGTTACATTATAGTCTCATCTGAACATCATCTTAAAGAGATGTTCAGAGGAGATTGCAATGTAACATTTTAATGAAAGACAAATAAAGAAAACCAAGTTGTACTCACGGAAGAACCAGCTTTTCCTTTTTCTACATGCTATACTGCAAGCCAGCAGTGAAGTGGCACCAACACATATCATCATAGAAAAGTCAAATAAATGTGTTGAGTCCAGAAATAATCTTTTGTACACTATGAAAAATTTAATTATTTAACCTGAACATAAAATGTCAATAAAAAAAAAATAAAATCACCAGAATTGCTGTTGTTCTGTCCCTGCACGTCCTCCAAAATTGCAAGAAAAAGCGATCAAATCTTCTTATGTACCCCAAAATGGTGTCAATAACAATGTTAGCTTATCATACAAAAAATCAAGGTAACTTAACTGAAAAAAAAAGTTACACTTCTCAGAAAATGGCAACACAAACCTAATTTTTTACAAAGTTGTAAATTTGTTTTAACTACTAAAATATAAAAATAAACATACAAGTTTGGTATAAGTGTAATTATACTCTCCTAGAGGATCATATCGCCAGGTCATTTTACAACAAAATGAACACCTTAAAACCAAAACCCCAAAAAGTAATGGTGTAATTTAAGTTTTTTCATCATTCAACCCCATTTGGATTTTTTCAATTTTTCTGTAAATTTTATGGTAAAATGAATGTCATCAATTAAAGCTAGAACTTGTAATACAAACAAAAGCCCTCATATGGATTAATGAATGGAAAAATAAAAACCTCATAACTCTTGGAAGAAGGGGATGAGAAAAACAAGGAGGGGTTAATGATTTACTTTCCATTTTCAAATGCTTAAAAGTATTATGTACAGTACTACCCATAACTTGCAGTCCATAGGTCTCAGTGATCTTAGTGTCTATCAACACCTGTCACGTAACATTTTACAATGTGGTAGTTTCCTAAGGAATAGACCTGAATGCAACAGTTATCCCTGACCTCCTATGAATGTGCCCTGCCTCACAAAATCAGCATTGTTTCCAAAGTCAATTAAATAATGTGTACAATTAGTTAATAACAATATAGCTGTCATAAAATGTAACTCAGAAAACTAATGCACACAAACATTATGTGGGGTATTGAGAATACTGAGTTTTCAATCAAAGACAAACCTCATGTTAGAGGTGAATACCTACAGTGCCTTGAAAAGTATTCATACCCCGTAAACTTTTCCACATTTTTTCACGTTACACCCACAAACTTAAATGTATTTTATTGCCATTTTATGTGATATACTATTACAAAGTAGCAAGTATTTGTGAAGTGTAAAGGAAATGATACATGGTTTTCTAATAATTTTAAAAATATAAATCTGATAATTGTGATATGCTTTTGTATTCTGCCCCACTGTAGTCTGATACTCTTAAATATAATCGTTGGTGACCAATTGCTTCCACAAGTCACATAATGAGTAAATTGAGTCCACCTGTGTGTAATTTATTCTCAGTATAACTACATCTGTTCTGTGAAGGCCTTAGAGGTTTATTTGAGAACATTAGAGATCAAGCAGCATCATGTAAACCAAGGAACACACCAGACACGTCTGAGATAAAGTTGTGGAAAAGAGTAAAGCAGGGTTAGGTTAAGAAAAAAGCCCAAGCTCTGAATATCTCTTGGAGCACTGTTCAATCCATCATCAAAAAATGGAAGGAGTATAGCACAACTGCAAATCTACCAAGACATGGCCATCCACCTAAACTGACATCCCAAGCAAAGAGCATTAATTAGAGAACCAGCCAAGAGGCATATGGTCACTCTGGAGGAGCTGCAGAGATCCACAGATCAGGTGGAATAATCTGTCCACAGGACAACTATTAGTCGTGTACTCCACAAATCTGGCCTTTATGGACGAATGGCATTAAGAAAGCCATTTGTGCAAGGAAGCCAGAAGAAGTCTCATTTGCAGTTTTCAAAAAGCCATCCAGGGGAGACAGCCAGCATGTGGAAGAAGTTGGTCTGGTCAGATGAGACCAAAGTAGAACTTTTTAGGATAAATTAAAAACGCTGTGTATGGCTGAAAACTAACACTGCACTTCCACCTGAAAACACCATCCCCACCGTCATGGTAGTAGTTAATCCAATAAAATTGAAAACTATGTTCAAATTCAACATGCTTTACTGTAACTGCAGAAAACCTAAAGATAAAACGTGTTAGTAATGTATGATTTGATGTTGACATCTTATTTTTACTTTTTAGGGTCATAAAGGACTGGACGGTCCAAAAGGAGAGCTTGGAGCAGCTGGATCAAAGGTAGGAAGCTGAATATCTTGAAAGTTGACCTATCAGTATCTCAATGTAATACAGAGATATATATTTTGACTTTTATTTTGTCTGATTTTAACCATAATGGGGGGAAGCTTGGTACTCAGATTTGGCCAGGATAGGTAGTGATCAGGTCAATTCACCTGTTTCATTGAATCTTAGTCCATTGAATATGATGGAAAAGTTAACTCATCCATATTGTCATATATTCCCACAAACAAATCACAAACCTGATGAATTTGTAGACCGATATATCCCAATGGGCAAAGAAACATAAATTGGGCACCTCCAGTCAGGATTATAATCAAGAGTAGATGTTCTAAAATCCAAGTATTACAAATGCTGTATATTCTAACGAATAGAGATCAACAGGGTGAGTTTTTACTAGAGGTCCATGCCCCCAACACCAACCGACCACAGCAATATATCCATAAAATGACCTTTATTTAACAAATGGCAATATACAAATGAAATACAAACAAGAAAAAATGTTTTAAAAATAGATCCTCAAACTGTGAGGGACATCAGGACATGATAACTCGTCATTAACCAAGAGGTTATACTTTCCCCCCAAGGAAGTATTGAACACAAAACGTTCATTGTGGTAGAGAGACTTCAGACTCCACATGCACTCATTTGGTTACAGCCCTTTATTAAGGTAAATACCTCTAAAATATGGTCTTTTGGTGGCTATTTTCACTTTATGCTCTATGCTAGGGATATGTATTCTAGTCTTTGATACACTATATACATATATATATATGTATATATATATATATATATATATATATATATATATATATAGTGGTGGTGATGGTAAGTGGTGGTGATAGTTTAAAGGAGCTATGTGTCATCTCGCACCTGTGTTTATAGATTGAACAACCAGGCCGATACACGGTATATGGAGATTGTTTCCAAATGTATGTATAACTGTCATGCAAGGCGTGGGAAAGACTAAGTGCAACAAGAAGGGAAAAGGGGGAGGAAGCCCCAACACTTGGGAAAGGGGGAGTGGAGACCCCTAGACAGATCTAAAATCACGCTGCATACTCTACCACCCCTATATAGGTTCCACACCTGTCGCTGAACAGGACTTTGAGCCCTGGATGTCCCTAGAGCTTGGCCCTAGATATGGAGGGGGAGGGGTGAGGACTGGTGAGGCCCCACTATAAATTAAAGACAACAAGAAAGACAAACAAAGGGGATAAACTTAGCTTGAGCAGACACCAGAGGAGTAATGCCAACTGTCCTCCAAGGGCACCAGAGAAGAAGCTAGCCGACTGCTAGTTCTCCAAGCCTGCACATAGAAGTATCACCGGTGATTCCCTGGAGCAAACTGAGTGTTTATAACTCCCAGGCAAGAGTGTGTCAGTCAGCAGCAGGAGGGAGGTCGCCGCTGGGTCCTAAAGAAGGAAGGATTAAGAAGGCATCTGTAATGCCAAGCGCAGTGACCTTCTACAGCCAGATCCAGAGCGACTGTCTATTACACCTTACACACCTTTGACAATAACCTCTTGGTTAGTGATGAGTTATCACAGTGTGAGGTTCTGTTTTAAAAAAAATTTCTGCTTTGTATTTTATTTTGTATATTGCCACTTGTTAAATAAAGGCCATTTTATGGATATATTGCTGTGGTCAGTTGGTTTTGGGGTCATGGACCTCTAGTAAAAACTCACCCTGTTGATCTGTACCTCCAGTCAGGAGACTGGACTTTATTTCATACAGAAATTCTTAAAGAATATTATTATTTCAACAGTCATACACTCTTCAATATATAAATTATAGCACCAGGAAGGAAAGGTGATATAATTATGGAAATCACAGGATTGATAGACATATTGATAATATGCAAATTATGAAAATATGGGAACAAAATTTTTAAAAGATTTCAAGTTATTCAGTATTAGGAATGAGTACCCCATACAGAAATACACACACTTACAGCCTTGGCTGCTATCATTGAGGTTATTAATGGTTGTCTGAGGAATATTCTGCCACTCTGAATGCACTTGGGCAAATCATCAAGGTGCTGGCAGCTCCCTCTTCATTTGCCGACCAGTAATGTCCCTGATGTGCTCGATGATAAAAAAGTCTGGAGACCCTACAGGCCATGGTAGCATGCTTAGGTCACAAAGGCTGCTCACAGTAGCATGAAAAATATGTGACCTGTTGTTATTGCGGTGATAAAGGGCTCTTGTGACACTTTGACAGAACAAGAAAAATTCTATAACTTTTGAAAAACGACTATGAAAGAAAAAGTTAACAAATTCTGAAGATGTAAAATACATGGATCCTTACATGATTTATGTTGAACCTATCACTATAATTAAGCTTAAAAATCTATGTTTACACATATATTTTACTTGGGCAGATATTAAATTGAACATTTAGTCAACTACATATTCTTTCTTGTTTCATTTTAGGGTGAATCTGGTCCTACTGGTCCTATGGGTCTAAATGGCCCACCGGTAAGTTTGAGACATCATATGTTGTTTCTTTATAATTTGCTACCTAATTTTCTTCTTTCTTTTTTTTTCATTTGTGGCATCAATCATCATCAGTCCAGCTGTAATTACATTTCTTGTCATTTTACTTGATTTTGATCATACTGTACATGTAACTAAGCTACGTAATGTGTCACTTATCATGTATTGTATATAGCATACTAGGCGAATGCAGATACATTTCCATTGTAGCAGTCCAACATGGCATTTTGGTAGCCATATAAAAGATAAAATCTTCTCAAAGTATTGGAAGAAAATTACCAGTCCTTTAAATGGTTGTCTATTCTTATAAGAACAGTCTTCCTGCTCTCAATCTGACAGCAAACTGCCAATTTGTGACAGTGTCCAGTACATACTCTGTTAAAATTCCCAGATATTGCCCATGTATGTGACGCGCCCCCTGGGGCCATGGAGTACTCGGTAGCCGGGCTGGTCGGTTCTTTTATGAGAGTCACGGCGGCGTGACCCGGTCCGTGGCCCCGGGTGGTCAATAGCAAAGGAATAGAGGGGAATAAAGTTTTGGGGATAAAGTTTTGTGACGCCACCCGTGGTATGCAGCTATAGGTGGCCGCCGCTGCTGTTCAGATCTACTGGGGCCGTTGGTGAAGCAGCAGAGATAGTTCAGCTCTCCACGGGTAGAGCTAGGCCTCAGGGCAGTTAAATAGGAATTTTTGATGTTGGTGGTGTAGTGCAAGGCAGGTGACGCAGCAATTAAGTCTAGGACACAGCGGGGTGCAGTCTTCAAGTTTTTACTCTGTTTTTACGGTGCTCCAGGTTACAACTGCTAGCCATGTTATAACAGCCCACCGAGTCCTGTGGGGAAGTGATCCAGCAACTCTCAGATAACTTGGGTGCACTTGATTGGGACCCCCTTCTTGTGTACCTTCCCGGGTCGTCTCTCTCTGCTCTAGCTCTCGCCCTCCTGCCCTGCGCCTCACACACAGTGTCCCGAGCCAGTGGCTGCGGGCCTTGTCGGGTGATGTCCTATCTGTCCCCTTAGTCCTATATGGCCATCTTTTCAGCGAATGTGTGTGGTTTTGGCTACGGCACTTAGAGATACCGCAACCTCCGGTTTGCTAGCTGAGTCCTGCAGTCCTCCACTAGTCTGGGGCTGATCCCCTACTTCGACCTGATCCCTTCACAGTCGGCGTGAACTCGGGCGCACTGATGGACTCAGGACCCCTTCTCTCTTCACTCCCTGTGACAGACTCCTGTCATCAACTGCTCTGACTGACTGACTTTCTAGATCTTTCTACCCGTCTTTTTATACTATCTGTCATGTGACCCACGTCACTAACTGTCACTCTACGGGGTCCCCTCTACCTTCAGTCCTTCCTTGTGTGCTCCCCTAAACTACTTCCTCCACCCACCTCCTCTACCTAGTTCCCCCCTCCAGACAGGGACTGTGCTCTCCCTCAGGAGCAATCTCGCCCTTCCCTACTGGAGTGATGTGGTGTTGGATGTGGGTGTGTGGGTCCCAGGTAGTACTCCCTCCTTGCCTGAGAGTGGGGTACCACACCTCTGGCTGAGATGCAGTACCTCTGTGGCGACTGGACCCGCAAGTGCGCCACATATGCAGTTTGTAAGCTTTTAGTCATGTGCCCACTAGACATAGCCAGATTCTCTCAAATCTCTTCTATAGAGAAGCCCTCTAAGTCTAGTCAGCATGTGACCACAAGTATTCAAATTGCACACATCTGGTTACGTGACCACCCACTCACATACGGAATGTATAGAAATTGTGACAGCATGCACACAGCACACTGTCATGTTTTGACAGTTCGCAGTCATACAGACTGACTGCCCATTTTTATTATGAGACTTGACAACCCCTTTAAATTGCCAGGATCCCTCCAAGAACTTTTAAAATGCCTCATTAGGGCATTTTTCTCTTTTGAATGAGGGTGATTGTTAACGACTATAGAGAAAGCCAGAAAAGGCCCAGTGCTTTATATAATTGTTTAATTGATCTAAAAAGCAGGGTGTAAGAGGATCCCTTCCCCATGATCTGTGACTGCATAGAAGGAGGCATTATCAAGGTGCTGGATTGTATTAGAAGCCAGTAGCAATCCACACCCGCTGATCTGTGACTGCACAGGAGGAGGTGATATCAGCCCGCTGGTTTGTATTAGAGACCAATAGCAAGTCACACCCCTCATCTGCGATGTAGCGTCACAGAGATTCAAGAAGTGAGGAGCAATCAGGAGCTGCATCTCCTTAGACTTCTTTATATGAGAGCCTTTATAGTTTTTAAAGTTATGTCGATGTGTCTACATTTTTAATTCCCCAGAGGAGGAAAATTACAAAATGATTGATTGTACATCAATGCACTGCAAATTCAGCGATATAAAATCTATCTCAAAAGATGTAATCCAGTGAAATCCATAGTAAAAAATTTCAGGATAAATTGATACTCACAGTGCAGCCTAAAGACTCGCCCCCAGATAATCCTGTGAGCAAATCCCCCATAGTACAGGCAATAAACCTTACAATTAAAAAAACCGTATCCATATTTCTGGATACGCATAGCGGATTTACAAAAAACAAACCCATAAATGCTGAAGAGATCAGCAGGAATTAAATAAGAGCAAAAACTGGCAACTTTTGACCTGGTGACAGGTCCTCTTTCAACCCTTTCATTGTGGGAAGTTGTTTCATGTGCTCCTAGTCTGAGCACCAGTCCAGAACTTGCCGTCTTGTGTAGACCAGTCTTTGCTGTGTGGCTAAATTCTGTGAACTCCAGGATTACAAAAGTAAAAATTCCTGCTGGCTCCTCCTCTTTGTGCTAAGTTTTGCCCTTCTTGTTTAATAAAGTTTAAGGATATAATATCTTTGATTCATCAAAATATTTTCAGTAGGAATCCGGCATAAAACATTTTGATAAGATGCAATTTTTTGCGTAACTCGGTGTTAGTGACTTTTGGCATCTTCAAGCCAGTTTCATCCAAGTCCACCAAAATGGGCAAAGCTGGAGTGGAACGGGGCGAGATATGGCATGGTGATGCCCACTTGTCAAATTCCTGACAGCCTGCAATGTTATTTACACCAGAAATCACTCCATTTTTAAGTCATGCCTGATTCATTGGGAGTGTCTGACGTCAACGCGCTAGTCTTTATGAATTGTGGCCATTGTGTTGCAGGGAAGTGGGTAAGTCCTCAGCCAGATCTCATCAAATCAGCCACCTTTAAAGTCAACACCATTCTCCTGCCTCCTGCTTGTGATAAATGTATCCCTCTCTGATCTTACAAGCTTGTTCTCAAACAATGTAAAGACGGAGCAGAGGAATAAGTGGAAAAGAGTAAAGGCAGAGATTGTTTCATCTTCTATACGTCTTTCTGACTCACACAGCCAACCACTCGTTTCCCCCCGCATGCTTGTTATTTTCCAGATGCAATCATGATGCAATCAAAAGTAGGGAGACTTGGCTATTTTTCTGTGTCACAGAAGAGCAGATCTCACAACTTTCCAGCCTTTACATAGTCATTTTCCTCCTGCTGAAGTCCTAGATTCCTCTTTCATTGACCTATAAAGTATGATGCCAACAAAAGTGCCCTCCATACACAGTATGATACCCCCATGGTGAATTCTTCCATATGCGCAGTATAATGACCCTACTGTACCTGAACTCCCAAGGCAAAGTATGGTGACCCTAACACAGTATAATCCACCAACTGTGACCCCCACAGAGCCCTCCATACACTATAATGTGCCTACATACAGTATATGTATGTATATGTATGACCCTCACTAGCCCTCAAAATATTTTAATGGCCCCACATAGCCTTCCATATAGTATAATACACCACCGACAATCCTCCATATAGTATAATGCGCCCCCATAATCCTCCATATAGTATAATGCGCCCCCCCATAATCCTCCATACAGTATAATGCGCCCCCATAATCCTCCATATAGTATCATGAACTTCCCATGGTCCTCCATAGAATATAATGCACTCCCCATAGTCCTCCATACAGTATATTACACACCCCATAGGGTAAAATGCAGCCCCCATATAGTATAATGCACCCCACAGTCCTGCAGTATTATGGGCACCACGTACTCACTGATTTTAAAATACAATATATTTTAAATAAGCTGACCCGAGTATAAGCTGAAGCCCCTAATTTTACCACAAAAAACTGGGAAAACGTATTGACTTGACTATAAGCCTAAGGTGGGAAATGCAGCAGCTACTGGTAAATTTCTCCATCCTGGTATGTGTGGCCCCCTCAATGCCCCAATCCTGGTATGTGCGGCCCCCTCAATCCCCCAATCCTGGTATGTGTGGCCCCCTCAATCCCCCAATCCTGGTATGTGTGGCCCCCTCAATCCTCCAATCCTGGTATGTGTGGCCCCCTCAATCCCTGAATCATGGTATGTGTGGCCCCCTCAATCTCCCAATCCTGTATGTGTGGCCCCCTCAATCCCCCAATCCTGGTATGTGTGGCCCCCTCAATCCCCCAATCCTTGTATGTGTAGCCTCCTCAATCCCCCAATTCTGGTATGTGTGGCCTCCTCAATCCTGGTATGTGTGGCCTCCTCAATCCCTCAATCCTGGTATGTGTGGCCCCCTCATCCCCCAATCACTGCACACATAAAGCAATAAACATTTATACTCACCTTCCTGCCTCACCTCTGCTCCAGCGCTGCTGTGTCCTGTCTGCCAGCAGCTCATGTTGGGATCTGAGCAGCGCGTGCTCTCAGATGCCAAGGTGAGCTGCGGCTGCTGGCACATTTACTCCTCTCCACGCCGGGACTATGGGCATGGAGAAGAGGGAATATGCATTCTTTTTAGCAGCGGGCACTGGCAGCAGGAGCCACGGCTCAGCTCTCTTCTGTGCCCGGTGCTAAAGAGAATGAATATTCCCTCTTCTCCACGCCCATGGGAGTGGGGAAGAGGGAATATTCATGTCCCGTTAGCAGCGGGCACACGTGGTAGCTGCAGCAGCGGCTACTGCGTGTGCACCGCTCCTCTGCCACCGCAACCTTCTGCTCACCTATCCTCCTCGTTCCCACGCTGCTAGGGGCCCTCCCAGCTCATGGGCCCCCCTCCGATCACGGGCCCCATACCAGTGGCGTGGCCTGCCGCCATTGGCAGTTCCCCACTGGCCAAGTGATTTTTGTATAGCAAGTACCTGAAAAGAGGTTGGAAACCTCATACATGTCAGTGTGAATCATTAACAGTGGAGTCATGTCACTCAGCCTTTATACACTACATCTTTACTGAACCTGCACTTGTCTATTAAATAATCCAATATTCCACAATATACCAGTACTTTTGTCACTAGCTTTACTAGTGATGAGCGAGCACTAAAATGCTTGGGTGCCAGCAGTCAGCCCTCACTATTGTTAGAGGACCACCATCCGGCTATGCTTTGTTGTTCCCATTATTAAACAGTGGGTCTCCTATATTGTTATTGCATATGCAGTGACTGCAAGGGCTGCCAAGAATTTAGACGCACCCCAATACCCCTTTGAAGAGATGTAGGGGAGGGCCTCATTAAAAAAATTGTCCCCATTATGAAGGAGTGGATCTCCTATAGTGGTAATGCCCATGCTGTGACTGCAAGGGCTGCCAAAAATTTGATGCAATACAATACCCCTTTGAAGAGACGTAGAGGAGGTCCTTATTCAAAAAATTGTTACCATTGTTAAGGAGTGGGTCTTCTATACTGGTAATGCCCATGCACTAAGAGCATGGGCTTAAAAACATTTACCTCTGGGGTGTATACATGAACATGCTGTATAACGTACAGAATATCAGAGGTAGGCCTCTAAAAAAATTTCCTAGGGGCATCATAAACACCCTTTAAGAAATTATGTGGGTATTGCATCATGGTCACCCTGGTGATATGGTGGTGGAGGATGAGGAGAAGGAGAAGGACAACAGAAAATAGACAAAATCAGGAAGCGTATACCCATGTCTGGGTGTGAAGATGTGCATGGGAATAGACCCCCCAAAAAAAGCCACTAGATTTGACTTTATGTTCCGCTGCTATCATCCAGTGGTGTTGAGAAGACTGGCCCAATCCAGCCCTTGCTCACTTTGATAAGAGTCAGCCTGTCAGCATTTTCAGTTGACAGGTGGATGTGCCTATCAGTCATATTGCCGCCAGCGGCAGTAAAAACCCACTCTGACAAAACGCTAGCAGCAGGGCAGGCCAGGACCTCCAAGGCGTAGAGAGACTGTTCTTGCTACATGTCCAGTTTGGATACCCAATAGTTATAAGGCACAGAGGAATCACGGAGGACATTGGTATACAGTTGGCAAGGTACTCATTCAGCATCTTCCAAAACTTTTCTCTCCTTGTCAGAGTATCCCGCACATCAGGGCCTGGGCGCTGGGAGGGTCTGAGAAAACTGTCCCACACCTTTGACAGCATTCCCCTGCCTCTTCTGGATTGTATTTGTGTCTCCCTCGCCTGTACTCCTTGGTTGTCCAAGGAACTGTGACCTCTGCTGCCAGCGTTTTCAGATGGGAATTTTTTTTAATAATTCCTCAACAAGGGCCTTCTGGTACTTCAACATTTTATTAGACCTTTCCGCCAAAGGAAGGAGAGATAGAAAGTACTCCTTGTAGCATGGGTCTAGGAGTGTGACCAACCAGTAATTACTGTCGGCCAAAGTGTGTACAACAAGAGGGTCAGGGAAAGGCAGAGGAACATAAGGTCAGCCATGTGTGCCAGACTGCCACCAGCCAAGTCTTCAATGTCCTGACCAAAAGTTCGACTATCCATGCTCTCCTCCTCCTCATACTCCTCCTGGTCCTTCTCCTCGTTCTCCCTCTCCTCAGACCATCCACGCTGAACAGACGGTATGACAGTTGTGTGGGTAGTACCACCTGTAGTTCCTGTTCCTCATCCTCATCCTCATTATCACCCAATCCGAGTTGGGATGAGATGAGGCTGGGCTGTGTGGCATCACCCTGTATGGTTCCTTGCTCTATCTCACCGTTCTCCGCCTGCAATGCCTCCTCTTTAATTTTGAGCAGCGAGCATTTCAGTAGACAGAGACGAGGGATGGTGATGCTAATTATGGAATCATCGCTGCTCACCATCTTGGTGATGTCATCAAAGTTTTGGAGGATGGCACACATGTCTGACATCCATGCCCACTCATCAGCTCTTATGTGCGGAGGCTGACCTGAATTTCTATGTGTGTTTTGAAGCTGGTACTCAACAACTGCACTCTGCTGCTCACAAATCCTTCCCAACATCTGCAGTGTTGATTTCCAATGCGTGGTGACATCGCACACCAATCGGTGAGCAGGAAGCTGCAAATGCTACTGAAGCATGGTGAGGGTGGCGGAAGCTGTATGTTACTTTCAAAACTGGAAACACATGCGGCATAATTTGACAAGCAGCTAGGGCAGATCCAGGTAGGTTTTGAGAAACTGCTGAACCACTAAGTTGAGCACATGGGCCAGGCATGGTACGTGTGCGAGCTCGCCTAGCTTCAGAGCCGCCACCAGCTTCCGGCCATTGTCTCACAAGACCATGCCTGGTTATATGTTCAGCGGTGACAGCCACAGATCTGCCTACTCGTTTACAGCTGTAAACAACTCTGCAGCGGTGTGTGGTTTGTCACCTAAGCATATTAGCTTCAGCACAGCCTGTTGCTGCTTGGCCGAGGCAGTACTTCCAGCTTCCGATTGATGTGATCATTTTGAAGATGGAGGCTGAGGAGGAGGTGCAGGAGCTGTAGAATATGGGGACAACCCTGATTGACCCAGGGCCTGCAATCTTCGGCATCAGGAGGACGTGTTCTGTCCCAAGGTCCGACTGGGTCCCAGCTTCCACTATATTAACCCAGTGTGCCGTTAGCGAGATGTATCATCGCTGGCCACAAGCACTTATCCTTGTGTCCGTGGTTAGGTGGACCTTCCTGGTAACTGCACTGTTGAGGGCACGGGTAATGTTCTGGGACACATGCTTGTGTAATGCGGTGACTGCACACCAAGAGAAATAGTGGCGGCTGGGGACAAAATACCGAGAGACGGCTGCCGCCATCAGTTTGTGGAAAGAATCCAATTCCACAAAAAAGGCAACATTTTTGAGAAATTCGAGAAATGTGGGAGTTTAGTATTGTGGCCTGTGGGGCATTGGCAGTGTATTTGGGCTTGCGTTCAAAGGACTGGGGTAGGAACAACTGAACGCTGTGCTGGGACAATTATGTTGTTGCTGACGGTGATGGTTGCAAGTGTGCAACAACAGGTGCAGGCCAGGAGGCATCTTCGCCTGCACCATGCACAGAGGATTGGCATGCATGCACAACAGTAGAACAGGCAGTGGTGTCACCCGCAGACACTGTTTCTGGACCATGCTATTTGGCCCAATTGGTCAGGTGCTTTGCTGTCATGTGCCTGAGCATGCTGGTTGTGGTCAGGCTGATAGTTTTGCTGCCTCTGCTGATGCTGGCATGGCAGATGTTGCAAATGGCCTTTTGGGGGTTATCTGGACAGTCTTTAAAAAAGATCCAGACTCTGGAAGACCTTACAGTTGGACTGGCAACTTTCTTCATGTTGGTGTTCCGGGGAACAGTTGCCCTCCTTGTGTCTGTCGCCACCCCACTGCTTGTTCCTGCCTATTATGGTGCTACACCTACCTCCCCCTCTGTGCTGCTGTCCTCGTTATGCATGTCACCTTGCCAGGTTGGATCAGTGACTTCATCGTCCACCACCTCTTCTTCCACGTACGCACCCTGGGCCTCCTCCTGACTTGGTGGCAATTGTGTCTCATCATCATCATCCACCTCTTGCAACAGTTAATCACCATCGCCTTCATGTGGCCGTGGCTGCTCAAATATTTGGGCATCGCTGCATGCAATCTCCTCTTTCCCCATTTGAAGTGGGCCGGGCGAGAGGCCCAAGACTATGTGCGCACAATGCGTATTTGAAGCAGAAATTTCCTGAGCATTTCTGCATCTCCTTGGCAGCAAAAACGCATGCATCTTTTGGTGCGTTTTTGACATGTTTTTGAAGCGTTTTTTTACATGCTTCTTTTAGCATTTTTTAAGCTTTTTGGTACATCAATGAATACTTTTTGGAGCTAAATAAAGTTATTTGGTGGGACATTGCTTAAACCTTTGGATTACCATCAGAACTGGGGTGAGTATATTGGTTCATTTAAATGATTAAAGAATGTGTCTATTGTATTTCAAATAAAGTGTTTACTCTGTGCCTGTGTGTTTATTTAACTCTATACTTTAATTAAGTTTGTTCATGAAGATGTCTGATTGACACCTTGACATAACCAAACAAAAGAGCTGGGTGTCAGCTAGTCCTATTCACCCAATCTTCATTAGCATTTCTGTTCATGTAATTTATGCGTCTGCTGTGATCTGTTATTTTTAGCCTGGGAAGGTGCCATTAGGCAAACATTTTCCCTGGCCATAATTAACATCTCACAGCTGGTTTGTTAGCTGCTAGGTCCCCCATATCAGCACTCAGCAGCGCTTTGGATGCAGAATATTTTTGTTGCGTCCAAAACGCTCTGTTCTAATGCCACACATTTGTTGTCGGTACTTGTGAATCCACCGCATTTAATGACACTTCAAATTGGTCAAAATCTGCAGCGGAGACTAGCGTGTCCGCTACATAAATTGAAATGCTGTGGGTGAGTTTGAGTACATGGCCACAATCAGGAGCCGCTGCAGGTTTGACGCTGCTTGTTTATACAGCGTCAAACTCACAGCATCCAGATGTTACAGCATAGTGGATGGGATCTATAGAAATCTCATGTCCAATATGCGTGCATTAGAGGCTGCGAATCACTCACGGACATGCGGTGCGTCTTTCAGGACCGCAGCATGTCAAATTCTCTTGCGGAGTCACTAGTCTCCACAGCAGAAATTTGACCACTAGAAAGTATAGAATGCGGTAAATCCACATGGTTCAGTGAACACATGTGGATTTACCTGCGTTCAATAGAATGCAACGTTTTGGATGCAGCAAAATATATGCGTCCAAAGCTCTGTTACGTCGGGATCATGGCCACAGAGCCTAAAATAATAAAAAAATGGTATGGGCTTCTGCATCATTTTTATAACCAGCAGAGGGAAAACCGACCATTAGCCAACAATGTTCCCTGGCTATTAATATCAGCCCACAGCTGTTTGTTTAGCCTTTACTGGCTAGATTACAGGGGGACCCCAGAAAAAAATTGACGTGGGGTCTCCCTATAAAATCTAACCAGCAAAGGCTAAACTAGACAGCTGCGGGCTGATATTAATAGCCAGGGAAGGAGCCATGAATATTAGCCCCCTCCGCTGCTGTTAATATCACCCCTCAGCAGTCCCAGAAATGGTGCGTCCATAAGATTCGCCAAATCTGGCACTCAGCCTCGCTCTTCCCACTGCCCTGTAGCGGTGTTGAGTGGGGTAATGGGGTTGGGGTTCACGTCAGCCTTGTATTGGCGGCTGATGTGAAACCCAGGTTAGTAATGGAGGGGGTCTATAAGACGCCCCCATTACTAACCACGTAGTAAAGTGTTTGGCGCTTTTTCAATAAAAGACTCCGCCAGAATAAAGTATTTTAATGAAATAAAATACACACAGTTCTACAATTTTTTTTATTACTTTCCGTCCACGAAGCCCTCGATCTCCTGAAAAAAATGTAAAATAACAAACAACCATATTCCTCACCTGTCTGCCGTCCACGACGCAGTCCACAATTACGCCGAGTGTCCCACGACGATCTGTGTCACTTTTACTGCAGTGACATCAGCCATCACTGATGTCACTGCTGGTGAAGACAGCAGTGTACACTGACAGGGGTGTAAAATCACCCCCTGTCAGTGTACATTGCTGCAGGAGGTCACTGGGGTTGATCAGCTAAAGATCAACTGATCAGCCCCGGTGAGCTTGTGATCAGCTGATGGTCACGTGACCATCAGCTGAGCAGTGACATCAGTATCAGCTGAGCAGTCACGTGACCATCAGCTGAGCGGTGACGCTAGTATCAGCTGATGGTCACATGACCATAAGCTGAAACTGACGTCACCACATGTCCTGTAAGTATGAGAGGAGAAGATCGCTGCCGGGGGCCGCCGGACAGACGAGTATAGAGGTTTATTTTTTGATTTTTACTTGTTTTTTTCTTTTTTTTTACACCACGTGGTAGCCGGCTTGGATGGGAAGTCTACTGCTCCTCCCATCCACTCCGCTCCCACTGTTATCAGCGGGAGCGACAGTCAGGATGAGAGGAGTTTAGTCCTCCTCTCCGCCCCGGGTACCACACGCAGCACTTTTCTGGCGCAAATTCTTTTTCGCATTGCTATGCATGGCAGACCTATTAACAAACGTTTTCACAGCGTTTCCGCAACTGGAAAACTGCTGCGAAAACGTATCAAAAATGCATCGTGTGAACTCAGCCCAAATCTATAAATGGAAAAGTGAACAGCTCTTCGGAGTGTCCAAGTGTGGGTTCAGTTGTCTCTGGGCACTCAGCATGGTGGGAGGAAGGAGGATCAAGGTGAGGAATATGTGGTCCAAACTCATGGCTACTGAGACTTAACAGTGTGGAAGATGGGGTGGTGGTGGTGGCAATCTGACTAGAAGCATTATCTGCTATTCAACCAACAACCTTTTCACATTGCTCTGGCTTCAAGAGTGGTGTTCTGCAGCCCCCTAGTAATTGGGACAGGAAGGTAGTTCGAAATGATGTGGGAGTTTATTGTGCTCCCTCAGCAGGCACAGTTTCATCTTGCCCATGGCCTCGAACTCTGCATGCACCATCACCATCACGTCCACTTCCCCTTGCCACGCATCTTGCCCATTTTAAATGAAGTGTAATATTTGGCACGCTCCACTAAAGGTCTGTATTATTAGCGCAGTAATATGGGATCACGTCTGATGACCATGGTTTTGGCAGTGGCCTTGTAGTGTGGTATTGGTCAGCTACCAAGTGTGAATAGGTTCAACAACACACAGCTGGCAGACTTGAAATGAAGTGTAATATTTGGCTTGCTCCACTATATGTCTGTGTTATTACCGCAGTAATATAGGATCACGTGTGATGACCACGGTTTTAGGCAGTGGCGTTAGGGAGATATGGTATCTTTCAGCAACTAAGTGTGAATAGGTTGAACAACACACAACTGGCAGACTTTAACTGGAATGTAATATTTGGCACGCTTCAAAAAATGTGACGATTATTACTGCAGTAATATGGGATCACGTCTGATGACCACGGTTTTAGGCAGTGGCATTAGAAATATGATATTGGTCAGCGACTAGGTTCGAAAAGGTTGAACAACACACAACTGACAGACTTTAACTGGAGTGTAATATTTGGCACGCTCCAAAAAGGGATGATTATTACCGCAGTAATATGTGATCACATCTGATGACCACAGTTTTAGGCTGTGGCGTTAGAGATTTGGTATTGGTCAGCGACTAAGTGTGAATAGGTTCAACAACACACAACTGGCAGACTTTGACTGGAGTGAAATATTTGGCACGCTCCAAAAAATGTCACGATTATTACCGCAGTTATATCGGATCACGTCTTATGATGGACAAGTTTCTCTGTTTCCACAATACAGCAATGCAAATAAAATTAAAAAAAATTGTCTGTATTCTGCTAACAAGCAAATGGAGCAGTAAAATGGTGTACTGGATTGCTTTTTAAGTAAATATTCAGGATTAAGAGCAAAAAAAAAATTAGTCCTGATATCTAGGGCTATGGATCTCTGTAACAGCAGCAGACAGCATGTGCAATGGACCCTATTCTGCTGTATATACTATCCACAAACTCTGCCTGCCTAACTCCTGCTATCACCAGGATTAATATATGCAGTTGGATTAGTCCTTAGAAGGACTGTTAATTCAGATGGATATATAGCTTGCTGTGGAATGCCTAATACTTCACTAATAAACCGCCAATTCGCTCCCTCACTCAGCCCCACCTCTCCCTACTCTACCTGTCTCTGGGGTAGACTGTGACAAGTATAGGGTCATGAGGTCTTATATAGACCCGATGATGCTATGCAGCCAGCCAATCATTGTAATGCCGCAACCAACATGGCTTCTGCATTACAGTGAATGGCAGGCAATGTTTATTCACTAATCAAAAATCTAGAAAAGGACACATCAAATTCATAATAGGGTCATAACATCTCAAAATTTATTAGATCATAAAGTTAAAAACATGATAAGAGGAGAAAGGGAAAAAGGGGGAAATTTTTTTTAAAGAGGGGGCATACATACATGTATAAGTAAATATCAATAGTAGATAAAAAGATGACTCTCATGTCCACATAACATAGCTGGATATTCAGAGGATCTGTATATAACAGAATGTACTACAAGTGAACATATAATATGCGGAGAAACATGAGCTCAAAATATAATGAAGTTAGTATGAAATACTGACCCCCGTGGAACCACACCTCACATCCGACGCGCGTTTCGCCTATGCTTTGTCAAAGATGTTTTATTCACTGTCAAAAGAGCGCCAAACATGCGGAGCGGGGACCTGAGCTCCCGCCCTAGCATCCTGGAAGTACTCGCCGAGCGCCGAGCATCTTGAACAGTGAGATGCTCGGGCTAGTACCGAGCATGCTCGCTCATCACTAATCTTTACATTTAATTGACAAAATCTAATATAGTATTTTATTAAAAGTTGTTCATAACACTTTATTTAAAGGGACCAAGAGGAATGCCTGGAGAAAGAGGACGTATTGGACCTCAAGGCACACCTGTAAGTATTAATATTCATGATGACTGTATTCTATAAAGAGAAGTATTGACTTAATATAATAATATACATAGTAGGGGTAAATATAAAAAAGCCAAGTTTATCAATTAAGAAGTCAAACACAAAGTCCATGAGCTCTATGTTTTGACTTAGGATATATTTTCACAAATTATAAAAAATGCTTTCATTATTACGATACTTTTATGACGTAGATAATAAATCCCTTATGAGTCCTGTAACCATTTTGCATACAATGGATATTATGCCTTCACGAATATTGTTTCCCAAATTAGTTTTGTTCTCGTTTTTCATTTTTTTACTAAAAGGCATTGCTTCACAGCAGCCCTGTGGAACAAATCAATCAGAATGTAGTTCATGAATGGAGTCTGCCATGATAACACAAACTTTAATTTAAAGTAAAAATAAATATTTTCGCTATCCTCTCTAACACAATTGTTTCATTTATTATTTTTTTCAGGGTGCAAGAGGTGCCAATGGGCTTGTGGGGGCAGCTGGAGCAGTAGTAGGTTACCATATGATTTGCCAAATTATTTTGGTTAAGCTGTAAAAATATTCTGTAACTCATTCATTCAACTGTTCATTTTAGTAATTTAGTAATGTAGATATAACTTGCAATATTTCTTACAAGAGACACTTTTTGTTTCTTTCCTTTTTTTTTAAGCTTTTTGCACTTCTGGTTGCCAGAATGGTTATAAAAATGTATAAAACTATATGTATCCACATATTTTCTGAAATCTAAATATACTAATTAGACACTGCACACTCCTATCATTCAGCGAAGACAGGGCAGATGCAATTTATCACAGGGTTGGAGCAATTCCTTGAAACATCCAAGAACATAAGAAAGTTACAGCACCAGGGCTTCAGAATATACAGTATATTCAATAGGTTTCTTTGCCACCACATGTGCGAGACATTTCTCTTTACACTGAAGCTATATATATTTCCTGAAAGTAGATACCAAGAAAAAGCAAAATAGCATTTTATACACACACGGCACCTTGACTCAGCTTTGTGTCAATTTGTAATTTTCAATGCTTAAAATTTTTGTTTAAGACTAAAAGTCCGAACAAAACAGATAATTAGATGCAAAGTACTTAAAGAGTTTTAAGATGTGCCTGATTTTGACATGCCATATACAGTGGGTACGGAAAGTATTCAAACCCCTTTAAATTTTTCACTCTTTTTTTTTCATTGCAGCCATTTGGTAAATTCTAAAAAGTTCATTTTTTTCTCATTAAAGTACACTCTGCACCCCATCTTGACTGAAAAAAACAGAAATGTAGAAATTTTTGTAAATTTATTAAAAAAGAAAAACTGAAATATCACATGGTCATAAGTATTCAGACCCTTTGCGCAAACACTCATATTTAAGTCACAAGCTGTCCATTTTCTTGTGATCCTCCTTGAGATAGTTCTACTCCTTCATTGGAGTCCAGCTGTGTTTAATTAAACTGATAGGACTTGATTTGGAAAGGCACACACCTGTCTATATAAGACCTCACAGCTCATAGTGCATGTCAGACCAAATGAGAATCATGAGCTCAAATGAACTGCCCAAGGAGCTCAGAGACAGAATTGTGGCAAGGTACAGATCTGGCCAAGGTTACAAAATAATTTCTGCATTAATCAAGGTTCCTAAGAGCACAGTGGCCTCCATAATCCTTAAATGGAAGAAGTTTGGGACCACCAGAAGTCTTCCTAGACCTGGCCGTCCAGCCAAACTGAGCAATCGTGGGAGAAGAGCCTTGGTGAGAGAGGGAAAGAAGAACATCAAGATCACTGTGGCTGAGCTCCAGAGATGCAGTAGGGAGATGGGAGAAAGTTCCACAAAATCAACTATCACTGCAGCCCTCCACCAGTCTGGCCTTTATGGCAGAGTGGCCCAATGGAAGCCTCTCCTCAGTGCAAGACATATGAAAGCTCGCATAGAGTTTTCTCAAAAACACATGAAGGACTCCCAGACTATGAGAAATAAAATTCTCTGGTCTGATGAGACGAAGATAGAACTTTTTGGTGATAATTATAAGTGGTATGTGTGGAGAAAACCCAGGCACTGCTCATCACCTACCCAATACAATCCCAACAGTGAAACATGGTGGTGGCAGCATCATGCTATGGGGTTGTTTTTCATCTGCAGGGACAGGACGACTGGTTGCAATTGAAGGAAACATGAATGCGGCCAAGTACAGAGATATCCTGGATGAAAACCTCTTCCAGAGTGCTCTGGACCTCAGACATGGCCGAAGGTTCACCTTCCAACAAGACAATGACCCTAAGCACACAGCTAAAATAACAAAGGAGTGGCTTCAGAACAACTCTGTGACCATTCTTAACTGGCCCAGCCAGAGCCCTGACCTAAACCCAATTGTGCATCTCTGGAGAAACCTGAAAATGGCTGTCCACCAACGTTCACCATCCAACCTGATGGAACTGGAGAGGATCTGCAAGGAAGAATGGCAGAGGATCCCAAAATCCAGGTGTGAAAAACTTGTTGCATCATTTCCAAGAAGACTCATGGCTGTACTAGCTCAAAAGGGTACTTCTACTCAGTACTGAGCAAAGGGTCTGAATACTTATGACCATGTGATATTTCAGTTTTTCTTTTTGAATAAATTTGCAAAAATTTCTACATTTCTGTTTTTTTCAGTCAAGATGGGGTGCAGAGTGTATTTTAATGAGAAAAAAAATGAACTTTTTGGAATTTACCAAATGGCTGCAGTGAAACAAAGAGTGAAAAATTTAAAGGGGTCTGAATACTTTCCGTACCCACTGTATGCATGTGTAAAATGAAAGTACTTTATTGGGATAAATGAAAAAATATTCAGATCCATATCAATTAAAAAGTGAGGTAAAATCTGAAAAATTCCTGCTTTATCAGTATTTCTTTAATAAATATAAAGGCATGCTCATGGTTTTTTGATAAACAAAATATTTTTTAACCAATAGGGTCCAATAGGCTTGAGTGGAGCTCCGGGATTTCCTGGTGTCCCTGGTATGAAGGTAAGGAACATTTTTAGAAATTTTTTTCAGTTCAGTTGACGATTATTTAATTCTGCATCTTCCTTTATAGACAGTTAATTATTTTCAATGAAACGTTTACTTTTTTACTACTAAAGAGGGACTATACAGAATACTGTGTAGCATGTTAAGGCATATTAGCAATATCGAAGGGAACCTCCTCTGAACAGCCCCTAATATAAGACCCATGGCGGCATGTAATATTCTATAATATGATATACAGTACAGACCAAAAGTTTGGACACACCTTCTCATTTAAAGATTTTTCTGTATTTTCATGACTTTGAAAATTGTACATTTACACTGAAGGCGTCAAAACTATGAATTAACACATGTGGAATTATATACTTAACAAAAAAGTGTGAAACAACTGAAAATATGTCTTATATTCTAGGTTCCTCAAAGTAGCCACCTTTTGCTTTGATGACTGCTTTGCACACTCTTGCCATTCTCTTGATGAGCTTCAAGAGGTAGTCACCGGAAATGGTTTTCACTTCACAGGTGTGCCCTGTCAGGTTTAATAAGTGGGATTTCTTGCCTTATAAATGGGGTTGGGACCATCAGTTGTGTTGTGCAGAAGTTAGGTGGATACACGGCTGATAGTCCTACTGAATAGACTGTTAGAATTTGTATTATGGCAAGAAAAAAGCAGCTAAGTAAAGAAAAACGAGTGGCCATCATTACTTTAAGAAATGAAGGTCAGTCAGTCCAAAAAATTGGGCAAACTTTGAAAGTGTCCCCAAGTGCAGTTGCAAAAACCATCAAGCGCTACAAAGTAACTGGCTCACATGAGGACCGTCCCAGGAAAGGAAGACCAAGAGTCACCTCTGCTTCTGAGTATAAGTTTATCCGAGTCACCAGCCTCAGAAATCGCAGGTTAACAGCAGCTCAGATTAGAGACCAGGCCAATGCCACACAGAGTTCTAGCAGCAGACACATCTCTACAACAACTGTTAAGAGAAGACTTTGTGCAGCAGGCCTTCATGGTAAAATAGCTGCTAGGAAACCACTGGTAAGGACAGGCAACAAGCAGAAGAGACTTGTTTGGGCTAAAGAACACAAGGAATGGACATTAGACCAGTGGAAATCTGTGCTTTGGTCTGATGAGTCCAAATTTGAGATCTTTGGTTCCAACCACCGTGTCTTTGTGCGACGCAGAAAAGGTGAACGGATGGACTCTACGTGCCTGGTTCCCACCGTGAAGCATGGAGGAGGAGGTGTGATGGTGTGGGAGTGCTTTGCTAGTGACACTGTTGGGGATTTATTCAAAATTGAAGGCATACTGAACCAGCATAGCTACCACAGCATCTTGCAGCGGCATGCTATTCCATCCGGTTTGCGTTTATTTGGACCATCATTTATTTTTCAACAGTACAATGACCCCAGACACACCTCCAGGCTGTGTAAGGGCTATTTGACAAAGAAGGAGAGTGATGGGGTGCTACGCCAGATGACTTGGCCTCCACAGTCACCAGTCTGAACCCAATCGAGATGGTTTTGGGTGAGCTGGACCGCAGAATGATGGCAAAAGGGCCAACAAGTGCTAAGCATCTCTGGGAACTCCTTAAAAATTGTTGGAAGGCCATTTCCGGTGACTACCTCTTGAAACTCATCAAGAGAATGGCAAGAGTGTGCAAAGCAGTCATCAAAGCAAAAGGTAGCTACTTTGAAGAACCTAGAATATAAGACATATTTTCAGTTGTTTCACACTTTTTTGTTAAGTATATAATTCTACATGTGTTAATTCATAGTTTTGATGCCGTCAGTGTGAATGTACAATTTTCATAGTCATGAAAATACAGAAAAATCTTTAAATGAGAAGGTGTGTCCAAACTTTTGGTCTGTACTGTAGCTGATGTCAATTTAAGTAGTAAAATCAGCTGTTTGCCAGGGATTAGATTAGCCAGTCCACAGGGGTCTTAATGTGTACAGGGGAAGGACAGCTGTATCTAATATGAGTTTACATGTAGTGACGGCCATGAATACATTGTATTTCATCTATTGGCACAGAAATCAGTTACTTTTGGTGTATAGATAAGCAAATAATTTATGTCTGCAGGTGCTATCTAGTCACTATGATGGAGACAGCTGAAAATGTTACAGTTGGAAAAATCCAGTGTTTCATTTGCCACAAGATAATAAACCGCAGACTGCTTAATACAATAAAAGTTTTCATTCCTCTTAAAAGTGTGTAATCAGTTACTTTCTCAAGCATACTTGGCTTTATAAGATTCCCAAAAGCACTTTAAAAAATTGGAATGAAAATTGTTTGGCACAGTAAATGGGAACACTGGGAAATGCCTAAGGAGGCTTCTATTTGTTTCCAGGAAAGACGTCTCTGTGAACCGTTCAACCAATTTTCAGGAATTACAAACGGAACTGATCTAGAATTGATTGTACAACAAGTTTAATCTAGAAATTCGAACTATTCTTAAATTATACATGGAGTTTGTGATATATTGGGATAGACGAGGTATCCTTTACAGTGATTCCTGACTCTTACAGAGAACATATCATTTTCATTTATGAAGAGACAATAGGTATATCTTCTTAGTATGTACTGATGTATGTGGTAAACAAATGGTGCATTTAGATTAATATGACATCAAATTAATTAATATCTAATTACATTATAAAAAGATTTAATGGTCAACATTTACAAAGTAAGGTGTATTTTATGCAAGTCAAAATGGAAAGGGTAGTTGGTGAGATTTGTGCCAAAAACCTTGCACATTTTCAGCTTTCAAACAGACAAAAAATCTTTCTACATGTGATATGGGTAATTTTCTATTACTCCTAGTGTTACATTCTGTGAAATTAATACATTTTGTCACAATTCATTTTTAATTTTTAATCTTTCATTATACATGATCTTAATAGAAATGCCAGTACTTGATGGCTTTATTATGATAGTCAATCATCAAATCATCAGCCAAGTTCAATAGATTTTCCTGGAGTATTTTTTGTGAAGCCATGCACGTAAGCACTGGCCAACCAGTATCTCAATGTCAGCCATGACTAGTGTTGAGCATTCCGATACTGTAATATCGGGTATCGGCCGATATTTGCGGTATCGGAGTTCCGATACTGAGTTCCGATACTTTTACAATATCGAATACCGGAATCGGAAGTTCCCATAATGCCTGCGCTCTGCAGTGTCTCTGAAGGATGACAAGCTGGATGGCAGCGCTCAGCTGCGATCCAGCCTGTCATCAGAATGCCATCCCAGCGTGAAAGAATTCTCCTGATTGTTGAAAAGCCGGCGGGCGGTAAAAAGCCGCCGGCTTTTAAACAATCACACAGCCCCATACTGCTTCCCTGCAGCCTCCCACCCCGATCCTCCACTCCCCTCGCCACCTCCCAACCCGATCGTAAGTTAGGACCGGGCGGGGAGCGCAGCACCAAGGAGCGGGGAGCGAAGAACCCGGGCGGGGAAGCCGGCAGTGAAAAGACTTCACCGCCGGCTTTCCCGTTCTGTGCTGCGCTCTCCCGCCGGTTATTTCAAATGATCAGCTGAGGTATCAGGTGATGCCGATCAGCTGTTCATTTGAAGTCGCCGCGGTGCCCTCAGAGGGTTCATGTGAATTCATGCTTGCTGCACCTCCCAGACCATCAGACCGGTCATGATTATTGTGTGCGTGCAGGCAGACATAGGCCGATGTGACACTACTACTCCCATCGGCCTATGTCTGTCCCCCGTCCACTCGTGCCAGCAGGATCAGCTCGATGGGAGCAGTAGTTCCCATCAGCCTGATCCTGCTATTTAAACTGCCCCATATGTTATTTTTACCCCTATACGTGTTTTATTCTTTTAGGCCCCCATATATGTATTTTTGTTGTTTTTGGTCCCCAATAAATTTTAAATACATTTCATTGGTGGCCAGTGGTTACCTAAAATAAATTAGTTTATACATTACCTGTCCCCGCCGATCGCCACCTAAAATAAAGTAAAAAATAAAAAAATACACCTATACTCACCTAGACACCTAATTCCCCGAAGCCATCCATCTCCTGTAATAAAATATAAAATAATAAACCACAACCTTATCCTTACCCCTCCGTAGTAGTCCACGAGTGTCCCACGAAGATCTCCAGTTTAGAGCAGCCACATAGAATGTAACCTATGGATGCACCATTTCTGGGGTGGCTGACGGCTGGTGTTTCTAGCCTGGGAGGGGGCCAATATTCATGGCACCCTTCCTGGTCTATTAATATCAGCCCCCAGCTGTCTGCCTAGCCTTTGCTAGCTATTAAAATAGGGGGGACCCCACGTCATTCTTTTTGGGGGGTCTCCCATTTTAATAGCTAGTAAAGGCTAGGTATTCAGCTGGGGGCTGATATTAGTAGCCTGGGAAGCTCCGTGGGTATTACCCCCTTCCCAGGCTTCAAACATCTGCCCCAGCCGTCTGCTTAACCTCCGCTAGAGACTAAAATTATGGGGGATCCCACGCCAATTTTTTTTTTTTAATAAATCCTTTATTTTAACACTAAATGACACTTGAGGGGTTAATAAAGATGCAGTCCCTAAATTATTATTTATTTTTTAATTAATTTTTCCAAAAAAATTTGACGTGGGCTTTGCAATATTTTTGTATGCCAGCCAGGTACAGCATCCAGGAACGGGATGCTCCCAACTCCCAGCTGCCTATTTGTACCTGGCCAGACACAACAATATAGGGAAGCCCTTTTTTTTTTTATTATTTCATGAATTTCATGAAATAATTTAAAAAAAATTGACGTGGGGCTTTGCACTATATTTGTGTCCAGCCAGGTACAGCAGGCAGGAACGGGCTGCCCCCAACCACCAGCTGCCTATTTGTACCTGGTTGGACACAACAATATAGGGAAGCCCTTTTTTCTTAATTATTTCATGAATTTCATGAAATAATTAAAAAAAAAAAATACGTGGGGCTTCGCCCTATTTTTGTGTCCAGCCAGGTACAACTAGGCAGTCGGGGGCTGGAATCTGCAGCGCAGGGAGGCCCAAGCTTTCTGCCCCCCCCCCCCCCCACTGCAAATTGCAGTCCGCAGCCACCCCGGAAAATGGCGTTCATAGAAGCTCCACCTTCTGGCGCTGTACCCAACTCATCCAGGGCCCTGGTGCAGTGGCTCACTGGGTAATAAAGGGGTTAGGGCTAGCTTGGCATTATCAGCTGGCCCTAAGCCCGAAATTATTGGGTCACGCCAATATTAGACATGACCGCCATGAATTTCTAGTAAAGTATTTAAAATAAACACAAACACCCAGAATAAAATCCTTTAATTGAAATAAAGACACAATTCTTTATTGTTCTAAATTAAACCATACTTACCGTCACACCCATTCCAGCTGAAGCCAACGATCTCCTGCAATAAAAGAAAAATAATAAACCAACATGATCCTTACCTTTCCATGGTTCCCAGGACAGCTCCAGCTCTGCTACATCGAGATGACAGGCTGGACCGCAGCCGAAAGCTGCCATCCAGCCTGTCGTCCCGCAGACACTGAGAAGCTCAGGCATGCTTGCGCTCCTCAGTGTCAGGCTGTGACGGCATCCAGATGAGCCGAGTCTCTCACGCTCACCGCATGCGCAGGAGAATTCTCCCACGCTATCAGTGACGTGCATGAGGTGAGCTGAGTTCATTGTCGGCTCATCTTTATTCCGTCACAGCAAGCGTGCCTGCGCTTCTCAGTGTCTGCGGGATGACAGGCTGGATGGCAGCTTTCTGCTGCGGTCCAGCCTGTCATCTCGATGTAGCAGAGCTGAAGCCGTCCTGGGAACCATCGAAAGGTAAGCATGAGGTTGCTTTATTATTTTTCTTGTATTGCAGGAGATCGTTGGCTTCAGCTGGAATGGGCGTGACGGTAAGTATGGTTTAATTTAGAACAATAAAGAATTTATTTCAATTAAAGGACTTTATTCTGGGTGTTTGTGTTTTTTTAACTTTCACTATGGGGTTAGTAATGGGGGTGTCTTATAGACGCCTCTCCATTACTAACCTGGGCTTGATGTCAGCTGGCATTATAAGCTGACATCAACCCCAGCCCTATTACCCCACTGCCACCGCTACAGGGCAGTGGGAAGAGCGAGGCTAAGTGCCAGAATTGGCGCATCCTATGGATGCGCCATTTCTGGTGCGGCTGACGGCTGGTGTTTCTAGTCTGGGAGGGGGCCAATAATCATGGTACCCTTCTTGGGCTATTAATATCAGCCCCCAGCTGTCTGCCTAGCCTTTGCTAGCTATTAAAATAGGGGGGACCCCACGTCATTTTTTGGGGGGATCCCCCATTTTAATAGCTAGTAAAGGCTAGGTATTCAGCTGGGGGCTGATATTAGTAGCCTGGGAAGCTCTGTGGGTATTACCCTCTTCCCAGGCTTCAAACATCTGCCCCAGCCGTCTGCTTAACCTCCGCTAGAGACTAAAATTACGGGGAACCCCACGCCAATTTTTTTTTAAATAAATCCTTTATTTTAACACTAAATGACAAGTACAGTAAGCAACACTGTCACTGTACTTATTATATATGTGACTGACATGTTTCTATGTATCTAATCTATGTGTGAAGCTCTCTTCTTTCTTTTCTAAATTGTCGGGTACCGGTGTATGCCGCTGCTGAATTGCTGGCTTTTCATGTTTCACTGTGAGCACTGTTCCCATCGATTTGGGCAACCACCTACCCCAATACATTTTACATTATTGTTAGTTGTTTTCCTTCATGTAGAATTAACCTACAAGGAAAGAAAGGGTTTATTTTCATTCCGATATTTGTGTCCCATTGACTTGCATTGGTTTCCGGTATCGGAATCGGCGATATCCGATACTTTTTGGGTATCGGCCCGATCCAATCCGATCCAATATTTCCTGATATCGGAAGGTATCGCTCAACACTAGCCATGACATTTCACTCTACTATTTGTTTGTTGGCAGTTAGAAATATGATATTGGGTATTCCTGAGCTAATCCACAAGATCATATTAGATTCTGCCTTCTCTATGTTTTTGCCATATCAAAGAAATAATTGCTGTATGGGCATTGTCATTATCACATTTATAAAATAGAATAATTTTCATCTAATCTCTAATTAGAAGGATTAGCACAGGACAGCGTTGTATCTTTTGCTGCAAAATCGGAAAATTGTTCTAATTATAATCCCAATGAAGTCAGACTAAAAGGGTTATAATTACTATCCCATAAAGTTATGGTATATCGCTAACATGGATGCTTGAATTGAACTACAGCTGTGTAGCTAGTTGTGGAATATAAAATAAACATGAAATTACTACTTCATTGGATTCTGTATATTGAACATGTATTGTGGACAGATCTGTAATGCTCCATATTACACACCATATTACAGGATTAAACGTAAGAGGTAATTTTGGTACTGGTAGTCCTCGTGTGGGTTATTTTTCTATTACTTGTGTTAATGCTGTATTGTAACAAACAAGCATAAATACAATTGTAAAAGATGCAGATATTGTTGGAAAATTGAATTGTTCCTGTTCACTACTTAAACAAAAGCGACATCATATAACCATGACGTCAATCAATGTATGACTTTAATGGTATGTTTTAATCTCTTCAACTTTCCATTAAACAAGGGTGAAGCTGGCCCAACTGGTGCACGTGGTCCTGAAGGTCCTCAAGGTCCAAGAGGTGAAACTGGTTCCCAAGGACACGCCGGATCACAAGGTCTTCAGGTATGTTTGTTTTCATGGTAATTTGGAAGTGAAAGTGCACCACAATATGAAAAAACTTGAAAAAAGAAAAAGATCAAAGAAAAAAACATCAAATACAATAATACAATGAAATAGTACCACGTTGGTTAGTTTTAAAAATGGGAATAATAATTATCTCTGTTAAATCAGTTACATTTTGCTTTTAGGGTACAGCAGGGACTGATGGAACTGGTGGAGCTAAAGGGCCAACTGTAAGTAACATATAACTGACAATGAACATTTTCCTTGGAATTTGTGCATTTTATGACATTATATTTTCTCTCCCAGGGAGGTCCTGGTGTTGCTGGTCCACCTGGACTTATAGGACCACCTGGGTCTCCTGGACCTCAAGGAAGTACTGGCGCTCCTGGTATCAGAGGCTCAGTGGTAAATATGACATGTTATTGTAAACTAAATTAATCAATTTTGAGTTATGTGTAGACCAAAAATTGCCCATCTTTAATTATATTTTAAACCATGATGATTAAGTGATTACCTGAAATTAGAAATGTTGTCTGCACAAAATATCAATATACAGTATAGTTTTCCATAGCAATCACAATCATTTCAATTATAAGTTGTTATTCAAAGTATGAGGCTGGCTCTGGAGATGAGGCTGCTTCATACCAATTTGACGTGGATCGCTGTAGTTAAACCATTTAAATTCCGTCATAAATCATCAATCTCTCCCAGTGATATTTAAGTGGCACCATGCTGGTGTTTCCATTGGCTCCCCTCGACACGATTATAGGAAACCAATGGAAGGGGCTACCATCGCTGCCAGAGGCCTGCTGTCGGCCCCATGTCTGCCATTTTGGTGCATGGTACTCCTTCAATACTGTGGCATTGCAGTATGCAGTCATGGCCGAAAGTGTTTGCACCATTGAAATTGCTCCAGAAAATGAAGTATTTTTCCCAGAAAATTATTGCAGTTGCACATTTTTTTTATACATACATTTATATACGGTCAATATGGCCATGTGAGGACTTGTCTTTTGCAGGTGGAGTTGTACTTTTAAATAGCACCATTAGTTTTACCATATAGTGTACTGAAAAACAGGAAAAGAAATCCAAGGGCAGTGAAATTGCAAAAAAAAAGTGCAATTCCATAATTGTTTTTTTTTTACCATGTTCACTAAATGCTAAAACTGACCTGCCATTATGATTCTCCAGGTCATTATGAGTTCACAGATACCAAACATGTATAGGTTCGTTATTATTTAAGTGGTGAAAAAAAAATCGAAAGTTTGTAAAAAAAAAAAAAGTTGCCATTTTCCGAGACCCTTAGCGTCTCCATTTCTCGGGATCTGGGGCTGGGTGAGGGCTTATTTTTTGGGCGCCGAGATGATGTTTTTATTGATACCATGTTGGGATAGATACAATGTTTTGATCGCCTGTTATTGCATTTTATTGCAATGTTGTGACGACCAAAAAACCTTAATTCTGAGATTTAGATTTTTTTCTTGTAATGCCGTTTACTGATCGGATTAATTCTTTTAAATTTTGATAGATCGGGCATTTCTGAACACGGCGATACCAAATATGTGTATTTTTTTTCATTTTATTTTGAATGGGGCAAAATTGGGGCTATTTGAACTTTTATATATATATATATATATATATATATATATTTATATATATATATATACATACATTTTTTTTAAGTTTTTTTTACTTGCTTCAATAGTCCCCTTAGTAGAATTGAAGGTGCGATCATCTGATTGCCTGTGCTAAATATAGCAGGGCTTCAGCAGAATTGATCATCTGTTATGAGCGCTGGCCACAGGGCGGTGCTCATAGCAGATCAGCAATAACAATTACGGGTCTCCTGCAGACCCCGGTTTGTCATGCCCCGCGATTATGTGACACGGGCACCGTTGGGCGGGTCTTATCACACACTCCGGCAGTTAAACGCCAATCAGCTGTCATGTGTTGAAAAACTGAGAGAACTACTTCATTTTCTGGGACTGTTTGAAGGGTGCCAGCACTTTCAGCCATGACTGTATTGTATAAGCAATCACAGGTTCCAGTGCCCTAAGCGTACTAAAAATTGAACGAAAAATAGTTTTTTTTTTAAATATATTAAAGTTTAAATCCCCCTTTTCTCCCTTCAAAAATAAAGAAATTTAAACAAAAATTATAAAATTAACATATTTACTATTGTCATGTCTGATAAAGTTCGATCTATCAAAATATTTAAAGAGTAAGAAAAGAACAAAAAAAATCAAAGCATCAGATTTGCCTTTTTGTTGTTTGCCGCACTTCCTCAAAAAATGCAATTAAAACAATTAAAATATATACTCCAATATGGTATAAATAAAGGAAAATGAGACACACAAAAAAAAAACCAATATCGTTCCATTGACTGTAAAATACAGATGATACGAATCCAAGAAAGTGATGACGCAAACTGTTTCTTTTTTAAATATAAATCTTAAAAGTAGCAACTGCCATCTCCTATCTCATTAATGTAACAATCTGTCTTCACTGAATACAGATTTTACATCAGGATTGAGAATTTTGAGAATCAATTATCAGTCCTGGTGGTGAAAGAAGCAGATTTCTCTGATAAAAGATATTACAAAGTTACTTATTTTCATATGTGCTGTTGATTTCTGAATTAAAAACAATTGTTACTCTTTAATATAAAAGATAAATGATAAAAAAGACACATTTGTCTTACATTGTCAGTTTTCGCCCCTTTCCAGCTAAGCTATCCCCTCCTTGTGAAGCTATGACCCCATGTTAGATAATATGCAGTTTTACTAGAATGATAAATAGGTCTAAAAATAAAAACACTATTTGCACCAAAATGCACCAAAATGTCCAGGAGCGCGAAGGAAAGTATTTTTTAAGCTATATTAACTTCTTTCCATCTTCAGCCATTTATATTTAAGCCTTGAATGGAAGGCTTTCAAGATGGATCTCTGCACAGTCTGGCTTCACTTGGCTGGGGCTCATGTGGAAGACCCTCATAGGCTGCCTGTTTATAGCATTCAGGCCATTCATCATAATTCTCTGCGCTGTTCATATGCCAATAAAGGAGCTTCTGAATTCTGTATGTGCAAATGTGTTTTATCTGTTTAATGTCTGCTATAATAGGAGAAAGCAGAGCAAACTAGGGAAGCAGCCTTGTGAGTAAATCATGTGACCACTGACATTTTATTTCTTATGGATGTAGGACACACAGTTTTTCATGTGCTTATTATGTCCATGGGTAGCAAGGTGCCTTCCAGTGAAGAGCTAGGGTCTGGGATCAGGATTTGGAGCAGTAGCATAAACTAATATAACATGACAGTATGACATCATTTTACTATGAAGGGGCCAACCTTTTTAAGAAGTAGTTTTGTAATACTGTGTATTCTAGGTAATGTTAAAAATATGTTTGTGCAATAAACCACATAATAAAAATGTGCTATTACTCAAAGGGTGATCCAGGTGTCCCTGGTTTTAAAGGTGAAGCTGGACCCAAAGGGGAACCTGTAAGTATTTGTAGGAACTTTTATCTACATTTACTTCTGTAAGTTGTATATGATGTCTACTGGGAGGAAAACTGTTTATCAAACAAGCAGTAATTAGAGAAAACTAAAGAAAACTTTGTGTTGAAACAGGGTCCACATGGTCCACAAGGTGCAACAGGTCCACAAGGTGAAGAGGGGAAAAGAGGTCCCCGTGGAGACCCCGGATCAATAGGTCCTCTAGGAGCAGTTGGAGAAAGGGTAATTCCGTTTTTATTGAAAACAGAATGGATGACATTATAAAAATTGGAAAAAAGGATTTTCCGATACAGACTTTCATAGCTTATGGGGGCAGTATATGTGATGGGATGACAACTGTTTGTGGGGAAAACCCCTTCATCCCTTTGTATTTATTAAAAATAAAGTTTAAATAGAAAACTTTACTTTAAGTTCTAATGGAAATTCAATAATTCATTTCACATTCATTGTACTTCATGTTTTACAGCTCTGTAGTTGTATCCAAGATGAATAATAGTTAAATCAATGAGTAATGCTTTGGAAATTCAAAATTTGTGGAGGAATTTTAGTAAAATAAATTGTAGTAATATTTAGGCTTTTGCCCATTACGTTTGGTGGGACAGTTTTTAACAGTCCTACTGACATAAGAATAAAATATTTTCCTCTGTAAACAGGTTCAGAGACCGTATTTTCAAACAGTAATGTTTGATGTTTGTTCTACATTAAGCTTTGTCACAATGCAGTCTATGAATAGGTAGCGGCAAAGTTTCAATACGAAAGGCTTTACATGTAAAAAGCTACCTAATACATTATGGTCAAAATATTTAATCATTATTAACATATATCATTTATAACATTAGGGTGCCCCTGGTAATCGTGGGTTTCCTGGATCAGATGGGCTTTCTGGACCTAAGGTAAGAATATTAGCTTTGATTGGTTCATTACCTAAAGTGCGCATACAGTGGCATATAACATATGTTTAGGATTATTATCCATTTGTAGAAGCCATCCTCTTTTCAACTGCAGCTTTTTTACAGATTATGTTATGTTTGCATCAAGAATTTGTTGACATTTCATTGAATCCATTCTTCTCTGTACCCGTGAAATGTTCCCTGTGCCATTGGCTGCATCACAACCCCAAAGCATGATTGATCCACCCCCATGCTTAATGGTTGGCGAGATGTTTTTTTCCTGAAATTCTGTGCCCTCTTTTCTCCACATACACCTTTGATCATTGTTGCCAAAGAGTTCTATTTTAACATCATTGGTCCACAGGACTTGTTTCCAAAATGCATCAGACTTGTTTAGATGTTCTTTTCCATACTTCTGATGCTGAATTTTATGTTTATGGCACAGGAGAGGTTTTCTTTTGATGACTCTTCCATGAAGACCATATTTGTGCAGGTGTCTCTGAACAGTAAAACAATGTACCACAACTCCAGAGTCTGCTAAAGCTTTCTGAAGGTCTTTTGCAGTCAAGCGGGGGTTCTGATTTGTCTCTCTAGCAATTTTATGAGCAGCTCTCATTAAAATTTTGCATGGTCTTCAAGACCTTACAATGACCTCCACTGTTCCAGTTAACTTCCATTTCTTAATTACATTTCAAACTGAGGAAAGGGCAACTTGAAAATGTTTTGCTATCTTCTTATAGTCTTCTCCTGCTTTGTGGGCCTCCGCTATTTTCATTTTCAGAGTGTTAGGCAGCTGCTTAGAAGATACCCATGGTTGCTGTTTTATGACACAAGGTTAGAGGAGGCTGGGTTTTTATAAAGCTAAGAAATTTGCATCACCTTGCCTTTCCTAAAGATGACAGTGAACAAGCCATAACCCTAACAGGCTAATTAAGGTCTGAAACCTTGGTCAAAGTTATTTGAGCACACAGATCTCCAAGGGTTCCCATACTGTTGCATTGGCCCATTTTCCTTTTTGTCATTTTTAAAATGAAAAATTACTATATATATATATATATATATATATATATATATATATATATACCAAAGATACAAAGGAATTGTGTCATCTATAACTTTAGGCCCCGGGCTGCCCAAACATTTGCACGCAATCCATAAAATGCCCTTATAATACAGGTATATGTTCTTATATGCCAAGAATATAGTACATCGAAGTATTAAATACATATATATTTATCATTATGGATATTTGTTTTTAATTATGCATTTATTTTTTAGGCAGTCTTTAAAGCAACACATTTTATTAGTTCTCCATCTGTAAAGTATTAACACAAACCTTTGCAGGGTGCTCAAGGAGAACGAGGAATAGCTGGGGTTTCAGGACCTAAAGGAGCTTCTGGGGACCCTGGTCGTCTAGGAGAGCCTGGTCTTCCTGGTGCTAGAGTAAGTAAGACATATCTGTACATATAATGCATTTGTATTATATTCTGATTTACATTTCTATTAAACATTGTCTATTTTTTTATTCATATGATTTGTTTAACTGTTGTTAGGCAAGATATACCCCAATAGTCTAGGAACATGAAGCAGATCCATATTACATGGTTATTGTCCGTTAAGAAACACAGTAGAAAACAGTGATTAGTTTTGTATAATCAAATCCCTGTACAACATAAGGGTAAACTTCCTATAAGGCGCCTAGCGTGTGAAGGCGGTCATCTTTAGACAACATCCTTTTTATCTTAAAGATCCTTGAACAATACACAGTTTGTTACTAAAAAAAGCATCAAAGGAAAAACAAGTGCCCAACACCAACCAGTTTCAGGCGGATGGAGGAACAGTTCCTTCTTACTTTTTAACCTATTACAGCATGGGAAGTCATTCCTTTGTCCTCCTTTATGGTTACTGTCAAGCACACACCTTTCCTGAAGCTCCTACAAACCCCATACAGGGCTTAGTGGGACTTTTCACCTCTGAATTTATTTTTAATTTTTAGAATTTTTAAACTTCCTTTTCTGCTAGATTGGCTTGTTACCAATGCAGCACTAAATTCTCTATTTTATCTTGTAACATTATACAATAAATAGTTTGAGCATTTTCTGCTATAAAACCCTGCAGCAAAATGCAGTGCTATAACCCTATTACCCATATGCTGCTGTATGTTTGCCAATGTTACATTTTTTTGTGGTTTTACACTGTTTTATAGAGATTTCCAGTTTCATGTAAACTCAGTCTTGCACATAGCAGATATTGCCTCAAAGAATCACATTTTATTTTCCACTGATCATTGAAGTATCCAGGGATTCGCTTTGTAATGAAAAACATGTATCATGTTGTGCTGTTCATGCAGTATATCTCCCGAGGGAGGTATGGGAAGATTACTAATGTATCTTACTTCTGTTCTAGGGTCTGACTGGAAACCCTGGAGTCCTAGGTCCAGAAGGCAAACCAGGACCAGTGGTAACGCATATTGTATTATATATTATATACCTATGGATATTTAAGGAGGAAATAAGCAAAGACCTTTTGTTGACTAAGATTTAGGCATATTCTCTTGACTATTCTCTATGACTATTGCACTTTGGGCAGTACTGTTAGAAGAAACAGTCTGACACCCATTGAGCATCGCCCTTAGGTCTGAATGCAAATATTGTAATATATGGTCCTTAAAGCAAACAATGACAAGTGGTAAAATGTATTATATTATATACCTCTGTATATTTAAGATTATGTTTTTAACTAATGTAATTAATTATTAGGAGTGAAAATTCTGATGAACGTTTGTTGATGGCTGTCCAGGTGGACTCTCTCACTAGTGCACTCTGGGTGCAGCTGGCTATTCACCAGTCCAAAATCTATCTTGCTTGAGTCTAAATCTAATTAATGAAACTTAAAGGGGTTTTCCCATGAACGAAAGTTCATTTAAAAAATGGTCTGTGTCTGACCGTGTGTGGAACATACCACATCTCCTGGGCAGGGGAGGAAGCAAAAGACAATGCAGATGGTACAGCAGGGGATCACAGAGGATTCCCCTGCCCAGGAGATGTGGTATGTTCCGTACATGGTCAGACACAGACCATTTTTAAAATTAACGTTTGTTTATGGGGAAACCCCTTTAATAGCCCAGGAGGCCTGGTCAACTACTTTAGAAATAATTATGAGATCCATTTAAAAAAGAGAAATGTGGTCCAGCAAAACAAATGTTTGTGCTTTAAAATGTCACAATAAATTCAAATATTTAAAAACTCCATCAAGTACCTACTGCCCACACTAGTAGAAACAGCAGAACTTCCCACACATTTCGACATTCAGCCTTAGTCCATTTTTAAGATTCCATTGATGTAATTGCTGCATGGAATTATAAGGAGACATGATTTTTATATTACTTGCAAATTTTAAAAGAGACATATGAGTGTAAAGAAAACTTACATTTTCAATTAAAATGGCAGAAAAGTTTTCATTGTAGATGATTCTATATTTTTTCTGTAAATCAAATATTCAGTTTTGTTTTGTTTTAGCAGTTTCTTTCATGTTGTTTTCTGTATTTAATATTACTGCTAATGCTTTTCATTCTATTTTTTTTGTCTTGCAGGGAGGTCCTGGAGAAGATGGTCGCACTGGTCCACCTGGTCCAATCGGAATACGTGGTGAAACTGGAACTATGGGGCCTGCTGGTCCAAAAGGCAACAGTGTATGTGCTATACCTGTTCTTTTTTTTTATTCAAAACCTTCATTATTTTTTCATTTTCACAATAATTAAAAAAATTATTGAACAGGGAGATCCTGGAAAGCCCGGAGAGCAAGGCAGTTCGGGAGCATCTGGACAAAGAGTATGTTACCATCTCATTTATTTCAGTATTTTTTAATTAGTCCCCAAATGTATCTTTCCAAAAATGTTACAATTTTTCTTATCTTGATCAGGGAGCTCCAGGAAAAGATGGTGAAGTTGGTCCTTCTGGTCCTGCTGGCCCACCAGTAAGGAAAACAAAACATAATAATATTGAGTAAAGATTATGCATATAAACATATATATAAACATATTTATTTATTTTTAAACCTTTTTTTCAATAATTTAGGGCCCAGCTGGTGAAAGAGGTGAACAAGGACCTCCTGGCCCTACTGGATTTCAGGTATTTTTCAAAATGCTAGATTAGATTATGTGTAATCTGATGTAGATTCCATGTAGTGACTTAAAGGGGTTTTCCAGCCTTAGAAGATTAGCATGCTTTCATTCTATGTGAGTGCAGACTGCTGAATCATGACACTGTGTGATGCACACACTGTTACTATTCTCCTATATTCTCGTGCTCATAGCAGGTCACGTACCGATTGGACTCTCCTCCACTTCTCAATGTCCTAGCAAGGGAGTCTAGTTAGCATGGGGCCTAACACCCATGCAGGTAATACAGAAAAATCGTGACAACACTGTCACGATTCAGCAGTCTGCAGTGACAGAAAGTGACTGCAGACTTTTCTACTTAGTCTAGACAACCCCTTTACAACTACACATATAGGTTCCATTTCATTCATGTAATTGGACCTTAAATTCTCACATATGTAAGTACATTAACCAAAATGGTTGTTTAGTCACCTATTTACACCCAACCCATAACAGTATTATTTACGGTAACTAAACTGGAACTACACTAAATTGAGACCCTGTCCTATTCACGAATCTTCCATGTGTCATTCTATACTTTAAATCAGCAAAATCTGGCTTGTAGTTCACCCTGCTGACAGCGGCAGTCAAATACTTCTTTTCAATTTCAAATAACAGGACCCATGGACTATGCTTTCCTAATGTCATAATGTTGCCCAGTGAGTATCATACAGAAGTGTTGTAGGGTGCACAGCATACAATGCATCCCTCTTTAATGTGTGATTGGGCAGGAGAGTGTTAGTGGAGGTTCACTGATTTTTAAGATCATTAGAATGGGATTTCTGCAACCTTTTTATATCATCAGATGTGGCTCTGCATACCTCAGAAAAATGTTTTATACTTGTCTTGTGCTGTATGTCAATAGCGCGGTCTGATGGGTGAATCCACATTGCGATTAGCGCCGCCTCGGTCCTTTCAAATGTTGCCACAGTCCCTTCAAACACCACCTCTTATAAGTGCATGTAAGTGGATGACGGCACTTCATCATCCACATAGTGCCCGAAGTCTTGCGCCTGCGCAGTGGAATCAGCGGACCGGACCCCAAAATTTATATACAGTGCAGGACAAGCTTAAAACACTTTTTCTGAGGTATGCAGAGGCACATCTGAGGATATTAAGGGGTTGCAGCAACCCCATTCTTATGATCTTGAAAGTCATGGGCATAGTTTCTAAGTCAAAAAATTGATGACAGGTTCCCTTTAAAGCACATACAGATAGGCTAATAGTGAGTGGATGACAGCACTATGTAACTAATCAGTGACAGGGAAGTTCTAAATGGACTAAGTATTGGAGCCAGCCCATGTCTCAAGTCTTCCACCAAACTCATATTTTATTTTTATGCTGTTGTATTACTGTATTTTTTATTGTTCAATAAACAACATGGTACTCGATGTTGGAGTGGTTTCAATCTTTGACCACTATTCAAAGTTCTATCACCAATGTTTCTAGTAACAACAGACACCTGTTGAGCTATTGTATTAATAAATTGACATAACAATTAAGAAAAACATTATAAAGCTTCCCCCATACATATTACATTGTTGCCATTTGAAACCATTGAACCAACCAATTTTGTTGGGACCACCGAATGTGTTTCATACAGGGAAAAAAGGATAGGGCATGTTAAATTTCACTGCACAGTTCTTTTATTTCTGTGGGAGATCAGCCAGTGCCTGAGCTTTCTGAAAGCCACTTACACTCCTCTCTCTTGAAAGCATATGTAAGCACGGATGAGCATGCTTGTGTATAGTGGAGTCACAGCAGATAATTGTCTGCTGATTGAGCATTTGGCTAACAGCCAGCTAAGGTGTGTGGACATCTTAAAAAGTAACCGTCATTTCAATTATTTTAATTTTAATTTTATAAATTAATAGTACACATGAAATAAAAAAACTTTTGTGATATATCTTATCAGAGAAATCAGCTTCTTTCTCCTCCTGAACCGATCATTCATTTTCAAATTTCTCAATTCATCGGTAAAATCTGTATTCAATGAAGACAGATTGTTACATTACTGAGATAGGAGATGGCAGGTGCTACTGATAAGATTTCTATGTAAAAGGGAAGATGGGAGGAGGGTGGAAACTCTGCTTTTATTTCCCCTTTCCCCCATACACCTTCCACATCCCATCTGCATAGAATCCTATCAGTAGCATCTGCCATCTCCTACTTTTAGTAATGTAAAAATCTGTCTTCAATGAATACAGATTTTATCCATGAATTGAGAATTTTAAAAACGAAAGATCAGTCTTGGCGAAAAAAGAAGCAGATTTCTCTGATAAGATATATTACAAATTTTCTTATTTTCATGTGTAGTATTGATTTATGAAATTCAAATCAAAACAATGGTTATTTTTCTAAGTTAATTTATCTGTGCACTGGTGTAGGTAATACATAAAAGCACAATAAATAAATAGTATATCATAATGTGTTCTCTGTACTTTACAGGGTTTACCAGGACCACCTGGACCTCCTGGAGAAACAGGGAAGCCAGGAGATGAAGTAAGTCATTACTTGCATATGTAATATGATTGCATAAATGGAAGTCTTCAAACAGAAGCTGGACAGACATCTGTCTGAAATGGTTTAGTGAATCCTGCATTGAGTTGGGGGGTGGACTAGATGACCCTGGAAGACCCCTCCAACTCTAACATTCTATGATTCTATGAATTAAAACTTTTGATATGTGCATAGGTGAAATATGAAAAGTGAGAAGTTACGTGCAGTATATATATATATATATATATATATAGATAGATATCTATCTATCTATCTATCTATCTATATATATATATATATATATATATATGTACAACACATACAGTACAGACCAAAAGTTTGGACACACCTTTTCATTTAAAGATTTTTCTGTATTTTCATGACTTTGAAAATTGTACATTCACACTGAAGGCATCAAAACTGTGAATTAACACATGTGGAATTATATACTTAACAAAAAAGTGTGAAACAACTGAAAATATGTCTTATATTCTAGGTTCTTCAAAGTAGCCACCTTTTGCTTTGATGCCTGCTTTGCACACTCTTGGCATTCTCTTGATGAGCTTCAAGAGGTAGTCACCGGTAATGGTTTTCACTTAACAGGTGTGCCCTGTCAGGTTTAATAAGTGGGATTTATTGCCTTATAAATGGGGTTGGGGCCATCAGTTGTGTTGTGCAGAAGTCAGGTGGATACACAGCTGATAGTCCTACTAAATAGACTGTTAGAATTTGTATTATGGCAAGAAAAAAGCAGCTAAGTAAACAAAAACGGGTGGCCATCATTACTTTAAGGAATGAAAGTCAGTCAGTCCGAAAAATTGGGAAAACTTTGAAAGTGTCCCCAAGTGCAGTTACAAAAACCATCAAGCGCTACAAAGAAACTGGCTCACATGAGGACCGCCCCAGGAAAGGAAGACCAAGGGTCACCTCTGCTTCTGAGGATAAGTTTATCCAAGTCACCAGCCTCAGAAATCGCAGGTTAACAGCAGCTCAGATTAGAGACCAGGTCAATGCCACACAGAGTTCTAGCAGCAGACACATCTCTACAACAGCTGTTAAGAAGAGACTTTGTGCAGCAGGCCTTCATGGTAAAATAACTGCTAAGAAACCACTGCTACAGACAGGCAACAAGCAGAAGAGACAAGTTTGGGCTAAAGAACACAAGGAATGGACATTAGACCAGTGGAAATCTGTGCTTTGGTCTGATGAGTCCAAATTTGAGATCTTTGGTTCCAACCACCGTGTCTTTGTGCGACGCAGAAAAGGTGAACGGATGGACTTTACATGCCTGGTTCCCACCGTGAAGCATGGAGGAGGAGGTGTGATGGTGTGGGGGTGCTTTGCTGGTGACACTGTTGGGGATTTATTCAAAATTGAAGGCATACTGAACCAGCATGGCTACCACAGCATCTTGCAGCGGCATGCTATTCCATCCGGTTTGCGTTTAGTTGGACCATCATTTATTTTTCAACAGGACAATGACCCCAAACACACCTCCAGGCTGTGTAAGGGCTATTTGACCAAGAAGGAGAGTGATGGGGTGCTACGCCAGATGACCTGGCCTCCACAGTCACCAGACCTGAACCTAATCGAGATGGTTTGGGGTGAGCTGGACCACAGAGTGAAGGCAAAAGGGCCAACAAGTGCTAAACATCTCTGGAAACTCCTTCAAGATTGTTGGAAGACCATTTCCGGTGACTACCTCTTGAAGCTCATCAAGAGAATGCCAAGAATGTGCAAATCAGTCATCAAAGCAAAAGGTGGCTACTTTGAAGAACCTAGAATATAAGACATATTTTCAGTTGTTTCACACTTTTTTTGTTAAATATATAATTCCACATGTGTTAATTCATAGTTTTGATGCCTTCAGTGTGAATGTGAATGAGAAGGTGTGTCCAAACTTTTGGTCTGTAATGTGTATATATATATATAACGCCTGTTCATGCAGTTGTTTTCCTTGTTCTTATTGGAAGGTGCACATTCAGGCTGAAATCAGCAAAACACCAACGAAAACAAAGGGTAAAGAAACACGCACTAAACAAAACAGAATGTGTGTTAAACCTTAGATTTATAAAAGTACCCCACTTTTACTCTGCTGATATCTTTACATTCGCCTGGCATTCTGTCAAGCAGCTTCATCAGGTAGTCACCTGGAAAATGGACTGTTTGAACCACAGCATTATCTAGCACACAGAGGCTGTCCTGTGTAATAGCTTTCCAACAGTATGGAAGGTGTTCCCAGAGGTGCAGAGCACTTGTTGGCAACTTTGCCTTCACTCTGCGGTTCAACTCATCCTAAACCATCTCAATTGTGTTAAAGTTGGGTGATTTTGGAGACCATATCATCTGATGTAGCACTCACATTCCATTCCTCACCTTCTTGGTCATGTAGCCATTATATAGCCTCGGTGTTTTTTAGTATATTGTCCTGTTGCAACACAAATGATGATCCCACTTAGTGAAAACCAGATGAGATACCATGTTGTTGCAGAATGCTTTGGTAGCCATGCTGGGCAAATGTGCCTTGACGTTGGAATAATACATTAACAGTGTTGCCAGCGAATCACTCCCAGACCATTGTACCTCAATGCCTGACAGTGGGAATCACACACGTACAAACCATCAGTTCATCTTTTCTGCATCTGACAAAGATATAGTGTTTAGTACCAAAATTCTCAAATTTTGACTCATCAAACTACAATTCAGACTTGCACTGATTTAATGTCCAGGTCTTGTGTTGCTTGGCTTAAAAAAATCTCTTTTTGCATGTGGCCCTCAGTAGTGGCTTCTTTGAAGCAATTCGACCACAAAGGCCTGCTTCTCTCAGTCTCCTCTGGACAGTTGATGTTGAGATATGTCTGCTGCTTGATGTCTGTGCATTATTTATAAGGGCTATGCAGAAAG